>NC_134570.1:131761516-133086932 GCF_050947875.1 Dermacentor variabilis | reverse complement strand
AACAGTGAGTGTTTCAATCTACGCCGACGATATCTGCATCTGGTCGTCAGCGGTCACTCGTCTGCAGGTTCGCGCAAGGCTGCAGAAAGCAGCAACGCAGGCATCTCACTATCTTCACACACAAGGCCTTACCATCTCAACAGAAAAATGTGCGTTAGTCGCTTTTACACGAAAACCAATGTCTCGTTATCCAGTATGCATTAATGGCCAGCCTCTCTCCTACAAGAGAAATCATCGGTTTTTGGGTGTCATTGTGGACCGGGACCTCTCTTGGAGCCCTCATGTTGCCCACTTGAAGAAGAAGCTCACATCTATTGTCCATGTCTTCGGGTTTATCGCCGGGAAAACATGGGGATCGTCAGTGGGCTCCATGCTGCAGTTATATCGAGCACTTTTTATCGGATTGCTACGTTATAGTTCTCCCGTGCTTGTTAAAACATGCAAGTCAAATCTTCGAGAACTACAGAGCGTGCAAGCACAGGCACTACGTGTTTGCCTAGGACTTCCGCGGAGCGCCTCAACAGCAGGAACCATTACAATGGCTCGAGACCATCCGATCACGACTTACATTAGCATCGACACGCTTAGGGCCCATGTTCGTCATGTTTCACGCATGCAGTCAAGCTCTCTTGCCTGCCTGCCAGAACGACGACCACAGGCGTCCTTCTCCAACGAGGTCAGCATCCATCGTGCCTGTCTACCATCGGGCTTCACACCCTCAGCACGTTCAACCTCAGCTTTGTGGTGTTTAGAACAACCTCGAGTGCGTCTCACGGTTCCAGGTATAAGAAAGAAGACCGACCTGCCTACCTTTGCCCTGAAGCAAGCAGCTCTGGATTGTTTGAACACTTTCTACTTTGACCGAGTCCACATATATACGGATGGCTCTTCCACTCAGACCAGCTCCACCGGCGCAGTGGTTATACCATCACGATCAATTAGCGTCCAATACAAGATTTCTCACATGACAACATCGACCGGATCGGAGCTTGTTGCCCTCCGAGGTGCCGTTGATTACATTAACAACCAACCCGCTAATCGGTGGGCAATATTCTGCGACTCGAAGGCGGCCTTACAATGTCTTCTGTCATCTCTTCGTCGCGGGTCGTGTGAACAACTAGTGTCGGAGATACGAGAAGTACACCATCATATGATAGCGAAAGGACACGACGTCGTGTTTCAGTGGCTGCCTAGCCATTGCGGTATCTCCGGCAACGACCTCGCTGACGAAGCTGCCAGGAAAGCGCACGAAGGAGCAACCCTTGTTTCTGTACCTTTATCGCGGACCGACGCAGCCAACACTAAGCAAGGTAGCGCACCGTATGACATTACAGAAGTGGCACACACCTGAATTCACCCAAGAACGATTGCATTCCCTCGACCCCTCTATGCAACTGCGGCTGTTACCAGGACTTCTGCGAAATGAAGAAACAATGCTGTGCGGCTTACGCTTGGGCGTCGCATTCACCAATGCATATACGTTTTTGATTGGAATGATTGATAGCGCCGACTGCAATGCCTGCGGTGCCGAGGAAACTATAGAACATCTACTGTGCTACTGCCCATCTTTTCAAAACGAAATACATGACCTCTGCACAGCTCTCAATCAGATAGATAGCACACCGTTCACCTTGAAGAAGATCTTGGGACCATGGCCTCGCATATCGCAGCTACAAAAGGCCACAAAAGCTCTGCTGCGATATTTGAAGGCTACTGGATTGAGTCAGCGACTATGATCCGGACTGAGTGACTGAACGATATCCCCGGTGGACTTTCTCTTCTTCTTTTAATCTTTCCGTCCCCTTTTCCCTTTCCCCAGTGTAGGGTAGCCAACCGGGCTCAGTCCTAGTTAACCTCCCTACCTTTCCTTATCATTTGCTCTCTCTCTCTCTCTTGGTCATGTGCTCGTCCACTTTCCGTCAAAACACGTGCACTTCCTGTATGTAGGAGACATAGGATTTGATCGACGACTGGACATGGGTGGCAAGCTCTTTTCTCGCAGCCTGTTGGCGACCTGGCGGGTTGGCAAATAGGTTGCGAGGCAGCTCTTTGAAGATGTCCCAGCTGGAGAGCTCGATCTCATGGGTGCGAAACCAGACACGCGGTGACCTGTCCACATAAAAGATCACATTGGCAAGCGTCATGGTAGGGTCCCAGTGGTGGCTTTGGCTAACACGCTCAACATGCTGAGCCAGTCGTCGACGTCAACGTCATTTTCGGCGGAGAATGTCCCAGGATCACGGAGACAAGGAACCGTAACGTATGTTGTTGTTGGCGCTGCAGGTGTAGGTGGCGACGGGGTGGTTCCGTCGGAAGCCATGGCTGAGAAGATGACGGTACGGCCGCTTCAGAGCTCCGTGGCGAGGAAGGGGAACGTTCCACCTCCATCACAATGTTACATGAAGGACGAATCAGTAAGACGAGCAACTATTTAGAACTTATATTTGCAACAGCGGTTGCAGCGCTGACCGGTTATATTCACAGCGCGAGCCCAGTTCGTTCTTCCTCCTCTTTTTTCGTGTGATGGCACCCACGCGCCTCGTTCAAACAATCAAATACCACACGCGTGTAGCAATATTGTCGGGAGTATGGCATTCCTCACGAACTCCTCTAGGTTGCCAAACAAGCACAACGATTGCCCCCATGGAGGATTTCACGCATTTATGTGACTTGACAATAAAGAGTTAAAGAGAACAGAAACCCTACACGAACCATTATACAAGTATTCGGTGCTCTTCGGGACAAATATAAAGATAACATGGAATTCAACACTGATGGTTCTAAAACAAAAGAACACGTGGGTGTAGGGGCCGTAGTGTAAAATTGGGAAACAAGTATTCGTCTACCAAAACATTTCTCTGTTTTCACTGCTGAAGTTTATGCTGTATGGGCTGTAGTAAAAATATTTTCGCTGAAAAATACCAAAAATACAATCATATACACTGGTACCTTAAGTACACTGAAGGCTCTACATATGATATCTGAGTGTGAATCTCTGCATGGCGATATACTGAACATGGTCGCGTTAACAAATACGGGAAGTCAATTCGTTTCTGCTGGGTACCAAGCCGTGTTGGGATACCGGGTAACGAAGCAGCTGATAGATGTGCATCGATGGCAGGGTACAAAGACATAATAAGCACAACACTTCCATATAAAGATAGTATCCGTGCAATTAGGAAGGCATTTACGTCAAAGTGGCAACACTAATGGGACCGTTGTACAGACAACTACGTCTCACAAAGCCCGTGCTTGGTGAGTGCAAGTTGTGTAACCACCAGGAGCGGTTTTATGAAGTAGTTCTATGCCGACTACGCATTGGGCACACACACAACGCACACAGTTATTTACATCCAAAAGAAGACGTACGAACATGCGAAAAATGCCAAGAACCACTAACAGCCATGCACATATTACTCATTTCCACACATATTGAAGTAGAAAAACCAAACCTTTTGCACAACCTATATCAACTACACATACATTTACATCCTGCTTTAATTTTAGGAGATGATTCGATAGCCCTATTATCTGACGTGCGTTAATTCCTAGACTGCATTGCCTTTTAACACAAGATATAGATTAACACAGCCTTTCTCCTCTTAAATAGTATTATAAAACACCATAAACCACATTTAACTAACTAACCATAAGAAAGAGACGTCCTTCTTGAAAAGCTAGGTGAAAGGTTGAGCAATGTGCGCATTGGTTTTGACACAGCCTTTGAAGTACGAGCACAAACTAATAAAACTTCGTACCTCCTTAGCGGAGTATGATACCGGGAAGTTTACATAGGGGGACCTTTGTCTGGATAAGGCTGAATCCTCGGAGCATTGACGCAGTGTTCAAGAACAGCAGCTTGCGGCGACTAAAGCAGCATTTTATTGAGTTGATTTGAAGGTCGGTGGCACGAAGCACCGCAAACGCAGTCGCGAGCTGCATCAGGTGGGCTTCAAATGTCGCAGTGAAAACGATTATATGTTCGAGATAGAAATACTAACAGCTGCAAACCCCGCAGGAAAGTGCCTAACATTCTTCCGTACGCCGCTGGTGCGTTGCATAGGCCGAAAGGCATAACTCAAAATTCGTAAGAGCGTGGCCTGTTATAAAGGCTCACATTTTTTCGCGATCCTTGGCGTCAACTGAAATGTGAGAGTATCCCGAATGGAGGTACATCGATGAAAGGTATACCGCGCCCTGAAGACAATCAAGTGCATCATCGATACGAGGCAAATGATCGGCGCCTTTCTTCATTATTCTTGCTTAGATGGCGGTAGTCGAAGCAAAACCGCCAAGTGTTCAACTTTTTTCTTACGTGGAAGACTGGCGATGCCCACGGGCTAGCCGAAGTTTTTAATAATCTGTTTTCTAGCATCTTCGTAACTTTGCGCTGCCCGACGTCTCACCAGCAGCAGCTACACGTTAGCATCGTCGGTGGATTTTATTTTATTAATGCATGAGTGACGATGGACGTCTCGCGGAGAGGACGATAAGTGATCAGCAGGTGTCGAAGTTTTTCAGTCCGCACTTCAAAAACAAAGAGAGTTCCGGGAACTCTCTTTGAGGAAGTATCTGCTTGTCCCATATTTCAATCCTTTTTCGAGAGTAGATCGTCCGGCAGAATAACTCCCTCCGTCAGAGTTTTATTACTCCAGCGCAAGAGACTGCTAGTTCTCTTCCTCTAAGTGCTAATTCTCTCTCCCCAGAAGTGCAATAGTACTCCCAAGACCGAGTTTTTCTACTCTTCCAAACCGAGCACTACTCCTTCGAACCGAGTGCATCTAGTCCCCCAAACAGAGTGCTTGTGCTCCTCCTAACAGAGATATTGTACTCCTTAAGAACAGAGTGCTTGTACTCCTCCTAATAGTGCGATAATTTTCACGATGTAGAGCCATGGTCAGGTTAGAAGGTGTCCGCAATATTTACATGTCGGGAATATTTGATTCCTTCATAAGCAGCTCCTCCATTATGCGTGGTGAACTGGATATAATCCTTAGTCGCCGAGTTACTCAAACGAAGCATTTTTGTCTTAAAAGGTCAAAATCTTTATTGATCGGTCACAAGACAAACCGAATAATAATTCGTGTAAGACACTGACACACACATCGAATCAGGTTATAATGAGGTCCATAAACTTTACAACACACCTTTGAATAAAAACAACTATATTCTCTAAAGTGCCATCAGTATTACATTGTGTGAAAATATCCTTTATTTTAAGTTTGCACTATATATTCAAAAATGAAGTGTCCAACGGAAATTTAAACACAGCACAATCGTGCGCGAACTCACGAAGTATTGAAATTACGATCGAAGAGAAATACGCGCCAAATTACTGGCCAGCAAACCCATTTCTAGCACAAAACGCATGTGCTTATGTAGGATAGCTTACCAGATGAGCTGCCAAGCACGGGTCTAGTAACGCAGATAAATTATGGAACAAGCTTTTATTGTACCATATTCTAAGACAACAGCTCATTTGATAACGTCCTGTACAAGGTATGGATGTTCCTGAGAGTAAAGTGCATTTAGAAAAGTGTCGTATATTCTCATGTGAGGCCGCAGATCTAGCTTTGGTTATAAATATTTCGGATAAATTTGTCCATGTATGGGCTGCGCCGCAATGTTGCAAAGCTTTCTTGTCTTGTGGTTCTCCTGCAATATCCCTCCTGGTCTCAAAACACTACCGAGGCATGCCATATTTCCGATTCGGTTAGCGTCCTCACGAAAGTTGTTTCCTGATGCTGTTGGAATTGATTCGTTACACTTTCTCACAAATAAATAAAATTAGATTCACAATAACATCTAGTGTGTAGCAAATGAGTGTAAAACTGCAAGGAGCATTGGCTTTAAAATCTTCGCATCAAATTTCGTGTCATATACGGTAGCTTTTCATTCCACATTACGGTATGAACGCTATATTCTCAGGACCAGCTTCCGTAATTGCATGATCAATTACTGTGGCTAATTGAAAATGCAATCTAACTAAAGAGTAGCATGGGTTCAGATATGAACCAAAAATCAGCTGTGATGAGTCATCATCATCATCAGACTAGTTACGCCCACTGCAGGGCAAAGGCCTCTCCCATACTTCTCCAACTACCTCGGTCATGTACTAATTGTGGCCATGTTGTCCCTGCAAACGTGTTAATGTCATCCGCCCACCTAACTTTCTGCCGTCCCCTGCTACGCATCCCTTCCCTTGGAATCCAGTCCGTAACCCTTAGTGACCATCGGTTATCTTCCCTCCTCACTACATGTCCGGCCCATGCCCATTTCTTTTTCTTGATTTCAACTAAGATGTCGTTTACCCGTGTTTGTTGCCTCACCCAATCTGCTCTTTTCTTATCCCTTAACGTCACACCCATCATTCTTCTTTCCATAGCTCGTTGCGTCGTCCTCAATTTCAGCAGAACCCTTTTCGTAAGCCTCCAGGTTTCTGCCCCAAATGTGAGTACTGGTAACACACAGCTGTTATACACTTTCCTTTTGAGGGATAGTGGCAACCTGCTGTTCATGATTTGAGAATGCCTGCCAAACGCACCCCAGCCCATTCTTATTCTTCTGGTTATTTCAGTCTCATGATCCGGATCCATGGTCACTACCTGCCCTAAGTAGATGTATTCCCTTACCACTTCCAGTGCTTCGCTACCTATCGTAAACTGCTGTTCTCTTCCGAGACTGTTAAACAATACTTTAGTTTTCTGCAGATTAATTTTCAGACCCACCCTTCTGCTTTGCCTCTCCAGGTCAGTGAGCATGCATTGCAATTGGTCTCCTGAGTTACTAAGCAAGGCAATATCATCAGCGAATCGCAAGTTGCTAAGGTATTCTCCATCAACTTTTATCCCCAATTCTTCCCACTCCAGGTCTCGGAATACCTCCTGTAAACATGCTGTGAATAGCATGGGAGAGATCGTATCTCCCTGTCTGACGCCTTTCTTTATAGGGATTTTGTTGCTTTCTTTGTGGAGGACTACGGTGGCTGTGGAGCCGCTATAGATATCTTCCAGTATCTTTACATATGGCTCATCTACACCCTGATTCTGTAATGCCTCCATGACTGCTGAGGTTTCGACTGAATCAAACGCTTTCTCGTAATCAATGGAAGCTATATATAAGGGTTGGTTATATTCGGCACATTTCTCTATCACTTGATTGATAGTGTGAATATGGTCTATTGTTGAGTAGCCTTTACGGAATCCTGTCTGGTCCTTTGGTTGACAGAAGTCTAAGGTGTTCCTGATTCTATTTGTGATTACCTTAGTAAATACTTTGTAGGCAACGGACAGTAAGCTGATCGGTCTATAATTTTTCAAGTCTTTGGCGTCCCCTTTCTTATGAATTAGGATTATGTTGGCGTTCTTCCAAGATTCCGGTACGCTTGAGGTTATGAGGCATTGCGTATACAGGGTGGCCAGTTTCTCTAGAACAATCTGACCACCATCCTTCAAGTCTTTGGCGTCCCCTTTCTTATGGATTAGGATTATGTTGGCGTTCTTCCAAGATTCCGGTACGCTTGAGGTTATGAGGCATTGCGTATACAGGGTGGCCAGTTTCTCTAGAACAATCTGACCACCATCCTTCAACAAATCTGCTGTTACCTGATCCTCCCCAGCTGCCTTCCCCCTTTGCATAGCTCCTAAGGCTTTCTTTACTTCTTCTGGCGTTACCTGTGGGATTTCGAATTCCTCTAGGCTATTCTGTCTTCCACTATTGTCGTGGGTGCCACTGGTACTGTATAAATCTCTATAGAACTCCTCAGCCACTTGAACTATCTCATCCATATTAGTAACGATATTGCCGGCTTTGTCTCTTAACGCACACATCTGATTCTTGCCTATTCCTAGTTTCTTCTTCACTGTTTTTAGGCTTCCTCCGTTCCTGAGAGCCTGTTCAATTCTATCCATATTATAGTTACTGATGTCCGCTGTCTTACGCTTGTTGATTAACTTAGAAAGTTCTGCCAGTTCTATTCTAGCTGTAGAGTTAGAGGCTTTCATACATTGGCGTTTCTTGATCAGATCTTTCGTCTCCTGCGATAGCTTACTGGTTTCCTGTCTAACGGCGTTACCACCGACTTCTATTGCGCACTCCTTAATGATGCCCATGAGATAGTCGTTCATTGCTTCAACACTAAGGTCCTCTTCCTGAGTTAAAGCCGAATACCTGTTCTGTAGCTTGATCCGGAATTCCTCTAATTTCCCTCTTATCGCTAACTCATTGATTGGCTTCTTGTGTACCAGTTTCTTCCGGTTCCTCCTCAAGTCTAGGCTAATTCGAGTTCTTACCATCCTATGGTCACTGCAGCGTACCTTGCCGAGCACGTCTACATCTTGTATGATGCCAGGGTTCGCGCACAGTATGAAGTCGATTTCATTTCTAGTCTCACCATTCGGGCTCCTCCACGTCCACTTTCGATTAACCCGCTTGCGGAAAAAGGTGTTCATTATCCGCATATTATTCTGTTCTGCAAACTCTACTAATAATTCTCCTCTACTATTCCTAGAGCCTATGCCATATTCCCCCACTGACTTGTCTCCAGCCTGCTTCTTGTCTACCCTGGCATTGAAGTCGCCCATCAGTATAGTGTATTTTGTTTTGACTTTACCCATCGCCAATTCCACGTCTTCATAAAAGCTTTCGACTTCCTGGTCATCATGACTGCATGTAGGGGCATAGACTTGTACCACCTTCAATTTGTACCTCTTATTAAGTTTCACAACAAGACCTGCCACCCTCTCGTTAATGCTATAGAATTCCTGTATGTTACCAGCTATTTCCTTATTAATCAGGAATCCGACTCCTAGTTCTCGTCTCTCCGCTAAGCCCCGGTAACACAGTACATGCCCGCTTTTTAGCACTGTATATGCTTCTTTTGTCCTCCTAACCTCACTTAGCCCTATTATATCCCATTTAGTACCCTCTAATTCCTCCAATAACACTGCTAGACTCGCCTCACTAGACAGCGTTCTAACGTTAAACGTTGCCAAGTTCAGATTCCAATGGCGGCCTGTCCGGAGCCAGGTATTCTTAGCACCCTCTGCAGCGTCACAGATCTGACCGCCGCCGTGGTCAGTTGCTTCGCGGCTGCTGGGGACTGAGGGCCGGGGTTTGATTGTTGGCGACGTGCGCATAAGCTCATGGAGGGTAGTGCACGAAAAAGACATACAAAGAAGGAAATAGTAAATTGGGAAAGGCACCTTCCTGTTTCACATATTCCGTCTATGCCCGTGGATTTTGCATATAGCTAGTCGTATGCATGCACAATGAACCAACTACCTGAAACCAAAGCTTCTTTCCTACTGAAGTCGCCAAGGCACGTTAAAGTAAGAAAAATTATCGCGCTTCACGGAATCTTGTCGTCGTTGCATTCGCTTACGTGTAAATAAGCAGAAGTCTAACCAATCACCCAAAGGTTTCGTTATTACGACAACGTCCGCGACGCTGTTAGCCAAAAATATTACCAGCCTTAAAACATGCGTGGTTAAATTCAGCAACACGACCGCCGATCACGGCCACCAAATTCTCAGATCGCGATACAAACGCCAACAAAACTTGTCTTATTATGAACATACGCAATTATACGATTACCTTGGATATTGCGGTTACGTAAACAAAGCGCCAACAGCACACGTACCGAAGTTTAAGCGACAAGGTTATCACTACGAGCGCGTGATAGAAACAGTAAACTGAGAAAAGGTTTCACTGTTACGTACTAAAAAATACGGGCATGTGCGTATGAGCAATTAAGTCGGTGCAAACGTTTCGTTTCTCAGAGATAGCTGAGGAGTACACTTAATTTATGTCACCCCCATACTCGGGCATCCGATCAGCTAATCTAACTTTACGCAGTTGTACGATTGCTCTCGCAATCGCGGTTCCTCAAACAAAAAGCAAACGAGCGCTCAAGGAAGGCCATTCCGGGCAGTGCGTGTCCGGAATAGTTGTTATTAATTATAATAACTTCGTTATTCGCCACTGTTCAGGAAAGACACTACTACTCTCGCGGACCCATTCTGGGGGCAACATAGGAGCTAACGGTTCTAAAGTGTCGCACTGAAAAAATTTTTTTACCGGATCTCAGCGCTGCGCAGAAAGAAATATAGGACAGAGTATACTCGGAAGTTTGGGGAAAAGCAGTACGATGCAACCAAACGCAGCACAACGGATGATCAATCGATGATTGATGTTAACCTCGCCGCAAACCATGGGGATGTACAATGAGGGCGAGTGCGGCGGCACCAACTTGCGACACCAAGCTCAGCGTTACCCTACAATGCCCCTGATTCGATTACACGCAGACACGACGACCCTTTAGTGTAAAATATTGCAGGGCTGCTATTAGAAAAATACTGACTTCATGATCTGTCACTTCTTGATAGGCGTAAGCCGTACAGGCGTCCGCGGAGGTGGAGCTCGAAAGCGCACGACAAAAACGTTCACCTGGAACTGACAAACGTTCCCTCTGGAAGTCATGAGCACTTGACGCAACCACCACCTTCAGAGAAAATGCGCAGATTGAGCTCGGCGCGCACCACCCCCCAAACATTCCGAGCCTACAGAGAAGGGCGAAGAAATCCAATAAAACGGCGGCGTTACGTCGTGCGACCCAATACGCGCAAATCAGCACAAAGCGTGCATGCAACAGCTGACAGTGGCGATTCAACTGGGTAAAGGGAACCACTACTCTATTCTACAGCAGCGATTACCACCGGTGCAAATGTTGCAGCACCCGGCTTTCTCGACATGCTCGGACAGCGTACGACATGATTTACTGAGTCACGCCTTGCGGTAGGTGGCAATGCGTGGTAAAGCGCAGTTGTTCCGGCGTTCTGCCTACCGCTTTGTGACGTTTCCTCCCGATATGATTGTGCAGTTTCGGTCGTTAATTCCAGCTTCTCCCTTTATCGGCTGCATTAGCAGTTTGATCCTGAGTGCCGCAGCTTCATATTGCTGGCTGACATGTTGCGAAACCACGCGAAAGGCGTCGCCTTGAACAACGTAAATGCACTTGTCGAAACGTTGGCTCCCGCTTTTACCTGGTTCTCGTTGTGGTCATCATCTTGAATTTCCATTTCCCATACGTCGCCTTGAAGAATACAAGTCCCCTTGTCGAAACGTTGGCTCCCGCTTATACCTTGTTCTCTCTTTGCCCATTGGCCGATATGTTGTCTTTTTGGAAGAGCGTGCGCAGAAGACAGCAGTAGAATACACTTAACATTCCGGGATATGATAACGTACTAGGTGTTGGATTGTGTGTGTTGATTCCACATATGTCCAGTATGGGACATCTCGTTGGAAAAATCTTTCGGACATCCATAGGAATAAAATTCTGCAATTCGTTTAGATCCCAGAAATTCAATCGTGTGGATGACCGAAGGATATGTTGAATAGGACATAGCGAAATTAATGTCCTCATCTTAGCCACTGGCCGTCCTAAGCGGGACTTGGACGTTCGGATCTAACCGAGATGCCCGAACATATTCGTGGTCCTTCGAGTATCGCGACAACTAGCTCTTTCGATTGACATCGAGGGATACACGGCGCTTGCATAGTCCGTTGGCAATCCTGTCCGCTAAACGTCGCGACGACTTTCTGGCGATAGGTTGTCATATACAAAGAATGCGTACCTAAGTCAATATTCACTCACCGTGGAGGATTTGTTGTTATATCCACCAAATGACAACGAGTGTCGTGTTATCGCGGCGGCGCAAGATGGCTGACACACGATTGCCCTTGGATGGCCTTCGTTCCTGCCCGCTGAACGGAACACCTTTCTCCGGTGCTGTGCTGTTCCACGATGTTGTGCGCACGTGGTTGGACAACTCCGACTGAAGAAGTAGAGTGCTAGCTCCGCTACCCTCTGCACTGTTGCTTCCTGTTCTCTGTGAAGTTGTGTTACCAGTGGCAGAAATTCGTTGATGTCAAAGAGATTGATTAAGAGCTGCACATACCAAGTGATTCAAATTCTCATGGACGAGGTTCATGCCACATCGGCGTATACCTCGTCACACATACTCACGTGACCAAAGTTGGTCTGACCGCTGGTTGTGAACTCTCAGTGACACAAGCTGGAGACAAAGCGATTAGGCAAAACGTCTCCTGAAAGTGCCTGAAGTTTGCGCCGAATGCTAATCGCATTAAAGTGAACTTACGGAAGCAGGATGTTCAATAGGATCAATCAACTTGAGACCATGGACATTGCAGTGACACAAGTTGTCCGGAAAATCTTTCGATAGAAAGTTCCTTGAAAGCGCACAAAACTCCCCAAGAATTATAATCACTCGGCCAACATCAGCCACCTAGGTCATCGTAGATTCGCACTTCAGTGCCCGATGGGCTCAGAACAGAATGGTCAGGCTCTATATTATTTCAAGCCTCATGAATTAAATGAAAACAACGTGACTATTTACGCTCAATTCCGGTGTAACTGCTGAGTTATCCCTGCATCACCTGGCTTGTTTGCCGGGCTATGAGAAGCGGTATTACTGCAATAATGACAATGAAATTTAGTGGCAATTTAATGGGTTGCAAATACACAGCACCATTTCCTTTGTGCGATGGATTGAGCTCCTTATGAACCCTAAAGTAATATTTGTTAAAGTAATTGTTATCGCAGCTTGATGACAGCGTAACACTTACTTTACGTGAGTATTATCGATCGTTTTACCATTTGACTGTTCCCCAAGATATTCCCCCAAGTTAACATGACGGTACATTAGAAATTTTATCATGCTGAGAGGTATGCGGTTATTTAGCATCCTAAATTTAGAGACTACAGTACATTAGAGAGAGCAGATATTTCTTCCACCATCTATTTCGCAGCAAATCATTTGGTGTAACCATTGCATGTTAACTTATCTAAGTTGTCAACAGTGGTAGAATGATTGGCGTCTTTCTAGCTAACGCTATATCACAAGAGCACTTGAATTCGTGAGGGTAATAACCACTCCCCGACGAAGACAAGTTTCCTTCTCGAAACGTTAACTCCTGTTGCCTCCCTTATTCTACCAGTGCGGATCATATTCTCCATTCGACCAAATACTTGGTCAAATGGAGAGTAAAAGTCTTATCACTCTCCGTTATTTCATAACCACCATAGTGCCCATTATTCTTGTTTTGGCGTGGAGCTCCATGAGTCGCTGTAGGTAAATCTGTTTGAAAGAAGATGCGCGTTGACGTGAATTACTGAAATCTATATAGCACACAGCTTCACAGGAAGTTGTGCAGGGCAGTGACGATGAACAAAGGGCGTAAAGTGTACGCCTTTCACTCGACGCAATGTTGTAAGACAGGTTTCTTTTCGAAAAGTTGTCCCCAATCCGAGGCACCCCTTAACCGACCAATACTCATAGTAATAGAACTGTGCATGTTACAAAAATCGAGCGCTTTTATTATAAATGTTTTTTGCAGTGTAATCTGGTTATTCTAGGTAGCTGACGGGTACGCACTTCTGCGCGAGCACTGGTCAGTTTACAATATTACATTAATACTACTATACATTATGAGTAATTTGCTTTTAAATCTTTACAGGTGCTTGTAGTACCCGGTGACGTAAACGTGGAAAAGGACATCGCAGATGTGGTGCAGAAAACAGCGAAGCACTTCGGACAAATTGATATCCTCGTGAGTTCTGTGCTCCGCTAATAGCGAAGGCTGCTACCTTTAAGCTGTCATTGTCTCTTAGGAAGTGCAAGATGGTGCAAATCTCGGAACAACTATGGTAAAGAGACAGTTCGTTTCCATGAACGTGGTTCGATTGTAAGTTTAATGTATGTTGGCAAAAAAAAAACCCTAGGCGACTTAAGGACCACCATCGTGGTATAAAATACTGCTCTCAGTTTGTACTTATTTTGACGACTCAGGGATAAGTGGAGCATTTAACGATACCGTCCTGAGTATTTTTGGAAATCCCCTTCTCCAATCTGCTTTTGTTTTTGTATTTTTGTTTATTTACATTTATTACGCAGCATAGCTCAGGCCCAACCAGGAGAGACTAGATACAATACAAGGGCAGTTTTGTCCAAGAATAAGCCAACAGAACATACCAATAAAGAATCTTAATAAACGCAAATCAAATGTACAAAGTCTGCATTGCGCATACATCAACGATAAGTAATGTACGCTGGAATGAAAACAACATATCAACATCGGCAACCAAGTGGAGGACAGCGAGGAGCAGGTCAAAAACACCAAAAGAAAAGCAAACATTGCATATTGGAAAGACTTACACAATAAAGTGTTTCCATTTCTGTAGCAAAATTTGGCGGACCAAACATTTTAGCTGGGAAGAAATTGCAATCAGCAATAATAGCTCTAGGCAAGAAACTGTGCTGAAATCCTTCAGCAAGTGCAAATGTGGGAATTATTAAGTGTCCTTAATAGTGTCCGAAATAGCTTTCTCCTGACGAAGAAATCAATTGTCATTCTCCTGTCACTTTGTCGGAACTTTCACTTCCCAAAAATGTCTTGGACAACTGTAAATCATGTACCCTAAAGAATAGCACGATGGTTGTTTTTGCAGTTTCGTCCAACTCTGTCGTGAATTACCATTTTTTTCTCTTTCTACAAAATTTCCTGCACATAGCTGGTCCTCCAAGAAGTGATTTCTTTGGCAGTGTGCATGTTCATTTCTGGAGAATGGCAGCTCATTTTAAAGATAAGGGCATCGATACGAAGAGTATGCATTTTTCATGGTCCCTTCCCTAATTGCGCATAGTAACGTCTAAGGGCCGGCTACGCTGTGTGCTGCCCACAAGCTTTGCGAGAAGTACACCTTCGCCAGACTAGAATGGTTTTCGGAACAAATGTCTAGGGGCAAAGAGAGGAGGAAGGACGTTAGTGTGGAATGTCCTGACTACCATGCAGCGAATACAAATAGTCTAAATATAATTAGGTATACTGCTTTGTGGCAACGATCCAGCATATACATATTTTCTCGTGGTAGCGGCAGTGTGCTGAAAGGTAGAAAGCATGCGTAGTACAACAATAAACTAAATAATTTATGGGGCGAACTTGTGTCTCCAAGGAGTACAACCTCGGCGGCGCTGAGAACATCAAGGTTGAACGTCATTCATCGGATCGAATACCCGCCCTCTCGTTCCCTCGTTATCTTTAACCGCCAGCCGAATCTCGTAGCATGCGCACAAAACCTATCTGACGAGCCCGTCTGCCTAGAAATAACAAGAGCTCTCAGGAAGCATGGACAATCGGAAATCACGAGCCCATCGTCGCGTTTTAATAAAAGCACGATGACGACTCGGCGATGAAGGCTGGCTGTAAAATCTAGGAGCACAGTCTACAGTACTTACTTCGATAATTACGCCTGAGCACCGTGTTATAATGTGATCACTCAGATCGCCGCTAATAACCTTTCACTTAAATAAGCGTGTTGAATGCATATGCCAAATAACGCAACACCTGCACGATGATCATTATGAATTGACATTGAAGATGCCACCTTTTATCTGTGTAATCTTCGACGAAAGAGTGCAGTGACCCTTACGCTATAATGTTGCCGTTTTACTGCGTTCTTTTTATTGCAGGTGAACAATGCTGGTATTCCCATGCGAGGATGCATTCAAAGTGCCTCAATGGAAGACTTTAATAGAGTGTGGCAGACGAACTTTCTCGGCCCGCTCTGCATGATCAAAAATGCTGTGCCCTACTTGCGTCTAACCAAAGGTGAAATTTTAATTGTATTCAACCGTGTGCTACCGCTTTGCGACATTGTTAGTTCGCCACGCACAAGGCCATATCCTGGAGGTGAGGAGTTTGCATTATACTCATAGCTGTTTACTTCGGCAACCTATTCTAAATCCTCCCAATTATGAATACAGTATTATTGCTTTATATTACTGTAATTACCGTGCTTTCACGCAAAGCTATGTGCGGCAGTGTCTTCAAGCATTTGGCTGCAGTATTGTTCCTGGTTGGAGGGGGACCATAACGAACACTGAGAGCAACGATGTACGGCGTCCAAGGCTAGCATTGTGTTTTAAGTCATCAGTGACTGATTATATCCTAATTGTTTTCTTTTCCAGGTAGCATCGTGAATGTTTCCAGTGTCGCAGGGCTTACTGCGGTGAGTAAAATATGGAGCACTAACACAGCTTTATGCTTGTATATGGGCCATGTACTCATCGCTATCGCAGCTCTTGTGAACATTGCCGCCCGTGGCGGACACATTGTCAATTACTTTTGAGCCAAACGACAATCCATCGAGGCAATACAGGGGGTTCAGAGAGATTAGCCTGTTTCATATAGTTGCAAAACTTCGCAGTTCTCAAAGGACCATCTTTACTTTCAATATAATAGAAAGCCTACCACCTGCAAACATCATTGCGAGTTGAAAGAAATAACGAGCTTGAATGCCTCGTTAGTGGAGCTTTCAGAGCACAAATGTTTTAGAGTTTCTCATGTAACTCTTTTTCGAGGTCCTAATGCATTTAACACAAATGAAAGACTTTTGACGTACTGTCAATAACCAAGTATATGCCCGATGTCATCACATACATAATGATGAGTAGCCAGGTGTCGCTCCCCTGTGCAAACAATCAATGTATTTTTATATCCAGGAACATACAAAAATGAAAAAAAATAATGTGGGACCTATAGCCTAATGTGGCTAGTTGCCGGTTCAATGGGATATATCTAAAGATACGTCGTTCAGCTCGGAAAACAATACAAATTATTCACAAAACAAGTAGAAATTTAAATCG
The DNA here is from genome assembly GCF_050947875.1 of Dermacentor variabilis. Classification (NCBI taxonomy): domain Eukaryota; kingdom Metazoa; phylum Arthropoda; class Arachnida; order Ixodida; family Ixodidae; genus Dermacentor; species Dermacentor variabilis. The sequence goes on along the minus strand of NC_134570.1, from coordinate 133,070,208 downwards.
CGTCTCCGACATATATGAGAGAGAGAGAGAGAGACTTGACAGGAAAACATTTTAAGGAGGGATCGTCAGAGCCCTTAAGTGCAGGACCGCGCTAGCCTCTGCCGGCTTCTTGACCTGGCTAATTAATGAATTTAGTCCTGCCATCATAGCTTAAATATCTTGAATGGATGAAACAAAGACTTGAATGCTAGTCCGCAATTATGTGCAGTATTCTTTCAAGTTGTATAAGATTTCAAATTCTCGCTCCAATAAATTCTCATATTCTTTCGCGATAGTGACTATGACGTTTCGACAAAGTCAAATTCGCATTCGTGCCATGTCGCTTATTATGTGTAAGAAAAAACATCCCCTTAAAAGGAAGACGAGACTTCCTAATAATAATGCCACTGAGTGAAACAGCTATTTTGTATTTGCGTATTATCCGAAGAAAAAAAATACATACACGCGTAAGGATTGAAGAATTTGAACGTTAGATTGATTGTGGCCTATAACGCCCAATCTTGGCTTTGGCATCGTTCTCGATAAATTAGATCACTAGTGTACATCAAACCTTAAGAACGTCGAGCACAGCTCAGGAAGTGACTTGATGACAAGCGCACTGAACGAAGTATAGCATGCAATAAATACTCAATCCTTATTAGACCAAGTACCCACATGCTACCATTGTACATAAATTGTGTACTTCCACACGCAAGTGTAAACTGTAATAAAAAAGCACGCCTAAATATTTAAAGGAGGAATTGTTGAATAGGAATATTCTGTTTAACGATACGTTAGGAACAGTACCACTAATGTCTTTTTTGCGAGAGAGAAAAGCGATGCATTTCGTGTTTGCACAGTTTGTAGTCAACTAATTTTTGGCAAACCATGCCGAAAAGCAGGTCAAACCAGCCATGATATCATTTCGGAGAGATTAAACGGAGTGTCCTGTAAAAATTAAAGTGTTATCGTTGCCGCACAGTATTACTTTCGAGCGTGGTGGGGCATGTCAGAAATTGCAGAATATAGAACGACAAGAACATAGGGCATAAAACTGAGCCTTGCAGCAGGCCACGCCGCGTACAGCTGTGAGTTAAATTAGTGCGAGCAATGTTTACCCCTTGTTTTGGTGCTCACGCTTACCTGGAAAAGAACTCTACTTGATGCCATGTACTGCAATTTTTCCAGGAAAGTGGAATGAACACCAAATGCTTCCTCATTATGTGAAATGAATCATATTACTTTGTTCCTTTCGGTAAAAAGGAAATAAATTTTAGGATAAAATTTTAGGATAAAATTTTAGGAAATAAATTTTAGCCACACTACTCGCTAGACGGTGCACAAACTGGTCCACGAGGACTTTACTCCACAAAGCCGCTTGACACGAAGTGAGGCTCTCCAGCGTCTGCGCATTGCACGCGCACGAGACGCAGACAAGCTCAAGGGAAAGCTGCGAAGGCAGTCCTCCGCCTCTCGACGCTTTTGAACATGTGCCTTGCACTTCTATACAGAAGGACTTGCCTCGTCGCTGCTAAGTGCATATGCGCAGCAACCATGATCGCCATAGTTTACACAACCATGGGATCGCACCATGCTTTGCTTTTCCTCTCCAAGAGTGCACGTTCGACATTTCGTGCGAATAGTTATTCGCAACTTTCTTGCTTACTAGGCGTATACCAACATTAATTTGAAGTTTTGAAATGAGGAAAAACTCATTGAGACCCCTTGGGCATACTACACACAGCTTTCTTTCACATATGAACAGTAGCAATTTGCTCACGTGAGATTTAAAATGATGCAATGGCTGTTTTTTATTATTGCCGTGCCGTGAGAACAATTTGAGTGCCTAAAGAAACATTAAGCAAACGTTTTGTATTCTCTAGTTTTTCCACCGCCCACTCAATGAAGGCTAATGCGCATCATATGGCTTTCTACCAACTATACTGCTCATTGCGGATCGCCGACAGATGTTGCGCGGCACCTGATCGCTGCTACTGTCACCTCACAACTTTCAATGCTCTTGTAGCTTATGTGTGCCATAAACTCCTGATAGCGAATGAACTACAACATTATAATGTGCGTCTGTGCTTCATGCTAATAATACCTGTCACCCCAACCACTCCTATTATGACAACGAAGTCCATTTTTACAATTCAGCAGGCTACAACTAATATATATCACTATGCTTTGGGCAAGCAATATTAATTCAAGCACCTCTCCAAACAGATTCAGTCCATCGTGCCTTACGCGGTCGCCAAAGCAGCATTGGACCACCTGACTCGATGTGCTGCACTGGGTGAGTGCCCTGTAGGGGCTGGTAGAAATATACAGGACAACACGTAGCGAGTGACAGGCCAAAGCAAGCAAGCCAACCCTATACATGCTCAGTGTCCGTGAAATCATATTTCTATACCCTCTCATAGAATGTGCTGGCAGCCCGGTGCACTAAAGATTAGACCATAATCGCACGTATGCTGCTACCGCGCCAATGGCAACTACCTCTTTGAGGGGATCGCCGCGTGAGTCACATTGCGTAGAGCTAATGCGCTACAGCACATACGAGTTTACTTTGCGCCCCAAGCGCAGAAATTAAATGGGCACAAAAAAAGGCATTTCATTCTCTGCTTCGCGAAAGCTTCGCTTAAATAGATTTTGAAATGTATGTTGGATCTGAATAATTATATTAGTTTTATTGTATATGGAACACTGTGTTTACAGAACACTTCAAAAGGTGTCTGATACATTTTATTGTTCGAAGAAGTCTAATTTTTTGCATTTGAAAATATTTGATTCAGACAATCTTGGTTAACCACGTTTACTTTATGTTCCTTTATGTATTATCGACGTGAGTTTACATCGTGCGGAGGTAATATGGGACTCGCACAAAGCCGACAGCTTTATTTTGCAGTCATGAGACCTTGATTTTCGGCAGGCATGGCGAGTGGTAGAGACAGCTAGCCTCTTGCAGCATGTCGCCTGGGCATCTGCGTGTTTGTAGGTTTCGTGCAATCTTTCCAGCATTCCTTTTCTTCTGATTTATATGCTGCGTGCCACACTGCAATTGATCTTGCTGAGTGGCGCTATTGCTACATTCAGACAAACGTTCCAGCGCTCCCCTCAGACAGATCAATGACATTGGCCAATGGCGATTGTCACAGCGGATGACTATGAACTAGATGGCCATCGGGCAGTGTCACACACCTATTGCGACAGTTGACTGCAATAGCTTCAATTCGCAACTCGCAGAGTTTTTGGAATGTGTAGAGCGCACTTGCGGGGGGGAGGGGGGCTAGTTATTCGTTTTCTGCAATCATAACCATCAGCACTCATTGGAGCTGCGCCGCTTGCCTATAGCTGTGTAAATAGATAACAGTAGTCATGTTTATGCATAGAATAGTGACTTGCCGAGCAACAATGAGTTGACCCGAGCATACGACAGAATACTATCACTCTTGCAAATACACACTTCTGCTATGCTAGATGAAAACGCGAATCATTACACCAGTGTAGTACATCGCAGCATACTGGGCTTATTAGTTTGGATGCCTTTCATTCGTGCAGTTTGGTCTGTCAGAATCCGTAGAAGCGTAGCTACTGTTGTAAAGGTCTCTTGCCGTCATTGCTTTTGCATTGTAGTAGCTAACAATCGAGGAGATCGTATCACAAGTGCTGATGCACGCCAACGGATGCAACTGATCGTGTTGAAGGGAATCAATTATTTGTTTGCAGAGCCGTAATCTGGCAGTGAAACGCTACGTGTATGTCCGAAGAACCTGTAGCACTGTTCAGCCGGCCCACGAAGCGTTTCTAATAGCATCCTATTACCACACGCACGTCCGTCCTTCATGATAGGGGCACGAACTCGTTATTGCTCAATATGCACAAGGAGGCGTCAGCGCATTTTTCATTTATTAAAGAGAGTATCTTTCCAGAAGCGCTCCTCTATCTGTTGCTTGGGCAATCATTGGCGAGGGTGTTTGCTCAATCTTTTTCCTGTTAATTCGCTGTGCAGATACATAGAGAACATAGTCCTGCGAATAGTGTGACCTTGTTTATAAAAATTGTATGGCGTTGCCTTAGCTGCACTGCTGCTGGCAATGACGCCGTCCATGCTTTCTTCTTCGCTTTCTCCCAACTACATTTTGTTGACGCATGCTCCAAAAATTCTATACATATGTGTTGTTTATGACTCATCATCACCACTCTCACGTCTTCGACTGTTGCGCCTTTGACAATATATTAAGGAGCGTCATGACCAACAAGCGTGTGAAAACATAACGGCATCTTGAGAAGAACAACATCGATGCAATGCACATAAATTCCTTTTGGTCCGGTAAAATTGTAATGTCTTGTCTTCTGAAATGCACGCACAGATGGCGCCGCTCCCAGAATCTGTGTGGAGCCCGGAATCAGCACTAAATGCGAAGAGCTGTTTTTGCGCGATAGCACCGTGGTCGGGGTGTCCGACTGTTTCAGTGCAGATCGTTGCACTATATAATCCAGGGGTGGTGGTTGAGTACAAAGATTCTTTTTTTTTCTTGCCTCATGGAAGTGCCGTATATCAGGATGCGGAGGCAGTCTGATGACAACGAATGACGTCGATGACAACAACCATCGTCGTTATGCAGCGTAATGGAATGGACAGACGACTGGATGGTCCGAGAGCTCAAATTGAGTTTGCAGGATTCAACAACTGTCGCAGCAAAATGATTTTGTTTTATTTAGGGCATCAGCTAGGGTCGTCATTTCTCATTGGCTCAATGAGACGTGCACGAAGAGCAGTTTCCACGGAAGTAAGTCTCACCATCTGACCTACTTAAAACATTCTACATGTAAATGAGCTCTTATACGGGACAAGCAGGGCATATTGGACGAATTTTGTTGTTCGTAGCTGGTTCCCGGACGCCGACGTACGCCACAACATCCGTAGAATGTTGCAGGTGTGCTGGGGCCCTGTGGTATGGTATGGTAAAACGTTAATAAGTCCTGTAGATCGTGGTTCTTCACGAAACGGGCCGCTCCCACGTGGGAACCTGAAGGTCGAGCCTCTCGGCCGCATTGTGGGCCTGCTGGACCGCCCAGAGTTGGTCAGTCATTACAGGGCCACAGAGAACCGCTTCCCATCTGGCCGAGCTGTTCACGATGATAGAGCGTGACCGGGCACACCGCCAGAGCATGTGGTCAAACGCGGATATTGCTCCACAATCGCGGCAGGTAGCATTGGTGTAAGTATCCGAATAGATCTTATGTAAGAGCGATGGATTGGGATACGTATTCGTTTGTAGTAGATGGAGCGTTAATGTTTGAGCTTTATTGAGCCGCGGATGAGGAACGAAGCAGGTTCTACGGCTGAGATAGTAGTGTGTTTAGTAATCTCGTCTTAGGTGGAGGGCGTGTCCCTGTTATCTGGGGAGTCGGCTTCCGCTTGGTCGAGGGTAGCGCGCTTGGCAACTTCACGCGCAGCCCTGTGAGCCGACTCGTTAAAGTTGGAAGGAGCACCCTTGATGTTACCCTGACGTGCGGGAATCCAATAAATGAAATGGTGCGTAATTACATTGCCCCCAAGAAGTCTGAGGCCCTGTTTGGAAACGGTGCCTTTTTCAAATGCTCTGACTGCAGACCTTGAATCACTATAGATTACATCCCGTGAGTTATCCAGTAGGGCTAGTGCATCAGACATTTGTTCAGCTATTTCGGAGTCTCTCGTTAGAACCGAGACAGCTTTGGTGATTCCTTGCAAACCATCGATAGTGACGATGGCGAACGCCCGACGTCCCTTACAAGAAGTGGCATCCACAAAGCTGACCTGTTGCTGATCACTATGTATTTGCCTAAAGAGGTTGGACACCCTTGCCCTCATATTGCCGCGATTACGATTGGGGTGCATGTTCCTAGGTATGGGCACGACCGTAATGTTCTCTTGAATCGACGGAGGAACGTCAGAGAACTCCTCCGCTACTCTATCTGGGTGATATCTGAGTTCCTGCAAGATGGACCTCCTTGCCTCCGTCAGGCGAGTTAGCTGTGCGCGCTCGTGGGCCTCTGCAATCTCTTCCAGAGAATTATGAATGCCAAGTTGCCTTAAGCGCTCTGCACATGTGTATACGAGTAACCCGAAAACCCGCTTAGTAATCTTCCTAAGCTGTGCATTCATTTTATCCCGCTCTGTCCATTTCCATCAATGCATGGCTGCCACGTATGTAAACTGGCACAGAACGAAGGCATGCATTAGTCGAATGAGGTTATCCTACTTGAGTCCATGATGCCCATTTGATACCCTCCGAACTAAACGAACACCACCTGTAGTTTTAGCAATTAGCTTGCCTACCTGCCATTTGTACCCCCTGGCTCAACGATCATGCCCAAGACCTTGATTGAGTCGACTCTGGTTATGCGGCAACCGTTTCTTGTATATAGATTAATGTCTCTATCTTCTAGCGATGTCCATTCCTTGGGCCTTGGACCGCGTTTCTTGGGACTATACAGTAAGAGTTCCGACTTCAAGTGGGAGCATCTGAGACCGGTGGGTTCGAGATAGGTTTCGATAGGTTTCGATGAGGCCTCCTGTAAGGCTGCCTCAACCAGACCGTGATTGCCTCCTGTGCACCATTTATTTATATCGTCAGCATCTATAGTGTGTTTGATGCCTTATATCTCGAGAAGCTTTCCGCTAAGGTCGACCATGGCTATATTGAATAATAAGGGGGAAATTACTGACCTCTGTGAGGTGCCCCTCTCGCCAAGTTCGAGCCGTTGTGATTCGAGATCGGCCACCCGGAGGGTAGCCTGCCTATCCGAGAGGAACAATCTAACATAGTTGTAAAATCTCTCACCCAGATTGAGCCGAGATAGCAAGGCTAGGATATGCGAATGTAGAACGTTGTCGAAGGCCTTCTCAAGATCAAGTCCAAAACGACCCGAGTGTCGCTAGAGTCGTTGTATATGATTTGATGCTTAATCATTTTTCTGTTATCCCGTGTGGATAGGCCTGCTCCGAATCCGGAACTACCTCTAGTTAACCTCCCTGCCTTTCTCTGCATTATTTTCTCTCTCTCTCTCTCTCTCTCTATGATACTATGGGGGTAAATGTCAATATTCTCCAGGAACCTGGAGAGTCGATAGAGGACCGCCTGCTCCACTGTCTTACCCACACAGGATGTAAGCGAGATGGGCCTCAAGTTGTCAACGCTATGTCTTTTGACAGGTTTGGGGATAAGTGCTGCGAGAGCAGTCGTCCAAGGTGATGGGATGGTTCCATTCCTCCAAATTTCAATAATTTCCTCTGTGGGGTAAGCGATCGATTTGTCATCCAGATTTCGCAACGTCTAGTTGGAGATGCCATCCGGCCCTGGTGCAGATCTATCATTGAGTCCACGTAAAACCCTACGAATCTCCTCAACGCCAAACTCAGCATACAGGTAGGAATTGGCCAGGCCCTGGTAATCGAGATGTACTGGAGACCGCCCTGAGCCGACTGGGAGATACTTGTCAGCAAGCGTGCGGATTAATTCATCCTCAGAGGTCATTCGTGCGACCTCATGTATGGTTCTACCAATGTAATGCCTCTGATTAGACTTAGCATTGATCTCGTTAAGCAGATGCTTAAGCGAGCTCGAAGCTTTACCATTGCGCATTTGGCCGTCTATCGAATTGGAAACCTTGTGCCGCTGCTTTTTAGAGAGGGTTATACAATGCTCCTCAATGTTTTCGTTAATCTCAGATATCTTTTTGCGTAGCCTACGATTAAGTCGTTGTCACTGCCATCTGTTGAGAATGGACTGTTTGGTCTCTAACAGATGGGCCAACCTGCTGTCCATTTTCTCAACAGGAAGGTCGGCGTAGACCTTAGAGGTTGCACGCCGAACGTCCTCTTGGACCTGAACCATCCATTGCTCTATGGTAGGTCGGGAATCTGAGAGAGGCCGCTCCTCTCGAAGCTTGCGGAATTTATTCCAGTCCGTGTACGAGAATTCGCGCTGTTTTTTACCCACGATAGGAAGCTCGGCCTCATAATACAGTGATCACTACTAAGGTTCTCAGTGAAGTTATTCCATTTGGCCTCAGTCACGTTCTTGACAAAGATGAGATTAGGGGTAGAGTCTCTACACGTGGATGTAGCGATTCGGGTTGGAATGTTAGGGTCAGTGATCAGCGTCAGGTCCAGATCCATGGCATTCTGCCAGAGATGCTTACCCTTATTGGTATCATATTTGTAACCCCAGAGATGAAACGGGGCATTAAAGTCCCCTGCGACAATAAGAGGGCTTGAGCCTGCCATGTCTACGGCCTTCGGGAGAAGAGCCTTAAATCGTTGCCTTTTTTCCTTCGGACTATTTTAATTGTTAAGAACATATATGCTGCCTCGGTTCACCCGACCATGTATGGTCTCTACCATGACATACTCAATATTACTACCAGCCAATTTGAGATCACGTGTCACATGAGTGAGCAAAACTTTTCCAAATCGGTTTTTATTGAAATCTCCTGACGTCAAAGATGCGCAATCACTGACGCAAGCATCGGGGCCGTTTCCCGCAGCGCTGTCTCAACATCCCAATCAAACGCCTTTCTTCATTATAAGAGGTCACTTTTGTTTGCTTTAAAACCAATAACATTGCCTATATTCAGCAGTTCTTCTTATCAAATTGGCTGATAAGAGGCGAGAAGCACGCTCAAGTGGAGATAGTTTCGATGGGGCCGAGCCATCGTAGTGAAAATTGATAACCGCATGAGGTGCGTGGTGCCGACGTGTGCGATTGGTCTGCTTCCCTTTGCTCAGCTTGCGGTGGTGGTCAAAAATTGCGCCGGTGTGTAACGGAAGGTCAATAAGGCCGCTAAAACAGATCCTCAGCAAATAAGAGTTGGCAGGGCGCTGTCGTATATGTTCCGAAATGGCTCATAACGTTATACTGGCACGCAAACAGTTATATGCAAATAAATACATGCTCTCCGGCAGGTGCGAATAGGCAGTGCCTGAGCAATCGTCGGCAGCTATCTTCTATTCCTTTCGTAGCAAGCTAGACTCCGGCTATTGAGAAAAAAATTCAGTTTTCGGCATAATAATGCGCCTTTAAGACGTGTACGTCACTTTGACGCGGTAAGTTTTCACGGTTTCGTGACGTCGCGTGACAGACATGTGAAGCGGGCGCAGTCCGAAAACCTTTCACAAATAGCAGAACGCTAATGCAGAAAACCGTCAAATCAGAAATATCTTTTTTTCTTTGGTCTAATCATGCATAATCATTGTGTACACATCATATCAGATATCATCATATTGGTTGTCATGAGGTTGAGTGACAGACAGGTGAAATTGTGGTGGCCCGGAAATTTTTGGACAAATCCTGAAGGGCTGATTGCCGAATTGGAAGAGAAAAGCTTGGAATAGCTGCACATTATGGCACCTCTGCCTTCAAGATGGCGCTGACCTGTTCAATGATTCATGTAGCTCAGATAACGTTTCAATAAAGGTCAAATGCAACTAAATTTTGGATTGCATCAATTAACCTAGTTATATTTAGTGCGCGTAAAAGCAGCACTCCATTCGATATTATAGGTTTGAAGCAGAAATTGATATGTCGCAAAAAACTTCGTACTGTAGGTATTTTGAACACCAACACTAAACGGCGCCATTGCCGCTCGCCGGAAATGACGCATGACCCAGAAAGAACGATTGCTCAGGGACACCTTCGGTATTGGACAACACCCACGGCTGGCGGAAGCGGGCTTTATAAAATTCCGAAGGCGAAGACCTGGGGTGCACTTTATATACGCTAACCAGGTGCACGCGTCGATGCATAGGTGTAATTTAAGTGGTACTAATAAGAAAATTAGACAGGTACCACGAGCCCTGGATCTTCGAAAATATTCCTTCAATAGTATTCGCTGCCTATTTATAACCAACTTGCCGAAGTGAAATTTAGTTGCAGTTGGTATTTCACCCCAGAATGCGCGAATAGCGCTACTAGATTCAGAGGGGAATACGGGGAAGTTGCCACTGAATTGAAAAGAGTTCGGTTAGCTCCCTCTTAGGGGATGCTCCGTTCTGTACAAAGAAAAATTCAGAACGAGCTTGAAATCATAGAAGCATATAACATCAATGAGCAATAACAAGCATTACATCACTGTTTTTAACACTTAACCCACGGGTCAGTTTCATACTGCTGTAATAAACAAGCTATGCTTTCACGAGTCGTAACTCATATTGAATTTGATGTCGGCGGACAGTCGTTGCGCCCACTTGCTGCCCTAGTTAAGTTACCATTAGAAAAAACACTAGGAATAGAATTTAACAGGCTGGTTGGAACCATTCAAGACATAATATTATAATTTGCTAATCCACGTAAATAAGCCAATATTGTTACGGCTGGCCTGTTTGATGAACCATTTCTGTCACGCCGCCGAAGCCATGGCAAAAATCTGCTAGTTTCAAATAGGCCGAAACGCCCGCAACCGTTGAAAAAGCCTAGTAGTCTGCAACGGCGACGTCAGCGCTTGTTCGCGCATTCTCACCTCCTTACCCACGGTGCACACGACGCGCTGATGCCTGCATAGACTCGCCAATTATGTCTCCCTTCAGCCAGCGAGAGGCTTAAGCTTCGGGTGTGCATTCGCTCCGTCTCCTCCTACTCGTCGACGGAGACGCCAGCGGTGTCTGTGCTTGCGTGCGTGCGTGCGCGTCAGTGTCTTGCTTCTGCTGCGCCAGTGGCGGTTAGACAATCCTGTTAACTGACTGCCATGTGCCGAGCGACGGCCGCAAACGTGGAGAGCGTTCAATCTCCTTCTCTTCAACAAGGGTGTTTGAAGATGCTATAAAGGACTGTACTGCCAACGGACTTCAGCTTTCAGCAAAAGCTAGAGTGTTCGTTTCACTCTCCCTCACAAAGCTCGTATTGCTAACCGCTCAATATCCACGTAATTAAAGGATATTTTTTTTATTTGTTACGGCGATTGTCTCGAGTTTCTGCCTGCGCCCCTCCGCGTTGTTCAAGCTTCAGACCGGTATACCCACGCTCAAGGTTGCATAGATGTAGCAGCATACGTCCTGTATTGCGATAGTGGTTCGAGCTCTCACCTAAACGTTGTGCGGACACTCAAGAATGAAGATTTTAAAGACGTTCCGAGGACGAGGAAATGTTCGTGCCATGAGATGTGTTTTTGCTTCATGGAAAAGCGATGTTTCTCCACTTAAAGCATGTTAGCGTAGGTTCCTCCTATGCTTTACTTGAAAAAAATTACACGAATGCATAAAGGAAAAAAACACTATAGTAGCTCGACCAGTTTTTGAAGCCCAGAAACGTTTATAAAAGTAGGGAAACATAGAGATGAGTGTAGTTGGTGTAGCTTCATAGTTACGCTGCGCTCTGACTGATAGGGTTACAGACAAAGCCAGTGGAAACCAAGGAACACGCTACAAGTAAAGGCCAATGTTATACTCGCTTGCAGACGGTAAATATCCGATTGTTGAGATCGCTCGAATGCGATCTCCCCGTGCGGTTCTACACAATTCAACGAATGCAAAACAGTATTTGTCCATGCTGCAGAATTTGGCGTTGCAACTTATCTTAAAGTAGGAGAACACCGCGCATCATCTTACTTTAAACAGCATCTTGGTTCGGCACAATCTTTCTCGAAATTGGTTTGGGCATTGCAGTCAGTATAAACTGGCCGCCATGTAGTTCCGATTTGACGCAATGAGGTTATTTGTTTGTTTGCAAGGTCAGTTGAAGCAACAAATGCAACGCGGGGAGCGCCGTAGTCCAGAACAGCTCGGGGAACAAATCCTACGCGTTACCACAAATTACCACCGCCGTTTCGTGCAGGTGCACACATGAAATATGTTGCAGTAACATCATCCAATAGCATCGCTAATCAGAAATTTACAGTGCTAATGTACTTTCCAGAAAAACCGGTGAATTACACCTTTGTATTTTTTAAACAATTTCACACGAGCGTCGACCACACTGTGTGTCAGCAGTCTTGTAAAGCCGAGGAAAGGTGGGAGCAGCGGCAATATCTATGGGCACAGAAGACAACTTCCAGTTGGAATGTATTCTGCTGCGCTGTTCGCTTAAGGAGTGGCCCTCACCGCTACAATCCCGTTGACATGCCGTGCTGTCGCCGTTCGCGCGATATTGTTAAAAAACCAGATGTATGTATTTAACGTACAATAGGTGTTATCACTTCACCTCCACTTCATGAACTTGATGAGGCAATCTACATCGCCCATATTTTTCACCAATGCAACCGCCCGACATATGCATGCCTTGACTCGCTTCAGGTGGTGTATGCTTGATGCATAACGGCTTCGTAGCCACCACTGCACTCGCGTGACTTTTATTACGTAAGCCTTGTAAGAAAATGCAAGGCTGTTTTTTTTTTGCACAGAAAAGGTATATAACGACATTATACGGTGCTATATTTAACAACGTTGCAGGAAGAATATATTAGAGCCTGAGCTTGTATTTGCGATTGTCCAGAATTGAATAAGAGGCGCTTAAGAGAGGAACTCAAGCAAGACAGCTCAATATTTCAGTCAGTGGTCTGATGGATAGGGCAACTCATTACAACGTTTTCCTTTCTACCGTTTCAGAAAATGCCCCGTACGGTGTACGTGTGAACTCAATCAAGTAAGATCACTCTTAAGTTCCTCGCTGTGCTTGCTTATTCAGCCGTTTCGCGTTGCGTGGTTTTGCCACTTGCAAGCATACTCCACAAGTACTATCAAGTGTTTCAGAACCTGCGGACTGATGGAATCAATTATATGGTGTGCATTTCGCAGGTGGCTGGTTATCAAACCTCTTTTGAGCTTTTAGAAAGTCTTACCAGTCTGATGAACAAGTTTTGATAAAGAGAACAATTCTGTGTGTGTCGCAGGCCTGGGAGCAACGACAGCAGCAAAGAAACTACAACGGAGACGACGATGGTATCGCGGCGGCGTTCGCTTGTTTCAGTCATAATTTTCGGTCATTTGACTACTATCTCGCTCTGTGCCTGGCGACACCACACTCTATTTTTCCCCGCCGAAGCAAAATTATGGCATTCTGTCATGCAAGGCACAATATTAAACTCTTGCGATGTTTATGTTTATAGAGTACACCATTCACAAGCTAGGTCGATACGCAAAAACGAGATCAGGCGAATGCAGAGACTGACGCAGCAACTTTAAGGGCTATATTTGATGATTGCCGAAGAAACGAATGGTGATGAAAATGTGAATGTTTTGTCTATCTATCTATCTATCTCCGTCTATCTATCTCTATCTATCTCTATCTATCTATCTATCTCTATCTATCTCTATCTATCTATCTATCTCTATCTATCTATCTCTGTCTATCTATCTATCTCTGTCTATCTATCTATCTCTGTCTATCTATCTATCTATCTCTGTCTATCTATCTGTCTATCTCTGTCTATCTATCTATCTATCTATCTATCTCTGTCTATCTATCTATCTCTGTCTATCTATTTGTCTATCTCTGTCTATCTATTTGTCTATCTCTGTCTATCTATTTGTCTATCTCTGTCTATCTATCTATCTATCTATCTCTGTCTATCTATCTATCTATCTCTATCTGTCTATCTATCTATCTCTATCTGTCTATCTGTCTATCTATCTCTATCTGTCTATCTATCTCTATCTGTCTATCTATCTATCTATCTCTGTCTGTCTATCTATCTCTGTCTGTCTATCTATCTCTGTCTATCTATCTATCTATCTATCTCTATCTATATATCTAACTCTATCTATCTATCTATCTATCTATCTATCTCTATCTATCTATCTCTATCTATCTATCTATCTCTATCTATCTATCTATCTCTGTCTATCTATCTATCTCTGTCTATCTATTTGTCTATCTCTCTCTATCTATTTGTCTATCTCTGTCTATCTATCTATCTATCTCTGTCTATCTATCTATCTATCTCTGTCTATCTATCTATCTATCTCTATCTGTCTATCTATCTATCTATCTCTATCTGTCTATCTATCTATCTATCTCTGTCTGTCTATCTATCTCTGTCTGTCTATCTATCTCTGTCTGTCTATCTATCTCTGTCTGTCTATCTATCTATCTCTGTCTGTCTATCTATCTATCTCTATCTGTCTATCTATCTATCTCTATCTGTCTATCTATCTCTGTCTGTCTATCTATCTCTGTCTGTCTATCTATCTATCTATCTCTATCTATATCTATCTATCTCTGTCTGTCTATCTATCTCTGTCTGTCTATCTATCTATCTCTATCTATATCTATCTATCTCTATCTATATCTATCTATCTCTATCTATATCTATCTATCTCTATCTATCTATCTATCTATCTCTGTCTATCTATCTATCTCTGTCTATCTATTTGTCTATCTCTGTCTATCTATTTGTCTATCTCTGTCTATCTATCTATCTATCTCTGTCTATCTATCTATCTCTATCTGTCTATCTATCTCTATCTATCTATCTATCTCTGTCTGTCTATCTATCTCTGTCTGTCTATCTATCTCTGTCTATCTATCTATCTCTATCTATCTATCCATCTATCTCTATCTATCTATCTCTGTCTATCTATTTGTCTATCTCTGTCTATCTATTTGTCTATCTCTGTCTATCTATCTCTGTCTATCTATCTATCTATCTCTGTCTATCTATCTATCTATCTCTGTCTATCTATCTATCTATCTCTGTCTATCTATCTATCTATCTCTGTCTATCTATCTCTGTCTATCTGTCTATCTATCTCTGTCTATCTGTCTATCTATCTCTATCTGTCTATCTATCTCTGTCTGTCTATCTATCTCTGTCTGTCTATCTATCTATCTATCTCTGTCTGTCTATCTATCTCTGTCTGTCTATCTATCTATCTATCTATCTCTGTCTGTCTATTTGTCTATCTCTGTCTGTCTATTTGTCTATCTCTGTCTGTCTATTTCTCTATCTCTGTCTGTCTATTTGTCTATCTCTGTCTGTCTATTTGTCTATCTCTGTCTGTCTATTTGTCTATCTCTGTCTGTCTATCTATCTATCTCTGTCTGTCTATCTATCTGTCTCTATCTGTCTATCTATCTGTCTCTGTCTGTCTATCTATCTGTCTCTGTCTGTCTATCTATCTGTCTCTGTCTGTCTATCTATCTGTCTCTGTCTGTCTATCTATCTGTCTCTGTCTGTCTATCTATCTGTCTCTGTCTGTCTATCTATCTGTCTCTGTCTGTCTATCTATCTGTCTCTGTCTCTCTATCTATCTGTCTCTGTCTGTCTATCTATCTGTCTGTCTGTCTGTCTCTATCTCTCTGTCTCTATCTGTCTGTCTCTATCTATCTGTCTGTCTGTCTGTCTCTATCTGTCTGTCTGTCTGTTTCTATCTGTCTGTCTGTCTCTATCTGTCTGTCTGTCTGTCTCTATCTGTCTGTCTGTCTGTCTCTATCTGTCTGTCTGTCTGTCTCTATCTGTCTCTATCTGTCTGTCTATCTGTCTGTCTATCTGTCTCTATCTGTCTGTCTATCTGTCTCTATCTGTCTGTCTATCTGTCTGTCTGTCTGTCTGTCTGTCTGTCTGTCTGTCTAATCTTGTGAAGGCGTTTATTAGTCAACAGTGTTTGGGACCGACCATTAGATCAGGGCATGGACACGAGCGGCATTCACGAGCAAAATCGCTGGACAGGACGACTCACAAGAAAACGCTGGGGAGGACAACCCACTAAATCATTCCTATCCTTCGCTATAATTGCACCCGGGAATGAAAAGGCAGCCACCCGACGACCTAGCAGCTTGTCACTATGAGTGGGTCATAGTAGGTCTTGAGGTGGTAGACCCAGCACCTACATAGGTGACCGGATATGTGCGTTCTACGACGTGGTAGGGGCCCTTTCCACTTGCGCAGTAGTTTCGATGAGATCGCAGGTGCAGTGGAAGGGACCGAGAGCCACACAAGCGCTTCACGGAGGAATATTGGTGCAGGAGTGCTGTTACCGCGAACGCTCTTCTGGCGCTCTTGGCCATTTGTTAGAAATCAAAGTCCTTTCTTACACAAGTCCAGTACATCTTCAATGCAGCTGCTAAATGATTCACCTGGCTGCTGTCATGTTCTTGCCAGCGCGATTCCCCTCGCAGCTTGCGCACAGCAGGACAATCAAACACAGGCACTAAAGGGGTCTTGAACGAGGACCACGTTGGAAAGCCGGGCTCATGGTGGTTGTACCAGAGACTGGCGACACCCACGAGAAAGAAGAGCACATTACTCAGTTTGGCGCGATCGTCCTATTTGTTGAGCGCGCTTACCCTTTCCTATGTCGACAGCTATTCCTCGACGTTGGTGTCGTCCGTACCGATCAAAATGGCATCTTCCCTATGGCGAGGAACACCAGAGCACAGGACCGTCTGAGAAGGCGCGTGCTAAGATGGAGTTGGAGGCATTTACTGGGACGCGTCATCATGCATGGTAGAGCTTACAGTGCGGGATCGAAGTTCCAGGGTTGACGTTGTAGGCTGAAGCACCCTCAATCACCTGTAAAGGCATTTATTAGTCGCCGGTGCTTGTGACCGAAGGTTAGAGTAGTGCACGAACTTCCCGCACGAGCGGTCAAAGTCGAAGCTTCTGCTCCCACGGCTCGCCGAGGTGAGGCACTGCCCTCACCTCGTCCCCACTCTTAGCGTCATTATCAGCACGCACCCCGTCCCTTCTGTCTCCTGCCTCCGCATTTTGGGTCTCCTCGAATCCAACTGCAAGCACACTGCCGTACTTTCCTGCCTAACTCCCACCGTCCACCAGACCGTCCGCCTTATTTGGCGGATGGTCTGGTGGACGGTGTTTACGACAGTGTTTATAATGTTTCGTCCATTGTCCACATCACGATCCTATCGTCAATCAGCCGAACGCCCTGTCGCAGTGGGCTAACAAATTATTATATTGTTACGGGGTGTGTAGAAGGCGTTTATTTCAGGGAGCCGTAGGGCAAGTGGGTGCCGGTACTGCACGTCGTCATTCTCTTCCTCGCTGCCCTCTTAAGGTTGTTGTTGCTGCTGATGCTGCTGCTACATTACCTTTGATGCACTGTAACAATATTACTTCCTTTTTACGGGTCGAAACTACGATCTAATTATGTGGCTCGTTGTAATAGGAAAATTCGGATAATTTGGTTTTATTTAACGTGCACCCAATGCACAGTAATCTACACGGCCGTTTTTGCATTTTGTCCCGAGTGCAACGCGACCCCCGCTGCCAGGATTTGATCCCGCTATCTCACGCTCCGCCACTAGGCAACGCCGCTGGGTTGAAAAACAAATATATGAGTAATGTATCACCTACGACCACCGACATTTGGTCCTCGGAAAGCAGTGCCTTCACAAAAAAATCACGCAAACATAGTCGCACCCAACTTTTCTTTTGGAAATAGACGTCCATCTTGAGCGCTAGTTAAACGAAGGTGGTGCAGGGAAAAGACACATTCAGATATTTTTTATAATTGTTACGGCGAGCAGGGGGGAGGTCTCTTCTATATATACGTCGCAGCAAAGAGACGTACACTAGAAAACGAGACCGAAAACTTAGTCGGTGTTGGCCACTATATTTAGCATGCGAGTTTTATCATATTTTCACATTTCGTTATGCCAATTGTAGAGAAAGACAACCCGAGCTAGTTGTCAGCGTTGTCACGAACCTCTTGCTTCGCATTTAGCAGCAAACCGCGCTGTCACGATGGCTAAGCTGTGGAGCGAACTGTCTCATTTTTCCATGTCTTAGACATAATGACCAATAGCACTTTGCGGAAGGATGATAGATGCCGCTTGAAATTTTGAATACGCATTTGTTCTACGGAACTTGCGCACGTGTTCTTCTTCCCTTCATATTGAGTAAGTGGCGCTGCGAACCAAGCTCTGAAAATGGAATCACTTATGTTATAAAATGTTTACTATATGCACTTCTATAACAAGCTTTTATGGGGGGGGAAGGTGGAGTCTTCGCTGGCTGTTACCTCCATTCATACAGTCCCACTATTTGGAACTCGAAGTGAGTTGATTCGGCGCCCACTGCTTTTAGAATTCCCCCGTAACTTGCCCCTCATGAATACGCTCACACACATCAGTGAGGGAAATGCATACAGACCACGTGTTCGCTAAAAAAATGTAAAAACAATTTGTTTATAACGCAGATGCTCAAACTGAATTTGACGAATGTAATTTTGCAACGCTAAGTATGTAGTCCAGCTGTGAACTTCCAGTTAGAATCACAGCCGAAGACGAAACACGGCATTACCACTGAATCCCTGGCCTTCATACTTTTGCGAAGGCGAGAACAAGGCACGGCACCTATAGGCCCCGCCGCAGCTGCAGTAGGGCTGGTGGGGCTCGGTGGTACTTTTTGGCATAACGACATCCTTCGTTTCCTCTCGAACATCGCCTGTTGAATCTACGAGGAGCGGCTAACGACAGCTGAACGCGTCTTGTGTCAGAGTGTGAGCACCTACATTATTTTCCTTACTTCGTGGTAATGCTCAGGTATGATGGGGAAGAAGACCTCTACCCCAGACCTAACGTTACGCACAAGTGTAGGGTGACATGCGAAGTAGTCAAAAATGACAAGCAGACAATTCTGTAATATCCGTGATTTTTTTTTTCCAGCCCAGCTTATATCATGACGGCGATGGGGAAAGCACCTAATGTCAGCGTAGAGGAACATATGGAGGTATGCGCCATAAGTAATAATAATAGTAATAATAATTATTATAACAAAGTTTGCAGTATTTGTCCTATAATATACGCGCACATGCATAGAGTAAAGGCCCGGTTACATTTTGCATGTGCAAGTTGCAACAGATTTGTGTGCTCATTACTTGCACTACGCACAGGGCCACAGGCACTAGAGAGGGCAGTGTAACACGTACGGTACATTGTAATGAACAAGTAAGTGATAATAAAACATTGCAAGGTAAAATAGTTTGATATACAGTATAATGCATTTGTGTCATCATTACAGACAACCAATGCAAAAGGTCTTGGTAATAAGATATTTCCCAAAGTTCAAAAAGAAAGCGTGCTAGTCTTTCTTGATAGAATATCAGCGGAAAACTGATTTTAGTACACCAAGTGTTTCTGCGAAGATTTCAAGTAATTCTTGAAGATAATCTGTGGCAGCTAGCGCAATTACAATGCTTGAGATGTATTGCTTAAAGAGACGGGAAATATTTGCACGAGAAATCGAAATACAGATCGACTAAGTACAAAATATTTACTGATTGATGTCCTATTAACCACACCACTTTTATTCCAATTTGCGAATGAAAGCCCGATCAAATTCAAGCGAATTCTCAGGAGGACACCTGTAAAGATGTAATTCCCAATCTATGCGATGAAGTACACTGCCGCCCCAGTTCCTGTGTTTCAATGCATACAATAGAGTTTGTTAAAGAAGCAAGTGGAAGAGCAGAGTAAAATTTTGATCAAGTTGGTGCATTGCTCTAAGGAAAGATTCGTAGCCCAATGTAAGCGACAGGAGACGCGGAGGGACACGATATGATGCCACACTTTCTAGTTATTTTACAGCACGCCACCCAAATACATCTATTTTTCAGAAATGGGCATACAGAGAGTGCGCACATGCAAACGTCTTGCAGAACTATCCAAAAATAAATATTCACTGTTGTAGGGCTATACGGAAGTGACACTGACGTAAACGCCTCCCTTCTTCTTAATATAGTTACGTGCTAGCCGACGAAGGTGATGTCGAGCATTGGATTTAGCATGACGTGGCCATAAGCGACCACTGGCTGATCTGAGGACGACGACGTACATTCCTTGCTGTTGACTGGCTTCCGTGTTGACCAGTGGTTAATACTTCTTGTAAATAAACCTAAATAGTTTCCTTATTGTGCTTCCACGGACTAGTTACTTAGTGGAGGTGCGGGGTACTTCTGACCATAGAGTTCTGACCACGCCAGCTCGCATCTAGCGCCATTTCGCCAGGTGATGACACGTCGCCGCTCGCTGCGCTTCCACCACCCGCTAGGTCGTCACCTTCTGAGAGCCCAGTGATCACGCGACCTTTTCCTAGGTAAACAGCGTTGACGTCCTTGAGTCGTTCAGCATGTACGAGTGTGTCAGCAAGCAGAACGGCTGGAATCGAACTGTAAAGTTCGTAGCAAAACTGTGAATGGTGAATGTAAATATTTTTTGGGTGAACCAGTACCCCGAAAAACAGGCTGCACTAAACGCACAAACATAGCGGCGAACACAGTCAGCGACCGTAGGAAATATCAGCGTGTAAAGCGCGTCAACTGGAATCACATCAAAATAAGGCGTCTAGGTTTATCACAAGGAAATACGCTCGCTACTCCAGCATCACAGATAATAAATCATCTCTAATTGTAAGCGTACTTGAACAGCGAAAACTTGTCACCCTGCTATGCCACTTTAACAAGCTCTATCACAATCCTTCGCCGTTCACAGAATCTCACACCAAACCAGCACATCGCATTTCTTCCCCCCCCCCCCAAATTAGCGCACTGCCTCAAAGTGCCACCCAAGATAGCTCACACGACAATTAGGCGTCATTCGCCAGTGTTCCTTGCCATTTATCATTGGAATAAACTTCCTGCAGAAATCGTTTGCGAAAATGATTACGACGCATTTGTGAACAAACTGAAGGGCTTCTCGTGTGTTGGTCCTTAACAGATTATTATCAGAAGTGTATTCGTTTTTACATTGTCTTGAGCATTGTGGTCCACGTGTGTGCGTGTTGTCAAACATTTGTTTTATCCAGATATGTTCCCTGTTTTCCTGAGTGCATGTTTGTTTATGCTGTTCTGATTTTCACTGTCTTATGCAATATGATAACTTTATTGGGTTTTCTTAACCCCCTATGTAATGCCCGTAAAGAGACCTTAAGGTATGTGAATAAAAAAAATAATACATGAGTCATCGTAGGGTCCAAAGTAATCACTGGGGTGCGCGTGTCTTCCAAACATTACCGCACAATTCGCGTCGCTCATGCAATCAGATTACGGAAGCTTTAGTGACAGCAAACATTGGAGAAGTTTCCGATACATACAGGCGCGTCCTGCCTTGAGCGACGACGTTTAACATTTGTTGTCTACTGAGAAGCGGTCAC
The DNA here is from genome assembly GCF_050947875.1 of Dermacentor variabilis. Lineage (NCBI taxonomy): Eukaryota > Metazoa > Arthropoda > Arachnida > Ixodida > Ixodidae > Dermacentor > Dermacentor variabilis. Next base: position 133,049,136 of record NC_134570.1, on the reverse strand, counting down.
CCGAAGAAGATAAACAAGTACACTTGTCAATATTTTATTTCGGTGGAACCCCTTGCCTCTGGTTTGGGACCCGCGAGTACGATCTAGTCACCTGGGACGCCTTCCAGTCGCAGCTGTGCGACCTTTTCGGCAACCCAATTGGTCGACAGCTTGCCGCCAAGAAACAACTGGCGGTATGTACCCAGACGTCAACTGAGCGTTACCTGTTGTGCATACACGACGTGCTCTCCTTGACTCTACAAGCTGACCAGAAGGTGTCCGATGCTGACAAGGTGGCGGACACTTTGAAGGGTATGGCTGACGACGCGTTCAATTTGCTCGTCTTTACCAAGGTGACCACCGTTGACAGCATGATCAAGGAGTGACGTCGCCTAGAGCAAGGCAAATGTCGGCACTTCTCTCCGCAGTTCTAGCGCCTACCCAATACCGCTTCAATGTCATCCCACGAGGCAACATATTGTCACGCATCCACATCAAGCGACGTGACGCGCATCTTCCGCCGAGAACTCAAGGCCTGATATCTGGCTTCTTATAAACCCATGGTATCCGAGACCTCGACACCAGCAGTTTGCTAGCCTTGGCCTCTACCCTACCGTCTGCGCCATGTACACTACTGATGCCTCCCGCAGAGGCGTCGTCGCGGACCATAATCTTCATCGTTTATTTGTTTATGCTGCAGCCGAGCTGGACACATTCCTTGCTACTGCTGCGGCCAGTGGCCCTACCAGTCCTCTAGATCATTTCTTACTTACTCTGGTCCTTTCGGTACTGCAAGCCGTTATCCGCCCCACACCGAATAATTTGCACCCAATAACCCTGAGGAAGGTACCAACTACGCCCAGTAGCCCCTGCCGCATCGCCATCCATCTCGTTCGCTGACCCGTTGCCGCTCTCCTTTAAACGTCGCTTTTCGCCGGAATAGACTGCACAGCTTCTGAAGGAGCCAGTGCAGTGTCTATCTTGACGCAAAAATCCTTGGTTTCCATTATGTGCCCACCAGAACATTCTTAAGGTCATCATCGACAGCGCATCTGTCAGAGCTGTGGTTGATACTGGGGCACACGTCCCTGCTGTGAGTGCCAGTTTTCATCATCATCATAAGAAGAGCTGTTGGGATGGGCACAGCTCGCGCTGCCATTGCTGGAAACCAAGTGGTCATTATTGTTATGGTCGTTGCGTCGTGACCTCACGACCCGATATTTGGACTTACTTTTCTTTCTGACAATTGTTCTCTGATTGAGTGCTCCGCCAGTGCCTTCCGCCTTGAACTGCCACGTATCTGCGAACGCAGTAACAAACCTCCTCTGTGTCGCTTAAATGTCTTTGTTCACCTACCATCTAGAACCGTCACGTATGTCGAATTACGTTTGCCACTTGTTACAGAAGGCGACTACTACGTGACGCTCCTTAGAGACGTCTTGCTCGCTCAGGGTATCTTTGTATCATACATGATCCTGATCATGACGGCTACCACAACCTACCTTCAACTTGTGAATTTTTGCTTCATCAAGCCAGTACTTTTACAAAGCTTTTCGTAGCCCACCTTTGCCCCCTGCATAACTTTCAGCCAGAAGCTTCTGTACTGAATGGTAAATATCTTCCAAAGGGCTATCCGACGACAACTTGGCAGCCGCTTGGCCTATTGGCAACGTGGCAGTCGCGAAATTTGCAGAATGATCGCCAATTACCTGCCGCCTGAGCACACTCAAGCCCTTAGACGTATTCTGGAGTCGTACTGAGATATTTTCGACTTCGCTAATCTGCTTTCGAGCCAGACATCTCTTGTCGCGCATCGCATACACACAGTCGCGCGTGCAAGCCCCGTTTAAGGATGCCCCTATCGAGTGTCTGCGTCTAAGCAAAGCGTTATCCATCAGGAAGTGAACAAGATGCTTGCGAAGGAAATTATCGAGCCATGATGCAACAGTTCCTCTGGTTTCTTGTTGTTTTAGTTGAAAAGAAGAAATGATCGTGCCGCTTTTGAGTAGACTATCACCACTTCAACAACATTACGAAAGAAGACGCTTACCCGTTACCGCTAATTGATTATCTCCTAGATTATGTGTACGGTGCCGCTGACATCACTTCTATTGACGTTCGATCTGCGTATTGGCAGAATGCTGTGGATCCAATAAAGCGAGAGAAAGTGGCTTTTGAAAACCCTTATGGGGTTTGCCAGCTCGAGGTCATGCATTGGGTCAGAGAAATGCGCCAGTCACATTCAATTGATTGACGGACGTTCTGCTTCATGGGTTCAAGTGGTACACATGCTTCTCATATTTACACAATGTAATTATGCTTTCGCCTACGTTCGATATCCACCTCGAATGCCTCTCAGCGATTGTTCATGTGTTCCGTCACGTGAAATTTCTACTGAATTCATCGAAGTGCCATTTTGGCCGTAGCCGCATTAAGATCCTTGGTCATATTGTGGCTGCCGGCGTACCGTATGACCCGGAGAAAATTCGAGCCATGGAATATTTCCTTTTGCCAAAATCTGCCAAAGATGCTCGCGGTCTATGGGGCTCCGCCCTTATTTTCGTGTGTTTGTAAAGAACTTTGCAGTGCTTGCCTAACCTTTCACATATCTTCTTAATCAAGACGCCTCTCTTAGGTTTGGTTCTGCACAAGCTGCTTCCACAAGCCATGTTCCCACAAGCCATGTTTTCACGAGCCATGTTTGAATGAATGAATGAATTTATTTCCATAAATATATAAGTTTATGGAAGATATGAGTAAACAAGTTACAAAAGAGCAACTTGACTAGTCCTTAAACCTTCTCGGGACAGCAGCAGCAGAAAACAAACACATGGCAAAAAAAGGGAGGGTAAGAGAAAAATAACAAAACAAAAGCAATAAACGTTCTCATACAAGTGTTCATACAGCATATAGCAATAGAAAAAATACAAAACTCAATAAAAAGAAGCCTACTTATACAGAGATTAAAGGCTAATAGGCACCAAAGTAATTCATTAACTTGTTTTTACTGGAAGAAAAAACATCAGTACCATCGTTCATTAACTTATTTAATAAATGCGGTAAAGTGTATGAAAGCTTTTGTTTCGCATAGTTGGTACATGGGTATGGCACAAACCAATATTCCGGAAATCTTGTAGCATAATAGCTTCTATTTCATGTCAAGGGGGCTATAGACCTGACGTGGTTAATGTTTTTCTGGCATTCCTTACCACATGTTAACGCTAAGCGAAAATTGAAGAAATTAGGAGCTTTAAGTATCTTTAAGTCTTTAAATAATGAATGGCTCTCTTTTGCAGACGAAAGATACGATTAATATTAGTGGCAGATGTTGTGCCCGAAACCAGGCAGCCGTAATTTAGGTGGCAAAAAAAATAAAGATTTATAGAGCAGAAGTTTTACCTTCTGTGGAATCTGCTTAATAGTAAAAAGAGGACCTGAAACTTGAGAAAGGTTGTTTGTTAAAAAATTAGTATGACAGTTCCAAGACATGTCATGATCAAAGAAAACACCTAAGGTTTTAATGGAATTCACGAGCATGATTTTAGAAGAGCCAAGGTTAATGTCATCCTTCAGGAGAGCATTCTTAGCTTGAAACAAAATTGCTTTAGTTTTTTCTGTGTTGATTTTCAACCCATTTTCGACAGACCAAGTATATAATTTTTAAGCACACAATTCGCAACTGTAAGCAGTGTTACAGCATTACTTGAGGAATACAACACGGTTGCATCATCAGCTATAAAATAAACTTGGTGGGGAAATCTACATTAACAATACCATTAATAAAGATATGAAAGAGATGAGGGCCTAAAATTTTACCTTGCGGAACGCCAATATAAACTGATTTAACTTCGGATGAAAAGTTATTAATTTGCACAAGTTGGCATCTATGACACAGATATGACCTAATCAGGTCGAAAGCGATGCCACGAATACCATAGCGATTCATTTTATGTAACAGAAGGTCGTGGTTAATACAGTCAAAGGCCTTGCTAAAGTCTATAAAAATGCCTAGAGTAAGAAGGCCTTTATCAAAATTATCCAAAATGAATTCTTTTTGCTCAAGCAGGGCAAGTTGAGTAGACCTATTTTTACGAAAGGCAAACTGACAATCAGTTAAAAACTTTTTGCTTTCGAGGAAATCAGAAATGCGTAGAAAAATACTTTTTTTCTAAGCCTTTTGAAAATACGGGGAGAATAGAAATTGGTCTATAATTTGTCAACAATTTGTTATCTCCTTTCTTGAACAAAGCCAAAACTTTTGCTGTTTGCATCTGACGTGGTAATACACCGGAAGAAAGGCAGACATTGTAGACGTGCATTGATGCAGGCGCAATCAAATCTAAGACGTATTTCACAGGCTTAATCTGAATATCATTGACATCACAAACGCTGCTGGTATTGAGTTCACTGAACTTGCGTGTTATTTGTGATACGTTCGTTGGGTGCAAAAAAAATGAATCGGAGCAATCAACGGATAAGTAACGACTAGCATTCATGTTGATAGGTGCACTTGCAACGCTGGTAAAATAATTGTTAAATGTGTCAGGCAAACACACGTCTGGAACTACATTGCCATTTTCCAAAATACCTGTTCGAGGCTGATAATCAGGCACACGATTCAACAAAACTTTGGCCCGCTTCCACAATTTCCGACTGTCATTCCAGTAGGATTGAAACTATTTGAGATCATAGCGGCCTTTAGCGCGGCGAAGCTTGTTTGTTAATTGGTTCCGAAATGATTTCAAAACCTGCAGGTCATGTGGAATCCGCGTTTTTATGAACTTATTATATAATTTAATTTTAACCTTAATTTTACGCAGCAATTCTGTCGTGATCCAGGGTTTGCGGATTTTCGAAGAACGCCAAGGTTTGGTACGAAGTGGAAAATGGTTTTCGTAGCAAGTTCGAAAAGTGTGCAAGAATGTTTAATAGACAGCATCTGCATTATCTGCAGCAACAAAATCCCCCAGTTAATCAGCCGTATTTCATTTCAGAACTGTGCAAGCTGGTGCATTGTAATTGGTTGATAAGTGAAGTTACATTTGTTTTCTCTTTTATTATTACGGATGAGACGTAGGAAGATGGGCATGTGGTCGCTGAAACCATACGTGAAAACACTGGCTTTTGTGTCAGCTTGGGAAAAGTTTGTCAGAAAAAGGTCAATACAGGTAGATATGTTAGCTGTGAACCTAGTTGGGATTGAGATAGTATTATGACAGCCATATGCTTGCAACAAAAGCAAAAATTCACGACTCGCTGCGGTATCAGTCAACACGTCAATGTTGAAATCGCTACCGAAACAACTGTACATTTTAGATCATGTGCATATGAAAATAATTTCTCCAGAAACGCCAAGAATCGTTCGACATTTCCATTGGGTGGACGGTAGAACACATAAAAAATTGTTCGTGCATGCAGCACAGATAAGACTTCACAGTCTTCCGTCAGGAGGCAAAATTCATCAATGGAATTTACTGAAAGATTACCTTGCACTAGCATGCTAACACCACCTCCCCGCGAAGTGGTTCTGGACCTAGTAAAACATTGATAGCTCGGAAGGCACCATGGGGTAGAGCGTTGGTCATACCACGTCTCAGACAGCATTATGAAATCAAACTGAAATTTGAGGCTTTCGAAGAAAAAAATCAAGTTCATCTTTTTTATTTCTAGCAGGCTGGCAGTTTAGGTGAAACCATTTAGTCGCCTCATTATGACAATTTCCAATATAATCAACAAAATCTGACGGAGGTAACAAGCCTGTGAAAGACATGGTAGTAGAAAGACAAAAATCAAACACGTTTTATGATTTCAGTTCATCAAGGTCGACAGCACAGGTGATCGTGTGGGCATGACTGTCTTCTTTTTTCCTTACAAACACTTTTCCGCGACGGTGCCAAGCGAAACTGAATCCATTGGCACTTGCCCAGTCTTTAGCGGTCTTCAATAGCGCCCTGTTACGGGCAGTTAGGTTTTCCAACATGAAAACACCTTTTTCTACTGTTGGCAGTACTTTAGGTTTCTTCAGCCATTGATCCCTTACTGATTGTTGTTCAAAGCTTATGATAACACCGGGAATCTTATCAAGGTTAGAAGGAAGCCTGTGCACGGCAAGAGTAGAGTGACTGGTCAGTGGATCAAGTCCTAACTTTGACGCAAGCACGTTTATTTTGTTTATTAGGGGCTCATCTTCGCGCATTTTGAGGCCATGAATTTCAAGGTTCAGTTTCCTGCTTTGGTATTCCAGATCATTCAATTCAACAGACAACTTTCGTACCTCGTCGTTGGCACCGGAGTTTTCAAACTTGGAAAGCCTGGAATTCATGCTCTTAATTTCAGCATCATGCTTCGAGACTTCAGCAAGTATTTCGTCATATTTGTTTGACATTAACTGCAATGATGCCTCAATGCCGTCCACCGTTTTCTTTAGGGGTAATAATTCATTAAGCTTACGGTTGATGTCAAGAAGCCGAGAAGCTATGGAGGGTTCTATATTACTATGCATGCAAGGCGCATTTGTTTTCCACTTGCGGCAATGTTGACACCTCCAGGCTTTTTTATACTCTTTCCCGTTTGATGTGAAAGTCGTTTCGGCGATTCCCGAGCATTCACCAAGATGGTAAATATTACTACAGACGCAACATGTAATGAAATGAGCATCAGCTTCAATATCAACATCACATTTTGCGCAAGTTTCTTCTTCTAAGGCACTCATAACTGAGACAGTTAACAGGCAGGCACGGCGACATGGACGAAAAGCAACGCAACCAAGATTTTCGATATGGTGCAAAAATTTAGGCAGCAGCAGCAGCGAGAATACGAAAATTGATCGGATATTACAGCTAGAAAAAGAAAAACTACACAAACCTGTGAAAAATTGCAGGACAGTTTAAGACAGCGTGTTGGCTCCGCTGTCGCTGCTGCCACAAGACGAGGAAGCGCTTGGCGACCACTTTTTATGTAGCGGATGGTGGCGCTTGAGCTGCTTGGGCCGTGACGCAGGACTTGGTGAAGAAAACTGTCACAGGTAGCTTGATCTTGACGATTAGATTCCAGACAGGTGCTTACGTCGATCCGAGCAAAGCCACGTTCCCAGCACAAGAACAGCAGCAACTGTAAAAACTGCAGGACAGTTTAAGACAATATATTGGCTGCGCTGCCGCTGCTGCCACAAGACCTGCTGCCACAGTTATGATTGCAATGTCTGAATCGTGTGTGATAGGAAGACCTTCTAGTTCATCGCATTTATTCCATACGTTTCTTGCATTGCGATTTAGCTAAGAAAACGGGCTTGCAGTGACACGGGCGTCTATGCTTTGGCTCAGCATTTCCGCAGTGGGCGCATGCCTGCCAGATCTGTCAGAACCCTGACAAGGTGGTCACTGAGCGTTAACAGGCACCCTTTCCTCGCGAGTCTCATTCCACGGAAAGAGCTTTCCATTTATCTTTACCTTGTCAAAGAACAGCGCGACCTTATTACCGTTTGCTTTTTGCTGTTGGGCGCTTGTACAAAGCTTCTTGCGTGTTGATTGAACCCGTGGTGAGAACTCTTGCAAAATACTTTTCTCCGTCCATTTTAGATTTCGGCAGTTTTTAAGGATTCTGCTCTTGTCCCTTCCATGCAACAGTTTAAATATTACTGGCGGCATTCGATCTATACGGGCTTCCTAGTTCTCTGAATTCTCGCGGTGGTTGTATTAGACACCTTTAGTATTAGACACCTTTCAGACATGAAAGCCTCTAGTCCTCGCGCTGCTGATCATTTTTCTTTCTTTCACCAAGTAGACAATTAAGTTGCTTCTCCTGCTCCTGTATTTCCGGATCCAAGCTGACAGTTTGTTTTGTATTTCATAGACTCTTTGTGAAAAGTCAGTGACAGTTAAAGGGAGCCCGTCAAGTTTCTTTTCTATATATGTTATTCTGTCAATCGCTTCATCTAAGTGTTTGTTTAGACTGGGTGATTGTTTTAGGTCACTCAGTTCATCAATATTTTTTGCAGCTTGGTATCAGTAGTTTCAGCATTATCAGGACAAGGATTAAGTCTCACATCACCACAAGAACAGAGCAGGTCTTCGAAATAATGGTAGGTTGCTAGAAACACTTCTAATTGTCGTGGGCATGGCAAAAGCAAAAGCGAAACATCATCACTACAGTATACGTGAACAGGTTGTCGCTCACCTGAATAAAAAAAGCAAGAATGGGCTTGTAAGACGCAGGTTCCTTGGGCTCTCGCCGTGCCCACTGACGAGCCCACGCGGGGGTTCCTTACATATATGCATCAGAGCTGATGACGTAGACGATGGCGGCCCGCGAAAAGCAGCATGTTGCATATTCCAAGTGTGCAGGTCCGAAGATTCAGCTTCACAGGTGTTCGCTGACTGGCTCGTGGAGACGAAGCATTGCTCGGTGGCCTTGACAGAGGAAAGAAAGCATGTTTCGCCCGATGGAAGCTTCGCGGCCGCGAAGTGCGTCGTCTGAATGAAAAACAAGAAGGGGCTTGTAACACATATGCTCCTTTGCCTCTCGCCGTGCCCACTCAACTAAAGAGTGCGAATGCCTTGCTGTTGTATAGCCAATTACAAAATTTTGTCATTACCTATTAGGCCAACTGTTCACAGTAATATCCGACCCTGATGCCCTTTGTTGGCTCGCCTCTACTAAAGATCCTACAGGCAGATCCGCTCGATGGGCACTGCGCCGGCAACAGTGCTCCTACGTGGTCGTACACAAGACTGAGATGCGCATTGTTAGTCACAGAATCCTGTGGCCGACTACAACTCTTCGAGCACCGAATCCGTCAATTGCGTCTTTTCCGTGAGCCAGTTGTTAAACATCGCGGACGAACAGCGTCAGGACGCCTACTTAAGATAAATAAGAGAACGCCTGGAATCCTCTCCCAGCGACGTGTGCATGTTCGCGCTAAAGGATGGTGCATTATATCGGCGAAGCGTGTACTCTGATGGTACTGATCTTCTAGTTGTACCATCCCACCTGCGCTTCACAGTTCTTCGTGGGCGTCACGATGCCCTAACGGCTGCCCACCCTGGTGTCACTCGCATACATAACCGCTTGCGCCGTCACATCTACTGGTCTGGCTTAGCCTGCTCAACAGGGTGTTCTCTCACGTCTGTTTGCTGCTGTCAACGCCGTAAGAAACTGCCCATGCTTCCTGCTGGATAACTTCAGCCCGTCCACATCCCATGTGAACCCTTTTACCGTATCGGTTTGCACTTTCTAGGATCCTTTCCTACATCTGCTTCAGGAAAAAAATGGGTTGCCGTCGCCACCGATTACGCGACGCGCTACGCAATGAAAAGTGCTGGCTACCAGCTGTGCTACATACGTGGCGGATGTTCTCCTCCCTGGTGTAATTTTAGTACCCGGTGTACCACGTCAATTGCTGACTGACTGAAGCGTCACTATTCTGTCTGAAGATGTCGACGTCATGCTGTGCTGCTACAGCACGCAGCACAAGATCGCCCCGTCATACCATCCTCAGAGGAACAGCCTCATGCAGCACTTGAATCTAACCTTGACAGACATGCTTTCGAAGTATGGGTCGGCTGACTACCTTGATTAGGACCTTGCGCTGCCATGCGTGACGATCGCTTATAATTCCTCCTGCCATGTCATTGCTCAACACTCTCCCTTTTTCCTTTTGTTCTTGCGGAAACCAACTTTACCGCTGGACAGATTTCTTCCTTCCCGTGCAAGTTTAACTAGGGAATATGAATGCGACGTCAATGAACGCGCTGGTAGCGCGAGGCAGATAGCCCGTAGTATACTAGGTACTCCCAAGGAAAATCAGGACCGCCTTTACAACCAGCTACACCGCGTGGAACGTTTTTCTCCGGGTTTCCTCATGCTGCTGTAGACCACCACCATGGACCGCGAATGGGCCTCTTTTAAAAGCTGACGCCTCCCTACATGGGCCCATACGATGCCCTTCGAAAAGTGACTGACGTCCCGTACTAGATTGCGTCAATCACTCCCACTTCATCTTCTGTTCCGTTCTCGAGCCACGTCGTCCACAATTTAAGACTCAAGAATTACCAGCTATCCTCTGCTATGGATCCTCCGTGGCACCGGGCCGGCGCTTGTGCTAGCGGGGGTCATACTATGTGCTATTCGAAAATGATGTCGACCTTTCTTTCGATTTATTGTCACGTTCCCATAAACGTCACTGGCTGAACTGGAAACGACGACGTGCCCTGGTTGATGTTTGCTGGCTTCCATGTTGGCGAGTGCTTGCTACCTGTTGTAAATACTCCTTCTAAATACTTTCCCTACTGTGCTTCCACGTAACAATATGAAGGCTTCAAGCATGTCCCGTGCTAATGTATCCCTTCTTCCTACCCCACGCGTATCCACAAATCGCTGTACGCAGCAGCATGAGGCATAATTTAGAGGGTGGTGTGAACCCACACCGTCCTTATTCTATAATATGTGTTACCTTAGGCGGCCATTAACACAGCAACTGTTTTCCCCTATGTAAACATAAATGACGCCCACCATGCAACGCACAAGTGGTCTGGCGTGCTTCTTTCGCAAACGAGCTTTGCATTTTGGGAAAAAATGTGGGCACAAAGCTTCAACAGCTTGTTAGGTGCCGAGAAAACCATTTGGACGTCAAGCTTGTTCGCAACTTTTTCAAGTTGTGGACAATCTAATGCATCTAATGCAGTACAAGTGGTCCCTTTTTCTTGATGGTCTCAGGCCTTGTGCTGTATCCATTCAAATTCATTTCAGGCTCTGATGCAGAAGTTGAAAGGATGCACTCAGATATTGAGGTCGTTCTACAGCTGTATTACTGCTGCTCTATCCACTCTACCTCTTAAACGCACTGCTTGCAGTGCGTTTAAGCGTCATTTGATTTGCCAGTGTGGTATAAAGGTTATAAAGAGGAATAAGGTGCCTAAAATTTTTAGCTCTAAACTTTAGCGCCAGAAACACAGTTTAGAGATTCATACATCTGCCTATGGCACCATCGTAAACTTTACTATTCTTCAATGAGAAGTTTAACGCTCTTGTCTCCTTGCGTGCTTCCAGTCCAGGCTTTCTGAGGTACATTATCCGTGTTTATAACCTTTATACCACAGTGTGCTATTCCATCTGTTAGCCCCTTTCTTGGTTTTGGATTTGATGTGCCAGGTTACATTCGCGGTAAATGTTCACTCTTACGGGCCTTTGTTGTGTGAACCTTGCGTCCGTGCAGATGAGGGAGAAAAATGCGAGTCCTCTGCATGCCCTGGCAAGAGTGGGCACACCGGAAGAAGTGGCCCACTGCATCGCCTTCTTGGCATCCGATGACGCCGCTTTTGTCACGGGGACCACGATGCTCATCGATGGAGGTATGCTCCTACTGTCCAGCGTCTCGGATCCCCCTAAAGTGTTCGATGACCAGAAGACTACTTGAGAAGCCAAGAGCATCGCCTTGTCTTTGTGCCAGGACGACGTGCCGAAACTAGGAAAGCCCTGGCAACCCTTTTTTACAGATATCACTAAATAACTGCTGTGCCTCGCAATTACGGTACTTTTTATCTCGCACTCTTAGAATAAGCACTTCTGTTATGTCTTGGCCCCGTTCGTGCAAAGAAGGATGAATAGAGTAGTCTGCAATGCACTAACTAAAAAAACGACCCGTTACTCGTGCAGAGGTGAACTGCGCACAAGGCTTAATTGTTATTATGGCGGACACATATTCAGCGTGGCGCCTTCATTGAGCAATCTACGCAAGAGGCAAAATAAACTAATATGATGTCTATCCGACGTGGCTTTGATTACGTTCGATGTGAAGTGAGCATTAAACTATTCTTCTTTACCTTTTCTTTACAAAGATACCTCGTGACCCTACCGCTTCACTCGCGTCGGTGTGGTACGTTTTTGGCGTCAAGCTGTACTAGCCTGCTTTTACACCAACATCAATGCGAAAGAAATTAACTAAACCGGCAGCGTACTGATTGATTATATAAAACGAACAATTATTCATTTGCAGTTTTTTTCCCTATTAACATTTCTTGCGATGCTCCTGTTATCGCCACTATAGGCAGCGCAGATGGTCCGTTCCAAAAACTGCTCAAAGGACTGATGGAAACCCATTGCGGAAAATACTGCAGAACTTGCCTCACAATGACTCTCGATGGCAATGTATTTAGCATCTAATCAATATAGGGACACATCGTAGTGCCGCCGTCGAAAGGAGTTAAGTATTAGGTGTGTACTGCAGCTTGGCTCCTCAGTCGCGCTTTTATGATGATGATTTATTGGCACCCCTTTGAAACGGAGCGGAGACGACTAGTCACCTAGCCTGCTTGAGTTATTCATGTATGCTACGCGCGCTTTTTTCCTGCCATTTTCGTACACATCTCCTTAACTTTTTTTTTCTCTTCCTTAAACTTTATCTCTCTACGTTGTAACAATGCCTATGCCTGTAACAGATCAGGTTGTATCTGTTGGATCAGGTTGGTTCCCTGCTTTTTTTACACTAGTGCTCTAAACTTATTTTGCTTGTCATTCCGTCAACATTAAATGGCATTCCGATGGCATTAAATCCGAGTACTTTTGGAACGTTACGCTACCTACGGGTCTCACTGGGTGAATACCTTCGCATTGCATTACAATGTCCAGTGTGCTATCTGGATTCTTGCTGCAGCGTACATATGGCTTATCATGTTGTAAATATTTCCCCCGGTATGTTTCTTTGTTTTTAGGCCACTAGGTCGAGCCTCATGGCAAGACACTTCCCTTCGTGTTATCGTACATATTTACTTTTATGATTAAATTTTGCCCGTTCCTGTAAATTTCCACGGTCTTACTTGTTCGCTTTCTTTGCATCCAGTTCAGTGGCTCTTTCTGTATCTATTTGATCACCTCTGGTTAGCTATTTACACTTTCAGCTACCCTGTACTTGGTGGCTAACTTTCTTGACCCCATTGTCCATTCTGTGTCAGTTCTTCACTTGGAAATACTTGTACAATTTAACCATCTATTTATGTTCGTCCATGTCTTTCTGAAAAATTAAATTCGCTCTTCGCGTGCGGACTTCAAAAACAGACCCAGTCCATGTCAGCCTGCACTACATTATTTGTCGGTCTGCCATGAGCTCCTAAACCCGACCGGCCTACCCATCTTTGTTTAACTTCCACCCCCTACAAAATATCCGATTTAAAGCTCAGAATAGCATTTCAGAATGTTAGCACTGGCACCATTACTCGTTTCCCGTTTCCGCGCACCACTTCATATTTATTGTAGCAGCAAAGTGCTGACTACTTTATTACTGTTGCTATGAGCTTCCCCTTTGTTTTCAGGTTATCGTCGTGGGGGTGACTGAGCAAGTAATTCTTTTGTTGATATATACGCCCAGGTATTTATGTTGCTTGACTACGGGTATGACTCGGTGGGCAGTTGATAAGACGTAATTAGTCGTCTCGTCATTAAACATAATTCCCAATTTCTCTGTTAAACTGAACGCCTAGGTTCTTGGCTATGTTGCCACACATATTCGCAAGTCTCTGTAAATCTCTTGCCATCTCCGCTTGCACTATGTCGCCCGCATACATCAGTCTAGGGAACCTCTGTTGCTCCCTTTGCCCATTATGAATGTAAGATTATCAAACCCTAATTCAAAGTTTTAGATGCCTCTTCCTATGACGTCCACATAAAGTGTAAACAACAGTGGAAACAGACGACATTCTTGCTTCGTTTCTTGCTGAACTTCTACGATGTCGTAGCATTTGCGGCATTCCCATGCCATTTGCACTCCATAAAAATTGGACCCAGTACCAATAGATACATCTTGAACTATTTTCTCCGAAAATTCGGTACCATCTAGCGCCACCTACGCAAAGCCTGCGCGTGGCTTGCCAAATGGACGGCACATCAATGCTTGTGAACGCTGCAAAACGCGTCAAGTGACAACCGGGTTCCTCTCACATTTTCGCTACCCGCTGTGGAATCTAGTGACGCTACGGAGAAGTCCGCGCGTGACCTGGTCTCGCAGCTGCTTTAATGGGAGGCCAAGGGGACGCAGAAGGCCAGGGTAGGTGGAAATGAAGGAGGCCCCTAGTGCAACTTCAGAATGGCATCACCGTCAATAACAGAAAAAGCAGGAAAACACGAAAGATAACTCGCCAAGCATTAGGCTACATAAACATGCAGGACAGCTGAAGAAAGGATAAATCGGTAGAGATTGAGCAGCAGTTATATCGAGGACAAATAAGGGCGTATCCAGTTACAGAAACGCACTTTAGCGACCCAGAAGAACCTTGAGTGATTGAGAATAATGTTAGGGAAGACTTCAAGAAAACCAAATCGGGAAGAAACGGACGGGGAGTCGGAATGCTCATCCATCGGGGTGCCAAATGGAAAAGAGTAAATTTAAAATGCCAACAGCATACTTGGCTATCAGGCACAATGAGTCGACAGAGAACTTGGATAGGCGTAACGTATTTATGGACCAGGCCAAAATGCAGAGAGAAGAATCACGAGTTAGCGGAATGCATAAGTGCTGATGTTAGAGGCTTCGGTAGTAACGATGAAATTATCCTATTACGTGACAAACGTGCCCACATACTGCATCTGGATGGTTTTTGCGACAACAACAGGAAGACAATGATAGATTTTTGCGAGTAACATAACCTCGTTATCATGAATATAGGGCCTAAGTTGGATGGGCAGACAACGTTGGAAGTAGGAAACCAACAATCGACGATGGTCATTGATGAAAAAGGTTACAGCAGCACAGGGACTGACCATAAACACATCATTTTGAAAATGGGATATGTACTTGGCAGAGAGAGCAAGGAGCGAAGAATGGACAGACCTAGTTTGAATACAGAACAAATAACAAATATAGCCTCAAGAGTCGAGGAATGCTTCCGAAATGGCCAAGCAGAGAGTGGGAATATAGTGAGCTTCTCAGTGTAATTGCGACAGAAACATGGAAAGAGAAGCATAATGTTCCCTGGAAAGGAAAAAAAGAAACCGAAAACCGTGTGGAACAGGGGGATACGGAAAGCGATCGGCGAACGACCGAAAGAGTCACGGGAATACAAGCAGGTAAAAAAAAACTGCTGCTGCGGCAGGATGAAGTAGCCATAAAATGGGAAATGTACCGGGAGAAAAAAATGTATGGTTCGAATACTGGTTCAAGAGAAGGTAATAGGTGAAAGTGAACGTTGGATGTCAGAAATACTGGAGAGAAAGAACGGCACACGTAGAATATTCTGGAACCACATAAACTAATCAGGCCGGAACTCTGGAACAATGAAACAACATATCCTAGATAAAGATGGAAACAAAATAGAGGGGAGGCAGTAATAAATTATATCCGAAGAATAAGAGCCGAATCTTTCCAAAACAAGGACTAGCAGTTATTTGAGGAAGAAAAGAGCATGAAAGAGAACGAGATGGAAAGGGAGCTTGTGCTGACGAATTTCAACTGGAAGGAAGCCAAAGAAAAAATTCCAGAGGTCACAGCCACAGGGTTAGACTAGGTTCCCGTTAGGCTTCTTAATGAATTATGACTAAAAAGTAAAGAAGTTGGGCTGGAAAACAGTAGACAAAACGTAAAAATATAGACGAGTAGCAGACAGTTGGCAACAAAGTAGAATGACTTTAATATATGAATGCAACGAGGAGAAATGTTCAGTTTACTCATATAGACCGTTGACCATTACATCCGTAATGTACAGATTAGCAATGCAGGCGATTACATTAAATTTGCAAGCATGGGCAGAGAATAGTGGCATATTGGGGGAACTTCAGAATGGAGTCAGAATCGGTAGACGTCTGAAAGATAACTTATTAGTTCTTACTCAGCGTATTGAAATAGCCAGAGAAGAAAGGAGACCGCTATATGTGGCTTTCTTTACATTACCGGAGCGTATGACAACGTAAACCGCAACATATTGTGGGATGTTTGCATATTGTGCAATGACTGTATACACCTTTTTAAGAGAGACTTACCTAGAGAATACGGTTTGCACTGAATGGCAAGAGATGATGGGGAAGTTTATAGGAACACTGGATTGATCTACGAGTTCCCTCTATGCCCGCTACTGTTTATGGTATACATGATAAGGATGGAAAGGCGGCTAAAGGGAAGCAATAACGGGTTTAATACTTCATACAAACAGGCGGATACAATAGTAGAGAAGCAGCTTCCAGGCTTGTTTTATGTAGCATACCTTGTGCTGCTAGCTAACAAAAAGAGGGACATGCAACGTATAGCTAATATCTGTGGACAGGAAAGAGAGAATTTAGGTCTGCAATTTAGCGTTCAAAAATCCGACGTTATTGTATTCAATGAAAACAGTGAACCGACTGTGTCAATACAGGGCCAGGAACTACCTCGGGTAAAGGAATATAAGTACATTGGTATATGCATAAACGAAGGCAATAGATATATGGAAACACAGAAAAAAACTATTATTCATTTTATTTATTTCAGATACTGTTAATCTCAGTGGGATTTTTACAGCTTGGTCATTTATTGTATACGCACAAATAGCGATAAAAACAGGTTTACATAATTGCAACAATGATATTTGCAATCGACACGAAGCAGATATACACATATGACAGGAAATAAAACATGAATGAAACAGTGCATTTGGCAAAAAGGGCTGAAATTTCATAGGGAAATACAATGCTTATACACATTTTAGCTTATACAACGACGTGAGTGGTGTGTTATTTCCAGCTAGCATAACCTAGTTATTGCGCAACAGTTCTTCTACAACGGTTACAAATTTCGGCAACGATGTTTCGGCAACGATTCCATTCTCTTAGCATATGTGCATATGTGTTACGCAGGGGTCCAGGCTATTCGATTCTCTTAGCAAATAGGAAGAGAAATGCGGCCATAATGAACCGCAAGGCTCGATGGGGATAAAATACGTACGAGGAGCTCCGGTGTATGCGGGAAAGTGTAATTGTTCTAGGGCTGACATATGCAAGTGCGGTTGTTTTCTTGAAGTCAGAGGTGCAATAAAGGCTCGATGGTAACAGAGGGTCAGTGGGTCGCCTCGAACTGGGCGCTCACGGGAACACTTCAAATGAAGCTTCGCAGGCTGATATGGACTGAACAAGTTTTGAAGTAAGGGAAGCTTCGAACAGAATTGTTTATAAATGGCTGAGGAATATGCAAGAAAACAAATAGGCCGGGAGCGTGTCCAGACGTTTCTATAGGGAGAACGTTCATTCAGAGGGTTGGAAAATAACTGAGAATCTTAGCAGCGTGTATGCCACCAGTATAATGAGCAACATGGCTATATATAGAACGTCGAGCGAAAGTCAGAGAAGCTGGGATCTTTTGATGGGTTTGTGCTAGCAACATGTGCTAACTCAAAGGGAAGCTATTTACTTTTTGAAGCGAGATCAAGATGCCTTAGGACACGCACGTAAAGAGCGAGATACAACAAGGAAGAAGAAACATGTGCTTGCAGCGGTAAAGGTATAGAAACGATGGGGCATTTTTTATTACAACGCAAAGATATGTATGTAAGATATTTGCCTAGTGGTCTATTTAGGCACCTCTGGCCTCCTTGAAACCCTTGTGTTCAGCGAGAGCAGGGGGGAAAGCCAACATGTCTTCAGAAAAGTTCACTTGGCGGCGGTTATCGAATGTTCGAGGCACTAATTCGCTGAGATATTATTATTGTTATTTAATTAAAACGAGGCCAATTGAAGCTGATTCAACGAAACCACCACCCCGTTCGCAAATATAACCACTGAAAATTTTTAATCGATAAATGGCCGGCACTGCAATCGATACCGACTAGCTGCTGCTTACCGAATGTAAGTGAGATCTCGAAACGTTTGTTTATGTAATAAAGCACACAGTTTATTAACAGAAGTCTAATAAAAACAATGACCTCTTTATTTCTTAAAGAAATATCGCATAGTAACTATGTTCGTCGGTTGTTATATGTAGAATTATATCAAATACTTAACCGCCTTGGGCGCCCCTAGCAGAAATGATACGAATTAAAGAATACGTCCAATTGCAGTTGCTCCACTTACGTGCTTCTTTCTGGAAGGCGCCGTGGTTGTCTTTTCGCCCGTTGTGGCTATCGCTATAAATTGAGATTGTGCGGGACCTGGTGCAGCTTACATGCTCAGAACATGGCAGAAGTATGTTACTGAGCTAATTAAACTTCTCGAAGTAGAATTCGTCACAAGATTTGTAAGGCAAGATTTACACACAACCTGCAGACACTAAAGCATAGAATTGTAATTCCAATATACGAGAAAACATAATTCTGTAACGCGGAGACATATGAAGGGCCTTCTTCAGCTTCTGTTTGTTTTTCAGTGGGCACAGACCGAAAAATCATGAATAACTAGAGGCTAACAACTTTGCTCTAATATATTTTAAGTCCCTGTGACTACCAGTAAGCGCCAGTGTCTCAATAGCGTCCCTGGGAGTCACTGGGACATCGGTGAGGTTACTTGAAGTGATCTGGCTCGCACTAGATGAGACAATGGTTACCCTGCTACGACACTGGGTCAGACTGGTGTGCTCTGCGCACGCGCTGCTTCTCAAAGGAGTTTGTCGGCGCGCGCTTAAAACTGCGCTGGAGGCGCTTCTACCGCCCAGAGCCGAATGCGTAAGTAATTTGCACTGTTGAATAATAACTGCTTGCCCAATTAGGTGGAAAGATACTAGATTCATGTCCCAAATAACGGTATATTACGAGACCACAAATGTCAATTTCGTTTCGCAATTCGGGATAAAGGTACGTGAGTTGCTCCCTTTATGCATGCATATTCTTTACACTTGATATAAATTTTGTTACTTGCATTTTCCTTTTGAATGTGCTGATGTCAGTGGTTTTGAACGAAAATACGCAAGAGAAGATGATGACTTATTTTTTTAGCAGTTTGCTTTCCTCTTCTTTTTTCTTACTCGTACGGCGTCAACGACGGCTTATGGCTCAGCAGCAGTGCATGTTTGCGCCGTTCAACGCTCTTTGTATGTCAGTGTCCGCGACATGTTCCTGTAGCGGACTTATATTTGTTTCGAAGCGATGACGCGTCCGATGACTGCATGTTGTTGCAGTTGTGCGTAGTCGACACGAAAAGAACAAGCCCAGCAGTCGTTCTAACGCTTTCTAATGGGGCCCTAGAAGCCTGTCCTTCACTGCTATGATCGAACCGATAACTAAACTGAGACGATTCACACGATTGCGCTTGACTTAATGTATAAGGAAAATCATAGTAAATAAACTTCTGAAGTTATATACAGGCTGTGTATCTTTCGCCAAACGCCAATGCCGATATTTTTCTTTTCCACCGAAGATGAAGTCTACCGTACCAGCTAAATCGGTCTACACACAATCACCCTATTTGGGATGTTGAATAAACATGTTTGACGAGAAAAAAATAACTATTGTTTAGCTTCGGCGTCAGTGTTTCTATCAATGTGTAAAGCTGCAAGCCGCACTAACTGACGTTTCTCTGACTGAGAAATGTTATTACACAGACGTGTTATTCGGATGGCATTTTTGAACTAAGGTTGTGTTGCCTTTACCTGACGCGAAAAGCAAGAAACTGCTGTCAATGTCAGCAATAATAGCATGTACGGGGTCGCGGCTCGGCGGCTGACCTTAGAGTTTTTGCTTCGATGTTAAAAGTAACACTCGTAAAATAAAACCAGTGTTGTGCCGCTTGATGGGCTTACTATTAGATACAGACATTTTTTTTCTCTCTGATAGGCGTGTAAGCTTTAGTTGCGGGGCGAAAGCGCACCCACCATGCCTGTGCGAGACATCTAAGGACAAAATAAAAGGTTGTCTGCTTGTTAGGAAGGTAAATTATTCGCGCCAAGCCAGTTTCATGCTTCCTGTAAAGCAGAGTGGTAAATCACTGGACTTCTAAACCGCAGGTCACTTGACGGAATCCTAGAGTGGCCGGCGAATTTTTATTCACTTTATTTTATTAAAATGCTCTATGTTGCCGTTCTTATTTTGAAATATATACACTGTTTGATTGGCGATGGGGAATGTAACCTCGAACCAGCGCCACCGCCGCTCTCCCCCTCGCACTGGTATGTGCGGATGCCCGTTTCTCGCAGCGACAGCTTCGAACTGTGGTGGCGATATTTTGAATTATTGCCATTGTAACGTTTTCCTTGTTCGATTGGTGCGATCTCACATGGTCTCTAGTCCACATGGGCTCTCTCGTGCTTCTGAAACAACTTGGACAGCTATTTGACCGACGTTGCTCAACGTGCTTACATGAATACAGTGCACAATAAATCGAAAGGGACCGACACAGTAAAAACACTATAGCGCTTTGTCTTGTTAACTGGTCAATCCCTCTCGATTTATGGTGCACTATGTTCAAATGCACATCTATAACCCAGCTAGCCCACCAGTGTGTCTCAAATGCATCGCGCTCTGCATTACATCGGAAAATAAAGTTGCTGTTGCAAGGAGTAATTGTTCGCTTTCACCACTTTTGGATCGGCGAGGTGCTGTTGCACAGGCACCAATCAAAGCTAAGAATACGTATATTATTTCTACGCGTCGCGAGTGTCTGTTTGAACGTGGCATATTTGCGGCCACTTGATATCACCACATCGTTTGATCAAGTACGCCTTGTTAGCGGCCTGCCTCGTTGAGATATATTACAGTAATGTTTTTCAAGGAGGTCTGTGCCCGGGTTCCAGGAAAGCAATGCTTCAAAAATGGCACAGCGAAAATTTAAGGAGCAGGAAAACTACCCACAAACACTGTTTCCTCAGTGCTTCACTAGTTTCGTGCACTTAGATGCAGGCTGGTGCTGCACACCGCATAGCACACGGAGACATATCTGTTTTCACATAAGCGATACCTTAATAGAAGGTCACGGCTGGACATACAATGATAACGCATTGCTCGTATGTTACATGTCGAAAAATGTTTATACTTGACTAGTCTCCTATTTCTAATGCCGGCAGAGAGTTGGCTGCGCTTAAGGGACCATGGCCGTATGATACTGACGCTATATCGAAGCTCATATTTTAGTAACCACCCGCTGAAAACTTTCTCAATCACAAGAACTTGTTGAGATCACTCAGCAAAACAAGAAAACTAGCAACCCGTCGTCTACAGCACGTCTATTGTACACCCTATAGCGCAATATGACATACCAGCATGGCGGAGTAATGGTCTCGGTGATAGACGGTGCTCTGATCTCAAGATGGCGGTACTCTCGATGAAGCAGTTTATGTAGGAAAAGCAGGCAGCGCTTTTTCTGGCTTGGTAAATTTGAGAACTTGGTAAAAGGATTGCTAAATTTGAGAACTTGAGGACGAATATAAAGTAAAGACAGAGGTCGTGTGTTGATGGTGAGGGACGGCATAAATAAAAAACGGAGGGTGTTCGCCCACCTATCGTAGCCACTTTTCATTATCCGGGACGTCTCGTTTACCTTGTGGGACGTAAAGCAGTCGGACTGTTTTTCTTTTGTCTGCTGCTGCATGGAAACGGACAGCAGGAAAACATTCATTGTAGAAAATAAGCTCAATTACTTTGGCAAACGAACATGCGTCGCGATTGCGCGACCAACACTTGGTACGGCGCAAACATTTAGGAACAGCCAAAACAAGTTTCATGATATGTCCGCGACGTGGTCAGCTGGTGCGTGGTCTCGCATGGCTGTAGCTTCAGTAAGCGCGCCGAAAGTGCGGCGAAAGCAAGCAGAAAAGAAAACAGGACAGAGGCGCGCGTGAGGAAGTGCCGGTAGTTGCAACTTTCAGGATGTAAAAAAAAATCACCGATGATTAACATATTCCGTAATGCGAAGTTTGAGCACAGCTCTCTGTGTTCTCATTTCGCAATTTTATTTATTTTGTTTTACAATACTGCAGGCCCTCGTCGGGCCCATGCAGGAGGGGTTACAACATGGACTACAGTACAAAACAAAAGAATAAAGTGAAACTAGTGTCTCCAAAACAAAGATCATCAGCGCACGCAAAAATGAACATACTCAGTAAACATATACACTGTTTAATTGAGCGGTCCGGGAAGCAGGAGAAACAGCGTTTACCATAAGAATGCATCTACAGAGGCTGCGCATGAAATACAGGTAATATCACCATTCGAGTCACAGATTCTCAATACTGTCAGTAAATGCGTTGGCAGATGGGCAATTTACGGCTCTAGAGGGTAGTATGTTTCAATGGGAAATGGCGTGTGGGAATAAAGAGCACATTGTGAGTGTTATTATGGCTGGGATGGTGTCGTATTGATTTATTATGGTTGGTTCGGGCAGAAAGTCTGAATGGCGCTTGAATGTATGTTGCTTCTTGTGGTATCCGATAGGAGCCGTGATAAAGCAAGTATAGAAATCTTAATCTGGAAATCATTCTACGTTGAGTTAGTGATTGAACGTTAGCCTTGACGCGCAGGTTCGTAATGCTCGTTTGACGTGAATATTGTGAATTTATATATCTCAATGCTGAGTTCTGTATGCGTTCTAGTTTCTCGGTTAAATACTTCTGGTGCGGGGCCCGAATAATCTCAGCATACTCTAAAGTGGGTCCATTGAGGGTTCTGTATGCATTTAATTTAACATTAGGACGTGTGTTTCTAAGTTTTCTTCTCAAGAAATGTAGTTTACCTAGGGCCTTATCATATATGTTATTTATATGAGTTTCCCAATTTAATTTCGTTGTAAGAGTGACTCCGAGATATGTGATCTCCTCGTATTTTCTTAGGGGTATAAATTGTTTATTGTCTATGTAAACTGAAGGGCACTTTTCTTGTGTGTGAAGGAGATACTGGTAGTTTTTGATGCATTCAGTTTCATCCCCCAAATGTGGCACCAATTTTGTATAGCAGCTAACGATTCATTTAGTTTTACCTGATCCTCTCGGGTATTCACTGTTGTGTACACTACGTAATCATCGGCGAATAGGCGCATTTGAATAGGCGGCTAAACGCATGAACGAATATCATTGATGTAGATCAGAAATAGGAGGGGCGCTAGAACCGAGCCTTGTGAAACACCAGAAAAAACGTTGATGTAATCAGACGTAATATTCACAGCTACGCATTGCTTTCTGTTTTCGAGATAGTTCTTGATCCATGATACTGTTTTCTCGTGTACACCAATGGCAATTAGTTTAGTAATAAGATCTGGATGAGGAACATCAAAAGCCTTTGAAAAATTTAAGAAAATGGCATCTATTTGGCTTCTGTTATTTATTGCGGCAGCTACAACATGGGTTAACTCAGATGAGTAATAGTACTTAGACCTGAACGGAATCCATGTTGCCGGCTGTATAGTAGGTTATTATTCTCTAAGTGCAATATTATGGCCTTATAAATAATATGTTGGAACAATTTACTGGATGCACATGTTACTGAAACAGGTCAATAGTTACGACGAGTTTAGAGCCAGATTTGTGCACAGGTAATACTTTGGCCCTTTGCCAGTCGTCAGGTATCACTGAAGATTCCAAAGATCGCCTGTAAATAGCGTATAAGTATTTCGACGTCCAAACTGCATGTTTTTGCAAAAATGCATTTCATCTTTACATCCAGTTTTTGTAAGAGTCGAACAATTCCTTGTTGGTCGATATCTATTTCAGGCATTGGATTCTCGAACTTATACCGTGGAGAGGGGCCGTTAACGGTAATTCTGTTAAATACAGATTGAAAAAATACATTAAATTTGCTTGCTATGACGTCAGGCTGAACAACCGTCTCGTTCGAAACAGTAATCTGCGATACGGTGTGCCGCTCCCTCGATAGGTAGCGAAAGAATTTTTGTGGTTTATTCGTCATGTAAGAAGGCAGAGTAACTGTGAAAAAACGCTCCTTGGCCATGTGGATCTTATCTTGTAATAAGCGTACGAGATCTTGCCGGTCACGCGTGGTTTTCTTTCTGCGCTTCCTTTTAATTTTTCGTTTTAAATTGGAGGAACGAGGTGAAGGACACATTACACAACTGGTATCACAGGCGTGAGTCCAGGCGTGAGTCCCATCGTGACCCTTTTTCTTCCCCTCTTCCCCTTCCCTTACGTAGAGTAGCAGGCCAGATGCTCCATTATCCGGCCGACCTCTCTACATTTTCCAACCATTAAAATACTTCTTCTTCTTCTTCGTATTAAATGTATTATTTCGCGCGGTACCCAAGGATGTTCTCTGCTCACTCGTTTCTTTCTGGAGGGAATGTAGTTTTTTTCACAAAAGTGTACAATATGCTTAAAGCGTAACCATAATTCATTTACGTCATCAAGTAATAAAAATTGCAGAAAGCAGGCGATTAAATATTCTGAGATAGCATAGTAATCCCTCATAACAGCAATCGATGGCTTAACGCGTTCACGGTTTTCTAAAATTGGGCAGGAGAATACAATCATTTTGTGGTCCGAAATGCCATTTTCCAGGTTTAATGTGTTATATTGAAATAGACTGCTTACGAAAATGAGATCAAGCACAGAACATGACAGAGCAGCTATTCCAGTCGGTTTGGAAACTAGGTGGTCTAGAGAGAAGGTATATGACATAAACAATAGCGACTCAGCACTTTTTGCATCAGAGCTGTTGCGCGAAAGATTAGACCTGGTAAATTGAAATCACCTGTGATGATAAAATTGGAACGTGAATTAGTGTTTTGTGCAATGTTGTCGTGCATAACGTCTAGGTATTCAGGCGGCGCATTCGGAGGTCGGTATACACCACCCAGAAATATGCTCTTTATATGAAATGTAACTTTACACCATACGCTTTCATGGTCAGGTATACTGTTTAAAACACTGAATTTCATGTTAGATTGAATTGCGACAGCTACACCTCCCTCTCCCCCCCGCGATTCTCTGTCTTTCCGTATGAAGCCTGTTTCACATGGTGCGATTTTCGTCGCACCGGAAGCGCGATTTCTGTCGTTTGCGATGAAAATCACAGTCGCAGTGCCGACCCGCCGATTTTCGGCTGCGACCAACCGGTAGGTCGCACAGTCGCACCGTCGCAGCGATCGCTGCGATTTTCCGTCGAAATTACGCGAAGAGGTATCGCGAAGCTATTTCGCCGGTTTGTTTTAAAAAATGGCGTCTCGCACAACAAGTGCAATGCCGGACACGTGGATTGCCGAATTCGGTACATACGGTAAGGGAGAATAAAAAACTGGTCCTGCAGATTCCATTCTCCCGTTTCTGTGCGTTTGTTGACACGCTACGCAGCAAATGAAGTGCATTTTCACGTTTGCTTCGTACGCCTTTGCGAGTTGTCAGTACTAGGAGGTGTTCGATCCCCACCAAACGACGAGGTCGTCACAATTTTCTTTTGTTCAGTAGCATGAAAAAATCGCGCTTGCGGAGCAGCTTGAATTATTTCAACCTCGGTAAGGGCAAATGACAAGACAGCAAAGTAACCGAAGTTTCAACGTTATGCTGAACGCGGTACCGTTCAGTTGCATTTTCTTGTCGGTTTTCAAGCGTGAATTTGCCGATGCATCTTGAAAGCTTATGTATTATTAGATTTGACAGAGAAAAAGTGTAGGCTATCGTAATGAATTTGCTACGATAGCATTAAATCCGTGGCTTGAATAAATATTACATGCACGTTAAGTTGCACCTCTTCTCTGGAGAATTTTCTTTTCTTGCACAGAAACCAGTAAACATTAACTATGTTGCGGACTTTGTATCCTTACTGCATCTGTAATAACGCTTGCTTTGAAAGGTAATTAACTCTACAGCTAGTAGATTAAGTAAATTACTTGCTTGCTATAGTGGCACCGTGACAACGTACCCTCCTGCACTGTCATGTAAAACTTGTGCGAAAATGCGAAAAGCAGGCAAATGGCCTGTTCTTCTGGAGATAAAACAGTATAAAACGACACGCTGAATAAAAGTAAATCAAAACTGTGCAGTCAAGTCAGCCAGTACAAGCAGTTCTTGCACGTTCACACCTGATCAAGTGTGCAGAAGGATTCAAGCCTTACATGTTTCTAATAAGTTCGTGATCACATATATTAGTGTGTAAACCCATATAACGCTATCTGCTGTGATTACTCTTTATAGTAATGAACTACCGTGCTACTTGCAAGAACATATCACCCGAGGATTTTAGAACAAATTTCTGCATTTCGACTATACACAATGGTTTATTCAATAAAGGACCACAAACTGGGCTTTTTTGCAATGACAAACTTAAACCAAATTTTACTTACATGCAGGCAAGAAAAAAAAAATCTATAGACAAAAATATTGTTCCCCAATTTATTAAGCTGCCACTGTGGCGATAGCATTCTGCTGCTAACACAAGGCGAGGGGTTGATTTGCCAGCCATGGAAGTCGCATTTGGGTGGGAGTCATAGGTAAAAAAAAAGCTCTTGCACTTAGATTTAGTTCATCACCTTTTATTGAACCCTTAAACTTCAACATACTATTGCATAGGGGGGCATGCTTATGCGAAATCTAACACCAATAGAAAGCAAAGGGCAGAATTGTAAAACAGCAATCTTTCGTGATAATTCTAGTGAGCAAATATTCATTGCATCAATATGTATTGTTTAACAACACTGCACAAATAAGCATAATCAGGTATTGCAAGTACTCTGTCAGGAAGCTGGTTCTACAGATATATAAATGCGAAGCCATGAATGCTCATACTACGTCACACACATAGCACAAAGAAAACCTTTTTCAAGAGTTGTCCCTTCTGGCAGATATGAGTGGGCCATAAGCAGCAGAAACATTATTGGAGGACATTGTGTAATGCCGCTTATGAAAGAATGAAGAGATTGAAGAGGCTTTTAACAGCAGTACCTCATGCTACTCTAATAAGAGGTACAATGAGCAAAAACATTTCTGGTAGAGCACTTAAACAGTAACTTTCTGAAAAACAGAAAATTCCAGGTGACAGTTGGAGGTACATTTGGCCCACCCACACCAACAACACAGGCATACTACAAGAAACACTACAGCCTATGGTGTATTACAGTCTATGGGAAAGCCATCTTATACAGAAATCAAGAATGATGCAACAAGCCCTCGACAACACTGCAGTCTTTCTTGGGGAGTCTGGCCTCTCGCTTTCTGATAAGTCGGCTTACATCGACGTCAGAAAAAAGACTAAATCAAGAACTACTCCAGATTGCACATTGTGCTCCCAATAGCTGGAGAAACATACCTGCAAGTCAACATCCACAAATCCTCAGCTAGTGTAAGACCATGGCAGCAGAGCCAGCATGGGGGTGACACAATTATGCCATGCCTGGATGCAAATTCTACACCTGGTGAAAATAATTATCTTGAAATCATGGCGGCTGGACGAGTGGATACTATGGAAAATCGCCGATGCTGCGCTTGTGTCCAAGGTATGGTACGGTATGAATTACCAGCAGCACACAAAAAAGACAACTCATCGAATACAGGCATCGGGTAACAGGTATTTCAGACTTTACCGTGGTTGAAGACCTCTATGATAAAGAGCAAACGAACAAGCAGCTAGACAGAGTACAGTTGCAGCCTGCAGCACAAATTCTTTGCCTCAAGAGCTCAGAACCTGGTCCCAAGATACTATGTCAGCTAGCATATGAGATTCAGAGACGGCTACCCCTCCCTTTAGAAACAACCTCGGGAGCACCTGAACTTGAAACACAACAGGCCGATACCGTGCAATGTGGGGGCAAACAATTAGGCCACGAGATTATATACAACTGTCAAACACACAGAGGAGGTTACCAATAACGAAGATACAAGCAAACATCAGGTACATAGTGTACACTTATGTGGCAATAGCAGTGTAACAGTAGTATGACGCTATATAAAATTAAACCCCAAATAAGGGAATACCATTCCAGGTCATCCTACACCCAGAAAAGTTTAACTGAAAGCAATAAAAGCGGCATTTGTAGTGCAAATTACACCCCGCACAACACCCTGCACACCTGCATGGTTTCACCGGAAACTATCTGGGCCTGCACATCACACAAGATTGTCGGAAAAATGAGGAGGTTGACACGCGACTTGCAAGCACAAGGCCAGAAATTAAATTACGGGATACATAGCTATGCAGATATTCAAGGACACAAGCGGGCCAATAAGTCCAACATAAGAACTGAAAACTGGACGAGTTGGTGTGTATCCATTAACTAAAGCGCGACAGATAGACAACGGACAAAAACGAAGTGCTCTGTGTGTTCACTTCGTTCTTGTCCATCGTATTACTGTAGCACTATAGGTAATGAATTCATAGGGCTGCACAGGAGAAGAATTAAATCTCCGCTCAAGGGCCCGATTTCACATACAAATCCACGCATGCACACACGCACACACAAATGTTGCAAGGGTGCATAGCATGCAGCAGTATCAACAGGATTACACAAGAGATGGATGAGGACTAACTATCAAATAAGGTTCATTGTAAAAATTTGGCGATTTAAACAAATTACCAGAACCGAAAGGTATCTTTGAAGGCTAGATAAAAATTGCTGCTTAATACGGCCAAACAAATAAAAATGCTACAGAAAGAAAATACAGGAATACTCGAAGTGCGGGAAAAAATTATTACAATTGCCAATCCTGCATGCCCGCACCTTTCAAGGAACACTGTTCTTATTCCAATAGACAAACTGACAGTTTGCTTATGCAAGCACACTCTTCCAGTTTCATGCCATTGGGAAAAAAACGAGTTTCGTGGAAGGTAGCCGCATGCGCACTTGGTGATCACCATTTTTTCCTGGACTTGTACATTTATATGTATTTCTCTCTTTCCCGTTTTTATGTTTGGTTTCATCAAGCACTAGTTTTACCAGGTTTATTGCTGTACTACTTTCTGATACCCTTTATAAATCATTGCATTTTCACAATAAACCTTTTATTTAGAAGTTAGTGTAGCCTGTTATTACTGCTTCACACCATACACTCTTGCTACATTGGCCAAATAAATGATTTTATAAGGTACACATAAGCACCATAAGGGCAATTAAAGTGGCTTGTTGCAGACAAAAAACAAATAAACAATAGCCTGGCTGCAAACGGTACAAGAGAACACCTAGGACGAACAAGAAAACCGAGAGGATATAAAAACCAAAAGTTTGATGTACACGCCGAGTACATCACGCTGTACACGCTGGCTGACAAGCAATAAGCAAACATACACAAAAAGGAGAAGCAAAAATTATTGTGTGTTTCCTGACAGGAAATTCATCCATTTCTAACGCAGGCCATGCTTACAAGATTCTCCAAGCATTTCTAGATCTACAGCTTCCCTAATTTCTCTGGGCAGCCGATCTGCACAAAATGTTAGCTTCTTCCTCTACAATGCACGCTCAGATGTCGAGAGTGCATTGTAGAGGAACAAGCTAGCATTCTTTGGAAATCGGCTGCCTAGAGAAATTATGGAAGCTGTAGATTCAAAGCCACTGGGAGAATCTTGTCAGCATGGCCTCTGTTATACTTTCAGGGATGGATGCGTTTTCTGTTGGGATCTGCATAAACACACATCACTTTTTGCTTCTGCTTTTTGTGTAACTTCGATTTATTACTTGTTAACCCGCATTTGCTCGGCATGTTCAATAAACTTTCATTTGTCTCATATAAACTTTCATATGGTCTTTAGCACAAAGGTACTCATTCTTTTTACAGTGAAGCTGTATATGCCTAGGCAAAACACTCATGGTCCGATCCGAAAAACCCTAGTGTAGGGGTATGAGCCATTGTTTAGGGGGTGTGCGCCATTGCATTCGTCTTGCATAACGGACGGATAAATTTGTTGTTGGGTAGACATAGAAATGCTTATGCACCTCAAACATACATTTATCTATGGATTATTGCAGAGAACGGACACAGAGGGGGACGGGGTTAAGACAAGATCATGATGTCATAATTATCTCGCAGCAAAGGTGTGGTGGGCCATTGGC
The DNA here is from genome assembly GCF_050947875.1 of Dermacentor variabilis. NCBI lineage: Eukaryota > Metazoa > Arthropoda > Arachnida > Ixodida > Ixodidae > Dermacentor > Dermacentor variabilis. The sequence continues at coordinate 133,019,301 of NC_134570.1, read as the reverse complement.
TAGACCGATAGTGACGTCGTTTCTCTCTAGCAGCAGAGCGCACTTGCAGCAGTCTCTCTCCGACTTCCCAATAGGTTCAAAAATGTGTCCCTCTATTTAATTAAGTGAAATGTGCAGCCCCGGTGTGCCACTTGATAACTACAGTGCATAACCAAGTCATAAATACTATGATTAACGCATTACAAAACACAAATGCGTAACATAAGAAAGACTTTGATGGACCCACTGAATTAACACAATGAACCACTCATTGCACTTTCCATGATAGTGATCTTGGAAAGCGCGATGTGTGGCATTCCACATAAACAATGAGATAAACCTAAGCCAAACGTGTGCATAACCTCATTAAGAAACACAGACATAACCAATAATATAGAAAAACTTGAATAAACCTTCGGAATTAACGCAGTGATAAACACCGGGGCCGCACATTTCAGCAGATGCGCAGTAATTTTTTCCGTTATTGTTTGTTAAGTATTGTATAATGTTGTGCCAGTAAAGCACGTTGGGATAGTTGGTGCATATATTGGTACTGATATTCTTGCTGGTTTTTTATTAATGTTGTGCCCTTCTTTCTTTCGTGACTACGTTTTTATTCCCCCTCGCATAATACTCCAACCTTGCAGCCTGCGAGGTATATGAATAAATAAGTACGTAAGCACATGTCTGACGTAGTAGTTCTGTGGAACCCCGCAAGGTGGAGAGAAGTAAAGAGAAATGTCTGATATTTCCTTTATTCATAAGCACATGTCATTTTTTCATCTGCATATGCCTGGCACCATTCCTTGCTCAACAAATGTCACTGTGTTGATGTATCGCAGTGTGCATCTACATGACCTGCCGTTTGCATTTCAGTATAATTTGTGAACAGTGCAATGCATAAAGATTAGATCACATTAAGGTTGTGACCTATGCGGTGCATAAGCAAACCTTGCAAAAGATGACATGTTGGGTTGTTGAAAATAAGACAAATTGTATATATCGCAGTTAGTTTAACAGCATTTAATAGGCCACTTGACAAAAACTTCACTTCGCATAGATTCCAATACGTGCACTGAATCTGCACCTTTTTTTGCTTATTAATGTGCTCATTGCTGCATGGCCACATTGTAGATTTGAAAGAAAGTTCAAAAAATTCGTTTGTGGTAATATAAAAATATGCGTAGATCACTGCGACTGTAACACAAGAACTAGATACAAACATGCACACTATAAGATCCAGACAAATGTTGAGGACAAACTCCAGAATGTTTGCATCCTGATACTTATGAAAGTGAACAGTTTCATTCTATGCCCGCTAATGAGATGGAGAAATAAAACAATTGGGTTCGTGGAACAAAGCGCACTGATAAGCTTAGATATATAGTCATTGCTTAATATTTTCGAAATGAGAAATTATAGTTTGCTATCCACAGCAAGAAAAACAATAAATTTTTCTAGCTCTGAACATTGAATTGCAGGAAATGCAAGCAGGCATAAAATTCTGCCAATATAATCTGTTTAGGAATACCAAATTGCAATAAACATTGAGACTTTCATTTGTACTTTTTCTGGCTGAGCAATCTAGTTTGAAATGACTCCCATGAGCATGTCGTAATAACGTTGATCTAATACAGGTTAAATGCATGACTACCTTAAGAAATCTGGATGATTGCTATAAATTACAGTGAAGAAACTATAATATCTAATAACATTATTAATATAATATTTATTTCCACAAAACAGGCTAACCGTGAGCGGCGTGCGAGACTGAGAAGAAAGATGAAAAATTCTACGGCAAGTGCGCCTGCCGTGGGCCTACGATACTGCAATATGAATAGCGCGTATTGATATGGTCTTCTTGTTAGAAGCTCCGAGTATACTACCAGCGCGATACACAGGACAACAAAGTGGACGAGAAGCGCGTCTTTTAGAATGCTGTTACAACGTACACGTTTCTACAAAAGTGTCGCTAACTGCTCAAAACATTTCATGCGTCGGTTTTTGCGCCTTTAGAAATATATAGAGAGGACTTCCGTATATATATTCACAGCGCACGCACGGCGATGGACAAGCCAGACAAACGCTAAGGTTGAATTTCACAACACCATTTTCATTTCACGGCCAGTAATCACACATATAATTTGCGGCTTCGTTCAGGGGCACACGCGGGCTTTCGGGTTGGTGCGTGTTGTTGCGTTTGGCGCAAGAATATGGCTAGGAGCAGGCATCGCATATGCGCAATCACGAGCAATATACATATCATTTCTCCAGAAGCTGACGCCGAGCACGGGTAGTGCGAGGATCTTGTTTGGCTGACGCGACGACTTCGTGGCAGCCGAATTCCGAATACTGCATATGCAGTGAGGGTAGTTATATGAACTTGTCGATAGCTCACCTTGTAGATTGTTGTAGCGCTGGCAGAACGAAACGGTCATAGAAGGCAGATGAGACAACGCACAGCGCTGAAATACCTGCGAAAAGCTGTTTACGGGCGCCCATGTCGCACTGAACTTTAGAAATCGCCGTTGCGTACTTCGAAACAAACCTTAACTAACATCTTTTTAAATGACTAAACGTGCATTTTATTTGCTCCTGATCAAATAAAGTAAATAATATTATAATGGAAACCTTTTATTCATTACAATAAAATAATTATGCAACGTCTGCCAGGAAACCTGGCAGTAAGCAACCCTGGGTCGCATTGTTGAAATCGCGATCATGTGAAAAAGGCCCCCTTAAAATCGCATTGCGACGCGTGCGACTGCACCGCTTTTCGTCGTTCCAGTCGCAGCATGTGAAACAGCCTTCACGCGGCCACCTGACCTCTCTCACGCCCTTCTTTCTGGACACGCTGCGCCGTCCAGTGGCACTGCCGAGAAGTCCGCGCGCAGTCTCCTGGACGAGAGGCGTCACACGCCGGTGTTTGCGAATGCTGAGGACTGACCGCTCGCTTGTCCCTCACTAAGAAGCCCATACTTTGCAGGATTTTCCAAGAGGTTAACTGAAGAGCAGCACATAAGCAGTGCGTCCATGGCGCAGATCTCTGAAGCGTTGGAGGAAAAGGCGTTCACTGAAAAGTGCCACATGCACAGTGCATTTGTGGCGCAGCCTGCGAATGCTTCGGTGTGCGATGCTTGGAGAAACCTTGTGACTTGGGTTCCGTTCAGCATCGCAGAAATTTCACGCGTGCTTTTCGTCATTGCATAGCGGCAAATTTCCAGTTGCTCATACCTATTTATCGACGTTGGCGTCAAAGACGTTCATTGAAGAGCGACACCGACCTGTTCACGCAAACCCAGCGAATCAAGTTATAATCACAGAGGTTTATTTAATACCAGCACAGATGGAGTGGCACGTAACCAGGGCTCCAAAAAGGCGTCAAAGTGCTTCTTCGAACGGCGGTGCATACTGATTCCCGCATCTACAGTTGGCCTGAGAAAGCTTCGTTGAACAGCGGCACGCATGTACACACTGCCACGTACTCCGTGAAGCAAGTAGGTACGGTGGTCGGTTTCCAATGCTCTTCACTTAGAACAGCTCAATATGCTACTCATGTGCTGCCGTCTTTGGTGTATGCTAAAGTGACTGTCTAGTCTCAAGTACAATAGCAGTACACAAAATCAAAATTGCCACAGCCAAACGAAGACTTCAGCGATCGTGTTCGGCAACTGGTGACGTACAGCAAGATCAGCAATATTTAGGTATAACAGGTTTAATGCAAGGCCTTAAAAATGTTCTTTCTGCAAAGCGCTTGCGGCAATTAAGCAAGAGCATCTCTGGAAGCAAATAATTAAAATGTAGCGCAATGTAACATACGGAATATGTTTTTCAATACCGGAGCCTCTAAAGTAAAACTATTGCAATATGTTTTTATTCGAATCTCCTGACGTCGAATTTGCGTAACCGCCAACGCAGGCATCGGGCGGTGACCCGCACAATTGCCCAAACAGCTTAATCAAACGCTGTCCTCGTTTATCGGAGGAAACTTTCGTTTGCTTTCAAAACGAATACCTTCGCCTAGATTGAGCGATTTTCTCATCTCGTTACCTGGCAAGAGGCGACGAGTAGGTTCAAGTAGGGAGGGTTTCGATGGGGCCCAGCCTGTGCACTGGAAGTAAAGCGGATCAAGAGCTGGCGTGTGCGATTGGTTCGCGTTCCCTTCTTTAGCTTGCGATGTCAGCTCGGAAATTGCGGCAACGTGCAGCGGATGGTTAAAAATGCCGCCATAACGGATTCTCGGCAAAGAAGAGTTGGCAGAGCGATGTCGTAAAGTGTGCCGAAAGGGCTCGATAACGGTACACCGCCACACAAAAAGCCTTAGCATACGCAAACTGGTCTATGCTCTCCGGCAGGTGCGAGTAGCCAGTGCCTGAGCAATCGGCAGCCGCCGTCTTCTTCCCCTTAAGAATGGGGTAGTCTGCGGCTATATGTGTAAAAAAGTTTTTTCGGCATAGCAATGCAACTTTAACGTGAACACATCACTTTGACGTGGTGAGTTTTTGCGGTTTTGTGACGTCGCGTGAACGACAGGTGGAGTGCGTGCAGTACGAAAGCTTTTGACCAATTGCAGAAAGCTAAGGGCGAAAAGGCCTAGATTCAGAAATATTAATTTTGCTTTTGTTCGGTGTACTCATTCATCATCACGCGTTATATCACCAGGGGAGCTGTTGTGGTTTACGTGACGTCGCGTGAAAGTCCGTTGAAGTGGGGGCGGTTCAAAAAAGTTTTGACCAATCGGGTAGGGCTCATTGGAGAATTGGAATACTAAAAAATGAAGATCTTTAGTTATAGCGTCACTGGTGTGCACAGGAGGAACGATAAAACGTTGGCGTGGATACAGTTCTTACTCAGGCCAAAGGCAAAGCAAAGCCCTTTTGCCCAAGTGTAGTTTAATAAAGTAGTTTCTTTTACAATAAATGAAACTTATGCCATATTCAAACACCAAAACGCACTGTGGCAATGGTTCTTATGAAAGCCATTCACAGCAGATTTGACAGTTTTTTTCGTTGTTTTTTGAAGGGAGTCAACCTGATTTTTCATGTATAGGTACAAAAATAAAAGCAAGAAATACTAACCCATAGCACACGGTACACTAAAAAGTGTGCTAACTGCCCTCGTATTTTTAGCAGACGCGATGACTTGATGAAATATAAAAGGGCACCGATTTTCTGCATTTTATAAACCTGTTATATATGAGTATAGATATCATACACTCATCATGTACATACGATACATATCATACATACATGTCGCGAGAAACCATATTCAATAATTCTCAGCATAGAAAGAGTCAATGCGTAGACAGCGAGGATTGATAAAGATAGGCGCATGTTATATAAATAAAGCATCATACAAATTCATAGTGTCATTGGATATCAAAAAGGCTTTGAAAAGAATCTCGAACCAGCGCATTTTAACAGCGCTAGGGAACATGCACTCCGGGTGGCTGGCGTATGAATACATGAATTCTTTTTAGATGGTCGCACGGTCACCATACAACTAGGATCCACCCGCTAACGCGTTCTACAGCTCCCTAAAGGAGGACAGTCGCAAGGTACACTTCAGTCACCGCTTCTCTTTAACATAGGAATGAAAGGTCTAGCAGTGATACCACAACATATCCCAAGCTTCGGACGTGTGATTTACGAAGACGACTTACTCACTGTACCACAAAGGGGCCTATAGGGAACGCCAGGAAGCCCTCTATACGGCAGTTAGATCGCAGAGGAACATGTGGCAAAAGCTGACATGAATTTCACCCCGGAGAAGTCGGAACTATGTCGAGTAAGAGCGCCTTAATAACGAAAGGACGATAGACCTCCGAGAAAAACTCGCTCTGGTAGGCCAAACAATATAGTCTCAACAATCTATAGCTTGAATATTGGGACTATGGATACAGGAAACTGAAGCAGTAGGGCACATGATCGCAAATCTATGGAAAACTTTCAACAGTGTGGCAAGGATGGTAAACGGAGTAGCACGAAACAGAAAATGCTGCAAGGAAAAAGAGACGATAAGTCTTGTGCAAGTATTTATCATATGCGGCATAACCTTCGGCCTCCCTTTCAATAAAATATTAAACTCAGAAAAACTTAAATAAATGCTCTGATAGACTTAGATTATAAGGCAGCGCTTGAAATGCCCAAATGCACTAGCACGACCGTCTTTGAGGCTAGGGGCATCAGCAAACCTTTCGAGGAACTCGTGGCTGCAGCACCCATCGCACCGCAACGAGAAATTCTCAGTACCGTGGAGGAGGGCCGAACACTACTGCGTGGTATAAGGTATCCATTCAGGCTGATACACTGTAACAAACAAATGGAACTGCTCCCATCGGACATACAAGCTCTAATCTCTGCGTCTCCAATCACTAAAATCATGAGCGAGAAACATAAGACAACAGCGCCTTGCATGGGGCAGGATACTCTAACGCAGTTTTGTAGAAATGCGGAGCTTTGTTACACGCACGCGTGGAACTAGGATAATAAAGCTCTCACCGCGGTAGTCGCAAACACAGCAAATAGTATTTCCGCACCAGTTAGAAGGGAGTCAGTGGGCACAGTGGAGGCTTCGGTGATGGCTCTGGCTATATGTGAAAGCAGAGGATGTTCTGCTTTAATACTAACGAACTCGCAGTCAGCATGTTGTCTTTTTATGGCAAGCACCCTGCGTAAACTCAGAATAAAGATCCCAAGAAGAAATCTGACGAAACATCACACTATTACTTGGTGTCCAGCACACGACTGAACGACGGGGAACGAGAGGGCGGACAGCCTCGCTCGAGAATGTAGCAGTCCAGGGACGGAACGTACTTTCGTAGCATCCCTGATCACACGAAAATATTTATTCGAGGCACAAGGACGAGGAAAGCAGATATAGCTCTCTAGACCCGTCATTGGACTCAGGCCAAATGTGTGACTGACGCAGACTACAAAGCCGTATATGCCCACATAACTCCTGCTTCACATCAGCCCCAACCGGTATCCCAACACTTGCCCGAAGTGTGGGTGGAGGCCAGCTCTTCAACATGTCACATGGTCGTGCCAATGCCAGCCCCCACAAATCCAGTCACTCCCTTTTGTGGCAGAACTGCAACAGTAGGCTGTGTGAGGTGCGTCTTGTGAGCACGGTGCGGGAGGACCTATTAGCCCTTCTCAACCAAGTCCGCCGTGCTGCAATCACTAGTGGAGCCCTGGACTAAGGGACCCACCAACTGGAAGTGGATCCAACCTTCAATAGAAGTTTTATACTGAAAGGTGTTTCTTAAATTCGACGGCAGACGCCAGGACCACACGACGGGTGCAGCAAAGGCAGTCTCAGCCGGCGTCAACAGCTCGCGATATGCGCTCGCATCTCCCGCCCAGACAGTCTCCCACTGCTGCATGCGTTGCTTCATCCCCACTACAGGGGCCGTATAACGTAAAACTATTCCAATATGCTTTTATTTCAATCTTCTGATGTCAAATTTTCGTAAGCACCCACAAAAGCACCGGGCGGTTACCCGTAGGGTTGACAGGAGGTCACTTTTGTTTGCTTTACAAACGAATAACATTACCTACACTGAGCGGCTTCTCTTATCTAATTGGCTGACAAGAAGCGAAGAGCACGCTCAAGTGGAGAGGGATTCGATGGGGCCGAGCCAGTGCACTGAAAACCGATAACCCGATGAAGAAGGTAGTAGCGGCGTCTGCGATTGGCCCACTTTCCCTTACTAGCTTGCGGTGGCTCGTCGAAAATCGCGGCGGCACGCAACGGAAGGTTAAGATTGCAGCTAATACGGATCCTCGTCAAGGAAGAGTTGGCAGAGCGAAGTCCTAAACGTGTCGAAAGTGCTTGAAAACGTTATAGGGCCGCGCAAGAAGTTTTATCGTACGCAATAAATCCATGCTCTCCGGCAGGTGCGAGATAGCCAGTGCCTGAGTGATCAGCGGCAGCCATCTTTTATTCCTTTCGGAACGGGGCAGCCTGCGGCTATTCAGAAGAAAATTCAGTTTTGTTCGGCATATCAATGCATCTTTCACTCGTACACGTCACTTTGACGGGGCGAGTTTTTGCGGTTTTGTGACGTCGCGCAACAGGCAGGTGAAGTGGGTGCAGCCTGAAAATTTTGACCAATTGCAGAGGGCTACCGGCGAAAAGGCGTCGAATCAGAAAACTATTTTTCTTTTCTTTGGTCAAATCATGCATAATCAGTGTGTACACGTCATATGAGATGGGGAGCTATCGCGGTTTTCGTGATGTCGCGTGACAGGCAGGTGAAGTAGGGGTGGTCCAAAAAAGTTTTTGACCAATAGCGGTGGGCTGATTGCAGAATTGGAATAGAAAAGTTTGGTAATGCGCTGGTACTCCGGCACTCCTCAACCTTGGCCTTCATCAGTTCTATTTAATTGTACGAGCAACGATGTCTGCAACCATAGCATCAACGAGAGGAATATATTCCACTCGCTCGTTGATGGATTCCGACATCGCCAACCTTTGAGTGATTGCAGCAAAGTGAACAAAACATCTGTTTTGGTCTGCTTCAGAAGCAGGAGGCGAGCGGCAAAGTACACAACGCCCATTCTCGCCGTTAGCAGAATCCATGGAAGCAAACGCGGTTTCTGCGACACCTGATCAGTCTGAGCGCTCTGGCCCCAAGCGAGCAGATCCCCGGTTACGGTTGCGCTAGAGCAATTTTTCATCATGCGCAACCTTTTCGGATCACTACCATACTTTTGCAAACATCTATTAGTAAAATAAAGCGATAGCAGTGGGCGATAACCTACCAAAACAAGAGTACGTATTTATAGTTGTTTGGAAGCGCAAACACACTCAATGAAAAAGATGTTTGATTAAATCGACAGTTTCTTCAACTTCTCCTGCCGTTTTCCCCCGGACCTGTCTTGCAAGGCCCTTCTAACTTCAGCACTATTTACAGAATGAACCTCTGCACCCTGTTCATCACTGCTTCCAGTCATAGTTACGTGGCTGCTCTGAACACAGTACAATGTCAGTAAAGAATTTTTCTGCTGTTTTTACTATACCATCGAAATTACTGATTACACTATCTTACTTATCTCGCACTGCATACACCTTGCCCTGTCCTATGATAAGTTTTGTTGTCGCTGATTTCACTCTGCGGCAATTTTTTTCTGCTTCCCTAAATCTTTCCGTCGTTATACTTTCGAATATCGAATAAGTAGCTAGCAAGAGCTAAATGGGCGCAACAAAAGACTTTTGAAGTTAAACGCCTCCAGACACTCTAGTTTATCTAACTTGAATATAAGAATATGCTTGAAAGAAGAAGTAATAAACTAAAATGGAGGAATAATAACTACGCTGTAGCACGCCAAAACACAAACGCATAGAAGAGGGGAAGAGAAGACGAGACATTAACTACAAACGTGAGTCGCTGCATGCAGTCATCCGCGCTGTTTTAAGCACACGTACGTACAAAGAAAAAAACAATTGTTGCACTGAAATGAAGTCTGTTCCGCTGCGTGGCCAGCCATAGCATCACGACGGCTAGTACGCTGCGACAAGCGCTGTGGTATACGCGAAATTTTAACATTTATTTACGGCATTTATAATCGCACCGCCTTTGTTTTAAGAATTTGAGGAGTCTGCACTCAATGTTACGTTTCATATACGCAAATTTTCGAGTTCGTACGTCGATCAATGCGCGGTTCACCTCTCACAACACACTAGACCCGAACACCATAAAGAAACGCACCGCACAGCTGTCCTCTTACTAGCGGAACTTTGGAAACAGCATGCGCACGTGGAGCCGAAATTGTCGCACGGATGCGTTGCCCTCAGTCGCCGCACTGGGGAAAAGGGTGGGGGAGGAGCACGATGCTCTATATGAGAGGGACTCCTCGCAAACGCTGGAGTAGACGTGGCGAGGTCCAGTCGTACGCGTCGCTTCGTCCGGGCGTCTAGGGATACTGCAAGAGTTGACGGGCACTTGAGCACAATAATGCCGGACCTAAGAGGAAAAGTGGCCATCATAACTGGTAGGTTTTTGTTATTGACTTCTACCAAACGTGTAGTTGATTAACATAACCGCAGTACCGTGCCACGTATGTTTTCAAAAAGGCATATGGTAGTACGTATACGTGGCACCCCGACTCATGCCTCATAACTTTTCAATCAGTAACCAGTTACAGAATTATTAATGCTTGTGTGTATTCATTTCTACCCCATTGAGGTTTCATTGAGCGAAGCATTTAAAAGAGGCTTAACATGACGGATAATCGTAATTACATAAATTCACCAAGAACATGTATTCAACTGTGACATACTGGTAGTTGACTTTTTAAAGTATTTTCAAGTAAGCAGTTACATCATTTAGTGGCCAAGTTTAACAGGTATAGAAATAGCCCCACGTGGTTCCGGTGGAAAAAAAGTGGATCTATTGAAATAGTTTCTTTGTAGCGGCAAAGCAAGTCTGGGCATGCAATATATACTTGCTAGTAGAGTGGAGCCACATGTTTGAACATTGCGAGATGTAGCTCTTCCAGCACATAATATTACGCAAACTTAGCTAAAGGTTTATAATGCTGAGTAGTGACGTCGACAGCCTCGCATCTGGAAACGAAACGAGCAGCAGCGACAACAACAGGAAGAGCATAAACTTATGGAAATCCAACACGCAAACTATAATTTTTCTAAGGGGTAGCCTCGGTGAACGGGTTAATTAAATATTTTCGGACGGTTCAACTTCTGCACCCCGATTTGCCGCATAGGAATTACGCGCAGGCCACGGCAATACCTCTAGACCACGCGAGTCACGTGACCCACACGGCCACGGATTAAAGTGTCTCAGGGATGCGCCAATTTCTCATAACACTTTCTGAGGATTCGGTCCAGTTGCGATTAAACTGTCTCCATCAGTGGCCAGTTTTACTGGGTGAGAACGTGAGCAAGCAGATGCATCAGTCCTCTGGGGAGTAAGGAATAGAAAGTTTAACTTTAATAACATAATTACGCAGTCGAAGGGACCCATTTGTTGCAGCAAGGGTATCTAGATACCGCTTCTGTTTCCGTTCTGGTATTCAGTAAACATAGCCCATCACTGACACACCTATGCGGGTAGCGCCAACGGCTATATGTTGAAAGCAGTTCTTTGCATGAGTGATGTCCCGTGCGTGAGTTATGTTCCAAGACACCAGCAACACCCAGCGCGTACCCTTTCCAAAATGTTATCAAAAATAGCTTCTCTTTAACACGAACATTTTAACTGTAGCAGAGTGACAAAATGTGAAGAAAAAGGGCACAATGCATGTGATAGCTTAGCTTAAAATTTGCTACTGCAATAAGCAAAATATGCTTTGTTTCTATTGTGTTTCGCTGCACGTAATGAGCTTTTGAAATCGGGTAACTGCTCCATAATTATTCCATAGTGTTCGTCGTACTTCGGGGGCAGAGTCTTATCTAGTTCTTTACCGCACCCATCCAGCTTCGAGAGACAGCTGTCGAATGGCGACGCGGGCAAAGGGTTACTGGGGCGTGCAGCACACCGTACTTGGGCAAGTTGAGCCGCCTTAATTGCACCTGAAAAATCATTCTTGTTCTATGTAGGATTTCGCAGAAAACAGCACCAGTTGCACCAGCACCACTTAGTAGTGCTTAGTAGTGCAATAGTAGCAACAGCACCAGTTGCTACTATTGTAGGCTGCAAGTCGCACTAATTCTACAATTCTGCATAATCGCGCAAATAGTGAAAAACTTATTAGGCAACATCTATAGCTATAGCTATAGATGTTGCTAAGAGTGCTGTAAACAAAACATTAAGTTGAACAGCTTCTAACTCCCTAATTGTTACGCATTCGCTTTATCGTACTCTTAAAGATAACCAGCGAAATATAAAGCAGCACAGACATACACCTGCGCGCGACGCAACTGCAGTGCTCTCGAATGTGCCACATATGAACCAACAACGATTTTATCTTGATCTTTACTTATCTTGCCTGCTTATCGCTATGATGAACCACCGCGGTGGAACCACATCGCTGGCGTATATTGGGCAGGCAGTGTCGGCGCCACTCCCCGGTGATTTCTGAAGCGGCCGCAGGCAAGGAGAAACGAATTGCGAACTCATACAAGAGAGGTTTGAAAGCAATGCATCAATGCAATCGCTGGAAGCACGCGGGCACGTTAAGTGCTTTATTTGAAATATGTCGCAGGCTTTCTTTGTTACGCAAGAAAAAATGGTTGCATCACAAAGGGCAAGATAGAAACTCGTTGAAAGCCGTGGAAATTGCGTGTGCTTGGGTGTATAAAGGCAGAGGAGCATTTGCGTTTCTGCCGCAACTGAAACACTAAACAAACGCTCAGAAAACTGACTCATGCCTGGAAACCTGCAAATTTAGAGGGTGTCAGTATTGTATGCTAAGAGTTTCATCTATTTATTTCTTGCTAGTCATAACAGCTGTAATTGCGTCTTGAGTGCGTTTTAGTCCTTAAATGCAGACAGCTTTGCACAACATATTCAAATGTCGTGCGCTAGGCCTACAGGTCGCTCGCTACGAGGTTTTCGTGGCGTCATCTCAAAAGCGACCACGGCTCCCGCTTTATTTTGCTATGCGGACGATACACCGCCCCATCCGAGTCAGTGATAACCATGCATTAGGCCAAGTCACAATCGAGACAAAGTCTCTGGTACTGAAATCTTGGCATTCCGAAGGCGTTACAATGCCCGTCCGGAAACTCGCATAGACGGTGGGGCCAGATTTTACTCTAGCTTGTAGCGTAAGAAACTCTGTGTATTTGTTCACACTATACCTTTCGTGATGAATATGCTGAAATGTAGTAAGCTAAACTAAAGTAATGTTTAACAGACTGGGAAGAGAACAGCAATTTACAATAGGTAGCGAGGCACTGGAAGTGGTAAGGGAATAACATAACAAGGGAATCGACTTAGGGCACGTAGTGACGGCGGATCCGGATCATGAGATGGAAATAATCAGAAGAATAAGAATGGGCTGGGGTGCGTTTGGTAGGCATTCTGAGATCATGAACAGCAGGTCGCCATTATCCGCCAAGAGGAAAGTGAATGATAGATGTGTCTTACCAGTACTCACCTACGGGGCAGAAACCTGGAAGCTTACGAAAAGGGTTCTACTTAAATTGAGGACAACGCAACGAGCTATGAAAAGAAGAATGATGGGCGTAACGTTAAAGGGTAAGAAAAGAGCAGATTGGGTGAGGGAACAAACGCGATTTAATGACATCTTAGTTGAAATCAAGAAAAAGAAATGGGGCATGGGCAGGATGTGTAATAAGGAGGGAAGATAACCGATGGTCATTATGGGTTACGGAGTGGATTCCAAGGGAAGGGAAGCGTAGCAGAGGGCGGCCGAAAGCTAGGTGGGCGCATGAGTTTAAGAAGTTTGCAGGGACGACATGGCAACAATTAGTACATGACCGGGGTTGTTGGAGAAGTACGGGAGAGGCCCTTGCCCTGCAGTGGGCGTAGCCAGGCTGATGATGACGATGATGATGATGAGTAAACATACAGCATTTAGACAACAACTAATGGGTCGCGAACGTTCAATTTCCGCGCCTTTCTCACAACTGGAATTTTACGTGGGTTTTGTGAAAGTATCAAAAAGGCAATAACTTGAACAAGGGTACGAGGCGCATGAAGAGTAGTGATTATCCTAGGCGACATATTAATATAAACGCTTATAACTACTACAGTTGGTAATTCATCCAGAAGAAACAAACAAGTCTCCATTACCCGTACTATTTATAATCAAACATTGACATAGGAAGTCTCTTGAATCAATGCCAGTATATTCCTATCACAATGTTTTCCACACCAAATTATTTAGAAGCACAATTAGGCATTACTTCACAAAACATAATAAGGACATTTTCATAGCAGTCCATTAGGTTGCTATCATCATGAAGATAGCCTTTTACAGATATGTGTAATTTGTTATGGGGCCGCTTTCATCACAGTAATGCATGAACACTGGATATGTTTCGCATACTTAAGGCGCCATTCAATAATAATCTTTAGTTACACGCATAGCGCCTACGTAATATTCGTCATTTCCTGTATTCAGAAATTTTGTGGTTTGAGAGCTTTGTCATATGTGAACAGTAAGTAAGGCCTCGCCAGTGGCAAGGGCCTTGTATGTGGGTTCCTTATTCGAACGGAAAATAAACTTGGGATTTGAAATATCTGCAGAGAGAAAAGTACTGGCCCCGTAACGTGTCCTGTGGTAAAGCCGCCTTGACAAATTAACAGTTCTCATTCCCTGAGATCTCGAAGAAAACGGAGCTCTGGCAAGGATGTTCAGGGTCCATCCAGAATTCAATTTCAACATGTCCCGTCAAACAAGCTGATATGCAAACTGGTCCTCGCGAATGATCTGCTGATGGAATTGCATTACCCGATATTTGTTTACTTGGTACCATGCTGAAGAAAGAGAAACAGGGGCATATAGGGAAATTTCCGGGAGAGAGAAGCGTTCATTTCAGTAGAGAAGATGAGAGTTTCGCCTTAAACAAAGTTCTGACTTGCTACTCAGCTTTGGGGAAATGTGACGGGAGTAAAAAGGGAGTGATAGGGAGAACGATGTTCATGATTAGGTTGAATATGTTGGGGAGTCGACATGAGGAGCAAAGTCGCTTCAAGGCCTCAAATATCTACAGCTTTCGTGCAGAAAATTCACTAGAGCTTTTACAACATCCCGTTGACAGGCATTCGGTCAAGCTTCCAATAGAACCTTTTCAGACAGAGCTTGATCGGTAAACTTGACCAAATGTTTTGCGAGCGACTTTCTTTGTACAGCACGTCACGGACAAGTGCACAAGACGTGTTCTGCTGTTTGGAGTACTTTGTACTGCTGGCAGTCTGGACTGTCTGCGTGGCCAACAATGTGTAGGTGTGGCCGTGGGAACGCCACACCTAGTCCTAACCTGTGAACAAAGCTTGCATAACTTCTTTACAAACCATGTTGAAATATCCGGTTCACCATACCGCACTGGGAAGGGCGAAAAGGCGAAGATAGAAGATAACGGAAGAGAGCGCAGGTCTATAATAGCCAGCGCCGTGGTAGCATATTTCAGAAATGCAGCAGGTTTGTGAGACATTGCAGAAGTACAGCGCAATTTACAGCGCAGCTGGAAGATGGAAAACTTCAGTTCGCTGTAAATAAGTCACATCCTTTGAGGTGTTGCCAGTATATGACTGGTTCGTTTGAAAACTTAGGTGCTGTAAACTTAAAGCTATCGCAAGCAGATTCTATTCATTTCTGCCATTACGCTTCCACAAGTGGGCAAACATTTGAGACAACGCCAACTTCCCCTGTCTGACACACGACGTCCCTAAGGGCGCTATAACGTAAAGCTATCCCAAAATTTTCTATTCCAATTCAGCAATCAGCCCTCCAAGAATGGTCAAAACTGTTTTGGACCCCCCCCCCCTTCGCCTGTCTGTCACGAAGTCGCGAAACCCGCGATAGCTCCCACTCAGACATGACGTGTACACACTGATTATGGATGACTTCACCGGGCAAAAGAAAAATAATCATTTCTGATTTGACGCATTTTCGCCATTAATCCTGTGCCATGGGGAAAAAAAGTTTCATGCTGCACCAGCTTCACCTGTCTGTCACTCGGCGTCACAAAACCGCGAAAACTCATTGCGTCAAAGTGACGTGTACGGGTTAAAGATGCATTATTGTGCCAAGCAAAACTGAATTTAGTGCTGAATAGCTACAGGCTGCCCCTATCCAACAGGAATAAAGTATGGCTGCCGCCAATCGCTCATGTACTCGTTACACGCACTTGCCGGAGAGCATGGGTTTATTTGCGTATAGCAAAACGTTTCGCGCGGCCGTATAACCTTACCGAGCCCTTTCGGCACGTATACGACATCGCTCTGCCACCTGTTCTTTGCTGAGGATCCGTTTTAGGGTCATTCTTACGCTTCAGTGGCATGCCGCCATGAATTTCGACCAGCCACCGCAAGCTAAGTTAGAGAAAGTAGACCAATCGCAGACGCCGGCACCACGCTCTTGATTCCGTTATCAATATTGAAAGCACTAGCTCGACCCCATCGCATTATTCCCCACTCGAGCATGCTCCTCGCCTATTATCAGCCAATTATATAAGACAAGCCGCTGAGTGTAGGTAATGTTATTCGTTTTTCAACGAAAGAAAGGTGACCTCCTGTGAAAGCCGAGAGTGTTTGATTGGGGTGTTGAGGCAACGCTACGGGTCACGCCGGATGCTCGCGTCGGTGGTTACGTGGCTTTGACGTCAGGATATTGGAATAAAAACATATGGAAATAGTTTTTATAGGGCCCTAGTTTTCTAATTTGACGTGTACACACCGATTATGGAAGATTACACGGAACAAAACTACAAAAATATTCAGGATATTACGTCTTTTTCAACGTAAACCTAACGCTTTCTGTCAAATTCTTTTCGGGCTGTGCTCACTTAGCTTGTCAGTCACGTGACGTCTGAAAACTGTCAAAACTCCCCACGTCAGACTGACGTGCACGCCCTAAACATGCATTAACATACCAAACGATACTGAATTTTTTTTTTAGGAATAGCCGAAGACAGCCCCTTTCCAAAGGGAAAGGAAATTTGGTTTCCGCCGATCGCTATTGCATTGGTTATTCGGAGTTTTCAGGGGAAATAGATACTTCTTTCGTATATAGGTAATGTTCTGTGGCATTACACAGTTATTGAGCCGTTTTCGCCCCTATGTGGCATCGCTATGGCACCTTTTCATAGCATAGGATCGGTTTGAGGAGTCTTCCATTCGAACTTGCACGCCGCCGCGACGTACGACCATCCAGCGCGCCGAAGTGGAACAAAGGGAAGTTCACCAATTCTACACCCCACTCCCAGCCTCCTCACCCGGTTATCTGCTTTCAGTGCGGTAGTTCGACCCTGTATATTTTGTCTATCAGTAGACAATAAAAACCTGTCAAGTTAGGCAATCCTATTCGCTTTGAAAGGAGACAAAAGTGCCCTTTTCCGAAACTAAGAGAAGGTTTTATTGTGCGTGTTAGCGCCCAAGCATTGCGTACCACCGCCCAATGCTTGCATCGGCGGTTACGCAAATTTCACGTCAGGAGATGGCGATAAAATTACAGTAGGATAGAATGCCATTATGCCACACTTTGGCTGCATATAAGGCGTTCAAACTCCTATTACGGAATTTTTCCACAAGCACATTACATCACCAGAAAATTAGCTATAACGTCGGCATCCCGCCCCCTTCAATTTTCGTGACATTTTATATCGGCTTCGCTCACAGTTCTCTCAGAGCAACGGGATAAATTCGGCGGTGTTCGTGAAAGACACCTACAACGGTTTGGATTGCTTGCATAAGTTATTTACTACAAAGGTCATCATTAGACCCCAACATTTGAAATTTTTGTATACATCACTCATCACGTGCCCCATATATACATATATATATATATATATATATATATGCGTGTGTGTAGGGGGGGGAATTATAAAAGGTGCCTTGTATAGCTCACTAAGGAAACCGGGTAATTATACTACGATTCGGTGATAGCATAAAATGAACTGAAAAAAGAGGCTTCAGTCAGTACATGCCGCGCTTCTAGTAATGAGCGCCAAAGTTGGGCCAAACAAAGCAAGAAATAGAAGTTACATGTAAAGCATACTTATCTCACAAGACACGCAAATATTGCTCAAAACGGCTGTAAATCAAATTCTATCAATGTTTTATAAAATGTATCGTAAACGTTATCATCGTAAAAGCTGTATCATAAGTGCGCAGTAGGGTTCTACTTATTTTCGCTAAGTTTGATCTCGGTGGCGCTTCTAATTCAACAAGGGGAAAAAGCTAAATTGCGGGTAGCTCCTAGACACACTTCTCGTGCTATGGGGCGCAGTCATTAAAAAAAAAACTATCGAGTTTTACGTGCCAAAACCACGCCCTAGTAGGAGACTCCGAAATAATTTGGACCACCTGAGGTTCTTTAACGCCGTAGCCCCTAAGCAACCACGTCGGGTGTAAGGGTGCCGCTATCAGAGGCGTAGCCAGGGGGTGGGGGGGGGGGGGGCGAAGGCTCATGAGGCTTCAGCCCCGCCTCCCAAAAATTTTTTCGTGCTGCCCATGCACCTCCCCGATCTAAGCTACCGGGCGCCGGAAATCATTCTGGATTTTGTCTAGAATGGGGTCTTTTTCATGCTCGAAAAGACATTTCACCGCGAACATTGTCAACTCGCGTTGGATTTCGCGGCGACGCCTATGTACCCGGAGTCACATACCGCAAGCAGCCCCATCCGAGCACAAAGTGTCAAGGGCGTCTTGATGACAAATGGGTTCGCCGCGGCATCTCGTGGAGGTCACGGTATCTACGGACCGCATGGATATCAATTCTGAAACTTTAATGGTATAAAGTTCTCATAAAATTTTGATTTGAAAGGTACATTGGCATTTCCAAAGTCGTGCTTTAGATTTTCAATTACGGAACATTGTGGTTTAATACTGTTATAAACATTTGACGCCAAACGTGCATTGACTTTTCTTAAGTTTCACATCGGAACATACAGCGAGACAAGCCAAATCAACACACTATTAGACAAATTGGCAAAGCACGCAGCGGGGTCCGATGAGACGAAGCGTCGTGGTGGCTCATTTGTCCCGTCATGTCACATAAAAAAATATATAAAATTGGACTTTTCATCGCGAGGACAAATTAAGCGTCTTCAATTTTTTTTTTCTCGCTACTCTACTCGCGGGCTGCCAGAGCCAGCCGGAGCGCATACGTTTTTCTCGTGTTGCCCCGACCAGAGCGCGGCGCACTTCAGTGCCCGCTCGGTTTGCTCTGGCCGAGTCGATTTTCACCTGGCAGAGTTTTGGACGCTTTCTAGCTAGCAGACGAGAAAAAGAAACATGTTTCGCTCGCCGCCATCACAGTGGGTACTCAACGGATTGCCCCGCGTTCGCTTGAGCGCAACCTCTCCGGACAGTTTTGTCTCGCCGGTGTGGGATACCGAGCAGTATGCGTGTAGTTCTCGGTGAACCAAGTGTCTCACGTTTTTTTTTTTTTCGATATTCCTTCGGTAGCCACATTAGGTGCGCAAAGTCGGCATTCAATTGTAGCCAACATATTTTCCTTTTCATTTTTTTTTTTCGTTTCGGTGCCCCCGCCCCACAAAACGAAAAAAAAAAATACATTGTTGCGGCGCAGCGAATTGTCGCTTAGTGAAAGTTCGATTTTGTTGCTTCTTCCTTTGCGGAAAGTAATGGGCCGCGGGACGCTTCCTTTGCCGGATACTCTTATTATATCGTTGCTATAGCAATTATATGGACACTCCAGGCGCATTCCTCCCGTCACCGTCGCCCTCACGTTTCGTATAAAGTCCAATGGCGATAACATCGTTACCGAGCGCCGCATGCTGCATGTGCGAGCGAAAACGTAGGGGGAGGGGGGGGCTGGAATGGGTGAGCCGACGATGATGAGTGTCTCTCGTGCGCAAAGGAGAAAAGCGGAGAGCAAGCCAGCCGTCTTCCGTCGCGGGCGATACACCGGGGGAAGTGGATGGAATGGGGCCGGTATCTAGGATTCTGTGAATCTGTGATTGCGCAACATGTTTATTTGCCTTGTTTGACGCATTATATACCATGACTTTTTCTTAGATACGTAGATTTATTTGATATATATACGGTATAGCTAAATCTCTTGTTGCGAGGTTTCGTGTTCAAGTGCAATGGACTTTGCTTCCAGTCACACTTTCTTGCCCTTTATCAAACTCGCATTTCGCATATCTTCGCATTTGTATATCCCATTGTATCTTCGCATTTCTAATGTACGAGGGCGAGTCAAATGAAAGTGAGCCTTTACACCCCGCGCAATAATGGTTCGTTTCATTATCTGCGAGGCATGCGCGTAGAGGAGTGGGATGTCTCATTTACAAAAGTGACACGCAGGTGTGAGGATAAAGGTTCTGCAATGTTCTCATACACTGGGTTGAACATGGTTGCGGGACATAATGGAAACTCCGAAAGTTGAACAGCGTAATGCCGTGAAGTTTTTGACTGCTGATGGTATTTCCCCAAAATAATTTAGTCGCCGTATGGCTGCCGTGAAGGTTGAACATTGCATTTCATTGGCCACTGTGAAGCGTTAGAAAAAATGGTTCAAACGGTGCAATGACTATCCAAGACCATGCCAAAGCCACCGTGCAATCACCCCAACACAATTGCAAAGGCTGATAGGACGAGAACGGAGGATAAGCATCGATGAATTTGCAGTGCGTGCGAACATCAGTCACAGCTTGGGTCGCACCATAATTCATGAACACCTCGGTTATCTGATATTGTGTGCACAATGGATGCCCAAGATTTTGAACCACTGCCAGAAGACGGAGAAGTTCGGCGCTGCTTTCACTCATCTGATCCGGTATCACTATGAGGGTAACGACTTCTTGCCTGCAACTGTGATCGGGGACGAACCATGGTGCCACTACTACGAGCCTGAAACACGACGGCAAACCGTACATTGGAAACATTCGAATTTACCACGCCCAACGAAAGCAAAGGCCGTCATTTCCGCCGGAAAGGTGTTGTTGACTCTTCCTTTTTCGATCGTCAAGGGCCATTACGGATACAATTTGCTAAATCTTGAGAGACTGTCAATTATTTCTGACACCGTGAAACGCCGGAACGGCTGCGTGTTGCAATCAAGAACAAACGAACTGGAAAATTGACGAATGGGGTCATCTTGTTCCACGACAATGCCGTCCCCACATCGCTGACGTACTTATTACAAAACTGGCAAAGTTCAAGTGGGAAACGCTGCAGCATTCGCTATACAGCTCAGACCTTTCGCCTTGCGCCTACCACATCTTAGGGCAACCGAAAAAAAAAACAGCTCAAGGGAACTAGATTCGTGTCGGACGATAACCTGAAAGAGTCAGTTGCGGACTTCTTGAAGCAGCAACCAAAGGAAGTTTATGAGCCCGAAATCACGCGACTCCTTAGTCAATGGGACAAATATCTATATGCTCATGGAGACTACTTTTAAATAAAGTACCCCGTTTGTCATATATTCGCATTGGCTCACTTTCATTTGACTCGCCCTCGTATATTTTGCAGAACTCCTGCTTTTTATACGTGCTCGCTGTTGCGACTATAATTTCGGTGCAATTACTCACGATATAAGACCGGTGACAGCTGCTCCTGCGTAATACATTGGAACAAATGCCAGCGTTATTGAGATTTTTAACTAGTGGTTGAATACGTGCATGACTGTAAACACAGTTATTGAAGGCAAAGTTTCATTAACATGTTTTTCCTCAACTTTTTCATTTTATGGCATTTACATTTTTCCTATCTGCGGCATGCACTGCTTTGCTGGTTTCAAACTGATGTAGTTATAAAATTCGCGTGATAGTTTCTTTAAATATTAAATAGACAAAACACGTGCCAGCATTGATATAATCTATTTTGAGCACAATTTTTGGCACATACGAGTACGTGCTTTTATGAAAAATGACATATTTTACTACATTTTACAGTGCATAGCGTTCAAGAATTCGTTTGCAGCATCTTTGGCAATGGCAATGCAATCATTATTCATGTATTTCATCCCTCGACAAAGTGTTTCATCCCTCGACAATCTTTAGCTCGGGCCCAACTCCGACGCCGCCCATTCAAATACATGTAAAACGCAGAAACAACTTTTCTGAGATAACCTCTGGATCGTTTTTAATGAAATTTGTTGCACTTGAGAAAAAAAGTTAAATTCTAGTGTCTTTTGGAAGCGCGATTTTGATTTAGGGCCTGAATTTTGTTTAAAATATTTCGAAAATTTTGAAATATATTCAAACACGACGTTTACAAGCTAATAGCTCTGCATCAAGAACAGATATGCTGGTTCTGTCAACGGCATCTCTTATAACAGTCAAAGCGGACAAATTTAGTATGTGAATTTGTATCTTACGTGAATTGGTTACGTTGTGTAAAAGGGTCCTGCCAAAGCCGTATTTCCACAAAGCGATTTTTATTAGATTCATGTGTAACATATCAATTTTGTCCGCTGTAGATGTCCTATGAGATGAAATTCACAGAATTGTGATATCTATTTTCATTCTTGAGTTACAGAAGTTTAAATTTGATACTTTCGTTTTCTGAAGATTTGTGATTTTGGCCAAATTTTAATAAGGTATGCACCACCTAAATGAAATATTCGAAACCAACGGTCACTAGAATTTAAGTTTTTCTTTTAAATGCAACAAACCTCGTCAAATTTGGTGCAGTGGCTGCCGAGAAAAACGAATTTCCCTTCTACATGTATGTGGATAGCAGCACCCGAGCTAAAGCTTCCTCCTAAGGAGAATGCCCAGCTACAAGTGAGCCTCCCCCCCACCCCCCACCCCCCGAACGAAATTTCTGGCTGCGCCACTGGTTGGTATACCTAATTTATTACAAAGACCGTAAATATTCGGCCCACTTTTAATTTTGCCTACATGTCTCCTACTACATGTTCATGAAACATAAGCGTGGTGCCTGGTTTGGTTCAGAGAAGACGATGGGAGAAGATCGATATGCCGCTTTGAAAAAAAAAATCTAGTTATCTAATAATTTGTGACCGTCCTACTTAACATAAACGAGTGAACAGATTGCAAAATAGACTCACAATTGCCCCCTTAACTATTACATAGAATATTTGTGCAACGCGAATTTGATCCAGGACATTGAGAAACGCAGCTAATAAAGGCCGTGTGGCACATTCTAGCATTTAATGAATTTCTCACGCCGACTCCGTTTCATCCACAGACATTGAACTTCGGACACAAATTTACCATATTACATAGCTCGACTTTACTAAGCTCCCCTTGGTGCAGGGACATAGTTGCGGGGGGGGGGGTGCTCATGGGGCTTCAGCCCCCCCCCCCCCCCCCCAAAAGAAAGAATTTGTTTTGCGTGCTGTACTCAGCGCCTGCCAAAACATTCCCCGTCGCCGGAAATCATCCCGGATTCTGTCTAGAATGTCCTGTTTACGCTCGAAGGATATTTCAGCGCCATTATTGCGAACTCTGTTTAAATTTCGTGGTAACACCCACGCACCGGAAGTCAAATAACGCAAGAAGCCTCATCCAAGCAGAAAGTTTCAAGACGTTTCGATGGCGAGCGGGCTCGTCGCGCTATCTCGCGGATACCGCGGAATCTGAGGAGCGCACGGATTTCAATTTCGAAAGTTTTTGGGAATACGCTTCAATTATGTGATCGGTGAATCTGTGATTTCGCGACATGTTTACTTGCGCTGTTTGACGCAGCATATAGTGACTTTTTGTAACATACCTAGCTCGATTGGAGATTTATACGTATATTCAATTTTTTTTTGTTGCGAGGTTTTGTATATACGTGCAGTGAACTTTGTTTCCAATGACACTCTGTTGCCCTTTATCAAGCAGTTTCTTCGCATTTGTATTCCATTGTAACTTCGCATTTCTAATGTACGAAGGCAAGTCAAATGAAAGTGAGCCAACCCACCCCGCGCAATAATGGTTCGGTTGGTAATGTACGAGGCATGTTCGTAGCATACAGGCATCTCTCACTTACATAAGTGACTCGCAGGTGTGAGGATAAGTGTTATTTAATGCTCTCATAGACTGAGTTGAACACGGTTACGTGACATAATACACGCTTAAAAAGTTGAACGGAGTGGTGTCGAGAGGTTTTGGACAGTTGAAGGTGTTTCCCGAAACGAAATTAGTAGCCATATGGGTGCCTTTTCCATTGAACAATGCATTTCATTGGCCGCTGTGAAGCCTTGCATCAAACAGCTCAAAAACGGACGTGAAAGTTGCAAACACGATCCCAGACCGGGCCAAACCACCGTGCAATCACCCCCAACGCAATTGCAAAGATTGATGAGCTGATTAGACACGAACGGAGAAGAAGGATCGAAAAACTGGCAGAACGTGTGAACATCAGTCATGGTTCGGTTTATACCATAATTCATGAACATCTCGGTTAAAGGTCCTTGCATGCGCAATTGATGCCCAACGTTCTCAACCACTACCAGAAGACGGAGAGGTTCGGCGCTGCCTTGGCTGATCTCATCCGGTATAACAATGAGTGTGACGACTTTTTGTCTGCAATTGGCACCAGGGACGATTCATGGTGCATCTACTACGAGCCTCAAACGGCTTACAGTGGAAACATTCGAATTCACCACCGGCAAAGAAAGCAAAGGCCGTCATTTCCGCCGGAGAGGTGTTGTTGACTTTTTTTTCGATCGTCAGGGGCCATTACTGATCGAATTTGCAACCTCAAGGGACTATCAATCGTTTCCGGTATTCTGAAATGCCGGATCGGCTGCGTGTCACAATCAAGAACAAACGACGTGGAAAATTGACGAATGGGGTCATGTTACTCAAAGACAATGCCTGTCTCCCCGTCGCTGATGTGGTTAACACAAAGCTGGCAAAGTTCAAATGGTAAACGCTGCAACATCCGCCATACTGCCCGGAATTGTTGCCTTGGGACATTTTTATTTCGGGGAAATTGAAAATACAGCTCAAGGTAACCTTAATTCGTTTCGGACGATGACGCGAAAGAGTGAGTTACCGACTTTTTGAAGCAGCAACCCCAGGAATTTTATAAGACAGGAATCACGCGACTCGTTAGTCAGTGGGACAAATGTCGAAACGCTCATAGAGGCTACTTTGAAATAAGGTATTCCGGTAGTCATATATTCGCATTGGCTGACTTTCATTTGCTTCCCTCTCGTGAATGTTGCAGAACTTCTGCTTTTTATATATTCTCTATGTTGAGACTATAATTTCGGTGCAATTGCTTACAATACACGACCGGTGGCATCTTCTCCTAGGAAATACATTGGAACAAAGGAAAGCCTGATTGAGAGTTTTCCCTGGCCATTGCATATGTACGAAAATGTAAGAAAAGTTCGTGGATGACTAAGTTTCATCAAAATATTTGTCCATAACGTGTTCATTTCATGGGCTTTACATTTTTCATATCAGAAATATGCCCTGCTTTGCTAGTTTCGAACTGATATATTTCATAAGTTTGCTTGATATTTTCTTTACTTATTAAATAGCCAGAAAACATGCAAGCATCCATATCAGTTATTTCGGTTGCAATTTTCGGGACATACAAGCATATTATTTTATAAAAAATACATAATTTCCTGGTCTTGAAAATGCGTAGCGTTCAAGAATTCATTTTGCAGCATCTTTCACGATGGCAATGCAGTTATTAATGTATTCGATTCTTCGACAAGTTGTGGTTGTATACGCTAGCTTCTCGCGCACCTAGTTCTGCTGTGCACGAACGACTCAGTGTTTGGCATTGTTAATGTAGTTAGTAAGCGAATGCTCACAGCAGGTTATAAACCTCATAAAACTACTAACCTTGTTTCGTATAACTAATAGCTTGCTATCGCAATCAATGCTCAGCCTTTCGGACGAAACTGTGACTTCTGTTTTACCTCATTTGATGTCTGTGTGTTAGACATATTTTTTCGGACTTTCGGTATCATTGCACCAGGATGACACCTTGAAACATTTGAATTACAGGGTCTTTTTTTCTTGGGAACGCACTATTGGATTCGCAGCCACCGCAGCTTGTCTGAGATTCATCGATAGCGACAGCATCGACGTTTGCCAATTTCAGCTGCTTCATTGTTGCCAAAATCTACTATGGCCGTTTCTAATACAATCACTAACTCGTCTTTTATTCGAGCGCGGTTATTCGACAACCAGTTCGCACTGCTCGAGCTGCACAGCGGCTGTCTTCTCTGGTCAGTCCAAATGAGTGCACATGCACACCACTAAGTGTGCAGAAGTGCACACTAAGTACACCACTAAGTACACAGAAGTGTCCAGTCTTCAGGCACTGATTGCACTGAACTGGTTTTCGAATGAATCGGCCTACTGCTTGTCGAATTTGGTCGAGGTCGATATGAGCGGGAATTGGCTTCCCCTTAAATGTAATTTTTGCACCGCGCGTGTTCGCGAGGTGGCAAGCGTGAATTAATACTCTCGAGCGTATAGTAAAGAGTCCCGTGCTTTCAAACATCCGCTTAAGCAGCATCGTAACGAATTGGCCAACGTTGGCACAGCGCCACTTTGACAGAGCATCATACAAATACAAATCACAGCGTGGCCTGGAAATCCGCAGCTATCTACGCAGAGGTAATATCACCATCGATGAGCGCAATGCTCAAACCATTGCACGGTCACACGAAAGCCCACACGTTGAACCGGATGCGCGGCAACATGGTAGAAGTACGTGGGCGAGCGCCAATTGTAGACTTCATCGTTTTCACAAGTACATAATGACTATTGTCACATTTAATCTTCATCTTCTTCTTTGGTTGTTCACGCGTTTCGAAATAATGTTTTCGGTAGGCCTCAGGATTTCACGCACTACTCTTAGTACATTCCTTATCTAAGCGCCATCAATTGAAAGCTTGAAGGCTTGGCTTTCACCCGTTGTTCTTATTGGCACAGATACAAACAAGGCACAGATACAAATGCCGGAAGGTCAATTTGTTTCCTTCTTGAGAGCGGTTGTTGTTTACGCTTTATAAGGGTTCACGTTGGCTTCAGACCACTGCCTTCGGCAGGTGCGGTGACAAATACCAACCTTATTGATTTTATACAGGTGTCATCGCGGTGAAACCGTGTTCGCCCTCAAGAATAGCTTCATCACATCAGTAACGTGTGCGCGTACGCACACAACATGGCAAGGGAGGAAAATCGGAGATTTGGAAATCAGTACAGGCTTTTAGGGCTTCTGTCGCAGCTCGCGCTCTTCATGATGTAAGCCTACTAATTTTGCCTATGTACCCAAGTGTTCAAACGTGCTCTAAACATTATCTAGTTTCAGGGTCATATAAGGCAAGTAACGTTGCATCGTTGTAATAACACAACCAGCTATGAATGACGCGAATACACAAGCTGTTGCGTAGAATTTCGTTTCTGCCTACAGCTTGTTTATGTAGCCTTATCTTATTGAAGCATTGTCGTTTTTCTTTGCGAGCGACAGGTGCCTCGGCGGGGATTGGCGAATGCACTGCGAAGCATTTTGCTTCGCTTGGCTGCTGGCTCTCCCTGACTGGGCGGAACACCGCGAATCTGGAGAGAGTGGCTGAGGCTTGCTGCGCACAGGGGCTTCCTCGGGACAAGGCAAGTAGCCGGTGGTACCGAGCTGAACGTTTATTCACGCAGGTCACGAAACTGGCACTTGAATAACTGTCCAGATCCCAGCTACATCAACCTCAATATTGACTGATATTACCGCAACTGTGATTGTAGGCTTAAAATCAACAAAACAGAACCTCTGTAAATTTACGAAGTAACGATGAGGGTTTCTTGTTAAAGCATATGAAAATTCTTCCATAGATCCACTAAACCTTCAAGAATGCTAAAACAAGGACACCGGGGAAATTCCAGTAAACAAGGACGTCAAGAAATTTTCATCATTATTTTTTGCTTCGTGATTGCGAAGGACACCGAAGGTGCTAGTTTAGGAACGATGAGGTGTATCATATAACCTGACGTTACAAAACATGCGGTTTATTGGTGATAGTGTTCTGTTGAGCAATACAGAATGTACCTTGCAAAGCATCTAATTAATACATATTTGCGCCAACAATAAAATAAAGATTTGGGAGGGAGAACGTGAAACGACAGGTCGAGCGCTGAAATTCAACTGATTTTATTCTTACAGCTGGGCAGGGAGACTGAACAAATGCGTATGCATACATCAGTTCTGCCTTGAGCGATTACAGTGACGTTTTAAACAGTTGCATCTGGTTTTCAAATCGAAAAATATACTCATAACTAATACAACTCCTGCCTCTCTCTCTTATGTATTATGCCTCCAAAATTTCTCTTACTAACGTATCACCACTCCTGCCAAGTAACCTTATCTCACGCAGTAGTAGCGGGCATCTGACTTCCAGGCGAACCACGCAATCCGCAGGTGAATGCGCATTACCTTTGTTGATTACCCACAATTTTTTCTCCCAGGCCCGGTCATTAAACATCTCCCCGTTTGTCCAACGAATAACTTCCTACATTTCAGCGGTATTTCGTATACAACACCCGTCGCACATTTCACGTACTGTCTAATGTGCTTTTTCTGGCATCCTGACTTTTTCACAACGTGGCTTATGAGCGGACACAGTCTAGCCAACTTGGGTGGCGCCGAGAAAACAACTGGCACACCAAATCTTGTAGCGACTTTGTTCAAGTTGTGGGAAAGCTTGTGGATGTATGGCACGACTGCGGGTTTGCATCGTTTTTGGTCGGGCCTAGGGGTGTGCGCTGTTCCCTTCACCTTCTGGAGCAATGTTTGTGACAGATAAAATCAGTTGAAGTTCAGCGCTCGACCTGTCGTTTGATACTCTCCCTCCCTATCTTCATTTTTCTTTTTGGCGCAACAATGTATCCATTAGATCCCAAACAACCCGCACAGCAACAAGCTCTACTTGCAAAAGATGACTGAGGGCCTCTAGCGGCAAAATAGGTATAAATTTACTAATCGTCAGGAACCTAAGTTACCTCCAATAGCACGAGAAAAATACGCTTTCGGAATAAAAAGTTAGTCTCTTGAATAATCACGAGAGTATAATACTAAGTCTAGACAAATCGCCCCGGTGGCATTGGAGCGGGAGAAAGATGTCTCCGTGCGACTAAATATAAGTGATATCGTGAACGAGGGACAGTCATGGAATTCTGTAGGTTAACACAAGACCGGGGCATCTGTAGGTCACTGGGCAAGACCGCCCCTCTGCAATGTACAGTCGGCGTCACCCTTGTGTAGAGCGCGGAAATGGCGGCCGCCGTGCCGCTCCGCAGCCAGCCAGCGACGCATAAAGGTAGTTTCTGGGCTCGAGATAACAAGTGTCTGGGCACGCGTGGCCGGCGCATCTAATCTCGGGCCCAGCCACTACCATTAGACGTCGCTGGCTGGCTGTGGAGGGCCGCGGCGCCCGATATTCGCGATCTACACAAGGGTGACGCACACTGTACATAAGATAGGCTGATGACAAGGTATCATGTGACTTACTTCCCTTTACGGACATTAACTCGAAACAAATAAAACGGCGTTTCATTAACTTTTACGGCACGTTTCGACCGTACGCGAAATGTACGTCTGACATTGTGTCGAATTACCTCAACAAACGCGTGCACCTTGCAAGCCACAACCTTCGACTTTTGAATCACATATATCGCCACACTCATACTGATATAATAATTGTGTGAAAATCAAAACAACACCTACCTGTTTCAAGGCCAGATTTTTTTCACTAGTACGTGCTGTTGACATTGCAGATGATCTCCCATTCGTATAGCGCCTTTGCTATTCTTAAATTCCGGAACGCTGGACAAAACATTGAAATGAGGGTTCCCTCATTCGACGATTGCTAAATATCTGGAAACATCTTGGCGTAATCACTAGGAAATCTTGGTTTCCTTCCTACTTTTAATGTTTTTGTTGCGCTAGAATATTCGTCCGGCAAGTGCCCTAATTTCGCGTTGCATTAGTTTAATATCAGCTCCCGAGAGCACTTCCTATTTCACCCTTTTTCGGGGCCAGTGCTGCTTTCCCCCCGAAAAAGTGTAGTCATATTTTCTTTTTTATTTTTTCGTCTCTCGTGCTGGACAAACAGTTATTTTTTTTTTTCAGATCAAACCGAATCGCCAAGAAAATTACTTGTGGATGTTTTTCTGTTTTTGTTTCGGTTTAAAGAGAAAACGCATAACCCTAGTCATGACCCCTGTTTTGCATAAGAACTAGAAAGCCCATAAATAAAATAGAAAAAGCAGACTTTTGCCCTGCTCTAAATTCAGCAGTAAATGCTGTGTCATAAGTAACTTTATAATAAACATACCGGCTCGTCTGTCGCCAGTGCGTGGAACGTGTGGTTTTGGTAAAAATTAGGCAATATTTTATTCAGCAAAATACTTGCAGACGTCTGTTGCCTATGGCCATTGATTAGACGAAAAAAAAACGTGCAGTTTTTTTTTCGTGTCGCAATTGGCTATACTCGTTATAAAACCTACCCTAACATTTGTAGAACTAGTTTTTCATGACAAATTTGCGACATCAGGACGCTTAGTTTACTTGAGTGACCTTTCCGTACTACTCTTCTAAGATTTCTCACCAAATAAGAAGCTACAACGGTAAAATTCTGCCATGGTGAAATTTTAGATATTTAGTTGACTTTCGAAATTTGCAGACTAAAGGATGATAAAGCGTGCACCTTTTTATTAAACCAATATTTCCCCGACAACTCAGTCGGTGAAAAAAGTTTTAGTCCTCTGAATTATCCACAGTGGTAGAACAAGGGCTGTCACCACAGCGAACGCTTCGACAAATGGAACTGCTTTCACAAAACCGTCCACTGTATTCCTTTCGAAGAAAGTAATTTCAAATAATGTAGCTGCTGCCCACAGGAAGACACGGTTTCTTGTCAAAATAATAACTCTAGTTACACTCTTTGACATACCAGTGCTGACAACTTCAAGTCCCTTATCTCCCTGTGAGCCACTGCTTTGTTTAATTTACTCCTGCCCATGAATATTGTTCGGTCAGAAAATGCAGAATTGAACCGCGAAGAATATAAAATTTATCCCATAATTCACGTTTGGCTTCAAGCACATGGCCACATGTCGACTAAAAATACCCATGCTCTATAAAAGCTCCTGATGTTGCATCGTCAAAGGGGCTCCTTATTCTTCGCAAGCAACCTTGTGTAGGGCGGAGGAGGAGTTCCGTGAGTCACTCGAGATAAAAAAATGTGAAACCAGCTGTTTTTTTTTTTTTTTTGCAGTAAGTTACTAAAACCTATATCGCCATATTGCACAGAAATTCACAGGAAAGATGGACAGGGTACAGTCGATTAAATGTAGTTGCAAAATGCATGTCTAATGTCTCGAGGCAATGTTTCGACAAGGCGGGTTATGATACGCGTCGCCTCGCGGTAACGTTGGCCCCAGCCTGAGACACGTCCCTTTTTCAACTTCTCCTGATCAGATTAGACATCTATATGTTACTAAACATTTTGTGTGTAAGTTTCCAGGATTCTTGTTTCTGTAGTCCGCCTCGGCATTTATATTCTGGTATTTGTCGGAGTCGCACTGCTATGCGAGCGCTCAGCTTTTCAGCTGACTTGTTACACCATGTGTACTTCGTTAGGACATTGCTGCCTAATTCTTTCCAGGTTCTTGTGGTGCCTGGTGACCTAGTGGTGCAAAAGGACGTCGAAGATGTGGTGCAGAAGACGGCGAAGCACTTCGGGAAAATTGATATCCTCGTAAGTTCAAGGCTCCGTAAACGGCCAATAAAGGCATTAACGCATGCTGCCTGTAAGAAGCTAGTATCACCTCGGAAGAACAAGAAATACAAAGGCTACGCTAAAGGCAAAGTTCTTTCCCGTTAAGGATATTCGGATGAACGATTGATTAACCTTGAGAACCTAAGCAAGAGCCTACACAACATAAACTACTCCATCCGGCGTTAAAATACAGTGTTCACTTAAGATTTGACAATAAGGCTGAGTGGTAAAGAGGGGACTGAAATTAGTCATCAATAATACCGAAAATCAACTGCCGCTATTTTGTTTAGCTTTAGTGCAACTTCTCTCGCATAGTGTCAACCATTACCCCCTAGTCAGCAGTAAATTTCGTTACGAGAGCATATTTGACGAATGATTTGTTACTACTACTGATTCCTTGATAATGGAAGGTCCATATGTGATTGAGAAGTTTATGTGTACGTCGCTACATAGTGTGATGCCTATCCTTTAACCGGCTGTGCATATGTGAGTTCAGCCCTCGGCAATGCCTGCAAAATCACACTCTGAAAAAAAAAAATTCCTGTGGCTTTATCAAGGATGTATTCGCAGTGTCGTACGTAAAGCGTCCTGTACATCCTGAAGAATGTGTAAGATCGCACTATAGTACAAAAACGACGTAAGCAAGTACGTAAATATGTGCATTAATTCGCGCATTAGTAAAACGTACATGCCTTACTTATGTTGCAGCTACTGAGTATTTTATGGTGCAACTTAGTAGCCGTGCTCGCTTCCTATGATTAGTGAACCCGTTTGTTTTGCAAAGGGTGAATGACTTCTAGAGCAAATGAAGGACCTTCCTACTAGTGGTTCCCGTGTCTAGCCTGCGTCGTTCCAGCCTGCCGCACGAGCAGATGGTTGCGGCTCCTCTGCTTCCCTGAAAATTCAGCGCTTGCGTATAACTCTTTGGAAAGGACACGTTAGGGCATAATCGAAGGGGTTGCGTATCCCTCTTTCTTGCTGCCTGGAGATTATGACTTCACATACATAAGCGATAATAGTATGCTTTTCTGCCAAGCGGTTTTAGCAAGCGACCCTCTCGTAGCAACTTGCAAGGTATTTCACGTCAAGAAGTTATTACGTTAGTTAATTATAGCCATTGGAACATGGAACTCCACAGTTCTACTATGGGCGCTTTACCATTTCTTCAGAGCGGAAGGTGGCATTGCGTGCGAGAAAACAAAGCAAGAAAAGAATCTTCCATTGTGACCTTACACTCCTAGATCATAGAATCGGTTTAATACGTCACACTAACGTCAGCTTCAGCAAACTCTAAACTGCGTTCTTTTGTTATAGAAATAAACACGAACCAAACTTCGTCCGGCTGCCCATGGGTACTTACTGCACTTAATGGTAATTTTAGTGCACTAAGCGGTGATTAGATAGAAGTGGGAATATCTCGGTATAACCGCGTACCATCATACTCGAACGTAAATACAGTAAGAAGAATATCATCTCATTACTGGGGTGCAAGCCTAGAATTTTTGCTATCCTGATTAAAATAATGCCTTGAACGTACTGCTACAAGAACATAATGTGCTAAGCTTTTATTATGCGAGCTGCATTAATCGGAGCGTCCTGAACAGTTTTAGCATAATACCATAGCCAGCTACTCAGCACTAAACAGTATTGTTTAAGCGGAGACCAGTCTTGAGCTTTTATTCGGCAAACAGTAATTTGGTCGTCTGTGGCTGGCAGCCACGCGAAGCGTGCTTCGTATAGGAGCTGATTCGCGGAGTCATTGACTTTCAGTTGTGGTGTCCTTGTGAGGTTTTATAAAGCCCAAATACTGGTCAAACACTGTAAGAAACTATATTGTACCAAACTTTTTACGGTACCATATACGAGGTAATATACAGACCTTACGGAGTTTCTGTAACTTGCCTTGGCTTGATAGAATAATTCTAATCCTTCAGATGGATGACACCAAAGTGCGAACATCGTTTGCACGAAAATTGGAGATGCATATTTGGCTAATAAACAAACTCTTGCTCAATAAATTTTTATGCTTAACAAAAACAGCTGCCATTGCTATTTTCGAACTGTATCTGGTAAGTATGCAAGCAAATTCACTTGGGACAACTAATGTATGCGCCTTAAATATTGCTGTAAATAACCAGTTCTGCTCAAATCGCACTTAACCGACGCGCTGTCTTATGCATTGAAGCATGAAAAAAAAGAAACGTCAATTTATTTGTGTTGCACTGTTTATATGAAGTTCTACACACTAGTTTAAGCTTGGAATTCCTTCCATGTAAGTACGCCTTGCGAAAACAACGGCTACAACAAATAAATTACAATATGAGGCGCAAAGTAACTAATTAAATACTTATTGAATGACATTTTGTAAATAGCTAATTAAGCATTTTTATTTCTCGCTGAAGTAATGCACACATCATTGAAAAATTCAGCAGAAGGACCAAAATAGCGGTGTCTCCGACGGGCAATGCTTTAAAAATGCGTATAGGCTAAAAACCGCTCTACTAGTCGATTGAGTAGATAGTGAAAAGGGGGCGATGCAAAAAAAAAACTTTCAGGTAATAGGTTTGCCATATGATCGTTCACAATTGGTAAGGGCATATATGCAGTCAAAGATCAGCAGTCCAATGTCATTAGTTACTTCTATTAGGTATCTGATAAACAGTGTCTCTCGTGTGTACAACTGAACGGCCAACGGGAGAGGAGAAATTAGCCCGTTTGCTTGCTTCAGCCAGACGTTACCGTACAAGAACTGCCGGCAATTCCTCAGCCAAAGCGTTACACACATGAGCATCCACATCAAGTTTACAGCGTACACAACGCTGAGCATGTTTCCCACAGCAGATGTTCTAGCCGTGTAATTATTTAGCTAATGAGAAAACTCTCCGTGCTATTACGGTGTCAGAGTGGACTAAGAGTAAATCATGCTGAAAGGGGCAGTCCTTAGTGAAGTAATACTCGGTTTCCTGGCGATGGAGGCGGCGAGTTCTTTCAGTTGAGATGACACCTTTGGCACGACCCAATAGAAATACATGTTGGTCGGGTAGAATGGCACGCGAACTTTTAAGCGACGGTCGACACGAGATGAAACCTAGGAAGGTTCACTGAATATTTGACGCATCACTCCACGCTCCAGCTTATTACTTTTTTCCTTTCGGTTTCGAGAGCAGTGAAGTGCTCATAGCTCATTTCCCGAACTACCTTATTAGCTTCATATGCTGCTTTCTTTATCTGAAATGGTTGTTTGGCCCATGACGACAATTCGGTATGCATCACTGGGAGAAATCATTACCAGCCCGTGGTCCAAGACAGGCTGGCTTTCACAGGAAGATGCAGGCTTCAAATGATCGACGGTGGTCCAAGAGATTATGTACTGTAGGGGAATTTTCGACAAGTGCCTTTCTCCTGACAAAACCAAACCTGCTTGTCAAACCCTTACCTGAAGGATAATCTCTTGTGCAACCACTGTTTATCGCACGCATCCCACGTGCCCGAAACTGCAATTAAAGCTATACTTTTTTATCGCAGCTATCATGTACACACTGTCGGTTGGAAGAAAGTTTCCCCTTTCTCTGAACTTCCTGTACATTGCTGATTTCTGAAGTGATATTTTTTAGCAGTGTTCATGTGTATTCCTTGGAGAGAGAGAGAGAGAGAGAGAGGAGAATTCAGGAAAGGCAGGGATGTTAACCAGTCAATAGTCTGGTTGGCTACCCTACACTGGGGGATGGGAGAAGGGGAAGAGAAAGAAGGGAGAGAGAAGGTGTAGATACGCGTACGGACAGCACTTCAGTTAGAGTCGCTCGAGCAAACCAGAAGTTCTGAGAAAACACAAAAGTGCCTTCACTGCCTTCTGAGCCGCTGATCGGTTGGGACGGTGCTCTAATATGGTCTGTTCACTCAGAGGACGATCGTCTAGTTTCCTCAATGTGTTGGACAAAGACTGTCTTTGTGCTTGAAATTGTGGACAATGGCACAATAAGTGGTCAATGTTCTCCTCGCATCCGCAAACATCACATGCAGGAGTATTAGCCATTCCAATTAGTGCTGAGTAGGCATTCGTGAAGGCAACTCCAAGCCATGACCGACACAGAAGAGACGCTTCACGTCGGTGTAGACCCGCTGGAGGTTTGAGTTGAAGTGACGGGTTTAGTCTGTGCAGTCTTGTGCGCCTTGTATGTGCGGTGTTCCGCTCTGCCAAGGAGATCGTGCGTGCTAGAATGCCAAGTTGCCTCGCGGCGTCGGTCCTTGAGAGAGGAATGGGGACGCAGCGGTCTTCTTGGTTTGACGTCCGAGCTGCCTTATCGGCGTCATCATTTCCAAGGATACCGCAATGACCTGGTATCCACTGAAAAGAGATATCATGTCCTTTTGCTATTAAGTGATGAACAAGTTCCGCGATTTCGCACGTGAGCTGATCGTGAGTTCCATGTCGGAGAAACGACTGCACACATTGCAAGGCCGGCCTTGAATCGCAAAAGACTGCCCATTTTCTAGGACTTTCAGCGTTTATCACTTGAAGCGCGTCGCGGAGAGCCGCGAGCTCTGCAGCTGTGGACGTAGTGACATGGGAAGTCTTGAACCGCTTGGTTATTCTCATTGCTGGTATAACTAGAGCGCCGCCGGAACTGGTTGATGTAGTTGATCCATCAGTGTAGACGTGTGTGCAGTCGCTGTATTTCTCGCACAAGAGAAGTAAAGTTAGTTGCTTGAGCGCTGATGATGGCAAGTCCGACTTCTTCTGAAGGCCTGGGATTGTAAGGTTCACTTGAGTACGGCGCATACACCATGGAGGAATGGAAGGCCTTGCCGCAGGTGTGTAACCTGACCTGAAAGAGGCACAGTGCGCGAAGACAATCGCACTGAATGTCGTGTGGGGCCTATCTACTAGGAGACTTGCTAGGTGGTGGGTAGGGGTCCGGGCAAAGTGTCGTATGTGCACACGCATTGTTTCAATGATAATGTGCGTTTTAATAGTGAAATCTTGAGCGACTGCAATAACCTCAGTCGTTGACGCACTCCGCGGTAGACCGAGACATATCTTCAGGGGTTGGGCTTGGATGCTTTGAATTATATTCAGGTTAGTTCTGCAGGTGTTGGACATGACCGGTAGACTGTACCGTAGGAATCCAATAAAGAGGACCCTGTACAGTTGCAGCATAGAGTGTATTGGTACTCCCCAGGTCTTTCCTGCAAGGAACTTAAACATATGACAAATTCCTGTCAGGCGCTTTTTCACATAATTCACATGAGGGGTCCCGGAGAGATTTTTATCAAGGACCACCCCCAAAAATCTGTGACTCGTGTTGTACGAGATCATGTGTCTGTCGACGGATATCATGTATGGAGACATTGATTTCCTGGTAAATGCCACCGCTGCGCACTTTTCGTATGATATACGAAGTCCTTGTTCTCTAAGGTAGGATGATGTTAAAGTGGCTGACTTTTGAAGCCGCGCGCGAAGCTGCAGTCGCGTCACAGCTGACGTCCAAATGCAAATGTCGTCGGCATAGATGGAGAGCCTAACGGTGCCTGGCAGGATGTCGGAGAGTCCAATGAGTGTTAGACTGAAGAGCGTTGGGCTGAGTACTCCGCCCTGAGGCACCCCACGGTTACTGTAATGCTGTGAGGTCGGGCCATCCTCGGTAAGCACGAAAAAGGATCTCTTATGTAGATAGCTACTTATCCAGAGATAGACTTTGCCGCCAAGTCCTACTGCCTCTAACGCGTTGAAAATCGCTTCGTGCGTTACGTTATCGTACGCTCCTTTAACATCCAGAAACAGGGCAGCAGATAATCTTTTGCAGGACTTCTGGTGCTCGACGTACGTCACTAAGTCGATAACGTTGTCTATGGAAGAACGGCCACGCCTGAAGCCGGCCACTGTATCTGGATATACCTGGTAATGTTCGAGGTACCATTCTAGCCGTGCTAGAACCATCCTCTCCATTAGTTTTCCGATGCAACTGGCAAGCGCAATGGGTCGGTATGATGCAATGTCTACAGGCGACTTGCCAGGCTTGAGTAGTGAAATTAGGCGACTGGTCTTCCATTCCTGCGGAACCGTACCTGTCTGCCAAGAGCTGTTGAACAAGAGCAGGAGCTCTTTTCGAGCCTCTTCGCCAAGATTACATAGGGCACGGTAGGTTATACCGTCGGGCCCTGGTGAAGATGAACGCTTGCACAAGGCCAGTGCAGCTTCGAGCTCGTCCATGGAGAAAGGACTATCCATGCGGGGGTCGCGTGAAACCGGTGAGTGGTGGAGCGTCGATGTTCCAGCGGAATTAGTTTCGCCAGCAATCCTCCTGCAGAAAGCTTCCGCTACGTCAATCTCGCTGCATTGTTGGTGAAGGGCCAAAGACTTAAAAGGGTGGCGCTGCTGAGGGGTTCCACGGAGACCACGAACAGTTCTTCATATGTGAGACAAAGGTTTTCGTGGATCCAAAGAGTCGCAGAATGATTTCCATCTTTGCGATGCGAGTTTGTCCATGCGACGCTGAATCTTCTTTTGAGTTCTTCTGGCCAACCTCAAGTCATGTACAGACTTCGTGCGCCTGTATCTTCGCTCTGCACGACGACGAATTGCACGAAGCTTCTCTAGCTCGATGTCGTATTCGGTGCGTGTATACGTTCTCAGAAGCGAATGTTTCGCAACCTCTAGGGCACCTTTTATGATGTCCTCTAGGCTAGAGGACCAGTCATCACGACAGCCGTCTTCGACAATTGACTTGAACATTGGCCAGTCGATACATTGTGTGACGCCGGCTAACCTGGAGTCCGTCAACCCTTCAACCCTAAGATAAGTGGGTAGGTGGTCACTTCCCCGCGTTTCAATATGCGGAAACCACCTGACCTTTCTAGTGAAAGAGCGTGAAACAAAGGTCAGGTCCAGGCAGCTACAGTAGGCAGTTCCACGCAGGAAGGTGGGGCTTCCATCATTTAACAAGCACAGTTCTTGTTCGGAGGCAAATGACACTAATTTTCTGCCTTTCGAGTTTATCTTAGAACTTCCCCAGAGATGGTGGTGGGCATTAAAATCTCCAGTAATCACCAAAGGCTGCGGAGTCGCCGTCCTGATTCGCCGTAATCTCTCGCAGTCCAGCCGACTTGAGGGCGATATGTAGGCTCCAATTAATGTGAAAGTGAGCTTGCCTTTCTTTACTGTCAGACATAAGTATTGGTTTTCTTGGTCAGGCGACACTGGGTGATGGACATACGTAAGATCACGTCGCATGAATACGATGGTCTTGCTGCATTCTCCGTGGGTGGCTGACATGAAACACTCATACCCGGACAGTCTGATGTTATCTGATAAGGGCTCGCAGATGACGATGATTGGGAACTTATTCGTGAACACAAACTGTCGAAAGTCCGACATGCGCGTCTTCACCTACATGGGAAGGGCGTCAGATACCAGAAGCATGCGTTTTCGATGGTCAGTTGATTGTTGTCTCCTATTATAACCTGAGGGCCGACTAGGCTGTGTTATGTCCGAGTTTTGTGAAGTTGTGACACTAACTTGACTCACTCAAGCCAAATGACCGCCTCGATTATGCCTCTCGCCGCAAGGGTTCTGACACGTGCCCTGCCACCATACGTGGATGGTGTACACAACCTATATGTATGGGTAAAGAAAAGAGGAACGTGTTAGTTTTGAAAAGAAAGGCAGGAAAGTCTAAGTTACTACCTTGTTAACCTGAATGTCTAGCAACAAAGAAAGATCATCTGACAATAATGATGAATTGGAAAGCTGCACAGCAAGATTACAGAATATAGCTATTTGTTTCGATATTTGGGCTTGAGCACCATGTCGCGGAGATTGTCGCTATGAGCATTTTACTTTAGAGAACGTGCGCACGGCATTTGCTGAAGTACGTGTTACAATATTCGGTCGTTACGCCAATATTTGTTTTAAGAATCATGTGGCAGGATGATCACTTTGAAGCAAGACCTTATAATTTCATGGGTGTAATTTAAAAGGTACAATAATACATCGCGACTCTGACGTCATAGTCTTTCTATTTTGCTGCGTTCTTTCTTTTACAGGTTAACAATGCTGGAATTTCCGTAGCTGGATCCGTTCAAAGTACCTCAGTGGAAGACTTCAACCGAGCGTGGCAGACGAACTTCCTCGGTCCTCTCTGCATGATCAAAAACGCTGTGCCCTACTTGCGTCAAACTAAAGGTGCAATTGAAATTGTGTTCCACCGGACGCTATCGCTGTGCGATTTTGTTCGTTCCCTGTGCGCAAGGCCATGTCCTAGGCGCGACAGTTTGAATTATAGTGTTATCTGTTTCTCTCGTCGAGCTATTATATCTATATATTACCTTGATAGGCAATACTGCAATACATGCTGTCTACGACTGCGAATGGAATGCTTTTATTCGCATCACCAAAGCTGGTGCGAATGGGGAGCGGTAATTTATCATTTGACCACAATCGTGTGTTTCTTGTTGTAGACGGGCCATGATGAACACTAAAGGTAACGATGCACCGCATAAAACTCTCGGATTGTCTTTTAAGTTGTCAGTGATCGATGTATTTCTTTAAATATATTTCAGGTAGCATCGTCAACGTTTCTAGCATTGCATCGCTGATAACGGTGAGTGAAAAATCAAGTATCACTACACCACTGCGTTGGTCGACCTTTATACGCCTCGTACACTTTGTACCACGCTACTACAGATTTAAGCGAAATTGCCACCCATGGCGGAGACTTCTTCCATCGTCTTTGAAGTGGACGGCAGTCATGGGCCGCAGTGGAAGGTGTTCAGCGTGATAAGTGGGCTTTGCGAACTTCTAGAGCTTTCAGGATTTTCAATCGAGCATTTTTAACGTCAAGTAGTAACAGGGCTACCGCACACATAACTAATTACGCAGTGATGACAAAAAAGACGCCTTCAGGTGCTTATTCGGTGAGACATTCGGAGCGCAACCTCTCATTTCTCATGTAATGTATTTTGGAGCATCCCAAGCGATGATACCAAGCAATAGAATAACTAAATAAATGCATGCAATATTTCTTTCATTTTGAGCAGCTTTTGGGTGCTGCGCCCCTGTTAAGTAAATAAATACATAATTTAGCGAGTGGACCAATCAGTTATTTATTCGAAGAAACCCTTCTTAACAGCGGAAAGGAGGACGCACAAAATATTTGGATCCATATCCTAGCGTGACTAGTTTCTTGTCCAATACGGTACGCAACCCAGACACACCAGTCAGCTGCGAAAACGACATTGCCATGTGGTATCATGAGGCAGCGTATAATATACCAAAAAGAAACAGTGCTATGTTTCGTTTTCCAAGGGCCCACGCGCCATCACCCAGATGAGAATACCATTAAAAAATTCATCATTTTTTTTTTCATCTTACTACGGGACAAGTTTGGAAGAGCTACTGGCTAAGGATGTAGTCTATGCATCAAGCGCAAGCCAGCAGCCGGAACACCAACGCTGTGCCTCTGGACAGTCCAGTTCATGGGGCAAGTCGACGACTACGAGGCTTACCCCTCATGTCAATACTTAATGATGCGAAGACGCGTTGCAACACTGAGAAATTATCCAATTGTAGCCATAGGTTGTAAATTTCAGTAAAAGTGTATGCGATTACAAGTAAGGCAAAAGTAAGTTACAGGTAAACAAAAATAAATTATAGCGAGATCTTCAGCATACGTGACATGAAGCGCACGTGCATTATGCGCCCTCACTTCTGAATATTTCGACTGTGTATTCAGGTGCATTTCCGGCACTTTTGTGGCTTTATCTTTAGAACGCCTGTTAGCAACATCTTCGTTGTAAGACAGAGGTGGTGAATCATATAGACCGTTATAGCATCTTCATGAAAACATAAGTGTTGTGGCTTCGACGGGGCGGCCGGACGGAGGACCTACGGCATGAGGCCTTAAGGCCGGGGCGCGCAGCGCCGCAAGAAAATGCCGGACTACTTCAGTTGGGGACCAGACCAAGAATGATTTTATTTCTGCGAGGGGAAACGCTGCAGGCAACTTACAGCGTTTGGCGCTCAGTGGCGCCTTGGCGTAACGACCCGGAACCGAAACCAGAAGCGAACACAGGATACCACATCACCTCTCACTTGAGAAGAAAATGCGCTACTCACTCTCCTCGCAACAAAAGTAGTCATGAGTTACAGAAGAACACATGTTAGAGCATACGCGCGTTCTGTGATGACATCTTTGGCTTCCCCATTTTAAGAAAACACACAACATGAAAACTGAAAACGGACACGACTGCACCACACTTCGGAAGAGTTGCAGTACCCGTCTTGGGGAGACGATGAGATGGAGAATTGCGCACACAGATTACACATGAAAATGAGTTCACAGAGTACAAAAGCAGACAATTCAAAGATCTGTGTGCCCCTTGGGACAGCACTGAGGGTGGTTCATTTGCCCTGAGCCTGACTCGAGACAGTTTCTGTGGCTGTCGCGGATTGGAGATTGTGCGTACGAAGCATTTTACACTCCTAAGAAGTTGGGATAGTCCCCCCGTAAGGATGCTAACGACCGAAATAATGTTCAAAAACATTTTGGCATAAAAGACAAATTCATATGGCGGCTATTATTGTAGTGAAAGTGTGCATATCACGCTTATGCTGCAAGGAATGTAATGTGCAAGAAATATATGGTATGTTTTCTACGCGGATGCTAAGAAGTGAAGAAAAGTGTTCCTACCACTAGGACCCACTGATAAATCTGCAGTATAGTAGAAAGTACAGCGCGCGCATTTCACCCTTTATGCTGCCAGAAATCCCCGCATTTGAATGCTACTACTTATGCCCTATTTACCTAACAAACATGTAAGGAATGATTTTTGCGTTAAGAGCCATATTCGCATGGGAGGGTTGAAACCTTGTAGACAGTAAACGAAGGAAGAAAGTTACTTGGAAACAATCTTTAACTGTTCCGGAGGTTGTCTATGACGTGTAGACCTACGGAGGACTGGTTCAGGTTGTAGAGGAGGAACAGCAGAAGTGTTACTCGTACAGGGATTGCAAGGTGTGTCAGTGTCCTGAGTGCCTTCAGGGCCAGTTTTTTGGGGAGGAGTGTCGCACGGACGTTCAGGAGATTTTTCTGCAAGGGGTGAACCCGGTTGTGGTGGCGAGACAGGTGGTTACAAAGAAGTGGCTACAGCCGGAAAATAGGTACCAGTTGGAACTCTAAGAAAAGGTGGAAGAATATCGTCAAAGGATGTGTCCTCACTGAAATGACTTCTTTCATTTGTTGTTTCACCCTGACGCACCGAGTACTTCACCAGTTTAGACGCATTCCAACGCTTGTCATTTACAAGCTGGAAAGTACTTCGACCTACCTTGCGATAAATCTTGAACGGACCGGAGTATTTAGGACCAGATTTCCGTGAAGTACGTGCCCTAACAAGATCGTCTGGCGGAAACTGAGGACATTTGGTTGCGCGACGACGATCCACATACTTTTTAGTATTTTCCTGTTTTTCACGTACTATACTGTGCACTTCCTGGCTCAACTTTGGAGAGGCAAATTCAGGGTGCATTGGAGGCATGTTTGCAACGTCCAGCCGAGTTCGTGGTTGTCGACTATGGAGCAGCATAGCTGGAGACACACCAGTAGTCATATGTTGAGCACCTGTAAATTGCCAAGTATTTTAAGACCGCAATTCTGAGGTCTCGCTGTTCCAAAATAGCAATCTGTATGAATTCTTTAAGGACACAGTTCAATCTTTCTACCTGGCCATTTAGTAAAGAGAAGATAGTAAAGAGAAGACAAGAGAAGGTAGTAAAGTGAAGACAAGAAATGCTTAATGCCTCTTTCCTTAAGGAAGTTTTCGAACTGTGCAGAAACAAACTGTGGTCATTGTCGGACACTATAGCATCAGACAATCCTTTTCTACTGAATATGGACAGGAGACTGTGCATGATGGCTTCCTATGTGACGGAAGGCATAAAAGCAACTTCGGGCCACTTGGAATGATAGTCAACCATGACCAAAGCAAAATGTGCATAGTGTGGAGCACGATCGAGAGGGCCTATTATGTCTATGGCTAACTTCTCCCATGGTCTTAACGGTCATGCGACAGGTTGTAATGGAGCAAAAGACGGTTTATTAGATTTATCTCCTTGGTGGCACACAAAGCAGTTCCCCGCAAGTTCCTCAACTTGTCTATCCATGTGCGGCGATGCCTATCAATCTGAGCTTGGTTTCCGTAATGCCTAAGTTACCTTCATGAGCAATAGACAGGAGTGTCTGACGCAAGGAAGCAGGAGGAACGATTCGCTGACCTCGGAGAAGCAGATTATCCATGTAGGACAATTTGAACTGTACAGCAGCATATGCCTGTAGCTCTGGCGGAAGGTCCGCCGCAGTTCTCCATCCTTCTACTATTTTTCATTTTAATGCTTGGCACAGTGGATCTGCTTGTGTGGCTGCTTGGAATTCCTCCTTTGTAATACAAGATAAAACTAAAGACACTATATCCTCGTCTAGTGCTGGTTCACATTCAGGAGGGACAGGTAGGCGTGACAATGCGTCCGCAATGACATTTTGGTCACCTTTACAGTACTCAATGGTGAACTTGTAATATAGCAATCTTACATTCCACCTTGCAATTCTTAATGGTCGCTGTCCAGGACCCTTTGAAGATAGCAATGCGACTAGAGCATGGTGATCAGTTCGTAGAGTGAACTGTCGACCCCGCAAGTAAACATGCCAATGCTTCCCGTTCGCCTAAGGAGTACTGCCATTCCGCGGAAGACAACGTACGAGAAGCAAAAGCTGCTGTAAAGAGCTCATTTCCGCATTTTTGATGTAGGACGACTCCTATGCCAACGTCAGAAGCATCAACCGTCACAACAATAGGAAGCTGTGGTTGAAACATGCGTACTACCCGGTGTGATGCAAGTACATCTTTAATCGCCTGAAAGCTCTATTCAGCATCCATATCCCAGCCAGTTTGTTGTGGCTTCGACGGGGCGGCCGGCCGGAGGATCTACGGCATAAGGCCTAAACGGCCGGGACACGCAGCGCCGCAACAAAAAGCCGGACTGCTTCAGTCGGGAACCAGACCAAGAATGGCTTTATTTCTGCTAGGAGAATCCCTGCAAGCAACTTACAGCGTTTGGCGCTGAGTGGCGCCCTGGTGTAACGACCTAGAACCGAAACCAGAAGCCAACACAGGATACCAC
Organism: Dermacentor variabilis; assembly: GCF_050947875.1. NCBI lineage: Eukaryota > Metazoa > Arthropoda > Arachnida > Ixodida > Ixodidae > Dermacentor > Dermacentor variabilis. The sequence goes on along the minus strand of NC_134570.1, from coordinate 132,974,826 downwards.
AATAAGACTGTCGTATTCAGTCGTTGCTTTTTCGCGGACTGCAAAGCATTATTTTTCACAGTTCGCCAAAACCAAGTAACCTTACAATCATATTATGAAGGATGATATTATGCGCTGATATATTCTTTGAAAGGGTATGGTGCGGGGGAAGTCAACGTCTCATTCCTTCACGTGAAATTGTTCAACAGTGGCTCTTTGTTTCATTGGGGAAATTAGGTTCTCACCTGCCCAGAAGCCTAACTAAAGGTCTGGTTGTTGTAGTGTCATTTTTCGTAGGTGGAAGGAGGAATTCCCTTTATTTCTAATTGAGTATTTGTATTATATTGCTTTGAAGCAGTAAGCTCCTGCTTATTTCCTCTTTTAATTTTCAGTAAGAGGGCTGCTATCGCTTTAAGCTTACTAATTTTCGCCATAACTGCGAGTCGGCCTAGTTGGAACATATTCACATTTATACTTTTTATGCGCAAACAAAGAGGGACGAAGAATAGGTCGTCCTTGTGTTGCCCCTATTCTTCGTCCCTGTTTGTTTGCGCATAAAAAGTATAAATATAATTTTCGCCCTCACCAGGGCAAGTTCTCTTCTTTTTTTTGTTTCACTAACTTCCCAAGTGAATTTCTTAAAGTGTTGATTCGCGAAGCTAACCGAATGCCTGAAAGTTGGCACTTTACTTTCGATATCTCTGCTAATATCTCTCTTTAATTCTTATTGTAATGTCTCTGTTTAATTCCTCTTGTAATGTCTCTCTTTAATTCATCTCTTTTACGGGTGGCAGCAGTTCCACCCGTAAAATACGACTAAATCTTTGCCAGTTCTTCTACATTTGTGGGCGGTTTATCGCCCATCCATCTAGTCAATCACACATCGGTCCAGGAGCTGGGTTTTAAGTTTCCAGTAAATCGTACGCATATCGACATAAATGAAGGTCAATCGCGAGCCATTGCCCATACTCTTAGCTACTTTGGGTGCCTGCGAATGAACCCCATTAAGTTGCAAGAAAATTTTAGTTTTAGGCTAGTTGATTGGTTCTGTAAGTATAGGCACACCATTGTGCAAAAACATGAACAAAACAATGTAAATTCAACGCACACGTTCCTATCAGTGTGGAGCGAAACCTTTCTGAAGCAGGTCATGAAATGCGACGACTTTGCCCTCTTTATTTGAGCTTTTATGGCACAAAAGAAACTGTCGAGTGCATGTACTATCGCACACCTATGCGACGCAATGTTAGATATATTACCTTGGCTTGTAGTTATTCATTTATTCTTGTCTTTAGAGACGTATATTGCGCCCTTCTTGTCCGATCTTCCGTTGTGGATATGTGCCATTGTCGAAACTTTTAATCATTATCAACTGGCAGACGCGCTTCTTGGCCAATGGCCCATTGTGCAATTTACCATGGTATGCAATTCACAATCATCAACACGCGGCAATAATCTCAAATAGCTAATTTTGCGTTGTTAAGATATGCGCAACCTGCTTCTTAAAAAATTTCCGTCTTGAGTGTGTGCCATAGTATAAAAATCGTCACAATCAAATTGATTGTGGTGTCGAACCGAAAAAAGCAAACACGTTTTTCATTCGCCTCAAATATGGTCCGATTTCCTTGTGGTTCAGGCGACGAATTTACAAAGCTTCTCGTTCGTAAGTGATCTACGTCATTGGCCAGCCATCTTCGGTACTAATATGTTCAGCATTAGATTTCGCTTGAGTGTTTTCTTACGATCAATTTTAGTGTAAGAGACTTTTGTAAATGAACGCCCAGTTGTGGCTCGGATAAATAAAATTTATAATGGTTAACCAAGCTGTTCGCCACCCAGAACCAGTTCGCGAACCGATTCAGCACAATAAACTTTATCCTATGGTATATGGTGACATGCTGTACAGCTTTATCGACTCGTGCAGATGGCACATGCGCGCGTTTTGTCACAGTGCGAAGAAACGCACTCCCTGCAAAGGTGAGAGAGAAACAAATTCATTTTATATGAATATGAACCAAGTTGAAGTGCCCACAGCTACAACAGCTGCACACATAAAGGCGGTCATCTTAAGCAGTGTTAACGCTAGAGTATGCTACGTGTGGCGGCGATTCGACGCGCCTATTCCTACACCCGCTCGTTCCCGCGTTTAGTTTTGGCGATCCATACTCAGTAAGGACTGAACTCTAGAATAAATAATAGTTTCAGAAAGCAAGATTTCCGAATTGATTTGCATACGAGTACTCCAGAAAACGAGCGTTGAATATGGAATGTACGAAATATGTTTAAAAAACACGAAAAGTACTGTGGAGTTAGGCAACAAAAGGCGTGTTTACATTATTTGATACATGTCCACAGTGAGGCATGATCCCGTCTGGTGCACATTAACTATGAAAGTAATGCGAGAAAAAAAAAAAGAAACATGACATCCCAAATGCATGTAGTAGAGTGCAGCGCTTGTTGAAAGTGCTGTGGCGCTTGCCGATCTCTGACCTTCGTCACAAGGGTGAAATCTGGAACTTACACGGTATGCACTGCAGCAGTGTGCTGAATTGGGCTGCCTGGTTCATGACACAGGCGGTAAAAACAGCGCGAGAGACAGGAAGGAAGCATAGGTGGCGTATGCAGTGCTGTTTACGGCGTCTCTGCTTTCTTCCTGTCGTTCGCGCTGCCTTTAAGACCGATAGCATGCACTACTCGTATAGCTCCATTTCTTTGAGCTCTCTAGCGAGGCTTCCCTCTCTCCCCTCCCCTTTTTTTCCCAAAGTACACACATCGTGCCGCATAGGCGCGAAAAGTGGACGAAGCTTGCAAAACTAGCAGGGTTGCAGAAAGAGGGAGGGTTGGAAGCGTTGTTAGTAATAGGCGTTCTCGAGCGTAGCGCCGTACATACATGTTGCGTGGTGCCTACTTGCGTTGCTGGCGCTGCGATATGCGTTCGGATCTTCGCGCTGGCGCTACAGGGTCGTATGTAAAGCTGGAATGTATCTATGTGTTTAGGTGGGGTATGGCCATTAGGGAGGGCAATTGCATCGTCCTTGAGAATGCTGCTGAGATCTGGAAGTTGAGATGCCGACAATGCAAGCAGCGGCCGTGCGGTTCTGTGCTGGGTCGTTCTCATAGCAAACTCATTCAAAGCGTGATGCACGTCATTTAGATAAACATTTACTGGGGGCGCCATCACCACGATTTTAGCGACGACGTATTAAAGAACGATCTGTCAGAGAGAAGGCGACACATCTTCATGAGTATAAAATTCCTTTCTCTATAACGTGTAGTCTACGATTGCATTGCGTAGATACGGGGAAGGATATGTACCTTTTACTCACTTCAAGCAGCATCTAAGTCCTATATTTCATAAATCAGTGCTGACCTCGGTTTCGTGACTACCCTTGAAAGAAATGTCGTCAGCGGCTGGAAAAGCTGATTTAACGTAGTTGTGACTTTTATTCACCATCTTTTTTTAAGAGTCTAGGTAACAGTACAGCTATTGTTTCGGCTATTCCGACAAGTGAAACAAATATTACTACAGCGGCTGCAGCTAATCATCACCATCATGTCTTTGAGCAAACGACACCTGTCTCACTTCTGCTGGCAGGTTCCCGGCACCGTGCCTTACGCTGTCGCCAAAGTAGCCCTGGACCACCTGACGCGATGTGCTGCACTAGGTGAGTGCGCTCTAGGTGCTGTGACAAACACACCCGGTAACGTGTAGTGAGCGAGAGGACAAAAATTGAGCAAACTAGTGGTGAGCACGTTGAGTATCCGAGAGGGAGCATTTCTATACTCCGTCTCACATTCTGCATAATGTCCAGCGAAGGCTGCGCGTCAGTCTGTCAGGGTAGAAAAACATTCAGATGGTGCGAGTCCGCGTCGTGACGTGCGTCATCAATGTGCGTCTCTAGAAGTTTTTATGTACTTGTTGTATTCAAAATAAATGTACACAATTTTGGGCTCCTCCTCTCGTCATGCCTTAGGGCACTCAATTTCTTTACTTTACAATAATAGAATGATTACTTAGGGGGGCCGGGTAGCACGTGTCCCCGTTTCTGCTCCGGCCGCAGAGCGCATGACGCAGCCGTGCCCGGCTTGTAGGTAATCTTAGAGACGTCACGTCCGGGTCACCAACTTGTAGGAGCAGAATGAACACAAAGAATAGCCGCTTATTTATCAGGTAATTGCCTTGATACCACGGCTACCATCGTCGAACCTATATATGCCTCATGGCACTAGTCCAGTCTCTCCTCCTACCGAGAGGGCTCTATGAGTACTGTCGACTACAATATATATCTTCTCAAGATGGCACAATGGCCAAAGTTGTCTACCAGATTGGGCCAATAGGTTAGTAAATATGGCCGGGATGCCTTCGTCGTGGTTCCACATCGTCGTCATTGCAGTTTTGCCATCCGACTCTCGTCATACTGTCGTTGTCAGGGCATCGTCGTCGTGCATTCGTTGTTACACCGCCGTGGCGATGCCGTCCTGGCCGTTCAGTCGTCGTCATTCCATCTTTGTGGTCTGGACCTCTTCATGCCATCTTCGTCATGCTTTCTACTTCGACCAAATGGTGCAAGTTGTCCAATAGGTTGGGGCCCTAGGTACACCCTCGTGGTCGTAATTCTGTCGTTGTCATATTGTCGTCACTCCAGCTTTCTTAGTCGACTCTCTCCATGCCATCATCGTGACGCCATCGTCGTAATACAGTAGACATACATTCTTTCCCACGCCGCCGTCGTAGTGCCATCATGATTGTGCTATAGTCGTAATTTTAACTTTGTTATCCTAGTCTCATCCTGTCGCCGCCGTCACACTATCGTAGTCACACAGTCGTCGCTGCACCATACCGCTGTCATGCCATCGTCGTCATACAGTCGTCATCATGCAGTCATCATACATCGTTGGATGCCATCGCGGTCGTGCCGTCCTCATTATTTGAACTTGGGCACCTTGCTCTCATCGCGCAGTCATGATCCATCGTCGTCGCACAGTCGTCACATCATTGGCGTCATGCCGTCATCGTCATAGTGCCTTCGTCGATCCATCGGCATAATTTTCGTTCGTCTTTCTTTCGTAATCATGATGTCGTCCTTCAATACTGATGGTGCCGTCGTTTTCATGCCATCGTGATCAGACAGTCGCAATCACCATTCCGTTGCCTCACCGTCGACATCATGCCGTTGTGGTCGTGCCATCGTCTTGATCATGCAATTGCCCTCATATTATTGTCGTCACGCCATCGTCGGCGTGCACTAGTCGTAATCTCATAGACCTCAAGCCATCGTCCCGCTGTCGTCGTCATACCATCGCCATCATTTAGGAATTGATGTATCATTGATGTCATGCCATCGCTGTTACGCTTCATTTCTTGTCCATCTACGTTGTTACTTATTTTAATTCCATCCATTCACTGCGCTGGCGTAATACAGTCGTTGTCATGTAGCCATGCTCATGGGCGACCTTGGCAAGCAAGTGCAACAGCAAAGCTGTACGATATCGGAGAATGACGCATATAGCCGAAGGAAAGAAAGTTCCATAATCACCACTCTACATGTTAAATAAACGTGACTTCAGAAATATGGTGCGTCACCGCATTGCTCGAATGCTAGGTGCATTATCGTCAACTGTAATCTAGGTCGTCTGTGAAAACGTGCTTGCTTTCATTGCTTGAATATGTGCTATTATCAACCTCTTCGAATAACTTTTATAGTTGGTGTGTTTACCTACGCACTTTTTAATCACTCGTGCTATTTTGTGACCTCCGTTCATAGCTGCGGTAATTCAAAACTTCCTTTATCGAATTCTCATAAAAGGCCCTTCTGCAGTTTTACCTTCCGGAGCTCCTACTGAAAATGCATCACTTTTGATATATATGTTGTTAGTGCGATTGTGTTAATGCAGTTGAATCTCGATTAAACGAAGTGATGAACACGCTAGAATTATTTCGTTCAATCGGGAAGGTCGGAAGATCGAGTAAGGGATTTTACGGTCGTTCTAAATCTAAAATTGTAACATATCGACATCCAAAAGGTACCGCAGCATTGTACTTGGCGCTAACCCACGCCGGCGCGCGTAAAAAGACCGTGAGGGCGGCCCGGCTACCGCCGCCCCTAGCGCCATCTGGCATGTTAGAGTGCTAACAAGTGCTGAGTCCGTTGTTTCGTGCATAGGTGTGACGTGTAGCTTCGCCAAAATAAAGCTATGGCCGTGAGTAGGGTGTCGAGATGTTTAAACACGATAGCGTTAGAGCGCATGGGCGAAGAAAAGCTCCTCTGCGTAAAAATTAGAAAGAAATCAGTATTTATTACTCATTTATTTCAAAATGTTTCGCTAAATCGGGTTTTGTGCAAGTTAGTTTCGTTAATTTCGGTTGATGACGACATCGAAACGTATGTGTACGTGCCGGGGGATGGAAATGTCTGTTAAATTGGGAACTTCTAAAAATCAGGTTTCATTAGATGGAGTTTTAATTGTATAAACATAATTCATTGTGATTTGAGTTCTGTCACCATTTTTGCTTATTTCATTTCAGAGAATGCTCCGTATGGTGTACGTGTCAACTCAATCAAGTAAGAGCGCTATGCAGTTTGTGGCTGGATTTGCGCTTTCAACTGTCTCCTGTTTCAAGGATTCCCTACAGACAATGAATAACACAGCTACTATAAAAGCTTTACTGACCCTACGCACTGTGGGAATTGATCTTATACGAAGCAATTCACAGTAGCTTTGTGACCCTGCAATGCGATCCTGGTGTGACGCGAGCGTGTGAGTGATGACAGCAGCAACGCGACGAAGACGGTGAAGGGGATAGGATAGCGACGATGGCACGAATGATTTTTTTTACGCCCCCGAAGAAGCATTGCAGAGTTTGTGGAACAGAATAATATGCGGATAATGAATACCTTCTTCCGCAAGCGAGATAGCCGAAAGTGGACGTGATGGAGCCTGAATGGCGAGACTAGAAATTAAATAGACTTCATACTCTGCGCAAACCCTGGCATCATACAAGATGTGGACGTGCTCAGCAAGGTGCGCTGCAGTGATTATAGGATGGTAAGAACTCGAATTAGCCTAGACTTGAGGAGGAAACGCAAGAAACTGGTACATAAGAAGCCGATAAATTAGTTAGCGGTAAGAGCGAAAATAGAGGAATTCCGGATCAAGCTACAAAGCAGGTATTCGGCTTTAACTCAGGAAGAGGACCTTAGTGTTGAAGCAATGAACGACAATCGTATGGGCATCATTAAGGAGTGTACAATAGAAGTCGGTGGTAACTCCGTTAGACAGGATACCAGTAAGCTATCGCAGGAGACGAAAGATCTCATCAAAAACGCCAATGTGTGAAAGCATCTAACCCTACAGTTAGAATAGACTGGCAGAAATTTCGAAGTTAATCAACAAGCGTAAGAGAGCTGACATAGGGAAATATAATATGGATAGTATTGAACATGATCTAAGGAACGGAGGAAGCTTAAAAGCAGTGAAGAAGAAACTAAGAATATACAAGAATAAGGTGTATGCGTTAAGAGACAAAGCCGGTAAGATCCTTAGTAATGTGGAGATAGTTGAAGTGGTTGAGGAGTTTTATAGAGATGAATACAGTACCAGTGGCAGCCACGACGATAATGGAAGAGGGAACAGCCTAGAAGAATTTCAAATCCCACAAGTAACGCTGGAAAAAGTAAAGAATCCTTTCGGAGCTATGCAAAAGAGGAAGGCCGCTGGGGAGAATCAGGTAACAGCAGATTTGTTGAAGGATGGTGGGCTGACTGTTCTAGAAAAACTGGCCACCCTGTATACGCAATCCCTCATGACCTTGAGCGTACCGGAATCTTGGAAGAGCACTAACATAATCCTAATTCATAAGAAAGGGGACGCCAAAGATTTGAAAAATTATAGAGCGATCAGTTTACTGTCCGTTGCCTACAAAGTATTTACTAAGCTAATCGGAAATAGAATCAGGAACACCTTAGACTTCTGTCAACCAAAGCACCAGGCACGGTTCCGTAAAGGCTACTCAACAATAGACCATACTCACACTATCAATCAGCTGATATACAAATGTCCGGAATATAACCAACCCTTATATATAGCTTTCATTGATTACTAGAAAGCGTTTGATTCAGTTGAAACATCAGCATTCATGCAGGCATTAGGGAATCAGGGTGTAGACGAGCCGTATGTAAAAATACTGACAGATATCTATATCGGCTCCACAGCCACCGTAGTCCTCCATAAGGAAAGCAACAAAATCGCAATAAAGAAAGGTGTCAGGCAGGGAGTTACCATCTCTCCAATGCTATTCAGAGCGTGTTTACAGGAGGTATTCAGAGACCTGGAGTGGGAAGAATTAGGGATAAGAGTTATTGGAGAATACCTTAGTAACTTGCGATTTGCGGATGATATTACCTTGCTTAGTAACTGAGCGGACCAATTGCAATGCACGCTCACTGACCTGGAGAGGCAAAGCAGAAGGGTGGGTCTAAAAATTAATCTGCAGAAAACTAAAGTAATGTTTAACAGTCTCGGAAGAGAACGGCAATTTACGATAGGTAGCGAAGCACTGGAAGTGGTAAGGGAATACATCTACTTAGGGCAGGTAGTGACCACGGATCCGGATCATGAGACTGAAATCATCAGAAGAATAAGAATGGGCTGGGGTACGTTTGGAAGGTATTCTCAGATCATAAGCAGCAGGTCGCCATTATCCCTCAAGAGGAAAGTGTATAACAGCTGTGTCTTACCAGTACTCACGTACGGGGAAGAAACCTGGAGGCTTGCGAAAAGAGTTCTACTTAAATTAAGGACGACGCAACGCGCTCTGGAAAGAAGAATGATGGGTGTAACGTTAAGGGATAAGAAAAGAGCAGATTGTGTGAGGGAGCAAATGCGAGTTAATGATATCTTAGTTGAAATGAAGAAAACGAAATTGGCATGGGCATCGGCAGATGAAATCCTTTGTAGCTATGGCTGCGATTGAGGAACGTGCGGTGTTTCTGCAGAACTATTACGCCAAACCCTTGCCTTAGCTTCGAGTTGTTGACAAATTACACAGTGCTTAATAACGGCCACGTCCGTCCTCTGCGGCACTGGTTTTCCGGATAAGAGGAACTACGGGGTAGGGTCCCTAAATCATAATGACATAGCGGGCAACATTGAGGAACTCTACAGTGTTATCGAGAGCGTGGCCGCCGTCGTAAGAAAGCTAAATATGATATATGAACTAAATGTGTTACAAGCCTACGCTCCAATCTCCAGTCATAAAATGAAGTAGAGCAGTTTTCTGAATGTGTTGCATAAGCATTGAGGTATACTCAGTAACTCAATCCACTGAAGGCATTGCTGACTTTAACGCGAAAGTTGGAAGAAATTCGGCTGAGAACACGCGATTGGCAACTACGGCATCGGCTCCAGAAATAGTAGACGAGAGATACTCGCAAATTTAGCGGAAAGGAACCGATTCCGAATAATGAATGCTTTCTTCGGGGAGCACAGTAAAAGAAATTGCAGCCGTAAAAGTCCTAATGAAGAAACAAAAAACAGGAAGCAGATTTCATACACTGTGCCCATCCCAGCATAGTACAGCTTGTAGAAGTGTAAGGTATGGCAAACGCCAGTGATTACAGGGTAAAGCAAGAGAGAGATCACAAGAAACAGCAAAATTAGTCAAGAAAAAATAGATGAAGCTAGACGCAGTCAGGGTAACAGCAGGTGAATTCATACTTGTGCTCGCAAATAAACATATAGCTCGAGAACAGTAACATAAAAATAACATTTAAGTGATTTGTGAAACCCTCAGCAGGTCGATTGGAGAGGCAGCAATTGAAGTTAGAGGTAAGGCACCAGTAAGCCCTCTCAAAGTAAGAAATGACTTAATAAACAAAGATCAACCAGAAAGTGTCTAGCTTAAGAGATCACATCAAATTTACTGAAGGGCCAAATTTGATAAGCAGAAACTAAGTGATATTCAAAAGTAAAACAGTCGGAATGATTAAGGAACCAGTAAAAATATACGCAGCGTGCATCAGTGAGACGAAGACGTGCTATCGGGCAGGGCAATGTGTATTCAGTGGAAGATCAGCAGGGTAATGCCATCAGCAACTTCGATGACATAATAAATGCAGCGGAAGTTTTCTATACTGAGGTGCGCAGTACTTGGAACAGCGACCTACCCTTCATTGGAAGTAGTGACGAACTGGACAGAGGCTCTTTGTGTAACTAGCGATGAATTTATAAGGGCTTTTCGAGACATGTCGCGAGGAAAAGGGGCAGGAGACCATTGAATTACATTCGATTTAATCAAATACGTACAAGATATTACAATTCAGACGCTTGCCTCGTGACTTCAGGCGTACCAGAGAGCTTGAAGAATTACAAAACTATACTATTCCATAAGAACGGATGCGTTATTAAAGAACTGAAGAAATGTAGGCCCATTAGCTTGCTTTCAGTATCGTATAAAATATTCGATAAGGTAATTCCCAAGATTATTAAAGCAACACTTGACCAATCAACCAAGAGAGCCTGCTGGCTTGAAAAAGAGGTATTCTATGATAAATCGCGTCCATCATTAATCATGTAAATTGCAATCTGGGCAGGTCCAGCAACCTCTAGAAACCATTTTCATAGGTTTTGAAAAAGGTGTTTGATCCAATAGATATGGCACCAGTCAAGGACGCTTTGCGTAATCAAGGAGTACAGGAAGCATACGCGGATGTCTTCCTCAATAGCTGCAGATTTCACAGCGACCCTAATTCTCCACAAGGCCAGTAGGAAAGTACATATCAAGAAAAAGGTCAGCCAGGAAGACTCAATTTGCCCCATGCTTTTCACTGCATGGTTAGAATAATCAGGCTATTAGATTTGCGGATAAACGGCGACTATCAAACGGATAAACGGCGAACATCCTTCGGTAGGCTGGAGACGGATTTTAAGAAATGATTCACGACCCTAACGAAGAATATTTAAGAGTAAGGTTGAAGATTTATAAGCAGAAGACAAAGGTAATCTTCAATAGCCTGGCGAGCAAAAAATAATTAATAATCGCCACTCAGCCTTCACAATATCTGTAGGAGTAGATTTACTCAAGTGAAGTGCTCACAGAAGACCGTGATCACTATGTTCCTCAGAAAGGCGGGCCAACGTTTTGGTAGCAGGACCTATCTTAGTAACACATGGGGAGAAACTGAGAGGTTAACAATGAAGCTTGGCACTAAAACTAAGGCGTAATGCTAAGAGATGAGAACAAAGAGGTTTGGATCAGAGACAAAACTGAGGCAGCCGACACGCTGATATTAGGCGAAAAAAAGCGGGGTAGGTCATGGAAATCGTGGGGCGAACAAGCGGCAGAAAATTGGAGTTACAGAATGGGTTCCAAGGAAAGCGACGCGCGGTCGAAGGCAGCAGAAAGTTTTGTGGCATGCAGAAATTAGCAAATGTGCAGGTGCACCTTCGAATTAGCGCAACACAGGCTTATATGGATAATGCTGGAAGAGACCTTCGTTCTACTGCAGATATAAATATGGGTTGACGATAATGAGGATCAAGGTGTTCCTAAATATTTCCTTCGTTTTCTTAGTTTGTAATATTAAGCATACCCTAGCTTGAGCCACTGGACCTACTCCTATTATTGGCCAGTCATCTAGGATGACTGTTTTATTGTTACATAACAGGTTATAGCATGTATATGGCATACACCTTTCATCATCGCTGTTGCCACCACGAGCATCGCAGAGAGCTCTTAACATCGCTGCGTCGGCGTTTGATATGGTGTGTGCGCCTAATCTGGTGTTTAAATTTAGGCGTCGCTTGTGAGCGATGTACACCAGAAACAAAAACGTCGCAGGAGATGAGAGTCCTGTTCAGTGCAGCATCATAATGATTCATCACCATCATCACCATAAGCCTGGCTATGCCCATTGCAGCGTAAAGGCCTCTCCCATACTTCTCCTACTATCCCGGTCGTGTACTAATTGTGGCCATGCGCTCCCTGCAATCTTCTTAATCTCATCCGCCCACCTAAATTTCTGTCGCCCCCTACTACGTTTCCCTTCCCTTGGAATGCAGTCCGTAACCCTTAATGACCATCGCTCATCTTCCCTCCTCATTACATGTTGCCGTCTGCTAGCCGCCTGGTTAGCTGAAACGGTAGAGCGGCTGCGTCGGAAAGGCGATGGTTACGGGTTCCAGTCCCAAACCTGGACGAGTGTTTTTTTTTTCAACTGCGAGGCTTTTCTTTCAAGGAACCCGCATGGGTTTCCTTTGTAGCAATTGGCACGATTGGGTGGATGTCTCATTTTCCCTTTCTTAATTACTTCTCTCCGCCTTCCCGGTTTCCGCAGAACTATTACGTTAAAACTGAAGAATTTCTAATTATTGTTGATATGGAAACTTTGTTACGGCTATGAGGGTATTCGAGCTCACCACTGTCAGGATTGCAGAAAAGCGTACAGTGAGAATGCTGTACTCCTGTAGAGACTGTTCGAGAAAAATGTGTTGAGCGGCGTCTACCTAAAGCGACATAATTTATATGCCAGATATTAAAGAATTTGACATCGAGAAATATGAATGAAACACACGAGACACTATTCACAGTCGCAGTCCGATTGCAGTGCTCTGCATGCATCAATTGCTACTTTAGCGTAGCGTGCTGACCCTGATACGAGAACACCGCGACAGCGCAGGCCGTGATATGGGCCGCATATGCTATAACCGGGTGCCTCGATACCAGAGAGGCGCGAAACTATCCAGGCACCCAAGGCTTCGTAAGCCCGGAGTGCAGTCCTGATTAGGTCGCGCAAGTCAACGTGCTTCCAATGACTCAATCAGAAAAGGTACAAGTGGCTGCAAAGAATCAGCTATTTTCCGGTAAGGTGTTACAAGGGGTCGGTAAACTGCGAATGAATTGTCGGGCTGACAGAGTTGATGACAGCGAAATGAAGATGAATAAGGTGGAAGTTCATCTTGGAGCATGCCTTATTAGCCGATGGTGATGGTGTCCTTTGTGCCGGGCATCGCCTTTCACGCAATTGTGAAGGCGACGTGCGAAATAGGCGAAAAGGACAGGCAAAGCAACATCAAAATTAAATACTTTTTCTTTGCAGCCCGGGTCGTATCAAGACGTTGATTGGGAAAAGGCCTGAGCTCAGCGTAGAGGAACATATGGAGGTACGTGCCAGAAATAGTAGTATAATGATTGTTATAACAAAAACTCGGCAGATCTCTTGCATCCTGCCAGATTGTCTGGTGTGCTCTAGATGTATTCATACTAAATATTTTCTTGCGTGTAGAGTAGCATTTTATGTCAGAAGCCGCACTAGGTCTGTGGCTAAAACTATGGGGCTTTAAGTGCGAGAACGTGTGTCTGTGGTTACATGCACTCCAATACTGCACGGCAGCAATGACAAGCGAAACATTGCTTTAGGAAACAGTTTACTTGAAATAGTGCTTGGTACTTCAATATTTGTATATTTAGTTTCATTTTGGAAGCCCCTTTGACCATTGGCACCCTGTTGAAGCTGATATTGAATGTGACTGTATGCACAAGGTTAAGTTTTCTAACTGCAACTGATTTCTTTCTTTCTGTGTCGCTTTTCTTAATTAGTTTATTTATTCGTTATACTCTCATGGCCGCAGGCATTATAGAGGGGAGTGGTAGAAATTATGATACATAGTAAACAACAAACGCTGTCAGAAAAAAAATTGATAAAAAGTTTCCTCTTATACGATATTGGCTACGGTCATAAACGTAAACAATATTGCGAAAGTTCTTGGTAATACAATATCAGGCAAAGTCTTAAGAAAAAACTCACCGACGAGAACGATACTCCCTAATGCAAAATTTGAGCGCAGCTCTATACGTGTTTTCATCTCGCGACATATTGGTTGGTGTGGACAATGACTGTCTTGCGGCACACTGCAAAGGGAGAGAAGTGTGGCGCCAGTGCGTCGCAAATGTGGAGAACGCGAGAGCCGCGGGGCTAGCGCGTGAGTGACGCGTGGGCGTGATTCGCAGGAGCCGCCGCCGAAGAAATAATAATAATATTTGGGGTTTTACGTGCCAAAACCACTTTCTGATTATGAGGCACGCCGTAGTGGAGGACTCCAGAAATTTTGACCACCTGGGGTTCTTTAACGTGCACCTAAATCTAAGCACACAGGTGTTTTCGCATTTCGCCCCCATCGAAATGCGGCCGCCGTGGCCGGGATTCGATCCCGCGACCTCGTGCTCAGAAGCCCAACACCATAGCCACTGAGCAACCACGGCGGGTAGCCGCCGCCGAAGAAACTCTAGCCACCGTAGCCATCTCGTAGCCACCGTTCTCCCCACTGAACTTTGCTTCTCACGCTTTCGCCGTGCCTTCCTCCGCTTTCCTACTCGCGCCACTGTTCCCTCGCCGCATTTTTCATACCCCGCTGCGCTCTCATCGTTTCCTGCGCTCTTTCGCTCGGTTACGCCGACTATCGCCGTAGGAACTGCCAAGAGCTGCGCTCTAAAATGGTGCGATCCTTTATAGCTGCAATATCACTCATAAGGTAGTTCCAGTCTATGTATAGACGAAGTAAGAAAAACGGTGAAACTGTATTGTGCGACACATTTGAGCACCCACCTATTAGGACAGTAATAATAATAATATTTGGGGTTTTACGTGCCAAAACCACTTTCTGATTATGAGGCACGCCGTAGTGGAGGACTCCGGAAATTTTGACCACCTGGGGTTCTTTAACGTGCACCTAAATCTAAGCACACAGGTGTTTCCGCATTTCGCCCCCATCGAAATGCGGCCGCCGTGGCCGGGATTCGATCCCGCGACCTTGTGCTCAGCAGCCCAACACCATAGCCACTGAGCAACCACGGCGGGTATTATTAGGACAGTGGCTAATATGGAGGAATGCATGGTGTGGTCATGACAAAAAAAGAAGAGTACATGCAATGTAGGATCAATAAAGCCTGTGAAAGAGCGCTAAACGTGCAGTCTGACGGCGAAAAGACGGCAAAGCAAAGATTGGATTGCAGTGATATAGTGCCCGCAGTTCTGGTATAAATTCACCAGAAAAAATAGAAGTGTGCTAATCGAAGTCAAGGTGGGCGAGGCGAAGGTCGACGTACGTGGTATATGCATCTATGCGTACTAATACTGGGGCCTCAAAGATGCTGCTATGTTGCAGAATTAACTTCGCATTGTTTTCTTCGTACCATTGTCAGACGCTACAGTATTTGGCAGACCGTCCGTTTCGTTTAGCAGAGTGCAACTTCTTGTTCGTTTTCTTACGCCCATCTATATCGAGTTGTGCCTTTCGCGTGGACTTTTGTTGACATCATATTTGTACACGTCACAAAAGACGTTACCAATTATAATTAGGATTAACTTATCTCACAATACAACTGATTCCAGTTACCAATTGCTTTCCCGCAAAATTAACTGAAAGATTAATACAAACCTACAGACTACTGTAGTAATAACTTCCTCCGTACTTTTATTAACATTGCATGAATAGAGTAAGTACATCGAGCTGACCTGGCTATTTCAGAGTGCCCTCTGTAGTCCTTCACCCGTTGTTTATCTTCCCTAACAGTTGGTTTTCAAATTTTTCTTTGGTGTTTTTCCCTCGTTTTCTTTTGGACAGATCTGGCAGCGACCCTGAAAACTCTCTCCATGTGCGCGCTGCATAGAAAGTCTGTGTTGTAACGGGCCAAAGTGTTGCACGGAAGATTGCAGCTACTGAGTGTCGCTTTGTTCTGGTTAGAATCCTCTAGTAAGCACGGCGCCTAATTGTTGCTGGGGGTAGGGGAAGCCTCTCGCGGTAGGGCCAGTGAAACAACTAGAAATCGTCCATAGATGATTCCGTGGCATCAACTTTCAAAGTGGCCGTCATTACGAAGCCCTAGAATAACCGATATTTGGTGGCCCGCGGCTGGTGGATCACCTCGCGGTGCTCTTTGGCTAATTGTAATGAATGCCGGCAAGCGTTCAAGTTCCTAGAAAATGTAGCCAAATGTGTAATGCAATTCATTATAAAGCTGCATATTATTCAGCCCTAAAACATAGGACTCTTGTATTACGACCGCACATTGGAGTGTATAGAACTCACGCATATATTAAATAGAAACGTACGCATTTTATACCCAAAAACTTCTATCAATATTAGAAAGCCCACAGATTGCACTAAGCGAAGAAAGAGGAGCTGGCCTTAATAAATATGACAGGAGCCAAAAAACGCTTTCAGTAAAGAGAGAGAGAACTTTATTGCAAGATAAAAGCTGAAAGGAGCGCAAATCTGCAAGCCTGCCATGTTTTCTTAGCCGAAGGGTAGCTGCAGGACGCGGATCGTGAGAAGCTTGTAACTAAGGTATATGTTTTCCTCCTTTTTGTACACTGTTGGTTCCGCAAAATATAGGTGCTCTAAGGTGCATGGTCTGTTATAGCTTGCTTCGTTAAAAACGTTACTGGTTTCATGTCGGTTACTGAAGTAAGTCATTGAACTGCAGGGAGCATTTCCGATTAAAGAAGAGAATCGCTAAATCACAAAATTATAATTCTTAATTTATTATAATAAATGTTATATTTAATTTGTTACTTACAGGTCTGTTTAGCATGCCTTTCTATCACAGGGTCACGTGGGCCGATCCTGGAGTGACAGTGTAGGGTGAAGTTCATGAAATGTTCGACAACGTTGACTTTATTAACGCACGTATAGGGTTCATTTTACCGACTATTAAACTAACTATCGCTTCTTCGCTAAGTGAGAACTATATTTTCACACCTATTTAGAATCATTAACACGCTTGGCGACGCGAAAGGGTCGTTCTTCGCTCAAGAGATCACATGTATGCCAAGAACCCACGTGCGCCAAACCCGTCTTACGTCGCCAAATGATGGACCAGAGCGAGTTTGTGCAATTTCTAATGCCGTAATTAGGCAGTCTTGTTCGAGATGCCAAGAACGTGTAACAAATTCACATTTTTGACCTAATACACTTTTATAAAGTAGGTATTTAGGATCAGTGGGCGCGCTCATGAAGTTACGGCGCAGGTAGCCTAACATGTGATCAGGGTTGTTAATAACATAATGGGCGTTAATTGACCATGACATATCTGTAGCTGCATCGACAGTCAAATATTTGTATGTGGTTTCTTCCTAGAGCAACGTTGTTTAGGTGGTAAATAATTCTCGGGTTTCTGATGTAAATAACTGAAATATCGCCAGCACATGTTAGTCTATCAGACAGGTATCGCGCGAATGTGACACTTACCGATTCACACCACTGCATAGCTCAAAAACGATCCGCATTATTTCTTTCATACTTTTACTTACGATTTCAAATCAGTTTCAGCGGAATCCCGCAAAGTGGAGGACGCATCATGAAATGAATAACTGTCACCGATCAGGAAGTAGCATGAAGCTACGAAGGAAAACCATATGGGTTTTTCGCAAAAGAAACTTCACATTTGGGAAAAACTTTGTCCTCGTTAGGCATTCGAACCCGTGACCAACGCATTTGAAGGACAGTCATTGTACCATCTGAGCTAACATGAAAGAGGCTAGCTGATCGCAGCGAGAGTGTGAATTAATCGACAACTGGAAGAAAAGGAAGACTGAAAGTGACAAATAAGCTCCACCAAATCCTGCAAGGTGGAGGATGCGCCACAAAGGAAAGTTTGCCATCCATTCGAACGTAGTGCAAGCTACAAACGAAATCCATACGGGTTCCTCAGAATACATTTAAATATTAAGGTATACAAATTTCTAACCAAGGACTCCATACATAAGCAGCAACCAAAATCCTTCAAATAATCTTGCGCACTGACCTCAGTCACACTCCGTTCTTTGACATTACCAAGCATCGGCGGCGTACCTTTGTAATCTGTATCACGCTATAAATTTTGAGAGAGAAAAAGAGGAAACAGTTACTAAGAGTAAGCCTAGTCCGGGTGTTCCGTAGTGACGCAGGTTAGCGCTTCCTGTAGCTTTATGGTCAGGTGATGGGCCCTGAACATGGCGGCGAATGTGTGCCACGAGGAGGGCTCATAGCGTCGGCGTAGACCTTGGGAAGGAGAGGCCCATAATGGGTGTTGGCGAGCGAACACATAAGGGTTTGAAAGCACCTGAGGCCGCCCCAATAAATGTATGGAGCGCTAAGATACTGCCAACAGGCGTTACATGTGGCTGACTTCCTCTGGATTCGACGCTATGAAGGATAGCATGATATTACAATGTTAATCAGCATCTGTCGAATAAGGGCGCCACATGCACAAGAGAACTAAGAAGGTGGAGAATGAAGAAGTCAGTGATTTACGGAAGTCTCTGAGCTGAGCGCGCACTTGTTTGCGGTGTTCTCCTCTAATTGCTCTTGGGGAACAGTTCGCTGGCCATCTGATCAGGTGGCTTGGTGAAGAGGTTTCGCAGATAAAGACATCCGTTATACCATGTGGACCAAGGACCCATTCCTGTAGCACTGGGGAGTTGCGCATAGGACAGCACGTAGGTCTTCATGTTGGTATGTGTATGGTCAAGGAGTACATTAAGCGCGAAGTCATAAAACGAGCTCTCACCACTGGATTTCATGGTAATTATGCGAGTGAAGGATTCAAGTAAAGAAATGGCTTCTGCGAGAGCCTATGTTCCGGCGTCTGCGGCCGACGGGACGGCATTGTAATGCCTCGGAAATGTTGACAGCGGTCCGACTACTCCTGCGGTGATCTCCTCTAGTATGTTAACTCCATCCACGATAGTATATGCCGTAGCCTTGGTTGAAGAGGTGTGCCGCTCTTGGTTCTCTTCCCGGATCCCTCTCGAGGTCAATGGTGCGAGACACGGGAATTACTGCAATTCGCAGTACCGGCTACTATAACGAAAGCGGTGGTTCAAAGTGAGGCACGCGGCGAAGACCGTGTCTGGGCTGTTCGAGGATGTTTCCTCTCTGGTATTAAGTTGTGAGCCGAAGTTGCTGTATAAAGCGAGCTCTATAAGCGAGGAACGGCCTGTCAATGGCTTTGTCGCGGTGAGGTGCACCCCTAAAGCGCATAATGCCGCAGAATACATTCGAAAAAGAATTCGCCTTGCACGACCGCATATAAAGTTGCCAATCCCAACGTCCCTCGCCGCTACAAGGCAGCTGACACGCTGTGCGGTCAACGCTCGCGTGATATTAAAAAATTGCGAGGGTGTACGTGATAGGAGAGCAGGAAGGTGCTCCCACTTCGCTTACAATTACGTAGCAGAGCTTGGAGGTTACTATGTTGGGTAGCGTTGAGCTGCACGTATGGGCTTGCGTACATTATCCAGACAAATGTTATTACCTCACTGATTTTGCACAGTGCATGACCCTTGGGGCTTGATCTATGATGTGTTGTGTCAAACTCGGAAACTACAACTTTGGGGTCGTATTTTTCCTTGGGACAAGTTTGCAGTGACACTGCTGCAGTTCTTGCACGATGCAGAGTTGGTAGCTTTTATATAAATTTATTTTATTATTGATGTTTTGCAGCGAATCCCCTCGACTACAAAAAAAGAAAACGATCGCCTTTACTTTGGCGATAGTCCTCGTAGCCATTTTGGTGTCCGCCATCCTGCTGCCATATGAATCAAGTGAATATGGTAGAGTGACCTTGGGGGATACGTTCGCCAGCCATGCGGCGAATCTTTGGATTGCGGGTCACTTGTGCTTTTGCAGGCGAGCTAATACGTAATTGCGAAATTTTGCAGGCCACCATTGGCAACGTTTAACACTAGAACGTTATCTAGTGAGATGAGTCTAGCAGTGCTATTGGAAGAATTAGCAGGCAGTAAACGGTATGTAACAGAACTCAGTGAGGCAAGGGGGACAAAAGAAGCATATAAAGTGCTAAAAAGCAGGAACGTTCTGTGCTGCCGGGGCTTAGCGAAGAGACGAGAACTTGGAGTCGGATTCCCGATTAATAAGGGTATAGCTGGTAACATACAGAAATTCTATAGCATTAACGAGAGGGTGGCAGGTCTTGTTTTGAAACTTAATAAGAGGTACAAATTGAAGATCGTACAGGTCTACGCCCCTACATCCAGTCAAGATGACCGGGAAGTCGAAAGCATCTATGAAGACGCGCAATCGGCGATGGGTAAAGTCGAAACAAAACACACTATACTGATGGACGACTTCAATGAAAAGGTAGGCAAGAAACAGGCTGGAAACAAGTCAGCAGGGGAATATGGCACAAGCTCTACGAATAGCATGGGAGAGATATTAGTAGAGTTTGCAGAACGGACTAATATGCGCTCTGTTTCTTCTGTTTTATGTATAATGCATGCAATGCCCGTAAGGCTCGCCTAATTTACTGGATAATATTTCCAGTAAATGGCTACATTTCCTTGCTGTTTGCTGTCTGACCTTTTTGTTCGTGCAGCTGATGGACAAAATGGCCGGTCCTCTGCATGCGCTGGGACGAGTGGGCACACCGGACGAAGTTGCCGACTGCATCGCGTTCCTGGCATCTGATGATGCCGCGTTTGTCACGGGGACCATTATGCCCGTCGATGGGGGCTTCTTCCTTCTGTCCAGCGTCTCGGGTCCCGTCCAATCGTCGGATACGCACAAGACTGCGCGAAAACCTGTCCATGCTGACAAGGTACACTGCAAGATCTAAGTACACGCTACATTTTATTTAAATAACTCCACTGTCTTCTAAATCAATGAATGTTTGGCGACTCCAGCTCTTCAGAGAAGCAATTTCGCTTCTAGCTTTGTGAGGCTAAGCAGGAACGCATCCACGGCTCTGCAATATAATAAATATTGGACGAGGAATTACGCATGCTAATGCGAATTGCTTACAAGGTTCAGGTTTCATTATGGAGGACGCACGTCGAACGTGCTGCCTTCGTTCAGCACTTAACACCTAATGGCAAAATAATCTTATCTGCAGTCTGCCGTGCGTCTCCTTGATTACTGCGGCTAAAATATTGGATGAAGTTCTTGCTTTCTTTGCGTTTCTTTTGAAAAAATACATTCTGTCCCCACAGCTTGACTCCCATCGTGGTCGTATGTTATTGTGATGAAGGCGCTCTAGTAAATTCTTAAAGTGGCAATGTGAAAGAAGCTAGCAAAGGAAGCTGCGCACTCCTTGAGATGACGAAACGAGCGTTTATTCAGTACACAGTTTCTTTTTTCACATTCTTTGTCGCCACTATATGTTGTGCAGGATGTCGGCTCCAAAAATGCCGCTGGAAAAGTTGATTAAAACTCACTGAAAAATCCATCGGAATGAAGATGCACGTTTTCTTGGGCATGTAAACGGCAATGTCATGGCAAAAACAAAACTGCATAGGGCGAATAGGCACCCTGCGTAAAATAAGTGAATCAGAGCGTACAGGGCGCAGTCACCAAACGTCGAAACTGTTTGTCGCATATCTTTAAATATTATTAGGCTTTCTCAAACTCAAAAGGAGAAAATAAGCAGTTATGGCCTGATACCACTTCAAGATAGTCCACTTATCATCCTAATGTACTTAAGCGACTTCTCTTAAATTCAGCATTGGCTACTTTTACGAGGTCTGGGACGCTCTTCTATCACATCAAAAAATGGCCCAACCATTAAAGGACATCTTCTCGCTAATGTCATGCCGCAAAAAAATTTCTAATCCTTCAACTCGAAATCCAATTATCGTATCGATACCCAGCTTTCCCTCTCACTTCGTCCCCGCAAACGCGCTAGGAGCTACCCAGTGGCGAAACCGAGAGGAGACAGCCCCAGCCAAAAGTTGAGTGTTGCGGGGACGTCTAAGCTCGTCTCTGCACTACGCCACTTAGTGTGCCGCTACAGTCGCGGATGCCACGCGCAGTGCAAACGCGAAATTAACTTGCTGTCTTTTTCACATGGCAAACATGTATGCGTTTCACTCGTTTAATTCAAAATTAGCCATTATGTAATATGCTCTCGTGGCTACAAAACTGGAAAATAGCGTCGGTGGGCGACCTGCTTTCAATGACGCCGCATGGTGGCACTGCGGAAGCGAAAGAAAGCGACCTTTCGCTCTTGTTTAGACAGACAGACAGACAGACAGACAGACAGACAAGAGGAGAGGCCGGGTGGTTACCTAGATATTAGTCTCCTGTTCGCTACACTACACTGGGGTTCGGGGATTGTGGTTAGAAAGAGGGCAGAGAGGAAAGCGTAAAAAAAAATCGAACAGTAGATCAAAAATTCACTGCTGCATGCAGTGGAGTAATATTTGGCTCACATGTTCACAGAAGCTTCAGAAAGCAGTTCACCACTATCCAAAATGTTACACATCTGGATAACATAATATGTCGTCTGAAGGCCTCTAATCACAAAGTGATAGTACTCTAACTTTCGCATAAGTTGCATCAATGCACTCCATGTTATTCGGTAAATTCGGACCCTTTGGTTTGCTCTTGTTTTTCGCTTTCATGCTCTGGGAAAAGCAAGGGCAAGTGGGTTTTTCCAAAATTCTCAGAGTTTTTTGTTTCCGAGCCCGTGCATCTCTACGCAGAACATCACGTTATTCAAGAAAAAAATATATATATTGCATCCAGTGCTTCAAATAAATTGCTTGCTTCCTGCCGAGCTCAGGTAGCGAGAGTAACATCAAGACCAGATGCATAGCATTGTTAAAAAATTAAGCAATCAATATAAGGCAGAGAACTTTCACTCCAAAAAAATACCGTGGCGTACGTTGCCCTACGGCAATAACTCAGAGAAGTTCGGTATCAGAATAGATGTGATTTGTAATAAACTCAATTGTTTTAGTGGTACTAAAGTGTTGAGATCAGAATAGGTGTGCTCTGTAATAGACTCGATTGTTTTATTAGGACTAAACTTTAATTAAGTTCAGCCGCAACATCCGCTACATTGAGACTCTACAGCCAACTTAGGCACTCACATAAAGGTGCCCCATCACGATAGCATACACACGCAATTCTGCAGCTCCTTCACGTAATAATAATAATAATAATAATAATAATAATAATAATGTAAGCGCAACATATAACTGACTTTCAGCTTCGTCATTTCTGCATATCAGCATCCTTTGTACATCTTCTCCATCTGTACATATCATCATCGGCTGCCCAGCTTCCTCTTCGTGTGGCCGCACGAGCTCGGCTGGCGAAAATTGATATTCCCTTGAGCACACGCCAAACGGGGTGATATCGAAAGCCTGCGCGCTCTGCCAGACATTTATTAAATGATTTGACATTTCATTCGAATGCGTTGTTACTTCTCATTACTTGTCTTCTCCCTCCAAAGGTCGTAGATTCGAGTACCTTAAACTGGCGCTACCTGAATAAAGTGTGCCTTAGCTACATTCGCTTTAAGACCAGAAGGTGGTGGGTTACAGCGTCTGCATCAACCCTATCCTAATTTGCCTTTTTCGAATGATGAGCGGCATTGCAGATACCTGTGGAAGAAGACAATGACGAACGCACGAGCAGTCGCACCAGCGCGTGTCTGCGCGAAGTGAGCTCACATGACCGCATGACGCGTCTTCCACACCATCGGGGTTATGAGCCACTTAACGCTGTCACCTTAATAAACCGGTTGCTTATAGGTGGTGGAAAGTGCTTTTCGTTCCGCAAGTCCTCTCGCATGTTCTCACTAGAGCACCCCTCGAGTCACCGCATAACACCACCGGCGATGCTCGTTCCAGTGAATCCAGACACGTCCGATGCCAGCGCGCCACTGCAGCCTTCGCCATCCGTCGTGAGCATCAACAGCTGCCAGCGCAACCCACGACTTTTTGCTGGCCTACAAGGGCGTGACGCCGAGCACTGGCTCCAAAACTAGGACCTCGTAAGGAACAATAAAAGCAGTAAAGTTCAGAGAACTGGCGGAACGTCCCGTTCTTCCTGTCCGATTTCGCGAAAACCTGCATTTGGAAGCAAGAGCCAGATCTTCCTCACTGGGCGACGTTATCGTGATAGCGTCGGCCGGTTTTCGGCGCTCCCGCTGTTCGCGCTCAGGCCGCGAAGAAGCTCGATGAGCGCGTCCAGTTTCTTCGGGAATTATACACCTCATACAGTGATAATGTGCCTACATTATCCAAGTGTATGAACACCAACATGTTCCACGGTGACCGAATTCACCACATTATTAAAGGCGTAAACACAATCGTCTTCAACGCCCTTGCTACGCAAAATCCTGCTACTACACTGTAAACAGAAAAACATCCAGATGGGCGTTTTTCGCTTGTCCTCTATCGCATTCCCGTTTGTACGTGCTTTTGCTCCCATTCATAGAGCGTACAATAAAACTCCCATTGAGGTAGGCATTATTTGATTATACAACGGGAGTACCATAATATATCCACTTCACCCCCATTTGGGTGGGAAGTACAATGGAAGTTTTGTGAAGGAATTAAAGGCATATTAGTATAGGTGTGGCAAGCACGTAGCGAAATGCCTGGTGGCGCGGGTCACGCGCTTACACAGCACCATATGGAACACCGCAGGCCGAAATATCGCACGCCGGTGATCATTGCTCAAGGGAACTCGGCCGTCCGTGAGCTGTCACTAGAGCAGGCGTTGCGCCTGCTCGGAGCGAACGCCGGCGTCCGACACTTTGGCCTTCGGTATTCCGTCTGCAACTGCATAGGCACGGCGTCCTGCCACGAAGCGTCTCGCCGCGTGCTCGCCACACGTGGCCGAATTGACGGCCCAGGGCCACCGTTGAATTGACCAAGTCGCGCGCACACAAGGTCCAATGGCGAATGAACCCGTCGCCGCACTTTATCGGAAGTGCCTCCGAGGCGAGCAAACGCCTTCGAATACACGAGACACAGACTGACAGAGAAGAAAATTTATTAGACACCAAATGTAAGAAATATAATATGTTCACTTTCTGGCCCAAAAGAAAGCGCATTTTTGCCCCGGTAAAATAATTGTCTGGGCCTAAAAAAACACTGTACGTTGTAAACATGCCAGTTACTAGTATTCTGCATGAAATTAGTAACTGAAAGAAATGCTAAGAAATCTTATCTCGTTTCGTATTGAATTATAACCATAGAACCACGTGTTCGAACTGTTACTTTGTATTGACATTCCACACTTTTGCACAGACTATATATTGAGCTTGCAGGCTAAGCCACCCCAAATTGGCAGTGGCTTCTATAATGAGGCCGATCAGTGTATTTTGCATGGACTAGCACAAAAATATGATGGTAAATGCCAAAGTACTAAATTAAGGTAATAGGACTCCATCACACAAATGAGCTAAATAATTTAGTGTAGTTATTGCGCTGTATTTCCGAGCAAGCTATTAAAAATTAAATTATTGTATTTGATGAGCCAGAACACCCATCCCATTATGAGACATGCCGTAGTGAGTAACCCCTGATTAGTTTGGACAATCTGGGGTTCTTTAAGGTGCACCTAAATCAAAGACTACGGTTATTTTTGCATTTCGCTCCCATTGAAATGCGGTTTCATTTACGACTAGATTTCCGAAAGTTCCAAATCGGGTTCCCCCTATATTTTTACAGTGGATGCTTTTCAAACGGAACCTCAAGGGACCAGGGAAATTGGTTCCGTTTAGCAGGAGTTCCATTTACTGAGAGACATTGCAAACAGCCAACCAACCAACCATGAGGGTGATGTTCTGTTGAAGTGGCAGTTTCACTTAAGCGATTTCCGTTTATAGAGATTCCACTCTAGTTTATAATAGTGGACGAGTTTTGTTCTGAATGGACACTTTAGCGGGGCTACCATGTTTAGTTGAATATTGTACAAGCAGCGACATTTCATTGTACCCAGTGCAAGATATAAAGCCAGCAATGTAACATGTTGGAAATGCAGCAACCAACAGGTGCCTTCCCTGATCATATCCAATAGCAGCAACTTTAGACGAAATTAGTCATGCTTTTTCATATCTAAGTGCCTTGTTTTCAGAAATCAACTCCTCCTTATCCCATTGACCTCCAAACATGTCGTGCCCCGAGCTGAGGTCATTTGAGATTGTATTTAACTACACTTCAAATAGCATATCACTCTTATTGAAAAAGCACATGGCACCACAGTCATGGCCTAGATATAGCATTTGAGCTGCAAAGCAGCAGCAGACATTCTGAGACAAATGCCTAACTCTTTTGAATCGGGATGCATACTCAAAACACTACTATGCAATTGCAGACAGGACAGGTAGCGTAGCAAACAGGACAGATTCATTAGACATATGGGAGCAAAATTGTGTCAGCTTCGAATTATTCTCTCTGAAGAATCGTGCTTCCGAATTATGCAATGGGGTCCAAAATAAAGTGATTGGAAAGCAAACCTGCATTTCACTCAAGTAAATAAAATACTGTTCAAGAAGCCTTCCAGGGTGCACACTACATACGCTTTCTTCGAATGTGAATTTGTTGCTTTGCCATAGGGTGCCAAATGTATTGGTGTATTGTTGGTCAAAAATGGTGGAACGGATATTGGCCTCAGGCTAGAGCCATTTGTTTCCCTTGTAAAGATGTTGCCTCCAGCTTGAGACGTCCTTTGTTGGACAACTCTTGACGACTAATGTCGCCATCTTTTCGATTACCCTCGTCTTATTCAGGCTATTGCTGCACACAGAAGCTGCACTTTCCTTAAAAAATATTAACGAGCTCAAGGGCCTTGTGCATGGCTGTCTCCAAGCGCAAAAATTTCTTTGCAGTGAATTACAGAGTTGGTACTTTCCTTAAGAATTCAATTGGAAGAAGCTAAAATTAAGCTAACAGACTGGCTTGACGACAAGTAAGCATGAATGGATGTGGAGTGCCATTTCTTCATTTCACACCCCTAGCCTGGTGCCAGCAAGAATTCTACATAAAATTGAGAAAATTTTTCCGATGAAATGCATATTAAGAGTTTTCTCTTCATAATCTGAAAATTAAATATAGTTATTTCGTTATTTATATTTAGGTGGAAACAGCACCAAAGACACAGACAAAGTAAGGACTCATAGAGTAATGACACGTAGTGCTGGCTGACAACTGATTTAATTTTAGAACAGACAAACAGTTAAGTATCCTGGAATGCTTCCTAAAAGCCATAAAAAACCTAAAAAGAGGAAGCGCTTGTACAAAATAATGTATATGCATGAAAAATTCACCTTGTCATCGGTTTGCATACAACTATGCCATCGACTTGTCCCTTAACAAAACAGGTGCTACACTGATACATTTCTCCTACAATTTGACAATTCGGTGGCCTTTGATTATTGCTTGGGTCAGTTGGTTGCTGTTGTTACTGCTATAAGAGTACGGTGAAGTCTAATGTAGATGGGACAAGTGCTACTGACAACTACGAATATTGGCAAATTTCGCTACAGCAGGATAATGCACGCATTGTCCTGCTACAGCGAAGCGTTCCAGTAAAATTTCACAGTTATCAGTAGCCCTTGTCCCATCTGCCTCACCTCACACTGTTCTTTCTATTGCGCTTCACTATACTGTAACATGCATCACCAACTCAAAAAATTCTACCCTTCTGAAGTTCTTACTGCTACTTCGCACTCGTCACATTCAGGCCACCAGCCTGACTGAGCACAATGTAGTATAACTGCATGGACTGGCCCCTCCTGTCACGGCTTTATTCCGCCATAATGGCACCACATAAGCAAACAAAGACAAAGACATGCAGGACACAAGGGCCTAACCCTAACTCTGGCTTTAATGAGAAAACGCACATCATATACAACCCGTAGTCACATGACGTGACGTCATTCATTCAGAAACAATTTCTTCGTGCAATGTAACTGAGAATGACTCATGCATTTGTCCTCTTCCTGTGAATCCGGTAAAGCTTAATTGTCTTACATACGTCTGGTCAAAATTTCTGGCTACAACGAGTTTTAATGAACACAGGAATGATCCCATCTGTTATGCAGTGCATCACAATGTGCAGGTGAGAGTTGTTGCCCACAAACAACTTCATTAGACCCGATCTCAAATTAATACATTGTATGTCTATGCAATTCAAGCGCGACCAGATGGCAATGGCAGACTGTACATAACCTCCATTGCACAGTGCACCGCCTGCATATTGTGCCACATGCACCGAACAAAATTTATTATCCTGGCTTCAGTCTTTTTTTTTCTCGAATCAGAGCAAATCTTTCTTCCA
Organism: Dermacentor variabilis; assembly: GCF_050947875.1. NCBI lineage: Eukaryota > Metazoa > Arthropoda > Arachnida > Ixodida > Ixodidae > Dermacentor > Dermacentor variabilis. The sequence continues at coordinate 132,946,773 of NC_134570.1, read as the reverse complement.
TGCTTCATACATCAGAAAAAATTTTGCCCGTAGGGACCAGCTACACTATTGCCCACGAAAATCCCAAAAGCATACGAAGCAACTGCAACCACTGTTTTACTTCACTCATCTCATTGATTATATTCCATCTTCACACCTAATTTAGTTGCCCAAATCTTTCTTTTCTCGGGCCCTTGTTAGGAGAGTTTTGTGCTGTGACAACAAAGGGAAAAGCCAAAAAATTAATTAGGTTGTTTGTGGATTGAAGCACAATATGCATCCAGTGAGCTAGTCCGCAAGCGTTGTGTAGTCTGTTGCCATCACAAGGCCGTGGCTAGATCGCACAGATGGGGTGCTCTGTTAATGCGAAATCAGGGAGATTGAGGGAGTATGAGCCACCTGTGTAAAACAACCCTCCCTCACATAATGTTAAACACTTCAAAGGATGTGGCTACGGTCCTGTGTTCCACAAGAGTTGCGTTGTAGCCAGGTATTAGGACGTGACAACATGTGAGGTAAGTGTGGCTTGCAACATTTAAGAATGATGACAAATGTATCAGTGATTCCTTAGTTGCGCTGCACGAAGATATTATTTTAACAGATATCGTCACATCGTGTCTCCACCTGTTATTAAATATTGCCAGTTTCCTTATGCCAGCACATCATTGCCTGTTTCCTATTGCGTATTTCCTTCAGCTGTCTGAAGCATTGATGGTGTTTGAGAATTGTTTATTTATACCAGAATTTGTACGAAAAAATGGCCACACACCGCTTTCGCCACGTTACAGTGGTGCTTGCAAAGCCTCGCAAACATCGGGCCTATTTCGTCTAAACATGCTTTGTACATATGCTTTTCCAAAAATAAAAGCTGCCAGGCCAAGAAGTCAACAAGAATCAAGAGCATTAAGTTAAATCCACTGCCATGCTTTACTTTTTCGCTTTTTTATCTTACACTGGAGTGGATAAGCTAGAGCGTGAATGTTACAGAACTGCACCAAATAAGTCTCAGAAATTACGCAAAAATGTTAACGCAACTAAGATTAGATTGATGTGCAACAATAAACACAAGTCTCTGCTTCTTTCCTTCTGACACAAACATGGTATATTTTATTGCTTTGGTATGAAAAGAAAGCATTAGTAGGCCAGACAAGTCTATATTTGAATGAGAGCATTCACGATTGAGCACCACTATAACGCAACCATTAGGGTTAATGCTCTGTGAACAGTGCAGATGACGGTCTGAATTTCACAAGTGCAACGTGTTAGTGAAAGCAGCAACGATTAAACCCAGACACTAATTAAATCCCACAAAAAAACACACACAAAAGATAAATGTGTCAGTGCAGCATCTGTTTTCTGAATTTACAACAAAATACCTTGCTTGTTAACAAACCTACAACCATGGCACATTTGTATGTGGCCACTCCTGCCTCTTTATGTGCTTCCGTGCCTTTGACAAAGCGTTCCTGCATATTTATTTGCTTGTCTGCTGCGAAAAAAGATCAGTTATCAGTGAGTGCACAGTGCACCAAGCTACTTTTCTATTCGGACTCGCTTTGTGTCCTTAGCACTGCTCTCACCTGTTCAAAACTACGAATCGCAATAATGTTTGTTCTATTTAAATCTACATGCCAGAACATGTGGTTTCTGTAGTTGAAATATAGTAATTCTAAGTAAAACAAATGACAATGTTCTGATGAACTTTGTTTTCATAATCCAGTTGATTATTTGGGCACATAACCAGTCACATCATTTGTACTAAAACAAGAAAACAAATTCAACAACGCAAAGGTTTATACTGGTTGGTTCTCTATTTACTTTAGCACACAAATTGAGCAAAGGACAGACAGTGAGAAATGTCAACAACCACCAACTTCCAGATGACATTATTGGTCATATGTGCACATGAGATAGCTACGAAAACCAAGACGAAAATAAACAAAGGAAAAAGTACATTTTAACAGAAATACAAGACAAAACAAAGAAAACGAAACTTATTTTGGTAGCTAAGTCACAATCAAGATGCAAATGAGAGCCATACTTTGGCAAGCACACGTTAAGTTATTTTGCTCAGTCCCTCGATATCACAATTGCTTGTTTGACAGTGACACCGATGGGATATCTGGGCATATCTTTATTGCACATGCCATCTTTGATACTTCGAAAATCCTTTTGCGGTTATTTATTTAACACCTGCTTCGCCTTTACTGGCGTTTCAGTCGCGGTTATACATTCTGTGTTATGTGCGCGAAAGAGCTCCGCTCTAAAGAAATTTACCGATGATTGTGATACTCCCCAAAGCGATGTTTAGCCTACGTGTATACGTATTTTTCATTTCGCGATATTTTGGCTGGCGTGGGCAATCTGTCTCGTGCGGTACGTTGCAAATAAGCGAAGTGTGGCGCGACTGCCTCGCTAATTGGGAGAGAGCGAGAGGCAGCCCGCGGGTAACGCATGGGCGCGATTCAGAGCAGCCGCTGCAGACAGACCTCCGCTCAAGCAGCGCTTCGTTTTGACGCGCTCGCCGCATCCCTTATTGATGGCGTCATCGGTGAGCAGACGACGTACGCTACTCTGGTGCTGTCTATAAGTTGTGCAGCTGCGTGCCAAGGGGAACCACAGGATCGGCCTCCTGTGAAATGAAGCATGCAAATTCGCATGTGCCTTGCACGACAAGTGCCAAATGTGAGATTGCACTCTCACTTATTCCACTCATACGAGATTGGACAAACCGGTAAGTGCATTAACGTTCGCTTGCGTGCGCATGAGCGTTCACTGGGGCTGTTGGAGGGTTGAAATTCGCTGTTCATTGCCGTAACAGCTTGGGCTGCCTTCGTTTTTCTCAAAGACAGATTATCGGAAGGAAAAATTGGCACCCGGATAGAGAGATTCTAGAGGCTGTTCAAATGCGACGTTTTAATGATGTTGAACGCGTTAGTTCGCCGTTTGTTGCTATTACTCCGAAATAACTTTTGTTTCTTGCCACCTGATACACACGTGTTCGGTGCCGCAGTAGTCTATCAGCATTTATCTCAGCATTTGTATCCCACCCCTGCAGAAGGTCCCTCTGTGTTTTCAATGTGTTTTTATTGATTTCCTTTTCGGGTCGACAAGTGTGTGTTATAACGTCATCACGCAGCCGAACTGAAAATGGAATCAGTGTATTCAGTGCCGGCGTACATACATATATCGTTATCTGACGTAATATGGATTATGGCAGTTACCCCGCCCAGTACACATGCGGCATGACGTGCTGCGCTATCACAACTCCTTCCCGCTCAATTAAATACATGGGTTAGCTAACTAGAGTAACACCTACTCAGATTAGGTAATGTGCAATTAACAATGTAAGATTAACACATGTCTAATTAAGAGGCCATTACTTAAAGTCCTCAGATCTAAGCCAGTCCAGTTGCCGGCACACACGAGCACTCCGACGTAGTGGTGGCTGTTCCTCCGAATTGGGTGTAGCTGGCGCCGCTGGCACTGGCGACTCCGCCAAGTCTTGCGCTACAAACTGCTGTGTGGGTGGCGGTACTGATTCGTCGTGCTTTAGTGTTCTGCGATTGGGGTCTGCCGGCGTCCCAGGAGGACTGGAACTATCCTGGCCTGCATGCAGTTGCCTTGGTGTCGGTGTGAGGTCGTCCGCCGGCAGCTTTTCTGGTGGTGTTTGTTTCAGACCCACCCCCGCGCTCTGGGCGTCTCGCCAGGGTCAGCGTGTCCAGGACGCAGGGGCATCGGCGTGCGTGAACCGGAGTTCATCGCGCACTTTCACCACATAACACCTTCTTCCCACAAAAAGCGTTCACTAGGCCCTGTTTCCCCCCCAACACCCGGTCCCCCACCACGAAGCTGCGCTCCTTCCCACGAGACAAATCGCGCTGCTCTTTAAGTTTTTCCTGTTTGCCTTGCACGGATTTTCCAAAATCAGCTTTGAGCAGTGAAAGCTTTGTGTGTGGCTGGCGCCGCAAAAATAGTTCAGCTGGTGATTTGCTTGTCACACTGCTCGGTGTGTTCCGGTAGGCCATGAGAAAACTATCAATACTTTCCTGTACTGTCGGCTGCTTACCCGAGGCCTCACGCTCAAGCACCTGTTTCAGTAAGGCCTTTTTCACGGTTTGTACTGTTCGTTCTGCAGCACCATTGGAGACTGCGTGATAACGAGGAATACGAACATGTTTTACATCGTTGGTGCTCATAAATTCTGCAAACTCCTCCGAGGTGAACTCTGGCCCGTTGTCAATCACCAATACTTCGGGCAAGCCATAAGCGGCAAAAGCACCCCGAAGTTCTTCCAATTCTTTTGTGCAGAGGTTGACGGCATCGCCCATACTTCGATCCATTTCAAGAATGAGTCGACCAATACCAGAAACACGTTCGTACCCTTCTCTGCAAAATCTACATGGATGCGTGACGAACACTGCACGGGGTATTGCCAAGGGTGAAGAGGAACCGGCCGAGAAGCTGACTGAACTGCTCGGGAAATTTTGCACCTCTGGAAGTACTGCTCAATGGCCAAATCGATTCCTGGCCACCATACAAAACACCTCGCTAGCATTTTCATGCGGCTGGTGCCAGCATGTTTAGCACGCGGTCCCTCAGCAGCTCTGTAATTACAACTCTTACGCCCCACTACACGCAGCCCTGCTCTAGTGACAGCTCATCGCGGCGAACATAGTAAGATTTCAATTCATCAGCCTGCTCTCTAGGCCACCAGTTTAGGGTATATTGTGCCACGCGGCATAGAGTTAAGCTTCGCTTCGAGACCCTTGCAATCTCCTATGCTGTCAGCGGGAGACACTGAATGATCGACATGTAATCTGATGGCTGGTCGTTCATCGGTCCTGGTTGGGGCAGCCTAGACAAGGCGCCTCTCACTTCCGAATATTTTCCTTTCCTAAATTTCAGCCGGTACCTTTAAGCCGCGAGGGTTAACGCCCAGCTTTGCATACGCGTGGCAGCGATAATCGGGATGCGCTTATCATGCCCTAGTATCAAGAAGAATCAAGAAGTCTTTATTGAGTAACACAAACAAAATGTATACACAGATATTTGGACCGATAGCCAATGAGGCTAGTAAGCGGTCCAATACAAAATAACATATAGGACAGCAATCACAAACACATTGAAGAAAAACTAACTTTGTAGCCTTGCTTCCATTCCTGAATATCCTGAATTATCCTGAATAGTGGTTGGTGGTCTGTATATATAGTGAATTCTCGGTCATACAGGTACCGGTGAAATTTCTTTAGGGCAAAGATTGACGCCAGGGCCTCACGTTCGCACTGCGCGTATTTTTTTTTCTGCTTCCGACAGTGTACGCGAAGTAAAAGCAATTGGCTTTTCCTGACCCTCAGCCATCTCGTGAAAGATAACGGCTCCTAAGCCATATGACGATGCATCGCAAAGCATTGCTAGCGGTTTCCTGAAGTCATAGAATGTGAGTACCTTGCTGCTTGTTAGCAAGTGCTTCGTATCTTTAAGCGCGGTGCTGCACTCCTTTGCCCACGACCATTTTTCTTTTCCAAGTCGCCGATAAAGCGGCACTGCTACTGTCGAAGCGTCCTTGAGAAACTGAGTAAAAATTCCACATTCCCAAGTACGCCTTAAGCTCTAACTGGAGTGGACTTGCAAGATTGCGCTCTTCTTTGTGTCGGTAGGGTAAATGCCTTGCTCAGTCACTGTGTGACCCAAGTATGTAACCTATTTTTGGAAAAAGATTGCATCTATCCAGGTTAAGCGTGATGTATTCACTGAGGCGTTGCAAGACACGTTCTAGTGTTTCCTGGCAGCCGCCGATATCTGTCCCTATGACCATAACGCCGTCAATATAACAGCCTACGTGTGGGATGCCATGAAGTACCTCGTCCATCATTGCCTGAAAAATAGCGGGTGCACTGGCCACCCCGTAAGGAAGGCGCTGCAATTCGAACAACCCAAGACCAGTGTTTACTGTCAAAAATGATCGTGACTCCGGAGTGGGTGGCAGCTGCTGGTACGCCGAAGAAACGTCTATTACACTGAACGCCTTTCCTCTTGCGAAGGCAGTGTACAAGTCCTGTGGTCTGTGTAGGGGGTAATGATCTGTTTTGAGAGAGGTGTTTACTGTAGCCTAATAATCGCCACATAACCTGACACAGCCGTTTTCCTTCACAACTGTGACAAGTGGCGTAGCCCAGTCACTTGGCATTCCAGGACGCGGCTTGCCCGTTTCCGCATGTTCCCGGAGCTGCTGCTCAACTCTTTCCTGCAACTCAAACGGGACTTGTCTAGCATGGCAAAATACAGGAACTATACCCGGTTTCATAACAATCTTTGATTCAATGTTTTGTATTGTCCCCAGCTTTTTAGAAAACACGGAAGGGTACTTCTGTTTTAGCACTGCAACTCTGTCTTATACTGCAATCTGGCCGATTTCTAGCCAGTCGAGCTTCAAACGTTCTAACCAATTTCGCCCCATTAGTATAGGCGACTTCCTCCCGTTGTCTTTTACACCAATCACTGGTAGAGTCATGTACTGATTGCTGTACTTAACAACCACGTCACGCTGCCCTTTTAGGTCTATTTGCTCCCTAGTATACGTGCGAAGCGACATTTTGCATGGTTCACATTGTACGTGTGGAAATTCAGACAGGTACACTTGCTCCAGGACAATTGTGACAGCCGCTCCCGTATCGATTTGCATATTCAGTGTGCGCCCTTCAATTTCCACACTCACTTCATAAGATGATTGGTTGGCGTTAATGACATGGTACAGTTCCTGCTCCGAGTCCTCATCAGAACACTCGAGCGCATGCATGTTTTTTTTTGGCTTCGCTCTAGCAACTGGGCACATGCTTTTCAAATGACCTACAGCCGAACACTTGCGACAAATAAAGTTATTGTACTAACATTCTTCCGACGAGTGTCCCCTGCCGCATATTGTGCATTTTTCGTTCTTGCGGGCTTCAACATGCATGGGATTAGCTTGTCTCTGATACTGGCGTGGTCGTCTTTTCATGACCAGCACGGTTGCGTCTCGTTCTCTTGACCGCAGTTGTTCAGTGTCTCGCGCCGCTAGTTCTCTATCCAGGGCGATTTTGCCCGCGCCATCAAATGTGAGCTCTCGTTCAACAAACAGAGCACGCTGGGTCTCTTCGTTCCGTATGCCAGCAACCAACCTATCTCGAAGGGAGTCTTGCAAAAAGTCACCGTAGTCCCATTCTCTGACTAAATGCTTAGGTTCCACGATGAACCCTTCCACGCTTTCGCCCTCCTGTTGCAAGCGCTGGATGAACTTGCATCATTCTGCTATTACGGAAATTGTGGGGCTGTAGTGCTTCTTCAGGAGGAATTTAACTTCTGCGTACCGTAGCGCGTGCGCTGCGTACACGCGCTCACAGTGCAGATTGATAAACAGGAACACGATTGGTGATTTTGAAGCGTCAGTCGGCAAAGTGGAATGGTCCGAAATATACGCATTGACGGATCCCGTCAAGGCATTCACTCACTTTCTCAGCATAATCAAAGACCTTTATCGCAAAGCTTTCCCTCTAAGAGAAGCTAGAAGAAGCAAGAAATGCAGGAAACCGTGGGTTGACACCGCGCTTCTAAAACGCATAAAGGAACGCGATAGACTATTCGGTACTTTTATAAAGACAAGGCAGCCAGAGCACTTAATGAAATACAAAAAGGCCAGGAATAAATTGGGCCGTGATATAAAGCTGGCAAGGGAGAGGTATTATGAGAATAAGTTCCCTCATATTCTTATTGATTCAAAAAAAAGTTTGGAAAACATTGAATGATCTGCTTCCGAACAGTGACCGTAATCCTCTTTTTTAGGTTATGGATGAAGGCGTATCTCACAGGGACTGCACTGGCCGTTAAGTTTAATAAGCATTTCTTACAATCTAGCGCGTCTGATGCGTTTGATGCTGATAGCCCAAGTTACAGGTCTTATATTCCATGTAGTATGAGCAGATCGCTATTTCTTGCACCGACAGTTGAGGCTGAAATAAGTAGCTCATTTCTAAAATTAAAGAATTCCACAGCATGTGGTGTGGATGGCATAAAGGCAGAACCAGTAAAAGCTGTGGCACTGCATATTTGTAATGTCACACATATTCAATTTAATTTTTTGTACATGCGCATTCCCCGATGAACTAAAGATTGCACGGGTATCGCTAGTTTTTAAAGGGGGAGACAGGCTTGACGTGAGCGACTAAAGACGGATTTCAGTTCTCCCAATCTTTTCCAAAATAGTAGAGCAGGTCATCAACGAAAGAATTTTAAATTTCTGCACTCAAGATAATATTATAACAGAAAAGCAATACGGTTTCTGAAAACACCAATGTACTGAAATGGCGTTGCTAAATATCAAAGAAAAAATAATAAGTAACTTTGAGGACAAGCTGTACACAATACGAATATTTCTTGACTTTAAAAAGGCATTCGATTCCATTAAACACATCTTGTTACAAAAGTTAAATGAATACGGTATTAGGGGAACTGCTCTTAACCTAATTAAAAATTATTTAACCAACCGACTACAGTACACATACATTTGTCATTCCAAATCAGCAATGGGTGAAATCATATACGGTGTTCCGCAGGAGTCCATCCTAGGGCCACTTCTTTTTTATTATACATTAATGACATCACAAACGCGTCTCTAACACCTGACATAATCATGTATGCTGATGACACTAATATCTTTTCTGGCGGAAACTTGCTTACTCTCTGGCAAGAAGCAAATAGTTGGCTCAGTAATCGTTCAGACTGGATTAGAGCAAATAAATTGGAATTAAACACTAAAAAGACAAAATACAATATTTTTCGGCCTCGTAACAAGGGTATTGATGATAGCTTAGTATTACAATTCCGTGATGAAGTCATACGTTCTACGTCCCAGAGTTTCCTTGGTGTTACGTTTGAAGAAAACCTAAACTGGTCCAGTCATGTCGGCAACATAAAACCAGCATTTAAAGATCCATCGTAGTTAATAAATTAAAGCGTCTATTACCTTCTAGGTTTAAAAAACAGTTATACTATAGCCTAGTGCATTCGCGCCTCCAATATTGTTTATCTACCTGGTGTACCACGACCAAAACCAACATCCATAGTTTACTAACCTTGCAGAAACGCATGATTCGGGCAATTGAAAATGCGCCCTATAGAAGCCAGTCCACTCCGCTTTTCATGAAGAAGTGTATTTTAACATTAGAAATACCTTATTAACGAAAAAACAGCCATTGCAATATTTAAAGAGGTAAGACCCAATGAAAGCGCCTTTTTTAAAGCATACCTCCCGAATGAACATAACTGCAACACAAGGCAATTAACTTACAACAAAAGCAGAACCCGTAACAATTACGACATGCATAAGCAGGCATTCATAGTTGCAGATTTTCTGAATCGTCAACCTGACTTACTCACTATAATAAACGAATCACCTCCCTAAGCACTTTAAAAAAAAGTTAAGATGTATTTGCTGTCGCTTCAGGTATGACAGTTCATTCTTTTGTACACAAACCGCATTCAGTATTTCTGTTATGTATTGCATGTAGTTTTCATTTTTTTGTGTATGTATTCACTTTGTGTAGCATGCTTGCCCTTTGTGCTTGCGTGTTTTGTGCACTGGGAACGGGTCGGGGAAGGGGACTGACACTTAGTCAGGCATTCGTGCCTTTTTGTCAGCCTCTTTGACAGAGATTCTCTGTATTTGTTTTGCCAAAATAAACATTTCTGCATTCATTCATTCAAAATTTTCTCCCGGGGTTGCCGGTACAACAAGACTTCTCAGTAATTCGTAAGCCTCTGGTCCTATGACTGCCAAAAAGACGTGAAGGCGCTTTGCGTCGACGATATCATTAGCCGTTAAGAAATGCTCAAAACGCTCTAAGTATGACTCGATGTTTTGCGTTTTCAGGTCGAACTCGGACATCTTTCCCAGTGGCGGTATTTCGACAGGAGTACATATATTCGATACTCATCGGTTTGGCGTTTCCTTGATTGTATGCGCTGCCAGCTCCAAGCCCCGTTGTCGTTCTTTGTGGCCGAGTACTTCCTCTGGCAGTGCTCGGTAACCAGTGGGTGTTGCGTCTCGCTGTCGTTCCTCGTCGCCAAGCGCCTGAGCAGGAGTGTTCGGTGGGCGCTGCCGTACTCCGGGAGCACATACAGCGCCTTGAAGCTGGACGAAAGCTCCGCTCGCTTGCTTCCGTTCGTGCCTGTCCACCCGTGCAGGCCCACGGCCGTCGCTTACGTGGGTATACAAGGCATTCGTCGCCAGTTGTTATAAGGTCATCACGCAGCCAAACCGGGAATGGAATCAGTTCATTCAGTGCCGGCCTACATATATTTATCGCTATGTGACGTCACATGGACCATGGCAGTTAGCCCGCCCAGTACACACGCGGCATGACGTGATGTGCTATCACAGTGTGTTTGCTGCATATAAGTTCTGTGTTCGTTTCATCACATCAACAGTTGTCAGTACCACTTCCTGTGGTCTCTTTCTTAGCGCTGCGTGTTTTTTTCGGTAACTTCACAAATCATCTTGTGATATGCGTCGTTAGTGTGTGAGCACTTTGCTTTCATGGTTCTTTCATAGCATGCGGGCCTCCGAAGACATGATAATTGTTCATTATTTAAAAACCACGCTTCAATGCAGGGATAGTGACCGTTTGGTCATGTCGACGTCGGCTCGCAATGTCGCAAACCACTGCCTTGCGCTGAACCATCACTCTACCACGAATTTCTCCTTTCATTTCGAGTTCAGCTTTTTGCGCTGTGTGCACAAATAATGGCAAAGTTGTGACGCCATTCATTTTTGAGAATCTCGTTTTTGTCGCCATTGGGCGCATGGGGCTCATTTGCTTTGTCAAGCTCTGTCAGCAGCAAACGCGCAAGTTCTGAAGGATCTAGCGTAAACGATTCTTCATTTATTTTTATTTTAGACATACTGCAATCAGCTTTCGGTGATGCTAGCAAGGTGTTGCATAATAGTTGCTAATTCTGCAATGATCACAAGGTAGTCGTAGCGGTTGATCGTTACGTAATTATAAAAATGTGAAGAATTATGGCTGAGGGCGTGGCTATTTACTGAATGGTTTATTTTGTGGGGACCCCTTTGGGGGGCCCCCATTGCCGATTCAGGCGTCACTCAGGCCATTCGCACGTGCGATCGCTGGGGACACGCCATTCCAACCGTATTTTGGATAGTGTACATTCCCCGCTGGCCGTTGGCACCTGCGCGACGCGGAACCTGCTGCTTGCGAACACCGCTAACTTTACGCCGTGCGCCGCGCGTGCGAACAGCGCCTGAGGAGCGGGCCTCTCTCGCCCTCTCTTCGGCATCCCTCAACTTCAGCATCCGAGGTGCGCGGGCGCCTTCGACCGGCAGATTCACTTCCGGTGCTATCCGCAACTCTCACCGCCTATAGGTGGCGTCTGCACACTAGCCGGTGCAGACGCCACCGGCTAGTGTACACGCTGCATCGGGTCGCATAGTGTTTCCGGCCGCAGCGTGGTATTGTCATGTCTTCATTTCAAAGACCACTGACTCTGGGATGTATCATGACCCACATCGGGGGTTCAGAAACGCGGGTTCGCTGACTGGTTGAAGATGAAGAAGTGTTGAACGCAGGACACATCGTTTGCTGCGGCTTGAAAGAATGCACAGTCTCGTCGTACACCGTCCAAGGATTGTGCCTGCAAACATCACAAGTGCGGCAGAAACCGCACGAGCTGTGGTTTGAATTTAGGAGCGACGAAACCATAAAGGTGGGTCCATGTGCTATTTACTCGCTTTGTTCTTCTTTTTGCGAGTCCCTCGCCGAATAGACTACAGTGGCCGCACTTCAGGAAATTAAAACAGCTCTTTATTTTTACTGCAGAGGCATGAGCGGGCCCCAACGCTCCGTGAGAATGAATAGCTTGCTGCTGGTGCATGTGGCATGGTGTACGTGTACTACATATTCGGTCATCCACTCTTAGTTTGAATACGTGAGCACATGGCTGCGCTCTTCAGCCTGCAAGTGCGTTCTACACATGTGCGTTTCCAGGCAGACTGGTTTATGCGTAAAGGGACCAGGAGTTGCTGCTTCACGTCGTCTGCATTTTTGCTACGATGTGCAGCTGTGAGCACGGCTACGCGCTAGTAGGGGCCCCGTGTATTGCCGCGGCTTCGGTGTCCGAACCCTTGCCTCGCGTTGCCTGGCAAACTATGCTGCCTTTATGCGCTAGTAAACAAAGGGTATTCGCTCGCATTCATTTATTAAAGCATCGTCTATGCAGTCGTCCATCACATGGTAAACGTTTAATGATGCCACAAAGCTGATTTCATCGCCGTAGGAGCATTTTATTGATTTGGTCATTCTCCGATGAACCGTAGAACTCGATTCGCGTGCCCACACCTCAAAAGTGGTTCTTCCAGTACTTATTCGGAGTTTCTTTCTTATTTATTTTTTTGTGGAGCCCAGATGCAAAAAGCCGCTAAATATTACTGCACGAAGGGAGCGCGAAAGGAAAAAAAGGATACACAATGAAACAGGAGAAAGAGCAATACATCAAGGTTATTCACGTAACATGAAGAGTGCCTGTACTGCATTGAAGCAACATTTTTTTTCTTACAGGGCCACTGCTCTTGCAAAGTAGGGAAGCAAGCAGGCAACACAGGCTGTGAGCCGGACCTGATTGTGCAGCATATCCTCACCAACCAGCATGCACAAAAGTTTGAGGAACTTCTCTTCTATGAAGTGGCATTCAGAGATTGGGACAAGTTAAGAATTTACAGAGCTGATATGAACCATCTGAGTGCTCAGCTAACAAAATTTTATAAGGACATGGTTGCTGTGAGCTCAGCACAAGCAGTTAGAATTTGTGTCGAGACTGCTGGACAAAATAATACACAGTAGCAACGAGAGCGAATGCTCAGAATAACAGGAAGCAAGTGCCACACATTGTAGATTTGTGCCATCCCCAACAAACAGCTGGCAAAACAAAACTGAAAAACTGCTGATGCAAAACTTCCAAGGAAACGACGCCACGAGATATGGCAAGGCGTGCGAGAAGCCAGCTCTCGAAAGTATGAACTTAACATATTGCTTTCGTGACAGTCTTCCCAATGCGCAGTTTCAATGTCCACTCCTTTTTCATTCGTTCGTCCCAAGGAAACGAGTGAATGATTACCTCGCCTTTGACTGCACGGTGTGTGCACTGAGGCACACAGCACATTTTGTTGCTCTTGTGCGTCTTGCCCATTTCATCAAACACGTAACCCGTCAAAACAGTGTCACTGCGAAAGGCAACCTGCTCCTCAGCTGCGTAGATCACTGCAGAGCTCTGAAATACCGCTGCAAAAAGCGACCCCAATCAAATACAATACAAAACAAAGGCTGCAGCGCGCCACACTAACTGAACACGGGCGACTTGGGTACGAAACGCAAGCATCACCTCGTTGAGGCTTACGACGGCTGCCGCATGGCGGCGCTACCATCTGTGAAAGTTGCGAATTGGCTGTCGGACGCACTGACTTTGCCCCGCACTGCCCTAAGGGCCTGTTCACGCTCGAGCCGCCCGTCTCCTCAAGTCCCACCGCACGTGTGCGGTTGCACGAAAAATTGCACGTATCCAGCACTTGCGCAAAAATTACCGTTTACACTATGTACACAGTGCATACTCTGCACATTGTAAAGCGAAATTTGTGCACACGTGTTTGATACGTCCAATATTTCGCGCGACCGCACGCGTGCTGTGCGGCGCTTGCGGCGATGGGCGGCTTCAGCGTAAACAGGCCCTAAAAAAGGGGGCTTCTTTTGTGCGGCGAACCTAGCTCGGAAAAGCCAGTGTTGCGGAGGAGGTTTCTCGGGAGCTTTCAGCTGTAGTCTTAGACTGCTTACCTAGTGGCGAGTCACCGTACTGTACGCCAATTTTGGGCGTAACGAAGAAAAAGGCCTTATTTTTTCTTACCACGGCTGCAGTGGTCTCTGCGCGTTGCCAGTGTGTCAACGAAACCGCCGCGGCACCCCTTTGCGTCCGCTGTGGATTGCGGATGAGCTGCGTGTCTCCTTCGACCTTAGCTAGCCGGTTCCTGGCACGTCAGCGCGAACCCCCACAATTTACACCTTGGCTTATGGTTTCGGATCCAATTTTTACATGTGAACATGTTCAGTTTAACGCATACCACCTACGGCTTGACACGGACATGTACCAACATCCCCTTAAGTACAAATAATAAAATTTGACTAGCAGATTTGTATTTTATAATGTTGTGCGTGCTTCGCTGTTTGGAAAACGTCCAGCTTGAATTTCATGCATTACTGCCTCTAGCTGCCATCGCCGAGGCAGGCAGTATCATTATCATGTTACAAAGCGCACGCGTCTTTCGTTGATAATCAAATTTTACGAAATAAACTCTTTTCGCAATTCGTTCTTGTTGGATGTGATTTCCAGCGGAGCTCGAACCACATTGCTATCTTCTTTTATTGCACGTATAAAAAAAACTTTAGTATTTTTATTCTGAAGTTCTATTCTGAATGCCCACGTGGCGCGTTCTTGAGTATATATGCCAACAAAATAGCTTCGATATTTATGCCACGGACTCGGCTCTCGCGCTCCACTCGAACAAAATTTTTGTAATTGAAAAGCGGCGCATACGCAGTGGCACATAGAACGTAACCCAAGTTGGCGTCTAAAAGATTAATTACAGACCGATACATACCCAGTGACACAAGTTTCCGTAAAACAGGCATTTGCGAAAAGCGGCACATGGGCTATCGCATATACACCGGAAGCACACACCAAGTGGCCTGAGTTGGTGTTAAGGAAGAGTGTCACGTACACAAAAGTGCTCAGTCACTTTAGCATAGGCTAACGAGGATGAAGGCGAAAGCCTGCGCGCTCACGAGGCTTTCCTTACGTTACTTGACATATTCATTTGAATGCGTTGTTACGTATGTTACAATGTTGAAGGTATATTTTAATGTTCCCCTTTGATTTAAATAAACGTCATTCTGCAGAAACATCTGCAAACATCGGTAGGTAGTAGCATACAAAAAGCCTCGCACGAGCGATGACACTGCTCCAGGTGAACAAGCCCGGTCTCTTATACGGCCCCTACAGTTTCGCCGTGAAAATCAGTTATGTTATTTCGAAAAAAGGACGTCGTAATAGACGAGAAAAGTATAATTCGGCACGGCTTACTCAGCAGGAGTGCCGCAGGCGCGAGAAAGTCTCTCAGAAGTACCTGCAACTTCTGAGATTTACATACCTCCGTCTGACCAGACAGAGAATTTCGCATGCGAACAATCGTTGGCACGCTCCGGTCTCGCCGGCCCCAACCCACGGACCACCCTGCATCCATATTTGATCCCCCGCTGCCACTTGGTAGCCCTAGAGATTCGGCGCCACCTGCTTTATTATAATCTCAGGTGCTATCCTGAGGCCTCCGTTCGCAAGTTACATGCGCAGTCCTGGAGCAGCACTTGTATAAAAGCCAATCTATCGTCGCAACGAGGAAGGCACCCCGCAACGAAAAAAGCACCCCGCGAATTCTGCAACCTATACCGCGCCTGTACGAGGAGAATGATGTAATGCCAATGAGGAATTTACCCAAAATCCTGTGTTACCATCGTGACAAAAAACATAAAGTAAAGCTTTAACTAGGGTAAACCTAAGTATGCAAAGCGAAACCTATACTTGGTTATTGCTTGTTGGTAATGACTAATGTTTAGCCAACCATTACTAGACTTAACCAATAAATCTTTCGCTACTTAGGTTTCTACTCTACTACTCGAAGACAAACTTCTTTATTCAGGTGGAATTTCTCGGATAGCTGCGAATACTAGTTGTGGTCCGTGAAGTAATCGGACATGGTTTCCACTTGCTCTACGGCCAGATTAGTCCTGGCCATTTCTCGTTGAAAGACGAGGTCTATACAGGAGTTCCACTCCGTCGTTGCGCGTTCCTGGAACGGAGTGAGTTCCAGATTAAATTTTTGCTTCATAGACCGTACTAAGTCTGAGTCATTGTTAGGGCTATTGCTAAAGCCTCCCATGACTAAAAGTAGATCATCCGCTAGGTTAGTAGTGGGTATGGCACTGCCTACAACCCGGAAGGCCTTCTGGCGATTAGCCTGGGTAGCAATCTAAACACCTTGCACGATTATGCCATGGTCTAGATGGATGCAGCACGTTTCACCGTCTTCGCAAGGGATGTGAGGCATGTGTATATACAGCCTTTAGACCTTGTTAGCATATAAGGCTTCACCAGCATTCCGGCTTCGGTCTGAGCGTTCAGCCGCAGCGACTCGTTGAAACCCTGGCAAGGGAAGGAACGTGCCCGGTTGTAGTCCAGTTTCGGTAAATAACAGGAAATCTGCTAGCGTAATTAGCTGGTCCTTAGAGATATCCTCAATGTGAGCCTGCATAGAGTGAACGTTCAGCGCAGTTACGGTGCAATGGTTATCCTCGACCGAGAGCAAAACATTACGTCGGTGAAAGACCGTGTCTAGGGGATGCTTCTCGAGGCGTTCAAACTCATCGTCTAACACACGGTCAGCGTTGCGTACATCGTGGTAGAAGTTGTGGTCTTCCTCCTTGTTAGTGAGGAAGAGTCCGTACAAGCTAATGGCGCGGCTAAGCGCAACGTGCTCCAACTTCTGAGGGTGGCGTTTGCAGTAGTCCCAAACGATCGCGTCCAAGGTTCTGCCTTCAGACTTGTGTATTGGGGCGAGGAGTTACGGAGTCGCCATCTGTCGGAAGCGCCTCGCTTGCGTAGTGTGAGGGATCACGCGGCGCGCTCCTCATGGGTTTCGCTTACCGCGCTCAAAAAAAAAAAACACCACGCGACAGCCCTCCTGGACATTTAGGTAGGTATTATCAAAACGAAGAAAGTTTTTGACTGTCGATATAATAATCTTGGGCAAACTGAAAGCACAGAATCGTTTACAGACGCTATCTCTTTACCGAATGCGTACAGTGAACGCCACTGCGCGCGGTCGCCGCGATGCAGTCTCCCGAACCTGCTTCTTGCGTGAAAGGTAGCCAAACGCTGAGAGTAAACTATGTGAAATATGTTCTTAGAGTAGGCTATCTGTATAACCAAATGGGGCATAATAGAATGGAGCCTCAATCCAGCGATCGCACGGGTTCGCAGCGACCGACTGCGCGCCTGCACGCGTGTCCGCGCGCAAGGTTTTGCTTTCGCTGTGAGCGCGTTCTCGCACTATGCAGTGAGCTTTATGCCACAACATATGAGCAGAACACAGAACACTAGCAACTATTGTAGCGTGGACGCTATCAGAACTGTTCAAAATAATTCCGTTATAGAGATTACGACGCCTAGTTACGGCGACTATGATTTGCCGTCGCGACGATTCAATCTTTTTTTTTTGTCTTCTAAATTTTGGACATTTCAGCATTGTTTCTCAAGTTGCGTCGCACTGTATGTTTATCGGTCTTCTGAGCTGGCTATTTCCCTCTGATTGTATTTTGTAATCCAGTGCATTAATTCATAACACAAACATGACTATATGCCGTGCCTTTTTTTAATCTGCGTCTTATCGCTCCCTTTCCGTTCCAGTGAACTTGCCAATATCTAGCATCAACAAGTTCATAGACCAAACCGTCAGGATATTAGCCCGGCAGCAGGCGCGGGCGATCGTCTCAGTGCGCGTTTTCTGCTACTCACCGAACATCGCGCAGTCCTGGCGCCGTAGCAGAAATGTTCCTCACGTTTGTGCTTGCTGCATACCCGAGTTGTAGCCGATGGCTGTCTGCCGGTTCTAAGTGTCGCCAGCCAAGCTCCACGCAGCTCCTTGCCCTGCGGCTACGTGGGAATAAGGCTGACAACACGCTCCGTTGCGTACGTCCGGCACTGCGGCACCGAGCAGTAGCCTACCATGCTACACGCCTGCAACGGCAGCCACTACCTATTATAGTACTTTCAAATGTTGTCAAGCAGACACCCCAAGGCGGTAAGGCCTCACCTCTTAATCAGAACCGCGGCGCAGGTTGGACTTCAAACTTTCGTTTTCAGCTAGCTTCGGCGCTTCCGAAGCAGCCGACGCGGCCGCTGTGTCCACGTGATCCCTCATGCCACGTCAGGCTGACGGTGGCGCTAGCTTTTCCAGTGGTGGAGCTCGCCCCCAATACTCATGGGGCTGGCCGAAACCAATGTAAACTGTGTCTGTTTAACCAACACGTGCTTGAGATTCTTGCCCTTCATGTGGGAAATCATGCTTATGGGGGTGATGGGAAGCCAGTCAGCGTGACGTTTACGGCCAATTTTCTGCTGACTCGCTTTGGCTTTGGCCACTTTCCAACGTCTTCCGGACGCGAGAGCCAAAGTCTAATCATGGCGCTGTCAACGTCATCGTCATAGTATCGCAAGATTCGCACAATACCATTGAGCAAACCTTCAGCCACGTTCTTTAGAAGCCTGTACGATTTGTCATAACATAAAGTCACGGACCACGGCAGCTTTCCACTGTCCACCCGACTTAGTTCCTGCAACATCTGTAAGGCTTCGCCTTTCTCTTGTCTAGACCTGTGTCCTAGCACGGCGTCTCTATCGGTGTTTATAACCCTCTTGAGACTCCCTTCGGCTACGCACTTGTTCTAGGCATCGACGTCGTTGTTGCTAAAGTAGAGTCTAACTGCGTCTGGGCACTTTCCCGAAGCCTCTGCTTGCGAGACAAACCGAGAGTTTAGCAAGTTGATCTCTTGTTCAGTCAACTCTCGTCCGTCGCCAATCTTGGTGAGGAGCCCCCAAAAGAAGCCGTCGCTTTGGTGAATCACTTGTCACGGGATAGTACTTTAGTTTATGCCACGTCAAGACTCCCGCGTTATACCCACAACCAAGCGCCTTCGGCCGTTTGTACACTTCACGAGCCTTGACGTGCGGTAACTGTCTCATGTCACCGCACATAATCATGTCAAACCCTCCAAATGATACACGCATGTGGGTAGGTCTAATCTCCCTAAGCAGCCGATCGACTCCTCGAAGAATGTCCAAAGAGAGCTTACTCACTTCGTCAACGATTACAATCTTGACGTCCCTGAAGAGTATGTGGAACGTGTTCAGGTCACTAAACGAGAGTACCTTGTCTTCACCCCTAAGCTTAGTCAAGAAGATCTTGAAAGCAGAGTGGCCGGATGCGCCGTTCAAGGCAACCGCCGCCTTTCCAGTCGCGGCACAGGCCATGTAGGCATTAACTCCGCTATTCTCACTATCCCCGTAGCTAATGCGTCGTCTTTTGCAGTATTTCTTGTAAAAGTCTATTACTGGTCCAAGCGTATACGTTATACCGCATCCGGCAGGGCAAGTGAATATCTGCAACGGTATACAGTCTGGGTCAGTCACACGGTTAATGACTTCCGTGATTAGTATCAGTTGTTGATCATTAACCGTCCTCGTACTCATTGAGAAGACTTCCAAAGGCATGCGATCGTCCCGGCGTCACACTCCAGGGCAATGCGAGTGAAGCACCGAGGTAGTTGGGTGTGGCCGTTCTCAATAAAACATAATAAGGGGTACACATGGAAGGTCGTACAGGTCTACGCCCCTACATCCAGCCATGATGACCAGCAAGTCGAAAGCTTTTATGAAGACGTGGAATCGGCGATGGGTAAAGTCAAAACAATATCCACTATACTTAGGGGCGACTTCAATGCAAGGGTAGGCAAGAAGCAGGCTGGAGACAAGTCAGTGTGGGAATATGGCATAGGTCCTAGGAATAGCAGGGAAGAGTCATTAGTACAGATTGCAGAGCGCAATAATATGAGGATAATGAATACCTACTTCTGCAAGCGGCATAGTCGAAAGCGGACGTGGAGGCGCCCGAATGGCGAGGTTAGAAATGAAATGGACTTCATACTCTGCGCTAACCCTGGCATCATACAAGATGTGGACGTGCTCGGCCAAGTGCGCTGCAGTGACCATAGGATAGAAAGAACGACAATTAGCCTAGACTTGAGGAAGGAATGGGAGAAACTGGTACATAAGAAGCCGATCAATGAGTTAGCAGTAAAAGGTAAAATAGAGGAATTCCAGATCAAGCTACAGAACAGGAATTCGGCTTAAACTCAGAAACAGGAACTTAGTGCTGAAGCCATTAATGGCAATCTTATGGGCATCCTTAAGTAGCGTGCAGTAGAAATCGGTGGTTACTTCGTTAGACAGGATACCAGTAAGCTACAGCAGGAGGCGAAAGATCTGGTTAAGAAACGCCAATGTGTGAAAGCATCTAACCCTACAGTTAGAATAGACTGGCAGAAATTTCGAAGTTAATCAACAAGCGTAAGACAGCTGACATAAGAAAGTATAATATGGATAGAATTGAAGATGCTCTAAGGAACGGAGGAAGCCTAAAAGCAGTGAAGAAGAAACTAAGAATAGACAAGAATAAGGTGTATGCCTTAAGAGACAAATCCGGTAACATCCTTACTAATGTGGAGATAGTTCAAGTGGTTGAGGAGTTCTATAGAGATTAATACAGTACCAATGGCAACCACGACGATAATGGAAGAGGGAATAGTCTAGAAGAATTTGACATCCCACAAGTAACGCCGGAAGTAGTAAAGAAAGCCGTGGGAGCTATGCAAATGAAGGAGGTAGCTGGGGAGCATCGTGTAACAGCAGGTTTGTTCAAGGATGGTGGGCAGATTGTTCTAGAAAAACAGGCCACCCTGTATACGCAATGCCTCGTGGTCACGAGCCTACCGGAATCATCGAAGAACGCCAACATAATCTTAATTTGTAAGAAAGGGGACGCCAAAGACTTGACAAATTATAGACCCATCAGCTTACTGTCCGGTGCCTACAAAGTATTCACTAAGGTAATCGCAAATAGAATCAGAAAAACATTAGACTTCTGTCAACCAAAGGACCAGGCAGGATTTAGTAAAGGCTACTCAATAACACGCCATATTCACACTATAAATCAGGCGATATAGAAATGTACGGAATATTAGCAACCCTTATATATAGCTTGCATTGATTAAGAGAAAGCGTCTGATTCAGTTGGATCCTCAGCAGTCGTGCAGGCATTACGGAATCAGGGTGCAGGCGAGCCGTATGTAAAAATATCTAATGATATATATATATATATATATATTGCCGCCAGCATTGCGAGAACACAAGTCGACCGCCACATCCCAACTGCGTTTAAAAGAGCCGCCACACCGCAAGCGTCAAGAAAAGCACCGCAAGGCAACGCTGGGCCGGTGTTGACAGACCGGCGGCTCGTGTGCGAGAATCGGACTGGCACGCGACAGCAGGCGACAAAGAGGAGAACGACGTCAGAAGTAGCGAAGCTCAAGGGACGTTTTGTTGACGGGCACAGGTTCGCCCAGAATGAACTAGTTTTCATAGGAACGGCCGTCGTAACTGTTGGTTACAATATATATATATATATATATATATATATATATATATATATATATATATATATATATATATATATATATATATATATATATATAGGGGCTCCACAGCCACCGTAGTCCTCCATAAGGAAAGCAACAAAATCCCAATAAAGAAGGGCGTCATGTAGGGACATACGATCTCTCCAATGCTATTCACAGCGTATTTACAGGAAGCATTCAGCGACCTGAATTGGGAAGAATTGGGGATAAGAGTTAATAGAGAATACCTTAGTAACTTGCGATTCGCTGATGGTATTGCCTTGCTTAGTAACTCAGGGGACCAATCGCAATGAATGCTCTTTTACCTGGAGAGGCAAGACAGAAGGGTGGGTCTAAAAATTAATCAGCAGAAAAGTAATGTTTAACACTCTCGAAAAAGAACAGCAGTTTACGGTAGGTAGCGAGGCACTAAAAGCGGTAAGAAGATATATATACTTAGGGCAGGTAGTGACCGCGGATCCGGATCATGAGACTGAAATCATCAGAAGAATACGAATGGGCTGGAGTGCGTTTGGCAACCATTGTCAGATAATGAAAAGTAGGTTTGCCGTTATCCCTCAAAAGAAAAGAGTATAACAGCTGTGTCTTACCAGTACTCACCTACGGGGCAGAAACCCGGAGGCTTACGAAAAGGGTTCTGTTGGAATTGAGGACGACGCAACGAGCTATGGAAAGAAGAATGATGAGTGTAACGTTAAGGGATAAGAAAAGAGCAGATTGTGTGAAGGAACAAACGCGAGTTAATGACATCTTAGTTGAAATCGAGAAAACGAAATGGGGGCATTGGCAGTACATGTAATGAGGAGGGAAGATAACCGATAGTCATTAAGGGTTACAGGCTGGATTCCAAGAGAAGCGAAGTGTAGCAGGGGGGCAGAAAGTTAGGTGGGTGGATGAGATAAAGACGTTTGCAGGGATAACATGGTCACAATTAGCACATGACAGGGGTAGGTGGAGAAGTATGGGAGAGGCCTTTGCTTCGCATTGGGCGTAATCAGGCAGATGATGATGATTATGTTCTAACAGCAAATCTGTGGTGTCGTTAGTTTCGACCAATGACGGTACTACCTCTGAGTGCGAAGCACCAGCAACGCCGTCTTGGACCTCGAGCACATGTGCAAGTTTATTGGCTTTTGCCTGTCTAATCTGTTCGCAGGCAAAGAGTAATTCTCGGCATCCCATTCGGGAAAGGCTAGCGCCAAAGTCTGGTGCATGGGTTCACTCATCGTGCTCAAGTCTCTGGCATGCCAAAGTCTATCGCACACACTGCAGACACTGCAGACACTACCAAATGGATTCTCCGTAAACTGGCGGTGAAACTGCCGCGTTGCGGATGCACATTTGGCCAGTCTAATCGTGTGGCCCTTCGCGCATCTGACCCGCTCGTCACCCCTCGTTGAACCCTTTGAACTGTCAATTGCAGATGAGGATGATGAGGCTTCCGTTTCGGCAGCGTCCTTGCGACGTGTGGCGAGGCGGCCATCGCGTTTATCCAGTGCCTCGGCGGCATGTTTCGCTCGATCCGCCTCTCTTCGTCTCTGTGCAGTAGCATCTTAGCGAGCTACGTCGGCCGGACGATCGGATTGGGCTTCGCCACTGCTGAACCGAAGATAGTTCACGAGGCTCCTCGCCTGGATCATATATGAAGACTGCCAGGGTTTTCAGGTCTTTGGGACAAAAAGTAGTCAAAATATGCCGAAAAGTAGCCAAAAGAGTCGCCACCTGTGGAAAAAGTTTTATTTAGTAGCCAAAAAAGCAGCCGTGCCTTCTGTAGTCAACAACTGGCGATTGTTTTGCATAAAAAGAACGAAATAAGGGTGGAAAAAGCCTGTAGAATTCTTCGGCACCGAGGAGAAGGAAAAATAACGGAACAAAATGTTATCACATATTATTGTAATACAGCTTAGCAATATGACTAGCTGATGTCTTATACAAAAGTAAAATGGCTAGAAAGAACAAAAAATTGTGCACCAGCACAATGCCACAAAGCTCATAAATAAAACGAAAAGGTCACTAAAGCAATTCTAAAAACAAGTCAACACTTGCACATCACTTGTAAACCTGTTCCATCATTTCTCGCGGCACTTGAAATCCAGAACTGGCGACACCTCTCATACAAAATCCAAACTTTATCATGAGGATTGCAGCAAGCAGTTCGTGGGACATTATGTTCCTTAAGTCACTCTTTGTCGATGTTACGGTTGAAAATTCGCGCTCCGCTTCTGCGTTGAACAACGGCAAGACCAGCAGCTTCATTGCACCTGCCGCAATGTCCTGCATGGGATAAGAATCTGACGGGTCCGGATATTTGTGAACCATGGTCCAGAACTCGATGGAGGACATGTTCGCATTGACGATTTCTACGTGTCGCAGGTACTTGACTTGTTCCTCAAAGCGGCAGTCTGGACAAGGGAATGCGCCACGCGTAAAAGTTTTCAGTCCCTCTACAGCATGCGTGCCTAGAATCGCTTGTGGGCTGATTACTCTCAATTGGCGGACAAGTGACGCAGAGTTTGGATGGCGCTTCTGTAAGTCGCACGAGCAAGCTTTAATGTAAGCAAAGCATCGATCGTTTCAGACAATGTTCGTCTTCGGTGCTGAGTTTGATTCCTTGGATATGGTCGAGATAACTGCTTCCTAGATTAACATCGTCTAGTGCAAGAAAAATAGATACTAGGTTTGACAGGTCCAGATTAGGGAGGCTAGAGTCATCGCGTTATCGCAGCACGCACATGTTCAGTGTCCTGCACAGCAGGCGCGTGAAGAGTTTTTGTAATGCTTCGAAGATGCCGAATGGATCAATGCCTTACCCTTGAAAGAGCTTGTCATTCTTCTCGGATCAGCAAGGATTGGTTCCTAAAACGTAAGGTAGGCACGGTTCCTCTTATCAGGATACATTTCCTTAAGAAGGTGGACAGCATAGCATTTTTCGGAAACAATCATGAAGTCTATCTTCAGCGACTAATACTAGGATAGTATGCATTCAATGCAGTCTGCTATCACTAGCCACTTAGCGCCTGAAGGGGAAATTATTTTTAGAGGTTCGGCTCCCTTTTGGGCTGCAGCACGCTCACAGTAGACACTCCTGTAGGCAGATTGTCTCGTACTACTGTGAGCGAAGTAGTTGTGCGTCTTATTTACCGTGAATTCCGAGACTTACAGGCATTGTTTCCATTTCCATCGAGGCTACAAGGTCGAGAGAGTGACGTGCACATTTAACTAGTGTTAGTAAAGGGTTGTCATCCTTCCTTCTTCGCCACAAAGAATTGTTGCGGGCGCATATTGCGTTTGCACCGTCAGTCGCTAAACCCATGCAGTCGATTGGGATTAGTTAATTCGCGCCAACTGCTGCTTGCACTGCATCATACATGGACTCAGATTTCCCATCTTTCGCTTCCTTCAAGTCAAGAAGAGTGATAGTCATCCTTTAGGCAGTGTCGCTGTAAAAACGCCTTGCAACGCACACAAGTTCCTTTGCTGAAACATTAGTGGATTCATCAGCCAAAAGAGAGTAAGGTTTTCCTACGATATTTTCCCTCATTTGACAGCAAAGTATGGCGCGATAAGTTTAGTTACAAGTGCTGTGTACTTTGTTCTGTGCATGATCAGATCGCAGTTCGCCCTTCAGAAGACCAGAAAGTTTATCGACGCAATCTATGGCCATGTTTCACGTGGTGAATATTGCAATCTATTAAGCGCACCTTTTCTCATCTTCATCGGTCGTCAGAGCCGTCGCGATTGCATCCCGCAGCCTCTGCTGGTCACTTAGTGCTACTTTTTTGCGGTGTTTCATTGTCTCAGCATGTTTCACGAGATCGGCATAATGAGAACTCGTTTCACAGTTGCAAATGGTCATGTTTTCCCGTGGTCTTTCCTCTGTTAAAAGTCAACATCACTCGGTCCGCGAAGAAGCCAGGGAAGGGCGTAGTAAAGCTTTCACTTAAAGAAAGAAAAGATGGGACAAGCACTCCAGCATCATCCAAGGAACGCGAAGAAAACTTGTGCACTATGACCACAAACAAACACGCGACCTCAAAACGCAATTCCGGCCCGCCTACAAACAAACGCATACAAAAAGAGCAAAGAAACTTTGAAGTACCTAGGCAAAGTCAGGCATTGAAGAAGCAAAATCCCCCATATTTTCTCTCTTGCACCCGCTTGCACTCACGTGTGCACCCAAACGGGCGGAGACTCCTGAAGTGAGACACGCGTTTCTAAACCTTGTTGCTCTATAGTGACGCAAAGGCTGGAAAGCTCTTTGGGGCCGCAAAGATAGGGCGCCTATTAAAAATTTTCCGTTAACTCCATCGTCTCAACATTACGGCCTCAGCGTCTTCTCTGCAAGAAGGATCTAGCTGCTTGGTTGAAACCGAACTGAAACGTGTATTATCTCACTACTGTCTTTGTCCGCTATTGATCAGTCTGACTAAGTTGACGAAGGCATAGTTTGCGTCTTCTTCCCACACAAGCGTTATAATTGTTCTAAATTTAAAGACGCTCTCGATTTATCAAAATAATTATCAAGCCTCTTCAGCCTTGGCAAATGAAGGTTTAACTTATTATTTACAGATTAGAAGAGTCTGTGACTTCAGTTTTAATTTTCTTGTTTTTACATTCCATCGCTTTCACATTACAACCAAGGGCGGCGCCAGGCACAATACGACGATTTGAAGTCTAGAGGTGGGATCGGTCTCGACAGCCATCTTGTTTATCATTGCTGTCTCTCTTGTAAATATTGTAAATACATCTTTATATGTGACTTCCGCAACGCAACAAAATTTTGGAAGTGCTGGGTCCCGCGTACCTTTCACCATCTCTCATCCACCATCTCAATTCTGGTCATTCGGAGCCCACACTGCGCACGTTGGTGCTCCGCGACGGCGTTCTCTGGCGTCGCAGCTTACGCCATTAAGGACCAGAATTTATACTCGTTGTACCACGCAATCTACGGATCAGTATCTGCTATGTGTGTGCGGTTTATTGCCGCGATGTGGTGAACGCCAGCCCTTCGCAACTTTCAGAAGTACCGATACGATCAGTAATCATAAGTTTTTTATCGCCTTGTTATCGCTGCCATTGCGCGTGTGCTATACTGCGTGTGAGCCGTTTTGCCGGTTGTGACGCGCCGAAATGACCGCGACGTTCGAGCTGTGTTCTTGCTGTTACGAAATGTGTTCGCAAGCTACAAACCCTGATGCGTATGTGCGATGTGTCGCAGCATTGCTTGGTGTAGAAGTGCTAGTTCTACGCGATGTGCGTGTGCTTAGAAGTGAACTGTGCAGAAGTGTTGCTGATTGTGTTTTCACATATAGTACCCTTACAGATAAGCCCTGTCACACCGGCGTTTCTGCTTCGAACATCTATCGTTTGTTTCAAAAGTTGTTACTACAGTGTTGAAGATGCTTTTATCGGTGGGGGAAAATTAGGGTATATCATAATAATTGCACACATCAAGACGGTCAGTGCTGTCGTGAAATGTGGACGCGCCTGAGACCACTAATATTATGAATGCAAATTTCTGGCAGCCTTGATTTTCATAATGTGGGCATTAGTGTGAAGAGCAAGAATTTCTAGATTTCACGAAGTAAATTGCTTTATATTTTGTGATGCAAGTGGCTTACATAACCAAAAGTCCGAGCTGCTTCTTTTTGACTAGTGACTAAGCACAGTCTGTTTGTGAAGACACCAGTGGCATGGTAGATGAATATGTTATAGGTAAGAACTGGATACTTCCTTCTTCTTAAGTAATGATTTTATGTTTGCTGACAAAAAGCAATATGAATGTAAAAATGAACACGTAGGACGAGTAGTCACCAGTAAGTGTCACAGGTATGGTGTTATATAATATTCTGCTAGCAGGCAGCAGAACTGCGGGAAAGAAATTTTGCCCAGAGTTCTTCCTCACTAGCTAGCCATGGTCATGTTACTAATGCAAGCAGAATTAGGTAAGGGAAAGTTTGCCGTTACTTTGTATATCCACCCTTTTTGATTATCTGGTTCGTGTCGCCTGTTTTGGCACGAGACTTCACTTTAAAGCGAATAGCACAAGTACCAGCATTATGTGCCTGATAAGTGCTTTATTTTCTTTCCTCGTGTCCATTCTGCCAACAGTCATTAGCAAATATTGTGCATTAAACTGACTTGGGCCTGCAAAGTATGTCCATTAAATGTTTTTCCGGTGCACTTCCATCTGCCAGTAAGCTTACTGCTACCTATCATTCGTGGGTGTAGAATGTTGGACGCTATGAGTGGCTATCTGACTGATCTTTATTTTGCACAGGCCAAGGTTCTACTCATTAACTGAATCGTTTTCAGCTGCACGGCTTGACTATGGAAAGGGGGACCTCGCCTGTTGTCATTCTTTAGCATGCTCATGGACACAGTGCCCTTGAGAAGTCAGCTATCGTAATATAAAACGTGCCTATTGGCTGCTATGAGTTTATCCTGAACACAAATTTTCACAGTTTTGTTAGCATTAGTTATGTGATCGAAGCCAGCCAATGAGGACGAACGGCTGGCAAACTTTTCAGTGACTCTGCCAGCAGAGTGTCTGCTCCCTATATTATGTTAGCCACACTGCTTTGTCATTGTGTTGAATTTTTTTGACAGAAATTTATTACCCAGCCAGATAAGATATTGGCAAACCATCAATTTTACGCCCATACACATGGTCACTTATTTATTTTATCATATTCTGGGCATGACACCCATGTCTAGCTTAGATTAGCAACATCAGCTTAACTTATGCACGGAGTTGAGTTGCTGCATGTGAGAAAAAAAATCACTGTGTAGCTAATAGGAATAAGACTGGTACG
This sequence comes from Dermacentor variabilis, assembly GCF_050947875.1. NCBI lineage: Eukaryota > Metazoa > Arthropoda > Arachnida > Ixodida > Ixodidae > Dermacentor > Dermacentor variabilis. The sequence continues at coordinate 132,918,575 of NC_134570.1, read as the reverse complement.
AAAAATTATTTGTCTTTATGGCTAGTTGTACAAGTGGTGCTGTTCATTTGATGCACACAGTAACACGTAAACACAAATGTATCTGTACCTTGCATTTACGTGCATGTGTGTGTGAATAAAACAGCACAACTTCTGATATCAAGGCACGTTGCACCAACTATACCCATTAAAGATGTTCTATGTGATATTCAGCTGATGTTATTGAAATCGTATCACATGGTGCAGTTACAACATTTCATACCTGTATATAAACCAATTTAGGAACTGTATCCACTGCATGTGAAAGTGCATATTTTAGGCCAATGCAGTACCTGAGGTAGCAGCTGTTTAGTTAGCTTTTGCCACAGCTTATTAGAGGGATCTTGTTTATTATGCCATCCAAACAACTCACATAAACGTTTGTGTTTAGTATACCAGCAGTGAAATACTGAATGCAGCTGCAATTTTTTGTATACTAGTGAGATTAATTCCACTGCTCATTGTTCTGTAACATGTTGTTCTTCAGTCACACATGGTGAAAGTATTTGGCGTCATGAGTTCTAGGCATTAAATTTTCACATGGGCCTTTCGATGAAGTGAAATCTGCCTCTTCAACAGCCAGTTTAGTGGAAAGCCACCGCTGAACCAATAGCTCAAAGACCAATTCCTGCATGCTTTTCGCCAATCCGGTAGTGTGCGGAATCTATGTGTGATACATCACTTCAGCTACACCAATAATCACACAGCTAAACCTGCCACATATAGTTAAGTCACTGATATAGGCAGAGGAAGATGTTTCACGTATGTAACAGTTACTCATCCCTTGAAATGTGATTGACCCAAACCATCGCGAGCATATCGATCAGAACCATCCAGCAGCACAAGTGGGAACACTTCTGCTATCACAAGTGAAAACAAGTAGAATATTGCCACCATCTCAGCTGGTTTGTCATGATTACCTTGCCTGCAAGTTTCTTGTTTATATTGGATAGGCTTCCTACTTTATGAATTAACAGCTTTCACAACATCTCCTGCACTAATGAAGGTACAGCACAGATACCAGTACTGAAGGAGGTATATACAAGTCGGGCAGAGAACTTATGGGTAAGTTCAAAAATGTACAGGTAAAACTATGTCAAAGAAACTATTTTCACAATAGAAGATATACCATCGGCAATTAATGTACATTCAGAACATGCAATAAGTGCCCTGTGTGGAAGATTGAGACCTGTGATGCCAAAAACCTGTTTGCATTTTAACTATTGACATAAAGAAAAATTCCACTCTGTACGTCTGTGTCAGTTTGTAAAATATCAGAGAGGTGCAAGATGGATTTTGCATGTAGTAGTCCCTTATGAATGTGCTACTCAAGTAGTGCCAAACATAGCTATCTGTGTGCAAAGCATTGGACAAGCTACTATATGTATGTCTGACACATTAAAAATCATTTCCATTGAACATTTTGAGCTCTAAATGTCAAATACATGCTGTTTTCAGCTACAAATAGCGTGTATACATATTTTACCTGCACCACAAAGAGCTGATGTGACAAAAGAATGTGTACACCTTAGTGCTATGTTGCTTTTCATGGCAATCTCGCAGGCCATGCCTCGTTGCCGTTCGTTTTACTTAATACTTAAGTTTACTTAATACAGTTTTGAATTTACAGTTTGCTTCATATGCTTACAGCTAAGAATCACAAAAAACTACTTGCATTGTGACTGCGAGGTCACAACACGAGGATTTGTGTGGTATCCTTCCTGTCAATCGATGTGTCCTTGCAGTATAAATTTAAACCGTCACACCTGCAAACCTGAGCTTCCACCCTTTCAATTCAAACACTTTTTTGAATGCTCGGCAGTTATGCTTATAAGCACATTGTGACAGCAAATCTACACCCCCTTAATTTAAGTGCGATGTAAAGGGTTGCTTGTGCATAGCCAAGCTGTTCTAGCGTGGCTGCAAGAATACAGCATTGTCCAGTGGCACCGTGTAGTTCAGGCGTAACAGTGAACTCGTAAACAAAGCGGCTGATAATACTAAGCTGACCCATATGTAGGAGCATTATGTTATCTAACCCCCACGCATAGTTGCTTTCAGTGTACGGAATAACTACAGCTTTGATTTACCAAGTTATATTGCTGCACACACACAGCGCTGAAACAAAGTCTGTACAATGGTGAGAAATGCGCCTAGGAATGAAAGATTACTTGTGATGCGTGGATTTGAATAGTAGATGTGAATGCATACCCAATTCACCAGTATGCATGTTTTCTTCTGGAACAATTTTACATTTGGCACAGAGGCTGAGCCACTATGACCTCTTGACGGGAAATTTGTGTGCTCTCACAGTGCTAATGGGAGTATCATTCATTTGGCTACCCGAACAGTGAATAGATAGTGGAGCACAACAATCTTATAGTTTTACGCAGAACAGCTTGTGCATTATTCACAAAACTGAAACTAAGGAACTGTTTGCTGGTTTGTTATGCAAGTAAAAAATGGCAATGAGTGTTTCCTCACTTTTAGTGCGACCCGGTCCTCCACCATATGAGCCTTCATTTCTTTGTCTTGTGCATGTTAAAGCAGCTACTAATGAAGAAAGACAAACACAAAACCACTAACTACATCAACGTTTTCACACCACAAGAGGTAACTGAACTCACTACTAAGTCAAGTCATTTGATAATCTGTTTGTTTTCAAATAAAATTCAGGTACTGGCTAGCTGATTATGTTACGCTATTTATTTTTCGTTTTCCTAAAATATGGCACTGTGCATCAGCTAGCTAGGTTGTCACTGCATAAATACATAAACAACATGCAGCCCATGCCCAGCTGATTCGAATAACCTGAGTAGACCTTACAATAGTTCGTGGATCATGTGCATCCTATGTGCGCTTAATTTTATATGTAGAGCAATCAGAATAGAACATGCATGTATGATGCTGACAGTATCAAACAGTCTCAAGTCGAACATCCTTGTTTACTGCCATAGCACGGGGTACTGCCACGTCGGGGTACTGCATAATTTTGTGTGCTTTGGTAATGTTTGTACATTGTTGAAATGTTAAATTAGGAATGTTAAGTTGTAAGGTGCCAACAGATTGGCCACCCAGGCTGGCAAGAAAGAATGCATTTGTTTGATTTCACTCAAAATAAGTTCTCTTATCAGCAACGTAAATTATTTGCTTTCAAATAAATACTCCCCTTGGAAACATCTTATGAGCATACATACATCTGCATAAGGTCACCGTTATACATACATATTGCTTTAAGCCAGTCATAATGAGTTGTACACTCCCTGTTTAACCTTCAATCCCTTGCTGCACGAAGTTAACCACTTATGCACAACCTTATTGCGCACGGTGAGAACTCCATTCATCGCTAAGCACATCATTTAAGGTTATGTTTTGTTTGCAAAGTTTACAAGCAATACAATATTACAAATTTATATAATCAATACAAATTTACAATAAATTTCTATTATGCATGTTTGATGCCTCATCTTTGGTGGCTTTATATAATGTTTGTACATTGTTGAAATGTTAAATTAGAAATGTCAAGTTGTAAGGTGCCAACAGATTGGCCACCCAGGCTGGCAAGAAAGAATGCAATTGTTTGATTTCACTCAAAATAAGTTCTCTTATCAGCAACGTAAATTATTTGCTTTCGAATAAATACAGTAAACTCTCAGTTGTACGAACGTCGGTTTACCGAATATTTCAGAATAACGAACTTTTTAAAAATCCCCGGCAGTTTTCTTATAGAATCTATGCAAAAATGTTTCACTTAAACGAAATTCGGAACATTCAATAATGCAATTTAACGAACTCGCTCAGAGGACCAAAGCCTATTTTTACGTTGCTTTTACGATCGGCAATGTAACGTGGCTGGCGCTACAGTGCCCCTAAGGCAAAGCGGCGGCGCGGAAAACGAACGGCAACGAGGCATGGCCTGCGAGATTGCCAGCACAGAACGAGCAAGCATGTAATCTCGGAGGCCATGAACAAAGTAACATCGCCAAGCCAGTTTCAAGCTCTATAACCCTAGCTGAGGTTGTAGGGTACATTGGAAAGTTCAGAGACTTTGTGTCTCAACAGAAAGCTGTGCCAGAAGAAGTGTACAAAAACATTGACTATTTGGACAGTTTTGTTACTTCCTGTACTTTAAAAGTACAAGTGCAGAAGAAGATTACAGATTTCTTTTCTAAGTGAGAAAGGCAGCATTATAACTGTTATGAACCTTCTACTTGTTGATATGTAAAAATTCCATTTCAGACATTTCTAACACTATTTATGCCATGTCGTTTGCTCCATGAATTGCACTTCAAACTTTTGACTCTGTATGCCATGTCTTATGTTGGTCTAGTGAATATTCAGTTTATTGAACTTTCAGTTAAGTGAACTATTTCTTTCGGTCCCTTGTAGTTCACTCAAATGAGAGTTCACTATACTCCCCTTGGAAACATCTTATGAGTATACATACATCTGCATAAGGTCACCGTTATACATACATATTGCTTTAAGCCAGTCATAATGAGTTGTACACTCACTACTTAACCTTCAATCCCTTGCTGCACGAAGTTAACCACTTATGCACAACCTTATTGCGCACGGTGAGAACTCCATTCATCGCTGAGCACATCATTTAAGGTTATGTTTTCTTTACAAAGTTTACAAGCAGCAATTAATAAATTTCTATTATGCATGTTTGATGCCTCATCTTTGGTGGCTTTATATATGTAAAAAAAGGAAAGTGCATTTCATGCGTCCAAGTGCTTTAAGCACTCTCTTAAAATTCGTAGAGTGAAAAAAAGCATGAGCAAGCAAACGCAAGCATATCAGCAAGCTGTGCTCGGAGCCTCACACGCGTGCTCAATGGTAAAAAGGTGTGTCTTGGCGACCTATGCAGCTGTATTCCGCGACAGATGTGCGTGTGTTCCGTATTTTTGCGAGCTATCACTATCACTACAGGAACTGCGCTATCGCGCCGAACACGGGCATTTCTGACGAATCGCTTCAGGCGACGCTATCACTTTCGCGTGACGTAGAACGCAGCACGTTGGGTAATTCGAGAGATTTCGCTCAACCAGCCAAGGCAGCGCGCACTCAAAGTAATCGTCCGAGTATACGTCGCATGTTGCGACATGATGCGATTGCAATAGATCTTTAAGAGGTGGCGTAGATAAGATGGCTGTGCAGTGTTTCGAAGAAGGATGACGGTGCCAATGCAACACATGCGGTTGCAGAACAGAATGTGGCAGCCTAGAGTCGCATTTTCCCCGTAACGCGGAAATTTAAAATGATATCTTGAAAAATATGCCAGTGTCGTCTGCTGCAGCGCCTCCTCTACCTAAAGGAGGCGACGTCTGCTGTCAAAGGTAGTTGCCAACTTTGAACACCTTTGCTCCGCCGAACGGTTGACAGCGGTCAACAGGTGGCATCGCCCAATAGGTGTGCGTGTGCGATCCGCTCGTGCGGATTGAGCGTGCATGGAATTTTGCGGCACCATCCGCCTTTTAGGCGTCAGCACGCGGGCGGGCTAGGGCGGAACGGGCGCGCGGATTGACCATGTATAAGCCCTAAGGGGAGGTATAGGGCAAGCGTGGAGGTGGGATGACAGCAAGGCGCAAGCACTGCCAGAGGCCAAAATGCCACTGAGTAACGCGCCCCGCCAACGGGGAATCGGGAGACACGACTGAGAGCCGTACAGCCCCTCGACGCGGAGACGGAAGAGTGGAGAGCCGTGGGCGACGCCCGAGACAAGGAGCAGCCGCCGCCGGGACCGCGGCACTGCCGCGACAGCGGGAGAAGGGACGGCGAGGGCGGAGTGAACGGTAGCGGCGAGAGTCACCGCAATGGCTCTGCAAGGAGGAGGGTGGCGAGAAGATAGGCGCCAACACCTGATCCGGCTTTGGTGGGCAGGGGAAGTGCAAGGCTCCAGGAGCGCGCGCAGCTAGAGCAGCGCGCTGGCCCCGCTAAGGAGGTGGTTACGGTGAGGCACAACGGCGAGACCGCCGGCGACGCGAAACAGGCGCCCAAAATCTGCGCTCTAAAAACAACTGGCCGCAGTTGGCGCACGACCCAATGCCTTCGCGTTACACTTGCGATGACCAAATAGGCTGCCGCGGCGGCGTTTTACCGTTCACTTTCTGGGGCATTTATGTTCGTCTACTAGAACTATCCCTGGCAGTGTTAGCCAACGCCACCACTCACGGTAGCGCAGAGTGATGGTGCTGGATAACATTGCTTGGTGTAGTTGGTCTATGCTCCGAATAGAGGAGCCCGAGCACAATGCGGAACCTTGCCATCAGTGTCGAGTGTACACCTCCTCCGGGCGAAAATGCCACTTTCCTAACTAAACGAATCGTTAAAATTCTCCGACAGTGGCATTTGAACAGCAAACCTCGAGCTCGAAAGCCCGCTACTGTACCATTACGCCACGGACGTTTTTTTCCCCACAACGACTTGCCTCATTATCACATCCTGGTTTCGGCATGTAAAACGACGGAGACAGTTTGAAGTTATTCTACGCGTCATCATACGTCAGAACGTGACCGATATCTCAGATAGTGCAGTCAAATAATGGAAGTCCGCTGATACTCCTAGTTTCCTGTCACCAGAGGTGACGCGATAGAGCGCCTTGCGCAGTGTCTTCTCGCCTATCTCACCACCCAATCCGCTTAGGAAGAGTTCATCTTTGATTTTCTTCAACTAGGGATCGAATCGGCTTCCGACATTTCGCTTCGCCGGCTTTGCGTGCACTTTACTGACAATTTACCAATTAAGTTACTAATTCTAATTCTATTATTACTTCGTGATGGCACAGGCAAACGAGGGAAAGGACGCTCTCTTGATCGTATGTCCTTGTGTGACGGCCAAAGTGGCTGGAGATACTCAAAGTAGCGTATTTGGCGGCAGAAGGTATGTGCAATTGCGACATGGTATTTCTTCAGGAGGGGAAATGAGCAAAACATTCTACATTATTGCCCACCCCCCTATTCACTATTTTTCATTGCCTGCGTATTTGCCTTAATGACGTTCCTCCGCCTACCTGAGCCCGGTAGCAAAGAAAGCTGCAGTTGAAGGAATGAATGCGATTATTCTTTTGCATTAAGCTGCGGTTCTTGGAGGTGAACGAATAAATAAAGCAATATATAAAAAATAAGGAACTTACACAGCTAGTGTATCCTGTTTTAGTTCTATATTACCCACCCTGGAGCTTCGCAGTTGACGTCTTGGTACATTGAGCCGACAAATGAAATAGCTTGATGCGGCTTTATACTAGAAGCACCTAATTTTTTACTTGCATTTATATCCGGAAGCTGAATAACATGCAAGAAATATTTGGGCACAATATTTGAAGTTTCGCAGATGTAGCCTATATGTTCCGATGTGATTTACTTATTTTACACAGCGCGCTAATTTACCCACGCGCTCCTCTCTCTGCCCTACACATCGCAATTGACGTCCGCAACAAACTGTCCAACATTTATTGCAATGCTCACTCCTTTGAGTTCTCGTGGAACTATTAAGCGAACTTCTTGAAATAGACAGGCTACGCCGCATATTGTGTGATATCAGGTCCCCTGCTAAGAAAAGTTCAGAGTGAAAATTATATATTCAATAAACGTTGATTTGATCATGTCAGCTTGTGTACTGCTGGTTTTTCTATCTTCTTTGACAATGCTGCTGGTTTAAAAACAGCTTAGAGCGCCTTGACGGCAACAACGTATGACGGCCGCGCGAGTCAATCTGTAGGTACGCAAGGTACTTTTGCACAAAAAGAAGAAAAAAACGAACAATATCTCCAACCGCAGTAATCAGAATAACGTGTGGTAGAGCGCACATATTTTTATTTTGCCTTGGTGCATAAAGTACTCAACGGAGACTCAATGCTGTACGTGTGCCCTCCAATATAACAGTTAATACTTGTGGGAAATTAACTATTCCAGGAGAAACTGCTCACCCACTATATTCAGCTGCATTCGAGAGCACTGTATTTGTCCTTGTTTGGCCTTCCAGGGCCCAAACAGAGTGAAAGTACTCCTTGGGTGAGCGCGGGTCTCTAAAAAGACAGACGTAATTGCAAGGCGCGGGATTTTTTTTATAAAAAGGGGGTTGCCAGAATTCCCTTGGTTTTTGCAGTGTAACCTGGCCGGACAGCAAGGTCTCGTTCTTGGCTTCTCATGCAGTCTTCTGGGTATCCAGCGTTGGGGCGGCACCCGAGACGCTGGACAGAAGGAGCAAGCCCCCATCGACAGGCATTGTGATCCCCGTGATGAACGCGGCATCATCGGATGCCAGGAAGGCGATGCAGCGGGCCACTTCTTCCGGCGTACCCACTCGTCCAAGCGCGTGCTTATCAGCGTTCATTTTCTCGAAGATCTGCATGGACAGAAAGTTCAGAGAAACATAAGAACTAGAAAATTATCATTTACCTGAAATTTTACCTAGCACATTAGGGGACCCTGAAACGCAGTACATACGGTACAAATAGAACAGTAGAAACAGAGCGGTCCGAGTACCTTGAAATACGAGTGTTAAGAAAACACCAGCTGTTGAAAAAATTCGTGCCACTTCCACTCCCTCAAACTTGACTTGTGGCCTCTGGTATTGTGCATACTAGCATTAACGCGTGAGCGTTAAGGAGCCCGTGTAGGAAAAGAAATCCGGCATCGGCATTCGACATCTCGCATCGACGTCCGGCGGTGGATGTCGATACGACAAAAAGATTTTCAAACCACGAATACCCAGGCCTACCATGTGACGCAAGAAATTGGCTGAACTAGTTGAATTTTTCAAGCTTGAATGCGTCGCAAATCGTGAACTACTTAAGCACAACCTACAGATATGATAGCTCTCGGATCCTAATTTGAATACACGAGAAAACACAAATATGTTGCGCTAAAATTCAACGAAACCCCTTTTCCAGCGTTTCTACAATGCATAGACCGGAGACGGCATCCGACGTTTGCGCACGCCGGCGCGTAAATATCTTGGAGTCCACGGAACGGCGCCCCCACTTCCTGGAAACACTTCCAGATAACTCGCCTCGCCGCATCACGGCCCATGCAAGAAGCGGCGTTTCTAGCAGAAAGCCCGCCTTCGGGCATAGCGCTTGCCGCGACCGTATCCCGGGAGACATTACGGTTACATACGCTGCAGTTGTCACAAAGTGCGAGAAGCAGTCAGGGATCTTTGAATGCTATCGTGTTCCACTCTTAAAGGCGAAGCTTAAGCGTGCTCCAAATCTTTTATGCTTCTGTACATAAATTTCTAAAATCATTCTCCTGCTTTCGAGTTTCTTTCGGACACAACTTTATCACAGAGTGAGCGCTGTATCTCGAAGGAGCTTGCTGCGATCCCTAGCTAGGTTTGACAATAAAGATGCATGCTTTATCAGCGTTTTCTTCAGCTCAATGAGTTCAGCCAAAATCTGTCCGTGACCATGCAAGTTCTGAGAAGCCCATGCACTCCTACGTTCCAGGAAACCGGTATACTCTCTGCTGGACACGTACCTCAATATCCGCGCTCGATAAGGTAATGCATTGCCGTAGTATGTGCTACTAGAAGCTGTTTCCTCTGCCAGGCTTTGTGATACGGCGCTGCTGCAGGTAGGCGATGTTTCTGTGCTACTTGCCTGTCGCTTCACAGAATTGGGACGCTGCCGGCACTCGACGCGCAAATTCACGTTTACGTCGCACTTCGCAATGTATCTCTAAACTTGCTGACCTGGCGCACGTATACCTTCCGAAATAGCTACGCAGGTTTTCAGCCACGCCCTGCTTCATGCGGGTTCCTGCTGCGGGTTTCTTCCTGCTTCCATCGAGCGAATGGGATGGCTCGACACCCCAGTATGGGATGGAAGCCCCTGAGGGCGGATTACTATGCCCAATGCTCTTTTATCTAGCCCTTATTGGCGTATTCGAGAACCTGCCAAGCACCGTTCGACTACCTATGCCGACGATATCTGTATCTGTACGTCAGAGTTGACAGGCTTCAGCTTCGCGCTCAATTTCAGAAGGCGGTCTCATCAACATCATGCTGCCTGGACAAACAAGGACTGAAGGTGAAATGAGAAAAGGGCACCCTCGTGACATTTACCCTGAAGACAATGTCTGCGTTCGGCACATGAATCAATGGACATGTGATATCACCCAGCAGAAGTCACAGGTTCTCGGAGGTTGTGAGTGTGAGAGACCTGCCCTTGACCCCTCAGGTAGACCACATGAAAAAGCGACTGATGGCTATTTGTCATCTGTCCAGGTTCCTTGCAGGAAATAACTGGGAGGTGTCCACACAATCCATGTTACAGCTGCACAAGATGCTGCTTCTTAGGTTCCCCCGGTATGGACTATGTACCTGTTATATCGAACACCGGCAAAATTAATTTGCGTATATTCCAGAGAATTCAGGCTCAGCTCTGACATTGTGCCTTAGACTATCACGCAGTGCGTCAACGGCTGAACCTACTGCCATTGTTCGAGTTTGTTTGATCACGACGCACATTGCCATCGATACAATGTGTTCGCATTTCCGGCACACTGCGCGGACCCATTGCGAACACCCCGCAACACTCACCCTGGAAAGTCTCCGCATGTAATTTAGCCCAACTGTCAGTGTATATCTTGCCTTGCTTACATCGTGGCACACACCTGCATCCTGGCTGGTGCCGCCTCCATGGTTTAGAGCCCTCGTGAAGTACACCTCACAATTCCACGACTTCAGAAAGTCAGATCTACCACCATTTGCACAAAAACAATTGAGCTTACTCCTGTTGTGCGAGAGACACCGGGGCCACTTGCACATATACACTGACGGATCGACTACATCGATCAGTTCTGACGGTGTTGTGTTTATAACGACGAGAGGAATAACACTGCGATTCAAGACGTCACGTCTTCCGACGTGCGTGGCTGCAAGCTCGCGGCTCAGCGCTGTGCGCTTCAATTCATTTCTGGCCCTGGCCCATGGGTCGTATTTTGCGACTCGAGACCGGCTCTACACAGCAGGCAGTCCTTTCTCTAACGTGGAGCTCATGAACATCTAACGTACAAAATTCTCAAACTTCACAGCAACTTCAAACAAAAAGGCCACGAAATTATTTTGCAATGGCTACCTGGCCATTGCGGGATCAGTGCAAATGATCAAGCAGACAAAGCTGTCCGAGAGTCCCATCAACAACAACACAGCGTTACCATTCCTGCTTCCAGGACAGACGCTAAATGGCAGAATTGTCACCTGGCATGCAAGCTCTCTGGAACAGAGTTGAACGCCCCTAATACAAGACGCCCCTAGTCGCCCGAACTGAACCCTTGGCTCCAATGCCGAACTCCACCTGGCCTTCACCGACGTGAGGTGAGGCATCGCTTCACTACTGGCTGTGGTTGGTAGTGGCTTTCTCGAAGGGATACACTACTTTAATAGGAAGGAGCGTTTATTTGTAATATTATTCATACTCATGGCGCATACCTCCGTGTATTCCTCGGCGCTGACTGCAGGTGCTTTCCCAATCAATGTGTTGATATAGGCTGGGCTGCAAAGAAAAAGTGAATTTGCATGTCACATTGCTTGACACTTTTGCCTACTCCGCAAGTCACCTTCACACTTGCGAGCCATGTGAGGACTTGTTCATAGATCATCATCATCATAACATACAAAGGTGCACTGCAGGACAAACTTCCGCCTTGTTCATCTCCTGCTTTCCGTTCTCTATCAGGAAACTCTACAAGCCCGGTATGACTATTTTCCTTTGAGATATTTCGTGCAACACGTTTTGCCAAAATAATCGATTCTTTCCATCCGTTGCTTTTCTTTCTGGATAGTTATAGGAACCATGGAGATGTATGGGAGAGGCCTTTGCCCTGCAGTGGGCGTAACCAGGCTGATGATGATGATGATGATGATGATGATAGGGACCATGCTGAATGGCACAGTTGCACGTTCCATTAGGACCGCATAGAGATGACGCGTTTCGTGCTTACGAATCTTTGGATGCCTCGATAGTACCGCGCTTGTTTTCTATTGAGGCAGCCTGCTACAGCCTATGCGGAACGCAGTGAGATGTGTCACGCAATCGATGCCATGCCGCCGTTCTGGCTGCGTTGGCGCTGTAGTCTTTTGCGGCAGCACGGCTACGATGTACGGAAACTAATTTAGTTGTAGACACTCCAGCGGATTGCTGCTTCTCGAATATGCCTTCAAGAACGACAGGTCGCGCTACGACAACGGGTCGCACCAAACTGGCGCAGCCCCACTGCAGGTGCTGCGAGAATGTTAGGTGCCGTGACTTCTACGAACCTGGGATATTGTGGTAATGCTGATTCTACTCTACGCCTATACATATAACTTGAAATTGAGTAGTACAATCCATTCTTTACATTGAAAAGCTTCCAGAGCATCCGTCATTTACATGTCTGAATACGAATTCATTAAGCTTGCCTTTTTCTGTTTTTGTTCAAGCCCGTGGCATGTATATTTGTGCGTCACAAGTGTGCCTGAAAATTTTTATTGACAGAAGTATTCTAGATGCAGTTGAAGCCCAATCATCCGCTTTTTTTGTCTTCAATATATTTTACTATGGGCGGAATAGCAATGGCGAGGCGACGCTACACCGCGAGGTCCTGCAAGGAGCGGATCTGCCTCTGTACTACAGCAAACACTATCTGGTCGCCGTTCTTTGGGGTGACCACTGACTGCGAACAAATAACTTCTTACTAAGTCAGTGACCATGACGCGCACCATTATATGGACTCTGACCTCACTAATCACTCGTCATCAAAGCGCCTACTTAACAGTATGCAAGACGTAGTGCGCAGTCAGAGAAGCGCGCAGCTGGGCAACATGCTCTGGTGCGCTACTTGAAAGCCCAAAGGTTGCTATGGAAGAATAAGGGTAACCGAAGCGCTGATGTTAAGCAACAATGATATGAAGTAAGCTTAAAGTGAAGTCTAGAAACCAAGTCCTTGACAGATTATAGGGCACAGTTGCAGGTAGCTTGGATCTAAAGATTTGTCGGACTTAAGACGGCTACTTGTCCGCCTGTTTCCATAACGGTTTTACAGTGCAGATGACTCGACATGCCGTAGGCACCGCCCTCTGAATTTACAAGCCATTAATATGGGACGTATGGGCTATGCACGATTTGAACGAAGCCCTCGTCAACTTGCATAACGTCAACAAAGCCCATATATCGGTATACTGACAGCCTCCGCGCATTTAGGCAGCGGTAGCAAATCCCAAATCAGAAATCAGAATCGCGTATTCGTTAGCAGATTCGTGGACTTCACATGCCTTCATGTGTAAACGTAACGGTACAGTGCTTGACGGCATATGGTCATTACCACAACAATGACTTTCCGGACCACAGAGCTGACATTCTCGCCTACCACCACTCCTCTACTATTCCTTTCTTCGGACACCTGCTCTGTTCTCGTAGACAGACAATCTGTCCTCCTGCGGGACATATGTGCCCTCAACCACCTCTTTCCCTGTGGGTCTCATCCTACCCCACAATTTTTACCTGGTAGAGAAATGGGCCGGGCGACTCTTGCACTAGCCACGACGTGTACTTTGGCTCAACTATACGAACCCATTCTCCGCTGTCCGAAGTACTCCCATTCTGCATCTGCAGCTGATACCCACCTTCTATTTGACCGTGCCCTGAAAAAAAGACTACGCGAATGTGTATTTAGTGATGCGAAGTAACGCACAAATGGTGAACAATGGCTCAAAACCGATGCGTTTCATACGCCGCTGTTGAATTATCTGCATAAAACCTGCCTGCATGGTTAAATGTACTTTCGTTTTGACATTACGTCATCTAGTAAGCCCGGCAAATAAGATGGAGTAACTGATATTGTTACTGACATCAAGTGCACCAGGTTGAATTAGGCAGGTATTGCTTTGCGTAGAGGACGTAGCCAGTGCTATAAATCGACGATGGCACATGGTTATGACTACAACAATGTTATTGCTGGCAGAAATACTTCATTCCTCGCCACCTGCAGCACCTTCACTTTCATTTCCCTCTGAACCAATCTCTGTCCAGGTTGCCCGAAAATATATCCCGGAATGTGACGGTGTAGTCGTGTTATACAAGGGCACAGGTGTAATGTTCTTTCAATGCGAATAGCAATCTTTGCCTAGTTCATCTGTTTTTAGCTAATCTTGCACGAAACTGTATCCTGGGATGTGACAGTGTACTGGTGTAATTGAAGTGTACTGGTGTAATGCTCTTTTAATGGCAATAGCTGTCTTCGCCTAGTTCAACCATTTTTGGCTAATCTAAGCTCAAAATGGCGCAAAGCGCATCACAAACTTTTTTTCCCGCATTTTTAATAGGATAAATGAGGTACATACAGGTATTTCCAGATATACGTACTACTTACTCTACGTACATTACACTATGTTCCAATATAGTACGCATACTGGTTCAGACCCCCCCCCCCACCATATGTCCCATCGCAGCACTAAATTTGAGATGTCCCTGTGGTGGATCCAATTCGTCCTAACGTGCCACGCCGAACCCAAACTGTCACGCCAGTCCCCGGGCCTTTTGCGAACTCCCAAAACCAGCACCTCACACATCTCAAAGCGACACGCGGGCTGCATTTCCCTGTGGATATCGATGGGCGTTAGTCCCTTGCTCCAGTGAAACCGAATCACAGTTCGTTGCTCCTACGCTGTGGACGTGTGAAGAACAACCGCCATCTTCAACAACTGAGAGCAGCGCCCTGCCGTGGAGCTACCGGCACATAAGGCAGGGCTGGTTCAAGAAAGGTCCACCGCTGGGAATGCATATGTTGACTTCGCATTTACAGCCGCAACGTGGCTAAAAAAATAGGAAATAACACTTTCTGATTCGACCTCTTATCTATCTATCTATCTATCTATCTATCTATCTATCTATCTATCTATCTATCTATCTATCTATCTATCTATCTATCTATCTATCTATCTATCTATCTATCTATCTATCTATCTATCTATCTATCTATCTATCTATCTATCTATCTATCTATCTATCTATCTATCTATCTATCTATCTATCTATCTATCTATCTATCTATCTATCTATCCTCTTACGCCAACCCATTTGCCCAAGTTGACTACCTGCGAGAGCCAGTGACCTGCGCTTTGGTCATGAGGCCGTCGTAGTCGCTGCATTGCTGTCATTGCAGCCTCATGCAATTTTACCCTCGTCATACGGTCGTCATCGTGCCTTCTACGCCAACCTACTGGCCCAAGATGTCGAACAGCTTGGGCCACCAAGTAGGGTCTCGTGGTCGCGATGCCGGCGCTGACGTTGCGACGCCGTCACACTGGCATAGTGATGCCGTCATTATTGTGCAATCGTCATCACTACAGGTTAGTGATATAATTTAAGCGCCGACATACGCAACGACAGAGGAAACAACATGAAATGCGAGCGCTAATATAAAAAAGCTTTAGTTTCGGCAACGCATGTTTATGCCCGTCACTCATCACATTGCACTTGCTCTATGCACACCCTTAGAAAGGTTAACTCTTTTTCTGCAAGTGGACAGACAGCGGGATTACACACCCATAGCCAAGTCGCGAAATATTTCCATCCTGAACTGTTTCACGTCTTTGTTGATCAGCGCTTCCGCTGACCACAGTACATTGAGCAAGGAACGTCACAGCCGCGCGAACTACAGTGACATACGATTCGACCATCGCGCACGCTTTTCTTTTTATTGTTTAAGTGTTCTCTTAGACTGTCACTAATGCAGCGTCCCATTCGACCTACGTACTGCTTACCAAAAGAAAGAGGGATACAATAAACCACTTTGCTAGCACAGGTGATTACCGAATTTTGTGTTTTTTGCTACAGCTGTGCAGCGCGTGGCGCCATTTTCTTTTCTTGCACAGCTTTATGAGCTTCTGGTATGGTATGGTATGGTATGGTATGGTAAAACTTTAATGAAGTCCTGCAGATCATGAGTCTTCACGAAGCGGGCCGCTCCCACGTGGGAACCGGAAGGCCGAGCCTCTCGGCCGTATCGTAGGCCTGCTTGACAGCCCAGAGTTGGTCAGCCAGAAAAGGGCTGCGGAGAACCGCCTCCCATCTGGCCGAGCTATTAGCGATGGTAGAGCGTGACCGGGCACACCGCCAGAGCATATGGTCTAACGTGTCTATATCTCCACAATCGTGGCAGGTAGCGTTGGTGTAAGTATCCGGATAGATTTTATGTAAGAGCGGCGGATTCGGATAGGTATTCGGTTGTAGTAGACGGAGCGTTAATGCTTGAGCTCTATTGAGGCGCGGATGAGGAACCAAGTAGGTTCTACGGGTGAGATAGTAGTGTTTAGTAATCTCGTTGTAGGTGGAGGGCGTGTGCGCGAAAAACAAAACTTTAACTTTGTAATCATCTACAATTTTCTTGACATTCTCAGACTGCTTATGAATGCACTGTATGACAGCCACATTTTTATGTCTGCCAGACAAGGCGACCCCATGGCAATCATTCGGCGCACTCACCCTTCTGAACAGCGATTCCGGAACAGAGCACTGTGCGGGCAAAGATGCCGTGCTTGCGTCAAATGCTTGAACTGATAAACTACCTTAAATCTGATGAGCACAGGATTGATCGAGGGCATTTAGAAAAAAAAATAAAAATCCCTCTCTTGACAAGTTTGGCATGCGCAAAAGCATATGATGGTACTGGCTTAGTGCTACGAGGTTTGTAACACGAATACGTCTGCTCTAGATTGACCAATATCTAGAATTGGTATGTGTCTCCGTTAAAAAATGGGCTATATATTTTCATCTGGGTGGCCACAGCGTTCATCACCATTCTTCCCTCTGCGAGCATCACTGGTAGCTCTTAACATTGCTACGTAGCCGTCTCACACTCTATATCCGTCTGATCTGGTTTGATATTTTCTTTTCATTTCATCCTTGCTTTTAAAAGATGGACTGTAGCAAGATAAAAATCGCATGACATTTGAGTTGTGCGCTGCGCTTCACCGCAGCATAGTGTTTCTTCGGCGGAGAACAAAAAATCAGTCATGCCATCGCCGCCAATATATCGCCGTCATCGTCGTCATCACATTGCTTCTTTCGTCACAGGTTCACGTGATAAACTGCAGTTGCTCGCTTGCACAACGGTCTTCATCCATCTCCTAACGCTTTGCGAAAACTCAAGGGATGCATGATAACCAACCTGCCAAACGATTTCGTAACAGGAATTCCCACAGTGCCTGCGATGAACACAATTATAGTAGTTGTGTAAGCTCCTTGTGCGTAGCGAAACCGTGCAGCACGAGAGGCAGGAACACGCTAATCCAGCTAAAATGTGCATAGTGCTCTTACTTGATTGAGTTCACACGAACACCATAGGGAGCATTCTCTGAAACGAATGAAAGAAAACGTTGTAATGAGTTGCCTGTCCAATATGAAACACTGGCAACAATGTGCTGAGGATGGCAGCTTAAGGTATTCGGTATAATATAGACCTCCTAAGCAGTCCTCTCTGAGCAGTCCAAACAAGCCTATGCTCCTTCCCATTTCCAATTACTTCGTAAAATTTATCCCGGTCAAATTAAGTTCTATCCCGTTATCATTCAAAAACCCTCTTGGCTCTTTGCACACAAGGTCTGCATCATATGTGTCGAGCAAGCGCACATGCAGCCACGAAGTAGTGGCACATCAAGCGCGCACCGTCTGAAGCGAAGGATGACGTGCATATGCCATTTGGTGTCAATGGTGAACAACATAAGCAAACTAGGCTGTTTCATGAAGTTCAGTCAGAGCACGCGAATCGAATAAACCTCTTCTGCATCAGCTACTTCGCCTATATGCGTCGAAAGTCAGTAGCTATCGTAAATTTCTGATCGTAGAGCTATTTGTCGATTCCAGTGAAGTAAAGTTGATTTGGCCGCATCGAGAAGTTTACACAAAAGCTGCAGTGTTCGGTTCTTGATCGCGTGTCGGATTCGTTCCTCGAGCTGTTTTGGAGCATGGCTCTCATCGCGTGGCACTTCTTGCTTTCACCATACTTGCAGGTGAAAACTACGGCAGAGTTAACCTCACGATGACTGTCAACGGTAATGCGAACAGCAATCGAGCAACGTAGCGACATTCAACATTCCTGAACTGACGTTTATTTAACACGTGTAGTGGTAACCATGAGACATCTTTGGCATCGCCTATATGCCTCATACTCCGATATCATACCAATTCTATATGGCAGTCGCTTGCAAATGTTGCCCATGAACAAAGAGGTATGACGACGTCTGCATGACACCGATGCAGTAGCCATAGCATGACGAGGGAGTGATATTGATTTTATGACAAAGGCACGTAACGACGACGGCATGACTATAACATGCCGATTGCTAAAATATAACGTTGGTATAACGACGACAAAGCGACAGCATCAGAATAATGACATGACAACGACTGTATGACGAAGATAGCGTGACGCTGACGGCAACGGGATGCCGAAGCTGGAATAACGACGACGACACGGCCAAGATGGCATGACGACAGCCATATGACAAAAAATATACGGCAGCGTATGTTCAAGGGCGACGCAACGGCAACGACGGTATCATAACGGCGGCATAATCGCAATTGGATAACTATAGCTCGATTACGATAGAATGACGAACTAGAAATGACGTCGATGGATCGACAAATGTGACACAGTGACGATGGCTCGACGAAAATGGGATGACAGTATTGAAGTGATGACAATGGTGGGGAATCGTCACCGCGACGGCGATACCATGACGACACGGGTACGACCACGACGGTATGTAGTATATATATATATATATATATATATATATATATATATATATATATATATATATATATATATATATATATATATATATATAATGAATGCTTGCAAACAATAGCATGACGATGCCACTGCAACGGCATGCGGACAATGGGATGAAGGCGAGTGTATGACTGCATCCTGACACCTGCGTGACGACGACGGTATCACGAAAGTCGGATGGCGAAGCTGGAGTGACGACGACTGCACGACCATAACGGCACTACGACGACAGTCTCAGAGTCTGACGATAGCTGCATAACAAGCGCGTTATAATAACGATTCAGAAACGGCACAACTACTACATACAAGGAGAGAGAATAACTGACATCGACGGAAAGACGAACGCAGTCTGACGGCGATGACTATAAAACAAGTGGATGACATTAGTGAATTGATCAAAATAATAAGATGACAACGTGACGAAGATGGCACGAAGACGACTGTGTGCGCTTTCATTTACACTTTCTGTATTGTTTTCTAGATTTCAATTTGAACTTCAGCTAATCCTTGATGCTTTCCTTGGCTTCATGCCCTCACACCATCTTGCTTGCTTGGCAGCAAAAAGGCCACATTCAACCTTTGCCAAGAGTATTGTAAGAGATCAGTCCTACTTGTCAACAGAATTTACGCCTGCTACACGATTATCAGATCCATTGTAGTGTCTGCACCGGCCGCAAGTGCAATTGGCAATTCCAGGAATCAGAAAGAAAGCTAGAGCACCGTTGGAAGCTTTGAAACAAGCAACCTTACAACACATTCACAACGTAAACAGATTACTACATGCCTACACAGATGGTTCCGTAAAACTCAACAGCTCAGCTGCTGCAGTCATCATGCCGGCAAAAGCTGAAGAAATCAAATTAAAAACTGCATGTGTGACCACATCAACGGCTGCTGAACTTGCGGCACTACGTGCTGCACTTTATTTCAATAATCAGGAACCACCACAACAATGGACAGTCTTTAGTGACTTCAAGGCAGCCCTTCAGTGCATACAGAGTCCAACGCGCCACGGACCCAATAAACAAATGGCCTCAGAAATTCGACACATGTATCATCGCAGCCATGATAAAGGACACAACATAATCTTTCAGTGGCTTCCAGGACATTGCAGCACCAGCGGGAATGACCACGCTGACGAAGACGCCCGATCTGTACATGAATGTGGTCAACGTGTCTTGATTCCGCTTTCGCGAACAGACGCTGCGGCTGGGCTGCGACTGATGTCCCGTGAATGTACTTTGCCTCTGTGGAACTGCAACGCTTTTATCATGTGTTGTTTGCGTTCGTTGTCTCCGGACATGCGGATGCACCTACCGCCTGGGTTACCACGACGTGAACAGACCATGTTGTACTGTGTGTGGCTAGGCGTTGCATTTACGAACTCGTATGCTTTCCTTGTGAACATCCATATGAACACAATTATC
This sequence comes from Dermacentor variabilis, assembly GCF_050947875.1. Classification (NCBI taxonomy): domain Eukaryota; kingdom Metazoa; phylum Arthropoda; class Arachnida; order Ixodida; family Ixodidae; genus Dermacentor; species Dermacentor variabilis. The sequence goes on along the minus strand of NC_134570.1, from coordinate 132,898,351 downwards.
AAACCCCGGCCCTCAGTCCCCAGCAGCTGCGAATCAACTGTCCACGGCGGCGGTCAGACGTGCGACGCAGCAGAGGGTGCTAAGAATCCCTGTATCCGGACAGGCCGCCATTGGAATTTGAACCTGGCAACGTTTAACGCTAGAACGTTATGTAATGAGGCGAGTCTAGCAGTGCTATTGGAGGAATTAGAGGGCAGTAAATGCGATATCATAGCGCTCAGGGAAGTTAGGAGGACAAATGAAGCATATATAGTGCTAAAAAGCGGCCACGTCCTGTGCTACCGGGCCTGAGCGGAGAGGCGAGAACTGGGATTCGGATTCCTGATTACTAAGAATATAGCTGGTAACGTACAGGCATTCTATAGCATTAACAAGAGGGTGGCAGGTCTTGTTGTGAACCTTAATAAGAGGTACAAATTGAAGGTCGTACAGGTATACGCCCCTACATCCAGTCATCATGACGAGGAAGTCGAAAGCTTCTATGAAGACGTGGAATCGGCGATGCGTAAAGTCAAAACAAAATACACTATACTGATGGGCAGCTTCAATGCCGAGGTAGGCAAGAAGCAGGCTGGAGACAAGGTAGTGGGGGAATATGGCATAGGCACTAGGAACAGCAGGGGAGAGTTATCAGTAGACTTTGCAGAACAGAATAAGATACGGATAATGAATACCTTCTTCCGCAAGCGGGATAGCCGAAAGTGGACGTGGAGGAGCCCGAATGACGAGACTAGAAATGAAATGGACTTTATACTCTGCGCTAACCTTGGCATCATACAAGATGTGGACGTGCTAGGCAAGGTGCGCTACAGTGACCATAGGATGGTAAGAACTCGAATTAGCCTAGACTTTAGGAGGGAACGGAGAAACTGGTACATAAGAAACCGATCATTGAGTTAGTGGTAAGAGGAAAAATAGAGGAATTCCGGATCAAGCTACAGAACAAGTATTCGGCTATAACACAAAAAAGAGGACCTTAGTGTTAACGCAATGAACGACGATCTTATGGGCATCATTAAGGAGTCTGCAATAGAAGTCGGTGGCAACTCCGTTAGACAGGATACCAGTAAGCTATCGCAGGAGACGAAAGATCTGATCAAGAAACGCCAATGTATGAAAGCCTCTAACCCTACAGCTAGAATACAACTGGCAGAACTTTCCAAGTTAATCAACAAGCATTAGACAGCTGACATAAGGAAGTATAATATGGATAGAATTGAACATGCTCTCAGGGCCGGAGAAAGCCTAAAAGCAGCGAAGAAGAAACTAGGAATAGGCAAGAATCAGATGTATGCGTTAAGAGACAAAGCCGGCAATATCATTACTAATATGGATGAGAACGTTCAAGTGGCTGAGGAGTTCTATAGAGATTTATGTAGTACCAGTGGCACCCACGACGATAATAGAAGAGAGAATAGTCTAGATGAATTTTAAATCCCACAAGTAACGCCGGAATAAGTACAGAAAGCCTTGGGAGGTATGCAAAGGGGGAAGGCAGCTGGGGAGGATCAGGTAACAGCAGATTTGTTGAAGGATGGTGGGCAGTTTGTTCTAGAAAAACTGGCCACTCTGTATGAACAACCCCTCATGACTTCGAGCGTACCGGAATCTTGGAAAACCGCTAACGTAATCCTAATCCATAAGAAAAGGGACGCCAAGGATTTGAAAAATTATAGACCGATCAGCTTACTGTCCGTTGCCCACAAAGTATTTACTAAGGTAATTGCAAATAGAATCAGGAACACCTTCGACTTCCGTCAACCAAAGGACCAGGCAGGATTCCCTAAAGGCTATAATATATATAATATTTCGGGTTTTACGTTCCAAAACCACTTTCTGATTATGAGGCACGCCGTAGTGGAGGACTCCGGAAATTTTGACCACCTGGGGTTCTTTAACGTGCAGCTAAATCTAAGCACACGGGTGTTTTCGCATTTCGCCCCCATCGAAATGCGGCCACCGTGGCCGGGATTCGATCCCACGACCTCGTGCTCAGCAGACCAACACCATAGCCACTGAGCAACCACGGCGGGTCCCTAAAGGCTACTCAACCATAGACCATACTGACACTATCAATCAGGTGATAGAGAAATGTGCGGAATATAACCAACCCTTATATGTAGCTTTCATTGATTACGAGAAAGGGTCTGATTCAGTCGAAACCTCAGCAGTCATGGAGGCATTGCGGAATCAGGGTGTAGACGAGCCGTATGTAAAAATACTGAAAAATATCTATAGCGGCTCCACAGCCACCGTAGTCCCCCATAAATAAAGCAACAAAACCCCAATAAAGAAAGGCGTCAGGCAAGGAGATACGATAGATAGCGTGTTTACAGGAGGTGCTCAGAGAGCTGGATTGGGAAGAATTGGGGATAAGAGTTAATGGAGAATACCTTAGTAACTTGCGATTCACTGATGATATTGCCTTGCTTAGTAACTCAGGGGACCAACTGCAATGCATGCTCACTGACCTGGAGAGGCAAAGCCGAAGGGTGGGTCTAAAAATTAATCTGCGGAAAACTAAAGTAATGTTTAACAGTCTCGGAAGAGAACAACATTTCACAATACGTAGCGAGGCACTGGAAGTTGTAAGGGAATACATCTACTTAGGTCAGGTAGTGAAGCTGGATCTCGATCATGAGACGGAAATAATCAGAAGAAAAAGAATGGGCTGGGGTGCGTTTGGCAGGCATTCTCATCCCTCAAGAGATAAGTGTATAATAGCTGTGTCTTAGAAGTACTCACTTAGAGGCAGTAACCTGGAGGCTTGCGAAAAGGGTTCTACTTAAATTGAGGACGACGCAACGAGTTATGGAAAGAATAATGATAGGTGTGACGTTAACGGATAAGAAAAGAGAAGATTGGGTGTGGGAACAAACGAGAGTTAATGATAGCTTAGTTGAAATCAAGAAAAAGAAATGGGGGGCATGGGCAGGACATGTAATGAGGAGGGAAGGTAACCGATCGTCATTAAGGGTTACGGACTCGACTCCAAGGGAAGGAAAGCGTAGCAGAGGGCGGCAGAATGTTAGGTGGGCGGATGAGATTAAGAAGTTTGCAGGGACAACTTGGCCACAATTAGTACATAACCGGGATAGTTGGAGAAGTATGGGAGAGGCCTTTGCCTTGCAGTGGGCGTAAACAGGCTGATTATGGTGATGATGATGATGCTTTCCTTATTGGAGTGGCCCACAACCCTACGTGCGCCACATGCAACATCGATGAGACTCTCGCATGTATTATCTCTGTCTCCCCAAGATATAGTGCCCAGAGACGAGTGCTGTGCAGAGTACTGGACCAGTTCGGCAATTGTGCACTATTAGAATTCAAAGCTTTAGTCCAGTACTCCCTCAGAACATCCACGCTAAATGCCTTACTCGCGTTATTCAGGTTCTTGCCGTCTGTGGGGCTTCACGGCAGACTCTAAGAACGCCGCCCCTACCGCTTTGTAGTGTACGCAGTTTGGTCGTGCTCGTCTCTATTTCTTTTTATCTCCTCCTTCCGCTCTCTTTCTCCTTTTATCCCCCTTGACCTTTCCCCCTGTGCAGGGTAGCCAACCGGAATGGCCTCCGGTTAACCTTCCTGCCTTTCTATGCACCCTTTTGACTGCTCTCTGCACCCTATGCACCCTCTCTTGACTGCTGGTTCTATATGGGCACCATATATATATATATATATATATATATATATATATATATATATATATATATATATATATATATATATATATATGCCTTTTCTCTAACAGTGGCAAAGGACTTCCATAGAGCAATACATTGCAATTAGCTAAATTTTGTGTAATAATATATAGAGAGGCCTAGAGTGCTAAATGGCGAGCATGTATTTCAAATTAAACAACAAGTATTATTGTAACATACACAGGCGAGGATCACTACGCCGGCGGTCGCACCACGGACGGACTCGTAATATCTGCATGTTGGCTCCTCCGATTGGTGGCGGCAAGCAGCTTTCACTGTACTGTAAGTAGACTATGAGACGAAGTATAGTAACACCACCTCCCGGGCACTGAGCGTGTTTGAGGCTGGTTCGCTACATTTGGCCCTTCGCTAACTACAGTAATTGATCTGCTGCGTTTGTCACAGCATCTACAGTGCACTCACCTAGTGCGGCGCATCGTGTCAGGTGGTCCAGCGCCGCTTTGCTGATTACGTAAGGCACGGCCATCTGAACCTGCCGGTAGAAGTGGCAGAGATGTCGTTTGCTCAAAGATGTCAATTATTAGCTACACAGCCGCTGTAGTTAAACTAGCTTCATTTGTCGGAATAGCAGAATTAATAGATGTGGTTACTAGTAGCACCTTGCAGCACATTGGTACACATAGTACCGGTTGCTGCATTAGCAATAGCAGTAGTCGACGTTACGCTTAACGCCATATGAAATAAATGTGGCGAGGCGAAAGCAGCGGCTATCAGATGCCACGCAACGTCTATCTGCGGCTTGCAAAGGCAGTGCAGGCAGAGAACTGTGCGACTTTCTTTAACAGTATATGCATCAGTCTTCCTGGCGTGGGTGCAGGAAAAGCTAGAGGATAGAAAATGTTTCAGCGACGCGATCAGGCGCGTGCAATTTGCGTTAACGACAATGAACGTTCGCTGCATCCTATTAAAGCACAAGCAATGAAATTGCTTCTGTCCAGATACGGAACAGTGCTTATAATACGTTCTCAAGGGATCATCAACGAATAATTGCTTATTCGAGAGATTTTAGTAGTGGTGCACTCCTAATAAGCTAGCGAGAGGCGAGGAGCTACTCACACGGCATGCACGTAAGAAAATTCACCAGAATGCGTGCCGCAATCGCGTGGTCGCGCGCTATAGTGATAATGGTTGCAGTGCACATGAACTTAGCAATGACGTGGCATCCTTCCCTGCCGACAAGCATATAGGAGTGACAATGCAGGCCCACATAGTTTGAGTTGAGAAAACTTGGAGGAGGCGTAGGATCGTCTTAGTTGTGTTACCGAGCACGGGCGAGCTGTACCCATAAAAGCCGATAAATGGTAAATTGCATATCCGCAGCATCCATTGTACCGATGCATCGCACAACTTTTCTACGAAAATTTTAAGATATTGAGTAGGCCTGTCTATCTCTACATGTGAGACATACGCGGCGTGCACCATACATCACGGTCATTATGGTTTTAGGAAAAAAAACGTCATATTCTTCCGTACGTAGTTGCTGGTTTGCTTGCTGGAGATCGTTGACGCAGGTGACGACAACCGTAGTTTTTTAGGAACGGCGGAGCGGCCGCGGCTTGCCATCCATTTTGGCCCCTTCGCCATAATATTTCACGTTTCGATATACAGCCGGTAGCAGGAGATACCCGACTCATATCGTGCAACGCGATTTCTAATATTTACAGTGGTTCACGGATGGCTCAATAAAAATCCCTCAGTGCAAGTGTATGCACACAGTGTGTACGAGGGACGTTCCGAATGTGAGTTTCGTCTTTTACTTTCATGCGGTAACTTTATTGCCAGAAACAGACCATCATGGCATCGTGAACTATGCAACGTGAGGTCTTCATCATACGCAACATGCCCACGCTCATGAATCACGGACACATTAGTCCCGCGTGCCCAATCATACCGGATAACAACACGCACTTCCATTCGTGACCACGTCGTCATCCCACGTCTGTCTGCCATCGCGATTTGGGTTCGAATAACCGCGGGCACCGCCGGTCTGCTGCTACTCTCTCTTCGGCGTTCTGACCATGCGTCATTCCTCCTCCGCTGAAGCTCCTTCTGTCGTTAAACCAGCAACAGCCGTGGATTCTTATGGCGATTGTTTGTTTCACCTGATGTGCCATCTTCTGTTTTAAAAAATGACGAAACTTACTTTCGGAACGTCCCTGGGTGGTACACTTTATATGGAGAACGTATGGGGGCACTAAACGTGCTTGCACATGGTCAAGCCCGTCGAGTTCAAAGTGATCGGAGAGTGCGTCCTGCTGAAAAAAAAGTAAAGGCGCGGGAATAGCCGACGTTACGTGGGCGCGCGCCACAACGCTGCGCAGTTGCCGGATACGCCGGCGCAAAGAGGATATTCTAGAGTCTAGCGTTACCGCGCACCTAGCATAACCGAAGGCGTTGGCCGTGCTCTGGCGTGGTCAGAGTGGTAATAGAGCCCGTCTTATCTCGCACCAGAACCACCACAACCGCTAGATCAGAGTACATCGGGTGTTGGCCTAGCTGGCCGGCAGCCTGCTGGAACACAGTTCGGGTGCATTGAAGAAGTTTGGTTGATTTTCTGCCCTTAACAAATGAGGAAAAAAATGTCGGCTTGGTATGCACATGTGCGCATGCACTGCGGTAACAGCTGATCGCCGAGACGCTGTGCGCCATGTTCAACGCGTCTCACGTGCCTCGACATAACGAATCAGTTTGTCCGTTGCGACTATAATTCATTCGTTTTCCGTGAACACAGCCAGTATGGTTCCGGAAGCTCCGTCCCCATGAGATCGAAGGGTATTTTGAGCGGGATAACAAGTTGAAGCAACCCAGTGGGTTTCATATGCAGTGATTTGGGACATTGAAAGCCGCGTCAACCTCTGGCGCAGAGCTATACAATAGCCAACAGTCGTGACCAGCAGTACCGCTAGCGTAGGGTGGAGGGGGGGAAGGAGAGTCCGCCAGAACCGCAGGCGTTCCGACGTGAACCGTTCGTGGCACGCTAAAAGAGTGTTGTCATCGCGGAGGTGGGTGGGTACGACCACAAAAGAAGCTCTTGACAAGGTAAGAACGAAGTGCCCATTCTTATACATAACGAGCACTATCCGTGAGAAATTTGTCGAGGAAGGCATGCTGTGCGGCCCCCTAGGTTATCATTTATGGACCGTATTGAATTGTCAACTCACTGCTCTGCCATGAGGTCAAAGGTGTTAACGGCTAAGAGAAACAAACTTTGTTCTGTGTCTGCAGCAGTCGCTTGCACGCGGACGTGCAAAAGCGTCTCGGCGTGTTCGTGATGGCGTGTTCATGAATCGTTAGGTCACAAACACGACCCATATGGTGTAATTTACTTAAGAATGTAGAGACAGAGGTCTGTGATAAAGCTTGACATTTGACTCACCGCAGTCAAGGATCCGGCGGTGGAAATGTTCACGATGCTACCTGAAAGAAAAATAAACATGGATAACTGAACTCTTAAGCGATAATGCCAATCTTGTGCGGTGTAGAATCAACCACAAAATTTTCCAGAGCGCCAAGTTAGCGAGAAAGCTTAATATCTGCACGGCCTCACAACACAGTCTGGTATTCAATATTACAGCCTCTACCAGTATACGTGAATAACGTTCTGATGTTCGGTTTTACTGACCACTGTTACAGGCTGCTGGGAAATTAAACGCTTTTGTTATCCCGTGGCCCGTAGGCTTTTGTGGTTGACTGCACTTCATTGCTTAAGTGTCGGTTATGATTCGTTGATCACGAGAAACAAGATCGCACCCAAACGATTGATGACGGCACCGCCCATAGCTTTGGTGGGCCTCATGAAAGTACTGTATTGACACTGATATATAAATGTATACTGTATTCACTCTGACGAGAACATATATATGTACTGAGGCTGCTGAACCAAACACTCAAACCTGTATTGCAATGGCTCGGGTCTAGAACATGGCATATAGCACAGCGAACGAAGAGAGTCGTCGCGCAATAGAGCTAAGTAGAACATAATGCAAAGTTCACCTTTAGTTTGCCGCAAGTAGGGCACAGCGTTTTTGATCATGCATAGCGAACCGAGGAAGTTCGTCCCCCACACTCTGTTAAAGACTTCAATTGAGGTACTTTGAATGGATCCTGCCACAGCAATCCCAGCATTGTTAACCTGCAATAGGAAGAGTGTAGTGAAATGACAACAGTGTAACGTGAAGGTTAAAAGATTTTAGGTGTTTTAATGCGTTAACGTTCTTTGGACATTTCAGGTGCTTTCCAGGTGTTATGTATGTTTGTTTATATGTTTCTATCTAACCGTTTTCCAGCCTACCCGAGTCACTAGCTAGTCAGTGGTCTAATGGGTAGCGCATCGAGCTCCTGTGCTGAGGTGACAGGCTACGAAACCAACCATTGGACCAACTTGGCTCAACAACCATATGGCAATGTTTGCATATGTGCCGCACTTGAACGAGCCTCTTTCACCTGGACATCAGCTACTGTACACGCGGTGCTGGGTACCTACCGCTGTTCGAAGAAACTTTTTGACGCCTGCTTGGAGTACTGTGTATGCTACTCGGTTTGTGCTGGTTTTCAATGGACCTCTTTTGTGCCAACTTGGATCTCTACGTATGTTCCAGTAGGTGCGTATCGCTATTCAACGAACATATTCGACACCAACTTGGGCAACTGGGTAAGTGCCACTGGAAAGGTGACGCTTTACAATGAGGAATACAAGCCCTTACGCTTATTTGATGCTCAGTGGAATCGAGCCCACGTCACAAGGGTCCTTCAAAGACAACAACCCTCCGCTTTCGCAGGCTTCGCCGCAAAATTCACTGGGTACGTGCCGCTTTCAAAGAACGCCATTCAGGCCAACATTTAGTGAGCTGCGCCACAATTACACTGGCTCTGTTCCGCGCTTCATTGAACCTCTCGTGCATACCCATGCATACCGCAGCGCAGCAGCGCCAGATTTCCCTCTAGGTAATGTAGTGAGAAACTCGATGCTCTTGATGCCTCACGCAATACGAAACGATGTCTACCAAAGTTTAAACCACCATTACTCGCGAGGTGCGATCTAACACGCGCAGCTCGTTCTTATCAGTTGCTGCATAACTGCTGATTCACTGTCGACTGGCTGGCCGCCCGTCTACATGCGGCGGTTATTAGATCCACCATTGTCGATTCACGCTCTGCGGCGAAAGCTGTTGGCGTGCTCCTGTGTTTTTGTTTTAGGGGCATTCTGTCCTTGTCCAGCACTCTGTGTGTGTCATTAAACGAATTTGCAATCTTGATGGTCCGTACGTCATGTCGTGTAAAAGCTGGGAACTAAAGGTGATGCCCAGGATTGCTGGGGTTGTTGCTCGAAGAGATGAACATTAGTTTCAGAAAAAAATTAAATGCATAATTGACTCATTACCAAAACTTCACTAATGAAGTTTTCACTAATTCTCTTAAGGCACATATTGAAATTTACAAATTCTAGCCGGGGAGTCCGCAAGGCGGGCCCTCTTGGGACGAATTCTCAAGAGGGCAGAAGTTTGGATATTCATACCCGAACACTGCGGGGAAATGCATTGGCATTCCAGTTGCTTTTGCGCTTCATCGCATAAAACTACGTTTTGTTAAGAAAGTTATTGGAACAACATTGCATACTTACTGCAAGTTTGACGGCACATATCTCGTAACTTGTGTCATCCACACAATTCATTTCAAGTGCATATACCTTGTCGTGCAAATAGCTATAATTTGTCAATTGCAATTCTGCCATAAGATCAATATCTAAAGACTAAATTACTGATTTTTTGATAATTAGTCGATTATTTACAACCGGTCACCTCCATATACCGTAGTATATTACTCAAGCGTTTCACTACTGTAAAAAAACAACACGAAATTTTACGAGCATTTATGTCTATTGACAATTAATTCGAACATTTACAACACACGTCAAAGAGAAACATGGTACGTTCATAAAGCGCGCACTAAATACGGTCAACAAATGTTACGCCACGCACTGCCATCTTTGTTAAACTCGTTCGAAACTTAATAGACACCTATCTCTCCTCTTAATGGGCTCATTGTGGACTCCTTTTTTTTTTGTTTTGCTCTGGTATACACTGACGCCATGAATGCTTAACCAACTTTCTCTGCTTGTAAATAACTTATTATTTATAGATGTTAATTTCAAGGCTGTATTATTTGTATCGTTTTATACTATTCGCTTTCTGTAATATAATTTCTTTGAGCATTCTATTGTTGATTTTTTTACCTGTATGCATTTCTGTTATACAATGCTCACTAATGTTAACGTTTTTTTTTTCTCGTTTATCAATCATTGTATGTTTGTGTTGTCTTTATTGTGCACAGTGCCATTTCCCTAGGGCGTACACACCCCGTCAAGCTGAATTCATATGGTTTTTTGTTTGTACTCCTGTCATCTGCACATGTATAGATGCAAATAGACTTGAATTGAATTGAATTATGCATTTCATTTTCTTATGCAAGTAATTTGTGCCTCTTTGAGTAGACCAGTTCATGGACTGAAAGTGTGCTAGCTCCCACAGGCAATTTGTCAAAAATTTTGAAATTGTTCGCTGAAACACCCTGCATAACGAACTGCCGTGGTTGCTCAGTAGCTACGGTATCGGGCTGCTGAGCACGAGGTCGCGGGATCGAATCCCGGCCACGGCTTCCGCATTCCGCTGGGGTCGTAATGCGAAAACAGCTGTGTACTTAGATTTAGGTGAGCGTTAAAGAACCCCAGGTGGTGGAATTTTCCGGAGTCCTCCACTACGCGGTGCCTCATAATCACAAAGTGGGTTTTGCACGTAAAACGCCAAAATTTAAAAATATACCCTGCATAACACGAACTTATGAATAAAACATTGTAACAAATTCACATATACATTCATATATCAAGTTTGTCCAATTTAGACGCTCCAACAAATGCAATTGATACAAATGCGATATTTGTTTTTATAGTGAATTACGTTTTCTTAACTTCGTACTTCTATTCGTTTTTTTTTTTTACGTTTACCGATTTGTGGCAATTCTTGTAAAACATTTTACGGCTTAAATTAAAACATTGTTTTCTGTGGTCCCTGTGATTAACCTTTTTCTTTTAAATGAAATAAATTTGATTCGAATCTGTTCAACGGTTTTGTCATAAAAGCAATCTTTCGTTCTACATATATTTGACCAGCTGGCATCGGGGATAAGACAGAGCTAAAACTTCCTTACAAAGCATCACGCCCTTTCTATATGAAGCCCAAACAACATAACTGATTATAGGCAAGCCAGGGGCCACAGTCCTGTAAAATAAAATCCATAAAAATGTCCACAAAAAAAGAAGGTTAGCTTCAGCGGAAGCGTTGCGGGAGCAATGCTCTCGGCCATACATGTTGCACGGAACGCCGACGAGCTGTCTGGCCAGTTTTGTAGCACAATCGTCGATTCATTGCCAGCTGAGCAAATATTGAGGAGTCTTCGAGATAACGTTGATACATAAGCACGCTCGTCCCCAAGTGCCTAGGTGAAGCGACAATCTTTCGACAATTGGGCAATTTATTCGACAATCGACATTTTTTGTTGTGTTTAGTTGTGCGTAAAGGCATACGTCATGGCGCTATTTTCGATTTCCTTAAGGTCGATACGCCATGTCGTGGTAACAGGAAACTACACGAAAAGTCCCTAATTCAAGGCTGTGATGCGAACGCATTAAAGCGATTGTAGACCTCAGAACACTGTGAACGCGCTCATTACGTAGCGTCATCTCCTCTTCATTGACTATGCCGTCACGTGCCCACTGATTTGCGCACTAAGCCACGCCTTTAGTCAGCCAGATGGCTGCGACCTGCCGTGTGCAATGATGCACGCACTAGGCACAGATTTAGTCAGCCCGAACCATGAAGCATTCTTAGCGTCGGGAAACGTGCTGCCCTCGCACACAATTAAGCGGCCCGGGTTCGATTCCAACCCCAGAATCAATTTTACCGAATTTTCTTGTCAAAGCAACTAATTTAACGTTTTTACAGGAACCTATCTGAAGAATTTGATGCCAATCGGCGCATTTTTCTCGTCTTCTTGCTCCTTGCGCCGTAGCCCATTTTTGCTACCAACTCTCGACCTCACCGACTACACCGGCGGATTTTCGCGTAATGGGGCGTATAATGCGTTCGCATTAAAACATGCATCGACTTTGTGTCTTCGCCATAAAGCATCTTGCCTTTTTCTTTTTTCACCGCCGCACACAGCCGATCAAGGTTCAGTTCTTGCAATAGGGCTGCTTTCTTATTTATTTATTCATACCGTTGCTGTGTGGGCAAAAATACAGGTGTTATAAATTGGAGCACTAATACAAAAGAAATATCATCGTATAATAAACATATTAGCGCAACTCAGCAGAACACAAGTAAGCAAGAGTGTACATTTGGGTATATAAATTCTGATATCAATATTTAGAAGTTACATAAAGTACAATAGGTTTTTTTCGCTCAAGAAAGCTCTGCCAAATATTTTAACGTCATTTTACAGGGCAACATCATTCGGTAATTGGTTCCGCGTATCTATAGCACACACAATAAATGAGTTTTTAAAGGACAATGCGCTGTACTTTAAAGCCTTTATGATCTTACCGTGCTTTGTGCGCGGTAGTGTTTTTGTTTATGTCCGCCTTATGGTCTTCCCTTTACTTCTGTCAGACTTCTTAATTATAGCCTGCGCAGCTTTCTCTTAGAACAGCCCTTACGGTAGGAGACGGAATGTTCCCTCTCTATGCGCCACCACTGGTCTGAGTTGTCCAGCCACTAAGTAGTCGACCAACCGAAGCGCGCGGTTCTTGAAGCCTTATTACTAGCTGAGAATTGCTTAGCGCGCAAAAATGACGACCATTTAGTTCAGTAAGCACCCCAGGTAAGCCCGAAGAAGATTGGTTTGGGGTTTATTTCAATCAAGAAGAAAAAAGGATTTTATGTGCAACTTCAAAATCCATTATTTGCGCTCGCAACATTGCCCATGCATATAATCAGATGGAAACCATATCAAGGGTCACGGCGGCTCTTTCGCTCCCAACTGTGCCTAAGTTTCTCGAATGTGGCATGGAACTGAGGTGTTTCTTCGAAGCCGAAAGGGTCCGTGCTGCAGGTAACCTTACATTACTCGCTATCAAGGATTTCAACGACGAAAGCGCGGAAATAATTGCGCCGGGCGTGCAAACATGCGGTTTGCTCGGCGATCTGCCTCAGAGTTTTCAACAGAGAAATAGCCTGTCTAGTGTGCTGGAGGTTGAAAAAGACAAGTGTTTGTGTGTATCGGGCCTCTCTCAAAGGGTCAAGCCTGGTGCGCGGCGTTGTTCTACTCCAACAAGCAAGACAATCGACTGCTTCGACCTTCAAAGGCAACCGCGCGCTGTGACACGTTTTGCAGTAAATCACACGGACATCCCACAGTATATAGGCAGTAAGCTCCTCTGACTGCTCTGCTTAAGGAACAGGGTTTGAAACTAACCGTAGGACCAACTTTCGTCATTTGTACTGGGCATGTGCCAACGTTCAGTGGGCCTTTTGTGATGCCAGCTTGGAGTGGTGGATATGTGCCACTTGGTGTGTGTCGCTCTTCAATGAGCCCCTTTGACGCCATATTAAGTAATTGGGTATGTATGTACGCGCCGCACTTGACTGACAAAAAAAATTGTCAAGGAACTTATGTCACGAGGTCTGTCGACGGTAATGCGCTAACATTGGATCAGTATAGCGACGAGTTATGTATGAGGCATTTGCTGCAGCGGGATGCCTCTTTCGCGCTTCGCGTTGCCTTCTGGACACGCTTTGCCGTCCAGCGGCACTGCCGCGAAGTCCAAGCGTGGCCTCTGAGACAAGGGCGGCACGCCGGTGCCTCTGAAGGCTGAGAATTGCTCCACCGCTTGCCGCAAGGTGCGTGGCACGTACTCGGCGACCCAAGGTGGCGAGAGGTTGTGATCTAACTTCCTCTCCTAAATAAAAGAAATTTGAATAAAATCCGTTGAGCGGTTTTCTCATAAAAGCAATCTTGCGTTTTACATGCATTCGAGTAGCCGGCATCAGAGATAGGCCAGAGCTGTTACCTCATGCAGGCTAGGAGACTATTTGTCACCGCCCCATTACAGAAGCGACACCAATAAACCATCATCATCTTAATCACGCGGATAGTTTTCTTACGCTACCTTTACTAATTACCTTTACTAATTAGAGGGCAGTAAATGGGATATAATAGGGCTCAGTGAAGTTAGGAGGCCAAAAGAAGCATATACAGTGCTAAATAGCGGGCACGTCCTGTGCTACCGGGGCTTAGCGGATAGAAGAGAACTAGGAGTCGGATTCCTGGTTAATAAGAATATAGCTGGTAACATACAGGAATTCTATAGCATTAACGAGAGGGTGGCAGGTCTTGTTGTAAAACTTAATAAGAGGTACAAAATGAAGATTGTACAGGTCTACGCCCCTACATCCAGTCATGATGACCAGGAAGTCGAAAGCTTCTATGAAGACGTGGAATCGGCGGTGGGTAGAGTGAAAACTAAATATACTATACTAATGGGCGACTTTAATGCCAAGGTAGGCAAGAAGCAGGCTGGAGACAAGGCAGTGGGGGAATATGGCATAGGCACTAGGAACAGCAGGGGAGAGTTATTAGTAGAGTTTGCGGAACAGAATAATATGAGGATAATGAATACCTTCTTCCGCAAGCGGGACAGCCGAAAGTGGACGTGGAGGAGCCCGAACGGCGAGACTAGAAATGAAATAGACTTCATACTCTGCGCTAACCCTGGCATCATACAAGATGTGGACGTGCTCGGCAAGGTGCGCTGCAGTGACCACAGGATGGTAAGAACTCGAATTAGCCTAGACCTGAGGAGGGAACGGAAGAAACTGGTACATAAGAAGCGGATCAATGAGTTAGCGGTAAGAGGGAAAATAGAGGAATTCCAGATCAAGCTACAGAACAGGTATTCAGCTTTAAATCAGGAAGAGGACCTTAGTGTTGAAGCAATGAACGACAATCTTGTGGGCATCATTAAGGAGTGTGCAATGGAAGTCGGTGGTAACTCCGTTAGGCAGGATACCAGCAAACTATCCCAGGAGACGAAAGATCTGATCAAGAAACGCCAATGTATGAAGGCATCTAACCCTACAGCTAGAATAGGACTGGCAGAACTTTCGAAGTTAATCAACAAGCGTAAGACAGCTGACATAAGGAAGTATAATATGGATAGAATTGAACAGGCTCTCAGGAACGGAGGAAGCCTAAAAACAGTGAAGAAGAAACTAGGAATTGGCAAGAATCAGATGTATGCGTTAAGAGACAAAGCCGGCAATATCATTACTAATATGGATGAGATAGTTCAAGTGGCTGAGGAGTTCTATAGAGATTTATACAGTACCAGTGGCACCCACGATGATAATGGAAGAGAAAATAGTCTAGAGGAATTGGAAATCCCGAAGGTAACGCCGGAAGAAGTAAAGAAAGCCTTAGGAGATATGCAAAGGGGGAAGGCAGCTGGGGAGGATCAGGTAACAGCAGATTTGTTGAAGGATGGTGGACAGATTGTTCTAGAGAAACTGGCCACCCTGTGTACGCAATGCCTCATGACCTCGAGCGTACCGGAATCTTGGAATAACGCTAACATAATCCTAATCCATAAGAAAGGGGACGCCAAAGACTTGAAAAATTATAGACCGATCAGCTTACTGTCTGTTGCCTACAAAGTATTTACTAAGGTAATTGCAAATAGAATCAGGAACACCTTAGACTTCTGTCAACCAAAGGACCAGGCAGGATTCCGTAAAGGCTACTCAACAATAGACCATATTCACACTATCAATCAAGTGATAGAGAAATGTGCAGAATATAAGCAACCGTTATATATAGCTTTCATTGATTACGAGAAAGCGTTTGATTCAGTCGAAACCTCAGCAGTCATGGAGGCATTACGGAATCAGGGTGTAGATGAGCCATATGTAAAAATACTGGAAGATATCTATAGCGGCTCCACAGCCACCGTAGTGCTCCATAAAGCAAGCAACAAAATCCCAATAAAGAAAGGCGTCAGGCAGGGAGATACGATATCTCCAATGCTATTCACAGCGTGTTTACAGGAGGTATTCAGAGACCTGGATTGGGAAGAATTGGGGATAAAAGTTAATGGAGAATACCTTAGTAACTTGCGATTCGCTGATGATATTGCCTTGTTTAGCAACTCAGGGGACCAATTGCAATGCATGCTCACTGACCTGGAGAGGCAAAGCAGACGAGTGGGTCTAAAAATTAATATGCAGAAAACTAAAGTAATGCTTAACAGTCTCGGGAGAAAACAGCAATTTACAATAGGCAGCGAGGCACTGGAAGTCGTAAGGGAATACATCTACTTAGGGCAGGTAGTGACGGCGGATCCGGATCATGAGACGGAAATAATCAGAAGAATAAGAATGGGCTGGAGTGCGTTTGGCAGGCATTCCCAAATCATGAACAGCAGGTTGCCGTTATCCCTCAAGAGAAAAGTATATAATAGCTGTGTCTTACCAGTACTCACCTACGGGGCCGAAACCTGGAGGCTTACGAAAAGGGTTCTCCTCAAATTGAGGACGACACAACGAGCTATGGAAAGAAGAATGATAGGTGTAACGTTAAGGGATAAGAAAAGAGCTGATTGGGTGAGGGAACAAACGCGAGTTAATGACATCTTAGTTGAAATCAAGAAAAAGAAATGGGCATGGGCAGGACATGTAATGAGGAGGGAAGATAACCGATGGTCATTAAGGGTTACGGACTGGATCCCAAGGGAAGGGAAGCGTAGCAGGGGGCGGCAGAAAGTTAGGTGGGCGGATGAGATTAAGAAGTTTGCAGGGACGGCATGGCCACAATTAGTACATGACCGGGGTTGTTGGAGAAGTATGGGAGAGGCCTTTGCCCTGCAGTGGGCGTAACCAGGCTGACGATGACGATGACCTTTACTATGCCTCGTTAAAGTGAATTAATGTTCCGGGAGCGTACGGTCATAACAGAATTGTTTTTTTTTTGTCGCAGAATAATGGAACTACCGCTGTGGTGTACTAGTAAAGAACCCTCATTACAGTGGTCGGGTTCTCTATTCAAATCGAGGAAATGAAAGAGCGCAATTTCTTAGACGTGAAACGTGTTCAAATTCGGTCACAGAGTGTCGCTTGCTAATATCACATTCAACGAAAACGTGTTATACTGATACGGCTTATATCACAGTCCTTTATTACTCTCTCTCTCTTTCTCTCTCTCTCTCTCTCTGTCTCTCTCTCTCTATATATATATATATATATAATGCAACCGTACTGTCCGCGCACAATACTTTGGAATCTTAGTGTAGAGGAAAGAAGCCACTCCTCAATCACACATGTGTTACATACACAGATGGCGCCATTGTCGCGCCGCGCACGACCGTAATTGGTGCTCAATTTACCATTTCGCTCGGCGTTCACAAAGGCGTAAGTCGCCATACACACTTGAATGTGTACGGTGCCTCCGCGATCGACACGCAGGGTGCGGAAGCTGCGTAAGACAGCGGGATGCCAATTCGTCTCCTGGACCTTCGACCGCGGTGGTCGAACTAAGGATAGGGAGCGACCTAAATTGCAAGATTAATCTATAGGACTCCTGCTAACTATGTCGTAGGTTAAGCATGTAAGCTTTCTAATACCGAAATAAGTACCTATATACTGGTGTAATAGCCGCATTCGTGTAAAAGCCGGACCGAGAACTCTGTAAAAAAAGATCCTCCCAAAGCATATGAAGCTTATCAAGCATGAAGCCTATCAAGATCTAAATCCAGGAACGCTGCACTCAGGACACGAGAGCCATCCTTGGTTTGGACCTGGAGAAGGCCTTTGATAACATCCATCACGAGTTCGTTCTCGACGCCATCTCCAAACTCGACCTAGGCTCGTCCTTCCATGCCTTCGCCAGGTCTTTCTTGAGCAAACGATGCGCCATCCTCAAGGCTGGAGATTTGGAATCGGAGAAAATGGAGCTGAGCAAAAGAGGCATCCCCCAGGGGTCAGTCATCTCGCCGCTCCTCTTTAACATCGCAATGGTCGACCTCTCACGATACGAAGGCAAGGTCCAGGGCATCGGTCACACGATGTACGCGGACGACATCACTGTCTGGTGCGAGGGTGGCAGTGACGGACAAGTCGAAGCCGCTCTCCAGGAAGCTGTCGACACTACGGAGGGCTTTCTAACCGACACGGGACTCCGGTGCTCCCCAAACAAATCGGAGCTCCTTCTCTACAGCCCAACTAGAAAGGGCCGCAAGCCAGAGAACTAGAAACCCCCCACTGACATTGACATTAATCTCTACACCAAGTGCGGAGATCCCATTCCCAAAGTCGCGTCCATTCGAATCTTGGGAATGACACTCGAAGGGGCGAGCACGAATAGCATCACCATTCACAAACTAGCAAAGAAGACGGATAGCGTCATCAGTCTAATCAGGCGGGTAGCTAACAGAAGGAGAGGCCTGAGCGAAGAGAATCTGATAAGGCTAGTCCACGCATTCTTGTTATGTGATTTCACGTACGTAGCGGTCATGTACGTCTGGAAAAGGGCGGAGCGAGACAAGCTAAATGCCATGATAAGGAGGGGGATCAAGAGCGCGCTTGGACTACCAAACTACACACGCACCGACCGACTCCTGCAGTTGGGTATTCATAATACCCTGGAAGAAATTGCAGAAGCACGGGAAAGGGCGCAGATTCTCAGGCTCTCCGGCGCCAGGGCAGGCAGACGACTCGTAACAGAGATGGGAGTCCCCCCGGCCACTGTCGAAGACGCCTACCAGGGCCTCCCGAAAGAGCAGAAAGATAACATCATGATATCGCCCGCCCCGCGCAATATGCATCCCCAGCGCAACGTAGAAAGAAGGAAGGCCAGGGCGGTGGCGCTCGTACGCCGCGCGACAGAACTCCCTGGCGGCAGCTGCTTCGTTGACGCGGCGCAGTATGGCAACAGCAACAATTTGACTGTAGTGTCGATCAATCACAGGGGTTTGACCGTTAACGCCGCTTCGGTACGAAGCTCGTCGTCGCGTGCGGCCGAGCAAGTGGCCATTTCCTTGGCCCTCCTGGACGGCAAACATGCCAATATCTTCAGCGACTCCAGGGCAGCCATCCGCGCCTTCAGCATCGGCGCTGTGTGTAAGGAAGCCTGTCGCATCCTCGACGGCAAAAGCATCGCCACCCACATTCTCACGTGCTTCCCCGCTCACATGGGATCCGTCATGGGAGGCCCACAAACCTCAACGAGCTGGCCCACTCAAAGGCACGAGGTCTCGATTTCCACGATCACGCAGAACTCCAACGCCGGCCCGCAGTGGTGGAGATCAACCGACCACACACAATGAAATTGCCCAGCACTTTTATCTCGGCAGGAGAGACTTTCCCCTTCCACACAAGAAGTTAAATAGAACGCAGGCATTGAACCTCAGATTATTGCAAACAGGCTCGTATCCCAGCCCGGCTTTATTCCACAAGCTTTATCCCGACACGCATTCCACTAGTTCTTGCAGACACTGCAATGACATCGCTGGCCTAGACCATATGCTCTGGCGTTGCCCCTCGTTACGAGGCACAGAACAAATTAATGAGGACGAGTGGCTCTCCGCTATCAAGAGCCCCGATACCGGGGTGCAACTATGAGCTGTCCAGAGGGCCCACGACGCGGCCGTCAGGCATGGCCTGACTGTCCCAACGTGGGAGCGGCCCGCAGCGCGCTGAGTCGCGTACCTCAGGACCTTCATTAAAGTTTTGCATTCATCCATTCATCCCAAAGCATATTAAAGTTATATCTACATTAGCCCGACCGTTGATTCTTTAGAACGTTGGCAGTGTTATTTGTTGTGTGGTTCGAGAATTCCGAATAGTCTTTTTTTCTTAAATCGGTGACAAAACAAGGCAGCCGTCGGCTCCTCCAGGTGGCAACAGCACAGCCTCCGAAATTTAGTGGCTGCCTCCGAGACGCTGCCGTCGCTGGTCTGCGGGGCGTCACTATTAATTGCAGCCAGCAGAGAATATGCCACGGTAATAGCCAAGAATAAACAAAGCAAATGAAGCTCAATATACCACCAAAATTATTTACGAAAAAATAATGTCTTTTTCCACGTGTAATGGCCACAACGCCGATTTTCACCGCAAATCTCGGAAAGAAAGCACACCAGTGGCCATTACACGAGTATATATGGTATACCTAATGCTTACGGCTATGTCATTTTTGCACCCAAGTGACAATGCACCATCTGTACCACGTACGAAATGTTTCACGTACCTTACTGCGGCTGCGTTTTGATGCAGGCACCCGAATTTTGCTTTTGTTGCGAAGGCACTCGAATGCGACGTAAAAGGAATGGCTTAGTATCTAACTCGCATCCGCGTAGCCCACTAAGGGATATGTGTCACATTACGTAGAGCCGTACACGTGAACCTCTAGACCACAAATTCCGATTCATGCTATCACTGAACTATTGGCGAAACTGAAGGATTAGTTGTCTTCAGTCTCACAAATACGTTTATGTTCACTGTGAACTCATGGCCGACATTGTCATACAAGAAAATATGTTATAAAACAACAGTGAAAAGTGGGCAGGGGGTGTTGGATAATACTTCGGGCTATTTCGTTCTCTGCTCTGTTGAACGCTTGCCTATAAAGAGCAATTTGAAGAGTGCAGTATACTATACGTCGACAGCGTTGCTTAGGTTGTATAAGTTCTTGCTTCTGTTTTCAGCCTTCATCAAAAGTACACTCCATTGTTAGTAATGGGAAACAAACCTTGCCTTTCGACTAGCTGTTCGTATTTTTTACAGCGAAGCTCTAGACCTCTACCATCCAAGGAAATTTTTGCGTCGTTGTTGAAAGCAAGAAACTCCCCATACGTGGGCCGATCCCGAAGATAGTGCAATGCCGGGCCGACCTGCGGCGGAGGTGAAGCAGGCTTTAAGCAGTCCCCATACGTGAGCCGATCCCGAAGATAGTGCAAAGCCCGCAGGCTTTAAGCACTCCCCATGCGTGGGCCGATCCGGAAGATTGTGCAATGCCGGGCCGACCCGCGGCACAGGTCAAACAGGCGTTAAGCACTCCCCATACGTGGGCTGATCCCGAAGATTGTGCAGTACCGTCCCCACCCGCGGCGGAGGTCAAGCAGGCGTTAAGCACTGCCATACGTGGGCCGATGCCGAAGATACTACAATACTGTCCAGACCCACGGTGGAGGTGAAGCCGGCGTTAAGCACTCCCCTTACGTGGGCCGATCTCGAAGATAGTGCAATGCCGGGCCGACGCGATGCGGAGGTGCTGTTCGCCATTAAGGGGCCCACATACACCGCTTCTCTAGTCATCCTTCTTCACAGAGTGGAAGGGCTCTGAGTTTTTGTTTTATACTGATTCTAACTGCTAAAGATGACATTCTTTCAAGCATTTTTAGCCGTCATTCCACAAACTAGTCAGGCATTGAATGATTCTAGAGCTCTGCACACTTATGATTCAATTATTTATGTAAGCTGTCTGTCTTTTCATTCATGTTCCGGAACACCAAACCTATTGTTCTACCTCATGTTCATTCCACTCCTCTCAGATCCTGAAAAAGACTTACAGTATTATGCAATAAATAAATAAACTCACGAGAATATCAAGTTTGCCGAAGTGCTTCGCCGTCTTCCGCACCACATTTTCGACATCCTTTTCCACCGCTACGTCACCGGGTACGACCAGCACCTGGAATGCATCAGGAAGCAAAATTCTAAAGCGGAACCGAGTTGAAGAACACAACAAAGATCTGTGTGGTTCAGTCGCTGTGTCATATCTTTGCCCTGTTGTGTCCCTCATTTGTTAGTTGTGTTGTTCTGTTCAATTGTCCTGTGGTACTGTTGCGTAGTTCTGTCATTCAGCGCGCTCGCGCTCTCCAATCAAATTGTTTTATTGTCATGTCATCCAGTTTCGTCCAGTAGTCCTGTTGTATTGTTTCCCTATTGTATTGTTTCCCTATTGTATTGTTCAGATGTCAGGTTGTGTAACCTTGTTTTATAAGCACTTTGGGTTCTGTGGAAGCACTTTGTAGTCGTGTCGTCTCCTCGTTTCCTGTACCTTTGAGCTCTGTTGCGTTTTCGTGGAAGGTTCGTATGTCTCTGTGACACTGCTGCGAGGCGCTTTGCACCGCAGTAGCAATGAAAATTTTAATTCTCGGAAAATATTTAATGTGCCAAAGAACAAACATCCGCAAACCAAAAAAAAAAATGTGGTCTGGAGCGTCTGATAAAAAATAATATAAGATGTATTGCATTCGCAGTTTGGTTACGGCACGTGCAGATTTATTGTGCAATAGATGCGTGACTCTTCGGAGACAGCGCCTGAAACCAGAAGGAATGACCATAAGAGTATATTTCCAAATAATAGGTATATTTGTCAGGCGAAAGTGCATTATGAATGTGTGTTCTTTCTGAACATAGTTACACACCCTGGCACGCAAGATAATAATAAACCTAATTTCCTTGGTAGGAAATAGTGGGAAAATGAATGTTAGTTCCTCACGCGGAACTAGCGAACATTTTTCTTCTACGGTATTATACAGCCGTTGACCAACATAATCATTTATTAGGATTTATTTTGTACTCAAACAAACATCACAAGATACATACGCATGGCTCTTCCCCGACCACAACGTCATCCTCTCTTCTATTTCTGAAGTTTACGTGATTGCAAGAAATTTACGGAAGAAATCAAGCAGAGCTCCCCCCTGTCCCCCTAAAGAAAATTAAGAAACAGAGAAAGAGAAAAAGCACTGGCTGATTGTATGAATGACGTATGCCTTCTCGACATGTTAATTTCCTTCAGCTTCGGCATCATCGTCGCTTTGCACGAAACAATTCGTAACATTTATAGCTTCTAAACACTTCCTTTCTCCTTAAAGCTTAGCACACCTTATTATTTCGTCACCTAACACTGCGCTTTATAATACGAACAAATAAAGATGAACATGACGGCGAACGCACACAAGCAAAACAGAGCATTCAGTTCGCAACGCGTTGTCCCGTGGAGCTGAGTAGGTGATACGGCCCGAGATAAACGAACAACACGGTTAAGAATCATGTCCATCCGCCTCATCTGTATGGTCATCTGCACTGCAAAATTATTCTCAAGTTTGCGAAGAAGTAGCCAAAGCATGCACAAGTATTTTTGGTCATTATTGTTCTAAAAATGCACATATTTGGACTACATTAGCTACATTGTTTTTCTTTCCATTGTTCAAACTTAAACGATCACGTAGACATATTCAACGCGGCGGGTAGTGTTGTCTTCGGTGAAAAGTAGATGCGTGGCCCTGGTGCTTCCCGTTTTCTTTTCATTTCATTCTGCATATTTTCTTCCCCCTTGTATGCCTTTCTATGTTATTCTTTTAGTTTCCGTCGAGCGCTCCGTGTTCGCCGCCCCTTCCTTGTCGATCTTTCCTTCCAGAGTTGTTTTTCAGCTTGTACCCATCGCTCCTGTGTCCTTCCTCCTGTATACCTTATCGTCGATAGACGCCACACGCATACCGCCATCTGCACAGTAGTCAGCCCCTCGTCTGATGTTCCTGCCCACGTCCCGCTCTCTACTCATGGAATAGTCGGTTATACACTTCAAACGAGCACACGCAGGCAAGTGTGCGGCGTTCTAAAATGGTGAAGGTGTTTACCGCAGCGACAGATTAAACAGAATTCCGTCATTTATGTGGTTTCCCTCGCTTTCGAAACACAGTAACGCGCAGCACAGGAATACAACCACACAAGATTACACCAACAACACGAGTCCAATGGCAGCTAAGTAAACGGCATGCGCACGACTAATCGCATGCACTATATTTGTAGCATCAGGGACTGAGGAAAGCGCAGGCAATATAGATATTCCCAATATACGTATACGTAGACACGTGATGCTAATAAGTACATAATTCGCATTTATGAACATTTTTCAACAAGGATTCGATGACAGCTTTAAATCATTATGATAAGATTAATATTTGTATTACAAAGTGTTTAAGTAATGCAAATCTAAACGTTACTTACGTTTTGTATCCTCTGCCACATTGTTCCAACATCAAAAAAAAATTTATATGCTTCTCTTGCATTGTTACCAGTTGATGCTTGTTTGGGTGTCCTACTGTTGTGTCTATACTAGAGCAGGTTATGTTGTCGTGTAGCAATGTTGTTTGTTTGCTACAAACATTTATTAGGTAATCAGGCTATTAAGTATTGCGTAATATTGTAAAGTTTCTACGGAATGTGGTGATGCCGCGTAGTAACGTTCTGTCATTACTACACAAGGTTGTATTGTAACAAAAAATAATGTGTAGCAGCTACACAAGTCAGTGTACTTACTGCACAAATTTCTGTTGCTACCACATAAGCATCTGTTGCGTTTTTTCAACTTGATACGCACGGTGTCAGTATAGGGGAGTTCAACAGCATAGCACCCGCTCATTGTGCGACTCCGACGAATACCAGAAAGGACCAGATCGATCTACAGAAAGAACAATCAGGGCCACCAAAGCGCTAGCATTTTATTAACATGGTGATGTTTAATGTGATCAGATCTGATCATGCATGAGACGTGTTTCAGGTTCGAACTAACGTTTCAACAAGGGGAACTGCCTCATAAGCACCATTGTCGAAACGTTCCGTCAAGCCATAGACCTCTTATGACCACTGTTCATCTTTTAAATCCTGTCGATTTTGCCTTTAGTGTGTGTGGTATATTGTTTTATAGATATTGGACAATCGGCAAAAGAAGAACAAGCTAAAGGTGGGCGCCAACGTTTCAACAAGTGGAGTTGTCTTTTTCAAAATTTTTGCAACTTATAGCCAGAAATAGGTGGTTTTACATAGAGTTATCTAGAGTGACTTATGAAGCTCCACCACACCCCACTCCTCCGCCCCCAGAGTTGCGTAATAAGAATAAGGGGCGCTATGGTGGTCCTTACTATAGTGGCTTCAGAAACCCCGCTATCAGAATATCCGTCGTGGAATCTGTCCTAAAACAGTGAAAAATGACACCACAGGGCAGCCAAGCAGCATTAGAGCCTAACAGAAAAGAAAAAAAAAAACATCCGCGGTACCCTACATGCACTATTAGCGCATAATTTGAAAAAGACCGGAAAACACCCCAATGTACATGTATTTTTTGGCTCTTAAATCACTTTCCGCAATATGTTCAACAGTAAACAAAACAGCAAGATAGCCAGCGTCCAGCGGCATAGGGCACGAAAACCGTTTTTTTTAACTGTGCTGAGAGCGTTGTCTATTCGCTCCCGCTGTCGTGTGGAAAAAAATTACCTAAGACGCACAGGTAGATGCATACAGGAGAAATTAAAAGAGCGTAACTACAACGTGCATAAAACGATTAGCGGCTACGTAGGTATCCAGTGAAGAGACGGTGGTTACATTCCCATATTTTCAAGAACAAACATTAAAGCAAGAAACGAGCAAGGAAAAGCAAGCGGAAGTGATCATTTTCCCATCCCTATAATTCACCCAAGCATGCACTATGATATCATGCGTTACAGCAGACTAACCAACTGGCAAGATTTCTGGTACCACCTAACGGATAAAATTAATCAGCATGCAACAGTGGAAGGATTTGCAGAACCTTTGCAGGATAACATGAACGTATGCACAAAGAAGGTCTCAATTCCAAAAGATTATGCTGCAGTTGACGGAGAGTATGAACACGTAAGAGCCATCAGACGCCGATCCGAAAGAGCGTACCGACGCAGCGTAAATTTAGAAGCATAGAGAAACGCTCAGAAAATACACAAAGTAATGCGCAGACGCATTACTTTGTAATCGCAAACGGCGCTGGCGCGATTTCTGCGGCACGATGTCTCCTCACACGTCTGTCTCGCGAATTTTTCGATTAATTCGTTCTTTAAGCGGACATGTAACACAGAGCCTCCCATCTCGTACTCTCGCTGTAGCTCGGGACACGTGCGATATAATATTCGCAGATGAATTTTGTGAGCTTATTTCCAAACCTGCTTTTTCATCGCCATGTGCAGAATTTGATATTTCAGTGGTGTTAGCTAAGCAGAAAATTACTGCTTGCTACTGGGCCCAACATCCTCAATTAGATCATACTTTCCATTAAGCGAGTTTCAATGTGCAATCGCATCATTTCGCCAAAAGTCTACTACTGGGCCGGACAGCATTACGTACAATATGCTAAGAAACCGCGGACCGACAGGTACAAATGCTCTCTTAGATATCTATAATAATTTATGGATATAAGAAACTGTGTCCGACTCTTGGAAAGTCGCTCGAATCATACCAATTTTAAAACCGGGTAAGACGTCCTTGTGCCTTGAATCCTTCCGCCCAGTTGGCTTGACAAGTTGTTTATACAAAGTAAGGGAGAAAATGATTCACGCGCGACTTCAATGGTGGTATAATGAAACGGATGTGTTGTCCAACTATTTAGTGGGTTTTAGGAAACAGATGCACAATGGATGCAATATTAGATATAGTAACCTGTGTGTAACACGAGCGTGCACGTGGAAACATGACGATAGCAGTATTGCTAGACATCAAGAGGCCATTTGACACTGTTAGTCAAGCTCACGTTCTGCTAAGTATGTATGAACTTGGACTGTCTGGCAGGTCCTTGCGATGGGTTTTTGAATTTTTATCGGGTCGCAAAATATTTGTTCAGACGGGTGAAGGAAGGAGTGCTGAAATATTGTCAAACAGGGAGTACCACAGGGAAGCGTACTCAGCCCCTTTCTTCTTAACTGCGTCATGGCTGATTTAACAAGAAGACTGCCATCATAGTTAAAGTTTTCATTGTATGCAGATGATGTGTGTATTTGGACATCTGGGTCTAATGCACAACAGATTCAGATGGCATTGCAAGACGGCGTAAATATTATTATTCAATTTTTGAGACAGAGAGGAATGGTTCTATCACGCGCAAAAACAGCTTTATTGCCCTTCATTCGGAGGCAGTTCAAAAATTTCACCCTTAATCTGGAAGGACACCCTCTAATGATTGTCACACAGCATCGATTTCTTGGCATAATACTTGATAGGCAGCTATCCTGGACACCCCACATAAAAAAACTCGAAAACGAGGTCAATGCCATACTGACTGTACTTCGCAGACACGCAGGCACATCATGGGGCGGATCAGAATTGTCCATGCTGACTGTTAACAGTGCATTAATACGAAAAAAATTGCTTATTCCGCGCCCATCTTACACGCACTTTCCCATACGTCAGAAGAGCGACTTCAAAGACTTTTAGCTAGAGGACGACGCATATGTCTAGGAATTCCACGAGCGACTTCTAGCTCTCTTGTAATAGCTGAGGCTCGCCAATCACCATTTCGAGTTATTGGAACTACAGAAACATGCCGACACTATTTTGGTCTTCAAACAGCATAAAAGTCACACATTGGCTCTAGACATAATGAAACGAGATAAAAGTTCTGTTCATATAGAAATTCGAGGAAATCTTTACATATTGCCAAGAAATAATTTTGGAACTCGAACGTCGAATATCCTCCATGGCTTCTTACACTTCCAAAAATCCACTCTGCGGCACAAAAGGGAAAACATTCAGTGATAGTACAATACATGAGGCACTTAAAAACCTCACAAAGACAAGCGCAGCGAAACATGCAATAGCATTTCAGTGGATACCAGGGCGTTGTAACATTCCTGGCAACACAGCAGCCGATGAAGCAGCACAAGCACCCCTCAAAGATGATATGGTTCCGCTTCCAATATCAAAGAGTGAGTTACCTTGCATTTTAAGGACAACGTCTTTCAAAATGTGTAGAAACACTTGGTTTGACCAGAATTCCAAGAACTCGGACTTATACCACATTGATTCGTTCATTGAAATCAAATTTTCATTATCATTAGACAGAACTATAGAAACCCTTATTCATCGTTTAACCTACACAAAGCATATTTTACACAGAATTGGTCGTGCGGAAGCACCCGAATGTGATTGTGGATTTGTTGGCGAAGATATATATCACCTCCTTCTAGACTGCCCACGTCACGACACACCAAGATGCCGACCTAAATCAACCCTAATTAAATTAGACCGCAGACCTTTCGGTTTAAAGAAACTTTTGGGTCCATGGCCGACGACGTCTTTGCAGAAGAGCACTTTAAGAGCACTAAAGACTTTTCTTGGAGACAGCGGCATTGTTGGACGTTATTAACGCTTTTATTGTCATTTTCATTTCATTGTCGCTGTATATATGCATGTATTTGTGAATTATGTTATGTTGACTGTTTTGTTGTGGCTATACGTGTAAATGCATTTACACGATGAATGTACCACCCGCTGACTAGAGACTGTGTCATTAGGTGACAGTATCGTTCGTATTTTTGAGACTTTTATCTACATAACTATAAAGACATTTACCTTGTATATTGTATGTACAATGTGTTTATTACGTCATAGTCTTTCTGTGAAAACGTCGCGTGATAAGTCCTGGTGTTTCTGTGAAAAGATTATTTCATATGTAATCTTGAAACCTGTATGTTGTATGATGGAACCATTCAAGAGAAAAGGAGTAGACGGCGCCCTAAATTGGGCGTCAACCATCTCTTTATATCATATAAATAAAAAAAGGAGAAATAACTAGAGAAATAATTGAAGCCATGGAAACAGTACGCCTAAAAGAATGTTGTGTTAGTATGTCTTCTCTTACCATCTCCCAAAAAGAACTCGATTTTTTGACTCACAAATAACTCAACAAGTGCTAGTCACGCAAGCCGATGATGTAATTTGACGAGAGATAGCGATAACTGCATCATGTTATGTTAGTCTTATTTCCTTACAATTTTTTACTGTCAGGGTATATATATGCCCACACGTCAAAAATAAACATCAGTTGCATACTACTGAGCGTCGTGTTCGTCCTTTCTTCGTTTTGTGCTCAGGGAATTTTACGCTGTCCCTCTACTTCCGCGCCATGAACCAACTAGCCCAAGCGGCAACCGTAGAATCTTAACTAGTATTTTCCTGCTTTCATGATTGAAAACTGTCGTCGGCGCAGGCGACATGCGAAAAATGGGTGAAATAATCCAACAATTAACGCTGGTGATCGCTCTTTAATTATCGATCAGTTCCCATTTGCTGGTTTAAAGCCCACTATCACAATTCACAGTCACACAAAGATCAAACAAAATCGCGGTTGATATCGCTGGGTTTCGCGCAGCATTTTCGTCCCGGTTTCGTGACCTGCGGAAATAATCTTTCAGCTCTGCAAAACCGACTACTTGCCTTGTCTCGGGGAAGTCCCTGTGCGCAGCAAGCCTCAGCCACTCTCGCTAGATTCGCTGTGTTCCGCCCAGTCAGGGACAGCCAGCATCCAAGGGAGGCAAAGTGCTTAGCGGTGCATTCGCCAATGCCCGCTGAGGCACCTGTCGTTCGTAAAAGGAGAGCACACTCTCAGAAAACTGACCCTAAGAGATCGTCTACTATAAAAGGCTCTATGAAAGACAATTAGACAAGTGGACTGATGAACGTCAGGTTGTGTGTGTCAGGGCCTTTCATAGCGTCTTGTGTTCGTAAGCATAGCTAACTTGGCTTCCATGATCACGAAAATAACTAACTTTTAGACAATGTTTCACTTGTTTTGCATCAAGTCAAAATCTCCGTAGGCGCCGACCCAGAAAAGCGTGAGCTGCGAGTATACCCCTTAACACCCGTGAGAATCTCGTGATGTAATGTTTTAGCTTATGCTCGAATTTTCACACTAGTTACCGAATTTCGGAGAAATTTACGTTGATATGATAATAATGCTGAGAAGACTACTGCCACAGCATCTACCCGCTCTACTTTACCAAGTTGGCTACGAAATCTTTAAGGACTTAGTAGCCTTAAGATACTACCAGACATTCTTTAGGGCTCTCGCCAGTACTTGAACGAAAAATTCCTTGTTTTTCATAGTTGCGCATCAAGATGTTTTTGTGTATGCTTGTAGTGTTCGCTAAAATTCGCCGGCAAACGTAGATATGTAAGAGTGAAGGGGCTATCTTATACAGCGCCACATGCACGTGCCGAATGGACATCAACCACTTGACAATTTTCACGTGCTCTGTGCATATCTTCGCACGTGACTGAAGTGCTGAACCTAGTGTTCTTAGCCTTCTTAGCAAGTCTTCTTAGCAATAGGGCTTCACCTCGATGACAACGTATGCCAATTGGAAAAGGTAGGTATTTGTCACCAAAGACGTTGAACGCAATGGGCTGAAGTGACTGACTCCGTCTGACCAAAAAGCAGCTGCAGCGGCAAATCCACCGCTCTATCTTGGCTCGGTGCTGCCGTCAGTCGGGCGCCGTTTTACTCACCGACGGCAGCAAAGGGCGCTGATGGCGTATGCAGCGTGGCCCCTCCTCCGGTTGGGCGGCAGTAGGTTTGAATTTCGAAAAAAAGGCATTCGGACCCTTCAGGTGCCATTTTCTCGAAAACTAAGCCTATTCTTGGCGCGAAGCAAGCGTTGCGAGGTTTCTGGTGTGGTATTTAAACAGTCTACGTCGACATAGTATTCACCTTTATTTCATACTGCAGACCTAGATCAGGTCCAAGCAGGGTGGTTGAACGCAACAATAATACAATACATTATTCAAATATATAGGGTGGTAAGACACAACAGCAGTACAATGAATCAATCAATTGAAACAGGCAACAACGAGTTATTAGAGTCTGTTATAGTTCGGAAAAAAAATACTTGAATACATTTGTCCGCGCAAAATAAGGTGTCAGTGAATTCGGATGATGGTGTTGAGTAAGCCTAGACGTTGTACTAGACAGATACGATGCGAGATTAATTGATAAGTGTCCATTAAAAAGCATGGAAAGAAGTCGAATTCTTAAGTGTTGCCTTCGCTGCTCAAGGACTTGGATGCCATTATCGCGCATTATTTGTGAAGGGGAATCATATCGAGAGAATTTTGAATATATGAATCGCACGGCTTTTTTCTGTACCCTTTCGAGACATTTATAATTTTGTTTGCTAAATGGGTCCAAAACAACACATGCATATTTAAGTTTCGGCCTAATTAATGAATAATAAGCAAGCAGTTTTACGTTAGGTGCCTACATTAGTGTCCCTTTAAGATGTGACAGGGCAGCGCCGTGTTAACTCGCTGCGTGATATATACGCCAGTAATATGCTTCCCCCGCGGCGGTTCATGGTCGCGATGAGCACACCAGGAAGCACACAAAGATCAATGCGCTGTCGCGGCACTTTTCAGTGCACTGCAGTCGCATCACGCAACGGGACATGTCACGTGCTGTTCAAACGCGTGCACCTTCAACTGCGAAAGTCTTCTAATATTGCCTAACTTTCTAGGCCCTATTTTCCGAGGTTTTGGCGCGTGTGCTTGGTCTGTTTCTCGCCGAGCAAGGTGTACCAGTCCTGGAGACAGTGTAACGTCAAAGTGGATAGATTCATGATACGGTTTCATGAAAAGTTGGGCGATCCCTGAGACAGTGTAAACCGTAGGCGTGTCGGTCATGCGGGTCGCATCGTCGTACCGTGTTGCCGTGCCGGCACGTAATCGCCCTGGTCTTAAACGCGCGCTTAGAAAATGAAGTCTAGTAATACATTTACCCATATATGCAGAGCGACGCAGACCGGGACAATTGACAGAGGGCGCGAGCGTTGACTGACAATTGAAACGTTGTTCCCTGATAAATGAATATAAACACTTAGGTCACGTGTTGCGCACCACATATGCAAGGCTGCTGCGAAATCATTCGATTACAAAATTCTGTTTCTTTTTGATGCACTGAAATAGACCTGAAATAGAGATGCAGCGGTGGCGTAGAGGTAGAACACCCGCCTCGCGTGCAAGAGGTCCGTGGTTCGAATCCCGGTGCCGCGCAATTTTCCACTGGATTAAAAAAATATCCGCGTGTTGATAAAATTGCATAAACAGGCCTGGAGTGTGGCCTGATTCCGGTGACCAGAACCGGTAACGCACTCCCTCACCAAAGCAGGATTGGCCACCCTGGTGCAGTACTTGGCCACAACATCCTATATGAACACGACAATCAAACCCCGGCCCTCAGTCCCCAGCAGCTGCGAAGCAACTGACCACGGCGGCGGTCAGACCTGCGACGCTGCAGAGGGTGCTAAGAATCCCTGGCTCCGGACAGGCCGCCATTGGAATATGAACCTGGCAACGTTTAACGCTAGAACGTTATCTAGTGAGGCGAGTCTAGTAGTGCTATTGGAGGAATTAGAGGGCAGTAAATGGGATATAATAGGGCTCAGTGAAGTTAGGAGGCCAAAAGAAGCATATACAGTGCTAAAAAGTGGGCACGTCCTGTCCTACCGGGGCTTAGCGGAGAGACGAGAACTAGGAGTCGAATTCCTGATTAATAAGAACATAGCTGTTAACATACAGGAATTCTATAGCATTAACGAGAGGGTGGCAGGTCTTGTGGTAAAACTTAATAAGAGGTACAAAATGAAGGTTGTACAGGTCTACGCCCCTACATCCAGTCATGATGGCCAGGAAGTCGAAAGCTTCTATGAAGACGTGGAATCAGCGATGGGTAAAGTCAACACAAAATACAGTCTACTGATGGGCCACTTCAATGCCCAGGTAGGCAAGAAGCAGGCTGGAGACAAGGCAGCGGGGGAATATGGCATAGGCACTAGGAATAGCAGGGGAGAGTTACTAGTAGAGTTTGCGGAACAGAATAATATGCGGATAATGAATACCTTCTTCCGCAAGCCGAAAGTGGACGTGGAGGAGCCCGAACGACGAGCCTAGAAATGAAATAGACCTCATACTCTGCGCTAACCCAGGCATCATACAAGATGTGGACGTGCTCAGCAAGGTGCGCTGCAGTGACCATAGGATGGTAAGAACTCGAATTAGCCTAGACCTGAGGAGGGAACGGAAGAAACTGGTACATAAGAAGCCGATCAATGAGTTAGCAGTAAGAGGGAAAATACAGGAATTCCAGATCAAGCTACAGAACAGGTATTCGGCTTTGACTCAGGAAGAGGACCTTAGTGTTGAAGCAATGAACGACAATCTTGTGGGCATCATTAAGGAGTGTACCATAGAAGTCGATGGTAACTCCGTTAGACAGGATACCAGTAAGCTATCACAGGAGACGAAAGATCTGATGAAGAAACGCCAGTGTATGAAAGCCTCTAACCCTACAGCTACAATAGAACTGGCAGAACTTTCGAAGTTAATCAACAAGCGTAAGACAGCTGACATAAGGAAGTATAATATGGATAGAATTGAACATGCTCTCAGGAACGGAGGAAGCCTAAAAGTAGTGAAGAAGAAACTAGGAATTGGCAAGAATCAAATGTATGCGTTAAGCGACAAAGCAGGCAATATCATTACTAATATGGATGAGATAGTTCAAGTGGCTGAGGACTTCTATAGAGATTTATACAGTACCAGTGGCACCCACGACGATAATGAAAGAGAGAATAGTCTAGAGAAATTTGAAATCCCACAGGTAACACCGGAAGAAGTAAAGAAAGCCTTGGGAGCTATGCAAAGGGTGAAGGCAGCTGGGGAGGATCAGGTAACAGCAGATTTGTTGAAGGATGGTGGGCAGATAGTTCTAGAGAAACTGGCCACCCTGTATACGAAATGCCTCATGACTTCGAGCGTACCGGAATCTTGGAAAAACGCTAACATAATCCTAATCCATAAGAAAGGGGACGCCAAAGACCTGAAAAATTATAGACCGATCAGTTTACTGTCCGTTGCCTACAAAGTATTTACTAAGGTAATTGCAAATAGAATCAGGAACACCTTAGACTTCCGTCAACCAAAGGACCAGGCAGGATTCCGTAAAGGCTACTCAACAATAGACCATATTCACACTATCAATCAGGTGATAGAAAAATTTTCGGAATATAACCAACCTTTATATATAGCTTTCATTGATTACGAGAAAGCGTTTGATTCAGTCGAAACCTCAGCAGTCATGGAGGCATTGCGGAATCAGGGTGTAGACGAGCCATATGTAAAAATACTGA
Organism: Dermacentor variabilis; assembly: GCF_050947875.1. Lineage (NCBI taxonomy): Eukaryota > Metazoa > Arthropoda > Arachnida > Ixodida > Ixodidae > Dermacentor > Dermacentor variabilis. The sequence goes on along the minus strand of NC_134570.1, from coordinate 132,864,601 downwards.
AAGATATCTATAGCGGCTCCACAGCCACCGTAGTCCTCCATAACGAAAGCAACAAAATCCCAATAAAGAAAGGCGTCAGGCAGGGAGATACGATATCTCCGATGCTATTCACAGCGTGTTTACAGGAGGTATTCAGAGACCTGGATTGGGAATAATCGGGGATAAGAGTTAATGGAGAATATCTTAGTAACTTGCGATTCGCTGATGATATTGCCTTGCTCAGTAACTCAGGGGACCAACTGCAATGCATGCTCACTGACCTAGAGAGGCAAAGCCGAAGGGTGGGTCTAAAAATTAATCTGCAGAAAACTAAAGTAATGTTTAACAGTCTCGGAAGGGAACAGCAGTTTTCAATAGGTAGTGAGGCATTGGAAGTGGCAAGGGAATACATCTACTTAGGACAGGTAGTGAATGCGGATCCGGATCATGAGACTGAAATAATCAGAAGAATAAGAATGGGATGGGGTGTGTTTGGCAGGCATTCTCAGATCATGAACAGCAGGTTGCCATTATCCCTGAAGAGAAAAGTGTATGATAGCTGTGTCTTACCAGTACTCACCTACGGGGCAGAAACCTGGAGGCTTACGAAAAGGGTTCTACTCAAATTGAGGACGACGCAACGAGCTATGGAAAGAAGAATGATAGGTGTTACGTTAAGGGATAAGAAAAGAGCAGATTGGGTGAGGGAACAAACGCGAGTTAATGATATCTTAGTTGAAATCAAGAAAAAGAAATGGACATGGGCAGGACACGTAATGAGGAGGGAAGATAACCGATGGTCATTAAGAGTTACGGAATGGATTCCAAGGGTAGGAAAGCGTAGCAGAGGGCGGCAGAAAGTTAGGTGGGTGGATTAAATTAAGAAGTTTGCAGGGACAACATGGCCACAATTAGCACATGGCCGGGGTAGTTGGAGGAGTATGGGAGAGGCCTTTGCCCTGCAGTGGGCATAACCAGGCTGATGATGATGATGATGATGAAATAGACCTTTGCCTAACACACGAGGTGGAGTCTATGTGCATGTGACATGACTCGACTATTTCTCGTCTTGCTTGATTTCCATCTTTGAACAGCATGGTGGTTTGGTAAAACAGGAGCTCACATTGGCATCGCCTGCAATGTTCCTTAAGATTTCAGGTTGCTGAATTACGGACAGCGGTGTGGCGCTCTCAAAGAGGAGCATTTAAGAAGCATCGAATCTGTGGGTACTACACTTTGCGGCATGATATCGGTATTGCGTTTACCACCATTACTCAACACGGGGCGAACTTACGCGCGTGCTTGATCTGACACGAGCATGTTGACGCCTGCCGAGGTTTACGGACCAGGTTACAGGTCTTACTTAATTGATTTCTCGCAGAAAAGACAACCAGTACCTAATATTTATTAGCGATTTTCGTCACTTCATTCGCCATCCGATGTGCGTAAGGAATAAAGGCTAACTTCTTTTATGGACTCGTGCGTTAGCTAGGCGTCTATTCAACTGCACCACAAAGTTCGCAGTCACTTTGGCATACGCTAAAGAGGACGAAGGTGAACGCCTCCGTGCTCACGAGGCATTCATTTAGTTACCTGACATTCTCATTCGAATGCGTTGCTACTAACTCATGCTTTTCTCCCACCAAAGATCGTGGGTTAGAGTATCCTAATTAAGTCTATCTTAATTAACTCTCCCTTAATTAACCTAGTCTTAACACCAAAGATCGCGGGTTTGACTCCTGCCGAAGGTTGTGTTCGAGTGCCTTATTAATTTTGCCCTAATTAACACCAAAGGTCATGGGTTCGAGTCCGAGTCGGTTCGAGTCGGTTCGAGTCCCACCAATGGTCGTTCGTGGCACCATCAATTTCAGTGCCATTGAATTTTGGTGCCATAGCGAGTGACGCTTCAATTTTTCGACAACACCGGACACGGATGTTTCGACCAAAGAGGCAGTCAAGGCTCTTCTCCTTGAATGAAAAAGAATTCTTGCGTGACCACATTTCTCGGCACTCTTGCATATCTGGTACGTACTGTGTGACCTAAGTATTTCTAACGATTTGTCAAGCAACAAACTTGCAGGCGTCAGTCAGCGCTCGTGTTGTCCATTCCTTCTGCCTTGTCTACGTCGCGCTGCTCAAATGCGGGAAAATGCTGGCCTACGAACTGGCAGCGCTGGTTCTGCCTAATAATAGTTAATTGACTGCTTCACGGAGGCCTTGATTCATTTATATTTCAACGTGAGTGTTGCCAGATTGCGGTCGGTATTGTGCTGTATTATTTCTCGCTAAGCTTGAAAAATATCAGGTGCTGGGGCAGGTACATCTAAGAATGTTAGCGTATGCGGCTTCTCCCATGTCGCAATATGCAGGGCGTTCTTTTTTAACGGCACCAACCTTTCTTAAATTAGAAAAAATATAAATCACTGTAAGGTTATGTTTACTATACGAGTGTACGGATTGGCAGTCTCTACATACATAGCGAGTTCCGCACTTACGTAGGTGAAGTTACGGTAATTAAGTTTCAAATTATGAACAATAGTTAGCTGCAGTAAATGATTACTTTGGGGCCAGTTCTCAGCACTACCCATGCCATCGATAAAATTTTATATAGCGGACTTCCTGTGGGAGCTACGAAAACAATTAGTTCCCCTTAGCAGGCTTCTCGAAAGCGAAACTGGCTTGAAAAAGAGCGTCTGTGTTTGCGACGTTGCTCACCCCCCCCCCCTCCCCTTTCCTCACGTCTCTGAGGTCACCGCTGGTCCAGCCTCGCGAGCAGCTTGCGTTATCTCCTTGCTGTCTGCGGCGTTGGCCTAGCTCTTCTATGCCGGAGGGCCGCCAAATTTACTTCGTTATTTTGTTGGGCACTACACTAGCACGGAAGCGTCAACCTCGGCTTTGAAATACTGCAGGCGCGGCCTCATATCATTCTGCAGCCTCGACACTAAGTTGTCAGTTGAAGAAAAAATTGACATGTACGTTCATCGCTTATTTGACTATGAACAGAAACGCTCGTCTAGCGGCGGAGCCCTATTACGCCCGCCATCCAGCACTTTCCTCCACACACATCGTTTATAGGTGCGTCCAACAATTTTGGTGCAACTGGATCGCTAATGACAAAGCGGACGCCGAAAGTATATGTGATAATACTCAGGTATTAAGTGGCTAAGTTCGTAATAAGCACGCGAGAAGTTGCCGAGTATTGTGTAGGAAACATCACAACAGTGTGGAGAGTCTTGGTGAAGCGTCGACTGTACCCATTTCATGTGAGCCTTCACCGAGAACTAAGAGACACGGACTTCTTGAGAAGATAGACTTTCGCGATTGGGTGCTGATTCAACTCGACAGAGATTCTGATTTCTTAAAGAAAAAGATTTGAAGAGATGAAACGCAGTTTTCTTGAAATTCAGTTGTCAACTTCCGCAATGCACATTGTCGTACAAATTTAAATCACCTCTGGCTCCGTGAGCACAACCACCAGTTACGGTGGTCTGTTAACGTGTGGTGCGGGATTTACATTGAGAAAGTTATCGGGGCGTACTTTTTGATTGCACAATCACTGGGAAGCTATACACCGAGCGGATAGTGAAAGAAGTTGAAGGAGAATTCATCGCTTAACTGCCTCTAAACCTCTTGAAAAACATTTGGTAGCAACACAACGGCGCTCCTATGCATTCCTCTTCTAGGGTCGTGCGTGCCTTCACAGAACTTTCGGTCTTCAATGCATTGGATGGAATGGATCCATTCCATGGCGGGCACGCTCTCTAGACCTTTGCCATCTAGATGTTGCTTACGCCACTTAATCCGCCTCTGTCGAAGACCCCAAAGCAAGGATTATTGCTGCATGTGTTGCAATTAAAGCTGCAATGTTGAAGCGAGTTTTAGAGACCATGAAAGACAGGTTGGTGATGTGTGTAGCGACGAAAGGCCACCATTTTGAACAGTTCCTTTAAAGCCATGTAATTTAAACAACACTTTGTGTGTGCGTACGTGCGTGGGTGCGCGCGTGTGCGTGTGTGCGTGCATGTGTGTGTGTGTGTGTGTGTGTGTGTGTGTGTGTGTGTGTGTGTGTGTGTGTGTGTGTGTGTGTGTGTGTGTGTGTGTGTGTGTGTGTGTGTGTGTGTGTGTGTGTGTGTGTTTGTGTGTGTGTGTGAGTGTGTTTGTGTGTGTGTGTGTGTGTGAAAAAATACGCATAAGTGTGCTAGCAAGTAGCTTGCTGAGCCGTGGCTTCCTGGAATAAAGCTCTGTTGAGTGCACTCAACTCCTGTTGCATTCAGCAGGCTGCGTTTGCTGCACTTGTAGTAGACGTTTTTTTTCCCTTCACTTTGGTATGTTCTTATCTGTTTAAGTACACACGTTTTTATTTGTACAACTCGTTCTGGCAACTGAGTTATACAACTGCATTCTATGCAGCTTTTCCGGAGAAAGTGACTTTTGATTAAACGTCGTTCTCATCCAAAAGCCTAAAACGGCATTTCGTCGGTGGAAGTGGACACATGGCGCCCAACGGAATGACGAACTTGGCGCCCCACCGATACTGAGGCGCTAGGCCAACGCCGCAGACACAAGAAAACGCAAGCCGCTCGCGGGGCCGGAGCGGTGGTGACCACGGAGACGAGACGAAGGGCGTAAGGGGGGGGGGCGGGAAAAGTTGTGGCGGGAAAACACGGGGATGTGCGCCGCGGTAGGCGCCGCGGTGTGCAAAATCTGGATTGTTCATTGCAGAGGTACACCATTACAACAGTTGCAACTCCAACAAAATTGGAATAGTGGGAAGACCACACATTGTGCGCATGGCCGAAGAAGCCGAGTACAAGGAGAGGAGTCGGCAGCAGAGACGCGACTATAACCAGCGTCAACGCGCATGTGCAAATCGGAGAATGCGGCCAGTGAAATTGCCGCCCAAGAACGTCATCGAGAGCAGACGCGAGAGTCTATTCATCGGCGTAGAATGCAAACTACCGATGAAGATCGCGCACCGGAAGCCGCTCCTAAGCGTCAAGCTAGATTGTTCGAATCTGAGTCCAAGCGGCAAAAGCGTGAGTTGCCACCTCCTTAAAGTTTCACCGGGGCAAATTCCAACTTGAACATAATGTTTCTGAACGCGAAGTTTGGCCATAGTTGCTCGGTCTGCGATCGACAGCTTCACTGGCTAGTCCGCCACCATATAAATGGTCCGGCCCAAAATTTTCCAGCCTGCCTCAGTTTTAAGGAGCCTGCCAAGGACAACTAATTCTTCCCGTAGCTCCCAGATGAACTCGCTATTCAATATTTGAAAGTTTGGAGAGGTAGTGTCGAGGACGGACCCCAAAGTAATGATTTGCTGTAGGCACCTACCGTTGATTACCAGAGAGTTAATTACAGCAACCTTGCTAATTACGCACGTAAGTGCGGCAAATGCTCTGTATATATAGGCTGCCAATCCGTGCACTCGAATGACGACCATAACGTTACCATGATTTGTATTTTTCTCATTTTGAAACTTTGGTGCAGCTAAAAAAACAAAACACCCTGCACATCTTGTGTAATAGGTAGCGAGGCACTGGAAGTTGTAAGGGAATACATCTACTTAGGGCAGGTAGTGACGGCGGATCCGGATCATGAGACGGAAGTAATCAGAAGAATAAGAATGGGCTGGGGTGCGTTTGGCAGGCATTCTCAAATCATGAACAGCAGGTTACCATTATCCCTCAAGAGAAAAGTGTATAATAGCTGTGTCTTGCCAGTACTCACCTACGGGGCAGAAACCTGGAGGCTTACGAAAAGGGCTCTACTCAAATTGAGGACGACGCAAGGAGCTATAGAAAGAAGAATGATAGGTGTAACGTTAAGGGATAAGAAAAGAGCAGATCGGGTGAGGGAGCAAACGCGAGTTAATGACATCTTAGTTGAAATCAAGAAAAAGAAATGGGGGGCATGAGCAGGACATGTAATGAGGAGGGAAGATAACCGATGATCATTAAGGGTTACGGACTGGATTCCAAGGGAAGGGAAGCGTAGCAGGGGGCGGCAGAAAGTTAGGTGGGCGGATGAGATTAAGAAATTTGCAGGGACGTCATGGCCACAATTAGTACATGACCGGGGTTGTTGGAGAAGTATGGGAGAGGCCTTTGGCCTGCAGTGGGGGTAACCAGGCTGATGAAGATGATGAGGATCTTGTGTAAGGCTTCCTATGGCGCAACAAAAAAAATTCAGTAGCCCATACTTCTTATTTTTTTTTTTTTTTTGCCGAGTGCATGTGCTCTAATTCCTGTTCCTGGGTAAACGGGGCTGCTTAATAATTCAACCGGTTATATAAGCTTGAAGTTAAATATTTACTACCTGCAAGTCGCACCGGAATGCATGCTCCTAGCCAATGATGAAATTACGATTATTCGTCTCGTTGCCTCTCTTGTACTATCCCCACTAAAGGGAGTATAAATAAATGCACATAACGATTACTGAATATTTTAGGTGATGTATGTGAGCCATGTGTCGTGTTACCTGGTATAGGTCTTGCTATACGTATTGCCCGTAAAATCAGGCTGTACGCTAACGTGAGTAAAATATAAGGAACTTGTTAAGTACAAGTCATTATCAGAACCTACCAGTTATGAGGGCCACTTTTCCTCTTAGGTCCGGCATTGTGCGCTCAAATCCACGTCAGCCCTTAGTGTACCGAACCGTCATACACAGCTGTGCCTTTTCACATCGACTGAAGCGTTTCTGTGGACCTCTCTTATAAGCAGCAGTTTGCTCCTCCCCTAGCCTTTTCCCCATCGTGATGCAGATTTTGGAGCCACGCGCCATTGGTTCTGAACGTGTATAGTTTTTTTTTTCCTTACGAGCCTGTTGACATCGCAGGTGCATCCATTACTGCTAGCCAGACCCATTAACCGCTTTACCCATGCTGCGACTGAGGGCAACGTACCAGTGCGTCTATCTCGGCTCCGCGCGCGCACGCTGTTTGCTAGGTTCGTCTTTTATTAGCACAGCTGTGACGTACTACGTTCTTCTGTGCCTTCGCGTGTAGTGTGTGCGGAGCAGCGCTGCCGATTCTAAAGCAATATTCTTGGATCTAGTGATTGGGGGTGCAATGCAGGATGCGCCGAGTTTGGCGAAACTCGGAATCTTCACGAGCTCTGGCGACAACCCAAGATGAAAGCACAAATGGTACCGAGACACAGTTTATCCTTCGACAAGCCTCCAGTTTCATTGGTTTATCTAGATTCACTCTGGGTGGCTATCATTCCTTGGGCGTTGCCTTCTGGGCGGTCGACAAACTGAGGTGCACGTGGTCATACCGTCGGTGCATGGTCGTGCCTTCTTTCACTTGCTTGTCGTTCCACCGAGTGCATTACGTGCACAAGCAAGTTATAAAACAAATGCATTTAGTACAATATTATTAGTTACTTTGAAGTGGTTTAGAAGCATTTTAAAGCTTACAAGATATACACTGAATGTGTATTAGACTAATTTGTAATTTAGTACGCTTCGCATTATACCACGAGCGAACGCTGTGGTGGCGTCATCACATCCATTCACCGGGCGAGCATTGCGGCTAAACATAGAAGAGGCCCGGTGTAAACAAACTCGTACAACGAGCATGCAGTGCACGACGTAGTGATCAGGCTCGACGATGACCACTATTTCTTGGATAGTTCTGTTCCTGCGTGAGCAATCTTTCCGTGCACCCCATAAGACTGCCCATTGCTTCGGCGATTTCACAGATCGCAAACCGCACCTACTGTTCACGGCACAATCCTGAACAAACAACTTGTCCGGTGCTGCTTCTGTGAGTGCCCTGAGTTCCTCCACACTGCGTGACTACGATGCGACAAGGAGGTGGTGCCGACGATGGATCTCGCAACCAATACGGTGAAGGAGACATTGACAAACTGCAGATAAGTAATTCTTATTGTTTCATATTTAGCATAATAATAGTGCACTAAGTCACTTTCGTTGTCACGAAGTGAATGCCCAGCAGTTTAAAAAAGGCGTTGAGAACCAATGAGTGTTCGTGCTTTTACATGCACGTGGGCCCGCGAAAATATGGAAAAGATGAAGGTAACCTTCAAATAACTTGGTGAGATAACAGAAATTCATGAGTGACATTAAGCCCACGGTATCTATGGAAGAGTATCTTTATGCAGGTGAAATATCAATAACAGGCACTGATACAAAGCAGGAGACTTATACAAAAATTTCATGGGTTGAACAGCACATGGAAGGCATTACCGAATCGTGATCGCCACGTTAGCGATATCTTTGAAAGACAGTTTAGAATCATTGCATTCTACCGGTTATGCAATATGGGACATAAGCCTGGAGGTTAACAAAGAAACTAGAGAAGTCGAGGACTGTGCAGAAAGCAAAGTAACAAAAATTGTTGGAGATAGCATTACGGCAGGAAGACAGTGGCATAGTAAACCGTGGCAACGGATATGCCAGTTGAGATTAAGGGAAAAAAATGGAATGGGCGGGCAGGCCAAGCGCGTCTTCAATCACTTGTTGCCAATTGATAGCAGGTGATTACATAAGCGTGACAGAATGGATGTTAAGGAGAGAGAACTGCAGATAAGTATGGTAGAAAATTGCGTAATGGGGGGGACGAAAATATGATGTTTGTAGGCATAGGATGCAATCAGCTCGTATAAGACGGGACTGTAGGGAGAGGCATTTATTTTACAGTGCAAAAAAGTAGGTTTGTGATGCTGACAGTAGAGATTCGTGAACATGCGGGGACACCTCAGCTGCTAGCACACTAATCAACATGACAATTGGCTCTGAAAAAGAAAACCCCAGTTATGAAAAATAAAGCAATGCTGTCCCGACACAATGTTTAATTATGCATACTACAATAAAGGCTTCCACCCTTAAGCGCACTTAGTACCAAGTGTGCAGCGAGCATTTTTCTTTGCAAATAATGGTTTATATGCAGTTGATTCATTCCAATAATCCACTTTTTTTGCAGCAAAACATTCTGCTCCTGGAGGCACTCAACCACCTGGTGGAAGTAGGCGAGCGCCAAGCACGTGCTCTTGAGAGTGTGGCAGAGGTCCAGAGGGCTGCTCTGCAACAGCAGTATCGGTGCCCTCACTGCTCTCCACTCGAGCCCCCAGAAGACACCTTATAGAGGAGCTTTCGCTTTATTTTGTTTATTATTCAAGAACATGAATAAAATTATTGCAGTAAACATTGTGATGTGCATATTAAGACACTTGTAACATGCACTTGGTATTTCTTCAAAATAGGCAAGAACTTAAGACAACCTGTGCCACTCTTGGAACATGTAAATGAAAAATACACTGATGTATCATACACGTCATTGTGCTGTTTGTTCTTTCTATGTGCAAGAATACAGTGCCTATTGATTAGCCACAAGATGAACGGTGTGTGTAATTCACAATGAAGAGACAGGAAACAGCAGGAGCTTAATAACGCTATCACCTCTAGACAGTGCATATGACTGCAACACTCCCCGATTCAAACGTGTCATTACATGCATGTTTGATACCACATATTCTTTAACAATGTCATATATTTGCATGTATTGATTTTCACACAGCTTAAGCCCTTGCATAGCTCACTTCTGATGTATCCATTTCATAGGCCAAATAATTGTACACTTTGCCCTTTTGTGTTGCATGGAAAGCGGCATCCTATACAGTCGGATACAACTTCAGAAGAAAGGAGAGGCGCCGCCCAGATGACCAAAGTGCAGCAGCCGATTGCCTCTCCGTCTAAAGAAATAGTCCCTCTCCAACGCGCGGGTATTAGTGCGTCCGGCGACATGACGTCAGTCTAGAGTGCGTGCCCATTGGTGCAGGTTTGTGTTCACCTGCCTTTAAAGTGCAGATTCCGCGGCCTCTTATAGTTGTATCCAACTATTGAATCACGTAATGCCTTGCACCAGTTGCATAGACTTTAGCAACTTGATAGCACACAATGATCAGGAACAGAAATCTATAAAGGCATCCAAGCAAAGCTTGCTGGCCACACTTCCATTATGAGGGGCTGTAAAATGGTCTCGCCAAATATTCCCATGATGTCCCTGAAAAAGAGGTGGTGTTTGGCACTTCTTTAGAATCAAAAACAGATTACAGTGAATGTTGTGTACCACGTCAAAACAAACTGAACTTGCTTATCTGCACAAGGTGTAATGGAAGCTTGTGCTTCACATAGGAAACAAACGGCTCTGTCCAGTACAATTGTTGAGTCTGGTGTGGCACCTATTATGTCAACAGTACCAATATACAAATTACACTTTTCAAAAGCCATTCATTTCACCATTAGGTTTGTATGACAGTTCTTTCAATCAGTGCTTGTATTATATGAGCAGGTTGATTTGAAAGCAAAGCTTTGTTTGCAAACCTTCTGACTTCCATAATTTTGTGGCAAAGCACTGGCATGTTGTCGTATAGCTCCCACTTCCTCGGTGCTGCACCAAGGAAGCCCAATGCTCTATTTGAAGTTCGATCGCACAATTCGACGGCACACAAAGAGTAACACACACAGCAGAGCGTTCTGCTGTGTGCATTTCTCTTCTTTGAGTCCCGTCGAATTGTTGTACAATTCAACTTCAAGCTTCTATGTCAATACACCCAGTCTTCAACCTCACCAATGCTCTAGTTATTAGGCCACAATGGCGCACATCTTTGAAATGTGCCAACACAAATTAGCTCTCCAAAAGATCACAAGTGCTAATTTTCGCAGCACAGGTGTATGCACGTGCCATATTCTTTACCACTAAACTCACAGGAGTTAAACGGGCAAGCATCAACCAGCCTTACTTCTGCCGTTACCATCATCATCATGGCACCAATGGAAAGACAGTGCCACGTTTCAGTCAAGGGAGTGCCGGAGGGAAAGGTGTGACAGCGAGGCTTACAATAAAAATTGCGGCTACAAGACATGCTCAATGCCAAAATATGCTCCATGTCGCTTATCCTAAGTATGGACAGCTGGGCTAGTTGGTTATGATTAGCATTAAGAAACATAGTTCCAGCGCACATTTGGACACGGACGAGGAGAGAAAGACAACAGGAACGCCAGACTTCAACTGAATTTTATTCATGAAAAACAGGGCTTTTATGTACACAGGGGGAGGGGGTGGGGGGCTGCTAGTGCGCAGGACCACTCAAAAAAGTTTCCTTGGTCTAGGCAAAGGTCATCAGAGGTGTCAAAACAAAAAAAAACATAAAAGGAAAAACTTTTCCCTCACTTTTTTACATCACTCAGTACAATCTTGTTCATCTCCCGCCCTACCTAGCTGATTCGACACACCCGTTTGCCCTGAGATAATCAATTTCTTTTGTCCCGAGTGCAACAGAAGGAGCACTGACACAGTAATCTTTTTCATTGTAGATACAAAACGCTTCAAATATTTCCCAGTGTTTCTGATTGCTATATTTGCGCAACACGCGTGTTCGTTCGAAAAACGCCTTGCATGCTGGCTTGTGCGAGCAACGGCACATGTGGTCGGCTAAATGACCAGCGCCACTTAGTGATGTGGCATTCCTGCGATGCTCTAGCAGGCGTTCATTCAGACAGCGCCCGGTTTGGCCAATATAGCATTTCCCACAGGCGAGGGGAATACTGTACACAACGCCGACGTCACATTCTACGAGGGCTTTGGTGTGCTTTATTTTGTAAGCTGGCTTCTTCTGGGATTCGTTTACTAGGCGACACATTCGTCCCAGCTTTTCCGGTGCTGAGAACACAATACGCACCCCGCACCTGTCGCCAACCTTCTTGAGGCGGTGAGAAACCTGGTGCCAATAGGGCACTACGACAGGGCGCTTTTGCGGGCGTGCGTCTTTTTTCTGCCTGCGCCTCCCACCAGCATGCATCCTCCAACTGCATCCGCTCTGCTCTAGACAAGTCATGCGAACATCAAGTTCGTGACAGCGTCGACGCCCAGCTAAGGCGTCTGGAGAAGGCTGGGTTCCACGGAGAAATCGTGGCCTCGGTGGTAGAGAGCCAGATTCGCGAGGCAAAGGCTTCCGCGAAGTAGGAAGCATTCTTTTATATATGCCCGCTAAGCTGCAGCCTTCGGGAAAGCTAGCCACCGCTTACGCACTGCCGCATCGATAAGCGCGTCAGACACATCTCTGACACAGCGGCTCACAGTTGTTTGATGACGTCCAATGTATCGCTCGGCGCCGACGCTTCCCTGAAACCTCCCAGTCCCGTAGAAACGGAGGGCGCAGAGGACTTTATCTACGGCGGTGAGCGAATGAAGCCCGCCACGCTGTCTCCACAGACGAGTCTTCGCCTAGCTCGTCACACAGACAGCGCACGGGTGTCTTCGGCAGGCGAAAATGACGCCGAAACTCCACGTCGGTCATGTAGGTAAACGGGTTCAGACGATCATACTGACGCTTGCTGCCGCTGGATGCAATGACACAGGCTGCTGCTGCCGCCGCCATGTTCCCGAGTTGAACTCGGAGGGGGTTTCGCGATGTGCGAGTGTAGCACGAGGTTGGCTGTCAACCAAAGGCAGAGGTCACGCTCCGCACGAGCCATGTAACTGTTGTGCACGCACCCACCACCATTGGGCCACGCCCAACTTATCTTTCGGCAACAGCGACGCGGTGCCGAGCTGAGAGGCATCAACAATTTTGACCGCCAATATAAAACACGCACAACGCAGTGTCATCGGTGATGTACTGAGCCCCACTATCAAAAACAAAGCGTTGACTGTCGCTGGCTTACGCACACGTCTTCTCGGGCTAAGATGGCCCCACAACACGGTTTCATTGCCTGCATTGTGGCGACGTAGCACAGTAAATAATTATCGGCACGTCACTGCTGCTGCTTGCAAGGCCTCGATGCGCTGAGGGGGACGACGATGCTGAGGAGTGCGTATCGCAGTAGTAGTTTGAGATGGCTGCTCTGTCATCGGTGATGTAACAGCGCCACAGCACCGTAAACACGATCAGCGTCCAAGAATCACTCGCTCTTCCAGACCCAGTGCAATGGCATTTCTTCATCCCAAGCACTGCGCACTCAACAGTTCCAACTCCTTCCTCCGTTCGAAGTCTCGTTTCATAACTGCCCACAAGGGCCCTCACCCGCCAAAATGCAATTGCTGCGGTGTCGTTACGATATCCAACTGCGATCGCTGCTGGCTCCAGCAGAGGTAATCTGCAAGCACCTTGGACTGCACAACACACTCAAATACTGCGTACATGCGCTCAGCGGCACCTTCACTAGGCAAGCGATGACAAGCAATAAATTACGTCGCTGGGAAGCAAGCACTTCTTCGCAATGTATCCCAGAGGCTTCGCGCACAAAGATAAACTGGTAAATTTTCACTGAACTGCGTCACTACGGACGCTAAAATAACGTACCGCCATTTTGCAGCGACAGCCACTGCTCCCGTATCTGTGACTAATGTGTCGTTTTTAGTCGGTAAAGTGGGGCCTTATAGCCCCCACTGCGTTTTTATTCCCCTAATGTAGAAAGAGTGGTCATGACCCTCTATGGGTCAGGACTGATCTTATTGAGCATAGCACTGCAACGCCCCTACGCGACTTCTCACTGCATGAACTCCCTCGTTTGTGCGACCTTTTTCAATGTATGTGCTTCTAAGCTTTAGCCTCACTGTCGCCACTCGCGGCAAGAAGTGCAAAATTTAATAATTTGCTCGATCTCCGTTTGTCATTAGAAATTTCTAGCATTCAAAACGAAAAACAGATACTTAAAAAACTAAAAATGTTCGTTATTTTATTCGTTGTACTTTAACGTATTCGTTTGAGCCAAACTGTAGGTGCAAGAATGCGCCGCGTGTACCCTGTTCGCATTCGATGGAGCATGGAAAGATAGTGCCCGAAAGAGGAGGCACATCCTTGACGCGCCCGGGAAAGGCGTGGCAAGCGGCTCACGGCAAGTGTGCAGACGGACAACGGGGCAGTCACGGTGTTGCTAAGTTGCGATAATCCGTTGCTAACAATACGCGGCGCTGGCGCGTTTCGTTGTGCAGCCTTCTGCGCTTGAAACGTGGAAGCAGCGTGCCGCGCAGGGTGCGCTCATGTTGTCATACGCGGCTTTTTGTCTACATATTTTTTTCCCTGTAGCTTTTGCGCGTTTCGCTCTATCTCCGTTCACTGACTGCCGTCGAGTAAACTCGCGTAAAACTCGGGTTAACGAGAAACTCGGCTCATCTGGCAGCAAACAAGTTCAGAGGAAGCTGCAGGGCCCAGCGGTTCCCGCAGACATCCACCAGCGACAACTGCCTTCGTGGAGTCGGGCCCTGCAGCAGTTGCTGGTCCAAGTGGCCTTACACGTAAGGCAGTGACCTAGCTTTTGTAGTGCATTGTTTGCAGTTGCTGTATGATCTTGCTATGAAGTAAAGTACGTCACTGTGCGGTTATTACCTTTGTGTCCAGCATCCAGCTCTTATTCATGGAAGAGAAATGCAAGCCTACAAATGACATGATATTGTAATAGAGATTGCTTGTGCTTTATAGGTTACTGCTACCAGCAACTTTCTGCTGCGTCTTTTACTCTAATTACCTGTTTTGTGTATCATTATTGTAGCTATGCAGCTATAATGGCATTTCATAGTGACTGGTTAGGATAATCAAGCTGTGTGGGTTGGATAACAGTAAATGAGCAGTCTTTGCTTTTACCTTGCATGAAGAGCCACCAGCTACCCCCCAGGTGCCGCAGCCAACTCACCAGGTGCCGCAGCCAACCCCCTAGGCGCCGCAGCCTACCTCCCAGGTGCCGCAGCCTACCCCTCGAGAGCCACGGGCACTCCGTAGAGAGCCCAGGTAGCAGGAGCTCGAGGGTGCCGTGGTGACGGCAACTGCCGAATACGTTCGACAGGGCCAGTTGGCGGAAGCCAGAGCTCAAGAGGAGGCCCGCTTCCGCCAACAAATACTTGAGCAAAACCGGCAGGTATGTGCAAGGCCACAGATGTATGTTTTTCTGCGTATGAAATTGATGAGCATATGACCTCTCTAAAGATTATATTAATCCGTGAACAAGCTTAACGTATACGTGTAGTCCTTTGGTGATATCTTGTACAGACACGCGTGATATAACATGTGTAAATATCTACGCAATTATGTGGCAAAAAGAAAGAAGTGGCGTTAAGTTCAGGGAAGCAGGTATAGCAATGTAACACATTTTAATGGAATGGGATGGCACAAGTTTGATGGGCCAGAAAGATATTTCCAGTGTTTGAATATACATTGGCAAGACAATAGCCTGCAAATGCGGACGAATGCAACGCACGAAGACTTTGTTTCTGAGCTTCTGTAATTAAACTAATTACACATCTTTGCTAACGGCACCACGAGGCCCACATGCAGAGCCTGCGGCAGCACCACCAGACCCACATGGAGAGCCTGCTGCACCTTAGGGAGGAGGTGGCGGGTATGCGGGAAGTGCAGCCGCAGCGCACCGAAGTGCAGCAGCAGCGCCTCCAAGTGGCGCGTCGGTCGCACGAGACCAACGAGCGCCTGCTTCAGCTGCTGCTGGCTGCACTGGGGCATGGTAGCGCCCCCCCCCCAAGCGCCTCCCCCCCTCTCAGGCCCCACATAATTAATGGAAGCAAAGGTAGGCAAAGGTAGGTAGGCTAGAAATTTGTAACTTACCATAAAATTTGCTGATGTATTAATGATATGAAGGGCGAATATTGCTAGTTTGCAAATAAATAATTGCTGAAGTCACCCTTTAATGCAACCACAAGTAGCATAGCCATTGCAGCATGAATTTTTTTCTTGGAGTTATACTTAAACAATAAGAGCGTCCACACCATCAGGCTCACCTGCACAAGTGCCAGTAGGTCTGGTGTGTGCGGGCATTCCGACTGTGGCACTGCAATTTTGAGGTGCCTAGTTATTGTCATGTCAATTTAAGCACGACGCCACACTGCAAGTGTTCTACAATTTCATCCTTGTCATCGTATTGTGAAAGTTTCAGGTCTTAATATAATGTCGAAAGCAACCTGTCAATGTACACAGCAAAAAAGAAAAAAAAGTTATGAAAATTCATTGCCTATGCTCCTTTTCATTTGTAATGTTTATTTTTTGTTTGCTGCATATGCATATGTATATTTGTTTGTGTCGCTACGTACAGAGCTTGAATGTCTCTTTTCTTGTACATCTGTCTCATCATCAAACGTTTTGTTGCCATTCAGTGATCTTTCAGGTTGCGATGCATTGTATGGTTAGCCCTTGTGGTGCAATTTGTGCGCAATATTTATGCAATTTCTCTTAGTGAATATCAAAGTATGATGTTATGGCCCTTTGAGTTTCAGAGCGCCACAACAGCATGTTCCTTTCACATGTAGCGATGTACCTATACATTTTTTTATGATAAATATTCGGTGTGCGTGTGATTTAAGCACCTGCTCATTTTTCTTTCTGGTGCAGTTTAATCCAGTTGCTATTACTCTGTACTTGTGCAGCGTACAACAGTTTTCTTTTTTTTTTTGAACGAAGCATGCCGTTACCTGTGATATATTATGATACAGTTACCTGTGAAACTTTTCGATGCAAGAACAATGTGACGCAATATTTATTCCAACCTGTCTGTGATATGTTGCATAATGTCTCTACTACTGAGTACTCATGATTCTCACACTTCTTAAATGTAGAGACTGTCGCATGTGATGTGTACATAAACAAGGTTACTGTAAAGAAAAGTGTATGTTGAAGGCTGAAATACAGAGAGGTGCAGTTTTCCTCTAGTGCTTTTATTTACACATCGCAACCACATTTCTGGTGCTAGCTTGCACTGTACAAATATTACTGTATAACATTGCTGAGTTCTGCTATATACAAGTGAGGTCACTTTGTTGAAATCTATCAACTGCTCATGCGTGCACACACTTCACGGGAGCCACAGTGTTTGACATGTCGCATGACCAGTTGGATGGCATTTTCGTCACAAGAAAGGAACTTCGCCTTTGTTGCGAGACAAAATGGTGGAGAACCTAGAAGCTGCGCGTGCAACAGCACGTTCCATGAAGCGGAAGGTGTGACGTGCACTGTACATTTTGGTTTCTGTGAGCTTCTCTGTGCTAGTAGAAAGTGAGGAGACAGGCGCTTATGTCCATCAATGCGTAAGGGGATACGAGTAAGAATAAAAATTCCGCAGGCTACATGCATCTAGATGACGACAGCAGCAACAAGAAAATGGTGGCAGACACTTTGAAAATGCACTTATTTTTAGCTTGCTTTCAGTCTTATATGTCATCACTAAAGATACTGTTTCACTTACTATAAATGCAGGCTTTACATAACCCTTGACTACATAACTTTTACATTTCTCCACAAATCATGAATGCTTTCAATAACGCAGACATCAACTACAACTTAGCACAGGAAATGTGTCTGCAATTTCACAGCATGAAATGCACAATACAATTATTTAAGACTGTGTGAATACACACCTAGCGATGCTGACGCTGCTATTGACGTCGCAGCTGCCGCCGCACAATCCTCAGATAACGCATGTGCTGCGCCCGGGTTGTGCCAAACATGCCAATCACAGTGTCGAGAACAGCGCCCCCCCCCCCTCTCAAATTATGCATTCTAGACCCCGTGTTTCGGGGCATACCTTGCGGAATGGGGTCGCAATTACTGCCGATTCACTACTACTGCTGCTGCTGCTGGTGTCGTCATCGCTGTCGTCATCGCCCGATTCTATGTCGCCCTCAGAAAGACGAAGGTTGTGCAACACAGCACATGCCGCGACAATGTTGGCTGCACGTTCCGGCTCGTAGAGGAGGGTGCAATATCGCTGAAGACAGCGGAAACGGCTCTTTAAGAGACCAGTGCACCTCTCCACTACGGAACGCATGGCGGCATGTGCTGTGTTGTACCGCCCCTCGGCTGTCTGCACTGGAGGATGGCCGGGAGCTGGGGTCAGGAGCCACGGCTCCAAGGAGTAGCCACTGTCAGCTGCACGAAGATGGAAATAGTGCATTCAGTACTCCTCTGACGAGAGGCAAGTTAACTGAGGAAAGCTACAGCATCATTCAACAAAGGTAGACTTCAGGGTTGCAAGTCCCAAGTAAAAGTATGAGTTAAGCATGTCCATACTCGACACAAACTCTTAAGCAATTTACAAGTGCACTACACGGTGCTTGCCACAAACAAGAAATCAACACTTGTTGGTGCTATCAGTGACAGCAGTAGCAGTAGCACTAATGAGTGTTCATTTCTTCTCCTTCTGGCAGGCACTGAGCGCAGTCAGCGCTAATACCTGCTGTTTTCGACTGCTCCTCGCAGACACATAATGCGCTTGTAACTTACTACTTGGAACAGTGCCAGTGGTGGCAGTCAATGTCTTCATTTTCTTTTTTTGCTCCCGACTTACTCATGTTCTTGTAGTTTGGTTAAAAGCTTGGGTTGGAGCGGACACGGCGTTCTGCGCTACTGAAGCGTGACTGCGCCAAAAAAAAATTTCTCACCGAGGAGGTATTCCCCAGGATTCACGATGCGCCCCGCTTGGAACCGCCGGCGCAACCATGTCGTCCTCCAGACGAAAGCGTCGTGGTCCGACCCCGGTCGCAGAGGGTCCAAGGCCAAGGTTTTCATGTCCGCGTCGCAGATCTGTGGTAAAACGTAAACAGAGAAAGTGCCCGTTGACGAGCGCAACATAACTTTCAAAAAGTAATAATAATAAAATTGGGGTTTGACGTGCCAAAACCACTTTCTGATTATGAGGCACGCCGTAGTGGAGGACTCCGGAAATTTTGACCACCTGGGGTTCTTTAACGTGCACCTAAATCTAAGCACACGGGTGTTTTCGCATTTCGCCCCCATCGAAATGCGGCCGCCGTGGACGGGATTCGATCCCGCGACCTCGTGCTCAGCAGCCCAACACCATAGCCACTGAGCAACCGCGGCGGGTAACTTTCAAAAAGGATCGGCACCAGAAAACGTGAGTTTTACTTACGAACATGCAATTGAGGGCGTAGTATCCCTAACGGCACATGAACGCAGCCTTGTGCCCACCCTTGGGTGCGATAATGGCTATGAGGCTGCCGTCGACGCATCCGATGACGCCGGGGATAGCGCCGCGCCGAAGGAAGCCCTCCTTCACGGCTGCCTTTTCCTCGGCTGTCTTTGGAAAATGGACCCACTTGTTGCGGGCCGCTGCGTTCACGACAGCCTCTGCCACCCGTGGCACGCACTCGCTGACCGTCGACTGCGACACACGGATCGTCTCCTCGCTCCCAACGGACGCTTGGAAACTCCCGGTGGCAAAGAAGCGCAGCGCACTCAACACTTTCCGCTCCACCGTCAGTCCCGTCGCTCCCTCCGCTTCTAGTTCCCCCGCCAGTTCTTCACACAACAACCGCACCGTTCTCTTCGAGAGGCGAAAACGCCGTCGAAAACGGTCATCCGGTACGTCAAACGTGTCCTCTGGCTCTCCGTGTTCACGTCGCGACGGCGAAGAGCCACGGCCATAGCGATGAAGGGGGCAGACATTTTTTATTCCTTCAGAAACGACTCTGCCTCTGGCCATGCCAAAAATCCATGCCTTATGCTCCACATAATGAGTTCGTGAACGTCACTATGACGTTTATGGCTTTTGCGGGTTTCTGACGCCGCGTGATTGACAGACAGAATGGGCGCGGCCCGGTTATTTTCGACCAATGGCTGCGCGGTGATGGCGGCAAAAGGGATAAATAAAGTAATAGAATTCCTACAATATCGCACCCCTGGATACGTTATTTAGGGAAATAGGGCAACATTTTAAAATCGAGCGAAATGTCTCGCTAGGACATTGAAACGGCGAAACAGCTAACGTGACGCTCGTGTTCCAGTTTCAGTCGCCTCAAGTTACCGCGCATTGGCATGCGAAGTATGGCTATTGATCGTACGGCGGTGTGTTGTATACATGTCGTCAAGTAAATGACGGGGTTTCGATTCCCTAGGTTCCTTCACCAACTACTGCACTGCAATCCTGCCGTTGGTTCCTCCAGCTGTGCTGTCGATGTGTGTGCACTCTGAATGAAAAAAAAATATCCTTAAGCTGCAAAGCAAACGTATGCTGGAACATTAAACAAAGCAGCACTGGCAGATATGGCCGTAAGCGGGCGGATACATCCGGCGCCGTGCACGACGATGTGGCCATGTCACTTAACAGCAGAATATACACGCGTTTACTGAAATTAACCGAGAACTCCGGGAACCGCCCTTAGGGTTCATTTCACGCCAAATCAAGTAACGTTTTTTCGGCCATGACAGATATAGTTGCAAACATTTCCGCGTGCTTTTACAAGTTCAAAACTTATTCTCCCGATTTATTTTTCTTATCAAGAATTGTCTGGAATTTTGGCGAAAATTTGATGTGGTTGCCCAGCTGAGCCAGAAAGCATAAAGCAGCATTTCTTTTCAAGGGCATTTTGCACAATTAAGTCGTCCAAATGGTGTCTATGGCAAGGCAATGAAGCAATGTGACTGCCATAATTACCAATATTTCAAGTATTTGACCACATTGGGTGCGTTTAGTACCGGTAAATGCCGGCAAATTTGCAAAGTGTGAATTTTTTTTCTTTGAGCGTGGGAAAACGCAGAAGCCACAAATTCAATATATAATGGTAGCCTTGTTGAGACAGTGTAGTGGAGAAATATTTCTTGCTTTCAAGGTTCGGCAAATCGCCTGAAAATAACTGTAAATTTATCATTCTTTGCAAAACGCTTCGTGTTCATGGTAAAAGAAAAATAGCTTTGGTGGTCGGCTTAAAAAAAATATATGTGACATATTATTGGATAGCTTTATTTCTCTGTAGCGCCAGCGACGCGATCGCCCTAGGAAAAAAGACTAGGTTAGGCGATGTCACGAGCGATGCGGGAGCTTAGTTGCGTGGGAACCGAAGAAATAAAAGATTAGCTGAGTTTGAGCTCGGTTGCTAGAATAACGTCTCGTTGTCTCTCTTACGTGCTCTGCAAGTTGCTGACTGCAGACAACTGGATAAACGCAAAACTTGTGCCTGGTAATAACGCGCCACACAAAAAGGAAGTGAAGCCATGTCGAACACAAACAACGAACGTCAGCAAGCCTGGACCAATCCGCAAGCCGCTGAGCCCTCTTAAGCAGCTGTGGTTCTCTCTGAATCCATCCGCCTGCCAGAATTTTAAGTTCAAGTTCAAGTTTATTTCAACATGAACATCTACAGATAGTGACGCTGCAGACAGCGGACAAAAAGCCTCAAGATAGGGTTTGATTGCGTCTACTGACCGTCTACTATACAGCAGTGCAAATAAATATTGCATACAAGAGTCTAAAATCGAAGAACACAAGAGATAATAAAGATACACACTTAGAATCGTAGAAGAAAAAACAATATCATTATTGCAAGAAGGAATATCTAAATAAACAGCGAATAAATATATAAAAGTACCATGTGTAGAAATAGCAAACGCATATGAAATACAGGAGGAGAAATGTATATGCATCATCAGTTAAGAAAGTTCAGGAGTTAGAAACGCAGCATCTGATCCCCACATTTTGTGAGATTGCATGGAATGTCCCAAACCTCATGAAAGCTAGTGTCGCAAATATTTCTGCTTGGTTTGAGACAGGGTAACCTCTCAAGAATTTTTCTTCTAATCTCGGCTTGATAGCGCTTTTTTTAGAGTATATTCATAAAGTTCAGCCAGTGGCAATGATTTCAATTCCCTGAACAGTGGTTGATAATGAGCCAAGTATGGAGCATTCATTATCGCTCTAACAGCGTTTTTTGTATTATGTGTTTTGACTAATGTTTGATAAAGTGGTCGTACCCAAGACTAAATAACAATAACTGACTACTGACATAAAGATGAAGTTGTAAATCAGTAGCTTTATGCTTCTATGGAGGCAATCTCTTAGTTTAGAAACCACTCCTTATACTCGCGATATTTTACCAGCTATTGTATCTACTTGCAGATCCCAAGACATGTGCTGTTCAAAGAATACTCCAAACCATTTAACAGCAGGCACTATTTCTATGACGACGTTTTCAAATTACAGTTGAATGTTGAATGAATGAATGAATGAATGAATGAATACTTTGCCAGAAGAAATACAAAGAATATGTCAAAAAGCCTGAAAAAAAGGCACGAATGCCTGACTAAGTGTCAGTCTCCTTCCCCGACCCGTTCCCAGTGCACAAAACACTCAAGCACACAGGGCAAGCATGGTACACAAAGTGGACACTTACACGAAAAAATGAAAACTACATGAAATACGTAACAGAAAGATTGAATGCGATTTGTGTACAAAATAATGAAGTCATACCTCAAGCGACAGCAAATACATGTTCCCTTTCTTTTTTCAAAGTGCTTAGGGACGGTGATTCATTTATTCTAGTGAGTAAGCCAGGGCGATGATTCAGAACATCTGCAACTATGAATGCCTGCTTTGCATGCCGTAATTTGTACGGATATTGCCCTGGTTGTAAGTTAATCGCCTTGTGTTGTATTTATGTTCATTCGGGAGGTATGCTTTAAAAAAGGCGGTTTCATTGAGTCTTACCTCTTTAAATATTGTAATGACTGCTTTTGTAATAAGGGTAAAATACAATTCTTCTTGAAAAGCGGAGCGGAGTGGCTTTATTAAGGTTCTCTAATGTTAAAATACAATTCTTCTTGAAAAGCGGAGCGGAGTGGCTTCTATAGGGCGCATTCTCAATTACCCGAATCATGCGTTTCTGCAAGGTTAGTAGACTATGGATGTTGGTTTTCGTCGTGGTACACCAGACAGATAAGCAATATTGAAGGCACGAATGCACTAGGCTATACTATAATAGTTTTTTTTTATTCTAGGAGGCAATTGACGCTTTTATTTATTAATAACACCGATGGATCTTGCAATGCTGGTTTTAATGTTGCCGACATGACTGGATCAGTTTAAGTTTTCTTCGAACATAACAAGAAGCCGAGGCGAGCGGATGCGTGTCACATGCACTCCGCAGTTTTTGGACTTTTTGACCCGTCAAACCCTTTTGGACCACCAAAATTTTGGCTGGGATCGACGCCGGTACTGAAGAGGACCACGAGGACCCCAAATTCAAACCGGTGGGTCCAATATTTTGGATTTTGTCGGACTTTGAATTTCCCCCGTGGTCGGCCGGACGGTAGGCCTAACGAGACCTAGCACGAGAGCGGGGCTCCGCGGGCTCCCCGGCCCCGGCCCGAGGTAGAGACGACCCGGAGCGAAGTCCCGAATACCCAACCCCAACTTTGAGCAATCATCGACGAGAGGACCGACAGGTTTCATGGCGGAAACCCAAGAAACCATGGAGGAAGATTTTCACGACGCCACCGAGCCCGTCCTCGTGCAAGATCGAAGCAGGCCCGCGGCAGGCGCCCAAGCCCCGAAAGGCAGCACCCCAACGACAGGAAGACCACAGGCAGAAAGCAATAACGACGTGGACCCGGAATGGGAGATCGCCATGTCCAGGAGACAGAAGAGGCGCCAGCGAGACGGCAAAGGATCGAGCAGCCAAGTTTTGGCGGGAACGGCGGTAGGGAACAGAAATTCCCTAGGCGACGAAAAGATCACAGGCGGCGCGCCAGCTGCGCCGAAGCGAGGAGGAGGAGAGGGGCTGCCGCGGAGGAGACTGCCTCCGCTCCCGAAGGACGATTTAAAGATAGTGCTCAGGCCGAGGGGACTCGCAGTCAAGAGCTTGCAGACACACCAGGTTGCGCGAGCGGTGGTCGCGGCCACCGGATCCGGATTCAAGGCGGAAGACATGATCATCAGGCTGCGCAATGGCTCCAACATCATAATAGTAAGCACCGGCAACGAAGAGGCGGCCCAACGTATACGGCGCATCACGCAGCTAACGTTCGGGAACAGCAGCTACGCCATCAACGCACACGTAGCGGCGCCGGAGGGCACGTTGCGGGGGGTCATCCACGGGGTGGACGCGGGGACCTCGCCGGAAGAGCTCAAGGCGAACCTTAGAGTCCGAACGCAAGGAGTCAAGATCTTAGCAGCCAGGATGCTGGGACGGTCGAGCACGGCAGTCATCACATTTGATGGCCCCATAATCCCGAAGCAAGTACTCTACTACGGTGGAGAGATGTGGTGCTATCCGTACCGCCCGACGAGACAAGTATGCTACAAATGCTGCCAGCAGGGGCATCGGTCGGACGTCTGCCCGAATCCAGAGGCCAAGGCCTGCAAGCAATGTGGCTGCCAAAATCCAGCGGAACAACACCAGTGCACGCCCAAATGCCTGATATGCGGGGGTGACCACGTTGCAGGCACGCGGGACTGCAAGCAACGACTCAAGACGGCAGGCGAGCTGCGAGGAGGTCCCCAGGGACATCAGCAGCAGAGGCGCAGCCGCAGCCGAAGCAGAGGCGGCGCAAGAAGACCGAGGTGGTTCCGAGACGAGGGCAGGACCAGGGTCAACAAAACTTCAATGCCTACCGGAGTGGGTCACGGAGCTGGAGCCGCGACCGGGGCCGGAGCCAGAGCCGAGGGTCCAACCGGGACGGATCCTATCCACCCTTGGGCGGCACGGGCCAGCAGCAGCAGCAAAAACAGCAAAAGAAGAGCGGCGGCGGCGTTAAGGTGAGCTGGGGGACCGGCCCTCCCAAAACACTTTTTGCTCCGCACTCGGGACCACACACTAACAACACGCAGACAGCGGCCGAAAGACAACTAAGTGAAGAAAACAAAAGTCTCAAACGCGAACTCGAGCTAAGCCGAGAAGAAACGCGACAACTCAGAAAGAGGATAGACGACCTAATTAAAGAAATGCAAGCGCTCAGACGAGCGGGGTACTCGCCGATCAGAACGCCAACGCCACCACCGCAGGCCGTGGCACCAGTGCAGCAAAACACAGAGGAGAAAAGCTTTAATGATGAAATCAGGAATTTCATGACTAGCGTTCAAAACCAAATGCAACAGATGCAAAATCAGATGCAACAAACGCAACAAAAGATAGCTCTGCAGGACCAGAGCTTCCGTAACTACGTCAAAAATCAAAACATGCAGAAAACCACTAATGACGCCAGGGATAGGCTATACAACGACAGGAGATTCGGATCAGAATCCCAAGGTACAAGCAACAACAGTAACAACGCAACATGGCAGGACAAAACCAACTAGAAGTATGGCACTGGAATTGCAGAGGGTACAAGCGCAAGCAAGGGCTCCTGCAACAGTTCATATCTACGCGAGAAAATCCACCAGATATAATCATGCTACAGGAAACCAATAATACCCCCGCACTCAGGGGCTACACGTGCCAGGAGAGTGGCCGCACCGCGACTCTCATAAGTAACAAAGTAGTAACCATAGCGCATAAAGAAATCGAGGACACCCAGATAGAACACGTGATCACGGAGGTGATTACCAAAAGGAAAAAAAAGGCTAGAAGTACGTACATAGTAAACTTGTACACCCCACCTAAACAGACAAAAGGAAGCTTTATTAAACTTTTCGCGGAGGCCAAAAAATTGGCGGGACAAAACACCCTAATCATAGCGGGAGACTTTAACGCTAAACGCCCGCGCTGGGGCTATAAAAAGGAAGACAAGAAGGGACGAGGCATCTGCACGGCGGCAGAAAACACCGGGTGCGAGCTGCTAACCGATGAAAACCAGCCGACTAGACAGGGAAACAGCGTCAGTCCAGACACGTGTCCCGACCTAACCTTTATCAGGGGCGCCAAGCAGGCAGAGTGGGAAAACCTGCTCGAGAATCTTGGCAGCGACCACCACATAATAAGAGTCAGCACGGTGGCAGACAATGTCAAGAGGAAAATTGGTACGGCTCGGCTGACGGATTGGGACGCCTTTAGAGCACACTGTCGACAGCTAAAGGGTAACATTACCTCGGTTGAAGAATGGAGCCAGCATCTCAAGCAAATTCAAAAAATGTACACGCAAGAAGTGCATAGAACCGAACAAACACCGGAGGTAGACAAGCGGCTCCTCAGGCTCTGGGAGGCTAGACGCGGGCTCACCAAGAGATGGAAAAGACAAAAGCTAAATAAGAAGCTAAAGAAGAAGATAGCGGACATCACTAGGCAGACGGAGGAGTACGCGACGCAGCTGACCAGACAGGGGTGGCAACAGTTTAGCAACTCGCTGAACGGGACCCTAAGTACGGCCAAAACGTGGCGCATCCTCAAGGCCCTAAGGGACCCTAGCAAGAACAAGTCCGAAAGCGGCAAATCGATCCAAAGACTGGTCCACCAGTACGAAGGTTCCGAAGAGCAGCTCCTGAAAGAAGTCCGAGAAAAATGCTACGGGAAAGACCAAATCGAAGGTTACAAAGGAGATTATCTCGGTGAGGAAAACCCGAAAATGGACCGACCCATCACGAGAGAGGAGGTCACCGAGGCCGTGAGAGCGGCCACCAAGAATACAGCAGCGGGAGCGGACAAGATTCGAAACTCGCTCATAAGAAACCTAAGCGACGAGGCAGTCGATCAGCTGACGTCGTACCTCAACACGCTCTGGCAAGAGGGGAAGGTACCGGCGGAATGGAAACACGCCATCGTGGTCATGATACCCAAGCCGGGCAAGAAACTACAGATCGAGAATCTCAGGCCGATCTCGCTTACATCGTGCCTGGGAAAACTGTATGAGAGAATAGTCACCAAAAGGATCCAGCAGCACCTGGAGAACGGGAGGTGGTACCCTGACAGCATGTATGGCTTCAGGGCCAACCTATCGACGCAGGACGTCCTCCTGCAACTCAAAGAGGAGGTACTCGACACAATGCCCAAGGCGGGTGAAAACGTTGTGATGGCGCTCGACATCAAAGGCGCCTTCGACAACGTCAGCCACGCGGCCATAATGGAGGGCCTCAACAACACCAACTGCGGAAGGAAAGTACACGACTACGTCAAGGACTTCCTAACCGACAGAACGGCAACGGTAGGGCTGGGGGAGTTGAGAAGCGACACCTTCTCCACACCATGTAGAGGCACACCCCAAGGCTCCGTGATATCGCCCGTGCTATTTAATGTGGCGATGATCGGCCTGGCAAAACGACTCGGCGAGATTCATGGCATCCAACACGCGTTGTACGCGGACGACGTCACGGTTTGGGTCACGCAAGGTTCACTGGGAGAAAAACAAGAGAAGCTACAAGAGGCTGCGCGCTGTGTCGAAAAGTACACCAGAGAGAGGGGACTGGTATGCTCCACAGAAAAATCCGAATTACTGAGAGTAGGTAGACACCCCACCCAAGCAACGCTGGAAGTAACGCTTGATGGTCAAAACATCCCGGAAAAGAATATGATCAAAATCCTGGGCATGTGGCTACAGGGCAGCAGAAAATGCAGCCACACCATCAGCCTGCTGAGCAAAGTGACGGAGCAGGTGGGCCGGATGATCAACAGGGTCTCCCAAAAAAGATACGGCATGAAAGAGGAAGACACACTCAAACTCGTCGGCAGCCTGGTCGTCAGCCGAGTCATCTACTCGCTACCGTACCACGCGATGACCAAAGGAGAGAGGGAACAGGCGGATACGATAATCAGGAAAGCATACAAGACGGCTCTCCATCTGCCAAAAAACACTTCAAACGAAAAACTGCTCCAACTGGGCATCAGCAACACTTTCAGCGAACTGGCGGAAGCCCTGCTTGAAACGCAAAAAGCCAGACTCAAAAGCACCCCTGCAGGGAGAGCGCTCCTGACTAGGCTGGGACGGGACACGAGTGGACACGTAGATGGATACGCAGACGTGCCCGACTGCTTAAGAAAAACAATAAGCGTTAGGCCAGTACCTAAGAACATGGACCCCAACCTCCACGAGGGCAGAAGGCAGGCGCGAGCCGAATACGTGGAAAAGACACTCGCGCTACTAGAGAACACGGTGTACACGGATGCTGCCACGTACCCGCGAGAAGGGAAGCGCACGGCCACGGCGGTGGTGGTGGACGGTGACGGGAATCTGATCACATGTGCGACGGTAAAGGCAGCCGACACAGCGGAGGCCGAAGAAATTGCCGTGGCGCTGGCGGCAGTAGAAGGATATAGGACAGGCAGGCCTCTAAACATCTTAACAGACTCAAAGGAAGTGTGCAGAAATTACACGAGGGGCAGGATTAGCAAAGCCGCCCTCAGAATTCTTGGCGGAGCCAACTTCGCCGAGAGGAACGTTACGCACAAGTTAATTTGGATTCCGGCCCACGCAGGCATACAGGGTAACGAAAGGGCAGACAGCCTAGCTCGAGAGACCACGTGCCGAGCAGAGCAGTCGCGCGCCCCGGAGTATCACCCACACGCTTGTGAGGGAGGATACACAGAAATCTTAAACTTATACAGAGGGACGAGAGCGATATATCCCCCACCCCACAAAGCTCTAACGCAGGAGGAAGCAACGAGTTGGCGCAGATTGCAGACAAACTCCTTCCCAAATTTATACATCCTGAACAAAATGTACCCAACACAATACAGAGACACCTGCCCATGGTGCGGGGCCACACCCACACTATACCATGTCACATGGGAATGTAAACACAATAAATCATTCCACCAACACAATAACCCCAGTGCGGAGCAATGGGAGAGTCGGCTTACCAGCTGCGAGCTCACGGCCCAAAGGGCCTTAGTGCAGCACGCTAGTCAGGTAGCTAGGCTCAGTGGAGCCCTGGAATAGGGGCCCACCCTTGCTGGAAGAGGCTCCAAGTCGCCGGCGCCAAAGACGACCGAGACCTCGAGACGCTAAATCCTTGAAGGAACCAAAATAAAGTTTCTCTCTCTCTCTCTCTCTCTCTCTCGAACATAACACCAAGGAACCCCTGGGACGTAGAACGTATAATGACTTCATAACGGAATTGTGATACTAAGCTATCATCAATACCCTCGTTACGAGACCGAAAAATTATGTATTTTGTCTTTTCAGTGTATAATTTCAACTTATTTGCTCTAAGCCAGCCTGAAATATTACTGAGCCAAATATTTACTTCTTGCTCGAGAGTAAGCAAGTTTCTACCAGAGAAGATATTAGTGTCATCAGTGTACATGATTATGTCAGGTGTTAGAGGCACATTTGTGATGTCATTATTGTATAATTAAAAAAAGAAGTGGCCCTTGGATGGACCGCTGTGGAAGCCCGTATTTGGTTTCACCCATTGCTGATTTGGAATGACAAATGTATGTGTATTCTAGTCGGTTGACTAAATAATTTTTAATTCGTTTAAGAGTAGTACTCCTTATGCCGTACTCATTTAACTTTTGTAACCACATATCATGCTTAACGGAATCGAATGCCTTTTTAAAGTCAAGAAATATTCGTATTGTGTACAGCTTGTCCTCAATGTTACTTATTATTTTTGTATTTTTAGCAACGCCATTTTAGTACATTGGCGTTTTCAGAAAGCGTATTGCTTTTCTGTTATATTATTATGAGTACACAAATTTAAAGTTCTTTCGTTAATGGCCTGCTCTACTATTTTGGAAAAGATTGGGAGAACTGAAATCGGTCTGTAATTGTTCACGTCATTCCTGTCTCCCCCTTTAAGAACTACCGATACCCGTGCAATCTTTCATTCATCGGGGAATGCGCTAGTGCACAAAACTAAATTGCATAAGTGTAACATTAATTTACAAATGTGCAGCGCCACAGCTTTTATTGACTCTGCTTTTGTGCCATCCACACCACATGCTGTGGAATTCTTTAACTTTAGAAATTAGTTACTTATTTCAGCCTTAGCTGTTGGTGCAAGAAATAGCGATCTCCTCATACTACATGGAATATAAGACCTGCAAGTTGGGCTACGAGCATCAAACGCATCAGACGCGCCAGATTGTAAGAAATGCTGATTAAACTTATCGTCCAGTGCAGTCCCTGTGAAAGATACCTTTATCCATAACCTCAAAAACAGGATTACGGTCACTGTTCTGAAGCAGATCATTCAATGTTTTCCAAACCTTTTTTGGATCATTAAGAATATGGGTGAACTTATTCTCACAATACCTCTCCCTTGCCAGCTTTATATCACGGCCTAATTTATGCCTGACTTTTTGTATTTCATTAACTACTCTGGTTGCCTTGTCTTTACAAAAGTAGCGAAAATTCTATCGCGTTCCTTTATTCGTTTTAGAAGCGCGCTGTCAACCCACGGTTTCCTGCATTTCTTGCTTCCTCTAGCTTCTCTTAGAGGCAACACTTTGTGATAAAGGTCTTTGATTGTGCCGAGAAAGCGATCGAATGCCTTGACAGGGTCCGTCAATGCGAACATTTCGGACCATTCCGCTTTGCTGACTGACGCTTAAAAATCAGCAATCGTGTTCCTGGTTATCAATCTGTACTGTGAGCGCGTGTCACTTTTGCGCTGTCGGCACACTTTCGTCTCACATGTGCAAAACAAGAAATTAGGCATGTGATCAGTTACATCACAGATGAGGACACCGGACTCTAATCCAATTAATCACGTTGTAAAACACAAGTCAAGTAGCCTTTAAGAATTGTTCGTCACCCTAGTTGGAACAATAATAATATTTTCGCATTCAAACGAAATGAAAACACCCGTAAACGCTTGTTTGTATCGGTCTATTGAAAGCAGGTTAATATTAAAATCGCCCATTACAATGAGGGGAGTGCCAATCTGTGTACAAAAATCCAACATACATTCAATGAAATATAATAACATGGATACAACAGCGGATGGAGGCCTCTAAATAACCACAAATATAGTATTCGCACACTTGATCACGAGGCATTCATAGTGCTCGTGCATTACAGAAAGCTCAGAAATTGCATTAAAGCATAGATCATGTTTTATATAAAAAGATACACCACCCACTTTCTTATGTTTCCGGGACAGTGAACAACACTTATAGCCTGAGGAGTGTACAGCATCGTACTCGTCGCGGAACCAAGTCTCCGAGA
This sequence comes from Dermacentor variabilis, assembly GCF_050947875.1. NCBI lineage: Eukaryota > Metazoa > Arthropoda > Arachnida > Ixodida > Ixodidae > Dermacentor > Dermacentor variabilis. The sequence goes on along the minus strand of NC_134570.1, from coordinate 132,833,822 downwards.
ACGCTAAAATATCAAATTCATGCTGTAATTCATGTAGAAGCATGCAGACAGATTCGTGTTTGCTTTTTAAACTTTGTGCATTCAAATGAAACAAAGACATCTGATTTCTATCACGTAACTCTCTGCTCTCTGTGAAGGAAAGCTTGTCGTAGTACTTGCATTCATGAAAAGGGATTGCCATCTTGAAAAACTCGCATGCAAAACCATACTGCCTGATTATCTTATTCTGTCAAGGTCATCCATTGTGATAACCCTGATGACTCGATCACGAGGACCACAACGCACGAACAATTTTCTATTCTTGTGCCAGGCGAACTTGTACTCTTCTTCGGCCGCCCGCATCTTTATGTGCCAGAAAAGCTTTCTTTTTCTGTGCTGTGAGATTGTCATTCAGGTAAATTTTTGACGTTCATTTTTTCAGTTGCGTTTTTTTCCCGAGCCAAGCACCTCTTGTCGCGCGAGAAGTGAAGCGAACCAGGATAGGTGGGAGTTTTTCTGATTTTTCTGTGCCGATTGTTTCATTTTCAGCGTCAACTAAGTCAGCCCTGACCTTCAACGGAATGAGGTGGACAGCTTCTATGTCCTGTTTGGAAACTTGTGGAAGCTCGAGATCATGCGCTACACAGCTCAACTTTTCTAGGAAGTTTTCATTTACATGATGCGGCAGACCATGCACTTCCAAATTCAGGCGTCTGCCGTACTGATCGATATTATTGAAGTCTTTCCTGTTTGTAGATTTCTTGCTCTTTTACCTTGACCTCAAGTTTTTCCACACCCTTTCGAAGGACTGCAATGTCTGCATTCTGCTGTTTCGTCTCAAGGATGACCTCATCATATTTTGTAGCCATTTCCTGCATTGCCTGTTCAGCGCTTGTCACCGTTTCTTTTATTTCTTCCAGAGCATCTATCTTGACTTTCATTTCAAGCAGCACAGCAAGCTTGCGGTGTATTTCTGAAATTTCGTTTTTTAGGTTCAACTCTGGTCCTTCGTCATCATTTTCTGTGCTCGGACCGCTTCTGGTCCTGCCTGTTTTGCATGTGGCGCACTACCAAGATTCCAAGGCGGTTTCGGATTTTTTTGGTACGTACTTAATGTTATTGCGGAGCAAGTGCCCGCATGATAAGTAAAATCACATTCACAGCATGATAGGTATGGCTCATCGTCGTGAAGCGGTTTGTGGCAAACAAGACAGTCCGACATGATTTAGTTGTCACGTCGAAAAAAACAATCACTCGGCAGCAGTGGTAGCGCTAGACCGTACGATTACAAGTTGAAAAACAACCAACCTGTGAAGATAGATGATGCTTGCTTAGAATGAGAGCGGCAAGACCAAGTGAAGACACTGCTGCAGAGTGTGCGCGGGTGCCTGCAGGATGGCAGCGCCCTTTTGTAGAAGCTTGCGCTGACGTAAGGAGCTGGTTCTTTTTTGAAGCCAATGGCAGTCTTCTAGGTCACGTGATGCTCCGGGCTCTCGCCTAATATGTGACGCGTCGGTTCCTGTGAAGAAAGATGAGGCTTGCTTAGAATCAAAGCAGCAAGACCAAGCCACTCGGCAGCAAGCCACTGCTGCCGAGTGTGTGCCTGATTTGAGATAGGTTTTGAATATAGGTTTTGAATAGGTATTGAATTGATATTTGAGATAAGTATTGCGATTTTTTTGGTCGGCAAAAGTACAGCTTCTGTTTTATTGCATTCACGATTAAGAAATTTGCAGTGGACCAAGTTGACAGTTTCATTAGTGCGATATTTGCTTTCATAACAGCATCGTTAGGATCTCGCGCAGTGATTAGTTTGCACGTATTGTAGGCATAGACAATGAACTTAGCATACCTTTAAATAATAACGATATCATTATTGTATATGCAGAATAACAATGGGCCAAGGACGCTTCCTCGTGGCACTCCTGACGTTATAGATATTAAATTTGAGACATGGTTGTTAATGATTACTTTCTGCTTGCGGTAGTCTACGTAGGATTTCATTAAATCCAGAAACACGCTGCGGAAAAAATAATGATTCATTTTTTGTAGCAAAGTCAGATGATTGATCCGATCAAAAGCCTTGGAATAATCAATAAAAACGCCTAACGCATACATTTCTTCCTCAAATGCTTCCAGTATTATTTCTTTTTGCGCTAAGAGAGCACGTTCGGTCTAAAAACCTTTCCTAAAGCCGTACTGACAATGTTTCGTTATTCTCTGTTTAGTAAGAAAAGAAATCATTCGGACATGAGTATCATGTCATGAGAAATCAATCTCATGTTTGAAAAACCAGGTCCCCGCCACACCCGTCACATAGAACGAGACATGGCGGAGCTTGAGTAGGTCCTCCCACCAATCAGCAGAGCTGACGCGCTCGTAATCGTCCAGCCAGTCCTCAACATCTTCACCGCGAAGACCAGCGGACAGATGGTAATCACGCTGCTGGTCAGTGATGATAAGGGAAGGTCAGAGATCAGAGAAGGATCAGAGAAGTGATGATCAGAGAAGCGCCAGGCTGCTCGTCCTGCGACATGCTGGTGGACAGTCGGCACAAACGGCGACCTGAACGAAGCTCCAGGGAGTATGCCAGGCGTGCAGAGGACAGGGCATCAAGAAGCTCCTCCACCACTTATGACGCCACAGTAAGGGCCGACCTTTATTGAGCCTGAGAGACGCGGCGAAGGACACTCGGCCCAGTCCACAATGACGATGCGACTACCCGCACTATCAAGAAGGGCACACACATGACGATGACAATATACAGATGAGGAAGAAGTGCACAATAATGTCCACAATTGTTAATTTTGTTCCTGTACATTGCAAAGTAAAAAGCGCTATAGCCTAAGGCTATTCCAATCAGTTTCCATTTATGTTCTGCATCCTCATCATCATTCCTTCCTTGTCTTGCTAATGTAATTATGCTATCATCATTCAATGGCGACATCCGGCTACCGTTGTAAAGCTATGCTTGTAATTGCGTTGTCATAAAACAGTCGCTGTCAAACTTCCGTTGTCACACCGGTGTCTTCGATCGTCGCGGTCGTGCCATCGCCATACCAGCTTCGTCATCTGACGCTTGTCACGCCGCCGTCATAACTCCTACGCCCACTTAGAGGCCCAAGTTGTTTAATATCTTGGGCCTCTATGTATGTGGTCGCTGTAGTGATGCCGTCGTGGTCATTTAGTTATCGTCATTCTGGCTTTGCCATGTGACTGTCATGTCATGCGGTCTTCGTCACGCCTACTGCACCGACTTAGTAGCCAGAATTGTATTACAGCTTGAGGCCACTACGTAGTGGCTCTAGTCGTGACGTCGTCGGGATCATTGCGTCATCCTCATTTGATCTTTGTCATCGGACTGTCTTCATGCCGTCGTCATCCTAATGCTATCGTCATGCCACAATCGCCATGCGTTAGTTGTTATGACGTTGTCGTGCGGCCTCCTGGTTGTTCTATTATCATCACTCCAGCTTCATTTATCTCCTGCCATGTCGTCGCCACAAAATTTTCTTTATGCAGTCGTCATTATGCCATCGCCGAAACGCACTCATTATTCCAGTGCCCTCACATTGCTGTCATGCCATCGTCGACATTGTGTCGCCACCATACGGACGTCGTCATGCATTCGTTCTCATACCATCGTCTTGATGCCGTCATGGTCGTTCTATAGCCGTCCTGTTAACTTCGTCATCGTATTCACTCCATGCGATCGTTGTCATGTCATCATGTGGCAACGATGATCGTACGATTAGATCGTCATGTCATTCATACGTGGTGTATGAAAGGCACGACTTCGCGGCTTGACCACTTCGGCAGGAACCGGCCCGAGGAATAGAAACTGCCCTCCAACTCAAAGCGACTACAAGGACATTGTGTGGTGCTCCTGCTGACTGGCATAACATCATCGTCATGACATTGTCGTCCAATAGACTTCGTCATGCAGTCGTTCTACCATCATCATCACTTCAGAAGCACCATCCCATTGCCATGCCACCGCCGTCATACCGCTTTTGTCGTTCCATTGATGCCATTCCTTCTTTGTCCTTCGATTATAAACATTTTATCATCATTCAACCTTGATTGTGCCGCCGTTGTCATGAAAACGCCATCAGTGCATCGTCATCAAATAGTAGCTCTCATGCGCCCAATCTCACACAGTCGTGTTGCTGTCGTCATCTGCTTCCTTATCTGTTTTCCTTAATCCATAGTTGTTCTAACCTCGTCGTTATCCATTGTCCTCATGCCTTCATTATTCTGTCGTCCTTATACCATAGTCACCATTTCAGAATTATCAACTCATTTTCATCGTGCCGTCATCGTCATACTGCCTTTGTTGTTCCATCATCGTCATTCCTTCATCGTCATCTCATCGCCATCTCTGCGTCGCCCTACAGTCGTCGTCATGCCGCCATGCTTATCACTGACTTTAGCAAACGATTCCTCGGCAAAGTGGGCCCAAACCGGAGGCTACGTCTGCCGGATTATGCTCAAGCAACGAAAGTGTCAGAAACACTGCAACAATTCCATTAGTGCAGCAGAAGTATGTATACCTTGCTTACCTCACCTTCAACCTCCTTTTCAACGACGCTGTGCGTGTAAGCAAATAGCCAGGCCTTCCCACTTCCCTCTGCACAAAGATACTGAGCTATGCTCCCATTAGAGCTGCAGAAGTGTTTTTATCTTCCTCACATCAAACCCGCCTTTCCGACAACGCTGTGCGTGTAAGTAAATTACTGGGCCTTCCCACTTCCCTCTCCCCAAAGGCACGACTCACGCAGCCATGCTGCAATTATTGCTGCAGACGTATCTTCCTCACCTCAACCCCCCCCCTCCGCCGCCTTCGTAACAACGCTGTACGTGTAACCAAATAGCCAGGACTTCCCACTTCCCTCTATCCACAAGCACTTCATGAGCCCTACTCCCGTCAGTGCTGCAGATGCATGACATGTATAACGTGTATGTTCCTCACCTCAACTCCCCCCCCCTTCATGGCCTTCCCACTTCCCTCTACCGCAAGCACTGAGCCGTGCTCCTATTAGTGCTGCAAATGTGTGAGATGTATGAGATGTGTGTTCTTTAGCTCACCTCCCCCCCACACCCCCGGCCTTTCATGACAACGCTGTGCGTGTAAACAAATAGCCAGGCCTTCCCCACTTCCCTCGCTCCACAAACGCTGAACTATGCAGCCATTTATGAGGCAGAACTATACATATCTTTCTCACCTCAAGATCCCCCCCCCACCCTTCGTAACAACGACATGTGAGGGTTTTGAGCCAACTGAGCGTCCTGAAAAGACTGCACACTTCTCGTCCCCGCCCTCTCTCCCTGCACCGGCTCCAGAGGAGGGCTTCGGACCACTACAGATGTGTTCGTTGAAGGTTCTTTCCTTTACGTATGTATGCAATAAAACAACAAATTTACCTCGCTGCCACAATAAAACACGCCATTAATAAAACAAATACATTTTACAGCAAAGCTCTCTATGGCTACCCTCCGGAAAAATCATGGCGGCGAACGGAAAACGCCTTGCTGCTAAGCCGACTTTCTCGCGAATGCTCATTACCTCTCAATCTAGATATCTTGGAAAAAAATCGAACAGAAATTGGCCACTAAGACGGCTCTATCATTACGTCGAGCTTCCTTTAGTTGTGAAAGTTAGTTCACAATGAAGTTATAAACGTTATACAACTCCTGTATACTGTCAATAAAGGGGTATCTGCGCAGGGAGTAAGGCTACAGAAAACGACTGTAACTCTTGTTATCGCGAAACAAATCATGTGCGGATTAGCCGCCAAGACGACTGTAACGTTACGCCAAGTTTCATTTAGTTTTCTTAATTACATATTTCACGGTGAAGTTGTAAGTATTGTGGAATTAACATCTGATGTCATTACATGGGTTGCTGCGGGAGGGAAACGGACAGGCCCAATCTTTAGCCGCTAGAATAAATCGCCTGTCTGTCTAAGTTTCATTCATCTAATTAACTAGGAAATATTCCAAAACACAATTTACAAAAAGCGTATTTTGTTTCAGGCACTCCTTTAGGCTGGAACCGGTCAACGCATATCATAGCTCGCGTGGAGCGTCGGTTTAACGGCCACCTGCATCTTAACGGCACTCCGTCGCAGCTGCCTCAACACTTGTGTCTTTAAGCGTCTTTAGAGAGTCTTTAGGTACCTGTCCTTTGTGCTCGAACTCTTCCGTCTACAGTGTTGCAGTGACTCCAAAGTGCCCACGACGAAGCGTCAACGGTCGTGTATAGATTTGACAACAGCCAAGAACCTAGCCAGCGTCGTCACAGATCCATTGGCGGGGTATCAGAGCGACCACAAGGACATCATTCCTTGCGTGACAAGATAAAGATAAAATAAAGAGAAAAGAGACAAGATAGCAAATGATTGTGGACTTCTTTGTATTTCGCATGAGATATACATATTTATATGTATAATTACATACCAATAGAACTTTTTGCCAATATAATTTATACCACCATGGGAGGCTGCCCTACGCAGTCCCGATTTTGTAGCCCAACTACGGGCAGTCCAACGGCCGCGCGACGTGGCGGAGAGGCTAGACCTTTCTTTACCGACGTGGGAGCGGCCCGCTACGTGATATTTCACGTACCGATGGAGCTCAGTAAAGTTTTTCCATCCATCCATCCATCCATCTATGGCCACTTTGTCACCTTCACAGATTGGAATGGCTCCTCAATTTTTAGCAGCATTTCGCTATTCGACTACATTGGTAGGTATCGTTGCAGCCTTTGCGCTATTTCGTTGCTCCTGAAACAATAAAAACACAATGATCTTTGCAATTCAATGTGCCTGATAATCAAGCATTGAAGCGTCAACGAAAAAACTGCCAGCTTCGCCTGAAACCTCAAAGCCAAATATTAGAAGAGGCAGCAAAGCTTAGCATTGCAATGTAGGCGCGCCAGAAAGCTGGCGTGATGAAGAGCTCTGCCAGCAGCCACAGGCGATGCACCTCGATTAGAAAGGTTAGATAGTATAGATATTCAGACACAAGATTTGATAAGCTTTGCTTAATGTGCTGCCAAGGCTGTTGCATGCTCTTATGCATGAGCGCCAATATGAGCGCGCACAACGTTCATGACGGGACTGGAAGCCAGAGCGTTGCAAAGCCTCCGGCGGAGCCGATACGGCGGAGCATGACGGTGCGGCAGCTCGCATTTGTCGCTTTAAAGCCGAACGCGCTGCCCGTCTCCCGAGACATTTGCACACTCAACGCGTGATTGTTGCAAGCGCCTCACTACCGGGCCAGCACCGCGGCGCCAACGCGAACCGCGCTATTGTGCCTGGAGAATCCATATCATTGATAAAAAATCCTTCTTGTCTGAAGCAGATCTTTCTTCAACAACCATGTCGTGTTCATGAAAGTAATTTACTTACTTTGGAATTGTGTTTGCTTACATCAGATGCCCAGAGCTTGTACGATCATGAGTTACCAACCAGGGTACAGATGGGATGCTGTAGTTGTGGGTGAAAGAATGTCATTAACACAGACACGTGCGCCGGATCTGCCAGCTTTATTTATAATAGCGGAAACTACAAAACAAGCAATTCCGTTCGTGCGTGGGTGCATGTTTTGTTGGTAGTGATTTATTGAAGGCGCACGTGTTTAAGAAAACGGCTTTACTGCTGCACTGTAGTCATCCACTTCAGGTTAACATATTTAGAAAAGAACGTGAAGCAATTATTAAATTGGACAAAACATAGCAGCCAGCGAGGAGCAACACGGATTGTTCGATTTTATAGCATTATACTCATTCTCACAGCAGATGTGACCGACACCAACAAACATTCGGTAAATATGCCCGTCGCGACTGTGTACTGCGCGGCAGAATCGAAGGTCAGGAACAGCAACTGACTTGAATTGGGCGACAAAAAGACCCGCGGGCGTTGAGTGTCAACGATTTCCTGAGCGGCCTTTACCTACATCACCGCTGCGTGCATGCGCTGCAGCAATCTGTTTTCAACATCTGCAGATTTTTCTTCCTGTGTGTAAGCACTCTGATACAGATACGTACAGTGTCGTAAACGCCTGAGCTAGCAGGAAAGCTTGGGTTCAACAACGACCCTCGATAAAAAAGCTAACGGCACAGTGGATCGCAGTAGCTGAAAAAAAATCGAAGCAGCGTACTTTGCTCAGACACATTCCCTCGACACCGAGTACAGAGTGTTGGTACAGGGCAGCCGCAGTTGCTGTCGCCTAACTAACGAGTACTACCTGACTGAAAGTTAGTGTAGTCGCTTCGGTGTGTCAATGAAAGCGTGTTTTCCTCAGATGGAACAAATTTAAAAAAATGTCTCATGCGCGTGGCATGTAGAGAAGATCGAGCTGCTTCAAGTTGCGACGCACTGTGGTCGTGCTACCGCCTTGGAGTTAAGGTATCAAAATGAGACTAAACCAAGAAAAAACAAAACCAAACACCTTACTTTAACGCGGACCGCGAATATCTAGAACGTTACATTTCTCAAAGCGGCACGAAATCGAACTAAATATTTTACGGTTTTCTGTTTTTGATTCGCTGTTACCGCCTTTGGAACTCTTTATACATACATTGAACTGCACTTTTGGCTCTCCCATTCTACTTCAGTTGTAAATTGTCGTGAAGTCACTGTTACTGCAGAAGTCGGAGCACTGTGAGTTCAGTTTTTTATGTATATAACGTCAAAGAGGTCTTTGATAATAGGAGGCGTTTTAAAATCGCAGATATTAAAACGCTTTTAGCTAGGCGTTGGATTTTCATTATAGTAGCATTAAAAATAATATAGGTGCAATAGAAGTTATGTCTTCTGGCGTAGTGCTCCTAAGGTGTCACCATACCACGACCGCTTCCATAATGACCTCACAAAGAAATCACTTGTGCCGATGTCGTCAAAAAGCCCGCCCGTGGCGGCAGCGAAATTTTTTTACACATAGCTGAGGTGTTTCCAGGGAGATTTGACATTTTATACAGCAACATGTGTATTCTGGAAGCCAAAAATTATAAGACTCATATGCTTTTAAATGTGTAATTCAGCTTCCCTTTAGCCAAGTGAACAAATTAAATTATGGGGTCAAACGTGCCAAACCCACGATGTCATTCTGCGGCACGCTCTAGAGGGAGGCTCTGAACAAATTTTGATAACCTGACGTTATTTAACCTTCACCTAATGCATTGTACACGTGCGCATTTTGCCCTCCACTCGCATCGGAATACGGCAGCCGTGCTTTCCGAAGTTACAGTTTCTCCATAGGTCGAGAAATCAGCCGGATTCTTTTATTCTTTACGCGAGCGAAAATTTTCTTTCATTTGGCCTTTAAGAAGTGTCAACTGTGTCAGCAGTTGCATTCACTGATTCGTGTGAATAATAAACACTCTCTGAACGATCAGTTATGCCTTCAGAGCTTTCTCTGATTACGTCTTATCGAATACGCAAATTGAAAACATAGTCAAGGCTCAGATAACCGAAAATTACGTCTTGGTCTCCCGGCAGCGGCAGAGTTTCTAATAAACAGTAGGAAATTGTTGCTCGAAACAGCCGAGGTGTTTACACATGTAGAAGTTAAAGCGATCTTTTTCATATTTTCAGATCTGCTGGATGTTACGTTTTGTCACTACTTCCCATTGGAGCATGAATATTCTCATGACATCCACATCATATCCGAATGCCCAAGTCCTATTTCGGACTTGCAGTGGATAACGCGGGGGCGTTAATTTCAGGACAACATATTTAAAACATTCTTCGGACATCCACAGGATTGAAGTTCTGTAATTTAAAGCAAATTCCAAAACTTGAATCCTTTGAATGTGCGAACGTTATTTTCAACTGGATATCTTGTACCGGATAGTTTTGGAACAAACACACAATTCAAGATGTATTACGTGATCATATTGCCGAATGTTAAGCCTCTTCCAGGGCTGCCCTCAGCGCAAACACTTCCGAAAAGACATGTCAGGCAGCAACATGAAGCTTCCACACTCAGATCAAACTTCCTATGACGGCAGTTATTGGAGAAATTGCAATGAATGTACGAAAGTGCACGAAAATATTGTGAGAAAACGTCACAAAGTGGTAGGCAGAGAACCGAAACAGCAGCGTATTACCACCTACCGCAAGGCGTAACCCAATCAGTCGTGTCATACGCTTTCTGAACATGTCAAGAAAGCCGAGTGCTGCAACCTCGCCCACAGGAGAGAGCAGTGACTGCCTTAACCTGTTGAATTGCCACTACACATGGGTGGCTCAGGAGCAAGCCGCGTCTTTTGAGCCGTTCTTTCAAGAGAACGAGTGAACCGTAGTTCGGTAAAAGTGAGGGGCAGTTCTTTTGGAGAATGGAAGCCGGTATGGCCTCGTTCAGTGAGCCATGCCAAGCCATTACGTCCGTAAAGTTACTATACGCACTATAGAGGACAGGCTACTCATAGGGCGCATACATTGATATCGGTAACCGCAAGAGTGCCACCGTGTTGCCACGCTGAGGCTTCCAAATCCTGAGACGTTTGCCAGACTGGGCGATAGTATTTAGCTTCTCATACCTCCGCCTACCTAAAACAGCAGAGGCAAGGCCAGACAAGGCGAATACGAAAAAAACAGAAGCGTAACCAAATCCGGCAACGTGATTCCTGAGGTCGGCAAAATTAGGATCCTAGGCATGGCCATCGAAAAACGCGGAAGAAACGGCGAAACCATCACCCGTCTCGCGGCAGAAGCAGCCAACGCAATTTGACTCCTCAAACGAGTCACTACCCAGAAGGCTGGCATGAGAGAGGAGAGCCTAATTAGGCTTGTCCAATCCTTCATTATCAGCCACGTCCCGTTCATTGCAGCCTACCACAGATGGCTGCAACACGAACTTAACAAAATGGCCGTGATCATCAGAAGAGCGTGCAAGATGGCGTTGGGCCTCTTCGAGTCCACGAGCACTACCTTCTTTTTACAACTCGGGATACACAACAAACTCGAAGTAATAGACGAAGCGCAACGGACCTCTCAACTGGAGCGGCTGTCTATGTCCAAAGCCGGGAGGAGATACTAGACGACCTGGGAATAGGACTCTCGAACGAGGTGGAGATGAACCTCCCCGTCCCCGAAGTGGTCCGACGCCAGACCAGAATCGACCCCATACCGAAGAACATGAATCCCGAGTTCAATAAGGGAAGAAGAGCGGCGAGGGCCAAGGCTCTCATCGAACAGCACGCCAACGACGAGCACGCGCCGAATACCATCCTTGCGCCTTCGCAGCGGTCGTCATAGGGGCGTCAACCGGCGCCACGAGGAGGGCAGCGAGCGTGAGAAGCGCCGGAACGGAACAAGCGGAGGACGTAGCCATCGCCCTGGCCGTAGCCGACGCAGACTGCCACACGGTGCTGAGTGACTCGAGAGAGGCAGTACGAAACTTTGCCAAAGGCCAAATCTGCAGGGAGGCCGAGCCCGTGCTGCGAGCGGCCAAACTACAAGACATAAAAATAAGACTCAAGTGATTCCCGGCGCACGCGGGCGACGCACCGGAACGCAATGAGAGCTACAACGAGACGGCACACGCAGCGGCGCGAGCGCTAACCAACGGCGCTTCGGCGACAGACCATCCGACGTGGTTCGGAACCAAGGACCGCATGACGGACTACAACGAAATCACGAAGGCCTGCCTGCAGGACTCTCCCACCCACGTACCCGAGGCTGAGTCGAGCGGAGGCGGTACTTCTAAGATAGCTCCAGACCGGATCGCTACCGAGCCCGCGACTGATGCATCGCATGTACCGCAAGGCATATCCGACCGATAAATGCACAATCTGCCGGAGGGAGACGGCAGATTACACGCACATTTTGCGGGACTGCGTTAAATATCCAGAAGAAGCAAAATCAAGAACGATCCCACCGCGGCTCGAGGCAGCCGCGAAGAGCTACGACCAAGACGAACAGCTCTGGGCCGAGCAGCAGGTTCTCGGGCGAGCGGAGAGCGAGACCCGCGCCGAGTAACGGCGACTTCGTAGATGACGTAGGCCCTCGTCGGGGCGCGCGAGCGCCCAACTGCAGGCACAAATAAAGTTGGCTCGAATCCAATCCAATAGCTTTAATCTGGCAACCTGTAGCTTCTAGCACAGAGAGAACGGCATGTGTGTGTAGCCGTGTGTGTGGGTGTGGTCGGTGTTGGCCCTGCAGCTGGCAGTTATGCAACCGAAGGATGACCGTGTTAAAATTTCCGGCGGTCTGTCATTTCCAACGATCACGCACTAGCGAAAATGGCGTAGGCTTCCTTGATCCGAAAATGCCGAAGGCTTCCCTCTTGGCTGTGGCGAGTGTCACTCGACGAATTATGAGTTAGAAGCTCGAACCCGCGGTCGGCAGTTTGCTTTTTGGCCTTCCGGCATTCTCCTGCGGGCACGGTATATTGCAGAAGTCGCGGCGCACTTTATTGTGGTGGGTTCCTTGCCCGTTGGGGCGATGATAGATCTATCTTTTTTTACAAGTACTGATCTAGAAGCACATGTAAACGGAAAACGTGGGCCTCAGGAAAGCACTTGAGATTTTAATCAGAGCAGACGGAACATGATCTCCAGGGCACGCAAAGGGCAGTGGGGGGATCAAATCTGGAAGCAGGGCGGTCCGTCGGCTGAGGCTTCCCACGCCGGATAGTGCTGGGAATGTCCGCATACAATATTGTCGGTCCACGATAGCAGACAGCCGATCTTTTAATTTCTTTAGTTATTTATATATTTATTTCTTTGTTTGTTTCCATTGCTAAAAATACAGTGGCGGGGGCTAAGATAAAAGCTGCAGTAAGGCGGCTTGAGGTGCCCATAGCCCCCATGTTACATGGTGGCAGTGAGTCGCGCAATCAACCGTATGCAAAAACATTACACAGAAATGTTAAGTAGAATAATTAATCAATTCAAGAAAATTTCCAATAGGGGAACGAAGAGATTGGATAATGGCAAGTGAAACAATGGAGATAGTACACACCACCACATTGCATACACTTGGCAATACGTAAATTAAAGTGAAAATTGCGGACACTAGACGACGCGTAATTAAAGGTGATAAAAATGGTGCTCGATTAATACTGGAATGATTAGGAGAAAGAATAGGATGAGCAAAAATTATGTCATAACAATCATTTAACAACACGCATGTGTGAATACAGGTGAAAAAAATTACACTTGATTCAATAACTAGCAGAAGGTTCGGATAAGTGGCAACAGTTCTGACCATGTTACGTTATTGAAGGCAATGCCGGCGTCATGAAATGAATTAAGCACTCTGGGTAACATTTTCCGTCATTTGCCAGGCAAAGTTGGTTCTTGAAGGCGGAATAGACCAATATTCTTCATGATGGGTGATATAGGTAGGTGTATTTTTTTGGCAGACAAGCAATCTCATTAAATACGCTGTTTTCAGAGTTTGAGTTTGAGTGCCATATACGAAGGAGAGAGCGACTATATAGGAAGTAGATTGTGGGTATGTTGTATTGCATAAACTGGTGTTCACTGCGATTGTGACATCGCACGTTTGCTACGATACGTATGATCTTTTTCTGTGGTAAGTGTATTTTTCTTGCGTTATGTTCATTGTGGTGCCCCACACAAGGTGTCTATAATTAATGTGTGATGCAAATAATGAGTAAGAAATTAATATTTTCACGGATGTTCGTAGACGATATCTGTTCTTGTTGAACATTCCTGTGATACGGCTAAGCTTTTGCACTACAGAGTCTACATGTCGATCCCAATGCAGCGTGCTAGAGAAGTATGTACCTAATATTTTAATTCCATTGACTATTTCTATGCTCTCTTTGTTCATATCTAAAGTGTGACTTTCTGGAATCTTTGCGCCTTTTGCCTAAATAATTACGGCTTTTGTCTTATTTGAATTTATTTGCTTACACGCGCAGCGGTGTCTCGCAAGGTCGAGGTGTTTAAAGACAACTGCGGCCGTTATCTTTTTTTATTTGTATCGGTGCACTGAGCACGATGAACCATCAGCACATGGAGCGCATCCGGTGCAGCCGCGAATGCGAGTCATGGCAGAGGTAGCACGTGTCGCCGGGCGTGTGTGTAGCTTTGCTGCTTGGTGCTATAGTGACCCTGGTAGTGCTTAAACAATACCAGTTAGATATATGAACTACATGCTTAATACGCTTTGTTACGCTATCTTGGGTCTAGGATTGGGTCTAGAGGACGTTTTAGATATTGCATGCGCTTGGTAGGTTAATTCGTGCCACGTCTAACGTTACCCATGCTCCACTTACCCTTTCTTTTTATTTTATACTGAGAAGTTGTCAGCTTCTTTAAAAAACATAACAGGCATGCACATTACCGCATTGAACATAATTACACGAACTGTACTGTACCATTGTATGACTGTATTGTATCATATTGACAACTGTACGTAAACTCTCATGTTGTATTTGTGAGAAAAGCATAGGCCTTTCGCACATGTCGATATCGCAAGTTTTATGCAGTGTGCAATACGCAAAGCAGCTGCTACAACATGAAGTTCGACATTGAGGGCCAGAAAACACACATAAATTTAAACGTGAATAACACAGAGGGAAGCATCCAAATATGATCTCTGGTGCAGCAAAGTATGGCATATATTGTATATGCACACTAAATGTGCAGAAAGCAATGTACGAATCTCACATTTGCCTTCAACTTTATTATGAAGTTTATCCAAAGTTATTATCAGCGAATTTACAACAGATATATGCTAGCTAACCTAACTTATGATGCTTTCGCATCAGCAGAGCAGTTAGTATAGCGGGATTGCACAATAGGCTGTATCATATCTTTTACATTGTAGAACAATATCCCTTTCAGGTGCGAATAAGAAAAACTGACAAGAAAATTATATTTCTGATCAAAAAGAACTTTATCAAACACCCATATTATAAAGAAAGCTTCCAACAATTGTTGCTTGTTTATACAAAAAACTTTTATTGCGTCCACAATTGTGCACATCGCGTCTCAATGCAACCTTTCAGCTTTTGTGTAGTAGTAAGGCATGACGGTTAGAAACTGCTTGTTTCGGGTAATTTGTTGGTGCAAATAAAACATTTTTTGGAAACAGTTGAGCGGTACGACACAGGATTTCAGATTTTCGTATGAAATTCGTAAAAGTAGTCGTTTGCAACAGACAAGCAAAGAAAGATTTCACACTTGTGGTAGCAAACTCGGGACCTCGAAGTGCATCATTGTTCCTTGCGTTGTTGCGCGAAGTTCGTAGAGACGTAAGGTAACATGACGGTAACATGATCGTGGATTGCAGCAAGAAAGGACACGGACACAGACTAGAAGCAGACACGACGAGCGCTAGCTCTCAACTAAATTTTTATGAAAACTAATAACATATCTATAGGTGATTGCAAATACCGCAGCATATGGACATGACATGGTCTAAAGACATCAGTTAAACATATCAAGAGGTTTGAAGCAAAAAAAAGAAAACAGCAAAACCAGTTCTGTTTGAAGGCACAAAAAGCCTTTCAAGACACAAATACCAAACCACACGGGAAATAATCGAGGCATTTCACATCAAAAGATTAGGAGAGGCTTGCGTTAGCCACGCATCTTTGTCTCTGTTAGAATTCGAATTTCAGTATCTTCACAGCACGTGTGTTAATCTGTAGTAGTGTATTTTTGTTTTCTTCTTTTGGCTTCCTTACCTCATGATATGTTTAACTGATGTCTTTAGACCTTGTCATGTTTATATACTACGGTATGTGCAATCCCTTATATATATGTTGTAAGTTTGAATAAAAATTTATTTGAGAGTTAGCGCTCGTCCTGTCTGCTTCTAGTCTGTGTCCATGTCACTTCGCGCTACAATTCAAGAACATTGGTGTAGAGTTATGTGCCTTCCGAGAATTACTTAACCTCACAGCGGTGCTCGGCCGTCCCCTCTTGGGCCACTTGCCTTTATTGACTGCGATGAGACTGGGGGCTACGTCCGTTTAGAATGCCATCACATCTTTTATGTCCTTCTTGGAGATGTCTTCTTCATTTGCGTCACGAATGTACTCTATCTATCCAGTCATTGCAAATGGCAAATGTTACGAAGCGTGAGATTGCGCGGACTGGCCACTTCGTCTTAGCTTTCAGGGGGTACAAATATATTAAATAGTCTAATTTGTCCACACCCCCATGAAGCTGATGTGGAGTGAAAAGACTTCCACCCAGTCAATTTCGGCATGCTGTTTCTTTGACTCGCTTCACCTTTTCACCTTTGCCAACTCTCCGATGCCAATGATTGTCGACATCATGTTCACCGGACCGTTGTCATGCCCCCTAACTATTACAATATCTCCTTCGCTGACCTTCCTATCGTAGCTACAGCGCCTTGTCTGCTTCAGTTCGCTGTTGCGTTTCAAGGGGCATCCGAGGAGACTGTTCGATCGGATGAAGTCACTTGCTAAGATTCCAACCTCTTTCATTTCCCGCAAGAGGGGCACAGAGGAAAAATAGTTATCCATGTAAACCCTCATGTTGTACCCATGTGGAGCATGCTCTACAAGCCGCATCACAGCAGAACTCCTGAGGCCGAGGTGGGAATGGGTCTCAGTTACGCCCGTGCCTTTCCCCTGGTAAATTTACAGGTCGAGGGCCAAGGCGCCAGCACTGCAGCGAACGAAGTCTTTAATCCTTTCCGGGTTGGGCTTCCCTTTCACAAATTGCTTCGCAACAGCCCTTCCCGTAAACGGAATCATTTGCTCATTAATGCTTTGAACTGGCAACGGGTCAAGCTTGAGACATTGGGTTTGTACTGCCCTGATTATTGGCCTTACTTTCCAAAATTTGTCAGGTGTAGGGTCCCTCGGACTGTTAACGTCCGTCACAGATTTGTAGGGGGTATACGTGCCGACCCGTAGAACGGGGAGGCGTCCCTCTTGAATGATTGCTCGTGCTTTAGCTTCGCCATCAAAAGCGAGATGGCGCTAGGTGTTGACGTGCGACGCGTCTACGAAACTGCAGAAGGCTCGCAAATTCCCCACGGAGGCTTTCACTTGCACAGGCGGGCATTCAAATATGCGTACGCTAACGTAGCCACCGCCGCTGAAGGGGATATGCAAAATTATACTACAGCAACAATAAACATGATAATAATGCGAAATTACTCAACGTATGTTGGAGACCAATATATTACATAAGTAGAACAAAGTTAATAGTAACATGCATTATATAACATTATGCAAAAATATATAGCTAAGCATATTTATTTAT
Source organism: Dermacentor variabilis (assembly GCF_050947875.1). NCBI lineage: Eukaryota > Metazoa > Arthropoda > Arachnida > Ixodida > Ixodidae > Dermacentor > Dermacentor variabilis. The sequence goes on along the minus strand of NC_134570.1, from coordinate 132,816,616 downwards.
TTATTTATTTATTTATTTATTTATTTATTTCAACATACTGTTTACCCTTTCTCGTGGTTATTACAGGAGTGTGGTACAGAAATAAACAGTAATAATAGTAATTGTCAGGGTAGATATGCTAAACAAGTACAGACAAGAAGGAAAAATATACGTACAACAGTAAGTATGAATTCGAGTAATCACAAGCATGCCAATAGAAAAAACAAATAATCATATGGAGAATACAAATAAATGACATCAGACTGATGAGTGCGTATTAAGTGAGTTATGTAACATCTCAAGGAAATCATCAATTCTTTGCTGTTCGACTACAAGTCGATCAAGGGTATTCCATTCCCGAATGCATCTAGGGAGAAAAGAATAATTGAATGTAATGTTGTTGCACGCATATTCTTGGAGTGTGAGATCATGTGTAGTTGCCTTGTTTGTTTGGTTTCGACGTACCCTGTGTGGTCTATCTTAAAATAGTTGTGCAGTAGCATGCATAAGAACTTCAGAGGGCAAACCTTCACAGCGTACCAATGCTGTTCGGGAATCAAGGCGTCAATAGCGGTTAAAATAAATCTAATCGCTTTGCGCTGCACGTTTTCAAGCACACTGATACCGGTACTTGTGAAGGGGAACCAGATTATATTGGCGTATTCTAGAGTCGGTCGGACGAATGTGGTGTACGCTAAAAGCTTAGTGTCATGGTCAGCGTGCCGCAGCGCCCGCTTAAGAAAAAACAATCTTTTCATTGCTTTCGCGGTTGTAGCTTCCGTGTGAACTGCCCAACTGAGATCAGAAGTTATTATTACACCAATACATTTGTACTGGCTTACATTTCCGAGCGTGACGTTATTAAAACCATAAGGAAATGCTAAGCTTGTTTTCTTTTTCTGTTATTGACATTGCAACTGTTTTGTCTGAATTAATCGCCATTTGCCAGTTAGAGCACCAACTTACTACTTCATTCAGGGTAATGTTCAGCTCAATTCGGTCACTGTAGCTTTTGGCCTTTTTATACAGTACGCAGTCGTCTGCAAATAGCCTAACATTTGCGTAAATGTTGATTGCCAAGTCATTTATAAACAACAAATATAATATCGGTGCCAAGACGGATCCCTGGGGCACACCGGATGTGACATTAATGTGTCAGAAACGTGCTCATTGCATTGCACAAATAGTTCACGGCCGGACAAATACCTTGATATCCACCGAGTCATTGGCCCATCCCCAAGTTTGCGGACCAACTGGATAACCAGCTTTTCGTGGGAAACCCGCTCAAACGCCTTTGAGAAATTGATAAAAATTATGTAAATTTGGGACTGTTCCTTAACGCATTGGGCAAAGTAGTGCATTATCTCGACGAGTTGCGTTACGGTCTATAGGCCTCTCCGAAATCCGTGCTGGTTGGGGTGTAGCAGATCATTGTCTTCGACAAACTTAGTGATGAATTTGAGGACAATATGCTCGAGTATTTTGCTGCTGGTACACGTCAAGGAAATGGGCCTGCAGTTTGTTGGGGTCGTCTTGTCACCGGATTTATGCACTGGGATTATTTTTGCGACTTTCCATTTAGTGGGGCGTAATGGGGTTTTTTTCAAACCGCTGCATGCGGCTCTTACCCTTACGTCCGCTCTCATTCTGTATTCTGTGGAAAGAGACAAATAAAGATTATTATTATTATTATTATTAAAAAGGAATCTGCGAATCCTTGATAGATTTTGTAAATATTAAGCGCACATACATACCAACTGGTTCTGCATACCGTTTGAGAAAAGCGTCCGGTATCCCGTCTAGCCCACAGCTCCTTTTTTTCATCAAAGTTTAATAGCAGACAAAGTATACCACTGTCGGGTATTTCTGGGGTTTCTAGTAACTTATTTTTGTGGATAGGATATTTGGGGAATGTTGCACTAGTTCATTATTGATTGTAAAAATCGACTGGAAGTAGCGATTGAATTGATCCGCCTTATCTTTTGCTTCTATTGAAGGAGAATCCTTTCTATCGCTATGTTTACCATTTAGGTAACGCCAAAATTGCTGGTGACGTTTTCATGAACTTGAATGGAGTAGTACCATAACAGTGCATTTTGGAAACGCGTATCTTGCTTTTCAATGTTTTAGATAACGCCGAAATCTGAGTGGTGAAATTAGCGGCTAAACCAGATCTCCTAGCTTTTCTTAGCCATCTTAGGTTTAACGTAAATTATTTCGCGCGTGATCCATGCATTATACTTTCTTGTAAGTTTGCGCACTAGTGGGACAAAATTTTCAATAAAATGCATGACGTGTGTTTTGAATTGCAACCATATATGATCTATCGATGAGTTTCTATCCAAGCAAAGATCTGAAAAGTGAAAAAATGCGTGAGTGAGGTATGCGATTATTGCATCGTTGTCTACTCTGTTGAATGCAAGAACGTGTTTTACAGGGCCGTCGTGTCGTACAAGGCCAGGTAGAGGCAGTGTGCACAGGACTAATTTACGATTGGATATGCCGTCTAAGATTTCGGTGCATGTCTGTTCGTTCAGCAAATGGTCAGTAACAAGAACAACGTTTAGAATAGAACTGGATTTGCCCTCGGTACATGTGGGGACGCGTACGAGTTGCTTGAGGTTAAAGTTGAACAATATATCCAATATGACGTCATTCTTAGCACCTCGCACTTTTTTTGACGACCATTCCACGTCAGGCAGGTTAAGATCACCAGCCATGATAATTTTGCCACTAGTCATGTGATCATGCATATAATCCAGAAGTCCTGAATAGCTTGTCTCAGCGTTAGGCGGTTTGTAGATAGCTCCTACAAATATGCAGCCTTTCTGCAGCTGTACTTTGCACCTCACCGCCTCAATTTCTGGATTCTCTGGTAAAACGGTGCATCGTAGTTCTTTCTTAAATAAAAGTGCGACACCCCCACCTCTAGTGCCCCTATCTCTACGCACAATCACATAACCCGGCGGCAAGACTTCATGGTCTAAGATCTCCGAGTGATGGCGAGTTTCTGTGAGAGCAATAATGACAGGTTTAATTTCTAAAACAAGAGCTTCGAATAGGTCTCTTTTATTTGTAAGACTTCGTGCGTTCACATTCAACAGGGTTACTTCTGTCGACTAGTTGTTCCTAGCTGTTCCCAGCTAGAAAGTTGTTCCTAGCTAACATCTCGTTGAAGAAGTAAAGATATCTCAGAAATGCCGTAAATTATTAATTAACAAAACTGGTCACTATAAAAAAAAACTCTTGTCCCACATTTTTCTTATTCCATTCAGTATTAGCTGTTTTGCGTTAAAATTATGTAAACTTTTATTTAGTTGTTAAAAGTGTAGTGGGGACTATGCTTGTAGCGCTGTGCGCACTGCCACCGCTGCGGCGGGATGCCCGAGCTCGAACTGCTGATGCCAAGAGCTACGACTGGTCATTCAGAGCTATTTGCGATCCCTCAACGAGCTTCAATAAAGCAACTTTAATTTGGTGGAAGTGCAACCTCAAAACCTGGAACCCCGGCGCCTAACGCTACGCACTGCTGCGACCATATCTGGTGAAACCACGCAGGAAGATACACCACAGCCTCCAGCGGTCATCTTTTCTGGTGTGTTGCGCCAGCCTGATCCTGCCATCTTTAGCGGCACCGATGATCATGACGTGGAGGATTCGTTGTCATCGCACGAACCGGTGAGCCAACACAACAAGTGGGAAGACGCCACTAATTTGCATAACGTGCTTTTCTACTTAACCGGTGTTGCGAACCACTGGTTTCAAAACTACGAACATGATTGCACAACATGGAGCGCATTCAAGACAAGTTTCGCAGAAGTGTTCGGGCGCCCCACTGTGCGCAAGCTTCGCGCTGAACAACGCTTACGCGGGCGTGCGCAACATCGCGGTGAAACTTTCACAAGTCACATCGAAGATGTCATTGGCCTGTGTAAGCGCGTGAATCCGTCAATGGCACAACAGGACAAGAAAAAACACGTTTTAAAAGGCATTGATGAGGACGCCTCTCACATGTTGTTAGCGAAGGATCCGCGTACCGAGGCCGAAGTGATCAATTTGTGCCAAAATTTTGACGGGCTACGGACACAACTCATCTTAGCTCAGCGTCCACCGTCCACGGAAGATTCACTAGCAGCATTGGTTATTGGCGACAACTAGACAACTTTGCAGAAGCATTTGAAAGAATTTGTCCGCGAGGAGGCCAAGCCACAGCTCTCCATTTTGCCAACCACGCAAAAGCCTTCTCAATATTTGGCTCCAGGGATCCTACAGTGACCGAAGCTCTTCCACCTCCGTGTCAGCCGGCTTCCGTGGCCACGCCTCTGACGTATGTTGAAGCCGTGTACGGGCGCCTCGTCTGACGGTGTTCTCTCCTCCACTTCGCCTCGGCAGCCCGCAGCTCTCTTTTCAGTCCACAGCAGCAGGGTCCAAATCCTTGGCGCACTGCTGATAACTACCCAAATGCTACGCCTGCGGTATTCCGGGACATGCGCGCTTCTGCCGCCGGCGCTTGCCGGGCTCCACGGGAACCGCACAACCCCCCATCTACGGCTTCCGACCATTCCGTATGCCTCAACATTCGCCACCGGAAATCTACGCAATGATGACATACCAGCTCCGCAGTCACAGCTCTATGGTACTCGTCGCTCGCCTTGCCCTCGTGCGCGCTCACTCGCATCCACGCGTCGTACGCCTAGTGCCAGTACTACTGAGGCGAAACGCTGATTTCCACAGTTCCGGAGGTACGGCCTGCGTCGGCGTAAGAACATCAAACTCCTCGTTTTCCCCCGCTAACATTATCGAAGTGTACATTGCTGGCATCAAATCTCTTACGCTCATCGATACACGTGCTACTGTTGCCGTGATCAGGGAAAAGCTTTGGCGTGCACTACGGAAAGTGAACGTGACGCCTTCGGTATATCGCTTAGAACAGCCAGTGCACAAGTTCGGCCAGTCGCTATGTGCGCTGACGGGGAGCTGATTCGAGACATTCTGTATCCTATTGATTTCTTTGCGCTAACGTGTTGCTCTCACGATGTGATACTCGGTTGGGATTTTCTGTCGCGCCATCATGCTGCCATTGACTGTGCACGTGCTGAGGTTCAGTTCTCCGTTCTGTGCAATTTGCCATCTCACGACTTTCAAGTTCATGAGATAGTAAGATCTGTGTAGCTCCAGGTACTGACCTACCTCCTCACAGCGCTGTATTTGTTCCTTATTCATGCACATCGCTCGCCGACGCGACGGTCGTGTTTACACTCGCTGCCATCTTCAGTCGCCGCCAGCCTATGTTGTAGCCTTTCGCCCTCCTCACCGTTCACCATGGTGCTGCAGAAATACTGGTTTGGAACCCAAATTCGTACACTTCGGCTTTACACTCTGGCGAGACTATTGGTGCCATCCAGACTGCGGAGGCTGACATTATTGTGAATTTCCCTGTAGCCAACGACGTAAATACTGCTAACGTAACAGCATTGATACCCCATGTGCCATCTAACCGAATAACGCCGGATGTTTTTTGTAGATGGCCGATGACCTCGAGCCGACTCAACGTGAGTGGCTACCTACTCTGTTATCTGATTTTCATGCCTCTTTTGACTTTAACCAAACGTCATTAGGCCGCACAAGTACCGTCTCTCAACACAATGATACGTTGCATCACTCACCATTACGTCAGAGTGCCTACAGCGTGTTATCCACTGAGCGCCATTTCATCACCGAGCACGTAGAAGACATGCTCGAACGTGGTGTTATCAAGCCATTTTGGAGTCCTTGGTCGTCTCTCGTAGAACTAGTTGATGGCTAGATTCTTTTCTGTGTAGACTATCGTCGCCACAAGACGATTACCGGAAAAGACATCTATTCTCTACCGCGCAGAGATGACGCCCTGGACTGTCTACATGCGGCCGAATTCTTTTATTCTTTACTTGCGATTGCGTTATTGACAAGTACCGATGGATGAGTCCGACTGCTCGAAGACAGCTTTCATTACGCCTGACGGCCTGTATGAGTTTAGGGTAATGCCATTCAGCCTGTGCAATGCGCCCGCGACATTCGGAAAGATGATGGACAATATTCTGCGAGACCTCAAAGGGAAGACCTGTTGTGTTATTTAGACGGCGTGGTAGTTTTCTCCCCTCTTTTCACCACTCACCTGTCTCGTCTGCGCGAAGTCCTTACTTGCCTTGCCACTGCCGGCCTTCAACTTAAATTGAAAAAGTGCCGCTTCGGAGCCTGCCAACTGACCATACTTAGTGAAGTCGTTTCAAAGGTGGCGTCCTTCCCTACCCTAACAAGCTTATTGCTGTCGCAGAATTTCGGCGGGCAACCACAAGGAAAGAGCTGTGAAGTTTTGTCGGTCTTTTCTCTTATTTTGTCACTTTTTTCGCAAATTTGACTGTATTATCGCACCCCTGACGAAGCTCGTGGCTGGCCCTGGTGACTTTCGCGAGGGGACTCCAGCTTCTGACCAAGCCTTCACCACTTTTCGTCGTCTGCTTACCTCACCAACTCTTCTACGTCACTACGACCCGAGTGCACCGACCGAAGTTCATGCGGACGCCAGTGGCGTTGGTCTTGGAGCTGACACGGAGGTGGAAGAGCTTCGGTTACTTGCTCTTGAATCATCTGTAGGATCCCTGGAGCCAAATATTGAGAAGGCTTTTGCGTGGTCGGCAAAATGGAGAGCTGTGGCTTGACCTCATCGCGGACAAATTCTTTCAACTGCTTCTGCAAAGTTGTCTAGTTGTCGCCAATCACCAATGCTGCTAGTGAATCTTCCGTGGACGGTGGGCGCTGAGATAAGATGAGTTGTTTCCGTAGCCCATCAAAATTTTGGCACAAATTGATCACTTCGGCCTCGGTACGCGGATCCTTCGCTAACAACATGTGAGAGGCGTCCTCATCAATGCCTTTTAAAACGTGCTTTTTCTTGTCCTGTTCTGCCATTGACGGATTCACGCGCTTACACAGGCCAATGACATCTTCCATGTGACTTGTGGAAGTTTCACCGCGATGTTGCGCACGCCCGCGTAAGCGTTGTTCAGCGCGAAGCTTGCACACAGTGGGGCGCCCGAATACTTCTGCGAAACTTGTCTTGAATGCGCTCCATATTGTGCAATTGTGTTTCTGGTTTTGGAACCAGTGGTTCGCAACACCGGTTAAGTAGAAAAGCACGTTATGCAAATTAGTGGCGTCGTCCCACTTGTTGTGCTGGCTCACCGGTTCGTGCGATGACAACGAATCGCTCCACGTCATGATCATCGGTGCCGCTAAAGATGGCAGGATCAGGCTGGCGCAACACACCAGAAAAGATGACCGCTGGAGGCTGTGGTGTATCTTCCTGCGTGGTTTCACCAGATATGGTCGCAGCAGTGCGTAGCGTTAGGCGCCGGGGTTCCAGTTTTTGAGGTTGCACTTCCACCAAATTAATGTTGCTTTATTGAAGCTCGTTGAGGGATCGCAAATAGCTCTGAATGACCAGTCGTAGCTCTTGGCATCAGTAGTTCGAGCTCGGGCATCGCGCCGCAGCGGTGGCAGTGCGCACAGCGCTACAAGCATAGTCCCCACTACACTTTTGACAACTAAATAAAAGGTTACATAATTTTAACGCAAAACAGCTAATAGTGAATGGAATAAGAAAATTGTGGGACAACAGTTCTTTTTTATAGTGACCAGTTTTGTTGATTAATAATTTACGGCATTTCTGACATATCTTTACTTCTTCAACGAGATGCTAGCTAGGAACAACTTTCTAGCTAGGAACAGCTAGGAACAACTAGTCGACAGAAGTAACCCAGTTGAATGTGAACGCACGAAGTCTTGCAAATAAAAGAGACCGATTCGAAGCTCTTGTTTTAGAAATTAAACCTGCCATTATTGCTTTCACAGAAAAATGGCTTCACTCGGACACCTTAGACCACGAAGTCTTGCCGCCGGGTTATGTGATTGTGCGTAGAGATAGGGGCACTAGAGGTGGGGGTGTCGCACTTCTCTTTAAGAAAGAACTACGATGCGCCGTTTTACCAGAGAATCCCGAAATTGAGGCGGTGAGGTGCAAAGTACAGCTGCAGAAAGGCTGCATATTTGTAGGAGCTATCTACAAACCGCCTAACGCTGAGACAAGCTATTCAGGACTTCTGGATTATATGCATGATCACATGACTAGTGGCAAAATTATCATGGCTGGTGATCTTAACCTGCCTGACGTGGAATGGTCGTCAAAAAAAGTGCGAGGTGCTAAGAATGACGTCATATTGGATATATTGTTCAACTTTAACCTCAAGCAACTCGTACGCGTCCCAAAATGTATCCAGGGCAAATTCAGTTCTATTCTAAACGTTGTTCTTGTTAGCGACCATTTCCTGAACGACCAGGCATGCACCGAAATCTTAGACGGCATATCCAATCATAAATTAGTCCTATGCACACTGCCTCTACCTGGCTTTGTACGACACGACGGCCCTGTAAAACACGTTCTTGCATTCAACAGAGTAGACAACGATGCAATAATCACATATCTCACTCACGCATTTCTCCACTTTTCAGATCTTTGCTTGGATAAAAACACGTCGATAGATCATATATGGTTGGAATTCAAAGATCACGTCATGCATTGTATTGAAAATTTTGTCTCACTAGTAATAATAATAATAATATTTGGGATTTTACGTGCCAAAACCACTTTCTGATTATGAGGCACGCCGTAGTGGAGGACTCCGGAAATTTTGACCACCTGGGGTTCTTTAACGTGCACCTAAATCTAAGCACACGGGTGTGGTCCCACTAGGGCGCATAACTTACAAGAAAGTATAATGGATGGATCACCCGCGAAATAATTTACGTTAAACCTAAGATGGCTAAGAAAAGCTAGGAGTTCTGGTTTAGCCGCAAATTTCACCACTCAGATTCCCGCGTTATTTAAAACATTGAAAGGTACGCGCTTCCAAAATGCACTACTCTAGTACTACTCCATGCAAATTCATGAAAACGTCACCAGCAATTTTGGCGTTACCGAAATGGTAAACATAGCGATAGAAAGGCTTCTCCTTCAATAGAAGCAAGCGATAAGGCGGATCAATTCAATCGCTACTTCCAGTCGATTTTTACAATCGATAATGGACTAGTGCAACATTCCCCAATTATCCTATCTGTTGTAGCGGGTGGCGGAGTGACGGAGACGATCCAAGAGCACGTACCACACTGTTTTATTTCAGCGACAGCGAACTAGATATATAGGCTGCTTGCCTATGACGTAACATAAAAAGAACGAATCATGTTTGACACGTGTGGCACAGCACTTCATATCACTTCTCCCTTTCTTTTAAAACTGCAGTCTTTGCACGGGTCTTCGTTGTCGGGTAGACCTCGGTAAGACCCGCGGACTTGGGGGAGAGAGAGCCTGTTCAGCTGGGAGGGACGTTGGAGGTGTTGTCGAAGGAACAGGCGCAGCGCTGCTTGCTTCTGGAGTGGCCAGGCTGCACCGGGCTTCTGGCGTTGACGTGGGCCGATTCTTGTTGTCCGGACTGGGTTGAAGCGAGTCGGGAGCCTCCGCTTTTGGGGTCACGGGTGACACGTCCGGGTCACCAGAACAGTGTCCGAGCCAGTCTCTTCATCGCAGATGCACCCTGGTGTGACCGATGTAGCTCAGCGAGCATGGAGACTCGCGCTTTGCGGGGTGCGACGATGCGATGACCCCAGTAGAGCAGGCCTTCTACGCTTGACAGCTCCAGTCTTCTGCAAAAATAAGGTCGAAGGTGATTGTGACACGGTGACAAGCGTTTAGGCCATCCATTCAGTGCAAAGTGCTGTACAATGCTAAGGTTTTCATTTCCGTTCGTCAGCGCCCGTATGGCATCCGCTGGCACGAACGAGCTGTCAAGGGTCTCCGAAGACAACACGTATTCTGGTAAGGTGCCCGATCGACAAACGTCTGTTATCGGCATGGGCAAGCGGCTGAGTGCGTCCGCGTTGGCGTTTTCCTTGCCGGCCTTGTACTCTATGCGGTAGCTATATTGGCTGAGAAAAAGAGCCCATCTCTGAATATGTGCCGACGCCATTGGGGGCACAGGTCGATCTTCTCGTGGAAGTCCCACCAGTGATTGGTAGTCCGTGAACAACTTTGTTACTGCGAATACCAGTGCGAGCGCTTCCTTCTCGAGCTGAGAATAATTCTTTTCGGCGTGTGTTAACGTGCGTGAACGGAAGGCAATGGGCTTATCCAATTTTCCAATTCGGTGCGAAATTACGGCACCTAAACCCGAAGGTGACGCATCGCATTCCAAACGCACTGGTTGGTTGGGATCGAAATACGTCAGAACAGGCGAACTCAGAAGTGTTTGTTTAGCCTTGAGATATGAATTTTCCTGCGCCGTTCCCCAGTGCCATTTATGCTCTTTTTCCAGCAAAAGATACAACGGCGCCAGCATCGTTGACATGTGTGGCAAGAACCGGTGATAATAAGTCAACAGACCCAAGAACGAGCGCAGTTCGCTCACATTCGTAGGCCGCGGCGAGTCGCGTATTGCTGCTAGGTTCTTCTCAATCGGATGCAAGCCGTCTTTGTCAACGCGATGGCCCAGGTAGACGATTGAGTCCTTGCGAAAATGGCATTTTTCGGCCTTCAGCTTGATACCATTTTCTTGAAGTCTGCGCAAAACGTCCCGAAGCACCGAGCCATTATCGTCTTGACGTTCCGCTATCAATACATCGTCCAAATACACCTGCACGGCTGGAAGACCGGCCAGGACCGTTTCCATGTGCCGCTGAAAAATCGCGGGAGCCGAGGCAACTATAAACGGAAGACGGTTATAGCAGAACAACCCCTTGTGAGTGTATATCACGGCCAACCTCGCCTCCTCATCCAATGGGAGTTGGTTATAGGCATCCTTAAGGTCCAGTGTTGTGAAAAATTATCCCCCACGTAGTGACGCGAAAATGTCTTCAATGTTTGGTAAAGGGTACTGCTCAGTTATGCACGCAGCTTTGATTGTGGCTTTGAAATTGCCGCAGATGCGAAGGGACCCGTCTTTCTTCAATACTGGTACGATTGGCGCCGCCCACTCAGAATGTGCTATGGGCGATAATATGCCTTGCTGCACGAAACGGTCCAGTTCAGTTTCCACTTTTTTTCACGAAGAGCATAATGAATTGACCACGCCTTGTGGAACTTCGGTTGGGCGCCTTCTCGAATGTGGAATTTCACAGGTGGCCCCTGAATGTTTCTAAGTCCTGGCTCAAAAAGGGCAGGAAACTCGATCCTGAGGCTGTCGGGATCTGCTGACGTCGATTGAACCGCAGCGGGAAACCCGGACGGCAAAAGCGAGAACGCTTGGATTAAGTCCCTTCCGCAAAGGCTGAGACCCGAGCAGCCGGTAACTATCAGAGTGGCAGGTACACTCTTCCCCGCAAAATGGGCTTCAAGGTGCAGTTCACCGACAATGGGTAGCTTGCCCAAGTAACAATTGAGCGTGTGTTTGCATTTCGATAAGCGTGGCCAACTCAGACGGTGCTTTAGATACACCTCCTGCGGAGTGATAGAAAACGGTGATCCCGTGTCAATAATCATGTTCAAGGGCACGCCACTCCAGCGGATAACTCTGCGGAACGCCTGGAGCAAAGATTTCTTTTCCCGTGATTCCTGCAATGTGAAGACTGATGAAATATCGCCTTCCTCCATTTCGATACAGCGCTCTCATAATGAACTGCGTTAGCGACGCCATCGCGCCTACGACCAGCCCGGAGCCCTGACTGGGAGCGGCATTTTCTTGCGAAATGACCAGTCTTCCGGCAGCGAAAACACTGCTCCTTTTTGTGTGGACAGTCGCTTGCTTCGTGATCGTAGTTTCCGCAGCGTGCGCACTCAGTATGGCTTTGCTTATCTTTGGTGAATGTCCGATATCGGCGCGATTTACTCGCTACAGTGCACACCGCTGCCTCATTATCAGGTCTAGTCATGGCGCTTACTTCCAGTGCAGCTGTCTCTGCCGCTATAGCAATCGTTTCAGCTTGGGCAAGTGCGAGCTCAGTTTTTTCAAGAAGCGTCTGCTACACCGCCCGAATTCGGATGCCACAAACAATGCGGTCCCGTAACATACGGTCCAAACTGGTGCCGAAGTGACAATTATCCGCAAGCTTGCGTAGCTCAACAATATAGTCCCGGACAGATTCGCTTGCAGCCTGATTCCTTGTAAAGAACTTGTAACTTGCGGCAACCTCATTAGTCTTCGGCGCATAGTGGTTATTTAGGATGGTAAGTGCGTCCTCAGGGGGTTTACTTTTTGGGGGGCGCACTGTCCAGCAAGAACTCCTGCAGTCTTCGTTGACAGTGTCGAAACCAAGAGCGCCCTTTTCTTATCATCTGTCTTAATATCATTTGCTTCAAAAATGCCTCCAGTCGAGTCAAGTAAATATCCCACTTATCTTGATTTTCGTCGAATCTTGGGGTACTGAGGTTCGTAGCCAGGGCCACGACCGCCAATGCTCCGTAGACTCGATTACTTTCAGTACCCAGCAGGACTCCCAGCGCTACCGAGACGCCACTGTTCGTGGCGGGGGCTCCGCGGGGTGGTCACCCTCGTCGCCACTGTTGTAGCGGGTGGCGGAGACGATCCAAGAGCACGTACCGCACTGTTTTATTTCAGCGACAGCGAACTAGATATATAGGCTGCTTGCTTATGACGTAACATAACAAGAACGAATCATGTTTGACACGTGTGGCACAGCACTTCATATCACTATCCACCAAAAATAAGTTACTAGAAACCACAGAAATACCCGACAGTGGTATACTTTGTCTGCTATTAAACCTTGATGAAAAAAAAAAGAGCTGTGGCCCAGCCGGGATACCGGACGCTTTTCTCAAACGGTATGCAGAGCCAGTTAGTAAGTACTTGCGCCTAATATTTACAAAATCTATCCAGGATTAACAGATTCCTTTTTTAAATAATAATAATAATCTTTATTTGTCTGTTTCCGCAGAATACAACATGAGAGCGGACGTAAGGGTAAAAGCTGCATACAGCGGCTTCAAAAAACCCCATTACGCCCCACTAAATGGAAAGTCGCAAAATTATCCCAGTTCATTAATCCGGTGACAAGACGATCCCAACAAACTGCAGGCCCATTTCCTTGACGTGTACCAGCAGCAAAATACTCGAGCATATTGTCCTCAAACTCATCACAAAGTTTGTCGAATACAATGATCTCCTACACTCCAACAAGCACGGATTTCGGAGAGGACTATAGACCGTAACGCAACTCGTCGAGATAATGCACTACTTTGCCCAATGCGTTAACGAACAGTCCCAAATTTACATAATTTTTATCAATTTCTCAAAGGCGTTTGAGCGGGTTTCCCACGAGAAGCTAATTATCTAGTTGGTCCGTAAACTTGGGGATGGGCCAATGACTCGATGGATACCAAGGTATTTGTCCGGCCGTGAACTATTTGTGCAATGCAATGAGCACGTTTCTGACACATTAAATGTCACATCCGGTGTGCCACAGGGATCCGTCTTGGCCCTGATACTATTTTTGTTGTATATAAATTACTTGGCAGTCAACATTTACGCAAATTTTAGGCTATTCGCAGACGACTGCGTACTGTATAAAAAGGCCAAAAGCTACAGTGACAGAATTGAGCTGAACATCGCCCTGAATGAAGTAGTAGGTTGGTGCTCTAACTGGCAAATGGTGATTAATTCAGACAAAACAGTTGCAATGTCAATAACAAAAAAAGAAAACAAGCTTAGCATTTCCTTATGGTTTTAATAACGTCACGCTCGGAAATGTAAACCAGTACAAATATATTGGTGTAATAATAACTTCTGATCTCAGTTGGGCAGTTCACACGGAAGCTACAACCGCGAAAGCAATGAAAAGATTGTTTTTTCTTAAGCGGGCGCTGCGGCACGCTGACCATGACACTAAGCTTTTAGCGTACACCACATTCGTCCGACCGACTCTAGAATACGCCAATATAATCTGGTTCCCCTTCACAAGTACCGGTATCAGTGTGCTTGAAAACGTGCAGCGCAAAGCGATTAGATTTATTTTAACCGCTATTGACGCCTTGATTCCCGAACAGCATTGGTACGCTGTGAAGGTTTGCCCTCTGAAGTTCTTATGTATGCTACTGCACAACTATTTTAATATAGACCACACAGGGTACGTCGAAACCAAACAAACAAGGCAACTACACAAGATCTCACACTCCAAGAATATGCGTGCAACAACATTACATTCAATTATTCTTTTCTCCCTAGATGCATTCGGGAATGGAATACCCTTGATCGACTTGTAGTCGAACAGCAAAGAATTGATGATTTCCTTGAGATGTTACATAACTCACTTAATACGTACTCATCAATCTGATGTCATTTATTTGTATTCTTTTTATGATTATTTATTTTTCTACTGGCATGCTTGTGATTACTCGAATTCATACTTAGTGTTGTACGTATATTTTTCCTTCTTATCTGTACTTGTTTGGCATGTCTACCCTGACAATTACTATTATTACTGTTTCTTTCTGTACCTCACTCCTGTAATAACCCTGTGAAAGGATTAAGAGTATGTTGAAATAAATAAATAAATAAATATGCTTAGCTATATACTTTTGCATAATATTATATAATGCATGTTACTTTTAACTTTGTTCTACTTCTTATGTAATATATTGGTCTGCAACATACGTTGAGTAATTTCGCATTATTATCATGTTTAGTGTTGCTGTAGTATAATTTTGCATATCCCCTTCAGCGGCGGTGGCTACGTCAGCGTACGCATATTTGAATGCCCGCCTGTGCAAGTGAAAGCCTCCGTGGGGAATTTGCGAGCCTTCTGCAGTTTCGTAGACGCGTCGCACGTCAACACCTAGCGCCATCTCGCTTTTGATGGCGAAGCTAAAGCACGAGCAATCATTCAAGAGGGACGCCTCCGCGTTCTACGGGTCGGCACGTGTACCCCCTACAAATCTGTTAACTTCGCCATCATACGGTTTTAATCGCAAATTATTTTTATGTTAAGTTGCTCATTTAGGCTTCTGACGTTTGCTGATAATATTTAATTTAGCTTAGCGGGAGCGAGTCTCGTGTTAAGAGAGAGAGAGAAAGAAACGTTTATGGTACGAAACAGTGTCACGAGCGAGGACGGGGATCACCCTAAGGTGGGAAGGCTCCTTAGTCCAGGAACCCTCTGGCTTCGACTGCCCTCTTGGCCCTGGCGACGAGTTGTCGTTGGTCTTCCAGGTCCCCGAGGGTCAGCTTGGCCTCCCACGCTTCGAATAGGTCGTTTGCTTCTATTGCTCGTTTTGCGTGCGTATCTAGTTGCATTTCGCTGCCTTCATGCCACGGGCATTCCAGGAGCAAGTGTGCCAGAGCGTCGGGTACGTTGCAGAGTGGGCAGAGGTATCCGTAGAGCGTCGGGTAGAGGCGATGCATTATCATTCCGTGCGTGTACGTATTACTTTGCAGGCGTCTGAGGATCAGGCTTTCTTCTCTGTTGAGTTTAGGGTGCGGTGGAGGGTACACTCGACGCTCGAGCCTGTAATGTTGCAATATCACCGAATAGTTGGTGGGTACGGCCTCCGTCTCTTCTGTCGCGGGTCCGAGAGCGTGCGGGGAGAGGGGAGCCCGGCTGACGTGCTCGCGGGCAGCGGCGTGGGCCGCTTCGTTCCCCTCCAGTCCCTCGTGTCCGGGTACCCACGTTACGGAGGTGTACGGGAGCGGAGTGCCTCGTCTTTTTAGTATCTTGAGTGCATCGGCCGAGATGCGGCCCCTCAAGAAGTTTCTGCAGGCGGCCTGAGAGTCGGTGAATATAACCGCTGAGTCTGTGCATGTAGTGGTGGCGAGAGCGATTGCCGCTTCTTCAGCCGTTTCCGGGTTGCGTGTTAAGAAGATAAATATATAAGCGTACGCAAACGTGCAGAACGCGCCTCAATGCCGCAATCCTAATAAATATACGGAGGTTGCTTAATTAACTTATGAGTGTTCTAATGATTCGTAGCGCGTGTTTTGCGTCTTGTAGGTCTCGAAGGTGACTCCCGCTCAAGAATAAGAGTAGCGAAGTGATCAGCTAAGCAATTTTTACTAAAAATCGCCAATGGAAATGTGTCGGATGGCGACTTCTCGGACGATGAGCTGAATGAGACTGTAGAAATAACAGTAAGTGTCCGTTTCACAAAAATTTCGCAGGATTACCATTCATTGTCTAATTACGGCTTGTCTGTTTTTTGCAATCCGCCCTAACACAGCATCAAGAGAGCGAATGACCCGCAACAGGTACTGCTAACAAGGACAGCGAGGACGAAGGGCCCGCCCCACCCCAGCCACATGTACCTAAACGCAGAAAGAACGCACAAGTGAAGTGGATTGACATGAATTTTACACCTACAAGCACTGATTGCACATTCAGCCACCAACAGCGACTGCTCCGCTAGAGCCACTTCAGTAATTTCTCAAGTATTTTGCAGAAGTGTTCAGCGAGCTATCCTTTTGTATTGTATCCTCTTGCTAATACGGATGTATTAGCAAGAGGATACAAAGGTTCCCACAACTGCTGACGCGATGTCATGCAAGCGGTTTTTTTTTAACTCAGGGCCTTGCTCCATGTGACGGACGTTAAGAGTCCGAGGGACAATACACCTGACAAATTTTGGAAAGTAAGGCCAATAATCAGTGCAATACAAAGCCAATGTCTCAAGCTTGACCCGTTGCCAGTTCAAAGCATTAAAGGGAAGCTGAAGAGTCTGTCGAATTCGATAAGACGCCCATATACGGATGCGGGAACCTTATAAACCATGTAGGTAAAATTTGGGTTTTTATTCAATTAGGAGCGACGTAATCGTCGGTTAAAATTGCGCTGTAGCTCCGCCCCCCGTCGAATGCCGCGCGCTGCTGCTCACGCTGACGATGCGAGCGGAGACCGGAAACCGCGGTGTTGTGAGGTCAACTCTGGTGTTTTGTTCCTTCGCAGCCTGCGCGACGATGCCTGACCGTGCTTGTTTCTGCCTGCGTGCCATCGTAATCAGCTTCGATCGACCCTGCATTCCTTTGTTGGTGCGTCTGCGTGTATGTAGAGTGGTCTCACGTAGCCGACGGAATTCGCCGCCTTTACGACTTCGGTTACGAGTCGTGTGCGGATGGCGCACAGATGAAGGTCACTACACGTACTGCATGAACCGGGAAGCTTTCCACGCGTTTAAACCGTCTTTGTAGATTGCCGACAGCTTTGGACAGCGCAGAAATGCCGACGATCGCATCCCCGCTTACGTTCCACGAGGAGGCATGCAGGAACACAACACTACAGTTGTTTGACCGGAAACGAGCTCACTAGATTGGCGAAAGATGGGCGAGATCACTAGATCGCTTTGCAAAAAACATACTCACCAAAGAGCATTTCCAACACGAGGAGATCACAAGACTTCGCTTTCGTTCGCGTCGAAAGCACTGCTCGCACCAGCATCGTTTGCTTCTTCGAGAGGCCGGCTCTTCCCAATCGGCTCGTACATGTAGGGAGTAACGCCGAACTCCTCAGAAAAACGCAGCCTCTCTAAATTTTCCATTACCTCTTAATTTTTCATTACAGCACCAAACTACCTGGCACCGCGCTTCATGTGTAGCGGCAATGGTCGGGCACTAGAGTTGACGTCACGAGGCGCCCGACCAATCACAGGCGGAAACGAGACGCGCGAGCTGGGCGTGTCCGCTGCTGCACTTTCCGTCGAAATAAAATATATTTGCGCTTTCTTTCGCTCAATTTCGATACGATATTCGAATCCGGAGGGTTGCAAACCATTATGTACACATGTTCACTCATTTTTTCTGGAAAACCTTTCAGCTTTCCTTTAATGAGCAAATGATTCCGTTTACGGGTAGGGTTGTTGCGAAGCAATTTGTGAAAGGCAAGCCCAACCAGGAAAGGATTAAAGTCTTCGTTCGCTGTAGTGCTGGCGACTTGCCCCACGACCTGTAAATTTACCAGGGGAAAGGCACGGGCGAAACTGAGAACCATTCCCACCTCGGCCTCGGGAGTTCTGCTGTGATGCGGCTTGTAGAGCATGCTCCACATGGGTGCAACATCAGGGTTTACATGTATAACTATTTTTCCTCTGTGCCCCTCTTGCGGGAAATGAAAGAGGTTGGAATCTTAGCAAGTGACTCTGTCCGATCGAACAGTCTCCTCCGATGCCCCTTGAAAAGCAACAACAAACTGAAGCAGACAGGGTGCTGTAGCTACGATAGGAAGGTCAGCGAAGAAGGAGATATTGTAATAGTTAGGGGGCATGGCAACGGTTCGGTGAACATGATGTCTACAATCATTGGCATGGGAGAGTTGTCAAAGGTGAAAAGGTGGAGCGAGTCAAAGAAACAGCATGTCGAAATTGACTGCCCGGGAGTCTTTTCACACCACAACAGCTCTATGGGGGTGTGGACAAATTAGACTATTTAATGGATTTGGGCCCCCTGAAAGCCAAGACGAAGAAGTGACCAGTCCGCGCAATCTCACGCTTCGTGACATTTTCCATTTGCAATGACTGGATAGAGTACATTCGTGACGCAAATGAAGAAGACATCTCCCAAAGGACATAAAAGATGTGATGTTATTCTAAACGGATGTAGCCCCCCGTCTCATCGCAATCAATAAAGGCAAGCAGCCCAAGAGGGGACGGCCGAGCACCGCTGCGAGGTTAAGTAATTCTCGGAAGGCACACAACTCTACACCAATGTTCTTGAATTGTAGCGCGAAGTGACATGGACACAGACTAGAAGCAGACAGGACGAGAGCTAACTCTCAAATAAACTTTTATTCAAACTTACAACATATATATAAGGGATTGCACATACCGTAGTATATAAACATGACAAGGTCTAAAGACATCAGTTAAACATATCAAGAGGTAAGGAAGCCAAAAGAAGAAAACGAAAATACACTACTTCAGATTAACACACGTGCTGTGAAGATACTGAAATTCGCATTCTAACAGAGACAAAGATGGGTGGCTAACGCAAGCCTCTCCTCATCTTTTGATGTGAAATGCCTCGATTATTTTCCGTGTGGTTTGGTATTTGTGTCTTGAAAGGCTTTTTGTGCCTTCAAACAGAGCTGGTTTTGTTGTTTTCTTTTTTTGGCTTCCCTACCTCTTGATATGTTTAGCTGATGTCTTTAGACCATGTCATGTTCATATGCTGCGGTATTTGCAATCACCTATATATACGTTATTAGTTTTCATAAAAATTTAGTTGAGAGCTAGCGCTCGTCGTGTCTGCTTCTAGTCTGTGTCCGTGTCCCTTCTTGCTGCAATCCACGATCATGTTGCCGTCATGTTACCTTACGTCGCTACGAACTTCGCGCAGCGACGCAAAGAACACGGATGCACTTCAAGGTCCCGAGTTTGCTGCCGCAAGTGTGAAATCTTTCTTTGCTTGTCTGTTGCAAACGACTGCTTTTACGAATTTCATACAAAAATCTGAAATCCTGTGTCGTACCGCTCAACTGTTTCCAAAAAATGTCTTATTTGCACAAACAAATTACCCGAAACAAGCAGTTTCTAACCGTAATGCCTTACTCCTACACAAAAGCTGAAAGGTTGCATTGAGACGCGATGTGCACAATTGTGGATGCAATAAATGTTTTTTGTATAAACAAAAAACAATTGTAGGAAGCTTTTTTTTATATTCTGGGTGTTTGATAAAGTTCCTTTTGAACAGAAATATAATTTTCTTGTCAATTTTTCTTATTCGCACCTGAAGGAGATATTCTTCTGCAATGCAAAAGATATGTTATAGCCTATTCTGCAATTGCGCTATACTAACTGCTCTGCTGATGCGAAAGCATCATATTTTAGGTTAGCTAGCAGATATCTGTTGTACATTTGCTGATAATAACTTTGGATAAACTTCATAATAAACCTGAAGGCAAATGTGACATTCGTACATTGCTTTTTGAACATTTAGTGTACATATACAATATATGTCATACTTTGCAGCACCAGAGATCATATTTGGATGCTTCCCTCTGGGTTATTCAAGTTTAAATATATGTGTGTTTTCTAGCCCTTAATGTCGAAATTTATGTCGTACCAGCTGCTTTGTGTATTGCACACTGCATAAAACTTGCCATATCCACATGTGCGAAAGGCCTATGCTTTTCTCACAAACACAAAATGATAGTTTACGTACAGTTCTCAATGTTACAGTAAAAAAGTAGGCAATCTTATCGTGTAATTATGTTCAATGCGGTAATGTGTATGATTGTTATGTTTTTTTGAGAAGTTGACAACTTCCCAATAAAATAAAAAGAAAGGGTATGTGTAGCATGGGGAATGTTAGACACGGCACGAATAAACCTACCAAGCGCATGCAATATCGAAAACGTCCTCTAGACCCAATCCTAGACCCAAGATAGCGTAACAAAGCGTATTAAGCATGTAGTTCATATATCTAACTGGTATTGTTTAAGCACTACCAGGGTCACTATAGCACCAAGCAGCAAAGCTACACACACGCCCGGCGACACGTGCTACCTCTGCCATGACTCGCATTCGCGGCTGCACCGGATGCGCTCCATGTGCTGATGGTTCATCGTGCTCCTTGCACCGATACAAATAAAGAAAGGTAACGGCCGCAGTTGTCCTTAAACACCTCGACCTTGCGAGACACCGCTGCGCGTGTAAGCAAATAAATTCAAGTAAGACAAAAGCCGTAATTATTTATGCAAAAGGCGCAAAGATTCCAGAAAGTCACACTTTAGATATGAACAAAGAGAGCACAGAAATAGTCAATGGAATTAAAATATTAGGTACATACTTCTCTAGCACGCTGCATTGGGATCGACATGTAGACTCTGTAGTGCAAAAGCTTAGCCGTATCACAGGAATGTTAAACAAGAGCAGATATCGTCTACGAACATCCGTGAAAATATTAATTTATTATTCATTATTTGCATCACACATTAATTATACACACCTTGTGTGGGGCACCACAATGAGTATAACGTCAGCAAAATACACTTACTACAGAAAAGGATCATACGTATCATAGCGAACGTGCGATATCACAATCGCAGTGAACACCAGTTTAAACAATACAACATACCCACAATCTACTTCCTATATAGTCGCTCTCTCCTTCGTATATGGCACTAAAACTCAAACTTTGAATACAGCGTATTTAATGAAATTGCTTGTCTGCAAAAAATACACCTACCTATATCACCCATCATGAAGAATATTGGTTTATATCGCCTTCAAGAACCAACTATGCCTGGCAAATGATGGAAAATGTTACCCAGATTGCTTAATTCATTTCATGACGCCGGCGTTGCCATCATTAACGTAACATGGTCAGGACTGTTGCCACTTATCCGAACCTTCTACTAATTATTGAATCAAGCGTAATTTTTTTCATCTGTATTCACACATGCCTGTTGTTAAATGTTTGTAATGACATAAGTTTTGCTCATCCTACTCTTTCTCCTAATCATTCCAGTATTAATCGAGCACCATTTTTTTTCACCTTTAATTATGCATCGTCAAGTGTCCGCAATTTTCACTTTCATTTACGTATTGCCAAGTGTATGTAATGTGGTGGCGTGTACTATCTCCATTGTTTTACTTGCCATTATCCAATCTCTTCGTTCCCCTATTGGAAATTTTCTTGGATTGAATTATTATTCTACTTAACGTTTATGTGTAATGTTATTGCATATGGTTGATTGCGCGACTCACTACCACCATGTAACACGCGGTCTAAGGGCACCTCAAGCTGCCTTACCGCAGCTTTTATCTTAGCCCCCGCCATTGTATTTTTAGCAATGGAAACAAACAAATAAATATATACATAAATACTAAATATATAAATAATATAATATAATATATAATATAATAATATATATAATTTAATATATATATAATAATTTATAATATAATATATATATATATATATATATATATATATATATATATATACTAAATGTATATATATAAATACCGCCCTCTTGTTGACATGCTCACGATGTATGTTGCGTCTGATCATTAGAATTGGGACGATGTCCTCCCTTTTGTAACGTACGCGTATAAAACCACCACTCAGGCTAGCACAAGTTTCTCACCATTTTTTTCTTCTTTGTAGACGTGAACCATCGTCTACCCTCGACACCGTATTACCATGTCATGCGCATTTCTCTGGATTCATTCCTCTTTTCGAAGTTGCTTGCCATGCTGAATAGTGCCATCAAACTGGCTCCACCATTCACGTCGTACACCCAAGGCATCCAAAAAGATCGCCACGACAACCATCAGCCCACAAAGTCCTTCACTCTGCATCCTCACGTCTGGCTTCGAACTCACTTCCCATCTTCAATCCTTAACCCAAAGCTTGCTCCGAAATATCAGGGTCCTTAACGTATCGTCGAGTGTACATCGCCTATGAATTATGTGGTCGAACTAGTGATGCCATTTTCGGACAAGTTCCGCCGTGGCCGCGAGATGGTTCACGTAAGCCGTCTGAAGCCTTACCACGATCCCCTCATCGTGGCATCACCATAGGTCGCCAGTATGTCTCCTCTTCCCCGCAGGAGTAATTGTAGTGGGGAATATGCATGTAGCGCTGTGCGCACTGCCATCGTTCTGGCGCAAGACCCGAGCTCGAGCTGCCTGTACCAAGAGCTAAGACTGGTCATTAGGAGCTACTTGCGATCCCTAGAACAAGCTTCAGTAAAGCCCGTATCAAAAGATTTATTTTGCATAATATTTTCATGACCATATTTGTTGATTATAACAGTTGAGCCAACATCTGCCAAGCTAAATGATACTGTATTAATTCTTGTGACTGCAGTCAGTAGATAACCCAGACAAGAAAGGCCATTTCAATGCTTCAAGAATGGTTATTAGCCTATCAGAGGGTAATTTGAATAGAATATATTCACTCAGAAAAGCTAAATCAGAGCACAGTCGTTAAATATGTCAAGAGCGTCGATCTTGCTCTAAGAATCACATCGAAGTTGGAGCTGGTGACTCGCATAAAGTACACCCTCTGTATAAAATCATGCACATTGAAATTATTTAACACCCAACAGCATGTTTGAAAAGTAGGATGCTCAAATTGTACTTTTGTAAGCTACAACTACAGCACTTTTCGCTCAGCAAGAGCAACTGCAGGTTCTTTTCCCCTTTTCGAAAACAAATTTGTGAATTCTAATTCATGAAGTCAATGCAAGTTATCTTACAGTTATACATTGGTGCTTTCTCACACTTTCATGGTACACATATTTTATTCGCACACATATTTACAGAACTTCCTTCAAGTTCCTGCTTAATATATATATATATATATATATATATATATATATATATATATTTCATTTTCGCACTGTGAGTTCTATAAAAGCAGAGCGACCATTAAATTGTCATAAGCAAAGTGTTCCAATGAGGAAAGTAATGCTTTAAAAAGGTGCTGTAGTGAGAAAAAACTACTTTTTAAATTACGCAAAAGAAATTCTGGCATCTTCAATTTTCGTTTCCCTTTTGCTGCGTTTTCCATTGCATTTAATAATTATCTTAAGGAGCCTGGAAATACAATCAGTTTGCGTTCATGATTATAGATTTAAGAGCTCACATTTTATCACTTGGTCACTATTTGCCTACACCATCATTTATATTCTTTTCTTAATAAAATTGCTCGTGTACTTAAATCATACACAAACTCTCTGCCTTTGCAGTTGTCATAAGCTGAAATAGTGTTCACACAAGTGTCATATTTGTACATGAATACATTTTGTGCTGCTTGAAATGTCTACTTATTTGCACACTCATTTTCTACATACTCAATTTTATGCCTAGAAGGAAACGCTACGAATGCTATATAAACGCTTCATTCACTGTTCACATCAGAAACCTAAAATTACATCACATAATGGAAAAAAAGATGGTAAGTACGTGCCATGCAACTCAGTGTAAGATTTGATCTCGTAGCGTCACGCAGTGAAATGAGTAGTATTCAGTACATGAAAATCTTCAAAACTCTGAACCTAATTACCATCAAATGAACGGAGTGACACACTTCTGCGACTAGTGGCCAGAGCAACTTCACTCACAGCCAAAACGTACAGTATGCCACGAACTGGAAGGGCTAAGGGGCACAAATTACACATAATTTGACATGAACTTGCGTCTACAAATGGCAGCTGTAACAAATGAAGAAAAATATTTTTTAGGAAATATTGCACATCTAGAGCTACTGAACTTGAAACATGCAGTGCAAAACGTCTCGCACTGCACTACCTGCGCAAGTTCTCCGTTATCTGCTCTGTATAAAACGGATTATAGTTGCTTGAAATTACTATTAGTTGCGTGTGGGCATAGCATCTACTGGTGCTGGAACAGTATTTAACAGTATGGAACAGTATGGAACACTCAAGCCGTACTTCTGTGCGAGGAGTGCTGACACATAAGTACGGCTTGAGTGTTCTGTCACCTTTTTTCCTGCTCTCTGAGGTGAATTATGCAGTACGTATTTGCATGAGCTTAATCCAATTACATGCATAGGGTTGCCTCTGTAGTGTTCAAGGTGTGATAGGGTACTTTCTTGCCTCTCACAAAACTGGCGGAGCTTTAGTAGCACCATCCGCTGCATTGTCATTTTTCTAACTTTGGCCAACTTATTACGAAAGACATTCTCAGAAATGCGAAGCACATGGAGCACCAGAGCAGATGGCATGATGAGTCCCTGAATATTTCTGATGAACATTAGTACACTAGTGATGTGATCTTTGACAAGTATATCAGTGCAAGTAGAGCACGTTACACGTTTTTCCACTGATCTGACAATGAGGTCTCCAATGCACTGCACCGCACTACTGAAATTTGTCAAGCCATAGTTGAGGTTTGCATAGTCATTTTCAGCTACCTCAAGAATATTAGGTGCCTCTGGTGAAAGGGCTTCGTCACTCCGCGCGTCCTAGCTCCACTGCAACCTCTGATGTGACACTGTCATAAGGCCCTCTAGGTCTGGAGCGACATCTTCAGTTTTCACTGGTTTTACATCAGCTTGAACGAGGAGGCTGCCATAACGGTAGCGAAGCTGCATGGCAAAAGGATTGTTGTTCCACCGTCCGCGATGGCGCACACAACTGGAAAACCTTTCTAGGTGATCTTGGCTGAGGCGGTATGTGCAAATGTCGCAGTAACAATGAGAATATTACAAGTTTATTACACAACGGAATTAATGAATTTCCATGGGTACTGAATTTTCACAGTTCATATGCGTGTCCTATATTTTATGAAAGTATTGATTCTTCAAATTCCAACTTTTGTTGAGGCACACTTAATGGATATACCCCGCAACTATTTTTTCCTCTAATTTCTTTTCCTTATGCTTTCCTTAAGCAGCCAATGCCAGGGATGAAGGGCTAGCTGTATGACTAATCTGTCATGTGCGGTGAGCATATAAAGTTAAGTAAAAGGTTAAAAGACCGCAACAAATATATTAGTGTTGGGTGGCGACTAAAAAATTTATACTGTTTAATCTGCATCTGGTAATTTATGAACATATTCATAGGCTCCATGGATTTGCCTACACAAGCTAAAAAAGTCAAAGCCGCTGATTTGTCGTGCTACATGCACTTTGAAATATGAATATTATGTGCTATATAAGCGGACATTCCCCTTTGGTATTGCTTGAATGACACTATGTACAAGTAGATATTCAAGCAGGTTAAACGCAAACGTCCCTTCAGGTCTGCCTGTAAAGCAAAGAAGCTTGTTAACATGTTCTGGCATAGAAAATTGCTTTGCTTATTAACGGTCATGCCAGCTGCGGAGGATATGCGCCTGTATGGCACTGGTATTGCCGGGACACATCAGTCTTTTTTCTATGAAAAAGAATGATGTACATGCACGTGTGCTAGGCCACATCAACAGAAATACAACTAAATATTTAAGCAGATTTTTGTCTCACATGCCTCGTGCGTCTGTGGGTGCAGTCGGATCTCGTTTCCTTCCCTGCAGCTGTGCGGGAGAAGTGAGGACGTCATGGCGGCGCTCGCCTGATTTTGGTCATGTGAGGTCGACTGGTTAAATGCGATTGAAAATTCGTCTCTCAAGTATTAATAGATTAATTGGCAGGTTAATTCATCGACTGTCCATCCCTAACAAATTGTTTAACTGGTGCACCCTATCAATCCTATGATTCCAGGTGTGGCACCACCAACTGCAACAACGTGAGCAGCCAAATTTAGTTAACTGTGCTTTATTCTTGTTGCATTTATAATGTGTATTTATGACATTTCATTTCCTAATAGTTGTCTGATTGTGCATTGACCATTTACTTCACGGAAAAGTGGAAGTTCCGGACTTATCTACACTCTGCTGACTTGAAAAGCCTGTCTGCAACATCGGCTACGCTTTTCAAGGTGAATGCAAAACTAACTATTGACATACGTTTCTCAGACGTGCAAGCTAAGTCTCCAGATGACTGTCACAAGTACATCAGATTGATGAGAAAATGCAGCATAATTATTTTCTGGTGCAGCATAGTTGTTGCTCAGGTAGAGCTCTCAACTCCAATTCTCTTGGCCTCTAGGAGTTCAGGATGTCAAATAATCTGGAAAAAGCAGATTGTTAGTTAAATGTAACGTTGCTTTCCGTTATGACTTACCGATCGCCACCAGCAAAAACCTTTGATGTCCCAACGCACCCCCAAAACTGTTGCAAGTTTAGTTGCTGTGTCGGCTCCTTGCTTCTGTAACCGACCAACTGAATGTTTACGCAGCCAGTCGGACTTTCATTATCTCGTGATAATACTCAATGTGGGCCCTTCTGAGCTTGTTATCTGCCTGAAGGCCTTCAGTTTCTTGTAAGTCTAGCAGTTTTTCAATGTAGCGCCGTTTACGTTTCTGTAAAATAGAATTCATATCCTAGACTGCATAATAGTCCACCAGATACCTTATCCTCACTCTGTATTTGGCGCTTCCCAGAACTTTGTCTCCAATGAGATTTCTGAGCAGCTTGAGGCCATGTACTGCACCAAAACACCACTGACATTTCTTTTAGTGATTCCACAGGGTGGTTGAACGATGTCTTGACGAAGTATCTGCTGGTCTCACGGACACGGCACCCCAGCAATTTTGGCATTGCAAAATTTTCAGCAAGGGCATCACATAAGATGGCAACTGCATCGAGTGAACACTTCGTGAGCTCAACAATGGCCTCATTAATACCGTTCTTTAGCATTTCTCCACTGAGTATTTTTGCCCAAAACTAAGCAAATGGTAATTTCTATGGGAAAGCAACACCCGCTGACATAAAAATAAAGTGCATCTTCCGCTAGGCTTGTGTAATCTGTTCAGATTGGGGTCTGGCCATTGCACAATTCGCCGTAGCCTATCAGCCAGCCGCTTGTGGTGTCAACATCAATTCATCATGCTCATGCCATCTGCCATCG
This sequence comes from Dermacentor variabilis, assembly GCF_050947875.1. Taxonomy (NCBI): domain Eukaryota; kingdom Metazoa; phylum Arthropoda; class Arachnida; order Ixodida; family Ixodidae; genus Dermacentor; species Dermacentor variabilis. The sequence continues at coordinate 132,789,197 of NC_134570.1, read as the reverse complement.
CACAGCAGAGTTTCTCTCTTCCATCCTTTTCCTTGAAGAATTCTTTCTGGTGTTCAAAAGCTTAGTGGGTAAGCTCTTGCCAAGCGTCAACTACTTTCAGCGAGGTACGGATTGTCTGTTCGCTGGGCATTGTTGCGACGCCTGTTTCTCAAACCTCGACCGGCGTTACTATTGGGTAGCGTGGCGTTGTCGGTGGGCTGCAGACGTCCGGTAGACTATGGCGACCAGACAGGGACGAGACGATTTCTAGTGCGAAACTTCCCCTGTTTATTCAATTGTTGCTGAATGATAGGAAGAAGAGAATAAATGAATTGAAAAGTGCATTGCGAGGCCCCTTAAATAGGCCTACTAAAACCGTAGGCGGGATCTTGCTCACGTCAACGTCACGTGACAGGCACTGAGTCTGATTGTGGATGGGCGGCTTATGTCTTCCCCCAGGTGACGTGCCACGTGCTTGCTTCCTCTAGCGGCAACCCACTGAGTCTGATCAGGGATGGGCGGCTGATGCCTTCTCCCAGGTGACGTTGCACGTACTTGCCTCCTTTGGCGGCAACCCGCAGGTTCTGTTTGGTTCGCGGAAAGGGTCTCCCCTAGAGTCGTACAGTTCGCGGAAAGGGTTTTCCCCAAGAGTCGCACACACAAAGGGGCTGGTCACCACTGCGGGGCGCCTGTCAGACCAGCAAACACTCGAGACAACCATAGCAAATTATGAATCCATCCTTCGTTTCGATTAGGCATGGTCTTTCAGCATCCTTTTTGCCCTAGGTGGTACACGCCAACCGTAACAGCATGCAGAAGATGCTTGAGACGCAATTGTAGGTACTGGGTGAATGGCAGTACAATGTTGTTGCTAACTTGCGAAGCTTTTTGCTACAGTGCCTTCAACCTCGTGCTCGGCTGGTGTTGGTGCTCGAATATTTAATTAGCTCCGCCGCTAGCTCACCAAATTATTCCAGTACCAGCTCCCCTTCAGGAAAGATCAGCTGTTTTTCCTTCATCTCACTGGTAAGTCATTTAAGGGTTACTACTTATTCACTCTTTGCTCGGCTGGTGTTGGTGCTCCAATATTTAATTAGCTCCGTCGCTAGCTCATCAAATTATTCCAGTACCAGCTCCCCTTCAGGAAAGATCAGCTGCTTTTCCTTCATCTCACTGGTAAGTCATTTAAGGGTTACTACTTATTCGCTCTTTTTTAACGTTATATTTTGTTCCTTTCAGCTTCCGTCTTGATTCAGACAATGTCTTGCTTGTGTCGATAAGCTTTGTCCTTGGAGACTGAAAAGTGGAATTCATATGATCATCACTCCGTCTGAGATGCCGAGGAGGTGCTGCTGCCTGCAATGAAAGAAGTTTCACCACCATAGGTATCGGTGCAACCGGGATGTAGCACATTTTTTTTAAAAGCAGATAACATGTTGTAGTGAGTGTACTGCCCCGTAATGCTCAAGCATTTTCAACAGTAGCTTAACTACAGGCTCCTCTGTGAAATTCTCACCTATAGTTACAGCGTAAAAGATTTGAAAAAATAAAAAGGAGTTCTGTCAGCACCAGTACCATTGCTCCTTGCCTCTTACTAGCATGGGCCTCCGCGGCGTCTTTGTTGGTGGAGTCTGCACAGGGGAACTGCCGTGACGATGTGCAGGATTCATATCAAAGAAAGAGCATCGTTTACACGGAGAAGCGGCGGTTTTCGTTTCCTGCGGCTTACTCTCAAAAGCTTCTTTGCTGACATGCGTGACACACCCGCAGTCAAGGTGGCTGTTTGAGGTGTGCTGGCAGCCTAAGGGTAAGAGAAGAAATACACTGACTGTTCAAAACCAATGTCATTGCTTCTTACTTATTACCTGCATGTGCCTCCATAGCATCTTGGCTTGAGGAAGCTGCTCAAGCCAAGAGCCAAGCATGACGAAGCTGCTTTGTCTAGGTATAGGCATCGTCTAATCAAGAAGAAAAGAAAATCCAAACGGGGAACTGTGGAAATAAATGCAGTTCTCGTGCCTGCTTCTTGCACTGTTCATGACTGACGGTTTCGGAAAATACGCCAGCACTTTACCTGATTTTGGCTTTCACCTGCAGGTGCTGCTGCGAGATCATTGGTATGTATGCGTGCAGCATTGTAACACTTGGTAGATGCACTTGAAGTGGTAGAAAAAAATATTAAAAATTATGCTTGTCATCGCGGATGCTTTCAATTTCTTAAATGCACTGGTAACTACTGTACGGGTGCAAGGCCTCCCTCAACTATGCGGCAAATACCATAGCTTTAAATTGAATTTTTCCTTTATTGTTTCACAAGGTGTCTCATATGTATACATTCGATGTGATGCATTTTCATTGACCCCAGTGGGGAGACAGCATCATCAAATTCTTTTTTTCATGCGCGGCTTATGTTTTGGTTTGCTTATGAATGTGTGAAGCAGCAGTCCCACGATGATTATGTGACTCCATGTCATGACAATCATCAGCTTTCATTTCGCAGAAAAACAAAAGATTTCCTGACCCATTGTGCGCCCTCCCAATACTCGCATTATCTAGGTTTAGTCTGCCTATGTAGACTTGCTTGTCCGCTACAGATTCTTGCATTTTGAAATAGCATTTATTTTTCTTTAAACAAAATCATTTGACACGTCTCACAATTTCTTTACCATGCACTTCTGAAATTGGGCACTCACCGATTTTGATTGTTTTTTTTTGCGACTAGAGATGTCTCCTTTAATTTAGACCCTAAATTTGACCTTTGAAGCATACACAAGGACTTGTCATTGCATATCTACTCCATAACAACAAGGAAACATATTTCGTTGAATATTTGCAATACAGAACAGATGATTGACGAATGCAGCTTGCCCTGAAGTTAGAGTGAATGAGCCACAAAAGTAACTCATCCCCAGTTGATAAATTAAAGCACATTTTACTATGACGTACAACACATACACTGATACATCATTGTGATGGGTCCTCTTGCATAAATTTACCCCAAAATTACCAGTGCGCGAGAAAACTCTTTTTGTCACGTACCCCATGTAGACACTGATTTAAGGAAAAGGAGCTGGAGCTGCCCTCAGGATCTATTTAATTTTACCTGTGAGTCTACGCAACAAAAATTAGTGTCCCAGCTAGCTGCTTAGTGGTATTTGAGATGATGCGAGTGTTACGTATGTGCACGTTATATAAAAGAAATCGAACATTGAAAATGTCCGTAGCGGTCTCATGTGCATATATGCAGTTTATAGATACATATGTAAAAGACATAGCATATCGCATATATTGTAAGTGAATGATGCCACAAGCCCCGAGTCGATCATTCAAATAGATGCGCTCGACACATTTGTGACCAGAAAAGATGTCACATAAAATGTCATGCAAGGAAGTATTGAAAGTATTGCGCTGTTAATAAAAGGCCACACTTTTAATACGGTAATAATAATAATAATAATAATAATAATAATAATAATAATAATAATGTGAGTTCCTGCACTCGATTTTATCCGTACTAGGTACTCACCTGTTGAGTGCTTCCTGGCATAGAAACACTCGGCACAGCATCAGGCTTCAGTGTCCTGCTTTTGTGGGCCTTATAGAAGCATGATGCTTTACAGTGCAATGAACTATGACTTCCTATTGGATTCGCCAGCACAATTCTGGTTGCGCTGATCCACCTGCCCAGCAATTTCATATTACTGAAGGGAAACTTGCAAATAAAAACACCGATCAGGATGTTCATTCTCTTCTTTATTTATACTTTGCAGACAAAGCGATAGGTAAAAAATATCTACCCTGTGATACTACTCAAATGATTGCGATGCATCACGAAAAGTGTATTCTGGCGTGTTGTTCAGAACAAGAAGATACACTCGTTTACTCACATGTGAAGGGAAATCCCTGAGGCGTCTTGGGCTTTGATCCTGCACAAAAGGCAAGAAGGTGCCATCGCGTCAACCGATGTCGTCGCGCGATTACACGTCAAACCTACCGCGTACCAAACGAAACTATCCCGACCAGGAAAACACAAATAAAAGAGATTCGAAACCGGAACACGCGCCATGCTTTATTGAATGAATGCGTACTTCGTGAGTTACACCAAATGCGTTCTTATCAAGCGTTTTCTGTAAGCTTAGTATTCACGCATGACCTTCATCAAGCCAACAGGTACACTTTTCTTTAGCGCCAAAGCATAAGGTGGCCTATACTTGTTTTAAGCTCTTTCAATAGCATTTGCGCTAGCTATTGGCGGCGAGGAGTTACGGAGTCGCCCTCTATCGGAAGCGCCTCGCTGCCGTAGTATGAGGGATCACGTGACGCGCTCCTCATAGGTTTTGCTGACAGCGCTCGCTGAAAACTCACGCGGGAGCTCTCCCGGACAGTTCTGTAAGTACTTTCGAAACGAAAGACGTTTTTTATTGTCTAAATAATAATCCTAGGCAAGCAGAAAGCACAGAATGGTCTACAGACACTATATCTTTGCAGAATACAACAGTGAACAGCCACTGCGCGCGGTCGCCGCGATGGAATCTCCCGAGCCGGCTTCTTGCGTGAAAGGTAGGCAATTGCCGAGAGCTAACTATGTGAAATATGTTCTGATAGTGGGCTGTTTGTATAACGATATGGAGCATGACAGAATGAAACCACAGTGCAGCGACCGCAATGGTTCGCTGCGACCGAATGAGCGTCTGCATGCACGCCCGCGCATCAAGTTTCGGTTTCGCTGCGAGCGTGTTTTCGCACCGTGCCGCGAGCTTTAGGCCGCTGCATATGCGCATTTTGCTGTACAGAAGCAACCTTTGTTGCCTGGACACTGTCAGAGCTGTTCAAAAATATTTTTCTTATAACTAGGGACTTCGACGCCTACGGGCCTTTCCAGCTGATGTGCCGTCGTGACAATTTAATCTTATATTTCGTTTCTTATAAATTCTTGGACATTTGAATATTATTATTTGTCAAGTTGTGTCACACTGCATATTTATCGGTATTTTCGGCGAGCTATTCCCCACTGCTTATTTTTCTTGATACAGTACATTAATTGTTTGGTGCTAATACAAACATCAGCATATGCCATGCTTTTTTAGATGTGCTTCTTACCCTTTCCTTTCCATTCCAGTGAACTTGCCGTTATCGAGCATCACCGCGTTCATAGACCAAAGCTTCACGACTTCGCGACTGCTGTTGGAAGGAGAAGCAGTCTACGAATCGAAACATGTGGTAGAATGCAATGTGAAGGAGAAGAAAGATGCCACAATAACGTTTCCTGGGCTTGTTCTCCAAACGTCGGCACTAAACAAGGACCCGCATGAGCTGGAAATTTCCGTGAAAGACAGAGAAGTTATTGCAGCAACTTGCAGCTGCAAAGCAGGGTAAAAACAAAGTGTAAATACTAAAATGCAAATTTTTTGAAGCATTACATTTTAAAAGTACTTTTTTATGAAATCCTTTGATCACTTTCAGCGTATATTTAAACAATATTACAAATCTTATAGAATAATTTGACCACTTTCTTGTTATAATCCAACCAGAAAAACTACAAATTACTACCCCTGCTTTTCTTGACTTCATTATCTACTGGCTTCATATGGTTGTCACTAACAAAATTAGCCTCCTCAGTTACCCTTCTTTTCAACTAGAATTGAAGTATTCAACAAACGTGAGTAAAATGACCGCACACCTATGCATGTCTCTGAGCACAAGAAAGCACCGCTACGTTATTAGCTAGCAGCATTCTATTGTACCACTTAGTAAAGCAATGAAGGGGGCTAGTTGGTGAACGTTCATGGTTATATTGCGCTCAGTTTTACAAACACGATACTAAGGAAGGACAGGACGTGGACGGACGAAGCGCAAACTACCAACTGTTTGATACTGTTAAAGAACGCGCTTATATACAAGGAGATATGGTGCGGGGGGGGGGGGCTACATATAAAAAGATATGACAAGGTGACGACATGTGATTATAGTTTGGGTCAGGCATACATCCTTCACATGCACCCGTTCGCCCTGGCGAACTCGACCTCAGCTTTGATAAGCGCGATGGACGGAGTGCTTACGCACGTCTCTTTTTCTTTAGCTATCGCAAGCGCCTCCCATATTTCTCGCTCCGTTTTTGTTTTTCATGTTCCGATGACTGTGGTGCTTTCTATTAGCGGGGAGAAACAGTGGGTACCCGAACAGCATGGTGGTGCAAATCTGTGAAAACTTGTTGCCCGAAATCAGAGCCAACAGGAAAAGGCAGAAAACACAGAAAAAATTGAAAAAACGCGTGGTGTTGCCTTACATCCATGGCTTGTCACATCGGATAAAAAAGACAGCCCAACGCCATGACGTTCAAGTTCTGTTCTCCGCCCCGCAAAAACTAAAAGGCATGTGCAAGAAGGTGAACGCAGGATCCAAAGAGGCCAACCCTAGTGGTACGGTCTGTCAGACTAAGCACGCAAAAAAGTACGTGGAATGCGCTACTTCAGTTGTTTACCAAATCCCACTAGACTGCGGGAAAGTATACATTGGGCAAACTGGACGTTGTCTAAACGATAGGTTACGGGAGCACAAATACACGTGCCAGCTTCTGACAGCACCTAGCAACTTGGCCGCACATTGCAAACAGTGCAAATGCTCCCCGCTAATAGAAAGCACCACAGTCATCGGAACATCAAAAACAAAAACGGAGCGAGAAATATGGGAGGCGCTTGCGATAGCTAAAGAAAAAGAGACGTGCGTAAGCACTCCGTCCATCGTGCTTATCAAAGCTGAGGTCGAGTTAGCCAGGGCGAACGGGTGCATGTGAAGGATGTATGCCTGACCCAAACTATAATCACATGTCGTCACCTTGTCATATCTTTTTATATGTAGCCCCCCCCCCCCGCACCATATCTCCTTGTATATAAGCGCGTTCTTTAACAGTATCAAACAGTTGGTAGTTTGCGCTTCGTCCGTCCACGTCCTGTCCTTCCTTAGTATCGTGTTTGTAAAACTGAGCGCAATATAACCATGTATTGTACCACTCTATGTACATTACCGAATATCATTTCTGTGGGTGTATATGGCTGTTAGTATGGCATCGATTGATTCAGTAAGCATGTATATTACTCCAAGCTAACAGCTGGTTCTGCATGTCTTCATTCAGGTTGCACAAATGCAAGCACATGGTTGCACTCCTCCTGCACATTAATGCAAGGGACACCTTTGACATCCTGTCTTCGACTGATCTTCCTCAGCTGTGGGGCAAAGAGCTCAAGGCAGGTGTCAAAGATAAATATGTGCCAAGGAAGATTGTGGATCTTCCTTGTACAAAAAAGGTAAACAAAAATTACTTTCAACTTGGTTAATGGAACGTTAAAGTTATAGCAGCAGTAAAATAAAGCAGAGCCAAGTAAAATACAGATGTTTATTCCTGAAATGTTTCAGGCGAAGAGCGACCACGTGAAGCTTCCCACTGAGGACACCTTAAACAGGCTGCTGCATGCTTTGCCCTACAGTTCTACAGCATTCAGGCACAGTGAAAGCAGTAAGTACACCTTTACTACCATTAAGTCATGACTGGCTACCAACACCATTTGTGCACAGATAATGCCAACTACAAGAAATGTATAACCCACTGCCAGAGAGAACATATTTGGTAGAAGCGCTCATTATAGAAGCACTCCAGCTCTTCGTACTAGCCAATTCTTGTTAACACACTGTGCAACCACTCAGAGAGGAACTGCTGCTGCTTCACCTTGCTTGCTAGTAACAGGAAACCCAGCTACTTTGAAACCTGCAGTGACATGCAATTGAGTAGCACCACTAAAATTCCTGCTCCTTTTAACAGTGGACTGCAATGTACATTTCATTGAACCTGTAAGGCTGACTACAGATTCTTCCACATACACCACTTAATGCTATCTACACACTTTGGTGCTGGTTGCTGCAAACATAACTTGCATGGGTAGTGGATTGCAAGATTATTGTGTTGTGTTATCCACTTAAGCTGCAGGAAGACGTTAAAACAAATATTTTACAACTAAATCTCTGCTTCCATGGCCTGTAAACTTTTTTGACAGTTTCACATTAGAGCACATGCTTACAAGAAAACACAGACAAATGAAGTTTTGGTAATGAGCCAACTGTATTTATGACCAATGCACTACATGTACTCATCTTTTACTAGAACCTGCAGGTGTAAATAAAATCAAAACAATAGAGCAACTACTTATACAAATTGTGGACATAATTCCCAGTCACAGTCATAGAGTCTAAACATTAATACAAGGCAGATTATGTACAATGAGCAAAATTGGACTGTACATGTGTTGTCAGAAGTGCTTCGATTGGGGCTAGTTGATATGGCATCACTGTATGCGGTATTGTTGCACTGCACACACAAGGTGGCACACAAATGACATTAGCACGGTTTGTATTTGTTTCTTGTTTTTAGTGTTGATGTACTTATGCTTGCCATCTTTACAGCACAACAATATACCATACGCTCATGTGGCGGCATTTTGTCAAGCTGCGGTCATGACTTTTGGCACTTACACAATGTGCTTGCATTCCAGGAAACCCCACGCATCCAGCAGATGTAGCCAGCCGCTCATCTTCAAGTGGCAAACAAGACTGCAGAGCTGCAGATGCAGCAAATACAACCCCAATGCCAAATGAACACAGTGCATGTGGAGAAATATTGGAGCACAATAAGGAAGAGTCTTGCGTAGCAAGGCCACCAGCACTGACAGAAGCCGTCATCAAAGCAGTAGAAGCGGGGGCACTTTCAACAGAAGACATTTATATACAATTGCAGCAGACATTCACACAATCAAACATTCAGACAATCACACATTTGACAGAGCAACAGGTGAACTCACAACACTGGATGCTCTACAGGAAAGGACTTATAACAGCATCTATTGCTTACTCTGTGTACACGCGAGTGCATACACTGAAAACAAGAATGGGCCCTCATGACGTGCGCCCTCTGCTTAAGTCAGTGATGAAGGAACAAACGGTGCAAACTCCAGCTATGTCAAGAGGATCCTTGCTTGAGAACACAGCAAAAGACTTCTACTTAGCCACAACAACACACCAAAATCTCCAACTACAAAGCATAGGCCTTGTAATTTCCAAAGAAAACCCTTGTATTGGAGCAAGTCCAGATGGACTTGTTACTTGTAGCTGCTGTGCTACCAGAGTGCTAGAAGTAAAATGCCCAGTTAATTTGGAAAGGTTTAAGGCTAAGGAGCTAACAACACTGAGCAACGGCAACCTTAGCCTTAAGAAAACAAGTAGATATTTCTGCCAAATTCAAGTGCAAATGGGTATTCTAGAAGTAGAGATGGCTGATTTCTTTGTTTTTCTGGACAGCGAGAATGTGCTGCTGCTAACAGCTAATTTTGATAGAGACTTTTTCAGCACTGTTGCAGAGCGAGCTGTATATTTTTTTAAGTCTTATGTGCTCCCGTATGTAACTCGTTAAAAAACTCAAGATGTGAACATTGCTTTTAATAATGAACAGAAAATTGATTGCAAAGGTGCAGACTGTACAAACAACCCTAGTGTCGCATTCATTGCACTATTGAGCTATATTGTGAGTAATCTGCAATAAGATCGTTGCTTAGAGAGGATTTTTTACATCAAAAAAGTGTTTTCATGCACATACATGTTCACCTCTGAACCACTGTTAGCAAAATTAAGGACATCAGCATCTACAGATTCTCTAGACGGTGCGACTAATGACCAAAAATAAATGCAGGCTTGTTTACGTGGCCTCTCTGTTGCGTGCTCTGTCGTATTAAATAATTTCCTAATTTAAAAACTTGTCATCACTGAAAATTGGCTTAGAAAGGCTCACAATTCCAGCTATGATCTGCACAATGTCATCAATAAAAGGAAAAAGTTCTATTCCTACATTTCCTCCCAAAATCTTGAATGCTTTCATTCGCTGGATTGCCCTCTCCACGGGAACTCGTGCTGCAGCAATGCTTTGATTTCTTTCAGCATCATCTTTTGAAAGCTGCTTTTTGGTCTTCAAAAAAGGTGGACGCACCATTTTAATGTGGTGTTCAAGGCATAATTTGTCAATCAGAAAACCCTTATCTACCATAACACTGTCTATAGAAGGTAGAAACTTCTCCAACACTCTACATTCCTTAGTTATGAAGGAATTAGATGCCCTTCCCCCATAGGCATTGCTGACAAAGCTGATGTGTCCTCCTGGTGTCTCACAGACAAGAATTTTAGCTGTGCATGTACCTTTATACCAACTGTAAGTCAGCAACTGAGACTCCATGTCCTTGGGCCTCTGCAATGGTATCTCAGTACAGTCAAGTACTGCGCGTACAGTGGTGTAATCTTTAAAGTACACAGTCATATTGTCAACGACAGCTTCTTTTGTTGGCCAATAGACTGCCTCTCGCAATATTGCTGCAAGGACTGTCACACTTGCTTTAAAGATGTAGGCTGCAGTGGTTCTATGAACACCAAAGAGTACACCTAACACTGAAAATGTCAGGTTGTGCTGCAACTTCATAAACGTGAGCAGCACAGCGTCTTCATTTGAGATGCAAAATCCCTTTGCATGTGAAAGTAGTCTACAATCTGTGTATAGGTCACACAAGTTGTAGAAAAGCTGGAAGCAGGGCAGACCAGTAAGAACATTGAGGGCTTTTTCATCTTGGATTGCAGCAATGCTTAGTGGCTGGCTCCGCACTACGTCAAGGGTGTTGACTTGGACACCAATGTCAGTCGTAACTGTAAAGACCTCGGAAGGTATGGCTGAAGTAGAAAATAATAATTATTATGGGTGTTCCCATGAATTAAAAATACAGATTAACCTTTGTTCTTAGCGCACCTTGGCTGCAGGTTTCACTGGAATCTTGTTCTTCATCAGTGTGAATGGGGGGTGAGCTGGTGCTGGCCTGGGGGTCAACAGCCAGTGTTGCAGGATCATCTTTACGGAAGGTCTCGGCCAGAGGTCTGTCCTCTGTAAACGAGAGGTCTGTCCTCTGTGCACACTTAAAGCACATAGCATATTACCCACAACAAATATGAAGCAAAATGACTTGGTTAAGCACCAATTCTAAATGTATATAGAAGAGCATGTATTACCACAGCACAGCAACAACATTTCAAGCTAAAGGTAGAGATGTTCACATTCTTTCCTTTCTAACTAGAACTGTTAACAATACTTGGTTTGTGTGGATTCGATTTTTTTACTTTGCATGCTTCACAACTGGCTGCAAAGAATGGTGACATTTACTTTTGCTATCATACTATTTCATCGCATACAAAACAATTTTTTAGAGGGAAATATTTATTTACTTTCCTCCATCTTGCAGGTTTCTGCAGAACTGATTTACGAAAATAATTCTTATAGGTACTGACATAGTATTTATCATTACTGATAACTTTACACATTCTCATCTAGTCATGTTATAAACCATTTGAAGTTCGTGCGTACTTTTTTAGACATGTGCACAAATTGTTCCTCCAGTGGGTTAGTTAACGGCCACATTTCTTACAGTACAGGTGACCACATTTTGCATCACTACTCCAAGTCTGGTGAAGACCGCAGCATCTTGGCACAACTATCAGAACATTGGGATTCACCATTACATCATAACCAAGATTTGGCAACAGCACTTCCTTACATACTACTTTAAGCTTATTATAATGTACAGTTGTAGCTAGGTCCTTTTTCTTGATATGCTGACACCATGAGAACTGGTCATGCACTGTACAGCAGATCTTGCATATTGGGAAAAATGAGTTATTTTAGGTGCTGTTACCCTTCGACAATGACTTGCGTTTACAGTTTGGCATAGTGCTTGCATGAAGCTCTCTTGTTGCCCACACACTGAAACTTAACATGTATTCTAGCTGCAATGGACTCTGATCGAGCAGAAGTAAATAAAATACCCATGCGCAGTAGAAATTAGTCTCGGAAGATTACAAGTATCATGAAGCATGATGCAAAAATGCTTGTTTTTAGCTGAAATACCCTCGAAATGCGAGAACCAGGGAAGGCCGAGCAAAGATCAAACATGCCTCACAGGGCTTATCTGTTGTTCGTTTCTCGCTGCCATAATTACAATTAAATGGCCTGTTTACAATACTGGTACACATGTGCATCAAATGTTTGAGCCTTCGTGTCAATAAAACCAGGAGCAATACGAACATTTACGCATAAGTAAACCGCCACCGTAGGCAGGGTATTGATTGTGAATCTCGGCTCGCACAGCACTTCGCTGTTTTTTTAGCGCATAGCGTTTCCGTCAGAAGAACGCAAGCTTGGTTGAGAGAAAATTATTGCTACAATAAATGCAGCACACATCAAATGAGCCGCAGCCACAGCGTTTAGCTCGCGATGCACATCCACCAGCAAACGTCGTGTAGATATTGCATTCAACGAGTCTAAACAATGACTTACGTATCTGCAGTCGATTTTGCGGACGCTGAGGACGGAGCGGACGATCAAGAGGTCGCACCGGAAGGTTCCGAGATGGTATCGCACCTCGTAAAAGCCAGTGCCTTTTCCAGCCTGCGAGTGATAAGCGTCTTTAGCCGGGCAGCGCGCGCGGGCGACCGTCTCCGTGCGCGCTTTCTGCTACTCACCGAACATCGCAGCCCCGACGCCGTAGCAAAAATCTTCCTCGCGGAAGTGCTTGCTGCACACACGAGCTGTAGCCGATGGCTGCTTGCCGGTTCTTAGTTTCGTGATCCAAGCTTCACGAAGCCTCTTGTCCCGTGGGTATGTGTGAAGGCTGACATCGGGCTCCGTTGCGTACGTCCGGCACTGCGGCACCGTGCAGTAGCCTACCATGTTGCGTGCCAAGGCAGCCACTACCTATTGTAGTGCTTTCAAGCGTTGTAAAGGAGGCACTCGAAGCGGGAAAATCTCGCCGCTAAATGAGGACCGAAGCGTACGAGGGAATTTAGACTTTCGTTTTCAGCTCGCTTCGGCGCTCCCGAAGCAGCCGACGCGGCCGCTATGCCCACGTGATCCCTCATAGGACGTCACGTCGACGGTGGCGCCAGCTTTTCCAGTGGTGGAGCTCGAGGCCAATATTGACAAGTAGCAATAGGGCGGAGCCCTAGCGGTTGCCCCTTTTTCAAGCCAGCTTTTCCTCTTGGGTTGGTTATATTAACTCTACAGTTCCGTCGGAGCCGAGTCTTCTGGTGGACGCCACTTCTGCGCCTTCTATTAGCAGTGCGAGAAAGCATTTGCAATCCCCCCCCTCGACCTTTCCTCGCAAGAGTCGCTTCGGCTGTCTTTCGATCACTCTTTCTAAGACCGAGTGAGCCGCGGTTCAGCAAAAGTGAGCGGCGGTTCTTTTAGAGAGAGCAAGCCAGTTCCCTCGTTCAGTGAGTCGTACAAAACTGTTTCGTCAGAGCCGGTTCTTTTGCTGGGTTTCATGGTTTCGCTTACTTGACGAGGAGTGGTGGCACGCGTAGGCAGACTCGCGCTACCCGGACTTTCTTGCTCTATGCGTTCTATGTTCGCGGCAGCCCCTTTCGTTTATGTGCGTCCTATTGGCCGCGAGATCGGGTTATAGGTGGCAGCACCGTCACCGCATTAGTGCGGATGGGCGGTTATAGCGGCGCGCACTGAAATGTACACGGCGGCGGTTATGCGTGAGCAATGAAACGCCCTGACTGCACTGAACTGATTATCTGTAGCCCTCTAATGCTACCTTCTTGCAGGAAATATATGGAATATTCCTACTAATCATCGGAGGAGCGCAAACCGAAGTTTCAGTCCCTGTACACGCATGGTGCTTTTTGTTGGCGTTTGGCTTGCGTTCAGCCTATTCTGTTGGCGCTGCCGTTGGAGAACTCAACTTTCTTCTGTTCTTGCACTGCTATAAGAATTCCTGTAGTCCTGTACAGTGAAGTTAAAGCAGCCATCTATTGTTACTCTACTTCACCGCACGAAGGCATACATAAGTAACTTTTACTTCTTTGTGTATTGTCTGTCAAATACAAGATACTCAATAATTTTAGTAGAACAACATACGGCACTGTGAGTGATAGTGCAGTGGAGCATCGCCATGTGACTTCCCTCCCGTGTTTTTCTTTTCTTCGAGGTAAAAGCTAGATAGTATTGCATCGCGATGGTCCCTTGCACAACGTCGAAACATGAGAATGGTTCGAGGGCACCATTCACGTACCCTCACGTTCATGAGAATGGTGCGAATAATTTTGCCTTATCCTAGATGCCAACCATATCGCGTTGTTTTCATTTTTGTGGAAATAATGTTTACTACCTCCCGTAAAACTAACAGCAACCCGCTAAAGTGCGTGTTCTGTTAGCCGCCAGCAACTAAGCTTTATGACGTCCTGTATTTAATGACTGCATTGTTACACTTGATCATCTTGCGATACTTTTCAAAAGATTAAGTGCCAACAGAGACAGCACACCGACGAAGAAACAACAATGACATGACAAGCCGCCTTGTCATTGCTGTTTCTTCATTGGTGTGCTGTCTCTGTAGGCACTTCGTAATTTGAAAGCTATGAACCAACTATCCCCACAATGTGTTCTCCACGCAGTACTTTCTTTCTCCATCTTTTTTGTAATGGATACACAAAGTACCAAAGCGCGAAAATTGACTTGCCAGGCAACGTTATTTCTGCGTAGTGGCATTTCCACACGATAAAAGGGCGCTATATGGGGTGTAGCTATCACGCGAGCAGCCCAATAACAAGCCAGCGTCCCTTTTCCCTTTCCCTCGCTGCAGCCGCCGCTATAAAACGAAGCGCAATAAACGGCCGGCGGTTCTTTTTCCTGGCCTAGCCTACTGATGTGTGGTGGCTTTGCTTGAATCGAACGATACAGGCAACTCACAAACAACTAAGAATGGTTGCGCAACTGCTTACCAAAATCACATTCATGCCGTTATACGCCTAAGGTCAATTGTATCCTGCGGCCTCATATGAGCCCTTGAGATTTCCTTTCCTACTGCTGAATGATATCTCACAATCTCTTTAGTATTTCGTGATATCACAAACATTTCGGAATGATCAACACATCGCCACATGGAATCGCTAAACCGCTGCGTTCAGGTATCGCAGCGACTACACTTCATTTCTTTATAACCACGTCAAATGCTCATTGAGAAATGCTTGAATCACAGTGCAACCATAAAACTTTAATGATGGTGACGAATGCAGGGCGCATCGCACGCTCGACGCGTTCGGTCACTGATGTTATAGCAGTGCCAATACTACACTGCAAAGCCAAAGAAGCCTGTAAAATGTCAAAAAATGCATACCGCCATTTATGACTGCGCTACAACTACGGAACAAACAGGATTTAGAGGAGATTTGCACCGCACGCGCAGATGTTAACGAGTAGCGACTAGCAGATGATGCGACGCACCATCCACGCTATCGGGCTTCAACCAGTGCCCGACAGGCGGCGACTCCGCTCGATCACACGGCCAGTAGTGAGTTGCCCGATGCAAACAAATTGGCAAAACTTGGCGCCGTTCGTTGCCTGCTGCTGTTCGAACGACGTCTCACGACCCTCACCGATTGCGCATCATGCGATGGTGCAAGAATACGCCGAAGACTAAGCCTTTCCTCCCTTTAAAGGCCACAGGTGAACGTACAGCTTACGTCCTGGTCTTCATTTGTGCAGTTAGTGTAGTCGTCAGTGTAGTCCTTTTCTGAGACTGCGGCATTAGCCCGTCAATAAAAAGAGGCCAATGATGTGTTGTCTCAGACCCCTTCTTTTTTTTTTGTCCTCGCTCATGACGGAACGATCGCCAGTATTGCGCGTGCGCTCAAGAAAATAAAAACGAAAGTTGCGCGCAGCAGAGAACGTAAGTTGGCATAAAAAGAAAAGGAAACGAGACGAGTCGTAGGCGCCGCGCGCCATAACACAGGTTACACGTTTAAATGAACCGCTGAGCTGTTCAGATGAACCGGTTCATTTCAGTGAAATGAGCCACTGAAGTTAGCCGTTTCGCTCACCACTGATCGCCACTGCCGCTTACATGGACGCTTTCGGTTGCTTTGCGCGTAGTCGGTCACATGACTTAACGCTACTGTTTTATTGGATCTCTGCGCCCTTCTCTGTAGGCTTGGAATGCCTGAAGGTTTGTGGGTTGGTGCCACTCCGCGCTCACACACGCTCAGTTCGCGCGTTTTCTCACAATGTGGTGGTTGCGTCCTGTGCTTATCAGTTCCAGCTTGAACGTCTGTCAGTTCCTGGGGAACGTTTACATCGCGCGCTTTCGAGTTCCATCTCCGAGGCGCTTGTACGTCTCAAGGCCTATCAAAGGGTGACAGTTCATGGAGTCAATGTTTTTCTATTTTCTTTTAGTAGCCCTGTAATCTTTTCGACTAGGGTGTCGTCATGTCTGCGCGTAATCGAATGCAGGGGCATTGTCTATCCCCATGGTTTGCGGCAATGGTAACATTAATCGGCGATTGACCATCCGTAGTGCTCCTGCATACTGCGTTTGGTGGCATCGTACTGCTTTTCTGTAAGCTTCCGTGCTTACTCTGTCCTATATGGTTGCTGTGCAGGGTTGTGATCTGCCAAAAATAAATTTCTGAATCAGAAACATAAGAGCCGCTAACTCCTGCCACGTAGCCCAGAAGATGGAACCGCGAGAGTTATCGTTGTGTCTTTCCTCAACAGTGCCGAAATATAATGAAAAAAATTAATAATAATAACTGTTCCCGACACGCACTGTCCGAAATTACCTTGCTTGAGCTTCGTTTGCGTTTTGTTTGTGTAACCACGACTGCCAAAGCAATCGTACATCTTCTTACGGTTGGAAGAGCTAAACGTTTATAGGCATGTGTATCACGGTCAAGGCACTTGCTTTTGCTGCACATTATGACCGGCCAAGCTGCTGAATTTTAGCACCTCTGTCTTTGGGGCTGCCATATTGTTCTGCCAAACAGTGCCATGCACGTTTCCTGGAACATGAAAACTTTTGGGCGACTTGTTAGACTTCTGCTTACTTAGACGTAATCGGATTCCAGTGTGCTGGTCACATCAAGTGAAGCTTACTCATTAGCTGTCCTGGACGATCGAAACATTTGCGGTGACTTAACTGGGCGTTCGCGCGTGGTCGTATTTTCTAGTATGTAACAGGGAAACCTTTTCTCAGTTGACTGTTTCTTTCACGTGGCCATAGTGATAACCGTGTCGCTTAGACTTCGGTACTTGTGCTCTAGGCGTTATGTTTACGCAACCGCTATTGGCAAAGTGATCGCAAGACAGCGTACCTTCGGAATAGCAGAACTTTTGTCGTTTGCCTCGCGATCGGGGAACTTTATGCACGTGATGGCTCGTCGCGCTTCTAAATTTAACACGCATATCTTTAGGGCTGGTGTTGTTTTTGGCAGTGCCATAAATGTTGTTGTAATAACGAAATCTTTGGACGGCTTATTAGCCTTCTGCTTATTTACATGTGGACGGATGCATGCTAGTATTTTGTTAAGATCAACTTCACGTCTCAGCTCTGTAACGACGCAACGTCTGTGCTGATTAGCTCGTTCGCACGTGGTAGCACCTTTTTTTATTATGAAGGTTTCCCTGAGTTGACTCTGTGAGGCGCTCCTAGTAATTAACCGTGTCGCTTCAGTTTCATCTGCCATTGGCGTTTTGTTTGCGTAACGATCGCGATAGCAATATCAAACTGCGTAAGGATGGATTAACTTCTTTCCTTGCTTTATTTAGTTATTTGTTAATTTATTTATTTCAATACTCTGAATTTCACATAGGGCGTTACAACGAGGAGTATATCTCTATACAATAAGTGGAAATCGCGATTATGAAAGTTGATGAAACAGCTGGTCGCTATCCTTAAAAGGAAAGAATAAGCGTGCAGGTTTGTACGCGAACATGGGACGTAGAACACAGACGTAGGCATCTCTATCTGTGAATTATCTAGTTCCCCCAGGTCAACGTTAATTAGTGCACATGACGCTTTCGAGTGATTCTAGTCCACGTAATAGCGCCACAGTAAAAGCTTGCAAAGCAATAGTGGAAGCATTGTGAAATTTTCGCAGTATAATATTGCTTTATAACAGCTTTCAATACAGTTAGAAATGAACGCTAGTTTGCTGAAGTCTTTTTTTCCTTCTATTGTCAGCATTCGTATAAATTACGCGAACATTTGTGAACAAAAAGCGGAGAACGCACGCATCAACAGTATTATAAGATGCTTTTAGCCAATTCAAACATTTAAACAGTGAAAGATGTGACAACTTAAACGAAGCATCAAGTGTCAGCAAGTTAGGTTCTTTTTTTTTACTGTTCTGTTTTCTTTTTTTTTTTGTTATTCTCACTGAGTGTTTGTGCTTATGGGTAGCTGGCGCTTTGTCAGGCATTCATTTGCCTTTTCGCCAGCGTCCATGGAAATTCTGTACATGATTATCCAAAAATAAACAAACTTAAAAAGAAAGCCGGGCAATGTCGAATTGCGACGTGGGTAGGAGAACGGGCGGGCGAGGCGCTGAACTTTCTTGCACCCTCCAAGAAAGTTAAGTGAAGTCTTGGGCCTCCGAATTATCTAGTAGTCGGCGCCTAGGACGCAAGATCCTCTGTCAACCGGTATATAATACTTTCACATAATGAAGTATGGGCACACAAAATGTTGCAGGCATCTTTCGCAGGTGGAACGAAGAAATGGCTATGGCAGCCAACGGTGTAGACAACAGCTCCGCTTAGGAAGCTGACTATCTGAGCTTGAAGAAGCTAGAAGCTAAAGCAGATCAGAGCATCAATTTTCTTATGGCATTACTGTAAAAGTCACAGCATATCTATGCATTTTTCAGTATAGGCCTCTACATATTGCACCGTAAACCTCAAGCAGGCCGAGTAAACACTTCACATTCGCACTACGATGTTGACCTGTTCTCCTTTGGCTCAGCAGGTTCACTTTTTGTGTCCACAACCTTGCGAGATCCCTCACAAGCATTTTCTTCCGTTCGCCAGGTTCTTTGTGTTCTGCACGGGGTTTAAGGGGCACGCACATCTAGCACATATTGTCAATAATAATCGCAGCGCCTTCAAATGCAGCAGGCAATATTTGAAACAGGAACAAAGCAGCGCCTACCCGTAGAAAAAATATTGGGAAGGCATTGGAATATTGTTGGTCGATGTTGAGTTTTTATTGAGGAATTATTGAGAGTTTGTTGGAGAATTGTTGGGTTGAGTGTTAACCGCTCTTGAATATTGGCCACTGAAATTTAATTGAAACACCATTGGGTATCTCACTGTTGAATAATTGTTAAGTTACCATTGAAAGTCCATTGTGCTTAGACGGCCCGTTGTGTTTGTTTTGTTGAATGGTGATTGGGTTACCATTGATTCTACGTTGAACTGACGTTGTGGTAGTTCTGTTGGCCTGTTGTTGAGTTATTACTGCCACCAGCAGTAATAACCACAGCAGTGAAAAGTACATTGTGGCCCAGTTGGTATGGCATTGAGATTTCAGAAGTCGTCTTTGAAATATGATTGACGTTTCGTTGGGCTAATGGATTTTTATTCATATATTGAAATTGCTTTCCTGTTCACATTTGCAGGCCCCGGTGCCTGCTCATAACTTTCCCAAACACAAACAAAAGCAAAGGAGAGTGATCAATTTAAAGTACCTTTATTTACACTAAAGATGCGTGCACATGAAACATTATTATAGTACATAAGGCACCACTACATCGAACCTGGAGACATAGGCTAGTACCTACAGCGCTCTAGCAGTGTAAATACATCTGAAAAAACCTATACATATGACTTCAATAAAACCAATCATTGTGGTCTTCACTTCCGACTTAAGTTTATGACTAGAAGGCAAAGCGACTCAAAAGGCTGGCTTAAGCATACCCTTGTAACAACCAACTTTGCACACATGAACACTTGAACCTGCTTGCGTGTGAATACACAAGACATATGAATATGTTACATTAATATGTTTCGCACACTAACACATCCCAGGAAGAGCTGCGGCTGACTGTGAGAAGGCAAAATAAGACTTGAAACAAATGACTTCACGTAAATATCTACATGCTATAGCACATGTCTTTCACCGCGATTAAAATTAAATGAAGTACCAAAATAGACTTGCCTGAGCTTTTTGTCTTCGAGATGCATATATTTTCATGTTGCCCAATTATTTTATAAAATAACATCACACAACTTAGCTATTAATTGACGAGACATCATTTAGAAAATTGTCGGGCATGGTGAACACCTCAATCACATGTTTCTGACGAGCCCCCCAGGTTTGCTTTCTTCAGAAATAAACTTGTAAACCTTTTGTGTACTGAATGCAGCTTATCTCCCTGGCACAAGTGAAGAACAAACAGTACACCATTATAATTTGGGGTACAGAAGAATTTGCTCAGTGAGCTCATTTTCAGTTTGCACAAAGCTAATGAGAGCACTTTTGGGGCCTTTTTCACGATACCCAGCAACTAAGTGATGCCTCAGTCAGTAAAGAGACAAGGCAAGGCTAAACATGAGCGATAAGAGAAAAAATTATGATTTAGCAAAGAAAATTGGTAGTAACACACGGCTAACACAATTCCAAACAGCCAAATAAATGGTCACTGGCACTTGCAGTATCAAGTACCCCAGAAATAGTCATAAAGGATGAGAAAAGGTTCCAATGACTGGACAGCCAGATCGGTGAGACAGAGAAAAACGCAAATAAATGCGTATACGAAACACCAATGACCTCAATTGCGCAGGTAAAATGTTATTAAAATGCTACCAGAATTTATTGCATAAAATACATACAAGTTGCATTCTGGCAGCGGTTGTGGCAACAGGAACACAGACTGACCAGCGTTCTTTGTATCCGCAGGCTTGTGTCGTCGTCTTCCACTCCCCGTGACCAACGTACCGCTATCTGCTTCCACGTGTGTCCACCCGGCCTACAGCAGCTGCGCCACTCAAGAATCTTCGGTGCTATCGGAACCAGCGTTGCGCTTGCGCCACCAGCCCACCGTGAGAAAAGGATATAAGGAGGCGCAGCGGTACCGGTACCTTATTCTGGCAGCGGTTGTGGCAACAGGAACACAGACTGACCAGCGTTCTTTGTATCCGCAGGCTTGTGTCGTCGTCTTCCACTCCCCGTGACCAACGTACCGCTATCTGCTTCCACGTGTGTCCACCCGGCCTACAGCAGCTGCGCCACTCAAGAATCTTCGGTGCTATCGGAACCAGCGTTGCGCTTGCGCCACCAGCCCACCGTGAGAAAAGGATATAAGGAGGCGCAGCGGTACCGGTACCTTATTCTGGCAGCGGTTGTGGCAACAGGAACACAGACTGACCAGCGTTCTTTGTATCCGCAGGCTTGTGTCGTCGTCTTCCACTCCCCGTGACCAACGTACCGCTATCTGCTTCCACGTGTGTCCACCCGGCCTACAGCAGCTGCGCCACTCAAGAATCTTCGGTGCTATCGGAACCAGCGTTGCGCTTGCGCCACCAGCCCACCGTGAGAAAAGGATATAAGGAGGCGCAGCGGTACCGGTACCTTATTCTGGCAGCGTTTGTGGCAACAGGAACACAGACTGACCAGCGTTCTTTGTATCCGCAGGTTAGTCATATGCGCTTGTATCATTGTCATTTGTGATTCCAATATTGCTGCAGCCGCTGCCAAACATTGCTGCTGAATTTGTGTTAACTTGTACTGCCAAGCTTGCGTCGTCTCGTGCGGCCTTCCGGGTGTGGTCGGTGAACAATGCCTACTAATGCGGAGCTTGCCAAAAGAATTGATGACATTGAATCTAAGCTTGGAAACGTAAGCGAAAAACTTCTTGATGACATTTTTGGGAAATTTCTGCTGAGGGCGAGCAATTCGGGCATAGACGTCGTAGAACTTAAGCAAAGAACTGATAGTTTAGAAACTAGCGTGGAATTTCTAAGCAAACTCGTCGAAAAGCTGAGCGCCGAAAACAAAGAGCTGAAATCCGAAAACAAAGCTTTACAAGCAAACAACAACACTCTCAAGAAGAAAGTTGGCGAACTGGAGCAATATTCTCGATTAAACAACGTCGAGATTAAGGGCATCCCTTGCACGCAAGGAGAGGACTGTGTGACAGTCATACAAACTATTGGCAACAAAATTGGTTGCCCAGTAACGGCCAGTGACCTCGACGTTGTTCATCGTGTTCCTACTAAAACAGAACATAAAAACATCATCGCTCGCTTCTGCTCGAGAACGAAGAAAGCCGAGTTCGTCGCGAAAGCACGAAAAGCTAGACTCTGCCTGAGCGATATTGGCCTCGCAACAGCAAAAGAGAACCCTGTCTTCGTTAATGAACATTTAACACTTGAAAACAAAGCTCTCTTTTCCAAAGCCTTGAGTCTGAAAAAAACTAAGAACTGGAGATTTCTGTGGACAGAAAACTGTCAAATCAAGGCCCGGAAAACAACTGAAAGCCGCGTCTTTCGCATCGCAACCGAATCCGACCTTTCAGTAATAACCTAGCTCTAATCCACCTTTGCGCCACGCCTGTCCTGTAGGCAAGTCTCACAATTTCCACCTATCTCACAGCTAACCAGTTAAACAATCTTCTTTCAAATCATCAGTGATCTGTCTTGCACTTGAATGCGCGCAGTCTGCGCAAGCACTTCGATGAATTCTCCGATCTCGTTTCTTCATTCACCTTCCCATTTTCAATCATCGGAGTATCTGAAACTTGGTTGAGCGACCACGATAAACACCTTTTCTGTTTTTCTAGTTTTATTCCTGAATACTCCAATCGTCCGTTCAGCAACCATGGCGGCGCAGCGCTGTACATCTATTCAGATATTACTTACAACCGAAGAAACGATCTTAAACTTAATGTAACTAATTGTGAAGACTTTTGGATTGAACTTAAAAATGACTTCCTCAACATGGACAACAAAGACCTAATAATTGGTTGCATATATCGTTCACCCTCGTCATCAGCAATAGACTTCTGTACTGCTCTCCATAAAGTCATGAGACTGCTAGCAGATGAAAACAAAAATGTAATAATTATAGGCGACATCAACATTAACCTCGCTGATAGTACGTCTACTAATGCTTTACATTATTCTGATTGTTTTAACAGCTTTGGTTATGAATGTTTAATTAAGATACCGACACGATGTGCTAACCACCCCATAGGTACATTAATTGACCATGCATTATCAAATTTGGCATATCCACCAGACGCAGGTGTTATGATGACCGACATAACTGATCACTATCCTATATTTCTAAATTTTCACTACACTCATGGCTCCGAAAAAATCACGTACACGAAGTTTATATTAGACAAACAATCATTCCTTGAAGCCGTGTCGAACCTTGACTGGTCCCCCATTTTTTCTACAAATGATCCACAAAAAGCATTTGCACTGTTTATCTCTATGATTAAGTCATGTGTTGATCGTCATTCCGTTCAAGTTAAATGCAAGAAGAAGTACGCGTCCCCTCAAAATCCATGGATAACAGATAAGCTCTTAGCTTTAATGCGCAAAAAGGATAATCTTTATAAGAAAACCAAACGACAACCATTTAACAAGAATTTAGCCATCCGGTACAAAAAGTTTTCTAACCACCTTTCTGCCACATTGAAAAAAGCTAAAAAAACATGGTACGAAAGGAAAATTTTGGAATGCGATAAAAACGTAAAAAAGAAATGGGAAATTGTTAACTCCTTCTTAAACAGGGCAAATAATCGCGAAGATATAACAGAAATTGCATATCAGGGTATGGTATACAAGACCGCCAAAGAAATAGCTGATGCGTTTGCTGATTTCTTCTTTAGCAGCGAGCTACAGCCACCTGCGCATGACAATCCCGTGCCCCAGCGCCTGCCACATTCTTTCTTTTTATTTCCAACTACATCTCAGGAAGTTCTAAACATTATAAACAACATGAAAATAACCGGCGCCGGCATCGATAAATTACACCCTTCCCATATAAAATTAATTGCACCCCTAATAAGTGATGTCCTTGCTGACATAATCAACGTCATGTTTAAATCAGGCAGTTTCCCACAAGAGCTAAAACAAGGCAAGATCACCCCAATTTTTAAGAAAGGTGACCGCTCTTTAATTTCCAATTATCGCCCCATCTGTGTATTACCATTCTTTAGTAAGGTAATCGAAAAGCTAATAGAAAAACGTTTAACTAATTACCTTACAAAATTTAACATTCTCTCACCATTCCAATACGGCTTTCGCTCGGGTTACTCGACCGAACTGGCTCTCGTTGCTCTAACCGATCAACTAAAACTAGCTATCGATGAAGGGAATTATGCAGCGTCAGTGTTTGTAGATTTAAGCAAAGCGTTTGAGAAAATAAATCACCGCATCTTATTTCGTAAGCTTGAATCATTGGGAATCACCGGCCCAGCGCTCTTGTTACTACAAAATTACTTAACAGACAGAATGCAAGTAGTAACCATTTCAGCCGTTCGTTCTAAAACCATGTTCACTAATATTGGTGTGCCCCAGGGTTCCATACTGGGTCCGCTTTTGTTTTTATTATACGTGAATGATCTGCCTAACTGCCTGTCCTTTTCGAAATGTATACTTTATGCAGATGATACTACTATTATTAATTCCAATAAATGTATTACAACCTTAGTATCTAACCTTAATAGCGACTTACACAGCCTGATGGAGTGGTGCCAAACTAACCAGCTACAGATAAACCCGTCTAAAACAAAATTTGTTGTATTCACTTCCCACCAACGAACACTTCACTCCATTCCTCCTATCTTATTAGGCGGAAGTCCTATCCCTGCAAGTTTTTCATGCAATTATCTTGGCATAGAAGTAGACAAACATCTTAAATTTACTGAACACATAACCAAACTAAAACAGAAGATTACCTACGGGATTAGGGTACTTCTAAAAGCACGAAACATATTTGACCATCAAATATTACAATCATTATACTTTTCATTTATTCATTCCCACATTATTTACTGCGTTACTTGCTGGGGAAACACTTACGTAACCCATTTAAACTCATTGCAAATTCTACAGAATCAGGCTATTAGGATAATTACATTTAGCCCATATAATAACAACGCCTCATATCTTTTACGAACTAATCACATTCTTACAGTCACACAACTCGTTAAATATAATCTAGGTACCTTTTTGTTCCGCCAAATCAATTACACACGATGTGATAGCTTGTTACCACAGTCTTCTCTATTAAATACTAATAGCACTAGGTTTGCAATAAATAGGAACTTCATTTTACCTAAAATCCATACTAATTATGGCAAACAGAGCGTTCATTTTTCATCCATCGCATTTTGGAACACACTACCAGTTTACATAAAAACACTTAAAATTCACGAATTTAAGAAACAACTAAAAGATTACATTATGTCGAATACTGATGCCTAGTCCATACTCATAACCATTCTTTCAGGGTCCCTTCATTTCATTTTCATTGCCATACCGTTAGGCTTCTGTTTTTGCATCACATATACATTCGAGTTAACAAATTCTACTGTGTTCGTCACGTCATCTACGCAGTTACTTCATCAGTTGTCAACGAGATTGTGTTACTGAGCTTTTTTTCATGACATTTATGCATATGTAATTCTTCAATCATGGTATTTATACTAAAACCTGTAATTTTCTAACTATTTGTTGAAAACTGCTGTACTTTTGTTTTATTACGTTTACTTTGTAAAGGAGGTCCCATTGCAGTCTTTGACTCCGGGACCTCCTCCTGAATATTAACAACTTGTAATCATTCTAATGATCTCAATAAAAACCGATTCTGATTCTGATTCTGATAACAATTAGGACAAAGCAGTAACAAAGACGGAGTGAGATACAGAACCCGTGCTGAAAAAAAAATGACAAGTGATATACATGCATATTTAAGCTCACGACAATTTTTGCTCCAATATATACAAAAAGAACACATGCACTTACCACATAAGAAAGGTTGCTGCGCCTGGACAATGCAGCACAGTACAAAGCAGCGTCATGAGAACCGGAAAGTAGAGCTTAGTATGTTTAAAAACTACGAATGCTTGCATACCTACAAACAGGCATGTCACATGTCATGCCTTGAATGGATGAAATTCATAAATCTTACACACAACGTTACCATCACTCTTATTGACTTCCTCAAGACACTCCTTGAAGTTGAACTAGAAGATGTACATCAGTGTTAAAACAAAGAGAAGATAAGACCCTAAAGCGTTCTTCCTGAAATAAACAGCGAAAATAAGTTCATGTAGCAATTCTATGGACACTTCGCCAATTCGGTGTACATTTATATTTGACAACCACCCAAACAGAGACGAGAAGGGTGAATTAAGGTAGGAACACACACGAACGCTTACTCAACTAGACGTTTATTCGAGAAGACAAAGATTTTAAACACACTGGCCAACTTCACAAAGAAAAAGCCATGGATGCGCAGCAGAAACAGCCCGGCACAACAAAAAAGGACCGAAAGGCGTCCTGTAGAATAAACATGTGCGTCAAACACTAACAAAAACATGAAAATTGAAAGGTTTGTCCTATAAGTGATATTAACGAGAAGTACTGCAGCAACTCTTTCCCACTAAGGGTCACAGAAATCTTGCTTATGAATTTTTCTTCGTGATCAATAAATAATGCTTCCATAAGTCCTCTGGTGTTCTGGTCTCTGTGATGAAACAATTGTTCTTTCTGCTCTATACCGCAACACCAGGAGTTCCAGAAGCAATATTTATTGATCACAAACGAAACAAATGCATAACCAACTGTTCTGATGCCCTTAGTGGGAAAACGTTGCAGTTCTCAAAAGAGTATTTCTCGTTGGGTAGTATCACTTATCGGACAAATCTTTCGCTTTTTCGAAAGATTTGTCCGATAGTTCTCGTTTTTCATGTACGTTTATTCTACATGACATGGCTTTTTCATATTTCTTTCTTGTCACACGTGGCTGTTTCTGCCACGCATGCACCGCTTTTTACCTTTGTCAAGTTGACCAGCGTCTTTAAGACCTCTGTCATCAAAAGTAGGCTTTTAGCTGAGCTTGCGCTCGTGTGTGCTCCTACCTATTTCGTCGTCCGTCGTCCTCTCTGTTCGCGCTGCTTTTACAGTACGCACGTATCACTTGGTTAGGCTGGTAAACATTCTCACAAACAAAAGTAAATGCCTCCCCTCACAAGGTAGCCCATCCTTTACTACTAAACACCAGAGCAAATCGAAAGTAAGCCTTCACAGCGTCCATGCGGCAGCTAGTACACCACAGAGCAGCACAAAAAATAGTGGAAAATCCCACTTGATGGAGAGTGGCAACAGAGATGCGAGCTTGCTAGTGAATCAGCCACATATCAACGGGTGTCTCTTGCACGACGTCAAGGTGCTGTTGACGTTGAACAATTTAGCACCTGGGAATTCGCTGCATGCGTAACCTGTGAGAAGGGAATGCGGACAGAAAATGAGATTACGTGGATTAAGAATCTGCCACACACTGCATATAACTACGCACGAAATAGAAGTACACACTACACTGGCAAGTAAAAATTTGTGACTGTTTACAAGTGCCGTTGAGAAAAGGAAGAAATGGGTTGCTACGGTAAATGTTAGCTAAAACACGCACAGCGGTGTTTCACAGCGGGGAAAAATATTCCCGGCTCTGTCGCAGAACCAAAGACCACGCGACAGCGCATAGCCGATACCAAGCAGATATCGAATCGTTGAGTAGAAGTCCAGCAGAAGGAATGAGCTAAAGATACGCAGAGAGCGATGCGAGCGTGAGCGTGCCTGTACGAGTGAGAACATGTCAGTGCATACCCCTTCTTTGAAGCTAGCCGCTCCGGTGTGGCTCCTTTCATCCCACGTGATTTGTGTGCAGAACGTCGCGTACACGCCCTTGCGCGTTTTGTACGGTAGCGTAGCAGTGAGCTAGCTTCATGCACGAGTCATTCTTAGCCGCGCAAACGGTGCTCGAGTGCGACGCTTAGCTCGAGGCGACAACGCGCCGATTGGCGCTCCTTTCGATTATGCAAGCAAAGCACATTCTGATCGGTCCAACTCAAAGAGGCAGCAGAGAATGGTGGCATGTTTCGGTTATCGCCTATTAAAATTTTACAGTACGCCTTCAACAGCAACCCGCCGCGCTAGATAAAGATGCTTACTGCGGTAATTTTGGTGGTGATAGGCGATAAGGCGAGCCCGTCGGCGGCTGTGTTCTTTGGCGACGTCGTCACCACACCTCTGTTGATTTGCGCTGTGTATCCGTGTACAGTCACCGCGCGGAAGCTGTGACTAATCGGTTGGCCGTTCTCCGCAAATCCCAAAGAGGTGAAATATATTTTGCGGTGCGCCGCATCATTAGCCGCAACCTAAATCGAGGCGCGCTTAACCGCTGCGGCATAAAAGGTGATCACACTAACCGTATGGTATACGATGAGCCACTACGGATTTAAAAAAATGATAATTCTGATGTCCTACGTGCCAAACCAACGATCTGATTATGAGGCAGGTGTTGGGGACTCCGTATTAATTTTGACTTCCTGGAAATGTTTACGTGCATATATTGCAAATTGCACGAGCGTTTTTGCATTCCGCTCCTTTGGAATGCGGCCGCTACAGGGATCGTATCCACGACCTCGAGCCCCAAATTGCCATGGCGGCCGCCATAGTTACGAAATGCGTAAGCGTGAAGTGCAACACTGCCTTCCGGTACGAGTGTGGTGCAAGCGTAGCAGAGCGGCACATCTGCTGCACAATTATTTGTCGCGGTTCTCCTAAGCTCGTAGTGCCTGCCTAAATACCTTGAAAGGCAGCGCGCCTCTCACGTATCGAAACGCGATAACAAGCGCTTAGACGGCCCACGTGAGCCCCCATGAAAGATGACGTGGCCACTGTACAAAATTATCACTGCGCAGAGAAGCCGATCCTTATGTTCCAATTGTGTTCTCTCATACAAATTAAGGAAGCGTTATTAGACAGGAACAAATGAAGCAATGCAATTTTGCCTCTTCGCCTACCATTGTTTCAAACGAAGTGACGGCGGCAGCGAGAGTTAGTATCGCGCGCTTTTGCTCCGGGGCATGCGGTTTGCTTGAAAAAAGTGAACGGTGTGCTTAATATCTCGCGCTTGTCAATGTCAAAATAGAAAAAAAAAAGGCTACGCGCTCAAGAAAACGAAATTACTTACCTATCTGTAGAAGTTCGGCTGCGACTGTTTCGGGGTGCCTTCTCTCCAGCAGGCATCATGACCTCTGCCGCGCAACTCATCAAAACAACCAGGCTCGCACATCAGTCGAAGACAAGTAGCTGGGTGAGCCAACGACTTCAAGAGAGAAACGTCCCACTTATCGTCGTTAAAGCATTTCACTAAAATGTGCTGCATGATGTCCGAAAAAAAAAGAATACTTTCATCAAGAAGCACGAGGCGTGAACCACCGCACAACTGCAACCAATTAATTCAGTCCGAAAGCCGTTCACAGCTTCACTATCGTATTGAGTTATAAAAACCTTTCAAACATGAAATAACGGCACTGAAAAACCACTAAATAATTAGCAATAATTTCTCAACCACTAACCTTAATAAATTTTTAAGAACAACCTAATTTGTAGCGTAAACAATAAATACTACGACCAAAATATGCGACTACGAAACTAGCGGTAATCCTGTCTACTATTGCGAAAGTGTGCGCAAAACGAAGCTACAACGGCTGCAACCGCGTGCGTGCGCACACACATACACCCGAATGCTACCTTGACGTTTGTAGCGCCACTTAGAAATAAAAATTACTACTAATTTTGCTATTTTTACAAATGTAACGCTTCTAAAATAGTTTGTTATGCCTTTGCAGATGGCATAGTGACAAGTAAGGTATGATAAGAGTCTGTTACGTCTATTTCTTTCATTTCCCATTGGTGTTCTTCTATTTAACTGAACATACGAGACCTGCAGGCTTGGGAGAGGACGACAGTTCGGCGAGGCTCAAATAAATCGCGTGCTACTTGCAAGGCGAGAGTCGGGAGCAGCCTCAGATACAGCAATTAGCTGTAATACTGTTGCGGCCGTTTCTGAATCCGATGCTTTTTGAAGTCGATGGTTATAGCGGCTTCGCGCAGCGATCTCAAAGCGCGTTCGTTCTTTGATCTCTAGTACCACGGACATTGTATAAAAAAACTATATTTGCTTTACGGACAGAGGGTACGTCGCAGGAAATTCGAAGACTTCACACATGTATGTTTGTAGCGTGTGCGCGCTTGCATCCTACGGTTCCCAGAGCGCGTCCGATACTCCAAGGTAGCGTCGTAGAGTGTCCGCGCCTGTCTTATCGCGGGCCGCGCTGCCGCCTTGTCTACTTTTGGGGGACTCCACATGCGCGTAGTCACCGTGTTTGCAAGTGAATTTCGCAATGTTCTGCTCCCCGAAACGGGCTCATTTTGGATCGTACCAATGGCTATGTCATCTCGTGTATGTTAAAACGACGATGGCATTTGTACACCGGCGAAGAAATATATCGTTATGAACTTGGGCCGTCATGAATCTAGTCTAACGTTGCAGTTTTTACGTAGCGAAAACGGCTACGAAAGTGGGGCGGTCCCGGAGATAGGCGCTTCATAGCGCCAGCTGTAGCGCTATGAAGACAATTTCGAAATTGAAGGAGGAAAGACTAAAAACCTACGCTGGGCGGCGTCGACATCTGTAACACACCTGGAAAGAGGATAAGGGAGGAGCATAATGCTGCAGATAAATGGGAAGCACCGCAAACGCTTCAGTCTATACGTGGCAAGACCCAGCCGTGCGCTCCGCTTCGTCCCCGAATCTAGGCTACACCAAAGGCTCCCGTGCACTTTAGCGCATAATGCCGGACCTAAAAGGAAAAGTGGCCATCATAACTGGTAGGTTGGGATGAGTACTTCTACTTAGTGCGTAATTATTATAATCGCGTTAGCGTGCAGGCTAAATATATAGATATGGCATACACGAGGACATATAGAAGGCAACGTGACACGTGGCTCACACGTAATACGTTGCATGATTATCATGATCTTGTGTACTTATTCATGCTACGTCAAAACGTTCGTGAGTGGAGTGAGTGGATTATCTACCATGTTACAACAGATGTGGCATGGTAGATAATCGTGCTTTCCTAATTGATCAAAAACATGTATTCAGGTGTGACTCGCTGGTAGCACACTTTTTAAGGTATTTCGAATTAACCAGTTACATTCATTAGCAGTCAAGTTTCCCAAAATATATAATTTGAAGCACGCCCGCAGGGCACAAGAAAAGTCACTCTACTCGAAGAGTTTCTTTGCCGCGGCAAGCCAAACCCATGCATAAGAAGTCCAACCGCCGGTCGGGAGAAGCCGTATGCGTGAAGATTACGAGATATAAGCACCTAATATTTTCAGCTGAAGGTATTACGGATTATTGACGAGCATAATTCGGCATGAAGAAAAGAACAACGAAACGAGAGTAAAAAGTTGCAGATCCTACGACCACGTTGTAATTTATGCGAAACGTAGCCTCCGTGATGTGGGTGAATCAATGTTACAAGGCAGTTCATATTCTGTGCCGCGCATTTGCAGCACAGAGGTTAGGCGCCTGCACTGCATCACGCCAAGACCAAGCGACCCACAGGGCCGCAGATTACATCGCCTCAGTGATCATCCAACTTTTCGTAACGCCATATCAGGAATCTGTATCAGGAATTTGTTCTTGCGCTGTCTCTAGGGCCAGCCCCCCCCCCCCCCCCCCCCTTACTCAGCCAGAAAGCGGTCAAGCAAACGCGCGAGACCTGGCAAGAGAAAGACAAGCAAGTCGCGCTATAATAAAAAAGAATGCGCGCTTTATGGTTTATATTGGTTGCAGCGTGGACACTTAGTTGTACTTTATTGTTTTGTTACGTGGTTCAATAGGGAACAGAACCCATTGCCGGTACATCTTTGCGGCTAGTACAGACGGCTACATTCAGAGCGTCCGAGGTAACTTTTGCGTAACTTTAAAAGTGTGCAAATGCCACGTAGCTGTGAAGAACAAAGGTAATGCTATTTGTCGTCGCTTGCAGATACTCATATTTTTTTTTTACTTTGACTAAGTACATAAGTAGCGGTGAATAAATAATCAACTGCCCAAATGTTACGATTACATGAAAAGTGTCAGTGAGAAAATAACAGAGCAACACAAAAAGCTGTGGGTATAAATTTCTCTTGCTTAATACGTGCTACGTAAATGCGTGTTTTCGAACGTGTAAGGACCCCGCTACTACACGTAGACTTAACTTCTCTTAACTTCGCAGACCACATAACTTCTGTTGCACCTATTTTATATTTATTACTAGTATAATGAAAATCCAACGCCTCGCGAAAGGCGTTTTTAATATCTGGGATTTAAAAAGGCCTCCTGCCTCTAAACACCTCTTCGACGTTATATACATCAAAAACTGAACTGATTCTGCTTCGGCTTCTAAAATAACAGTGCCTTCGCGAGAATTTACTAATGGGGTAGCATGGGAGAGCCAAGAGTGTAGTTCAACCTATGTATGAAGAGCTCCAGAGGCGTTAATAGCCGATCAAAACATAAAACCATAAAATATTTAGCTCGGTTTCGTCCCGCTTTGAGATACGTAACGTTCTAGATAGTCGCGGTTCACCTTAAAGCAAGGTGTTTGCATTTTGTTTTTCTTGGTTTAGCTTCATTTTGATACCTTGACTGCAAGGCGGTATCACGACCACAGTGCGTCACAACTTGAAGCGGCTCGATCTTCTCTGCATGGCACGCGCATGAGATATTTTTTTTATATTTATGCTATCTGCAGAAAACACGCTTTCGTTGAGACACCGAATCGACTGCACTAACTGTCAGCCGGGTAGTACTCGTTAGGAGACAGTGACTGCGGTTGTCCCGTGTCAACTCTCTACGGTATTCTGCTGCACTCGGTGTCGAGGGAGTGGTCTGGCCAAAGTACGCTGCTACGATTTTCTTTTTTAAGAGAGGGAGGGGGGCTGATGTGCCGTCAGCTTTTTGATCTCGAGTGGTTATTGAACGCAAACTTTCCGGTTACCGCACGCGTTCACGCCGCCGTACGTACCTGCATCCTGCTGCTTACACGCAGGAATAAGAATCCGCATATGTAGAAAGAGATGGCTGGCAGCGCAGGCACACGGCGGTGATGGAGGTAAAGGTAGCACAGGAAATGGTGAACACCGAACACGCACGGCTTGTTTTATCGCACAATTCGAGTCAGTTGCGGTTCCTGACCTTCGCTTCTGCCGCGCAGTGCGCAGTCGCGAGGGCCTTGTTTAATGAAAGTTTGAGTGTGTTGGGCACATCTGTTGTGAGAATGAGTATAATGCTGTAAAATCGAACAATCCCGCGTAGCTTCTCGTTGGCTGCTATGTTTTGTCCAATTTTATATTTGCTTGACGCTCTACTCTAAAGTACGTTAACATCAGGTGGATTACCGCAGCGCAGCAGTAAAGCTGTTTCCAAAAACAGATGCGCAGTCAAATAAACACCAGCAACAGAACATGCACGCACGCCCGAAACTGCTCACTTTGTAGTTTCCGCCGTTAGAAAATAAGTTGGCAGATCTGACGCATGAGTCTCTTAATGGCAGGCTTTCAGGCACAACTACTACATCCCAAATGTACGCTGGTTGCTACCTCAAAATCGTACCAACTCTGGACAGCTGATGTGAGCAAACACAATTCCAAAGTAATTAAAATAGTTTCATGAACGTGACATGGTTGTTGAAGAAAGACCTGCTTCACGAAGGAAGGATTTCCTCATCAATGAGACGGATTCTCCAGGCGCATTAGCGTGGTTCGCGTTGGCGCCGCCGTGCTGGCCCGGTAGTGACGCGCATGCACAACTCACGCGTTGAGTGTGCGAATGTCTCGAGAGACGGACAGTGCGTTCGGCTTTAAGGCGACGAATGCGAGCGGCCGCACCGTCATGCTCCGCAATGCCGACTCTGTCGGAGCCGTTGCAACGTTCTGACTTCCGGTCCCGGCATTAACGTCGTGCGCGCGCACATTAGCGCTCCTACTGAGTGGCATGCACTGGACTTACCAGTACATTAAGCAAACGTTATCTTGCATTTGGGCGCCGATAAATACCGGCAGTCATCATTTGGTCACCACCGAAATGCGATGCCTGCGGCACCGCTGGCAGAGCTCCTCATCGCGCCAGCATTCTAGCACACCTACATCGCAACACTAAGCCTTGCTGCGGCATTAAATATTTCTTTTTCAGGTTTCAGGAGAAGCTGGTAATTTTTTTTTCTTTAGCGCTTCAATGCTTCGTTATCAACTACATTGAATTGGAAAGATAAGTGTGTTTTTCTTAACTGAGGAGCAGGAATACAGTGCAAAGGCTGCAGCGATAACTGTCAGTATATGCCAATAGCCAAATGCTGCTGAAAAATTAAGGAACTATTCCACCCTGTGAAGGTGTTTAACTACCGAAGTGGCAATGAATGGATGGATGGAAAAACTTTATTGAGATCCATCGCAACGTGCAGAAGCACGTAGCGGGCCGTTCCGACGTCGGGACGGAAAGGCCTAGCCTCTCCTCCACGCCGTGAACCGTTTGCCCATAGTAGGCCTTCAAAAACGAGACTGCGTAGGGCGGCCTCCCATGGTGGAATAAATTATGTTGGGTTTGAGTTTTATTCATATCTAAATATGGTGAAAAGGTGGACAATACCTGAGGCACTACGCTATATATATATATATATATATATATTTACGTATGTGACATTTATGTGAAATACAGAGAATACCACAATCATTTGTTAACTTGGCTCTTTTCTGATTATTTTATCTTTGTCTTGTGACGCAAGTAATCATGGCCTTGCGGTCGCTGTGATACACCACCAATGGCTCTTGACTGTTGTCAAATCTATACACGAACGTTGACGCTTCGTCGTGGGCACTTTGGCGTCACAGCAACACTGTAGCCCGAAGAGTTCGAGCACAAACGACAGCAACCTAAACACTCTCTAAAGACGCTCTACAGACATAAGTACTCAAGCAACTGCGACGGACCGCGCCAAGACGCAGGTGGCCGTTAAACCAACCCTCGACGCGAGCGAGACCGGGGGGCACTCCAAAGGAGTACCCCAAACAAAACACGTTTGTTCGTAATTTGCCATTGCGCATCACCATCATCATCATAAGCATCATCATCATCACCAGCCTGGTTACGCCCACTGCAGGGCAAAGGCCTCTGCCATACTTCTCCAACAACCCCGGTCATGTACTAATTGTGGCCATTTCGTTCCTGCAAACTCCTTATTCTCATCCCCCCGCCTGACTTTCTGCCGCCGCCCCTTGCTACGCTTCCCTTCCCTTGGAATCCAGTCCGTAACCCTTAATGACCATCGGTTATCTTCCGTCCTCATTACATATCCTGCGCATGCCCATTTCTTTTTCTTGATTTCAGCTAAGATGTAATTAACTCGCCTTTGTTCCCTCACCCAATCTGCTCTTTTCTTAACCCTTAACGTTACACCCATCAATCTTCTTTCCATAGCTCGTTGCGTCGTCCTCAATTTAAGTAGAACCCTTTTCGTTAGGCTCCAGGTTTCTGCCCCGTAGGCGAGTACTGGTAAGACACAGCTATTATACATTTTTCTCTAGAAGGATAATGGCAACCTGCTGTTCTTGATCTGAGAATGCCTGCCAAACGCACCCCAGCCAATTCTTATTCTTCTGGTTATTTGAGTCTCATGATCCGGATCCGCGGTCACTACCTGCCCTAAGTAGATGTATTCCCTTACCACTTTTAGTATCTCGCTACTTATCGTAAACTGCTGTTCTCTTCCGAGTCTGTTAAACATCACTTTAGTTTTCTGCAGATTAATTTTTAGACCCACTCTTCTGCTTTGCCTCTCATGGTCAGTGAGCATGCATTGCAGTTACTGAGTTACTAAGCAAGGCAATATGATCAGCGAGTTGCAAGTTACTGAGGTATCCTCCATCAACTCTTATCCCCAGTTCTTCCTAATCCAGGTCTCTGAATAACTCCTGTAAACGCGCTGTGAATAGCATTGCAGAGATCGTATCTCCATGTCTGACACCTTTCTTTATTTGGATTTTGTTGCTTTCTTTATGGAGGACTACGGTGGCTGTGGAGGCGCTATAGATATCTTTCAGTATTTTTTCATATGGCTCGTCTACACCCTGATTCCGCAATGCTTCCATGACTGCTCAGGTTTCCACTGAACCAAACGCTTTCTCGTAATCAATGAAAACTATATATAAGGGGTGGTTATATATATATATATATATATATATATATATATATATATATATATATATATATATATATATATATATATATATATATATATATATATTTCGATCACCTCATTGATAGTATGAATATGGTCTGTTGTTGAGTAGCGTTTACGAAATCCTGCCTGATCCTTTGGTTTACATAAGTTTAAGCTGTTTCTGATTCTATTTGCGATTATCTTAGTAAATAATTTGTAGGCAACGGACAGTAAGCTGATCGGTCTATAATTTTTCATCTTTTTCGTATCCCCTTTCTTAGGGACTAGGATTATGTTAGCGTTCTTCCAAGATTCCGGTACGCTCGAGGTCATGAGGCATTGCGTATACAGGGTGGCCAGTTTTTCTAGAACGATCCGCCCACCATCCTTCAACAGATCTGCTGTTACCTGATCCTCCCCAGCTGCCTTCTCCCTTTGCATATCTTCCAAGGCTTTCTTTACTTGTTCCGGCGTTACTTGTGGGATTTCGAGTTCACCTAGACTATTGGAGCATGTGGACGTGCTCGGCCGCAAGATGTGGTCGAGCACGTCCACATCTTGTATGAAGTCAGAGTTAGCGCAGAGTATAAGGTCTATTTCATTTCTAGTCTCGCTATTCGAGCTGCTCCACGTCCACTTTCGCCTATCCAGCTGGCGGAAGAAGGTATTCATTATCCGCATATTATTCTGTTCTGCAAAGTCTACTAATAGCTCTCCTCTGCTATTCCAAGTGCCTATGCCATATTCCCCCACTGACTTGTCTCCAGCCTGCTTCTTGAAGCCGCCCATCAGTATAGTCTATTTTGTTTTGACTTTACTCATCGCCGATTCCACGTCTTCATAGAAGCCTTCGACCTTCTGGTCATCATGACTGGATGTAAGGGCGTAGTCCTGTACGACCTTCAATTTATACCTCTTATTGTTTCACGACAAGACCTGCCACCCTCTCGTTAATGGTATAGAATTCCTGTATGTTACTAGCTATATTCTTATTAATCAAGAATCCGACTCCTAGTTGTCTCTCCGCTAACCCCCGGTAGCACAGGACGTGCCCGCTTTTTAGCACTGTATATGATTCTTTTGTCCTCCCTCTAATTCCTCCAATAGGACTGCTAGACTTGCCTCACTAGATAACTTTCTAGCGTTAAACGTTGCCAGGTTCAGATTCCAATGGCGGCCTGTCCGGATCGAGGGATTCTTAGCACCCTCTGCTGCGTCACAGCTCCGACCGCTGCCGTGGTCAGTTGCTTCGCAGCTGTTGGGAACTGAGGGCCGGGGTTTGATTGTTGCAGTCAAATAGGAGGTTGTGGCCAAGGACTGCACCAGGGTGGCCAATCCTGGTCTGGTGAGGTGCGTTGCCGGTTCTGGTCACCGGGATCAGACCACACTCCAGGCCTGTTTATGCAATTTTATGAACACGATGATTTTTCTTTAATCCGGTGGAAAATTGCGCGGCACCGGGATTCGAACCACGGTCCTCTTGCACGCGAGGCGGATGCTCTACCTCTACGCCACCTCTGCACCTTGAGCATACTTCCTAGTTAATTAGATGGATGAAACTTGGAACGACTAGAGTTTTGTTCCAGCGGACAAACGTGGGTCCGTCCGTTTCCCTCCCGTAGAAGCCCATGTATTGACAATAGATGGGAATTCCACAGTATTTACAACTGCACTGTGAACTACGTAATAAGGAAATGTA
Source organism: Dermacentor variabilis (assembly GCF_050947875.1). Classification (NCBI taxonomy): domain Eukaryota; kingdom Metazoa; phylum Arthropoda; class Arachnida; order Ixodida; family Ixodidae; genus Dermacentor; species Dermacentor variabilis. The sequence goes on along the minus strand of NC_134570.1, from coordinate 132,751,312 downwards.
AATGCGTGCCGATCTCAATTTGACTCGCCTCTCCGATAGATGCAATCACGACTTCGCGAGGCACCGGAACCGACTTGGCGTTCGAAAACATGCCACATTGCAAGAAGTAAGGTACGCATCAAAATACTACTCCGATCACAAGACCATGCCACTGACGATCAACTCGGATCCGCAGACACCGTCGCCGGAGCCAATGGCCGACAAATAAGGTGCAACGCGCTTCAGGCACACGTCGGACGCCGACTGGAATATCCCCCCTGAGTATGAGATGGAGTTTTCCTACGAACCCGATAAACTCGATGAAGAAATGTAACGTCAACACCATGGTGCCGCTCGTAAAAGTATTGTGATCCCTCGACAAAGTGATGTCAGCGTGCTAAAAAGCGGTGTCATCGAGAAAGAAAACTCAACCAAACTTTCCTTCAATGTGAACTTCGCAAACAAAACTCACCTGAGAGATCCCAATATGGCTGGTTTGTCGTCTTCCATTGTTGCAACATCATAAGCAGCAACATTCCACTCGGAAACACAACACCGAAGCACTAAATTCCGATACATTGCGCCTCAACACTAAACTCGGCGACATAACTCAGCGAGACACTCGTCGACAAGTTTTGCTCTCGCACTTACACTTCCTAATAATTGCTTAAGTACCCCCATAGTTCTTTTAGAGCGCAACTCTTGGTCACCCGTTCCTTGGTGGAGTGTCGGCGCACCACGATGTCAGCACGCGAACGCGCTCGTGTCACTGCTCGCGCGTTCGTCGTCGTTTTCTTCCACAGCCGGATCCGATACCACCCATCATTCATTCCAGCGTTCCCATATTGCCCCTCCTTCTGCTAGGGCGCTGACTGCACTGGCCCGCTGCCAGTTGTTGCGGTGATTTCGGCCACAAATATTTTGCCTCAATATATCACGGATTGAAAACACGCATAGAGCTGCGCTTAAATTTCCCATCAGGGAGTATCGTAATCGCCGGACACATTTTTTTTTCTGGTGCTCATCCTTTAGTTGTCCACTGTCGCCATAATTTGCACGGGCAGCATACTTATTGCTCTAAATCGCAGTCCTGTTCGTCTTCATTTTTCGCACGCCGAGGTTAAACTTATTAACTCACCTTGTGCCTACTTTCATTTGTTGGCAAAGTTTACAGACACGCTGCTTTGTACCTGAAAATTTAGCCACTATCACACTCTAAGCTGCAGTGAGAATATTTGAGGGAGTATTGACAGCCGTATGCCAGCGTTGGGCACATGACCGAAGCCAGCATGTGAGGACGAACTGCCGCAAAAATTTTTTGCAAGCGACTCTGCCGGCACCTGGCAGAATATATCCTGGCTGTATGTTAACCTTGTTGTTTTTGTCGGTATCCTACATTTTTTTCACGTGATTTTTCTACACAACCAGACATAAATAATAAATTTTAGAGTCATACGCGAACCCATTATTTTTGTTATTTCGGAAATAACTAATTCCTTTAGTTACATAAATTTCGGAAAACTCCACACCCTTCTCCTGCTATGCGCGAAAAAAAAAGAAACTAAGTTGCTCCATTGTACAAAAAAAAAGAGGTGAGGCGTGCAGGCAGGACACAATAGCAGAGAAGTGCACAACATGAACGCCGACTATCAACTGAAGGGAGCACTGAGGCGAAAAAGGAAAAAGGCACAAAACTCATCTGCGCAAGCTCAGGAATCCTATCACCACGTGTCAGTCGAGTACATGTGCCGGTCTACGGGAGAGATAACTATTAAGGCACTTCATATCTTCCTTACGTAAAGTAATCGAAGGCTGACTCACGCACGCACTTCCACCATTATAGATATGTCATGCCTCTACCATGCCTCTACCTCTACGCCAATTGCTGGCGTCATCATTTTGAAAAGTACACAATCATTCATGTAGGCCACATTTCGTCGTCGTCATGGCCTGCCGTTAGCGCGTTTTAAGACAAAGCGTTTGTTCAGTCTCGATTACTCGGTCTCTCAGAAGCTACACTTTTCGGTACACTCTTTATCTAACGGACATCTTTTGCAACTTATAAGGCTTGGCTTTTACCCATCGCTCTTATTGCGAACAAGGAACAAGTACGACTGCAAGAACGTTTAGTACATTTCAAATATAGTCAAGTACAATAACTTAGGTATAATTAAGTACAGTCACTTCAGCCACTACATTCCGCCTATGTTGTAACAAATATCATCCATGCCCTGCTGACATTCCTGTCATCGCAGGGGAACCCTATCGCCCACCTATACTAGCTTCACCATTTAAGTCATGTGTGCACGTACGAACACAAACAAATCAAAGTAGTCAAGTGGTTCATGACCACGCGGAATGTGCACGTGGCACGGTACAGAACGGATGCCGCGGTAGGCCATTTGCACGTTTGCGAGCTAGTTTTAACGGTCACCACAAGCACACACAGGACTTATTTGAGGTACAACTGTGTTAGAAAAAGATATGTTATTCGAGTACAAGTGTGAGCCCTAATTCTACCTAATAACACCGTCACACTCCTAAACAATGATTAATGTTGTAATCAGCGTGGTCAGACGGAGCGGTCGCTGTGGCAGGTCCTTTCTCGGCCTTCTATTCATATTTATGCCAATTTCTGCAGACTCCATTAAGAGGAAGCTTTAGCTCGGGCCCAACTCCGACGCGGCCCATTCAAATACATGTAAAACGCAAAAACGTTTTTATGAGGTAACCCCTAGACCGATTTTGATGAAATTCGTTGCATTTGAAAGAAAAAGTTAAATTCTAGTTGCTGTTGGAAGCGGAATTTCGATTTAGCGCTTCAATTTTCTTAAAACGTTTTTCAAATATTTGACCGTTTGAAAAAAATAGAAGCACGAAGTTTACAAATTCATAGCTTTGCATCAAGAACAGATATCGCGGTTATGTAAACGGCATTCATTATATCATTCAAAGCGGACAAATTCAATATGTCATTTTACATCTTACGTGAATGTGTTACGTTGGTTACAACGGTTTTGCAAAAGTTGTATTTCCCTATGATTAAATTTTTTTATATTCATGTGCAACATATCAATTTTGTCCGCTTTAGATGTACTATTAGATGCAATTCACACAATTGTATTATCATTTTTAGTGGTTGAGTTACGGAGTTGTAAACTTGATAGTTTCGTTTTTTGAAAATTTTCGATTTTTGCCAATTTTTAATAAAAAATTGACGATCTAACTCGAAAACTCGAAACCAACAGTCACTAGATTTTAAGTTTGTCTTATAAATGCAACAAACCACGTCAAATTTGGTGCAGTGGTTGCCGAGAAAAACGAATTCTCCTTTTACATGTATTTAGATAGGAGCACTCGAGCTAAAGCTTCCTCTTAAGCCGGGTTACGATTCGAGCATCAGCTAAATTACATTTTGAAGTTCTTACAGACATTTAGGGGTTCACTCGCGCCTCCCGTTCTTCATAATACATGCCTAGTAATAGTTTTCCTTGATACAAGAGTATTCGAACGTCGTCAAAGATTAGCTATTTTCCCAGCCATAGAAGGCAAGTTACGCTGCATAGCTTTAAGAATGCAATGAGCAATGAAATGCACTCGTACATACAAGATGATGTGCGTATTTTTGTTCGTGCAATCGTTTTTATAGTGAACCCTTCATAACTAAAGTTTCGTTTCGGTAACAATTCTCGCATTCTGTTCTACCTCTGCGGGCGACAGGTGCCTCGTCGGGCATCGGCGAAACCACGGCCAAGCATTTCGCCTCTCTCGGCTGCTGGCTCTCCCTGACTGCGCGAAGCACGACGAATCTGGAGAGAGTAGCCGCGGCTTGCTGCGCGCAAGGGCTTCCTAGGGACAAGGTAAGTAGGTGGCGGTGCCAAGCAACAGGTTTATTCAGGCAAGTGGCGAAACGAAGACTCCGATACGTATATGACACGGCGGCATGTACCTGAATATTCATTGATCTAATAAGTTTAAAGCGCGAACGAAGAAGACACGACAAGAAACAGAGTCAAACGCTTATTACAGAGAAAAACTTATCAGACTATGCAATACCAAACTGCCACCTTTCTAACTGAGTAACCTTATTGCGAATGTGAACTGTGATATAAGGTAAGAAATCAACAAAACACAACCGCTGGAAAACGAAGGAGTGTTGATCAATCTTTATTCTGGAAGCATATCAAAATTCCTAAATAAATGTTTACCAGCCGCAAGAATTCTAAACCTGGTAACCTGGAAAATACCGGATAGCAAGAGTGTCCATAAATTTTTATCATACTTTTGCACTATACAATTGCAAAAAGCACGCGACACGAGCTACTCAGTCTGTATTGGTCATCGATGAACCTTTGTGATGCCTGCTCGGGTCACTGGGTATGTGTCACAAGGTGTGTGCCACTCTTCGACGAACTTCTGTGACGCCAACTTGTGTAACTAAGTGCATGCCACGGGAAATGTGCCATGCTATACTGACGGAAAATAATCTTCAAATTTCTCCCATGCTGGGTAGAATTGAAACCACGTCACAAGTGTTCCTCAAAGACAGCAACCCGACGCTGTAGCAGACTACGCCGTTTTTCAATGAACTTTTTTCACGCCAGCGCTTTAGAGAGCGGCGTCAAGAATGCACTGGGTATGGCCGCTCTTCAACGAACATCTCGCCAACTTGAGTCACTGAGAATGAGCCACTGTGTATGTGGACCGTGAATAAACCATTCTCAGCGTTCACAGGCACCGGCACGTCAGTCTTCTTGTACCGGGGACCACGCGCAGACTTCTCAAAAGCGCCCCGAGATGGAGCAGCACGTTCCCATAAAAAGCGGAATAGGAACGCGGTTTCCACAGTTTCTCAGCGTTCGCCGCACCGGTGTGCCATGCATTTTGGAGGCCACGCACAAGCTTCGTGGCGGCTGCGCTAGATCGTGCCGAGCGCTATAAGGGAATTTCAGGGAGGCATGTGTATGCAACAGCAAAAATGCGAAGACCACTCGCGGCACATCCTAATGAAATGCAAAGGGATTCATCCAGTGACACCCCTAGGTAACATACACCTTCCAGAAGCGCTTTGATTTAAAGTGGACGGAAGCATCAACCGGTCAGCAGTCGAGATAAGCAAGATACGTTTAGAGTATTGGTGGAAAACAAACAGGATAGGGATTGATAAGCCTGGATCCGTTACAGGCGTAGGTAGCGGTGCAACATACATCGAGAAGTTCTGAGGAAGACAAGAAACATTAAGATGTGTACCAAAACGCTTGAACAAAAACCATGCACCTGATGAACTCAAGCAGGCTAAGTGACTATTTGTCACCACCCCGTTCCAAAGGGGATGCCAATAAATATACATCAATAAATTGAACTACAATACGTACAAGTACGTTGAAGTACACGGGATCTGCCTTCGTACCGGGCGTAGTTTTGCGGTATAGTTAGTTAACATCCAAAATCTATCGACTAAAGGATGTAAAGGAGAGCAGCTTTTTAAAAAGCCGTAAGCTTCACGGCACCTGAGCTGGGGTAAACGTTAATTGTTTACTTCTCCAAATAGTCAACAATGGTAAACCGAAGGATGCTTCTAGAGCCACGCTTTGGACCAGTGGACTTGTTTTGGCAAAGGCTTAAGATGTTTTCCTTTTAAGGAAAACTACTTCGACGAAAGCAACCCTTGTCCTCACGAAGACGGGTTTCCTTGTCGAAATATCAACTTCACTTTACATGCATTATTCTACTGGTTCTGATCAAGTCCCTTATGTTGATTACTTCTGTGTATGACTATATCGAGGCCGAAAGACGTAGAAATGAACCATCAAGAGGATAAAACTGACCCCATGGGATACAAATGCATGGTAATATGGAAAAAACATGGCAGCTTTCTCAAAGGTTTCGGGATGTTGCATGCCATATTTCCCCTTATTCTTAGTGCGCTACTATGTTTGTGGCGGTGTTGATGCTTTAGCATTCGCTCTATGTCGAAATTTGTGAAACCATCTGTTTTCTGCTGTATGTAACTGAAACATACATAACAATATAACCCACAAATTCGAAGAAGCAAGGACAGGCTAGATGCGACGAATAGTGGCCAGAAAATCGACGTCTAAGGGCTGAGAAAACATTTCGACAAGGATACTTTTGAAACATGTCCCCTCGCCGAAACACAGCCTCCAGCTTGGAATGTCATGTCTGTGGATCGACGACTAGCTGCCTGTCACATTTAAAATTTACGTATTAATGGAGATCTAGCACCCTTGGGTCGCTGATTGTTCTTTCTACAGATCAATGTGGCCATTTCTGGTATTTGTCGTATTCACACAACTGTTCAAGCGCTCTGCGGCGTGACTCTCCGGTAGTGACACCGTGTGTACTTCATTAGTACTTTGCTTCCAAATTCTTTCCAGGTGCTTGTCGTACCCGGTGACGTAGCGGTGGAAGAGGATGTCGCAAATGTGGTGCACAAGACAGCGAAGCACTTCGGCAAAATTGACATTCTCGTAAGTTCAATGCTGCGTAAACGACTATTATACGATTTAAGGCATGCCGTGCTTATGCAGTTAGTATCATGCAGGAAGTGCAAGAAATAAATATTTCGGAACAGCCACGTGGCTAAATTCCAAGCTGTTTCCCATTATTAACCTTTGAATAAACGTTTGATGAACGTTGACAAAAGAAAAGAAAATATATTCTTGATAAAAACAATGAAATCAATCTACCGTGTACAGCACTCTAGTCCGATGTTTTCTTTATGACTCAACATAAAGGAGAGCACAGAACGAATTGGTCATAGGTATTGTCGAAAATCAACTAACCCTATTCGGCTATTGCTTTAGCGCCGATTGTCCTGTATAACAGTCAATCATATGACAAATATTTTACCAAGGAATTAGCTATCGCAACTATGTTTACTGTTAAGGCGAATATTGCTTCTTTACTACCACTAAAATCATGATAAGAGGAATATACATTTGCGGTCTAGAGCCTGATGCGTGCGTCGCTACATAATACAATACCTTTTTTTCAATGGCATACTCATACGTTACTTAAACATTAAGCTATGTCTCTCGCATTACTTGCGAACATCTGGAAAAATAAAATAAACATTCGGATACCTGCATCAGGGAGGCAACCGCAGCGGACTACCTGCGAATTCTTGTGCGTGCTGGCACTGGGAATACGGATATGACAACAAAATACACAAGTTGCATTTATTCCTGCATAGCAAGGTTTACGTACCTAACGTATGTTACAGCTATTGGGTATTTCAGAGTCTCATTTTGCAGTCCTGCTCCTTCGATATTCCTAGTGGGCCCGTTGTTCCCGCGGAGGGTGTGTATGCACTAGAATCGAGAAATGTCCTACCGACTGTTTGCGCCCGAGTCTGCACTGCGCCCTTCGAGCCAGCCGCACTCCTAGATGGTTGGGGCTCCATCGCTTGCCTCAATCCCCTGCGCTTGCACTCCCTGTGAAGACGACACGTTGCGCCACGGTGAAAAGGGTTGGGTATCTATCTCGCTGTCCCGAGTGTCTCCACGTCATCTCTGGGGCGTACGTGTACAACTCAGGGCCACCGTCGTAGCCGAACAAGCGTGAAATCTCTGCAACGAAGGGCGCATTTGCACGCCTTATAACTCTTTCTGAGCACGAGTCTGAGTTTCATGAAGTATACATTAATGGTGTACCCAGAATTTTTTTTTTTGCCGGGGGGGGGGGGGGGGGCTCACGTTACAGCTTGGCCTCCTCCTTATAGAAATTGCCGCGGGATCAAATACATGAATATTAATTGCATTGACATTGCCAAAGATGCTACAAACGAATTCTTGAACGGTAAGCAATGTTAAGATAAGTAAAATATGCATTCTTTCATAAAAGAATGTACTCGTATGTCTCGAATATTGTGCCCGAAATAGCTGATATCAGTGCTTCCATGTTTTCTGTCTATTTCATAAGAAAGTATCATACGAACTTTAGAATCATATCAGCTTGAGACCAGCAAAGCAATGCATGCCGCTGATATGAAAAATATAAAATCCATGAAATGAACAATTTGAGGAAAAATATTTCAATGAAACTTTGTCATTCATGAACTTTGTTTGCATTTTTGCGCATATGTAACAGCCTGGAAAAATCTAAATGACGATGTCCTTTTTTACAATGCATTGCGCAGGAGCACCCGTCTCCGGTAGTATATTGTCAGTCATTGCACCGAAATTATTGTTGCAACAGAGAGCACATATAAAAAGCAGGAGTTCTGCAAAATATACGAGGGCGAGTCAAATGAAAGTGAGCCCATGCGAACCTATGATGAACGGGGTACTTTATTTAAAAGTAGTCTCCACGAGCATTTATACATTTGTCCCACTGATTAACGAGTCGCGTGATTCCCGTCTCATAAGACTCCTCAAGTTGTTACGTCGAAAATTCTGTGACTGACACTTTCACGTCATCGTTCGACACAAATTTGATTCCCTTGAGTTGTTCTTTTTTTTTTCAAATGCCCCAATATATGGAAGTCACTATACGAGATATCGGGGCTGTATGGTTGACACTGCAGCGTTTCCCACTTCAACTTTGCCAGTTTTGTGTTAACTACATCAGCGACGTGGGGCCAGGCATTGTCATGAAGAAAGGTGACCCCCTTCATGAATTTCACACGTCGTTTGTTCTTGATTGCGACGCGCGGCCGATCCAGCGTTTCACTATATCAGAAACGATTGATAATCTCTCCAGGTTTAGCGAATTCGATCAGTAATGGCCCCTGACGATCGAAAAAAAAAAGTCAACATCTTTCCGCCGGCTGACGGCCTTTTTGCTTTCGTTTGTGGTGGTGAATTCGAATTTTTCCAGTGTAAGCTTTGCTGTAGTGTTTCAGGCTCGTAGCAGTGGCACCATGATTTGTCCGCGGTCACAATTGCATACAAGAAGTCGTCACCCTCATTGTGATACCGGATCAGATGAGTCAAGGCAGCGCCAAACCTTTCCGCCTTTTAGCGGTGGTCCAAAATCTTGGACATCCATTGCGCACTCAAGAACCAATAACCGAGGTGTTCATGAATTATGCTGTGAGCCGAACCGTGACTTATGTTCACACAACCTGCCAATTCACCGATGCTTATCCAGCGTTCTTGTCTAATCAGCTCATCAACCTTTACAATTGTGTTGGGGGTGATTGTAAGGTGGCTTTGGTTCGGTCTTGGATCACCTTTGTAAATTTCTCGTGCTTCTTTGAGCCATTTTCTCCAACGCTCCACAGTGGCCAATAAAATGCAATGTTCAACAACACGGCAGCCATACGGCGACTAATTTCTTTTTTTGAAACACCTTCAGCTGTCAAAAACCTCACGACCCCACGCTGTTCAACTTTCGTAGAGTCCATCATGTCACACAACCACGTTCAACCCAGTGTATGAAAGCATTACAGAACCTTCATCCTCATACCTGCGTGTCGCTTTTGTAAATGAGAGATGCCTGTGTGCTACGCATATGCCTCGCACATAATGAACCAAACCACTAATGCGCGGGGTGGGTTGGCTTCCTTTTATTTGACTCGCCCTCGTACATTATAAATGCAAAGATACAATGGAATATACAAATGCGAAAACACAGCTTGATGAAGGGTAAAAAAAGTGTCACTGGAAACACAGTTCACTGCACGTATACACATAACCTCGCAACAAGATTTTTAAATATAAGTATAAGTCTCCAATAAATCTACGTATCTAAGAAAAAGTCACTGTATATAATGCGTCAAACAAAGCAAATAGACATGTTGTGCAACCACATATTCACAGACCACAGTACCCCCTCCCTCCGCTCCCCCTGGTGCATCGCGCGCGACAGGAGGCGGCGAGCTTGCTCCCCGCTTTTCTGCATTGAACACACGAGACTGAGCCACCATCGTCGGCTCACCGATGCCATGTCCCACGCCCACTCTTACGTTTTCACTCGAACATACAGCATGCGGCGCGCTGTCAGAGTGTTATCGCCAATGGAATTTATACGGAACATGAGGGCGACAGCGATGGCAAGAATGTGCCTGGAGTGTCCGTATAATTGCTACCGCAGTAATTTAATCAGAGTATCCGGCAACTGAAGCATCCAGTGGCCCATTAATTTCCGCATAACAAGGAGTAACAAAATCGAACTTTCACCATGCGACAATTTCGGCCACGGCAACAATGTCTTTTTTTCCTTCTTTTGTGGGGCGGGGGCATGGTAACAAAAACCGCAATGGAAAGCATGCTGGACACTAGTGAATGGCTATTTTGGGCACCTAATGAGGCTACCGAAGGAATATAACTTGTCTGATAGTGTGTTGGTTTGGCTTGTCTCGTTGTATGGTCCAATGTACGAATTTACAAAAGTCAGTGCACCTTTGGCGTCAAATATTTGTAAGAACATTAAACCCACAAAGTTCCCGAATTGAAAATTTAAAGCACGTCTGGAAATGACAATGTACCTTTAACATGAAAATTTCTCAGAACTTTCAACCCATGAAGTTTTGTAATTGGCATGCATGAGCTCCGTAGATTACATGCATGACCTCCGCGAGATGCCGCGACGTGCCCGCTGTTCATCAAAACGCCCTTGAAACTTTGTGCTTGGATGGGGCTCCTTGCGTTACGTAACTCAGGTGCTTGGGTGTTGCGAATTAATCGAGCCAGAGTTTGCAATGTTCGCGCCCAAATGTCTTTTCGAGCATGAAAAGGACATCCTAGACAAAATGTAGCATCATCTCCGGCGCCGGCGTTGTTTTGGTCCGCGGTGTATGACAGCACGAGAACATTTCGGGAGGGGGGGGGGGGCGGAAGGAGGGAGGGGCCGAAGCCTCATAAGCCCTCCCCCCCCTGTCTCCGCCCCTGCAATACATGCTATATAGTAGTGAGCTTTCTCAAACACCAGTATTCCTCCTAGGATGGACAAACGCAGTGGCGAGCTATGCCTCTCTGAATGCCGAATGAGAGACTAAATTTAGCTGCGATTGCGTCATTTGTTATGTGACAAGGTGTGCATCAAGTAATAGTTGACCCGCTCTATACGAGGATACCAATGTGGCGCACATGGTTAGTAGGGTTGTAAAGGTATAAGCGATAGAGTGGCATAAGTTGTTTTTGTTAGATGCGGTTTTAGCAAGCGACCCTCTCTGACCGATTTCAAAGGCGTCTCCAGAAAAAAAAAACTGCAGCCTCCCGTTAGGTGGTCCTCACAGTAGCTCCTCAGGATCAACTAACTTTCCTTGTCTTTCTGTCTGTCGTATTCATTATTTGTATTCTAAGCAAGAATCCTAAAGCCGTTATACCTGCTCTTCACTATTGCTTCCTAGGGCAATAGCCTTGACCGCGAAACAAAAACATTATTTATTACCTTACACTTTTAAGCCACGAAATTGATTTAACGAGTCACATACTAAAGGTAGCATTATAGATTATAAAATACTTCTTTTGGGATTCAATATACCTGCAGCAAACTTCCTCGGGCTGCCCTTCGGCACACACTGTACTTATTGGCCATTTTAGTGCGTTAAGCAATTAACAGCGAAAGATAGGGCTATCTCGGTAACATCAAGTACGATCGTAGTCGAGCGCCTCACTAAAGTTAATAACATAAGAACAAGATCGTCTAAGTAGTGGTGTTTGAACAAAGAACCCCAAGGCTGTGACACAGATGCTCCTCCGCTGAGCACAGCTGTATTATACAGCAAAAGAAATGCAATTATAACGTTACTGTTCTAGCTCAGAAATGGGATTTAATGGGTTACAATAAATGTTCCACCAGAACGTACGAAATTTCTGCTATCGTCACTGAAATAAACGTTGGAGGTATTGTTAAATGAACATAATGCTCTAAGCTTTCAATTAACCAGCAGCAAGAATCAAACTTCCTTAAAAGTATTAGTCTTTTCCATAGCCAGTAACTTGCCGTTCAGTGCTGACTCTGTAAACAGGCTTTTGGTCGACGGTGACTGGCAGCTATGTGGGGCGTTGCATAGCATACGAAAGGCTTTCTTGGAGTCCATTAGTTTGGGCTAATGAGTCGTTGTGAACTTTTGTAAATTCTGAGTTCAGCGGAAGAGTGTACCAGACTTGAGTGTACCACTCTAATTACTGTAACATGTACAAGGTAATCTATAGACATTACGGAATTTCTCAGTTACCTATGAGCAATAGAACAATCATAATTCATGAGATAGATTGGACGAAATATCTACCAATATTTCCATGAAAAATTCAGATGCGTCCTAACTTTAATAAATCTTTAAACCGATCAATTTATGGCGCATATTGCAATTTGCTAATTCTATCCGGTGAGTTATCAAGGCATATCCACATGGCACAAAATGTGTGGATGGCATTGGTTTCGAGGTATGCGCTTTCAAATTTACCGCAAAAATCTACTTTACTTTCATGTGCATTTCAACAAAGCATTGTTCTATCCATTTAAGCACGAAAGAAAGCGTAACGCGAATGCATTTCGTCCCACAATTTAGGAAGATATATTTAAAGAAGTGTCACCCTGATAATTAGTTCATGGTGGATACGCTAGGCGAGATCAGCGGCTACAATTCGAAAATTTCAATATGTGCCGTTAAGTAACTGGTCAAGCACTTTTAAACCACATTTTCGCTAGTTTTCGCTAGTCGCTTAGCGTGCAATTTGATCACTTGCTCAAGTAATGTCCCTCACTTAGAGTATCCCAGCTCAAGTGCTGCTGTCTGCCTAAGGCAGTTCTTTAAAAATTAGCATGGGCTAAATACTATACTACAGCATATAAATTGATTGAATAGATAGAGAAAAGCTGGAGAACGACACGAAATTTCAAGCATGCAGAGTTGGCATTTTCATGCGCAATTGACAAAGCAGTCAAGCAGTCTACGCAGTCACAGAGAAACAGTCTAATGTCATTAGCTCTTTCTATTGGGTGTATAAAAAGTCATCTCTCGTGTGTACAAATAAATTACCGATGGCAAATGCGAAATGCGATTGTTTGCTTGCTACGGCCGAGCGTAACCTTGCACAAGTTGTTTACAATACCTGAGCCCTAGTGTTGCATACGTGAGCATCGACACCAAGGTTTGCATTGTGCACTTCCCTGAGCACGTATCGCGCACGAAACTTCACATCAGTTCAGGCACAGCTCCACACTCGGCCTCATTCATTTGTTCCTCTCGGGTGCGAGAGTACTGAATGGTCCAGAACCCGGCTGCTAAAGTATACCTGCGCAACTTCGTATGCAGCGTCCGTTCTCAGGAAGTGCTGTCTTGCTCATCACGAAGGATCGGCATGCAGGAAACGGAGAAATGGTTATCCACGCGAGATCCAAACACAACAGGAATTGAGAAAAAAATAGAGGCTTCACAATGTGAACAGTCGTCGAATAAAGTATGCCTCAAAAGCCAACGTTTTGGCAAAGGAGACAAGTCTTCATCTCTTCTTGGACCACTGTTTATCATACGCATAACTCACACTCACAACTACAATAAACGAGAAGAAAAGGGGTTAACCGAGGGGCCCGATTTTTATTAGTGATATCATAAGAAGCCAACAAACACTGATACCAAGGACAACATAGGGTAAATCACTTGCGCTTAATAAAATTAAATAATGAAACGATAATTATTGGAAATGAAAGTGGATGAAAAAACAACTTGCCGCAGGTGGGGCAAGTTGTTTTCTTTTTGTTGGGTTTCTTTTGCAGCTTCGGGTTGCTGTCGAGTAAATGACAATTGTACCCTTTCACTGAAATTCCTCCACATTGCTGATTTCCCCAGAAGCGATTTCTTTGTGCGCCTTGCAAGTCAATCCCCTAGAAATTATCCGTTCACCTGTATGGTAAGGGCGTCAAATTTCAAGAGCGCTCGTTTTGGTGGTCTTTCCAGTATTTGCTCACAGCAGGATCTAATGGCCGGCTACGATGAGTACTATACAAGTTATGAGAACTTGTGATTCTAACGTCAGTCAAAGCAGATAAACATCTGTATTACTCCTTTCAACGCAGCGGTTGGGACTTGTGCCCCATCGTCAGACGCGGATGGTTTCCAGAGCGGATATATACTGCCAAAGACAAGCAGCTGTAAATTTTGAAAAAAAAAATGGCAGGGAACCTAATGCCTATATTTAGTACTTGCTATGTTGACGGTCTTGCAGCCAACATGGATGCCCTGAGGAGAATGGTGAAGTTGTAGGCCGTACGGCAGTGTTACAACATATAATTATTTGCCTCGGCATTGTAGATTGAGCACGATGTAGTTGCGGCCTCCGAAATCATAGCTACTAACTTTATGCTCAGATGGATGCGCTGACTCTACTTGCCGAGTAACATGTTACGTTATTAGGACTTTACTACAGGTTATGAATTCGGTAGCAAGGTAATCATTATAAGTTTAGATGTCAAGTTTTCATCGATGTAATCCTAAATCGCAAGAAGAATATGTCTCTAACATTAGACTGTTGCCGTTTTGCTGCGTTATGTCTATCACAGGTGAACAATGCTGGAGTTACCGTGACAGGATCCATTGCAAGTGCCTCGAGAGAAGATTTTAAAAGAGCCTGGAAGACCAATCTCTGTGGTCCGCTCTGCATGATCAAAAATGCTGTGCCGTACTTGCGTCAAACCAAAGGTGCGCTTTGAATTCAATTCTGTCTGGTGCTCGCTGAACGACATCGCTCTCCGTGGACACGGCCGAATCCAAAACGCGAAACTTTACATTATAGCACTAGATGTATACTACCGTTACCTCAGTATATCTATATATTTTTTTTTCTGGTAATGGATACAGTAATATATGCTCTGCATGATTGGAATTACAGTCCTTTCACGGGCGCCACCAACGCTAAAGGCGGCACAGCCCTCTAACATTTGGCTGGAGTATTGTTTCTGGCTGTGGGCGGCCCAAACGAACACGCAAAGCAGTGATATACGGCGCCCAAGTCTGGCATTGTCCTCTGAGTTGTTAGTGATTCATGCTTTTATATTTTTTCAACGTTTCAGGCACCGTCGTGAACATTTCTACCGTGGGAGCGTTCACTGCAGTGAGTAAAATATCAAACATCATCGTAGCTATGTGTAAACTTATGTGCCCTCGCATCCGTCGTACCACGCCACCACAGCTTTAGCCAACACTGCCCGCGGACACAGTCCACTGTCTCTGAAGCAAATGACAGTCCAAAGAGGTAATGTAGGGTGTACGGCGCGATCATTTTGTTTTGTGCTGCTCTATATCTTTTTGAATTCTGTAGTGACTACATTTATCTTTAAGTATTATAGGACTACTACTTACACACATCATTTAGCCTTGACTTCCAGACGACGCAGGAAAGCTGCGTCAATGAGACATTCAGAACCCAAGCTCTTTGAGTTTTTAATTGATGTAAAATATCAGTTTCTCATTTAATGTATTCTGGAATTTCTCATTTAATGTCTTCAAGCAAAGGACATTTGGAGGTACTCTCATTAACTAAATAGACACCCGAAATCACATTTTCTATTCTGAAGGCTTTCCATTCCGAGTGTACAAAGAAGCTCATTTACCTCATTTACGGCGACAGCAGCCTTTTCCTAAAGAGAAGATCATCTTATTCTGTGTTTCTTAATTTTGTTTGCTGCCTACTTCTTTCTCAAATAACTACGTCCGCACAATACGTCGGTCTGGATGAGACTCCAGTGATCAGGTTGGTCTTTTTTTGGCGGGAAGGGGTGTGGTTGAATAAAAACTTCCCATTTAAGGTATCAATGAAACTAATACTTACTGTAACCTTTGGAAGTTAACTAGAATTTGGGACAGTGCAAAAAGAATAGTGTGGAATATTCTTACCTTTTCTTCAGTGTGATATAGGCGGCCTCCTTTCTGCAAGACACAGTAAAACGTGTTAAAAAATCGACTACGTGCATGAGAGACTATCATTCTCAGAATTTCCCTTTTCTATGTAGGCTATATTTGTTTGGTTAAAACGTAGAGCTTTATAAGACTTTATTCGCAAACATTTGTCCTAATGCTTATGCTGTACTTCTTTTTCCTCGCGGTCGGTAAACATTTTTACAACTTAAGTATATTTCAAAGGGATACACATGGTACACCTTGTTTACCTTTAATTGTTTGTTTTATGTAAGCACTCACGTGTCTTTGTTTCCATCTTGCAGCAGGACAACGTAGAAGCACTTACATGCTTCCCTGTGGCGAAGTATTTCTGATAACCTTCAAACTTCGTATTCTGAGACAAATTTTTGTATGACATATTTGTGCAAATCAATCGTTAAGCCGCGTGTCACGAGGTGGTTGCGCTTTTAAAGGATGCATCCCTTTAAGGCACAATGACCCGTAATTATTGTCGCACTTGGGACACTCAAATAGTCTCCTAGGACAAAACTTGAACAACTGATGTCACGAGCGAAATGACGCATTGTCGTCTACAATGTTTTAAAGATTTCGCTTTCTCCCTACATTTGCAGTGTTGCTGTTTAAACACCGAGACGCTGTGTAAACTAAGTGGCATCGTCGTTGGGACTTCGCTGTTGGCATTGACGTTGCAGATGTGTTCGACGTTGTTTTCAACCAATTTTGTTTTCGGTGCATTCTCTATTGTGGGTATACTTAAGGTTCGAGGATTATCATCATTCTAATAGACGCCTGTTCATGCCGCTGAACGCTGGTTTCACGAGCATGACAACGAAAATCAGCTCGCAGACACACCGCTATCTTGTAAAGAACAATTTTTACGCGATGCTCATAATTTTCTCCTGGCCTAGTGAAGTATTGCCCGTTATAGACTTTAATATACATGCACACGTACCACTGCTCTCGGAGTCTGTGGGAAGCGCAATACATTGCCTCAATTGTCCTGCTCCGCTGTTGGGCAATAGCTCTGTGGTTAACGCGCTCGTCGCCCTATTGCATACAGCCTTACTAGTATGGCTTCCCATTCTTAGAGCCAGTGGTGGACATGCTTTATTTTTCTTCTCGCTGTGACACTGACGATGCTGCAGATGACGAGGCTGCCTGACTACGGCGGAAAACTTCACTGTCAGTCGTCGTGACAATAACAGTCGTCGTAAATGCAACAAAATGGGCGGATTGACATTCCTCGGGGCTGATGTCAATAAATTTGACGTCTTGCGTAACTGTAAGGTAGGCCCTAAACCTAACGTTCTCAATACATCGAAATAATTTTCCTCCTCAGTAAAAATCAAGCATCTAGCAGTGGTAAGGACAGGGGCAAATCCAATTTCGAGTTCCTTACTGCTGTCGCAGTAAGAAAAAAATCGCAATTACTTCACATAACACACAAATTAGATGGGTAGACAGGCACAATTGCTACCACTAGGCCCATGAAATAATAGATGAAGCATTGCTATGAATGTCTTTAAAAGAGGTGCAAAAGCATACCAGCATTCTCTTACTGTTGCGCAAATTAAACTGATTGTGAAACCGACTTCCAACATGTAAATTATTTTGCACGCTCTCCATAGCATCATTATAGTTAGAATGCCTAGATATAGGCAGAGTGCGAGTCTTCGACCTATTGCAACAGTGGACAATGTGAAATATGTTATTACAAAAATCATTTACGTAAAACTTAAAGAAGAGAGGCGCCAGTATAGAGCCCTGAGGTATGCCAATATTAGGAAGAAGATAATGGCTACCAATTTGCCCGAGCACAGCAGTTTGTGATCGACCACATAAGCAAATAACAAGAAATATAAAAGAATCCTTTAATCCGTAACAATATAGTTTGTTTCGTAGTATGACGTAACTAACCCTGTGAATGCTACACGGAGAACCCATTTTCGAGTTCTTAACTCCTGTCGAAGTAAAATGTTGACATGTGTACTTGTTTATCGCTATAGGGTGACCACGTTTCACCGCTTAACAAATGTTATCGCGCAGCGCAGGACGCGCCTGCATGTATAGGAAGTTTCTGAAATGTTATCGATGGCCCCATCCGCTGTCTGTCACCGAACCTTGTGTAATCTGATTGCATGTATGCGCGACGCGAATGGTGTAGAACTTTGTGGAAGAGACGCGGGTCTCAGCGATTAGTCTGGAACATTCGACGACTGATGTATAAAAGCCAACGCGCTTGATCCGCTGATCAGATTTTGACGATCGCCCAACTGTGTTCGCCGCTGTCGCCGTTCTTTAAGTGTGGCCTGTTTTTGCGGGCACAGGTTTGACCAATAAAAGTTAGCTTCGTTTTCCACAGTACTGCTACTGTGTTCTCTATACGTCTCTACCACTTGACAATATTTAGACGGATAGCCTATAGTGGCTAGTATGCGGTCCACTGAGATATACGACAACTTCTTGTTCAGCGGCTAAAACAACATTGTCTTGTGTTGTCACTGGGCAGCGCATAGGAGGCGAAGAAGGAAAAAGCCTACGTTCTGTCTTCGATGGCCCCACGCGCCATCGCCAGGTGACAACGCTATTAGAGAGCGTAGCCTTCACCATCCAACTTGGTGAAGATTGGTGAACGGGCTGGCTAACGACGTAGTTTGTCGATCAAGTGCCCGTTACCAGCCAGAATACCAGAGCTGTGCGTGTGGACAGTACAGTTCAGCTTGCAAGTTGATAACTATAAGGCCTGATGCCTAACTATTACGCCTCTCAGAATACCAGAGTGCCAAATTCTTTCCCCAGTGGTTTGTTCCAAGATTTAGAGGACTCTGAAGTGCGCATTGCTTAGCTGGTCGATTTATTCTGAACAATTTTAACCACTAAAACTCTTGGCCCATTTAGCGCAAAACCTTCAAAAATAAAAAACCAAGGAAGCACTGACTGAACTAATTATTCAGCTTACGATGACGCCCAGTGTATAAAAATATGCACTACGCAGCACACTTATATTTAAAAGCGTATCGCAATACTGCCACTGGGCTCTCGATAAATCATGTCTCCAAAGCAAAGCGGGCAACTGACGAGTCGCTGACAGATAGCGTACCTCGCTTTTAAATATGAAAAGCCTCTAATAATTTGCCAGGCCGCTGCGTACCTACTTCTACCCAGTATAATTATCCCTTCTAGCAGCGGCCACCGTGATGTGTAGTGCAGTGCCACGGCAAATTCGCTCCATCTTTAACTTTTACAGACAGGTGATGTCTGTTTCAGCCCATTGTTGGGGATGGTTGAGCGGCCTATTGGGGCCGTGGCAAGGGATTGGATTTTTATATATGCACGAGCTGATATCCCAGAATTCTTCGCAGTATATTCTAGACGTCACCATCACCTTGCATACTGGCCACGCCCTCAGAAGTACTCACCGCAGGCATTGAAGTTATCGCTGCTACACGAGTATGACTGCAAAGACGAGTATGACTTTCCATGACTGCAAAGTCAGCCATATCCATTCATTTCCCAGAGTCCGTTCTTCCCTGGGGGTGAATTCCGGACACATTCCGGCATTTTTCTTCTAGGCGTCACGTAGCCGACACGCCTACAAAATGGCGCTGATGGCCCCGATTCGCTCTTATAACGCTATGTAAATTTGATGTCTCGCCTAAGAAACCGTAAAGCAAGCCATGAACCTAAGGTTCTCGATACATAAAAACAGCTTTCCTCCTCAGTAAAAATAAAGCAGCTAGCTCACCTCGTTGGATTATCCCGCCGAAAACGCCTCTCGCTTCCGTCGTTTGCTGTGTACAAGCCATCGTCTGCTTCATTAGCCAGGATGCGTGTCTCCGAGAGATAGAACGAGTCGTCGTATATTGGCGCCAACGCGCTTGTTCTGTACCTTGAGACACCATACGCGATAAACCTTGTGATTATTAGCGCCCGTCCTAGGCCGCGTTATCACTACCTCATCACACGCAATGGTTCAGCCCGATTCGGCTGACTGATAAGCGGTCGAATATCACCGATGGCGTTGCGCGTGCCCTAACTAACCGCTTGCGCGACGAAAGCGCAAGCGCTGCCCTCTCCCGTTCACTTCACTGCTTACTCTTAATACTATACTGAATACAGGTGCTGCACAGCAGTGCTGAGTAGTGCACACTTCTCGTTGCTTCTTCTTGGTTTTATTGTTTCTTTCTTTAGATTTTTATGGTACTCCACTGTATATGTACGTGTTATTTCTCTGAATAACTTAGCACGAAGTTAGCGCTTATCTATGTCCAATTCCCTGTCGTCTGTGCCAATGCGGGCTTCAACTCTAATCGAGGACGCCTATTGAAAGACGAGGCAGGTGCTCTTTGTGAACACTTTAGGTATAGGTCTAGCTCTGAGCACTATTCACAGACATTCCTTAAATACGAAGAACTTGAAGAACGCAACACACTAGACCGCAAATGCATAGGAATTAAATGAGCCATATACCCGTTCTTTCAACATTGCTGAGCTTAGAGCAACCTTGAACGCCTACAAAAGCTCTGCGACAGGAGCTGTCAAGAACATGGATGTCATGATCAAGAACATGCGCGAGAACCCCCAAATTAGCGATTAATCAACTTCACTAACTCTACGAGGCGCCAACAGGGCAGCACCTTTGACCATGAGATAACGCCGTTTCTCTGCGCCATACCTACGCCCTCCGAATTCATGACATCCTCTATTCTCGCCCGCATGAGACAATTTGCGCATCAATTTGTCCTCAGAGGGCATGGTGGGCCTGACCGAAACATGTCACTTAGCCAATTATTAAGCTTTGCAGTCGGATATTCCTTTTGATGGCCCTGAACTTTGCGGAATTCTCTGCGTTAATGCAGATTTAGTGCCCCCGTGTACAGTATACTTAATGTAAATACTCCACATAATGTAGGCATGGACTTCCACTTAGCTCTTTAGATTCAGCCATCACAAGCCGTTGTAGCAAATGCATGTCATGCTCTACGTTATGGGGAGGGCCCTTGTGGCGGCGCTGGTACTGGCTAAATCTCGTAGTGTGGAAGATTATGATGAAGGCGAGGTAGTTCAACAAACCAGCGACCGGGACAGATGGCACGTCGAGACCGCTTCGTCGCTTCTAATAAATGTGGTTGTGGTTGTGTGAAACGAAGTCCTACACACAAGCAAATTAATTATGCCATAACTTACATGCATCAACGAGCGACGAGTTCCGTGCAAAATAAAAACGTGTCGTTTTCTTAAGCCGTACTCGACAGTGATTTATCATACACACCACATTTGTGATACACGAAGAAACGGTAGATAGGATGTACCTTTATATTACGCGTGAAAAATTGTGGCATGTACTTGTACATTCAACGCTACAGCTATGCAATTCACCATTCATAGGCTTTTTATTTCATAGCACGCGCATGCTAGGTAACACCAGTAAGACGATCAACAGCATGCTCCATGGTTTACAAGCTCAAGTTGTGCGGAGCTGCCTCCTCATTTCTAAGTGCATCTCCACAGCAACGGCCTCTGCGTCACTCTTAAATGCATTTTCTCGGCAGCTATTATCGCCATAGCCCGTAGCCATGCTATTCCACCGTAGGTCGTCTTCGCCTTTCTTAGGAAGCACATCCGACATGTCGTGCGGATAGCCCTCGCCTTTTGCTTGCTTACTACAAGTGTACCAATATTTAAAACGTTCAGATAAAGACTAATTTTGATGCTAAAGCATCAACTGGCCCATTGAGCGAAATAACCGGTTTCTGTAGCTGCAAAACGGCACCTATGTTTGCATTGGGTGGCCACGTCCGGATTGCACCTCGACAGATGAGAGCCCGCGGAACGGTGTTACGTGAGGGGAGAGGGCATCCTCAATGAAATTAGCAAGTCACATGGGTTTCTGCCTACACTGCATATTGCGAAGCGCACACAAAAGCTGCGTGGCAGCTGATAGCAAATGCATTATCCTCAGCACTTTGATTGCACCTGCAGTTAAGCATGACACCAACAACTGCTACTGTTAGTACTACTGCTATATGTACGACTGTGCTGTACGCTAGCATTGGGTATTACTTCAGCTATTATTTCTGCTTACCTGACAATCGAAACTAGGATTACTTCAGCAACTACAACTAATAGACATCATCTTCACTTTGAACAATCGACCTCTCTGCCACTTCTACGACAGGTTCAAGTCGGCCTGCCTTACGCTGTCTCCAAAGCAGCCCTGGACCACCTGACACGATGCGCCGCACTTGGTGAGGGCGCTGTAAATGCTGTGACAAACTCATCAGATAGCGTCTAATGTGTCAGAGGCAAAATGCAGCGAGCCAGCGGTGAACAAAGAGTGTCCGTGAGGGTGATATCGCTGTGCACCGTCTCATAATGTATTTGCAGTGCAGCCATAGCTAAAGGCCACTTCAAGCAATCAGAGGAGCCAACATGCAGATAGAGTGAGTCTATGGCGTGACCGCACTCACATGTCATGCTAGGGCATAATGTTCAGTGAGCAAGCTACGCACATGTATGCCTCAACAATATAGCTAGCGGCTCATGAACTATCTCTAAGCGCATCCTGCTACCGCACACACGTCTCTCCTTCCCGATGGTAGCGAAAGCTTGTTGTGGCCGTCTGTGCGCCGAGGGCTGTTGGCAGTACGAAAACTATCTGCAATTTGCGATAACTTGAGTAAAACTTTCTTTTTTCTGTTTTCATCATTAACACGACAATGTGAAACTTTGTCTGACGCACCAGCCATTCAAATGGCATTGAAGTATACAGATTCCTTATGCCATTTTACAACTTCACTTTGTGTAAGTGAATGTGTATATAGCAACTGATGAGGCAGTTGCGGCGTCAAAGGCTTCTTGCTATAGAGCTTTTGTCAGCCATTTTTGATGTCCCGCTGGGTATTATCTGACTCCAAGGCCAAAACTTGCGTAACTGATGTCACGAGCTAAATGATGCAGTCGCACCTAGCAGATATTTTTGTTGGCCATTTGGCTGCTTTTCCTGACCGCAGGTTTGCGGTGGCTTGTCGCATCTGTAGCGCCGATACAAAGATGCCGATATACAGATTGCGTGCTCGCAAGCTAACAATTTGCAGGGTGCGTTGCAGCACCGATTACCAAAAGTTAACATAGAGGCCCAGCTAGCCTTAGTGAAGTTCTTCAACGAAAAAACAAATGATCTACTAAACACGCTAAACGATGCAGTATTAAGACCTACGGTGCTCGGTCACAACAGGCCTCCCAAGAACAAAGAGCGTAAGTCTAATCATTGTATCTTGAACCGTGTCTTAGCCATTTTTTTTTCGTTGAGAAGCCTGGCTAAGGATAGCTGGGACACGTGGTATAAGTATCAAAATTTTGATGCAAACTTAGCAGGGCTCTCGTACTTGCGAGTTCTACATATGACATTTGCAAAGGTCGAATAAATGTTTTGGGACATATTATCAAACTACCAGGGCTATGCGCAAATAGACAATCGGCGATAATTCAAAGGCAGAATAGCTAGCTCCGTTGCAGCCATTCCTTCTCAAGTTCAGGAACCACTCTATTCTTTTTTTTTTACCGATGAAGCAACCGGTGTATCCACGTCACGCTTTGCTTCAGACGGTGCACGTTTGGTGCATCACGTGACAGTAGGCGTTTCGTGACGGTACACACGTTTGCACAACGCGCATGCTGCAGGCCTTGAGCAGAAAGTGCTGAGCGGGCTTTTGCCCGATAACCGGTTAGCGGTGAACTGGGCGTAGCTAAGTTTCACGAATTTTCAGAGCGAATGGAATTGAGCTTAGGGTTGTTCGTTGCGAATCCTCAGCCTTGATTAGAAGTCTCCCATAAGAGATGGCTCAAGCCAGAGGGCCTAAACCTACAAACATCATCACATTGTAGTCAGTGTTGTAGTTTGCTCAGGCAACTCATTGGAATGTTCTTTTTTCCTTTATTTCATTTCAGAGAATGCACCTTATGGCGTACGTGTGAACTCTATCAGGTAAGAGCGCTGTGCAGTTTGCCTCTAGATTTTGCGGATTCAAGCGTCTGGTATTTCCAGGTTTTGCTGCAGCCGAGGAACACAACTATTATAATATTGTTGAGCCTCTCATCGACTGTGGTAATTTATGTAATGCGAAAAATGTGAGAGGTAGCTGGTTATCGTGAATTCTTTGCGCTTCTGCAACGCTTTACCAAAGGGCACGTACGTTTGTGTAGGGCCAGCTCCTGCGGGAGATACACGAGTGCGTGTGACGACAGCCGCAGGTCGACGACGACGGTTCCACCATATCACGTTGACAGAATGACTAATATTTTTCTACTCCGCCGAAGAAAAAAAATTATGGTGCAGTTCCGCACAGGATGCAACCTCAACATCATGTGACGTTTACGTTTATACAGTACATCTTTCATGAGCGAGCCCGATGTTTATGCGCCAGATCTAGTGGATGTACAGTGTGAGACGTCGAGGCAGCCAAGTTAAGGGATATTTGTGATGCACGTGGAGGGAGGATCGATGATGAGAGACATATATAGTCATACCAGCAACATTTAAACTTTAACTTCCACCTTAAATTCCATCTGAATAAATTTAAGTTACTGTCAGAAACTAAAGTTCTTGACATTATATTCGATGAGTACTTACTCTGGAATTCTTGAATTAAGCGTATTCCTCGCAATCTTACTAGAAGAGTTGTGATTCTGTGCAAATATCAGTATGTATGACATGATAGACAGAAGCTTTTAGTGTACAACTCACTTTATTCCGCCCGAGTAAATTACTTCTCGTGAGTGTGGGTTACGGCGCGGCACATAAATATAGATAGGATTCTCAGATTATAAAACAAGCTCTCCTTCAAATTGCGAACGCTCTCTCGAATTCACCGTCACTATCTCCATTTATTACATACTTTTTAAGCAGTTCTGCATGTGAATAATTGCTCCGTTCAAGATTAGTTTAAAATATAATACGTCGTTCATATATATTACGCCGTGTGCGCCAACTGTTCCACCTGGTTCACCGCGCCGGCACCCAGCGTCGGAGCGTGAACAAACTCGACTCCAGTACTCAATGCCAGCGCACTTAGGGAAAAACGCGTACAACACGCGCAATAAAACTTCTCCGTAGTGCCTAGGCACAGTCAGATATTCAAGGAACGAAAACCTCCAGATTTTCTCTCTCGCACCCGCTCTTACTCGCGCCTGCGTAGAAACGGGCGCCTCGGGAAATTCCACACCTCGCTGTACTTATCAACAATCGTAAAAATGCGGCGGGGACTCTATATGCCGCAATAAAGGGCTAAGAAATACTGGAATACGTTGAGCAACAGCACGAAAAACAGGTATCACAATTGACATCTCCGTTATTAACAATCTTCATGGTGTTTTGTACGCGTTCAACGTCACCACCCAAAGAAACTGTCCTAACGCCCTGTCGCAATGGACTTACAAATAATTCATTCATTTTCTACTATTTACATCCCCCGACGTCCTTTTTCTCTTTTTTTTTTGCCTTTCTGGATCCTTACAGCATAATTTGCAAGCCATCCATTATTTTCTTCTGCAGATAATTTGAATGTGACACCAATTTTATGCAGTCGCCGATAGTAAACAGTGATGAGAATACAACGTCGTTTAGCAGATGTTGTCCGACCAAATTCCCGGAAAGGAAAAGATATTAAGCCATCAGAATTGTGGAATATGGCACGAAACAATCAGTGTAAGATCACGACAGAAAACAGCATTACAGCATACCGCTGTATTGCGGTAACGGGATTGATTCTTTGTCAGCAGTTTCTTAACTTTTTCACACTGCCTAACCCTTAGCCCTCGTCGACTGCATTATTGTTTTCTTAGCACCCATTCCGTTCCGCCAACAAAGTACCGCATTACATGACTTACCTGCTAAACCTCTTTAGCTTGATGCTAATAAGAACAGCAGTGCACCGTTTTGGCATCTAACTCTTTTATTAGGCGGAGTTACGATGCAAACTGCTGTCAAAAATAAACTACATGTAAGCATGCAGGCTAGTTAAATGCAGATATTGCTACAGCGACAAATGAAACGCATTGTCCTCAAGGCATTTCTCGCAGTGTTCAGGTTGCTCACTTCCGTACTTCACATCACGAAATACACGTTCGCAGTGCACGTCAAAAGTACGATACACGGGAGGCCTCCACTGCAGGTGCAGGAGCGGAGCACTTCGAACACCGGGGAATGGCTTCGTATTAGGGTGACGTCTAACGGCGTCGCCATCTGTCGGAAGCGCCTCCCTTGCGTAGTATTAGGGATCACGCGGTGCGCTCCTAATAGGTTTCTTTCACGGCGCTCAATAAAAACACCACGCGGCAGCCCTCCTGGACATTTAGGTAGGTACTCTCAAAACGAGGGAAGTTTTTGACTGTCGATACAATAACCTTGGGCAAACTAAAAGCACAGAATCGTTTACAGACGCTATCTCTTTACCGAATACATACAGTGAACGCCACTGCGCGTGATCGCCGCGATGGAATCTTCCAAGCCGGCTTCTTGCGTGAAAGGTAGGCAAACGCTGAGAGTAAACTATGTGAAATATGTTCTGGTAGTGGGCTGTCAGTATAACCAAATGGGGCATAACAGAATGAAGCCTCAAAGCAGCGATCGCACGGGTTCGCAGCGACCGACTGCGCGTCTGCATGCATGTCCGCGCACTATGTTTTGCTTTCGCTGTGAGCGCGTTTTCGCACCGTGCCGTGAGCTTTAGGGGGCAGAACATGAGCATTTGACAGTACACTAGCAACCATTGTTGCGTGGACGCTATCAGAACTGTTCAAAAATAATTTCGTTATAGAGACTCCGACGCCTACGGCGAGTGTGATGTGCCGTCGCGACGATTCAATCTTTTTTTTTTTCAATATTATTTCCTAAGTTGCGTCACACTCTATGTTTATCGGTCCTCTCAGGCTGCGATGTTGCTCTGCTTCTTTTTCGGAATCCAGTTCATTAATTCATAACACAAACATGACCATGTGCCATGGATGGATGGATGCAAAACTTTAATGAAGGTCCTGAGGTACGCGACTCAGCGCGCTGCGGGCCGCTCCCACGTTGGGACAGTGAGGCCATACCCGACCGCCGCACCGTGGGCCCTCTGGACAGCCCATAGTTGCGCCCCGGCATCGGGGCTCTTGATAGCGGAGAGCCACTTGTCCTCATGAATTTGTTCTGTGCCTCGTAACGAGGGGCAACGCCAGAGCATATGGTCTAGGCTAGCGATGTCATTGCAGTGCCTGCAAGAATCAGTGGCATAGGTGTCGGGATAAAGCTTGTGGAATAAAGCTGGGCTGGGATACGAGTCTGTTTGCAACAATCTGAGGGTCAATGCCTGCGCTCTATTTAACTTCTTGTGTGGAAGGGGAAAGTCTCTCCTGCCGAGATAAAAGTGCTGCGCAATTTCATTGTATGTGGTCGGTTGATCTCTGTTCTCCACCACTGCGGGCCGGCGTTGGAGTTCTCCATGGTCGCGGAAAGCGAGACCTCGCGCCTTGGAGTGGGCCAGCTCGTTGAGGTTTGTGGGGCCTCCCACGATCGATCCCATGTGAGCGGGGAACCACGTGAGGGTGTGGGTAGCGATGCTTTTGCCGTCGAGGATGCGACAGGCTTCCTTACACACAACGCCAACGCTGAAGGCACGGATGGCGGCCCTGGAGTCGCTGAAGATATGGGCATGTTTGTCGTCCAGGAGGGCCAAGGCAATGGCCACTTGCTCGGCCGCACACGACGACGTGCTTCGTACCGATGCGGCGTTAACGGTCGAACCCCTGTGGTTGATCGACACTACCGAGAAATTGTTGCTGTTGCCATACTGGGCCGCGTCAACGAAGCAGCTGCCGCCAGGGAGTTCTGTCGCGCGGCGTAGGAGCGCCACCGCCCTGGCCTTCCTTCTTTCTACGTTGCGCTGGGGATGCATATTGCGCGGGGCGGGCGATATGAGGATGCTATCTTTCTGCTCTTTCTGAAGGCCCTGATAGGCGTCTTCGCCAGTGGCCGGGGGGACGCCCATCTCTGTTAGGAGTCGTCTGCCTGCCCTGGTGCCGGAGAGCCTGAGAATCTGTGCCCTTTCTTGTGCTTCTGCAATTTCTTCCAGGGTATTATGAATACCCAACTGCAGGAGTCGGTCGGTGCGTGTGTAGTTTGGTAGTCTGAGCGCGCTCTTGATGCTCCTCCTTCTCATGGCATTTAGCTTGTCTCGCTCGGCCCTCTTCCAGACGTGCATGGCCGCTACGTACGTGAAATGGCATAACAAGAAAGCGTGGACTAGCCTTATCAGATTCTCTTCGCTCAGGCCTCTCCTTCTGTTAGCCACCCGTCTGATTAGACCGATGACGCTATGCGTCTTCTTTGCTAGTTTGTGAATGGTGATGCTATTCGTGCCCGCCCCTTCGAGTGTCATTCCCAAGATTCGAATGGACGCGATTTTGGGAATGGGATCTCCGCACTTGGTGTAGAGATTAATGTCAATTTCAGTGGGGGGTTTCCAGTTATGTGACTTGTGGCCCTTTCTAGTTGGGCTGTAGAGAAGGAGCTCCGATTTCTTTGGGGAGCACCGGAGTCCCGTGTCGGTTAGAAAGCGCTCTGTAGTGTCGACAGCTTCATGGAGAGCGGCTTCGACTTGTCCCTCACTGCCACCCGCGCACCAGACAGTGATGTCGTCTGCGTAGATCGTGTGACCGATGCCCTGGACCTTGGCCTAGGTACCTTGAGAGGTCGACCATTGCGATGTTAAAGAGGAGCGGTGAAATGACTGACCCCTGAGGGGTGCCTCTTCTGCTCAGCTCCATTTTCTCCGATTCCATATCTCCAGCCTTAAGGATGGCGCATCGTTTGCTCAAGAAAGATCTGACGAAGGCATGGAAGGACGAGCCTAGGTCGAGTTTGGAGATGGCGTCGAGAACGAACTCGTGACGGATGTTATCAAAGGCCTTCTCCAGGTCCAAACCAAGGATGGCTCTCGTGTCCCGAGTGCAGCGTTCCAGGATTTGTATCTTGATAAGCTTCATGGCGTCCTGGGTGGAGAGGCCTGGCCTGAAGCCTATCATGTTGTGAGGGAAAAGGTCGTTGGTCTCGATATACTCGGCAATTCTGTTATAGATGGCGTGCTCGGCCACCTGCCCTACGCATGACGTCAGTGAGATGGGGCGGAGGTTGTCCAAGCTCGGCGGTTTACCAGGCTTTGGGATTAGTATGACCTTCGCCAACTTCCATTCTTCCGGTACGATTCCCTCCTCCCAAATCCGATTTATCTCATCTGTGAGAAACTCGATCGATGCGTCCTCTAGGTTTCTGAGAGCCTTGTTGTTAATGTGATCCGGGCCGGGCGCTGACCTGCCATTGAGATCGTGTAGGGCACGACGGATTTCACTGGCTTTGAAAGGCTCGTCCAGCGCGGAGTTCGGCTTCCCTTTGTATACTGGGTATGCCGCATCATCGGCCACAGTTTTGAGCGGCAGGTACTTCTTAGCTAGCATCTCCAGCACGTCCTTTTCCGAAGAAGACTTCTTGGCTTCGTGGAGCGCTTTAGCGAGGACACTTCTCTGGTTTGACTTGGTGCCGGAGTCGTCGAGCAAGTGTTTGAGAAGATTCCACTTGCCTCCCGTGCGCATCTGCCCGTCGATTGAATTGCAAATTTCGTCCCATTGCTGCCTAGACAGGGCTTGGCAGTGCTCGTCGATCTGCTTGTTGATCTCGGCTATGTTTTTCTGAGCTTGCGATTTAAGCGTTGGCTTTTCCACCTCTTGAGAAGTGATTGCTTGGCTTCGAGAAGGTGTGCTAGCCTGCTATCCATTTTGTCTGTCTGTAGATCCGTCTCTATGGTTTTGGTGGTGGAGCAGACATCTTGCAGAATTAATGTGCACCACTGGACGAGACTCTCCGGCTTTTCTCCACGGGCGGCGCGGGCCCTGCGAACCTCACGGAATTTGTCCCAGTCAGGGACCGAGAAGGCCTTCTTTCTTTTCTGCTCCACTTGTAAGCTGGTGACCGTGATGTAGTGATCGCTACCGAGGTCTATGAGCAGATTCGACCACACGGCTGAGCCAGCGTTTTTAACAAAGGCGAGATCTGGGACAGAGTCCCTGGTCGAGGAGGTGCCACGTCTGGTGGGAAAGGCTGGGTCCGTCAATAGAGAGAGTCCCGCATCTCCCGCCTCCTGCCACAGGCTTCTGCCCTTGACCGTGTCGTGCGTGTAGTTCCACGCGTGAAAGGGGGCGTTGAAATCGCCGGCCACAACCAGTGGAGAGTTTCCGGCGATTTTCGTTGCCCTAGTGATGATGGTTTTGAAACGTTGTCTGTGATCGCTCGTGCTGCTATATACGTTAAGTATAGAAATGCTGGAGATGTTGGATTGACTTGGGATGACTTCTACTAGGGAGGTCTCCGTCTTGCTAGGCCGGACCCCTAGATCGTGTGCGACGAAAGTGAACTTGCTGCAGACTCCCTTTTCGTTTCAGTGAACTTGCCAGTATCTAGCATCAACAAGTGCATAGACAAACGCTCATAACATTAGCCGGGCTGCGGGCGCGGGCGAGCCTCTCAGTACGCGTTTTCTGCTATTCACCGAATATCGCGCAGCCCTGGCGCCGTAGCAGAAATCTTCCTCGCGTCTTTGCTTGCTGCATACCCGAGTTGTAGCCGGTAGCTGTCGGCCGGTTCTAAGTTTCGCGAGCTAAGCTTCACGCATCTCCTCACCCTGCGGCTACGTGTGAATAAGGCTGATACAGGGTTCCGTTGCGTACGTCCGGCACTGCGGCACCGAGCAGTAGCCTACCATGCTGCACGCCTTGCATGCATGCTGCATGCCACTTAATCAGAACCGCGGCGCAGATGGGACTTTAAACTCTCGTTTTCAGCTCGCTTCGGCGCTTCCGAAGCAGCCGACACGGCAGCTGTGTCTGCGTGATCCGTCATGCCACGTCACGCCGACGATCGCGCCAGCTTTTCCCGTGGTGGAGCTCGCCCCAATAGTTGAGCCTAAGTGCAAGTGATGCCTGGTGTAATAGCCGCCTCGGCCCGCTCTTCACGGGAGAAAGATTGAGGAGAAGGAGCAGACGGGCGGGGGAAGGGGAGCGGGTCGAGAGAACACGTGTCTCGATCGCAGGATAGATGTTCTGGCAACGAGAATAGAGTGAAGGTCAGAGGGAAGGTCAACGATCGCAGACGGCGAGAAAGTCGGCATTGAGGTCCACAGGGCCATTGCTCTGGTCATGACCATGTGGCTCCCTCACTGAATGGTTGCGTTTGCACGTGAGGACAGAACAAGACGAATCTGCTTACAAGCACGCAGAGTGTTTGAGCTGCCTACGTGCGCTGAAGCTGTCAATATAGATGCGGGCTTCGTGGTCGTTAGGCAAATTTACAAGGGCTCCGAAAGCATCGTGCATAGGCTGTAGCTCAGATTAACGTATGCTTATTGGAGGCATGAGGGCCTCCTCCGGGAGGCCGTGTGATTTACAAAGACACGGTGATTAACAAAGATAACGAATAGAAAGAATCTTCTTAACTATGACACATCTTGGGATCCAAGTTACCATCAGCGGCCCCCTCCAATTTGTACTGCTATCTTCATGTGTCTGCCACACCTGTCATTTATCGCTCAACTGGTCCCTGAACGGTCCTTAGCTTCTGCTATGTTATTATTATTATTATTATTATTAATTGAATATACTTTGTTTCCATGAACACAAAATTTGCATAATAATGAGCAATGATAAACTTTCACGATGAGAATGAAATTTATTGGACGGGGTTTACAAATTATTCAGTGGTATCACAACACACCGCAATATGTGATGCATTAGTGAAATGATAAATTGCCGACGGAAAGTTGGAGCGCTTCTGCATTGCGACTTAAGGGTAGACGAATCGCTTTGCAATGCCTCGATAAGAGTTTAATATGTTTATGCACATAATGATATCTCGGTATTTTAGTGTCTTTATTAGCATTAACGTTTCAGCACCGTCAATAAGCGTTGTAACAATGCACTCATCATACTGCATTTGCCTTTCCGTGGAAATCAACAAGCAGCCTAATAAAAAACATTATGGGGTTTTACGTGCCAAAACCACTTTCTGATTATGAGGCACGGCGTAGTGGAGGGCTCCGGAAATTTCGACAACCTGGGGTTCTTTACCGTGCACCTAAATGTAAGCACACAGGTGTTTTCGCATTTCGCCCCCATCCAAATGCGGCCGCCGTGGCCAGGATTCGATCCCGCAACCTCGTGTTCAGCAGCCCAACACCATAGCCACTGAGAACAAGCAGCCTAATCGACCCAAGAGTACGTGCCTCTCTTTCTGCGGATTAAGTGAATATTTATCCCGGTAAGGTGCAACGTATCGCTTGTGCAAAGACGAATTTCACACCTAAAATGCTTCAGCTAAGTGCAGAAAACTTGACCCATAGTCTACGTAGTGTTTCTGATACGCTGAAGCAAATTTCCAGTGTTTGACAATTCAGAAAATTTATTAATAAATACTAATTAAATAGTATTAGATGTTTACTCAAGCAACATTTTATTGTTTTTTTGTACAAAAGTTTTCTGCTTGGCCCGAAATATTAGCGCACAGTTTCTTTCTTTTTTTTCATTTATCTGGAACTTTGTCTGCACTTCCAGAGTAGCCAACTTCCCAAGTGTTGAATTTACGGCAGAATTTTCAGTGAGAAAATTGCATCTTGTAAAACATCTGATGTCTATCAGATGCTTTACAAGATGCTTTAGTTAAATTATGTATATCGGATATAACAAAGAAATTGAAGCACAGCTGTGTGTTGGGCGTGTTGGCATGCGAATTTGAATAATATTTTTGCACAAGCAGACACGGACAAAAGGGAGACGTATCAAAGCATATCAAAGCACTTAGTGATGTCTACGTCGCACTAGCTGTCCTCGTCTCCTTGCAAAAAAATGTTGATTAAGAGAGACACGTCGCAAAATATGGAAGAAACCCAAGAGACTACTCGCTTGCACGCTACAATCGCAGCGCTGAGAACGCGCATGTATTATTGCTCTCTTAAACCAACGTTCTAACGCTGAAACTGTGGTAGGATACAACATAGGCGAAACTCACGCCGGGGTGGCTCAAAAAGATTTTTCTCAGCACCCGTCATAACCCACTGCGTAGTCCCAGGACGGTAAACACTGCAATTAAAATTATTATTTACACAGTTATATAAAAATACTCAGTTCCAGCTTCCTTGATTGTACATTTACTTATATCATTGTTACTGAAAGTCAGCACTTTAGACGCCTTTACTTTAATAGCACAGAGAGAGTTTCGACTCTAGGAGCCTTGGTGCGTTGACGTAGCATACTACAGCATATTGGCCGGCCGCCTGCTCCTAAAGGCGCAGATGTAGTCCGGCACTCCCAGTGTTCCAGGCCGCGGCCGACGAAGTCCGACACGTAATGTCGGCAACGTCAGGATCCCCGAAATTAGGTCACGTTATAGTTCAGCACGTTGCACGCGGCTCACAGCAACGCGGCGGTTAGCTATCGTCACAGCGCACAAGAATGCACAAGTGCGGGGTGAGCGAGCGCTTTTTTTGTTTGCCGAAGGCGCAGACGGGGTACAACGGTCGCTTCGGTGTACGTGAACTGTAGGCCAGCCTGCTGCCGACCACCCAAGATAGCGCGCGGTACGCTCGGGTATTGGCCTCGAGCTCCACCACTGGAAAAGCTGGCGCCACCGTCGGCGTGACGTGCTAGGAGGGATCACGTGGACATAGCGGACGCGTCGGCTGCTTCGGGAGTGCCGAAGCGAGCTGAAAACGAGTTTTAAATTCCCTTGTACGCTGCGGTCCTCATTTAGTGGCGAGATATTCCCGCTTCGAGTGTCTCCTTTACAACGACTGAAAGCACTAGAATAGGTAGTGGCTGCCTTTGAAGGTGCGCAACATGGTAGGCTACTGCTCGGTGCCGCAGTGCCGGACGTACGCAACGGAGCCCGCTGTCAGCCATTCATACGTAGCAGCAGGACAAGAAGCTGCGTGAAGCTTGGCTCGCGAAACATAAAACTGGCAAATAGTAATCGGCTACAACTCGGGTATGCAGCGAGCACAGACGCGAGGAAGATTTCTGCTACGGCGCCGGGTCTGCGATGTTCAGAAAACGCGCGCTGAGACGCTCGCCCGAATCCGCTGCCCGACTAATGTCATGACGGTTTGGTCTATGAACTTGTCGATGCTATAGATACTGGCAAGTTCACTGGAGTGGAAAGGGAGCGGTAAGAAGCACATTAAAAAAAGCATGGCATATGGTCATATGTTCGTGTTATGAATTCTGCGCACTGGATTACAAAAAAGAAGCAGCGGGAAATCGCACGCTGAAAACACCAATAAACATACGGTGCGACGCAACTCGAGAAATAATATTGAAACGTCCAAGAATTTAGAAGAAAAAAAAAAAAGATTGAATCGTCATGACGGCACATCACGTTGAAGTCTCTACAATGAAATTATTTTTGAGCAGCTCTGATAGCGCCCACGCAACAATGGTTGCTTGTATACTGTCAAATGCTCATATTCTGCGGCCTAAAGCTCATGGCACGGTGCGAAAGCGCGCACGCGGCGAAAGCGAAACAGTGCGCGGACAAGCATGCAGACGCGCAGTCGGTCGCTGCGAATCTGTGCGACTGCTGCATTGAGGCTTCATTCTATTACGCTACATTTAGTTATTCAAACACTATAAGAACATATTTCACATAGTTTGCTCTCAGCGTTTACCCACCTTTCACGTAAGAAAGCCGGTTCGGAAGTCTCCATCGCGGCGACCGCGCGCAGTGGCGTTCACTAGTACGTATTCGGTAAAGAGATAGCGTCTGTAAACGAGTCTGTGATTTCAGTTTGCCCAAGATTATTATTTAGACAGTAAAAAACTTCTCTCGTTTCGAAAGTACTTACAGAAATGTCCGGGAGAGCTCGCGCGTGGTGTTTTCAGTGAGCGCTGACATCAAAACCCATGAGGAGCGCGCCACGTGATCCCTCATACTACGCCAGCGAGGCGCTTCCGATAGATGGCGACTCCGTAACTCCTCGCCGCCAATAGCGAGTTTTGCGTGAGGTCAGCGTGGCGTGTGTCCGCCTTAACGTACGTCCTCACTTGCGGAAATAAGCGCGCACAAGGCGGCGGGCTCAAAAACGCGCGGCGCGTTTCGAAGGCCACACCACTGCGGTTTCGCGATCGCGGAAAGCGGCGGGCAGGCAAGAGTTCTCGCCTTCTCTCGATATGCTTCGGAAATGACAGCGCGGGAATGAAGCCCGCCGAGAAAATACGGCGCGCGCGCCGGTCGGGCTCGCCGACGAGAGCATTGGCCACGCCGCCCACGTGACGACTTCGGCGCCTGTGATTGGCTCGCTCTGGCTTGCGGAAACGAGAGGCCGCGAAAAAATGGGTTCGGGACCCACCCTCGCGCGGAAGAGAACTCTTGCCGCTAAAGCGATTTTAGCGGCGCGCGTTTGTAAGCGCGCCGCCTTGCGCGCGCTTATTTCCGCAAGTCGTACCTTTACACAGCACTATATTCGCGCCTTAAAGGGAAGCTGAAACGGTTTTCAATTTCCATGAATTGCTGGGATTGGGAAGAACAGACCTAATAATTTACGGTTCCGAAATTTTTTTCTTCGTTTTGTTAATATAAGGGGCGGAAATCGCTTTCAAAATCACCCCCGTGGACACGCGCCCATCGCTTCCCGGAGCGCCGGGTGAGGTAGTTGCCAAAGGAGAGAACCGGCGAGAGTGACGTCATTCGCGGGGACCGAGCTGCCTGTACCGGCGTGCTGGCATGTGCTGGCATGCATCTTTCCGTCCTGCGCTTTACTGAACGACGCTACGAGAGATCTGCCGCCGCCGCCGCTCATGTTTGTTTTCTTTTGCGATTTTCGTAAACTTCTTTCGTGAAGCTGCCCGTCGCGGCAGCTTCACGTGCATGCTCGCGCGAGCAAACGCCGCTGGCACGCTGCGAAGCATAGACGGAAACGTGCGCAGTAATAAACTTTGGTGACCGGACTTCGTGCGTAGCTACCACAGCGCTGCACCTGAGGTATGAAATGGAGTATAGGCTTGCCTAGTGACCTTCGACGTATGGTTGCAGTTATAGTGTTTACCACACGGCGGTGCTAAAACTGCCTAATATCTTTATGTCAACACTAGCATGGAGCACGCATACCGATTCTTGATCGAGCCAGAATCGCAAAGTCGTCGAACCATAGAATGAATATTGCACATATAATACCTCTGGCCATCTCTGGATGTGTATGATAAGCTACTTCCGTGACTGTACCTCGCAGCACTGCATGTGCGCGCTTTGAAACGCGGCACTTATGTTCGCAATCGTGTATCAACACTCAAAAAACCACGGGACTTTAGACAAGCAGCGGCTAGGTGCTTGACATCGCGGAATTTCACCCGCGTTTACAATCTAATGTGAGGTTAGTGCTTCGGCATTATTCCAGCAGCAAGTTCCCAGTGACACATTAGCGCATTTTTTCTCCCGTCATTGGAACGTGCAGCTACATGAAAAAAGAACGTACGTACCAGCTAAGATTTCCAACGCGCGAGAAGGTGCACAAATCGCTCTCGATGTTGGCACGCTCAACATCGGCGTTGCCGCCGTTGCCGCCATCGTTGTCCGTATCGGCTGTCGGTTCGAACATGTACGGCGAAAATACAAGCTGTCCGAGACGGCGAGAACGTTGCATAATTCTTACAACTCAGCTATGAAGCCAGAACAGAACAGCGTGCTACGCTCTGAAACGGCGGCGCCGACCGGCGACTGCCGCGAGTGATGTCACAGTGGCCCCAACCAATCACGGGGAACAGCGGCGTTCACGCGATGCTATGAGGCGCTGGTGCGCGTTTTCTTGAAAAAACAGCCGCTTGCATTTGTTTCCGCCCTTCTTTAACCAGATATTCGTGTTCAGGGGACTCAAAACTGTAGAATGCCGCAGAGAACTCATTTTTTTCGAAAAGTGTTTCAGCTTCCCTTTAAGACTGCGCGCTTTACGCCACGTCTGTAGTTTAATCAACATTTGTGATGGCGTGCGCGGAGTGAGTTTGCGGGGCATCATGCCGCTGGTAATGGCCCCCGTGTATGGAAGAATATGTGTTGGCACTCACTGGCCACTCTGTAGAGGGCTGACTCTGGAGTGTCCCCTGCAGTAGGGGCAGCTCCTCTCCGAGTGGGGCACCCCGCGCTGCAGCGTCGCCTCCCCGATGCTGTCCCGCCCATTCAATTGAATGGAGCACAAAGTTATACGATTGTGCATCAACAGCCTCTGGAACACTTGGGTAATTTGTCGACTAAAAGCAAAGTGGACGCACACCTGTGAGCGAAAATATGCAGGTCACAGGTCGGCCATAAGAAATGCTGAATTAATGCTTAATTCAGACGCGCAAACTGAAATTGACATATGCACTGGGAAGTTTGCGATGTCAAGCATGGACAGCGCTCCTGAATTTTGAAAAAAGGAAATCGGCGTTATCGCTGAATCCCTGATTCCCAAAAGCCACGACCATGAACGATCCAGCAGCACCTCCAGTAGCGCTGCGCCTGTTTGGTGGGAGGGGCCCCTTGTTGCACCACCTATCGACGTTGAAGGAATGTACGAGGAGCAGCTAACAGTTACTGGGCGCGTGTTCTGACGCTGATGTGAACACCTCAATTACTTTGCTTATATAGTATGGTCATGGTGCTGCAAAAGAGTGTGACGACAATGTGGCAAGAACGGCGGCATCGCACCGAGGCCGTGACATGTCCCGACACGTGAGACGTAGGCTGTAATTGGTTTCCCCGATAGCAATGAGGCACGCTGCTATCCCGGTGCCTAAGGATTCATAAGCATGGGGTCTGCCCTTTGTATGCGTTCTTCATCAGGCGTGCAACTGCAATATTCAACGTGTTTCCAACGCCGCAAACCGAAAGAAAAACAGCGGATGCAAAGAATCGACTTTTTCTTTGAAGTATGTTGCAATGATTATGTAAATACCGAAGAGCTTCGTAGGGCTGATAGAGTTAGCTGACACAGAACGGGACACCGGAGATAATAAGCACGGCTTGCGTTCTACAGTGAACTTTCATAACTGATAATGATGATCTTTGCGGCACGTTCCATCTTACTAGCAAGTATCAAGGTGACATGCAAATAGGCTAAGATGACAGGCAAAGCGAAGTGCGAACTACCTGCGTTTTCTTTGCAGCCCGGGTGGTGTCAAGACGACTATTGGAAAAAGACCTGAGGTCAGCGTCGAGGAACACATGGAGGCAAGAGCCGTATAATTCAACAGTATTATTCATGCTAGATTCTTATTCATAATTACCAATTTGTCAGTATTCGTCCATTATGCCTAATTGTGCAGCACGCTTCCACTATATTTCTGCTCAGCATTTTTATAATGACTCAGAAGGGTTTGTGTGCGAGCTAGTTGGTGCGGATCATTCATATCTAAAACAGCGCCAAAAAACACGGACAAGGCAGGACAAAGGACGTCCTGTGTCCTCCCTTGTCCGTGTTTTTTGGCGCTGTTTTAAATAAACATTTTTATAAGTTTACAGTCATGTTCAATATGAGCCACAGCACGGTACGCGTGGTCGAAGGATAACCACAATTGCATAGCAGTGCTAACATTGGAAAAAAAAGGTTTAATAAATAGCTGCACAGTTATAATGGCATTTAGTTCTGCCATCTTTTGCATGTCGACTCCTCCGTACACTGCCTTGAAGCCCGTTTCCACCACGAACACCATGTTGTGGTTCATATCGGACACGATCGTACATGCATTAGGTAGGGACCGTGGTTAAATGTTTTTAAATGTTATTATGTACATCGCTGACAAGAGCGTAAGCAGCTACTTCGATTTCAGTTCGCTGGTAGTTACATTTCATTACTTGGACCTTATTGCGTAAAGTAGCGTTGAGTTTCCGGTAAGGATATTTGTACATTATCTATGAGCATTTAATTTCTTCGCTAATCGTGCCCTGTTCGTGCGCTTTGAGGCTTGATGTGTGGAGTGTTGCGCTGGTCAAGATATAGTACGTAGATTTGTTTTACCTGGTTCACAGGCTGTC
Source organism: Dermacentor variabilis (assembly GCF_050947875.1). NCBI lineage: Eukaryota > Metazoa > Arthropoda > Arachnida > Ixodida > Ixodidae > Dermacentor > Dermacentor variabilis. The sequence goes on along the minus strand of NC_134570.1, from coordinate 132,712,421 downwards.
GTAGCCGTGGCTCGTGTCCCCCTTGCTGCTGCCATATGAGTCCAAGGATCCTGATGTAGTGGCGTGGGCGAATAGGCTGGTCAGCCATATGGAGCTTAGTTAAATCACGTGCAGTTTACGCTGTTTTGCGATTGGAGTTGAGAAATAAAGCGCAGTCAGCCTTTTCAGGTCAGCACGCGAGGCCTAGGCAGCTGATGTAGCAATGGATCGCATGCCGGCCGTCCGGGATAAAACTCAATTGTTCAGCTGGCCTGCCATAAGTACACAATAGCGCTATGTGATTCGCATAAATAGACTACTTAAGGTGCGAGATCTTGCCAAGTTTGGAAATTGGGCGCTGCATTTCGAGGGTAAAAAGTGTGAGTCATAGGATGTAGCCCTGTGGCGTGCCTCGTTGAACGGGGCATTGGTCCGACAGTTCCCTATTCGGGCCCACGAAACGCACATTACGGTCCGTTATGAAATCCTCCACATAGTGAATTATGCGTGTGCCTGTGTGCGAAGCAGCGAGTCGATCAATGATTGGTTGGTGAAGGCCACGGTCTAACGTCTACTTGATGTCTACGCCACAATAGTCGCAATTTGCGCTGAGCTAGGCATTGTAAAACATTTCTGGTGCCGTTTCAGTGACATCTTGCGCACATACATGTCGAAGGAATCTTATAAGGGTATGGACAAGACCCTTATGAAAGTGAAGATGCTCATTTCAGCCTAGTCATCACCTCCTTTTCTATGAATTTGTCCAAGCAAGATGTTAGTGAAATTTTTCCAAAGGGTTGGTGGACTGGTAGGAGGCTTCTTCGTTTTGAGAAGCAGTACGGCGTGTTTCAGTTAAGATGAGCGAAATTTTTTAAAAAATGTGGGAAAGCTATATAGCTGGACCGAACAAGGAAATGTTGTTTGCCATCTCTTGGAGATACTCAGATTATCTGCTATATTCTGCATAATTGCATAATCACCTTTAAATAATTAAATAGCTTCTCAACTATTGTAATTAGATTAAAAGTGTTAATGAAAAAATTGTAAAGCAACATGTGAAACTCTTGACACAGCTTTCTGTCGCTCACTACGTGCTATATAAAAGTGTCTATCGGAGCGTGAAAGAAGCCCGCGAATACAGGCAAGATTACCGCGCGACTAGACGCTTGAGGAACTTTGCGTGTATTCCCGGGCTTCCTTCACGCTCGGAAAAAGCACTTTTATGTAGCACGTATTGAGCAACAGAAAGCTGTGTCAAGAGTTTGTCATGTTGCTCTACCATTTTCTCAATAACATTTTTCATTTAATTTTAATAATTGCGAAGTATATTAAATAATTAAGGCTGATTATCTAATTATTATTAATTACAACATTGCATTGTTTCAGTCCAGATACGTGGCATTTGCATTTTATTTTAATGTTTCGCTCAAGTTACGTGGTTTCCTGTAAATGGGCACATTTGTAGCTATAGGAAATGTTACTGCACTCCCATGGCGCTGTTATTAATCCCGAGGAAGCTCTGCAGTTGCTTGTCAGGCAATGTACGTGTGATAGCGTAGTGAACGCGGTCAGGTCCTGGGGTTGTGCTGCCGCGTAGTTCAACTAGGGCACATTGCAGTTACACTGTAGCATATGAGCAGTTGGTGCCCTAGTCGGAGGTTTGACCAAGTAGGGACGTCTGAATGGGCGGTGGATTAGATGACGGGCACATAAACTTTGTGGAGCTTCTCGAAAAGTATCGTCGCAAATGAACCTTGTGGAAATCGATAATTTAGACGGGTACGGCGAGGTCGAGGTTGTAGCAGCAGAGACAGAAGAGCTGGCAAACTCGAGATGTATGAAGTCGTCCGTTTATGTTTTCGCAATTCTCCATTCAACGCACCTTGGCCAAGTTGGCGGCTTAAATTTCACTTTCTTATGTAGAAGTGGAAATAGTGCGTGTTAGCTAGTCGTTCTTTTTTTGTCTTTCAGACCTCTTCCCGCTAGCTTTTTTGTTTCTTTTTGGTCCCTGGGGCTAGAAGGTGCAGTTCGACACCAAGATCGTCTATGTTTGGAATAATCTTGTTGTTCGTTGGATCCTTGACATGAAACGCTATAGTCACATGGGGTTCATCTTGAGAATCAGCTATCTTGCATACTTTTGTGTAATAGTTCAGGTGGGTCTCGCGGTAGTTCTTGACAAACTGGGTACCAACACTGCCCAAATGAGGGGGAACTCCGAGATAGAGCTCGCAGGGAGCCATGGTACCACGCCATGTCATGGTTCGAGTACAGTTATTGGGCTGTGTATATGGGCGTAGGTTGTGTGGTATCGCTGAGCAAGGTAGCAAGCAAGAAAAACCTCCTCCCTTCCACACAGTGAAAGTGGATGTACAGCGAAGCTATTGCCGACATTAGACAAGGACAACCGGCGTTAAACAAGTACCACCGCCACAAGCAAAGTAGGTCACGCGCACGCATGTGTGTGGCAGTGCAGCATACATCCTCATTCTTCTAGGCCATCCGCCAAGCGAAAGTGCCTTATTGTAGCAACTGAATGTTTTCAAAGGAAATTGCGTCAGAAAATTCATAAAATAGGATTTACACGTAAGTCGCAGACATTATAGCATCGAATTCTAACTCGGATGCACAAGAAAACATAATTCTCTTACCCGGAAAGTCAAATACAAAGCCCTTTTCCATCTGCCGTTTGAGATCTGTATGAGAGGCCACGCCCTCTAGGTGACGGATTGGCGGTACTGTTTTTGGCTGAGTACGAGCCCACGAAAAACCCCGACCAACTATAGGCTTCCAGATTCGCTTTAATGACGCTAACTAAAGGTCCTGGGTTTCCGGCAATGCGGCAAGTTCCCACGTGGCATGGGTAATTGTCCCATGCTGCGTGGGGACTGTCGAGATGTAGAGTAAAATTCTTAGGGCCCGTTCAGAGTAAACGGAGCTCCAGGAGGGTCCAAGTGGTTTGCGAAGGGGTCCAGTAGCAGTTCAGCATGGTCAGCTTGTGGCCTCCCAGGTTTTTGGCATGACGTGCTCGGTATCCGTAGTATTGACGGGAGGCGTCACGGAGATATGTGAGCGTAGCTCTCGGCGTCAATTTAGGACGAGTCCATTTGTTATACGGTGAGCAGTAGTCAAAGGAAACCTCGGTGTTAGACTCCAAGGCAGAGTGCGGTGGTGCCGTAGGTGCGTGAGTACACACGGCGAGTATTGCACTTCTCGCTTGCGGTGGCGTCGGTGGCACAGTCGAGAAAGCTCTCACGCCGAGTGTCGTAGTGGCAGCTTGCGGCGCTTTCGCCTCTCGCAGTGGGTCAGATACGTCGAGTGCTGTGCTGGCGACTTCAGGTGGAGGCGTGGGTGACAAAGCGCACTCATCGAGTGCATTGTTACTATCTACGCCTTGTAGACGTAGCTCAGCGGCCTCGTCACTAATTATTTGCATTGAACTTTTGCTTCACTTTTATGCTTCTCGCGTAGGTGAAGCAGTAATCCGCGGGAAGCGGGGTGAGCTTGCAGCCTGTGGAGCAATTTCAGGAGCTGTCTGTGCGGCGGTTTAGGAATTTACCGATAACTTTCCGAAGCGCGACGTAAACGTGACTTTGCGCGTCCAGCGGAGGCAGCACCTCAATTTTGAGACGCTATATACAACTAGAAGGGAAAACTTCACCTGCCGGAAGCAGTGGCGTAGCACACAGCCTAGCAGAAGAAACGGTTTCCAGTAGCAAATGTTGCGATTTTGCATGGCCTAATTCACCACTCATCTCAAAGCGCATCTGTCTATCCGACTATATACCGGACTTCTGGAGCGTAAGAGTGCATGTGCTCCACGCAACTTGCATGGCCAAGGCCGCACTTACGCTGAACCACGGAGTCTGAATGCATCGCGTAAGGCAAACGTTGATATAGGCGCACGTCTCTTATCTTCCAAGCAAAATATCATTCGTCGTCTGCTCCTTCGCGATATGGCGCTCACTAGATGGGCAGGTTGAGTCCGAAATGAAATTGCAAAGATGGGGCGGGGGAGGGGGGGGGATGTGTGGATGAGTTGAAAAGAATTGTGCCTTGAAGTATACGAACCGCGGTTTGCACCATGGCAGAGATCGCAGGTTCATCGAGTCAGATGTAGCAGAAAGAGGCAGGAATTGTTTCGTCCACAGGTGTTCCCTTAGTATTGGGATTTTGAGGTGCTTCGACTGCTATATTTATCTTATTCTTCGTGTACCGTATGCGCTGCGTTTAAGAGTCACCTAATGTTCGTGCTGAAATTCCCAGTAAATGATGATTTTCTCCGGCTTTTTCTTTTATCTGGACTTTGCCTCTGTACAGATGCTCGAGAAAAGGACAAGTGCTATGCACGCGCTGGGACGACTGGCTACAACGGAAGAAGTGGCCCACTGCATCGCCTTCCTGGCATCTGATGACTCGGCGTTCATCACGGGAATCACGATGCCCGTCGATGGGGGCTTCCATCTTCTGTCCAGCGTGTCGGATCCCGCCCCATCTTTGGACACCGAGAAGACTGCGTGAGCAGCCAAGAGTGTAGCCTTGCTGTACAGTGCTTGTACTGCCAGGGTACAGTGCAATAGCTAGGGAAACCACTGCCAACTTCATTTTCCAAAGAAGCCATCTGTCTTGCAGTTAATGCAAATTTATTGCAATAGCAATTATATGGACACTCCAGGCGCATTTTTGCGTCGCCGTCGTCATGATGTTCCGTGTAAAGTCCAAGAGCGATAACACCGCATCCGCACGTCGTGCGCTGTATGTGCGAGTGAAAGTACGCTTGGGAAACTGACGATCACGGCTCGATCCGGCGCGCACGAAGGAAGAAAGTGGAAAGCAAACGCGATGTGTTCCGTCGCGCGAAAGGCCATTAGGGGATGGGAGGGAGAGAGGGGGGCGGTGTTGTACTGCGGCAGCAACTGCGCATTTCGCGACCGGGTACAAGGGCAACTGACGATCACGGGTCAATTTCGCGCGCCATATATGGAGGAAAGCCCGGAGGCAGCATGGAAGAGAGGGTGACGGCTTCGACTCCGCCAACAAGTGCGTAATTTACACGGCCGTGTTAGGTCGCCCGTGCCGTATATTGAATATTCCTGCAAGGGATGTGCAGACGGGCTCATAGCTTTCTGCGCGCTGTGTGCTCGCCGCTCTGGCGTGGAAGCGACAGACCGCACGAAAGTCGCTTTGCTCGCAGCTGCTGCTGCGCTTGTTCACACCAGCGTTTTGACAGCGATTATCCGCTATCGCAATTCCTGTCCCAATCTTCCCAAACTGCGACTTTTTTACCGTGGAGATCTTAGAACCTCGCTGGATTTGTCTTGACGTTAGCAGCTTCGCCGAGCTGGGGGAGAGAGAGCTGAGATAGAGTGAAAACAGAGCATAAAAACAGCATCGCAGAGCATAGCGACGTGGCGAGGGTAGGTGGAGCCTAGCGAGGGAGCGGCGCGGCGGAGATAGGTGGTATGATGTCATTGCTCTCCGGTAAAAACCTGTACGCTCGCTTCGGCGGTCCTTTTTCACGCAGTGGAAAAAATTATGCGTGGCTCTGCTATCGTAAACACCAGACACTAGCGGAGCTGGGGGAATGACAGCAAAAGTTAGAGTAAGTGTGCGGTTTGGCACTACTTCACTGGACTTCACCCCAGCTCGACTGGTCTCCGGTGTTTGCAATAGCAGAGCCACGCATAAATTTTTTGATGGACTTGCGCTCTTCATAAAATGTACTCTTGGTCTGTTTGACAATCGGGAGTAAAAAAAGGGACCAATACAACACTTTGCAAACCAATTAAATGTTCGACCAATAGTTCCCTCTGCAAAGGTGAACCGACCAGAACCGTTAACTGGTATGGCGGAGGACGGGCATACTACGTGGTACCTTCGTTGAGCATTGTAGGCTTAATGGCAAAATAAACACATGTGCAGTATGACATACGTCTTGATTATCGTGGACCGGAAGTTTGGGCGATGGTCAATTTTTGTTCTATTGCGATTAGCCATCTCCGGTTGCTTCATGCCCATTCCGGGGACTAAGTGTCTACCTGCCTGCTTGTATATATATGTATCGGACCATTTTGTCGCCAACCTGGTTCACTGGGCAGGGCGTGGTCGAATGCTCAAAGCATCGGGCTGCTGCGCTGAAGGAACGGCTCGGCACCACCGTCGGACCAACTTGGTTCAATGGGTATGTGGCATGTGCCACTTTTGAGCGAACCTCTTTCACGCCGGCATAGGTCACTAGAGATACGAAGCTGGGTATGTGACATTGGGCGTGTGTCGCTTTCAAGTGCATCTCTTTGACGCCGACTGGGAGTACTCGCTATGTGCCTTTCGCTTTTCAACAAACCTCTTTGAAGCCAACTTGGGTAGCTACGTGCCACTTATTATACATGGCTGAACGGTCTCCTAGTGCAAAAAAAAAGAATAATTTAAATTTATTCCGCTGCTTTGTCAGAAGATTTCACCCAAACTAGTCGAATGTTTATTCACGCAAGCGCCACGCGCACACTTCGTGGCGGCGCCGCTGAATGACGTAGCGTGTTCAGCGGGGAGCGAGAGTGGAATGCGGCTACACACGCCTCATACATAACGCGTCTCTGCTGCGGAATTACCACCTGTAGCTACATTGCTTTAATGCTAATCGCAATAAAGGCGACATTCATCACAAGATATATATTCTGGCGTTTTTTGTTTTTTTTTTTACAACGGTGCCTCGTGCCATAAGCCTGACATATGGGAGTGTGTGGGCAAAGATAGGAGTGCATTGAACAATTTAACCGCGCTGTGGAAAAAATTACTTGAACTGACTATCGGTCCCTTCACGCTGTCCCTACCGAATGCCTCGCGGGATTTCTACGGCTGCAACTCCCTGCGTGCTTCAATGACGTCGCTGCCCACCAACCCCGCCTACACTCTGTCGAGTTACTTTGAATACCGCCACAAGCCATAATATACGCCTAGCTCTAACACTTTCCGCCCCTGCCCGATGAGGACTACGTTGCCTTCCCTGTTCCTTAGGTTGTCAATAAACGCAATCTCGCGCTCTCCAACACAATGGTGGCAGCCACAAAGAACCGAACCTCCTTTCCCATCCTCAATTTCCCTGCGCCATGTCACTTGCGCATCTGACCTCACTGGCCGACCGTTTGTGGTTTCCGCCCTGACCACACAGAGCCTCGATAGGGTGCTTCATCTCCGTTACCACAGTCAAAGTGATCCTGTGGCCGCTTCACACGTATGATATCAAACGAACTTGATCCGGCACAGGCCGCCCTTCGCCACGTCTTCATTTCCTACGGGGATATGTTTGTCTTTAGCGAGTGTCCTTTGGGCGAAACCTGTTTCGTTAGCCATCGCATTCATACCAGCGATGCGAGTCCTATTCGCTGGAGGCACTGTCGTGTCAGCACCTGAATTTCCCGTTATACAGCAGGAAGAGGATAAACGGCTAGGGAAACGCGTAAATTAGCCCTCTTGAAGCCCTTGGGCCTCGCCCATTGTACTTGTTAAAACGGGCTACAACTGATGGACATTTTGTGTGAACTTCCGCCACCTCAACCGAATTACGAAGAAGGATGCGTATCCTTTCCCACGTATCGATGAAGCGGTCAAGTGCTTGAACGGCGCCATGCATTTCTCGTCCATCGACCTGCGCTCAGGATACTGAGAAATCGCTCCGGGTGAGCAAGGCGGAGAAAAAACGGCTTCATGACTGCTAATGGCCTCTATAAGTTCAAAGTGCTATTCTTTCACCCATGTAACGTTCCTGCTACTTTCAAGCACATGATGGACTCTCTCCTTCCAGGCTTCAAATGGTTGATATGTTTTTGTTACCCGGGCGAAGTTATTTAGTTTTTTTCGCTACCTTCGAAAGCCATCTCACGCGTTCGTCCAACGTACTTGATGTTTTCCGCCGTACTCGTATTCAGATTAACACCCCGAGATATCGCTTCAGACACAGTCAAATCTGCGCACCTTGCGTCAAAATCCGTACGGTCGCACGCATCGGCACTCCAAGCGTCTTGTCTCGAAGGTAAACGCCCGGACTTCTGGGCAGCGCCACTAGAAGCTGCAGCTTGTCCTGAAGGAAGATCTAGAGCAGCTAGCGAGAGCCTAGTGGCCGCGTGGTTGATTTTGCAGTGCAGGCACTTAACTGGAGCTATCGAAAAATAAATTACCAATAATTATCAGTTAATTGTCCAGACATTTGCTTAACGTACTCTATATCTATAGAGATTACAAGTCTGAACATGTACGCGCGTCTTACGCCAAGCGATAACATTCTAACGGTGGTGAAATGCTGAAGGCATGTCATTAGAAGAAAGATGGTGTAGTACAGTTGCCTTAAACATTAGCTGAACCATGGTGCGCGGGGCTGAAGTAGCGCCAAGACTGCATGGCGGCACTGACATGCCAAAAATTCGAGAGCTAAACAGTTTCCCGATCAATGGAATTTAGTAAATGAATATAGCCTTTGTAAATGTAGCCGGGCAGCCTTAAAGCCTCTTCCACCACGGTTAGTGTATCGGATGGAGCTCAATTTAACACGATTATACGTTTGTCTTGATGGCCGACGGTGTCCCTTAATTTTTTTTCTTTCAGTTTTAACCTGAGACGTCCAAGCTATTTTCCGCAAAGCTCTCATCCAAAAATTTCGGCATTTTTTGTTCAACGCACATGTCCGTGCTGCCAGATCTGTTTGAAATAACGCGCCGTGGTTGCTTAGTGGCTTTGACGTTGCGCAGCTAAGCACGAAGTCTGGGGATCAAATCCCGGCCGCGGCGGCCGCATTACGATGGGGACTAAATGCAAAAACGCCCGTGTACGTTGCATTGAGTGCGCGTTAATGAAACCCAGGTGGTCAAACTTAATCCGTAGCGCCTAATACGGCGTTCATCATAATCTGATCGTGGTATTGGCGACCAAAATCCCAGAATGTTGTATTTAGTACAAGAACCCGCAGCTTTCTCCCTGGTGACATCTGGCTACAGCGCTCTCAATGGTAACGGCGTCCCCTCCTCCTGCAGACCTCACATTGCGGCGACGCCAACGTTCTGCAGACGGTCTGGCGACGGCCGCGTTTGCAGCTCGTCGGCAGGAATGGACTCATCGCCAGGCAGAAGATTTTGCTGTAACACTGAAACGGCCCTCCAACAACGCGACTGCCATGATATTTCTTGTTGCTCATTTCTAGACGTGCTGCTCTCTTTTCTGTGTGGTTTTCACCTTCTCAAAGAACATTTTGCATACTCGCAGCAACAAATGTTTAAACACAGCGTTGCGTGTTTCAAAACCTGTTTACATAGCAGACAAATTTTCCGGACAAGCCCGGATGCCAGCGCCAGTACCAGAACGGCGCATCTGTTTACATCGACACGCCAAGGCTTGTAATTCACTTCAGATATAATATAAACCATGCAACTGTTAGATCGTATACACTCTAAAAAACACCATTTGGGGTCTATATCTTCCACACAACAATAATCGCCATCTGCCTTGCTTGCGTTTACTTTCATGAAAACCCAGCGCCCGCTACTTTCCTGTCGGCAGCGCTATGTCATGCTGATAACGCGCATGCCGTTCATTACCGGGCTCGCAGCGTTAAAGAAAGGAAATGTTGACAAGACGGAAGACGTTTATTGTTCTGTGGCAAGATATGACTCAAAAGGTGTAAACTTTTCTTAGAGTGTACTCATATGAAAAGCGTTACCCCGAGTCGCGCATGTATGAGTGTCAAGGCCCTTTCGGCCATAGATGTTCATATCGTTCTATAGCAACCCCTGCCTTCGACAAAAGCTACCAGGAGACACAGACGGGCTGGTATTAGTAGCTATTTTTCGCTCCCCTAATTCTTCATTATGCATTCAGTTTACAAGCTCGTTAAGGTAATGTTATCAGAAGCTCTGAGCGAGCGAGGCGGGGCTGCATAGCCCTCGTTATAGCGAAGTTTTCTCACACAAACGCAAATGCCACTGCTGATACTGTTGGCAATCATTAAAGCCTATCTGCTACAAAATTTTGGTCGCACAAAGAATGTTGGAATCCTTCTAGAGTAATAGGCATACTAGTGAGAATGGGCAGGCCCTAGGCACATGGGCGTGCAATCAGACCGATTAAAAGCGCTCGATGAGCGATACACTGAAGTTGTTGTAGTGTATTATTGACAACGTCATTTGCTGTCCGCTGAAATGACTAGGGCAAAAAAATTTCAGCGCTGCCAGGACACCGAACAACACTCACAGGACTTGGCCTAGAAGGCTGTGGTAACGTTCTGTGTTCAGGCAACCTAACCGTGTTGTGAAGTAGGATTTGGTTTTCTTCAGTTTAATGCCCTGTTAATGGACAAGGGAGAAAAAACACTGTACTCCCTATCAACTCAAAGGTGTGTCACAGTATTCTATCAAACAGCGCACTTCACACTGTATGCATAAACACCCTTCGTCGCTACCTTGCATATGAAATCTAGCCACAGCTTTTGCGCAATGGACGCAACCCAATCTCTCCCGTTGGCTCAGCATCGAAACGAAAACAGGCCGAGTAGACTGTGACGCAGTGACTGGATCCTGGGCTACAGTCGATGAATTGGGCACCGGACACCATGGAGATATTTGGCATGCATTGAAATAAATAACGAAGCACTCAAAAAGCAATGATGGATCTAAGTACCTGAGACCCCGGTTTCATTTGCATGTGGTACACGGCACATATGGAGGACGTATGCCGCCGTTGCCAGCATACTGAGGAGCCAGAGGCCTAGCTGAGCCAACGTTCAGTACTGTCCCTGGTGCTCATATAGCGAAGCAACTTGCTCTAGTGGTGCTCGCACGCAGCTCGGTCACCCTCTGCTGGCAACTCAATGTCTCGGTCGCAGTCTGCCTCCTGGACTTTGGTGCTTCGTAGTGCTGACTTCTGCTACTCTTCCTCCTCCTGCGAGCACCAGCAAAGATGAATCGCGAATCCAGCAACCCTACTGAAAAATCCATATGCCCCATAACTCCCATATCTAACAATCCGATATGAAACATAGGATCCCAAACAAAAACCCGTTTTTCCTATATGTCATATGTGTTATTCGATATAGGAGTTATGGGGAATGCGGGTTTTCTCCGCCACTCCCTTAAACTTAGGTGATGGGTGAGAGCTGCGACACCAGCCGGGCAGGCCTGACACCAGCTGACACCAGTTCCAGTTGACGCCAGCGGGAAAGGCCAAGTCACGTTGAGGTGCGCACGCAGTGCGTAGTTCCAAGACACACCATAACTTGCTGTGACACGGTTTTCGCCATGGCTGAGGTGAAAGGCTTCTTCAAAAGGCTCGATGAGCTCGGGCCGTTGCCTGGAAAGTCTCAAAGTTGCCTGGCGTGAAGATCGGAGAAGGTGCAGGTCACTAGCCTTGAAGGTGTTACTAGGCAGTGGCGCGAATCACACGCAACTGCCCGTGTCATGTAGAGTGGCTGGACTCGACTGCTTGGCGGACTGAATCCAGAGTATCTTATGGCAGGCCTCTAGCTCCTCAACAAGTCCGCTAACTTTGTTGATCGCTGTCTGAAGATGAAGGTCTTTAACTGGACCATCAGCGACGCAAGTCTGCCGCACTTCTGCAAAGCCCCCAAAACCTTTCCCAAAGAGTGGTCCAAGGTCCTTAGAGTCTGGATTAGCAGGTTGCCTAGAAAAACTATATAGTCACCATTGGGCTTTCAGAGTGCCTGCTGTCCCTGGTAAAGGGACACCTTCACATACCGAAAAGCCGGGGTGGGGGGAGGAGGCACGTCTGCAAACTGTGAACAACCACCACTGAAGCGTACACAGCAGCATGTCCCACTCTCTTGCCGAGCCCATACTGCGCCAGTGCTTCGCCCATCAGCTTTTGCACGCTCCAGGCGGGGTTGGCGTTAACAAAGCAGCAGCCGGTTACGAGCACGATGCGTGTACAAACTCAAATTGAGGATGAAGGGGGCTGACCCACATACGCCGAATGTGGATACGAGCCTGACATCCTGTGTTAGGGCAACACTTTGCCATTTCCAGCAGCAGCATTGCAAGCTGTTCCAGCTCCTAGCGGCGACCAGGCAGCAGCCCGAAGACCAGCCGTTGACGGCCCGTAGCTTGACTCCAGCGAGCTCAGTTCGCATGGGAACTCTCGCGTGTCCACCATGCCTGGATCGAGCAGGTTGCCTGCCAGCAGGCTGACTAGTTCATCGGTCCCTTACTGCTGCCGCTGTTCTACATACTGATTACAATAGAAGGACGATTCTGAAATGATGGCAATGGTACGACGAGAGCGTGGCAACATGGTGACAACTTTATGACGGCAATGGTCTGACGGTGACTGCATCACGACGAAGCAATGACAATTTTGATACGACGATACCGGCATGATAACGACTGAATGACGACAGTATCGTTAGGACGAAATGACGAAGGAATGACGTAAATGGAACAATGGAGGTAGTATAATTTATTTATTTATTTCTTCATACTGTCAACCCTCTGCTGAGGGTTCTTACAGGGAGGGTTTAAATACAGGCAGACCATATATACAGGTACATCAAGTGGCAGCGGAATCACAAAAATACATGTTTAACAATTTTTCAAATTCACAAACATCACTGGCTTCTGCCACAAAGCTTGGTATTGCGTTCCAGAGTTCAATCACGGCAGGGAAAAAAGAAAAGCGGAACACATCACTATGAGCAAAGTATGGACGTAAAACATATTGATGGTTAACACGACTGCTTCGTTTTCCTGGAAGATGCACATACTCATCTTTGTTGATTTTTAAATGTCCATGTAGTATTCTGTAAAACACTTTCAGACGATTTTTTAGCCTTCGTACCTCTAGTGTTTCCAGTTCACAAGACTGCAACATCAGTGTAACGGATTCTAAACGGCGGTACTTTGAGCATATGAAGCGCGCGGCACGACTTTGAACTTTTTCTAACTTTGTAGTCATTTCTTTCTGATGAGGGCTCCAGATGACTGAGGCGTATTCAAGTAAAGGTCTAACAAAAGTTTTATAAGCCATCAGCTTTACATCTCGCGAAGCTTGACCTAGTTTTTGCCTTAAGAAACCTAATCTCTGATTCGCCTTCGAGCACACATTTTCTATGTGCGTATGCCATGTCAGATTATGCGTAACTGTAACACGTAGATACTTAAACTGGTTAGCACGAACTAACAAATTACCATCGATGTAATAGTTAAAAGGCAGAACGTTTACTTTCTTAGTCATATGTGTGTATGTTGATTTATTGTAGTTTATATTCATACCCCCTAATTTACACCATCGGCTGAAATTTTCTAAACAACGACTAATTCTGAGTTGATCCTGAACATTGGTTACGGTAGAATAAATTAGGCAATCATCTGCAAAAAGCTTCATTTTTACCGGTTCTGCAATAACAGAAGAGATATCGTTTATATATATAAGAAATAACAGTGGGCCCAAGACTGACCCCTGAGGAACACCTGAAAGCACTTGGAGTGGACTCGACAGGCTGCCATCTAAACTTACAGTCTGTTTACGATGACTTAAATATTCTTTTATCCATAGCACTAATCTTTCATCGATACCTATTTCTCTCAGTTTAAAGATCAGCTTATTATGCGGAACCTTATCGAAGGCTTTTGCAAAATCTATACAAATGACGTCAATCTGATGCTTCTCATCTAAGACGGTTTAATGAGAATTTTATGATGATTCTAAAATGATGATGACGGTGTGTACCATAACGTTACAATTATCTATGACGATGATGTCGTGATGACGACATGAAACGTCAGATGACGAAACTGCAGTGAACAAGATGTAACGAACACAATACTATTATGACGACGGTACAACGAATGCAAGGCGATGACTGTATCACGGCGATGGCATTACAACGGCGGCGGGAAGAAGAGGAGGATAAAACATTTATTTAATGAAATGAAAAACTGGCGACGAGAGCTTCCGCTTCCGTATCGTCCCAGTGAGGGAACCCCTCACTCTAGGCATCATACGCCTGCCGCCGCCCACAAGCCGCTACTGGTCACGCGGGTTTGAGCTGGACAGGACAGCCTCGCACTATGAGGGGGAGGGGTTCGCGATTCAGGGACGGTCGGGAGCGTTGGAGCAAGCCTAAGCGTGCATGCATGGGGTGTGTACAAGAAGGTGGCAAGGGGAGGGGGTTGTATGGTACAGCCAGGTGAGAGTACAGGGGTAGAGGGGAGGGTGTTGAGGCACACACTGCAAAGTGCGCACACCTGTGGGAGGATGAGGTGGATTGTATAGAGTAAGACAGACTTAGGGGAGCAACCCTCACTCGGGAGTAGGCAGTTGCCTGGCAGAAACTGCCAACAAATGGCAGCAGGAGTGGTGTCCTAGTCAGCGCGTTGCTCCGCACCCAGCTGCCTCAGTGCATCTTTAGAAAGCCAGTGCCGACACTGGTGCATTGGAGGTGAGCGCTGTAGTTTAAGCATGAACGTTATAAAGCATCCTTTACAGCTCGAGACCGTGATCAAAAACACCTATCCCAAAACTCTGCTCACAGTAAAACATTCTAGTTACACACTCGCAACCGTCCTGTGAGTTTTTCTTTTTGTGATTTGTCAGCAACAAGCCCATTAAAAGACATGACAGCAATATCTACCTCTAGGAAGGTATACCTGTGTGGCTGGTATGCACAATAACGGAGAATAATGCTTTCAGAGGCTAATAGGAAGGACCGTACCGGGCCGGGTACACATGGTATTTTAGGGGTCTGCCCTAGGTCGGGCAAAAGAAAGAGGCCCCTGCAGTGCTCTGGTGCAAAGAGCGCGTGCTGTGAAAAACGAATGCAACAGGTGCTGACTTTACGAGCTAACATAAAATCCAGATAAATGAGAGACCATATACCTTACCGTGAGATTATCAAATCTTTAGCCAACTTTTGCTGGTATGACAAAGTCCGACATGGCTGTGGACGACACAAATCACGCCGGCTGGAAGACGCAACAGCGTAGGCTTAGCCTGTCACACCAGCAACAACGTCTAGCCCAAGCCCAACTTGCGTAGCGCTGGCGATCCGGCTGCGGAGCTCTGCACAGCGCACTTCTTCACTACAGCTACTCCCTCGCTGAAGACGGAGCCACACAGGTGGCCTAAGGCGTCGTGAGGACGAAGGGTTCCTGATACAGCTTGAAGAGTTCTACGTGCACAGTTTCGCGGCCTCGGCGACGCGGGTCCGCAGGGGGCGTCAGAGGTTCGATGGCGGAGTTTACATGAGAATTTTGCTGTAGGACCCAGTAGGGTCCCTGGTATCTGAAGACAAACTTTGAGGAGACAGCTGGTGTCGAAGTAGGAGGTACCCACGACAAAACCAGAGTGTCCGGCGAAAACTGGTGGTAGGGGAGCACGTTGTCATGACGAAATTTCTGTAGCACTTGTTCTTGCGTTGTAAGTGAGCGTGCTAGTTGTCAACGTTATTCTGCATACCAGGTGGCTTCGGAAACTGGTGTACCTTCTGACACGTCTGGACGGTAAGGAAGAATACTGTCAGTGGTAGATGATTCTCGGTCATATTGTAGAAATAAGGGAGAAAAGCCCATCGTTCTCTAATGTGCTGTATTGTAGGCGTACGTGACATAGGGAAGGACGAAGTCCCAGTTGGTGTGGTTGGAGGCGACATACATCGAAAGCATATCGCCAAGAGTTCGGTTAAAGCGCTCTGTGAAGCCGTTTGTTTGCGGGTAATATGCGGTGGTACAGCGATGAATAACGCGGCATTCAGTGAGAGGTTTTTGAATGACATCGGCGAGAAAGACGTGGCATATGTCTCAGGAGTTCGCGGGGAACGCCATGACGTAGAACGAAGAGTTGAAGCAGGAAGGAGACAACGTCACGAGCCGTTGTTGCATGCAGAGCGGGTGTTTCTGCATACCTCGTGAGATGGCCTATAGCCACAATGACCCAGCGATCGACAGCCGTTGTGTATGGCAGAGGCCCGTATAGGACTATCGCAACCTGGTAAAAGGGTCGCGAAGTGTACTTCAAAGGTTGCATTGGTCCCGAAGAGCGCCAATGATCATGCTTGTGGCATGGACAATCTGTGCAAGAGCGAATGTACTTTTGCACAAAGGTGTACATATCACGCCAATAAAACATATTGGGCAGTCTGGTGTAGGTCTTGAAGACACCAGTGTGTGCGCACTGATTATTGGCGTGGAAAGCCGCGCATACATCAGCGTGGAGGTGCCGGGCTATCACTAGCAGCTATTTGCGGCCGTCTGAACGGTAGTTACGGTGATAGACGATTCCGTCGCAAATGGCAAAATGCGAAGCTTGTTGGAGTAGCGTTCGAGATGCTGGGCGTGCAAGCGTATCAGAGAGGTAATCGAACAAAGTTCAAATCCAGAAGACCTTTCGCTACTCCAAAGTCATGTCGACAGAAGCTAAGGCAAGAAGCGGGTCGTCTAGGACGGAGACACTGACAATCGATAGGTGACAGGCGAGCGCGAAAAAGCATCGGCATCGGTGTGCTTCTTGCCTGAGCGGTAGACAATCCGGACGTCGTACTCTTGGAGCCTCAGTGCCCACCTGGCTAGGTGGTCGGTGGCCTTACAGGTATTGACAAAATTTCGGTATGGCCCAGATGATCACAAGACGTTCTTTTTGCGTGACTGAATAATTCGCTTCAGCTTTCGTGACAGTGCAGCTCGTCTAAACAACAACATATTCTTGTTAGCCGGGCTTTCGCTCGACGAGCACAGTGCCAAGACCAACACCGCTAGCATCTGTATGGATTTCCGTGGGAGCAGTTGCATCGAGACGGCGCAGTATTGGTGGTGATGTGAGCAGCCGACGTAGCGTCGCAGAGGCATCATCGTAAGCCGGAGACCACGTGGAACGATTAGGGACCGAAGATGCTCTGTCAGCGGTGCCATAATCGAGGCGAAATTTCGAATGTAGCGGTGGAGGTACAAACACAGGTCAATGAAATCGCGCAAGTCTTGTAGATACGTGGGCTTCGGGAATTCTTTAACAGCACCGTAGCTTATCGTCACCAGGAAAAACGCAGTCCTTCGACACGACATGTCCGAGAATGGTCAGCTTGCGCGCCGCAAAGTGGCATATTTTTCAAGTTTAGTTGGAGGACAGCGCCACTGCGACAGCCTAAAACCTGCTCCAAGCGATGGAGGTGAGTAGGGAAATCTAGTGCGAACATTAATTACTGCATGATCTAAATAACACACGCACGTGTTCCATTTGAGGCCTCGCAAAATGGCCGCGGGCGCGTTGCAAAGGCAGAGTGACATCACACGAAATTCGTATAAGCCATTTGGTGTGATGAAAGGAGTTTTTGGCTTATCGTCTGCAGCCATAGGCACTTGCGAGTAACCTGAGCATACATCGAGGAAGGAACTCTGCGCCTTGTAAGCACTCTAGGGCGTCGATACTCGGCAATGGATAAACATAATTTCGGGTTGTTTTGTTTACATGGTAATCCACGCAAAACCGAATGAAGCCATTCTTCCCTAACTAAAACAATGGCAATGCCGATGGACTGTCGGATGGTTCAATGGCGCCACGATTTTGCAATTCACCTACTTGCTCATCAGTGGCGCGGCACTCTGTCGACGGTACACGGTATGGCCGCTGTAGTAGCGGTGAGCGCGCACCGATGTCAATCCGGTGACATACATTCGTCGTTCCGCCCAGAGAAGTGGTATCGGTCTCAAACGCAGGTCGAACATTGTCGAGGAGACGGTGAAGGTCATGGCGTTGCTTGGAGTTTAAGGCTTTGTCGATGACGTGGCTGAAAACGTCTTCAGGCGATGTAGCACTTACGTGACTACAGTAGAGGTGTTGACCTCTGACGATTCAACAGAAAGTTGAAATGTGGTAAGGGTATCGTAAGGCTCCACAGTTCCGAGATATTTGCCGCTAAGCAAGGTAATTGGGAATGGGAAGTGGTTGTACAGAGGAAGGTGAGTCGCACCAGCTTGAAGGCGAAGCAGTGCAGTTGGGAGCGGTGAGAGCTGACGATGAATGAAAGCAGTGGAAGGTGTGAAGAGTGTGGTAGAGTCGGAGGCAACGGAACAGGATACAGGTGCCAAAACTGATGTATGCGGAGGCATGCGGAGATGTCGTCAGTGGGAGATAACTTGGCGCAGGAAAGTGAAACGTCGTCAGATATGGCATTGACAAACGAAGAGAAGGCGACTTCTGTACTGGAGGAATCAATGACAGCTTGGTGATCGAAGAGAAAATCAAAAACTGAAATAATACCATGGGAACAGTGGAGAAGAACGACAAACTCTACTATTCCTTGAATTTAAAATCTGGTGATACAAGCAGCCATCGGCTGGACGTGCAGAGCTGTGGCCGTGTGGAGTAATGAACCAAAGAAAGGCACCGTGACTTTTCGTATTCAGTGGCCTAGTTTTTCGGTAATTAGAATTATGGCGGCGCCTGTGTCAATTAAGGTAAGCACAGAGACATCTTCAACAGCGCCATCAATAATGTTTGGTGGCGGAAGAAGAGGCCTTGTGCTTGGCGACGATGACGCAGTTCTTGCCTCGGGAACTGTACCGCTTAGTTTTTCGTGCCAGTGGTAGAGGGACGTCAGCGCATCGGTAAGAGCGAGTGCCGACGGAGAGAAGGAGAACGGCGGTCAGAAACTGGTCGAAGGCTTCGGCGGGGAAGTTGTAATTCGCGGTCAGGAGCGTAAGACAACCGATGGTCGTACGCAGCTGTGCGTGGGTCATCACGTGGATCAAGTGTACGGCGGCGGCACAGGCGTGCAACGTGTCCGGGAAGGCCACAGGAATAGCAGATGGGCTGATTGTGCGCTGTGCGTCAGGGATTAATTACTCAATGGGCTGGTGGTCGTGGCGGTGTGCCGGTAAAAACAGGGCTAGGTATCCGAGGTGGAGCCCGGAATGTCGGTCTTTGTGGTCGTGCGACGGCGGCGGCGTAAGTCAATCGGGTGGTGACCTGAGGTACCCGCTCCTGTGGAAGGACATGGGACACTTGTTCTTGTATAACGTGTCGTGAGGTAGCACTAAGGGACGAAATTGACTAGGGCGGTTTATATATGAGAGACAGGTGGCGAGCAACTTCTTCCAGCATGAAAGCCTTGATCTGCAAGAGGAGGGTGGGAACTTTGAAAGCTGGGGTTAGGCCGGACAACGATTCCTGATGTGGAACAGGGCAAAGCCCTTATAAAAATTTCTAGCAAAAATTTTCAGACTGTCTTTATATTATTACTAGAACCTAGCAACAGTCAATTGAAGTCCTACCAACTGTCGTTATGCATCCTAACAACGCTCTAGTAACACCCTAGAAACAATTGACCACCAACTCCCAATGAGCACCAACGTGTTCATATGATGTCTTCAAGCTTCCTAACAATTTCATATGAACATTTGTCTTCATAGACTCTAGTAATATTCTAAAGAAGAATGTTCATACATCTTCTGCCAACTTCCTACCAACCACCTGTTAACATTCTTCCAATTAATGAATGTTTGTAAACGTTCGGCCAACTTCCTACAAACCCTCTGTTTAGAGGTCTTTATGTACTATATTAACATTCTTCAAATAGAACAATATTTGTAGACGTTGCGAACCTCCTACCAGTCACCTATTAACATTTGTGTTTATACACCCTAGTAACATCCTCGCAACAATCAGACACCGTATTTCAATCAAAGCATGTTCATAGATAGTCTGTAAACATTCTAGTAACCGTCAACCAATCCAAGTCTTTAGGCTGTGTAGTAGCACTAGGCAACATTTTATATACATGTGCTTATGTACTTGCTACTGACGTTTTACTAGCCCCCTAGTAACATTTCTCCTACATGCGACCTAGCAGCACAGTGTAAACATTTGTCATTATGTGTGAACATGTTGGTAAAAAGCAATATGCAACCTAGTAGGTGCATGTACATAGAGAGCAGATGCAAGTTTGCACTAAAATAAGTTTATTCACCTACTAATATGTACAGAAAATTATGAAAAAGGCATTAGAGGAATTACAAAAATAATAAATAAACAATCACTTAGTTGATTACGGCATGCCAGCTGTCGTTAATCTCTACCAAACATCGATAGTAATTTATTTCTTTTATATTCTGAGCTGTATGCCGTTGGGAATGTTTGCAGAGTGAATCCTGCACAGAAAAAAAGATGACCAATGTTAAAATCATGTTCAGGATAGCACGTCACATATATAGAAATGCTTTTTAACGAAGTTAACATGCAAATTCCCATGAATTGTAGCCGTCATTCCTGTATAATTGCAGAAGAAATGGAAAAGATGGGGCCCATTTTGCAATGCTATCCTTTGCTGCGCTGTGCGCAAGATCGTTTCCGCAAAAAAAGGGGAACAGCCTAAAGGTATTGCTATTGCCCCCAAAATTTTGGCCTGAACAATTTCACTTTCCCAAAATGTCTTCTTAACCAATTTTCTGCGTAAATAATTTACACCCTCAAAAAGTCAATTACGTGGTTTATTCATGGTGGAATTTCTAGCGCGCACAATAGAAAAGGATGCAGGAAAGGTTGACACACGTGCGCTTACTCACAACTGTTTATTTTTGGAAAGGAACAGAACATAAAAGCGCCAGCTTACTGCAGCGAGCATGTGGAAAACGAGTCATAAATTTTTATATACACAGATTACAAAGCTTGAAGCATTATTCAAGAATACAAATTATTTCTCAGTGATAGCAACCAGTGGCCGACTGATGCAATTTTAAGCACGTCTTATTATATGGAACGCTTCTGTAATTTCACGTGTTCGTTTATTTTTATTCGATAACAAAATATCAGTGTCAAAAATACCGGTTCCCAATGACATAGGTTGCAATGGTTAGACAAGTGCGAATTATTTTCTTTTACATTCGCACTTGTCTAACCACAGCAACCTATGTCATTGTGAACCGGTGGGCTGCAACCTGCGTCATTGTGAACCGTGAAACTATACGCTGAATATTTCACTGCCTCTCATCCTGTGCAGCCGGAGTAGAAAAGAGCAAAGAATGTGTTCATGATCAGACAATATTAACCGCACATTAAGTGAATGCGACCGCTCTGAAAACGTAGTGTTTTTGTACGTAGTGTGTTTCAAAACGTAGTGTGTTCAGTACCCTTCGTGTTTGTAGCAACTTCAAGTGAACCGCATGACTCGGCATAGTTCAAGTGTGTAAGAAAATCATTCTTAAAACATTTCACGTAATTACAGTTCGCGCTATACTAACCTGCCAAAATGTGGCATAGGAAACTTAAATCAAAATAATCTCAAAATATTATGTTTATGAAAAATGATGGAAAAGAACATACCTTTCTATTATAATTTGGACACAGACAAAACTTCGGCGCAGTGCTGTCTTGAGGAACAGCAGTGTGCTACTTGTTCAGAGTGCAGTTTAAAACACGGACAAGACCAATATATAGTACCAAGTTGCAGAAACGTTCACATCACGGAACGAAGAAAGCGCCGTGCGCTTCGCAAGCACCGCGCTGGTTGGCTTGTATCGCTGAATCAGCCACAACACAGCATAAGCATAAAGAGCAGCAAAAATAGCTAGATTGCCTCTACAATACACGACCAAACACCTCCATCGCTCCCACCAAACCACGCCGGCGTCTCAAAGGAACTAATATCAATGGCGATGGTATCCTTGTTCGCCTCTACTCGGACCACTGTAAAGTTTGTGCGCATGCGCGAGCGAGGCATGTGACCTTCTTTCCATCCACCCGCATCGCCTTGACCACCGCCGAACCATGCACCCTCCCCCATCTCCCATACCTTGTGAGGCTTGAATGACACCTAGACATTCATCACTTCTCGGTGACAGATGTGGCGGGCCTTTGTGTGCGCATCCCCGTCCTGGAACTGCACTTACAGGGAGGAATGCACCGTATGGCCGTGGTTGAAAAAGAACCTGACAAGACAGCCGGCTTGATTTTGTAGTGCCGTTAGGGGCTGTATAAATTAATCTTTCGAGATAATTATTTTTCTGACAACCGACTCCTTTCTCCAAATGTGATAAAAATAGATAAATAAGATCATATAGGGTGAATTATGTGGTTATTATACTTTGCACAAAAACATCGTTTAGCACTAGCCGCTTTCGAAGACAAAAAATTCCTTCATGGCGGCCAGCGCAAAATAATGCTGAAATCTATTGTAGTAGTACTTCTATAGTTAAATAGGTGTCCAAAGCGTGGCGGCTATGATATTGCCGGTTTTCAGACGCCCGAAGCACGGCAAAAGCATGGCCTTTGATATTCTAGATCTTCGTCCCCGGAATGCCATAATTACGAATGTCGTAAGGGCACCGCAAAACCTTATCGGTGCTCACAATTTTGTCGCCGTGTTAGAAGCGAACGCGCTCGATATTATGAGTGAATAGTTATCACTTTTCCTTCTGTTCTCTTGCACAGTAAGCTACCATCGCCGTAAAGCAGATCAATAGACACAGTTACTTTGCCTTCACTTTGATGCAATGTCCTCTTAGTTTCCTTTAATGTGCAGAAGCCGTCGGTATGAGGCGGAGACAAAAGCGTGCGGATAGGAACGCGAGTAAAGCAACCTTTTTTTAAATACAGTAAGGTTAATTTCATTCTTTTTCACAGAAAGATGTCACTTGCAAAGAATTAAGCTTTTCTTTGGGCTGGCTGGCTGGCTGGCTGGCTGGCTGGCTGGCTGGCTGGCTGGCTGGCTGGCTGGCCAGAACAACGTCTAGCCCGAGCCCCACTTGCGTAGCGCCCAGCCTTGGCGTTGCGCTGCTGAGGTCGAGGCACGGGTTCAATCCTCGCTTCAGCGGCCACATTCCGATGGGAGGGAAATACTAAAGCGCTCGTGTACCGTGCATTAGGTGCGCATAATGGCACGCCCCTTCCCCCTCTCCTCTTTGTGCTGAAAATAAATTCAGAGCCCCTCACTACAATATGCGTCATAACCCGATGGTGTTTTAGCACGTAAAACCTCGTAATATATTTAAATTCTATGAGTAAAGGGAAAATAAGTCACCTGGGTAAGAAGATAACGAACCACCGAATTTAACTTTCTGGCTTCCAGAATATAGCTCTATATCGCTCTATAAATTATCAGATGTGATCGCAACCACGGCATTTATATCTAAAATTTGCGCTCCCGCCACGGGTGGTCTCTCTAACCGCCATGGCAGGGGATTCGTCTGCTGTTTCGTGAGTTCTTACTGCAAGCTGTCACGGTATGGTGCCTCCTTAGAAGCAATACTTCAGAAGGCTTATGTAATTGCTATTGCACTTGCTGAAATTTTCATACCAGTGTAATGAAAAGCGAACGCCTAGCAATAAGGGCGTCTAGATTTAAACGATTTCATAGGACCCTCCCACCACCGGAGAACTATTTGACCGTAATTACGTTACAAACCGCACTGACTGTCATTATCCTTTAAAAATATTAGTCATACGGAAGTGTCAACTTAGAAATGAAGTGGCGCGCTCAAGCGACAAGTACTGTGGATGTGTGGACGAAAAGCTCCAAATGCATTAGCCAACTAGAACGAAAAGATGTATTATATTCTATTCGGTTTCATTTCCAAGTGAGACAATTCGTAACCTTCCGGTTCATCACCGGTTAATACAAAAATAAACAGTTTTTTTTTTCTTCGGGTTTGATGATTAGACTGCAACGTCACAAATTAAAGCGCCTCGACCAACCTTATATGCCGCATCCATGAGATATGATTAATTTGTGATATTTGCGGAAACACGCTTTTGTCGAGACATCAACGTTTGCCAAGTGAAAGATCCCATTAAACCAGCACAAGTTAGTAAAGAGACCGCAAGAGCGGTTGCCTTGTCCCAATTACTCTCTATGTGCGCGATTCTGTAGCACTCGGTGTCACGGCAGTGGTCTGACCAAAGCATGCGGTCACGTAATTCTCTCTACTAGCTGATGTGATCCGCTGTGCCGTTAGCCTTTTTTATGTTTGGTAATTGTAGAACAGAATGATAGCTGCGAACCTCAGGCATTCGCGCAGCTGTGCGCCAAGTACGCCGGCGGCATGGCAGTCAACGTTCTCTGGCGCGTCCCTGTACCCGGCTACAGACACGCAGCAGCAAAATTCTGCACATGTAGAAAGCAAGTTGATTTCAACACAGGCGGACAGCGGTGGTATTGGTGAAGGTCGTACGGGAAATTGTGCAGACCGAATATCCGCAAGTCACTTCGTCGCACACCAATGATAAAGTACATCCGGTCGGTTGCTGTCCCTGACCTTCGCTTCTGCCGCGCTGCGCCCACTCGCGATGTGCACATCTACAGATGGTTTCATTGCGCTCAATGTGGGCACATCTGTATGTCACAATGGGTAAAACGCTATGCATCCGCAAAAAACCGCGTAGCTTCTCGTTGGCTACAATGCTATCTCCAATTCTGTAATGGCTTCACCTTTTTCTCTATAGAGTACAATACCAGGAGGCGAATGAGTGCATTGCGCCAATAAACCTGTTATTGAAAAAATGCGCACGCAGTCATTTAAACAAAAACGCACGGGAACTAAATGGCCGACTTCGTTCTTTCTGCGATTGGAAAAATACTTGCCAAAAGCCAAGCAGTACGTCTATGGAAGATATGCCATTGACGAGCATTTGCCCGTACAATGCAAGTGAATAAATGCAATTAACAATGCTTCTTTCGCCGACAAGTAATGTAGAAAACTACGCTTAATCTATATGTGCACGAAATAACTACGTATTTGTATAACATGTCTGTATGCGAGTGTTTCAATGCCTAGGATAGGTGCAAGAACGTTTGTCAAGCTGCTAGTTAGCAGCTTTTTGTTCTCCTCGCATTCATTTGGTTTTGATGCTGTGAGGAATGCCAAATAAAGTAACTTGACTGTCGGAATTGCGTAAGATATGGGAGAACGGAAAAGCCTGATGTCGTCAGTACGTGTTTCTTTACCTGAGAGCCCCTGAAATACTACAGACTTGATGTATTGAAACGTTCTCTATTAACGCGTTGTCATGTCTACGCTACGAACTCGACGCGAACATATTGAGATACACAGGTCGACGGTGCGGTGCTGGGTGCTGCGTTGAAATGTGCGAGTGTAGCGGCCTCTGAACCCTGAAGTAGGAAATGTAGCCGTGGATCCTCCCATTGTGAACTCTGCTTGTGTCCACAATATAAATGACACCACTTGTGCGTGTTGTTTATATTGTGTCTGAATTTACGAGGTTCGGTCCCAGAGTCTCCTTCGTAAACACCGAAAACCATTTTTTCTGTCGCTTCGAAATATCGATGGTAAAGCTACCGGTAACGATCATCCAGATGTATTGATCTCTGGTATTGAAATGGTAAGATGCCACCGCAATGCGGTTTCTTCTTGTCGCCATAACTGAACAAGTAACTCAGCGCAATAAAAACCACAGACACAAGAAAGGTGGACAAAGACAAGCGCTACTCACAACTGTTTAACGGAAGGAAAGAATTATACATATATCCTCTTCTCACGCATGCGCATACCGAGCAATAAGACTGGGCCCATGTACATCAAAGGCGGTTGAGCAAGAAGTCAAATTCAGCACCAAGTAATGACATAGAAGGCTCACATAAACACCGATGTCTGTTCTTCTTGATAAAGAAGGCCTCCAGTGCAAGTCTGGAAGAGGTGTTCTGCTCCTGCCGAGAATGGTAGTCTCAGAAAATTGAGCGTCACACCCACACACGGTAACATGGGCCTCCATATGTGCGCCCTTATAAGGGCGCGCATATGGGCGCACGATCAAGTTTCCTCACATCGGTAACTTATGTTTAGCACACACTTTTTCTGTAAACCCTTACGATCACGTATCTAATATTCAGCATTGGACGAAGAGTCGCACCTTAAGCTCGCGGACTGTCAGTTGGCCCAGAATATAGAGCTGCAATTTTTAATGCATGGCTGTAGCCAGCCTTAAGTTCATTCGTTTAACTTCATTGTGGTTGTAACAGGAAGAGTGTGAAATGCATCAAGCCGCATTAAAAAGAAACAAATATCCGGCCCTTCGCACATCTTGGAAGCTACGTGAAGCGAAGCTTCTGTGAAGACGGTAATGAAATGGTATAGATTTGTCCTGCGTCTTTGGCGTAAACGGAATTGGCCCGCGCGTGCTCTCTCCCGTATTAGTCCTACATCGTATGACAAACGTTTTATTTTCCCGTTGTAGTGACAGTGAAGAACACAGTAGTGAAACTGTGAATGGGGGGGGACGGGACGAAACTAAGCTTTCATAATGCGAAGTATGCCCACAAAAACAGGATACACTACGATAGTGGCTAACGCAGTCGCCGATCGTACAAAAATGATCAGCGGGTCAAGCGTTAGATTTTATAAATGAGTCGTCGAAGATTCCAATGTAATCGCTCTTGGCCGTGTGTCTTCCAGACAGTACTACGCAATTACCATCGCGAATGCAATCCAATTACACAAGGTTCGGTGAACACTGCCAATGGTTAGCCACCTCGATAAGATTGAAGAAACTTCCGATACATGCAGGCACGTCTTGCGCTGAGGTATAACGCTTCCCATTTGATGGCTGGTGAAAAGCGGTCAACCAAGAAAGATAAACGAGTAGCGTGGCAGTATTGCATCGCATATCTTCAGTTCTTCTTCGTTATTTAAAATCTACGAGCAACTTTTTGGTCGATCTCCCGTTGTCTCTATTTGCAATAGTACAGGAATTATCAACACGGCCGCGATCACCTCGGAGCTAGTTGATGTTTGCACGATATATACGGCTCCCTTCTTGGACCGTTGCGGGTATGCTCCATAGTGTAACAGTGACAGTGACAAGAACTTTATTAGAGTGTCCTGAGGAACTCGATTGGGGGGACCGAAGGCTCCCCGATCAAGTTGGTGGCTCCGCCCACGACGGGACAGAGAGGTGGTGACTCTCCGCGACGTCGCGGGCCCTCTGGACGGCCTGTAGTTGGTTTGTGAAATCCGAGCTCTTCAGCAGGGCGTCCCACTTGGACTTGTTATGAAAGTCGGAGCCCGCGTTGTACGGGCACAGCCAGAGCATGTGGTCGAAGGAGCAGCACGCGTGACCGCATTTGGAGCACGATTGAGGGAAGTTCGGGTCTATCCAACTAAGCGCTCTCAGGGTGAGGTAGGATCTCGTCTGTAAAAGCCTGAAAGTAACAGCCTGAGCCCTGTTCAGTTTCGGGCTGGGGGGAGGGAATTTTCTCCTGCTGTGTCGGTAATGTGATGTAATTTCATGAAAGGTCGTAAGATTATCTTTGAAGGGGCAATCCTGCGGGAGAGCCGGACCGTTAGCTCGGGCGCGGTTCGTGAATTCACGCGCCAGGCAGTTGGCCCGCTCGTTAGGGTTGCAACCCGCATGGTTAGTTACATCGTTCATGTGCGCCGGGAACCACGCTAATGTATGACCTCCAATGTCTTCTCGCGTAGTAATACGAAAGGATCTGTTGACGATGTCGGCTGCGTGTTTACAAACTAGAGCGGACGAGAAAGCCCTGACCGCCGTGCGCGAGTCGGAGAAAATGGTCGCCGGGCCTTTTGCGGCTTGAAGAGCCAAGGCTACCACGGTTTCCTCCGCCTCGTTCGCGTGTTTCGCGTAAATTGATGCGGCGCTGATGAGTGTTCCGCGCGCGTCAACGACCGTGATTGCAAACCTGTCTTCGCTGCCATATTTGGCGGCGTCGACGAAGAATGCATCTGCCCCGTAAGGATCGATTCGTCGAAGGATGCTTCTAGCCCGCGCTCTTCTGCGACCTTCGTTATATATTGGGTGGATGTTCCTCGGCACGGGCTCAACCCTTATACCTTCACGGGCTAATTTAGACAGGGGGTGTCTGTCGAGCGGTGCCTGTATAGGGAGTATACCAGCTTCATCAAGAATCTAAATTCCCGGCTTAGTTGACGAAAGCCTGGAGATCTGTGCAATAAACTGCGCTTCAATTAATTCGTCTGTGGTATTGTGAATGCCGAGTTGAAGTATTTTTACTGTGCTAGCGAATTGTGGAGTACCGAGTATTCTTTTGATGCCGGACCTGATGAGCGTGTCGAGTTTGTTCTTTTCAATTTTGCTCCATTTGAGGTACGGTGCCGTGTAAGTAATGTGACTGATGAAGAAAGCTTGGAAGACCCTGAGTAGGTTGTCCTCCTTGAGTCACCCCCTTTTGCTTGCGATTCTAGTTATGAGCCTTAATACGTTTTTCGTCTGCGCACCCAGCTTGTTTAGAGCTTCTGCATTACAGCCTTTGGCGTTGATTAAAAGTCCTAAAATTTTGATGGAGTTCACCCTCGGAATGGGGTGCCCTTCTCGTGTTGTAATTTCGACTGGCAGCGTTTCCAGAGGCTCGAGGTTCCTAACGCCCTGCCTCGACTGTCTGTAGAGGAGGAGTTCGGATTTGGTAGGTGACAGCTTGAGACCCGTGCTTGTAAGAAATTCTTCCGTTACATCTATGGCCGCCTGGAGAGATTGCTCTAGATCGGCCAGAGATCCCCCCGGGGACCAGATTGTAATATCATCTGCATAGATTGCGTGGCCTATTTTTGGGAGTGCGGCCAGCCTTTCGGAGAGTTTATGCATGGCGATATTAAACAGCAGCGGGGATAGGACCGAGTCCTGAGGGGTTCCGCAGTTGCCCAGTTCGTAAGGACCGCCCGAGATCGTGCCCAGTCGAAGGAACGCTTTCCTTTCCGATACGAACGAGAGGGTGAAATTAAAGAATTTCCGCCCGAGGTTGAGATTGGAAATTTCGGTCAAGATGTGTTCGTGAGCCACCCTATCAAAAGCCTTAGCGAGGTCGAGTGCAATGATACCTCGTACGTCCCGCGTCTCGTTATCGAATATAGATCTTTTCAGGAGGAGCATTGCGTCCTGTGTGGAGAGTCCCTTTCTAAAACCTATTAGATTATGCCTAAATAGTTCGTGGTTTTCTACAAGTTCGACGATTCGATTGTGCACTGCATGTTCTGCCACTTTGCAAATGCACGATGTTAGAGATGGGACGCAGGTTATTTATGTGCTGAGGTTTTCCCGGTTTGGGGATAAGCACCACCTTGGCGGTGCGCCATTCCGATGGGACCTGCCCCGAGCTCCACACGCCGTTTATCTCTGCCGTTAGGATTTCGATGGCCTTGTCGTCCAGGTTCCGGAGGAGCTTGTTGGTGACCCCGTCTGGACCCGGGCCGATCTTCCATTTAGGTTAAAGAGTACGTCTCTGATTTCTGAAATCGTAAAAGGTTCGTCTAATTCTGGCCTGTCTAGCCCCGTGTAAATCGCTCTCGCGCTTATGCCTTGCGAATCTCCTTCCTTGACGGGTAGGTAAGTTCGCGCCAGGTCGTTGACAATTACATCGTTTGTGAGGCCCGAGGTGACCTGTTTATATATGAGCCTATCGACGGCAAGATTTAGCGCATTCCGGGACTGTTTGTCGTTTAGGAGGCTTTTAAGCAGATTCCACTTACTACCTCTTCTCATGCGACCGTCCGTTTCGTTGCACGTTTCGTCCCACTGTTGCAGGGCCAGTTGCTTGGAATAGCACTATTTCCTTGTTTAGTGCCGTTAGTTTTGCTCGCAGTCGGCGATTTAATTTCTGTACTTTCCACCTCTCTCTAAGAGCGTGCTTAGCCTCCAGGAGATGCGCTGACCGCGAGTCCATTTTGGGGACTTCAAGTTCCGTGCTAATTTCTTTGGTCGCGTTTTTGACGGCCTGTTTAAGATTGGTAATTAGTTCTTTGTAGGATTCGCTTGAGGGGGCCGTTTCGGCTCGAATTTTCCGGAAAAGATCCCAATCGACGTATTCGTATTTGACCGGAGGTTTGGGTTGGACCCGCACCGCCATATCGAGAACGTAGTGGTCACTACCCAAGTCCTCTTGGAGATTATCCCACGTGCCCTCGATATTTCGGAAGAATGTGAGGTCTGGCGTTGTGCCCCTACTGACCGAATTACCCCTTCTAGTGGGAAACCTAGGATCTGTAATAAGCGTGAGGTTAAAATAGGCTGCACATCCGGCTAAGTTAGTGCCCTTCTTGCTGTTAAACCCGTATCCCCATTCCGTGTTCAGAGCGTTGAAGTCCCCCGCAATTAAGAGGGGCTCGTCTCTGGCTGCCCTGACTGCGGAATGGAATAGTGCATTAAAGTCCCTGTTCTTATCTGCAGGCGAACTGTAGACGTTAAGAATAAAGACATTCGCGTTGCTCGATCTACTGGGCACGAGCTCGATCAGTTGTGCTTCTAGTCCGCTACGATATTTTGGAACGGTGTGCTCCACAAAAGAAACGTTCTTTTTAACTAAGGCGGCGATGCCTCTCCCCGTTTCGCCTTTGTACGCTACTGCACGATACCCCGACAGAGTAATCTCCCTCTCCGCGAGCGTCTCCTGCAGTAAAATGACTTGTGGCTTGTCTGTCACCGATCTGACGAGCTGACCTAACGCAGCCTTGCGCCTCTGAAAGCTAGCGCAGTTCCACTGCCAAATTTTGACGGTATTGTTATTTGTGATAGCCATCTTGTTTACTGTGAAATTTTAGAAACCTTTGGCGCCCCCGTCGGGATTTGATCCGGTCGGGAGCGGTTCAGTATGTGTTGTTTGTCTGCTTTTGGGCTGAGCCCTACGTCTTTCTAATAGCGTTACTCTCGACTCTATGGCGGAGAGCATTTCCATAATCCTACTCAGGGTCTTTTCCAGTTTACCCTCGTTTTTGACGGGGGAAGCCGAGGCGGCGGACGGGGTCTCGTTGACCTCAGTTATGTCGCCCTCTTCTTCCTCCTCTGTGTCGCTAAAAGGTTCCGGGTTGCGCGCCTTGCGTTTCGACTGCCCGGCTAACGGGCCTGGGTTGCTGTTGCTAACCTCATGCCGGTTTATAAGTTTTCCTTTCATGCTGTTAAAGGATTCCTCAAGCTCTGCGAGCTCGCGTCTGAGTTCCCTATTTTCTGCTTCGAGCGCTTGGATACGGGGATCGATCCTATGCTCTGGCTGTGCCTCACCTGTCGTTTCTTTGCTTGATGCGTTCTTCTTCCCAGGCGGCTGCGTCGCTCCCTTGACCTTGTCGGCCCACGTGGCCCGCTTGACGGACTAAGAGCGAGACCGGGATCTCGATCTGGAGGAGCCTTGCCTCGGTTT
This sequence comes from Dermacentor variabilis, assembly GCF_050947875.1. NCBI lineage: Eukaryota > Metazoa > Arthropoda > Arachnida > Ixodida > Ixodidae > Dermacentor > Dermacentor variabilis. The sequence goes on along the minus strand of NC_134570.1, from coordinate 132,681,343 downwards.
GGATTCTCTCCTTCTCGAGCGTGAGCGCCCTCCGGATAGAGATCGGGTACCTAGGATGGAACCGCTCCGCGCAGCTGGTGCAGTCGACGAGATGTGGCCAATTACGTCGGTGACGTCGGATTCTTCGTCCAGTTGTGCCTTCCTTGCTCTTTGTCGGCGTCTTCGGCGTCGGCGTCGTACGATGTATGGGATTTGATAGCGCTTTTTGCACGTTCGGTCCCCGGTGACGTGGGGCCCGCCGCACGCCTCGTACTTGGGGGTGCATTGATGTTGTTCTTCGTTGTCCGATTTTGCTTTTCCACAACCGCGACATTTACTTCTCTCTTCCTCGCTGCTGATGCAGACGTCGGCACGGTGGCCTACGTGGCCGCAAGCATGGCAAACGTCGACTTGGCGTCGGTATAAAGAACATGGCAACAAGGCTGTGCCGCAGATGACGTGGTTGGGCACGCGCATGCCTCTGAATAAAATCACGACTACGTGCGAGTCCTTGATTCGTCTGGCTTCTAGTGCCGTGGGATTTCTTTCATTGACAATCATGTTTCTAAGCGTGCCTTCATCGTGACAGGGGTCGATGTGTCTTATTACGCCTTTGCACGTATCTTCGGGGGCGGCGACGTACGCCGAGACTTCGTAGGCGCCGTACTTGGTATGGATTTTATTTAGTCTCGCATAGGCCCTCGCATTAGAGGCGTGCGGAGTGGCGATGATTCAAATATTCTGTACCTTGTTTGGGCACACGGTGTCTTCCTTCGTTTGATGCTCAGGCAGGGCCGCCGCCATGGCCAGGGCTTGAGCGAGCAGTACTACGTCGGCTTTTGATACGTCGAGGCCTCCCTTGGGGCGAACGATAACCTTGATCTGTTCCTTCGGGAGCTTCGGAAGTCGCGAAGCTGCCGTTACTTGTGACAACAGACTTTTAGCCGGTCCCTTGACAGTGCGGTAGCCAGCCGTCTTGTTCACGGTACCACGTTGGCCATCTCGCAATGGCGGCCTCTTCGTCTCCTGCTTTTTGCGGTTGCTGAGGGCAGTGATCCACCCCGCACCGTTGAGATCTTCTTGGGTTACGTCCATGCGTTCCACAGTTACGACTTCGGGCATGGCGTCGCTTTCGATGAACGCACGTGTCGTCGCTTCAGTCGAGCACAGAGACGGCAAAACGCAAGCGTGGGACTGCCTGTACAGGCAGGCCTGCCTGCACCGCCGCACCGAGAGCAGGCTGTGCCCGTTAGGGCTAGCTAGCTCGTCGGCGTGATCGTAGAGCAAAAGCCTCAGAATATGACGAAAAGTCCACCCACCGATAAAAATCTGGCATCGTTGGATTCCTTGAAACTTGGTGGTTCCGATGAGGTATATATATCCAGGCTTCTTCTTGGAAAGACGCTCAAAAATATTTAAGAACGCGGGAGCCGACGTGGATACGTCTGCACTGCTCGGAACCTCAATATAATCAATACGAAGACGCGCTTCTTAACTCATGCTCCGTTGCGGGTGTGTGCCATAGTATGAAAATTTTTATCAACACGCGGCGATCAGTCCAAGACCTTGTTGGCGCTCACCCGATACATACTATCGGCCACAAAAAGTAAACAGACCACGGCTTGGGCGGCCGGAGTGGCTGCGGGGCCGCACCGGGGTGCTGCTATCTCGCTCAGCGTACCTCAGCGCGCTGACAACAAGAGTGCCCAGCGTGACGTCAGACTTCGCCTTCACTCACACGCGGGCCTCATCACGCTTCATAAATTTCTAGTGCACCGTTCGGTTGCTCTGCTTGCTTTTCTGGCCGACAGTACAATCCGCTTCGTTATCCTATCCCCTTTTGTGGGTATGTACCATAGTATAAAATGATCATCATAAATCAACGCATCGCGACCACCTAAAACAATTCGTCTTAGCACGAGAAGCGTGTTCGTGCGATTGTGGCCTAATCTTAAAAAGCGAACCGCGGGAAGTACACTTTGCGCGTAGAGCCCCAGACATGACAGCACTGAAGAATATGATGAAACCACACACTTCCGATACATGCAGGCGCGTCTTGCACTGTGCGATAACGTTTAACGTTTGTTAGCTGGCAATAAGCGGTCAACCGAGAAAGATAAACGAGCACAGGTGTCAATGCCCCCTTTTTAAAAAGCATCGCCCTGATGCTAGAAATAGACACGAAAGTGAGAACAAACGCACCCATAATGAAGAAAGAAGAGCAATAAAGCAACAAAGAAGCGAAGTTCATCAGTTTGTCAGCGGGTGTGGGAAGGCTTAAGACGCACCACGTGCACGACTTTAGATCGTGCTGGGCACCGCTGTGATTACGAAATACCATCTGACACGACGTCATTGTCTGGTGCACCAATACGTCGAATGACCTTGTGATGTCCGAAATAGCGTCGTAACAGTTTCTCGCTGAGTCCTTGTCGGACTATCGGAGTCCAGACCCAAACACGGTCACCCAGCTGGTAGTCCACGTAGCGTCGTTGAAGGTTGTAGTGTCGACTGTCGGTCCTCTGCTGGTTCTTGATCCGCAGGGGAGCGAGCTGTCGGGCTTCTTCGGTGTGCTGGAGATAGGCGGCCACGCCTAGATTCTCTCCGTCGGTGACGTGTGCCAGAGTGGCGTCCAAAATCCTCGTCGGGTTCCTGCCGTAAGCCAATTTGAACGACATGATCTGCGTTGTTTCTTGCACTGCCGTGTTATAAACAAAGGTGACGTAAGGCAGGACGGCATCCTACGTCTTGTGCTACACGTCGACGTGCATTGCTAGCATGTCGACGAGGGCCTTGTTCAGCCGCTCCTTAAGACTATTCGTCTGCGAGAGTAGGCAGTAGTCCTCCTGTGGTTTGTCTGGCTGTATTGCGGAATGTCTTGGGTGAGGTCTACTGTAAAGACTGTACCTCTGTCGCTGATGAGGACTTCTGGAGCACCATGTCGCAGCACGATGTTCTTGAAAAACTTCGCCACTTCGGATACAGTACCATTCGACAGAGCTTCCGTTTCAACGAAGCGATTCAGGTAGTCCGTCGCCACGAAGATCCACTTTTTTCAGGATGTTGGTGCCGGAAATGGTTGCAACAAATCCATTCTTATTTGCTGGAACGGTACGTAAGGAGACTCGATCAGCTGTAGTAATCCCGCTAGCCTTTTCGGTGGTGTCTTGCGTCACTGGCAGTCACGGCGTATCTTTACCTAACGGACGGCGTAGGTGAACTGGCGCGGCTAAGGGCACTTGTATTCTTGCTAGCGTACGGGAAAAGCTGACGCGTCCGGCTATCTGATCCTAGCGCAGGGCATGTAGGACTTCTGGCTGAAGTGCCGCGGGCAGCACGAGGATGTAGTTTGGGTGGTCTGGCGAAAACCTTTTTTTACGAGGCCGTTATTCTGTAAAGAAAACAAAGACAGTCCATGTCGAAATACGTCCGCCTTGCCTTCTAAGGACTCCACAAGGCTGCGTAACTTCGGATCTGTTCGTTGCTATTCGGCGAATTCGTCTGCTTCTACTGTTCCTAGGAAGGTGTTGTCGTCCAGTTCGCCTTGCTGTGGCTGGTCAACAGGAGCGCACGACAAGCTTTCGGCATCAGAATGCTTTTTCCCGGACTTATACACCACGATGATATCAAATTCGTGTAGCCTGAGGCTAGAGGAATCCCTTAAGTTTGCCAACCAACAGAATGCGTTGAGGTCGCTTACCACTTTGAGCTGCCTGCCGTATATATAGGTCGAAATTTCGCCGTAGTCCAAATAATCGCAAGACACCCTTTCTCCGTCGTAGGATAATTCGCTTCCGCTTTTGACAGTGATCGGTTAGCGTAAGCTATTAGACGCTTTCAACCCCGTCCTTCCTTTTAGCTAGCACAGCGCCGAGGTCTACGCTACTTGCGTCGGTGTGGATTTTCGTGTTGGCCTCTTCGTCGAAGTGTGAACGCATCGGCGGTCACCGTAGCCGCCATTTGAGCTCCTCAATGGTGTCATCTTGTCGTATTTCTCATTTAAAGTCGACGTCGTATTTCGCGAGATGTGTTAATGGTTCTGGAATGCTTGAAAAGTCTCTTACAAAGCACCTGTATATGAACACAGGCCAAGGAATCTGCACCCTGCATTTTTGTCGACGCGTCGCGGAAACTTAGCGATGGCAGCGGTCTTCTGCGGAGCGGGGCGGACTCGAGGCTTACTGATGACGTGGCCTACGCACAGAAGTTCGAGGTAAGTGAAACGACACTCTTCCGGTTTCATAGTGAGCCCTGATGTCTTGGGGGCCTCTAGTACTGTCGCAAGCCGCCTAATGTGATCGTCAAAATTCCTTACAAAGACTGCAACGTTGTCCAAGTAGATGAGACAAGTCTGCCGCTTCAGTCCTGCCAAGACTGGGTCCACCACCTACCGGAACGTTGAAGGTGCAGAACACAGTCTGAGTGGCATCACCTTGAACTCTAAGTGGTCATTTCGCATGATAAACGAGGTATACTATCGATCGCTTTCGTCGACTTCAATTTGCCAAACCCCAATCTTGAGGACCATAGACGAAAAGTACTTGGCATTGCAGAGTCGGTCTAATGCGTCATCTATCCTTGGGAGGGGGTATACGTCCTTCTTGGTGATTTTGTTTAAGCGGCGATAATCGACGCAGAAGCGTACAGTTCCATCCTTCTTCACTAAGACGACAGGAAACGCCCACGGGCTTTTCGACAGCTGAATGATGTCATCGCGCAGTATTTCGTCGACTTGTTCCCTTATAGCTTCTCGCTCTGTTGTCCACACTCGACAGGGACTCTGGTGGAGTCATCCAGCGGATTCTTTGGTTTTTATGCGATGTTTTGCAACTGGTGTTTGCTGAATCCTCGATTAAGTAGAAAAGCCGTCTTTGCGTCGTCGGAGAAGACTTTCGAGCAGATGTTGCTTACTCATAGGTAGGCTTGGATTCATGCTTCGGAAACTATGGTCGTCGAAGTAGGTGCGGCCAAATCAGAGAACTCAAACGCATTGCTAGTTTCCACAGTTTCGTCGAGATATGCGATCGCCGTGCCATTGTTGACGTGCTTGAACTCCTGGCTGATGTTGGTGAGAATCGCTTCCGCTTTTCCTCCGTGCAGTCAAGCAATCCTTCTTGTGACGCGAATTTCACGATCAAGTAGTAAACGTTGATCGCCCTCCATGACGCCTTCTGCATCTGCGAGAGTTTTGATACCGACGGAAAGGACAATCATGGAGCGAGGCGGGATGCTCACTTGATCTTCGCGCACACTCAAGGCGTGATGACTACGAGGGCTCTCCGGTGGTATCGCTTGGTCTGTGGATAGCGTTATCGACTTCGACTTCAGGTCAATGCTTGCGCCGTGTTGGTTCAGGAACTGCACATCCAGAATGCCGTCTCGTGAACACTGTTGGAGGATAACAAATGCGGCAGAGTAGGTTCGGTCATTAACGGTAATGCTTCCCGTGCAGTTTCTGGCCAGGACACATTAGGTGTCATCTAGCTGTCCGAATTTGAAGGCCTTCCAATGCAGTCTTAACTTTTCTCAACTAGGCGGCAATGGGTACACTCATGACGGAGTATTCAGCTCCAGTGCCCACTTAGGCGGTGACTGCATGGCTTGCAAGAATTCCGTCGAGGTCGGCGGCTCCTTGTCTTGCGTTGCAGTTTGGTCTTGGTGTCGGTCATGGCTGTGTCGTGTTGACCTGTGGCTGGTAGGTCACGGCGTCAGATGTTCTTTTGTCGGTGTATTATGTGCCTCTAGTCTTCGCCGGGATCGCAGCGTATCGTCGCTACGTCATTAAGCTAGATATTGAAGAATCGTCGTTGTCGGCGGTGGATCTTCGGCATTTCAAAGTAGAGATACTGCACCTCCATCGCTTGCTGCTTTAAGTATTCCGCATAAGGGCTTGCGGACTAACCCGGGCTGTGCCAGTGTATGTTTAACAGGGAGAAGTGGGCTACTTGGTGGTCGATATTGGAATGCATCATGTAACCGCGCAAAGAACAAAGGACAAGAAGGAAACACACCGCGCCTTTCCTGTGTGTTTCCTTTTGTTATTAGCCACTAGACAGCGCCACGGCGATACCTAGTGGCTTGGTAACGGTGAACGGGACGGTCGTCGAGGGCTTCACTGAATGGCGGCGAAGTAGTCGGCCATATTACGAACGCGTTCACCTAGCTGTGGGCGCGGAGCTTTGACAGCGAACCCTCGTAATCTCATTTTGTGGTATGGGCGCCGGCGGTAGACGTCACCCTCTTCTCCACAGTGAAAGGACAGCAGACAGTGGTCAGGGGCGCGCCAAACGTCGGTCTTCCATCGAAGGCTGCGGTGAACGACGGGTTGTCCCGCTGGCGGCGACGGTGGCAGTGAACGATGGAACTGTGGTGTTATCGGCCCATGGCACGGGCGCTGAGGGATAGCGTCACGGCGGGCGACGGCGGCGTAGCTCATTGCTTCTGGCTTGGGATACTGTGGTTCAGGAACTCGCAGTGATTGCTGGGGATCGTGGCGGACGATGTCAGAAATTCAATCCACTTGGGACAGACTCGCAGGAAACAACTTTCGTAGTTCTTCGTGCACAACTTTTCTTATTGTCTCCCGCCAGACCTCGGAGCAGACGGCTTGAACTACTGTTGAGTCTGGCATTGAGCGGCGATTGAATCGCCTAGAGCGCAGTTCTAACGTCTTCTGAATCTTCGTTGCCTCTGACAAAAATTCTGCTACTGTTTTGGGTGGGTTGAGCATCAGTTTGGCGAATAGTTTCTATCTTACACCACGTCATGTTTTCCGTTTCCGCTAGGGAGCTGCACTCGGGCTTGTAGCAGAAGTGGGGCCTTCTCTCGTGACGACGCTTGTGAAAGCCTTCAGGAACTCGCTGCAGAACTGGTGTAATGTCGTCAACGAGGACTCTCGATTTTTAACCATGTCCTGGAGGAGTTTCCTAATGAAAAATAGACGTAATGCTGCTGCTCTTCAGTGTTCCACTTGTTATAGACTGACAGCCTCTCCATTTTCTCGAGCCAGGTCTCCGGGTCTTCCGATGAAGCTCTACGGAATGCAGGTGACTCCATGTGTTGCTGAAGCACCATCACTGATAGCGGTGCTGCTGTTGCCATCGTTGCTGCTGACTTCGCGTTGATCTTTCTAGTTTGCTCAGGTAGAAGACAGTTCTCCGGGGGCACGTTTTGTAGTCCGCTGTTTGCTAGATGATCCGGGGCGGCGCTGGTGTTATTTTCTGGTTTCAGTCTTGAATCGCGGCTTTGTGGAAGCGTCCAGTACATGAACGCGTAAGCAGCTCCACCAGGTGACACGTACATACGCTGAAAAACACAGTAGCGAAGCGGTGAATGACGAAACTAAGTTTTATTAGGCGAACCTGAGCCAACAAAAACTGGCTACGCTAAAAGCACACCGATAGCCGGGAACACAGTCGGCGATCATCGAAATCTGATCGGTGGATCAAGCGCGTCGGCTTTTATACATCAGTGGTCGAAGCTACCAGAGCAATCGCTGATGCCCGCGTGCCTTTCAAAGAGTACTACGCGATTCGCGTCGCGTATACATTCAGAAATACACAAGGTTTGGTGATGACAGACAACGGTTAGCGACATCGATAATATTCAAGCAACTTCCGATTCATGCAGGCGTGCCTTGCAATGAGCAGTAACGCTTAAAATTTGTTGTCTTGTGAAAAGAGCTCAACCGAGAAAGACAACTGCACGTGTCAAGATTGCCTCGTAATTCTTCGTTTCTCGTTTATTTAATATGTACCAGCAACAACTTGAACGATCCCCCATTGTAGGTATGTGCAATAGTATAGAAATTATCATCAACACGACGGCGACCATTGCGGAGCTACGTGGCGTTCTCAAGATATGGACCGCCCGCTTTTTGGGCCCTTTGTAAGTATGTGCCACAGAAAGTAAATTTTCATCATAATCAATAAGCAGACTCGCTTCTTGGCTGGTCCTCCGTTGCGGGTATGTGCCCTAGTATGAAAATTAAGTTTACTGACTGGAACAGGCATAGAGGTCGGCCGGGAAATGGAGCATCTGGCCTGCTACTTTGTGCTAGGGAAGGGAAAGAGCAGAAGAAAGAGGCTCACAATGGCGATGATGATGGCAGTACTAAGATGAAAGAACATATCGCATAAGCGCTACCATCACAAGCGCCAGTCCAGGCCCATGTGGCCTAAGAAACGCGAAGAAGTGTGCATTACCTCTATCCTCGGCCAAAACTCTGGCCATGCGCCTAGCAGTAGGTCCTCCGATAGTCTTCTGGTTCCTAAACGCCGCAGGGTAGCTGCAAGTGTCAGTCTTTCGCCTGCATGCACATGGCACTCCACGAGCACATGGTCTGTAGTCTCAACAACGCCACACGCTGAGCAGTCCAGGGAGCCCGCTAGTCCAATGATATGCAAGTACCTGCGCAAGAAAGCGACGCCAACGCTGTGTATCAGGCAGGCATGAGGGTGTGGAATTGCACTCGGAACAGAAAAATGCATAGAGGGATCCAGCCTTTCTAAGGCGGACGTGGCAAACGTCTGGCTGTGCCCAGTATCTTCTCGTTGCACTCCTCATTGATTCCGACTGGAGGCACGTGATGTCCGGTCTAGAGAACGGCACAGCAGTTCGCAAGCCATTTTTGAGGGCGTACGTTGCTTCAGGATCGACCGTCTCATTACCATTGAGCACATAGTGTCCCGGGATCTATTGGAACGCTATTCGGTGGTCTTTTTCTTCGGTGCATAAAAGGAGCTCGGTGATCCGCAGCGCCAGAGCCTGACAGGCGGTGTGGCGCAGGCAGCACCCCAAAATTTGCAACGCGGGTTTCGAGCCCATGAAGATGCAGCACTCTTGAGGTCGTTCCCCCCAGAATCGGCGAATCGCTTCCCGAATGGCCACAAGCTCTACAGCGGTTGATGTAAAATTATGGTCTAAAACAAAACTTCGAGTCGTTTGCTAGGCGAGTATCGCCACAGCTGGTGTCGACGCCTTTGGTGACGCGGACCCGTCAGTGCACACATGAACATAGGTCTGGTATTCTGACTAGATGTATGCCAGCGTATGATGCAGCAGTCCGCTAACGGGAACGAATGATTTCTTTATGATGCCGGGGACATGCACGCACACTGAAGGTTCAATCATTACACAGGGAGGTTTGACTGGTGATATTTAAGGGCATAGCCTGAAGTTTTGTCGGGTAGATGGCAGCGGAGTGCACTTGTCAATCTGCTGTCCGGCCACTATGCAGAATTGACATCAGTGAATGGTAACGGTGCCGCGTGAGTAAGCGCGAATACACACGAAGCGGTTCGTGGGACATGTATACCGATAATGGGACGACACGGGCTTCCTAAATTCTGCCTTTTTTGGAGGAACACCGAGGCAAGCCAATGCATATTTCGAGTGCCTGCGCTTGAACGCTGTCTAATGTTCGTAAGCAAGAAATTATCATGTTTGAGAATATCAGGAGCCTGTAGCGAGCAGTTTGAAATTTTTATCAATACGTGGCGGTCACATAAGAAAGACAGCTGGCGCTTGCTTGATATGCACAACCCGGTTCGCTGTCGATCCTCCGTTGTGGGTTTGTACCATAGTATGAAAATGATGGCAACAAATCAACACATTGCAAACACCTAAAGCAGTTTGTGTTGGCGCGAGAAACGTGTACGTACGATTGCGGCCCAATCTAAAGAAAGCCAAGCGGGAAGTACACTTAACGTATAGACCCCTAAAGACATGGCGGCAAAGAAGAATTTGATGAAACCACGAGGTTTGGTCAAGCATGCACCAGGTTGAACTACAAGAAAGCTCCGTCTATAGGGTGAGCACCGTCACGAAATAAAAGCAGCGAGATACCAACCGCCACATGACATAACCATCATCAATAGCCTATTTTTATGTCCACTGCAGGACGACGGCCACTCCGAGCGACATCCAATTACCCCGGTCTTGCGCTAGCTGATTCCACCTTGCACCGGCAAATTTCATAGTTTCATAGCCCCACCTAACTTTGGGGCGTCCTGGATTGCGATTACTTTTCATTGGCACCCATTCTGTAACTGTAATGGTGTTGCGAACAGAAGTAGAAGTGCGCGAAAACGAAAGGCAGGGGCCAGGAAAAGCTGGGATCCATTAAAGCAGTCGTAGCAGCCAGCCGTAACCGATACACGAGCAGTCACTCCGTTCCTTGCATTGTGGTGCCGCCATCCGGGAAAGAAGCTGCCATCCGCGCAGTTGGTCATGGACCAACTACGCCGTCAGCGCGGTGTCATTAGAAGTGCCGCTACCCGTGCCATCGTCGCCGCAAACGAAGCCTTGCAAGGAAGGGAACTGACAACCACCGACTTGCATGTTCCCTTAAACAAACTTGATTGCAAAGACCGTTGCCTCGCTGTAATTAACGTCAACATAGGAGAGCTCGTGACCGACTATGACAAACACGATGCCGAATTCACCGTGGTACTTGATTACCATGAAAAGATCCGCCACCGCGTCAGCCGGGTTCGTTTTCGTCTGTATTCTCGCTCCGACATTGGATCATTAACCACAGCCGCGCGCCCTCTACTAAGATAGTAGGTAGTACATCCAGTCTGTCGATCCGGTAAGCAGGTGAACGTCACCGCCAACGCCAGATAACTGACTTCGCGCGTAGAACAACAAAACCTCCAGACCGACGTGAAGATGCAGCGTCAGTTCTTCCTGAACGAGAAGGTGATCGCCGACAGGAGCCACCAGGTCAAGACCAGAACAGGGGACAAGTCCAAGCTGTCCAAAAACGAATGAGATTCGAAAAGTCTTGCCGAAGTAGAGAAAGAGGCCACACGACAGTTCAGTTATTTGCAAGAAGGAGCTGACATCAAGATTCCGGATTGAATTCACGAACAGAAGCACATCCTGTACCTCCAGACAACGTATCGCGAACGATCTGACTTGGTCACGCGCAAACGGTTGAGCCGAGAGCAAGTAGATAAAAACAAAACTGCGAACGTAAAGATTAAAAAGTATCGTACCCAGGATGCTGGGCTTGTGGAACGCCATGTGATATCCTTTAAAACTAGATGTGCAGCCGTCAATTTCAACTTTGTGCAGCTGGTATCACAAATAGGATTTCGTGAACGCTAAGAAGTTGCTCCGAAATCCACCCACAGTGGTCCGATTTTTCAATTACTTTAACTTGGCGAATTCTGTCGAATCCATTCGAGAAGTCAAAAATTCCAAGGGTGCACATTTCCATTTGGAATGCATCCAGTAGGATTTCTTTTTGGAATAGTGGAGCAGTTTCTGCTGAACGCTGCTTTGTAAAACCAAACTGAGGCGTCATAAGGTGGGGCTTGTTAAGAATTACACCACAGTTCTATGTATTGGTTTTTCAATTACTTTAGAAAATACCGCCAGAACTGAAGTGGTTCTGTAGCTTGATATGCTATATTTGTTTCCACCTTTGAAAATATTAGAAAATTTGGCTATCGGAAGACGTCTGGGAAAAGTGCCTAACGAGAAGGTTAAATTAATGACAAGTTCTAAAGCAAATGCTACAATGTGAATAGCATGTCTAATTGGCCGGGCTTCCGGGCCGACTGCATCACAACAACTGCTACTGCTGTTCTTTGGCGACATAAAATCAGCCGTACCCTCAGGTGTAGTTAGAAGAAGCATAAATGCACTTTGACTAATTTGTGTGCCCATAACCACCTAAAATTATTGTCATGCGAGCTCTATTCAATGGACGTAAAGAATTTATGAAAAGCCTCGACAGGGTGATCACCAGAAAGGGAATGGTTGTCCAAGATAACTTTAGTTGGCTATGTGCTGCCGTCCAACCATGGATTAAGTAAAGTGCTTAACATTTATTTAGGTGCACTTTAAAATAGCGCAGGTGGTACAAATTATTCTAGGGTCCCACAGTGCAGCGTGCCTCTTAACCAGATCGTGGTTCTGGCAAGTAAAACTCCATAAGTAAAGTAAGTTAACCGTAGTTTCAATTCAGCACTAAGTCGAAGGGGCGTAGTGTCTATTCCCGCTGTTGTGATATGCGTAAACTTATCGCAATCCTGTATGTGACACCAAGTAGGACATCAATACGATGACTTATAGAGAAAACAGAAATCGCGAATATCATCACCTACCACCATTCATACGAAAATCATGTAGACTGCCCAAACAAGAGTGATGCTATGAAATAAAATACACTTCACTAACGCAGTCAATAATGGCAGCGTCAGTCCTCGTACACACACACACTCACTCACACACACACACATGCGTACAAATGCACGCACGCACGCACACGCACAGGCGCGCATATGCGTTTGTATAAATAACCACACTGACGCATGTCACGGGATACATATCGGTTTCGGTAAAAAAAAATTACCTCCGATTACGATATGTCTTCAATGAACCCGCGGCCCTCAGTCCCCAGCATCTGCGGAGCATCTGACCAAGGCGGCGGTCAGACCTGTACCGCAGCAGAGGGTGTTAAGAATCTCTGGGTCCGGACAGGCCGCCAATGGCAACTGACTCTGTCAACCTGTAAGAGCCGAACTCTGTCGAGTGAGGCTAGCTAAGCAGGACTCTTTGAGAAACTACCAGACTTTCTGTGGGATATTATCGGCCTTATAGAGATTACAAGAACTTGTGAGGCTTTTACATTGCGAAATAACAGCCATGTCCACTGCTATAGAGGTCTCCCTTGATAAGAAGCAATATGAGGTAGGATTCCTAATCCATAAGAGCATAGCGGGTAACATTGACGAATGCTACAGTAATAATTAGAGGGTAGCAGTAGTCGTAATCAAACTTAATAAAAGGTATAGATTAAAGCTAGTACAAGCCTACGCTCCAACATCCACGCACGACCATGAGGATGTAGATCAATTTTATTCAGATGTTGAATTAGCGATGAGAAACGTGCAAGCTCGGTATACGGTAGTAATGGGTGACTTCAATGCAAACGTGGGGAAAAAGCAGGCGGGTAAACAGACGATTGGCAACTACGGCGTCGATTGTACAAATGCTAGAGGATAGATGCTGGTAGAATTCGCAGAAAGGAAACAAAATTATGAGGTTTTACGTGCCAAAACCACTTTCTGATAATGAGGCACGCCGTAGTGGAGGACTCCGGAAATTTCGACAACCTGGGGTTCTTTAACGTGCACCTAAATCTAAGTATACGGGTGTTATCGCATTTCGCCCCCATCGAAATGCGGCCGCCGTGGACGGGATTCCATCCCGCGACCTCGTGCACAGCAGCTCAACACCGTAGCCAGTGAGCAACCACGGCGCACAGAAAGGAATAAGCTGGCAATAATGAAGACCTTTTCTTGGGAAACGCAGCAAGAGAAAGTGGACCTGGAAAAGCCCTAATGGTGAAACAAGAAATAAAATTGATTTCATACTTTTTGTTGATTCAAGCATAGTGCAGGATGTAGCAGGGATAGGTAGGGTAAAGTGCAGTGATCATAGGTTAGTGAGGGCTAGGATTCATCTCAATTTGAACAGAGAAAGAGTAAAATTGGTCAAGAAGAAACAGGTCAACTTGGGGGCAATAACCGCAAAAGCAGAAAAATTTAGGCTTCTACCTTCAAACACATATGCAGCCTCAAAAGAGAGAGACGATGATTATGACATCGAGGTAACGAATGAAACCGTAACGAGACTGGCTTCAGTGGCAGTAATTGAAGTAGGAGGCAAGGCACCAAGGTAACCAGTAGGCAAGCTCTCCCAAGTAACAAAGGACCTAATAAGGAAACGAAAAAGAATTAAAGTGTTCAACTCAAGAGATAAGATAGAATTTGCAGTACTGTCAAAACTGATCAACAAGGCGAAAATAGGAGATATTCGTAACTATAACGTGAGAAAGACTCAAGAAGCCGTAATAGATCGGCGCAGCCTGAAATCAGTAAGGAGGAAACTTGGCGTAGGACAAACCAAGAACTATACACTGAAGGATAAGCAGGGTAATATCATCAGCAATGTCGAAGGTATAATAAAAGCAGCGGAAGAATTCTATACTGATCTGTACAGTAGCCAGAGGACTCGGGAGAACTCCATTCCAAACAATAATGAACAGGATACAGAAACTCATCTTATAAATAGAGATGAAGTCATAAGGGCCTTGCAAGACATGAAAAGGGGAAAAGCGTCAGGAGAGGATGGAATAACAGTCGATTTAATAAAAGATGGAGGAGACAACTGACCACGAAGCAACTGACCACGGCGGTGGTCAGACCTGTGACGCCGCAGAGGGTGCTAAGAATCCCTGGATCCGAACAGGCCGCCATTGGAATCTGAACCTGGCATCGATTCACGCTAGCACGCTATCTAGCGAAGCGAGTCTAGCAGTGCTATTGGAGGAATTACAGGGCAGTGAATGGGATATAATAGGGCCCAGTGAAGTTAGGAGGACAAAAGAAGCATATACAGTGCTAAAAGAAGCGGGCACGTGCTGTGCTACCAGGGCTTAGCGGAGAGAGGAGAACTAGGAGTCGGACTGCTGATTAATAAGAATATAGCTGGTAACATACAGGAATTCTACAGCATTAACAAGACGGTGACTGGTCTTGTTGTGAAACTTAATAAGAGGTACAAAAATAAGGTTGTACACGTCTACACCACTACATCCAATCATGATCACCAGGAAGTCGAAAGCTTCTATGAAGATGTGGAATCGGCGATGGGTAAAGTGAAAACAAAATACACCATACTGATGGGCGACTTTAATGCCAAGTAGGCAAGAAGCAGGCTGGAGACAAGTCAGTGGGGGAATATGGCATAGGCACAAGCAATAGCAGGGGAGAGCTATAGTAGACTTTGCAGAACATAATTATATGCGGCTAATGAATGCCTTCTTCCGCAAGCGGTATAACCGAAAGTGGACGTGGAGGAGCCCGAATGGCGAGACTAGAAATGAAATAGACCTTATACTCTGCGCTAACTCTGGCATCATACAAGATGTGGACGTGCGCGGCAAGCTGCGCTGCAGTGACCATAGGATGGTAAGAACTAGAATTAGCCTAGACCTGCGGGCGAACAGAAGAAACTGGTACATCAGAAGCCGATCAATGAGTTAGCGGTAAGAGGCAAAATGGAGGAATTCCAGATGAAGCTAGAGAACAGGTATTTGGCTTTAACTCAGGAAGAGGACCTTAGTGTTGAAGCAATAAACGACAACTTATGGGCATAATTAAGGAGTGTGCAATAGAAGTCGATTGTAACTCCGTTAGACAGGATACCAGTAAGCTATCGCAGGAGACGAAATATCTGATCAAGAAACGCCAATGTATGAAAGCCTCTAACCCTACAGCTAGAACTGGCAGAACTTTCGAAGTTAATCAACAAGCGTAAGACCGCTGACATAAGGAAGTATAATATGGGTAGAGTTCAACATGCTCTCAAGAACGGAGGAAGCCTAAAAGCAGTGAAGAAGAAACTAGGAATTGGCAAGAATAAGATGTATGCGTTAAGAGACAAAGCCAGCAATATCATTACTAATATGGATGAGATAGTTCATACTGCTGAGGAGTTCTATTGAGATTTGTGCAGTACCAGTGGCACCCACGACGACAATTGAAGAGAGAATAGCCTAGAGGAATTTGAAATCCCACAAGTGACGCCGGAAGAACTAAGCAAAGCCTTGGGAGCTATGCAAATGGGGAAGGCAGCTGGAGAGGATCAGGTAGCAGCAGATTTGTTAAAGGATGGTGGGCAGATTTTTCTGGAAAAACTGACCATCCTCTATACGCAATGCCTCATGACTTCGATTGTCCCCGAATCCTGGAAGAACGCTAACATAATCCTAATCCATAAGAAAGGGGACGCCAAGGACTTGCAGAATTATAGACCGATCAGCTTACTGTCCGTTGTCTACAAAGTATTTACTAAGGTAATCGCAAATAGAATCAGGAACACCTTGGACTTCTGTCAACCAAAGGGCCAGGCAGGATTCCGTAAAGGCTACTCAACAATAGACCATATTCACACTATCAACCAGGTGATAGAGAAATGTGTGGAATATAACGAACCCTTATATATAGCTTTCATCGATTATGAGAAAGCATTTGGTTCAGTCGAAAGCTCAGCAGTCATGGAGGCATTACGGAATCAGGGTGTAGACGAGTCGTGTGTAGATATACTGAAAGATATCTATAGCGCTCCACAGCCACCGTAGTCCTCCATAAAGAAAGCAACAAAATCACAATAAAGAAAGGCGTCAGGCAGGGAGATACAATCTCTCCAATGCTATTCACAGCGTGTTTACAGGAGGTATTCAGAGACCTGGATTGGGAAGAATTGGGGATAAGAGTTAATGGAGTAACTTGCGATTCCCTGATGATATCGCCTTGCTTAGTAACTCGGGGGGGGGGGGGGCAATTGCAATGCATGCTCACTGACCTGGAGAGGCCAAGCAGAAAGGTATGTCTAAAAATTAATCTGCAGAAAGCTAAAGTAATGTTTAACAATCTCGGGAAAAGAACAGCAGTGTACGATAGGTAGCGAGGCACTGGAAGTGGGAAGGCAATACATCTACGTATGGCAGGTAGTGACTGCGGATCCGGATCATGAGACTGAAATAATCAAAAGAATAATAATGGGCTGGTGTGCGTTTGGCAGACATTCTCAGATCATGAACATCAGGTTGCCATTATCCCTCAAAGTGTATAACAGCTGTGTCGTACCAGTACTCACGTATGGGGCAGAAACCTGGAGGCTTATGAAAAGGATTCTGCTTAAATTGAGGACGACGCAACGAGCTATGGAAAGAAGAATGATGGGTTTAAAGATAAGGGATAAGAGCAGATTGGGTGAGGGAACAAATGCGGTTTAATAACGTCTTAGTTGCAATCAAGAAAACGATATGGACGTGGGCAGGATATGTAATGAGCAGGGAAGATAACCGATGGTCATTAAGGGTTACGGACTAGATTCCAAGGGAAGGGAAGCGTAGCAGGGGCGGTAGAAAGTTAGGTGGGCGGAAGAGATTACGAAGATTGCAGGGGCAACATGGCCACAGTTAGTACCGGACCGGGGTAGTTGGAGAAGTATGCGAGAGACCTTTGCCCTGCAGCGGGCGAAACCAGGCTGTTGATGATGATGAGGAGGAGGAGGGGACATAATGCTTGATAAACTGGAAGCCCTGTATACGAAGTTTCTATCAACTGCATGGGCCTCAGAAAACTGGAAGAATGCAAACGGTATACTAATCCACAAAAAGGGAGGCGCTAAATAAATGAAAAATTAAAGGTCCATTAGCTTCCTCCCGGTAATATATAAAATACTTATCAAAACAATCTCCAATGGAATAAGGGCGACACTGGACAGTAGTCAATCAGGAGAACAGGCTGGCTTCAGGAAGGAATACTCTACAATGGATCACATGCATCTCATTAATCAGGTTATCGAGAAATCCGCAGAGCACTATATGTCTCTCTATATGGCTTTCATGGAATACGAAAAAGCATTTGATTCAGCAGAGATACCAGTAGTCGTAGAGGCATTGCGTCATCAAGGTGCAGAGACCGCTTACGTAAACATCTTGGGAAATATCTACAGAGATTCCACAGCCACCTTTATTCTGCACAAGAAAAGTAGAATGATACTTATAAAGAAAGGGGTCAGACAAGGAGACACAGTTTCTACAAAGCTATTCACTGCGTGCTGCGAAGAAGCACTCAAGCTATTAAACTAGGAAGCTTTATGAGTAAAGATCAATGGCGAATACCTCAGGAACCTTCGGTTTGCCGCTGACATTGTTCTATTCAGCAACACTGCAGACGAGTGAGTGATTGAGGACCTTAACAGGGACAGTGTAAGAGTGAGGTTGAAGATAAATTTGCAGAATACGAAGATAATGATGAATAACCGAACAAGGGAACAAGAGTTCAGGATCGCCAGTCAGCCTCTAGAGTCCGTGAAAGAGTACGTTTACCTAGCTCAACTAATCACAGGGAACCCTCACCATGAGAAGGAAATTCCCAGAAGAATAAAAATGGGTTGGATTGCATACGGCAGACATCGCCAGCTCCTGACTGGAAGCTAACCGTTATCATTGAAAAGGAAGGTATTCAATCAGTGCATTTTACTGGTGCTGACATATGGGGCAGAGACTTGGAGACTGACAAAGAAGCTGACTAAGATTGATGGAACGAAGAATTCTAGGCATAACTTTAAGAGACATAGAGAAAGCGGTTTGAATCAGAAATCAAACGGGTATATACGATATTCTAATTGACATTAAGAGAAAAAGAAATGGCGCTGGGCAGGTCATGTAGTGCGTAGATTAGACAACCGTCGGACCATTAGGGTGACAGAATGAGTACCAAGAGAAGGGAAGCGCAGTAGTGGACGGCAGAAGATATGTGGCGCGACGAAATTAGGAAATTTGCGGGTGCTAGTTGGAATCGGTTGGCGCAGGACAGGGGTAATTGGAGATCGCAGGGATAGACCTTCGTCCCTCAGTGGACATAAAATAGGCTGATGATGATAATAATATCTTCGCGGAATTTGAGCGCATTCGCGTTGTATTGACTGGCGCTGACAACCTCTCTCATGTGACACGTTGCAAACGGAGCGAAGTGTGGTGCGCGGCCCCGTTAATAAGGAGATCGCGAGGCAGCACGCGGTGACGCGTGGGCGTGATTCACCACAGCCGCTGCAGGCAGCCCTCCGCTCATGCAGCGCCTTGTTTCCATATATCGTATCGGTGGCGTCATCGGTGAACAGACCACGCGAGCTACTCTGGCGCCATCTTGTAGCCATCATCGCTGCAGGGCCCGTCTTATGCGCCACTGCGCTTTTCTTCTCACGCTTTCTCCTTACACTCCTCCTCTGCCTTCCGCCTGATGGTTCAGCTGCACCCTCCTCAACCGCTTTCCTCCTCACGCTCTATTCGCGATCACCATTTTTCATCCCCCGCAGCGCTCTGAATTCTCTCTTTCATCATTCGCTGTGCTCGTTTGCTCGGTTACGAGGGACGCAGACGCTCGCCGCAGGAACCGGCGCCTAAGAGCTGCGGTCTAAAAGCGTGAAGCATAACGCTTATAAAGACGCCACTACGTTTTTTGTTTTGCATGCGCAAAGCCAGTGACAGGACAACAGGACGGGGGAACATCAACTGAAAAATAAAAAGAGAGCACACGACATTCATCGTCGTCTTAAATTCGTTGGAGATCTCTACGTTTTTGTTTTGCATGCGCAAAGCCAGTGACAGGGCAACAGGACGGGGGAACATCAACTGAAAAATTCATCGTCGTCTTAAATTCGTTGGAGATCTTTATCCTCAACCCCCGGCTAACATCAGTTCTTGGCGAAATGACGTCACTCATGTCTTTCAGTCACTTCGTGAGATGTTCTTTCTATCTTTGCCTCCTCTAACTTAAGAAACCCCTCGTAGATGTTTGTAAATTTAGTGCGAAAATTTCCGCCCAGCCGGCGACGGTTTTACGGTGCTTCGCGCCGGCTGCGCCACAGGCAGGTCAACATGAGGGCATGAATAATTCGGCCACAGTGGCCTCGTATCGCGAAGTGAACAATGTGAACTGTGCAAGACACTAAGCGCCGTCAGTAAAATGCGTCGTGTCGGCAAGATCAGCATTCGCGCCGCTCGAATAATGCTGTCTTTTGTGTTCTCACGGCAGTGCCACATTTCGATTACCTCATTCAGTGTATCTCGACAAAGCTACCACATCTGTTTGTATTTAGCGATCTAAATGCATATCGCATGGATTGCACGGAAGGACTGAACGAACTTCACAACAAAGCAGCGGTGCTTGAACCATTCAGCAGACAATTGAAAAAAAAATATTTAGTTTATGTGTAACTTCCATATTTACGTTCAGCCACAGGGCACGTCTCTGCAAATCCTCTGACGCGCTTCGACTCTGCCTCAGTGATACTTCCGGCTTCACGTGTTTTAACTATCCACAAGAAAGATGAAAAAAATACTTCTGAAGAAAGCAATCAGGCAACAAGACACAATCCCTCCAGTGAGGTTACCGAATGGTTACAATACTCAAGTTGTTAGACTGGTAAGGATTAGAAGCGACAGTCAGTGGCGAATATCTCAACAACCTTCAGCTTGCCGATGACATTGTACTCTTCAGCAATGCCGGGGAAATATTGCCACAATTGACTGAGGACCTTAACCGACAAAGTACAACTGTAGTTTAAAAATTAATATTGACGCCTGCTGTATATACACATGTAGATGACGATGAGGCTAGTGCTTTAACGGACTCCGTGTAGTGGGACTGAGGAAATGAAGAGACGAAGAAGACGTCTTAGTTCTGGTAGTTTTGCAACAGGCTGTTCAGGCGTCTTGCTCAACGTGTTGTTGCCTCTTGTTCACGTTGAACCGCGACACCGGTGGAGGTGCCGCGTACACAACCTCGCCTGATGATCCGAACTCCTCCTAGAAGCCGTTCATCGAGCCCGTCTCCCTGTGCATAGGTTCAGTCGACGGTTGCTAGGCCTTGCTCCCGAGCTCCACACCCTACAGGTACGCGTCTGGGCGCTGTATGCCTCTGACAATGGCCACCGCCAGCCCGCCACAGGTTCCACGAGTTTCACAAGACAGCTCTACTCACAGTCAGCCTCGGGTAACCCTCCTGCAACCACTAGTTCCCGATTGTTTTCATGGTGATGCACATGAAGACGCTGAAGACTGGCTTGACAAGTACGAACCTGTCGTCAACGTCAGTGGGCAGACTGCTCAACAAAAGCTCTCCCAGGTGTATTTCGCCCTTGACGGTAGTGCTCGCACGTGGCTTGACAACCATGAGCCCAACATCACTACATGGAATGATTTCCAGCGTCAGCTCATGCAAACATTTGCGAGTGCCGATCGACGGGACCGTGCCCAGCAACTAATTGAGTTGCGCACGCAGACACCGAACGAAAACGTAGCAATGTTCTCCGAGGACATGACCCGCTTGTGTCGTAGAGCTGACCCTCACATGCCTGAGGAAAAGAAGTTACGATACCTTATGCGTGGCGTCAAAGAGGAACTATTCGCCAGACTTGTGCGCAATCACCCGAGCACCGTGGCTGATTTTACAAAGGATGCCACGGGTATTGAGGGTGCACTCCATCTAGATGCAAGCAGTACGATCCCTTGCCCACCAACATTCCGATCAACGCCGCCGCAACGACTGTTAGCGATCCCAACTCCCCCTCCGTGGCTTACTTCGGGAGTTTATTCGCGAATAACTTCAGAAGCACCGGACATCGGCAATGAGCACACCAGCGGCGTCAATCCGACAACCCTGATACCAACGAAATTGTGAATACCGACGAAATTCTTAGTGCAAATTTCATTGTTTACTTTGACGGACAGCAAGTGACAGCACTAGTCGACACTGGTGCCGATTATTCCATAATGAGTCAAGGTCTAGCCGTTCCCCTTAAGAAAGTAAAAACGTCCTGGACGGGACCCCACATAAATACTGGGGGTGGCCAAAAACACGAGCCTGCTGGAAGCTTTACTGCGAGAATCGCCATCGGAGCTTCTTCCTGCGTGGCCACTTTCGTCGTTCTTCCAACGTGTTGTAAAGATTCAATCATAAGCATACATTTTCCACTGAAAAATGGTTCCATAATCAGCGTCCCGGACCGCTAGGTTACGTTTTATAAGAGTCATGGTTTATTTCCCTGCTGATCGCCGCAACACAACTCTTTTCGTCTCATCGAAAACGACGTGGTCATCCCACCTCGGTCATGTATCATTGTTTCGGCGGCATGTGACGTACCGTTTGATTGCGAACGAGTTGCAGACCAAGTAACACTTTTATTATTTACTCACGGAATCAGCGTTGCACGAGGCACTGTAAATGTCACCGATCGGCGAACGAACCTATTGTTAACCAATTTTAGTACAGAGCGACGGCGCCTACCAAGAGGCATGGCCGTGACCTATTTTGACGACGTCGCTGTTGTTTCTGGCTGCTTTTCTGTAGTCGAGGAACCATCTAAACCAGACCCAGCACCTGTGTTTGGCGCAAACACTACCGCAACAGGAGCGACAACGGCTTCTTGCACTCCTGGCAGAGTTCCCTGACTTCTTTGCATCGACTTCAAGCGTTGGTCGGACGCCCTTAGCCAAGACCAAATAATCACAGAGGACGCATCGAGACCGATTCATCAAATCCCTTATCGTGTGGCCCAGATGAACGCAAGGGAACACAACAGCAGGTAAATCAAATTCTTGAAGACGATGTGATTAGGCCTTCCGAGAGCCCTTCGACATCACCTGTAGTTTTGCTCGAGAAGAAGGATGGCAACCTGCGTTTCTGTGCGGATTATTCAATGTTAAATCAAGTGACAAAAAAAGGCATGTATCTGTTTCCCCATCCAAATGGTTCACTTGATAGGCTTCGAAACGCTCGTTATTTGTCTTCCATGGACTTAAATAGTGGATATTGTCAAATTGAGGTAGACACGAGGGACCGCAAGAAAACCGCTTTTTTCTCACGCCAGATAGACTATACGAATTTAAGGTCTTGCCTTTCAGCTTGTGCTCTCCACCTGCTACTTTCCAACGGCTTACGGACCCCGTGCTTTCGTGGCTGAAATCGAAAACCTGCTTAGTCTATCCCGGCGATATCATAGTGTTTTCCGCAACGTCTGAAGAGCACTTTGACCGGTTTAAAGCTGTTCTTCCGTGAATATGGTCCGCCGGCCTCACCCTAAAGCCGGAGAAATTTCATTTTTGCTTTGAGGAGCTAGAGTTTTATGGCCATGTCATCAGTCTCGCAGGTGTCCGCCTGGATCCTAACAAAACTACTACGTTCGCACATTTCCCAGTACCCATAGATAACAAGGCTGTAAGGTGCTTTCTGGGTCTCTGCGTATAATATCGGCGCTTTATTGCAGACTTTGCTTGCACTGCATTTGCCGTTAACTCGCCTCACGAGGGATGACGTTGCTTTTGTATGGGGCGAAGAACATAAAGCTGCATTTACCGATTTGCGGAACCACTTACAAACGCCTCTTGTCTTTGCCCACTTTGAGGAGACGGCTCCTACACTGATGCCAGCAATGTTGGTCTCGTAACCGTGCTTGTGCAGTGCCAGGAGGACACAGAAAGAGTGATCGCTTATGTAAGTAGAATGCTCTCAGGCACAGAAACAAACTACTATACAACTTAGAAGGAGTGTTTCACCGTCGTATGTGTGGTTACGAAATATCGGCCATATTTGTATGGTCGCCCCTTCAAAGTTATTAGCGACCATCATTCGCTATGCTGGCCCACAAACCTTGAAGATACTTTTGGGCGATTAGCACGTTGGAGCCTTAGAATGCAAGAGTTTGATATGGCGGTCATGTACAAGTCGGGGAAACGCAATACCGATGCCGGCTGCCTGTCTCGGTCGCCCATAGAGCCGGCTCCTTCCGGTGAAGAGGAGATAGTATTCCTAGGTCTTCTCAACATGTCTACCATATCACAACAACGTGAGGACCCTGAGCTGCTTGGCCTGATTATTTTTGGGACGGACAAACTCCGACTGCACTTAAGGCTTTCGCAAGAGGATTGTCATCGTTTTGCTTAAGGAACAAAGCTTTAAACAAAATGAACGTCTCTTCCAGCGGATCCAACTATTTGCTCGTCCTTCCTACTGCTCTTCGTTGTGAAGTACTAGAAGCATGTCAAAATGAGATCAATTCTGGGCATCTAGGATACACGCGAACACTGAACCGAGTGCGATGAAAATACTATTGGCCTGAACTGCGCGTTGCCGTGAAACACCACATTTGGACCTGCCGACATTGTCAGCGGCGCAAGTCATCTCAAACAAAACCGGCCTGTTTGCTACAACCCGTTCAAGTACCGCAAACGCTATTTGACCAGATCGGAATGGACCCGTTGGGTCCACTTCCTACCTCTACTACGGGTAACCTCTGAGTTATTGTAGCAACTGACTATCTTACTCACTACGCCGAAACAAAAGCTATCCAGAGAGCAACAGCAGCAGAGGTGGCGCGATTTTTCACTGAGAATGTTGTCCTGAGACGTGGCACACCTACCATTGTCATAACAGACCGAGGCACCGCATTCACAGCCGCGCTTTTAGACCACGTGCTGATGCTCAGTGGCACGACTCATTGAAAGTCAACAGCCTACCATCCACAAAAAAATGGACTAACAGAGCGCCTGAACAAAACATTCGATGACATGCTTTCAATGCACGTGAGTATAGAGCACAAAGATTGGGACGAGATTCTGCCTTAAATCACGTTTGCTTATAACACAGCTTAACAAACCAGACGGATGACACAACTGACATGAAGTAAGGACGATGCTCGATGCCATGCTACCACACGAACCTGACGACATTGACACGATGCCGACGCGTTTACGCAACGTGCAGGAGAAGCCAGGCAGATCGCACGTGTGCGAATACACTGGCAGCAGGAGACTCCGGCACAGGTTGCTATAATGCATATCATAGACCTTTACCTTACGAACGCGGTGACCGAGTATGGGTCTGGACACTTGTACGAAAACGGGGGCTATCTGATAAGCTCCTCAGACAATATTTCAGACTCTATAAAGTGCTACGACGGCTAAGTGACGCCCCATATGACGCCATTGCAGATAGTTCTTACTGCACAAGGCGCCGTCAACATCGTGCTGAACTTGCGCACTACGTGCGCATGCAGCCCTATGTCAGCGAGTGACTGTACTATGGACTTTCCTTTTCACCAGGCGAACTTTATTGTTTAGCATCAGGGAGATGCTCTTTTAGAGAGAGGGCAAACGATGCGTGCTGTATGTAGACATGTAGACGACGATGAGGCTAGTGCTTTACCGGACTCCGTGTAGTGGGACTGAGGAAATGCTGAGATGGAGAAGACATCTTTGTTCTGGTGGTTTTGCAGCAGGCTGTACCACCGTCTTGCTCAACTTGTTGTTGTCTCGTGTTCACTTTGAACCGCGACAATGTGCCGAAGACAAAGCTAATGTTGAATAGCCTGTCAATCGAACAAGAATTCATGATTGGCACTCATCCTCGAGTTTGTACAGTAGTAAGCTTCTCCAGGTCAATTACTCAGACGTAACCCTGATCATGAGAAGGAAATTTACAGAAGAATGAAAATGGGTCGGAGCGGGCATACGGTCAGCTATACCAAATCATGACCGGGAGCTCGCCACTGTCATTAAAAAACGATGGAATCATTGCATTCTACCGGTGCTAACATATGGGGTAGAAACTTGGAGGTTAACAAAGAAGCTTGAGAACAAGTTAAGCACCCTTCCATCAAGAGATGGAACAAAATATGTTAGCTAACGTTAAGAGACAGGAATAGAGCGGTGCGGATCAGGGGCAAACGGGGGTAGCGGTAGTTGACATTAAGAAGGAAAATTGGAGCTGGACAGATCTTGTTTTTCGTAGAGCAGGTGCCTATTGGAAACATAGAGTGGGTGAAAAGAAGCGCTGCTTAGGAAGGCAGAAAGTTAGGTGGGGTCATGAAATAAGAAAATTTGCAGACCCAACATGGAAACAGCTAGCACAGGTCTAGGATAATCGCTGGCAGAGGCATTCGTCCTGCAGAAAACAAAAATATACAGTGATGACATTTAACAATATCCAAAATTCCTACAGAACTTCGACGCACTGCTGCTCTTGAGGCACAGTTTGCTTCCTAGTGAGAGGTCGCATTCGCGTGTTTACAGAATGGTGCCAGTCACCTGTTGGATACCCCGACCCCCATCTTGTCCTCGCACTATATGTGCAGTGACGGCTCCGGACAAAGTGCGTCAGTGTCGCAAGATCCACGACTTGATCCAATTTGATCGGAGACCAGATTGAATGTTTAAGCATTATGTGCTTGCGTACTGTGGTGCACAGTATTATCACGTACACTTCAGCATGCATTCTTATGAGGCTGGTGAACTTATTGAAACGTTGGCGCTAATAATTGTGGTGGCATTGACTGATTAGCTGTGACCTCTATGAGGTGCCGCCTGGGCTCTGGCAGACAGCGTACTCAGGGGCTTCAGGCCCTGACGTATTCAACCTTCAATTGATTACTGGTCTCGAAAATTTAGGTGAACCGTTGTGTATTTCGCGTCTGTGGGAATACAGCCGCCTCCACCTGCAAAACAAACTCTTGGCCTGGTGCGAGGCATCATCGTGGTTTATCATTTGAGGAGAAGCCAAGAAGAAGCGATCAACGCTCATACGACATGGAAGTGTGATAGGCAGCGCAACATGCACGCGCGAGTGTTACGTAGTAACGTTCTTTAGTCGTATAGTCATGGCTTCTTTCAGCATTTCTTTTTCAGTTGTGCTTTCATAGCTCTCCGTACCATTGACAGGGATCCTACAGGTTTTGTTACGTTTAGACAGGTTTCATCGTCGGTTGGCCTTCGACGACAGTGCCCACCAGCACTTTAGACTGTACCGGCTGGCGAGGGAGGTAGTACTGAGCCTATTCCCGGCATTAGAACCACACCTACAGCCGTTCGAAACGCGATCACATACAATACCAATAAACAAATGCATGCTGGTCGCCTTGGCTTCAGACCATATGAACTATTTATTATGCAGCTTTCTTTTAAATTTCGTAATTAGTACAAAATAAAGACATGTAGTCCCTTTGTAATATGGTGGTAGTGGAGGTGGAGATGTTGCTACAGGCAGGATTTACAGCTTGGCAGACCCGGCCGGCAATTGCTCGCCTCTTTCTGCGCAATATATGTCACCATGTACCCATCAGTCCTGTCTCACGCAGAAATTCAGAAGAATGCGCGACACCACTATTGTCATTCTTTTTACTGCTGTGCGGTGAAAGGGCGAGCACGGTTGCGCTTGTCGTTGCTATAGCAGACGCCTCGAAAAAGAAGCTGTCGAATAGGGGTGGGAAGTTATTTGCCGTAAGAATATAGCCTCAACTACAGAGACATGATGTGCAATCAAGCAATCAGTTACCCCGCTTCTTTCGTTTCTTATCCTTTATTCCGAGCTTTTCTTCTACCTCGCTGTCATACGATGCCGTCATTTAATGTGCTGCTACCTGGGTTGCTCCCATATCTTAGCGTACGTACCCTTGGGCTAAGAAATTGCGTACGGACAGCGCAGCTTAATGAGTCCTCCCGAATATTTTTCAGTAGTTCACCATAAACAATATCAAATTGCTCTACAGCTGTTACAATTTGTTCAATGCTTTCTTTGTACTGGCAAAAAAAAAATTCGTCTGCATACGCTAGCATTTCATTCTCCTATCATAGGACGCTATAACCACAAATGCTTTAAGGGGTGCCTAAATGTAAGGCTACTTCAAACTTGTCTACTTCCATTCCTCAATCAGCCAACCACGATAGGTCCAAAAATTTTCAGGCCACCCCGTCTTCGCCTGTGTTTCACGTGAAATCCCGTAAACCGCGAAAACAACCAATCTGAAATTACATGTGCACATTCATTCGCATGATTAGACTGAACACAAACGTTCTTGCGCTTCGCCCACATCACCTGTTTGTCACGCGACGTCACAAACTCTTGAAACCTCACTGCATCAAAGTGGGGTGTACGCGTCAAAGACCCATGCCGAACACAATTAGATTTTTTAATAGCCGGAGACTACCCTTCCGAAAGTAATAGAATATGGCTGCCCGCCGATCGCTCTAGCACTAGTTGCTCGGAGCTGCTGGGGAGCATGGATTTCTTAACGTATAAGAAGAATTTTCGAGTAGCGGTATAACGTTACCGAGCCATTTCAGCCCGCGCATGACATAGCTCTGCCAGCCCTTCTTAGCTTGCCACCGCAAGCTAAGTAAGGGGTCGCGGACAAATCGCAGACGCCGGCACCACCCTCGTCATCCTATATTTTATTGTGCTGGCTCTGCCCCATCGAACCCTCTTCTCTTAACAGTGCTCCTAGACTCTTGCCAGCGAACTAGATAAGGAAAGCTGCTCAATGTAGGTAAGAATACTCGCTTTGATAGCGGAAAAAAAGCGATCTCCTATAAATGATCAGCAAGGTTGATTGGGCTTTTCAAACAACTCTGCGGGTTACCGCCCAATGCTTGCGTAGGTGGTTACGTAAATTTGACATGAGGAAATTGGAACAAAAACAGATTGCAATACTTTTACTTTATAGGACACCAGGTTAAAGAATGGACAAGCACGGCGGCTCTAGATAAAAAGAATACGAGAGGCGTCAAATCACAGGCTTCCATGACAGAGGATTCTGAGGGATGACCATTCACAATCAAGTTGGCAGCACAATGCTTGTAACAATTTGCAATCATTTTCACAAAGTAGAACAAACATTAGCTTGTAAGAGAAACGAAAACAGAAATTCATGAAAAACATGATCGAATGCTTTTGCAAGGTCAACTTGAAGTAATGCGAGTCACTCGTAAGAGCTTGAGCAAACATCATGAATAGAATGAGCTATGTGTATGTTAGTATAGAGTGGCGCTTCAGCCCACGAATTTGCTGTAACCCAATTAGGGTTGAAACTACAAACTGTAATCTATTAGACAAAATTTACTAAAAAATGTACAGTCAGCATTCGATGACGTTATTTGATGGTGGGGTATTCGAAGTCACAGTTTCGCCTGGAAGACGAACCATCGATTGCAATTGCAAGTTAGTAGACAGCTCCGAAATAAGGATAGTAGTTTTATCCGCCCTGTAAACTCACAGAGATTCGTTTGCAAACTAAATTAACAAAAATGATGTCACGCGCGCACAGGCAAACATGAATATATTCCTCTGTGGAAAAAAGACACTTGACAAATATATTTACATGATACATACAGCGGGCAGAAGAAAGGCGTACAAGATGGAGGTCGTGCGCACGGCTATCGGCGATCGTCATCTTCTTCAACCTCTCGTCATCGTTCGCTCCTGCAGCGCATCGTAGCATCACCCCAGCGGCGAAGGCGCTGTCCCGGCCCTTGGTAGGTTTGAGTGATATCGCTTCAGTCGAGCGACGTGAACGATATTAGAAGAGGAGGATCGCGATGTGGTAGTATCGAGAGGTTCTAACTCGTAGGTTACGTCTGGTATGACACGGTATGGGCCTGAGTAGGGTGAAATCAGCTCACACAAAGACCACCTCGCTGTGCTGGTTTCCAAAGAATCACGATGTCAAAGTGGGCACCGTGATGACGAGTCATATACGCGTCGTTGCTTTTCTTGGGAAGTGGTCAGACGCAGGCGCGCAATCTCAAGTGCCTCGGCCGCTCTAGATATGGCATCTCAGGCATATTCTGATGTTGTACCGAGAACGGCTGGGAGGATCGTGTCAAACGGTAGCATGTAGTCTTGTCCATACAAGAGAAAAGATGGAGAGAAACCAGCAGAATCATGGCGGCACGTAATGTAGGCGAATTTCACGAACGGCAGAGCGACATCCCAGTCACGGTGGACGGTTGAGACGTACACAGCGAGCATTTCTGTTATGGTTCTATTAAGCCGCTCTGTGAGGCCGTTGGTCTGAGCGTGATACGCCGTTGTAAACTTGTGCTTTGTATCGCATGTATGCAAGATGTCCTGGGCAACCTGTGAGAGAAAGTAGTGGCCCCGGTGGCTAAGGAGTTGTCGGGATGTACCGTGGTAAAGTACCACTGCGTCGAGAAGAAAGTCAGCGACGTCGGTTGCACAACTGGTAGGGAGAGCCCGCCTGATCGCGTACCAGCTGGTGCAGTCCGTAGCAACTGCTATCTACTTGTTCCCACTAAGCAATCGAAGAAAAAGGCGAAAGAGATCAAGACCAAATCGAAATAATGGTGAAGATGGTACATCAATGGGCTGAAGACGGCCAGCTCGTAGGGTTGCTGCTTTTTGTGGTGCTGGCAAGACTTACAGGAGGCGACGTAATGACAAACAGAATGGTAAATTACGAGCCATAAGAAATTACGCCGAACACGGTCATACGTCTTTGAGAGCCCCAGATGACCAGCGGTTGGGGTATTATGCAACTGTGCGAGCAAAGTCTCATACATATGCTCGGGAACGACCAGTAGCAGCTCAGGGCCATTAGGGTGCATGTTGTAACGGTACAGTGTGCCATCTGGCAGCACAAAAATACGCGATGAAGGTGAAGGTGGCAGGCCCGTGAACTTGAGAATGGTCTCTCTCACGTAAGTTCCGTGTCGTTGCTCATTGGCGATGTCACCAAACGCGGTAAGCGCGAGGACACAAGTTGACTCGCCGGTCTCAGGTTCGTCTGATGGATCCACTGGATGACGTGGCAAGCTATCAGCGTCCTCCTGGAGTGGGCCTGTTTTATACACCACTGTGTAAGAGTACTCTTGGGGCCGTAGAGCCTACCGACCGAAACGTCCAGTTGGATCTCTTAAAGACGATAGCCAGCATAGGGCGTGGTGATCGGTGACAACCGTGAAAGGCCGCCCGTAAATATAGGGGCTAAATTTACCTGCTGCCCAAACGAGGGCATTCACGTTCCGTGATAGAGTAATTGCGTTCCGCTGGTGACAGAAGATGGCTAGCGTACGCAATGATACGGTCGCAACCATGTAGTCGTTGCGCCAAAACAGCGCCGATACCGTGGCCACTCGCGTCGGTGCGAATCTCCGTTGAGGCGGACACGCCAAAGTAGCCGAGAAACAGCGGCGACGTGAGTCGCGTCGTCAACTCAGCGAATGCACTAGCTTGGCCGGAACACCAGACAAAAATCGCGTGTTTCTTAAGTTCCGTTAGAGGGCGTGCGATATCATCTAAATTTCGCACGAATCTGCTTAAGTAGGAGCAGAAGCCTACAAAGCTTTGAATGTCCGTTGTGCAGCTAGGCACAGGAAAATCATTGGCCGCGCGAACTTTATCCGGATCGGGACAAACAGCAGAAGAGTGGACGAGGTTTCCGAGCACAGTAAGTTGTGGCAACCGATGTGAAATTTCGTCGAATTGAGCTGAAGTATCGCCTTTCGGAACACTGAAAGAACTGTCTAGAGACGCTCGGGGTGTATCTCAAAAGTCAAGAAAAAGACAATGACATCATTGAGGCAGCACAAGCACATTGTCCACTTTGAGCTGTGGAGGAGGGCGTCCATCATTCGTTGGAATGTGGCGAGAGCATTGCATAGCCCCAGTGGCATCACCTCAAACTGATGGAGCCCGTCAGATGATATGAATGCCGTCTTTTCACGATCCATGTCAACTGCAATCTACCAATACCCTGAAGGAAGGTCTTTAAAAAAAAACACTTGGGACAACTGAGACAGTCAAGGGCCTCATCTATCCGAGGTAAGGGGCACACGTCTTCTTTGTCATTTGTTAAGATTCCTGTAGTCGATACAGAAGCGCCAGCTGTTGTCTTTCTTTCTAACAAGCACGGCAGGAGATGACCATGGGCTTGAAGATGGTTCGATGACATCACTAGCAAGCATTTTGTCAACTTCCTTTTGTATAACTTCGCGCTCAGCGGAGGAGACACGATAGGGACGTCGGTGTATGGGTTTCACATCGCTGTGTGAATCCAATACTTGACAATTGCTTTTGACCCAGTGGTCAGTCATTGAGATCAAAAATGTCCTGGTACTACATGAGCAGGCCCCAAAGCGTGTGTACATGTTCGGACGTAAGGTCAGTTGCTATAATATTCGCTATGTAATCTAACATCGTGTGGTTCGGATTAAACTTTTTGCTGATGATTGTTTGATTTATTCGCCAATAGGTTGCGAAGATGACCAAATTAATCTAAATAGATGCTTACAGGCATTAGACGAGTGGTGTTTAACATGGGACATGGAAATAAACTATAGCAAAACAACATTTACGCATATTCGCTCAAGCAGGAGCAAATTTTCCTTCATATACCACATCGGAAACCATCCTCTGAATAATGCAGCTTCTTTCAAATACTTAGGAGTCAGTATTATGCACACATTGCAATGGCACTCACACGTTGATAATATATGTTCTAAGGCAAACCAAAAACTATACTTTTTAAAGAAAAAACTGGAATGCGCTACACGGGACGTGAAATTAACAGCCTAGAAAACTTTTGTACGACCAGTCTTGGAGTACGCTTGTGTTGTGTGGTCCCCTCATCAGAAAGTCCTGAAAGCAAAAATAGAAAGAATACAAAGATTGGCAGTCCGTTTTGTTTGAGTTCATGTGGGCGCCAGTGTCAATGAGTGCAATGACAGGTATACCGTCTACGTCTACGCTGAGGAGGTTTTGATGTCCAGGTAGTTTGAGCACAGGAATTTCAGGTCGGGTCGTCATGGCAAGCTCACCTCTCGAAGCGACGCCCATCAGTTTTCCGATGAGCGGCGGGAGTATGAGGGAGAAAGAGAGCGACAACGAAGAGGTGAGCGGGACAGGTGTCAAGATGGCGAAGGGGAGCGGTTTGATTGTGCTGGCGATGAGGGCGGAGCGTTGTCGTCGTCACTTTGTACCAGCACTCGGGAACTAGTACCTGGACGTCGGATGTTTCGATAGCTCGGCCAAGGCTGCGAGTTCCAATCACTACAACAAGTGCGGGAAATGTGTCCAACGCGTTCACAACAGGAGCATATTGGCCTGTCATCGGAAGTGTGCCACTCTGCGGAATGCTGATAACGAGGACAGTCGGTTCGATGTCTGTATAACTCAGGTGTGGCGGGTAGGCGGTAGTGAGGTCCGTTGAGTAGGCAACGCGTCTGTAATCCTGCGTTTGCTAGTTCTTGACGCACAACAGTTTGGGTAAAGGGTTGCATGGGACTCGTCGGAATTACACACCTGAAGGGGAACTGCGGAGGCAGCTTCAATCTCGCGGCGGATGATCCGCAGGATATTGTCAGATGCAGCAGGAACAGGTGGAACGGGTGGGAGACGGAGGTCTTCGCAGGTAGACGTTGCGGACGTGTTCGGAAGACGTGTGAAGTTCGGAGTAACGCGGCGACTTTTTGCTTCTTCATAGCGCCGGCATTCATTGACGATATCTCCCACTGTGGTTGAGTTCTGAAAAACCAGCAATATAAACGCGTCATACGTGATACCTTTGAGAGTATGCGGAACTTTTTCTGTTCCCGGCATTGTGTCATCGAAATTGCGACAAAGTGCGAGCACGTCCTGGATGCACGTCATAGGACTCGGTACAAGTCTGAGCTTACATGCAAGTTCTTTCTGCGCAGCGACGGCGTCCGATGGGCTTGCCGAACAGATCGATGAGCTTTTGCTTACATACTTCCCAGCTAGTAAGTTCCTGTTCGTGGTTCAAAAGCCGAGCACGGCAGGTAAAATATGATGTTCGCTATCATCAGAGTCGGGTCCCAGTTGTTGCTAGTGCTCACCCGCTCGTACAGTTAAAGCCCATCTTCGACGTCGGGGTTGTCAGAGCCGGAAAAGGTACCTGGGTAACGCGGTTGTGTGACGACTACGGGGCGGGTGGCGGCGGATCGTTGAGGCGCGGTTGGTGACTTGCTCGAAGAATTCTTGTCCCCGCCTTGCGCTGGCATTGTAGATGCCACCAAGGAGCGGCCCCTGCGTGTAGTCATTTGAAACTTTAAAAACCCGCATCTCCACAAAATGTTACAGGTAGAAAAGACGCTTGACAATATATTTACAACATATATATACAATGGGCAGAAGACAGGCATACAAGGTGGAGGCCCATGCGCACGACTATCGGCGATAGTCGTCTTCGTCAGTCCCCTGATCATCGTTCGCTCCTGCAGCGCCTCGTAGCAATATATCGCTGACTGAGCGCCGACACTAGCGCTAGGAACGCTGGCGTGAGGTATAGCGGCAGCAGAAGCCGGCAAGTTGACTATTGCGCTGCCTCTCATTTCAGCACGAACTAAGCGGCGAGAACACAGCACACACGAAGCTCTCCGACCTCGGTGCACCTAGACTCTGTAACATCGCAGATCGCTTTCAAGATATGGCCTGCGCGACCACGCTCAGTCGCCGCATATGCTGCCAGAGTTCAACGACCCCCCCCCAACCCGGTGCCTTACGCGCGGCGGAAGACGGCACGCACCCTCCTCGCCTATGCCTTTGCGCACGCGAGGTCGAGCCACCATCCTCGGCTTAGCCTCACACAATTACACTCGTGCCTATAGCATAAGGCGCGTGGCCACGATGTTATCGCAATCAGATTTTATACCGAACATCAAGGTGACGCCAACGCCGATGGCGATGCAATGCGCCTAAAGTGTCCATGTAAATGCTATCATAATGAACATTTTTCACTGTGTGTCATGAAAATGCCGTTACAGAGAGTTGGCACCATCTACAAAAACGTTCTCTTTTAAATTACATCTTGAAATCTTGCCAGACAAGGCTTAACATTTTTAACATATATTTTCATTTATTTCATCATTCATCATTAGTACAGGAAGAGGTCCCAGAGTTATAAAATATGTCACAGGGACTTCCTATTAGCAAGTTAAGAATGTTGACACGTATACTTGTTGATCTTTTTCGGGTGACCGCTTTCCATCGTTTAACAAATGTTATCATTCAGCGCGGGATGCGCCCGCATGTATGGGAAGTTTCTCGAAAGTTATCGATTGTTCTATCTGCTCTCCGTTGACGCTGAAGCTTATGTAATCTGATTGCATGAGTGACGCGAATTGTGTGGAACTTTCTGGAAGACACGCGCACAGCAGTGGTTACTCTGGAATCTTCGAAGGCCCATGCATAAAAGCCGACGCACTTGACCGGCAGATCAGATTTCGATCATCGCCGACCGTGTTCAGAGCCATCGTGTGATTTGAGTGTAACTTGCTTTTGTGGGCACAAATTCGGCCAAAAAAAGTTTGTTTCTTCATTCGGAGATTTGCCGCTGTATTATTCACCGTCACCACTACGTGACAATATGATAATGAGTACATTATGGCAGCAAAGCAGTGACAGGCCAGATTACACTAGGTTAATGAAGCAGACAATCAAATACAGGAAAGATATATTTACAATAATTGAAGTTCAAGTCAAACACAAGCAAATTAAATAGATAGTGCGTGTCAGTAAATAAAAATGTAGCAATCGACACACTATAAGGAAACGTAGGAATGACATATCTAAGAACACAAGGTTAATGTAGCACACAATTAAGAACAGAAATATGCCTAAAATATGCGAAGTACAATCAATTATATATAATCGAACAAAAAACTTTAAATTTCTACGAAAAGAAAATAAGAAAGACAATGGGAGACAAACTTGTCAACGTTCAAGAGACATTTTTGCGACAATTATTTTCACTTGTGTGATGTGCTCGAAATAACTGAGCCTTGTTTTAGAAGCTGCAGAGGTGCCATTTTAGGTTACGTGTAACATCAACTCTTATGACACCGAAACTGACTAAACGTTGAAGAAATTACGCATTCACCGCAACATCACCGCCAATTATCGTCAATGAAAGCAAACAGCATACAAAGCCTCACTTACATAGATTCCCACAGTGTGGGTGATCCGGCAATGGCGTAAATGGTATAAATTCCATGACGCTCTCGTGGTCGTTTCTTAAACTCTATATATATGAGGATATGACTAACATAGCATAAATGTCACTACATGAAGGACATGCGCGTATTGGAACGAATGTCATGAATTGCATGAGATGACATTAATGACAAGACATACGTGAGACGTCATTCTTGTCATGCCATAAACGCGTGTCTCGCCACAATATCCAAATACGTATCCACTTAAGTGAATATGCTAACCATGATACCATCACCACATGTCATTTGTGTCATTCATGACAATCACATCATGACATGCATGTTATTTCATTCATGTCATGAATATCTTGATATATGACTTCTTAGAAAAAGGAACTGACATGAATGAAAATCATGTCATGACATTAATGTCATAAATGAGAATGCTATATTGGATTTAATGAGAATATATGCATATTTAACTGGATATATTCTGGATATGGGTGTCATGACATGAATGTGTGGCATTAGTGAAACGTTTGTGCCATGTTTGTCATAAATTGATTCGCATGAATGTCACGGCCTGTTTGTCAAGCCATGACTTGATTCCCATGAATGCCATGATCTGCATGACAAGGATGAGGTAAATTCATTACATGCGTTGATGACATTAGAATGATAAGAATTATGCCAATCCAGTCGACCAAGTTGTCTGTTAACTTGGGGCAATTACTACATGCTCGTGTTCCTAGTGCCACCACTGTCGTCGCATCGCCATCTCAGCTTCATAATCCGACTGTCGCCTCTGATTCAGGCGTGCCATCGGGGTTTGAGCCAGGTCGCAAGCGTAATAACGTCCCGGCGTCTCGGCAGCAGAACAGCGGGTGGTGGTTGCACACGTTCCAACCGCGATTGAAAAGCGAATTTCCCACGAGCGTTGACTGCCGAACGCCTGTCAGCAACGCGCCGCCTCCTCGTTCCCCCCAGAGCTCGCACCGAACTTTTATTACATTTTTGGTCGTTACCAGGCCGTTATTCAAACATCGGCCAATGCTGCTTCATGGTGCACATATTGTCCTAATACGGTAACACTGCATCGAATACGACTATGGCAGCACCATCACGGCTCGCGATCGGCCAAGGCGGGCGGATGCACATGTGAATTCGGTGTTTTCAATTGCGGAATTTAAAACATCGCAACCTCGTCAAATGCTTTTCAGTAGCGTGGCCACTTATAAAACGAAACGGGCTACAGGAGAACACCTTCTGGGTGTTAAGGTATCCAAGAATAACTATTTGGGAATGTGTTTCTAAAATCAAGGCAATCGTTGGAATTATTATTATTGCACAGTTATTTTGCGTGCCAAATTTAGAAAGTACAATGGTGTGCTTTATGACACCTGGAACTACCTGTGTTGCGATAATGTACTTTACAATGCACAGGAACACAATTTTATACGCTCAAAGTTCCTACATAAAACATCATGAGAGATCTTTCCTGTCTCTGGCGACTTGTAACATTAGGTTAAACAGGATATAAAAAGATCCTCATGAGTACAGTAAGAACAAATTGCAGAATAGCATACTGTCCGCAAGTGAGGTACTTGTCGCTCTACTCTTCCGAAACACGCCACACTTAAACAGAGTAAATTCCAGCTAATACCCAGAACCAAGCTGCAATCTCTACAAGCACAAACACGCAGACATAGCACGCATCTCATTGCAATGCACAGACATCAGCGCAATATACGTAGAGGACAACATAGAATCGGACCTTCTCGAGGAGCCATGGCTAGGCGCTCTGACTAGCTCGGAACTACACGACCGACTATGGGTAATCCAGGGGGCCCGAGCAACGGTGGAGAGGGTTTGCCTCACCACACATATTGCCCTAGTTGCCTGAGCCTGGTGTGGCAATTTTGCGAGTGCTTTTCTCAATAACTTTGTTTTCCGCCCATCCATGCGTTGCTCTACAGGAGCAATGTTTTCGGTAGAAGAGTGAGTGAGTGAGTGAGTGAGTGAGTGAGTGAGTGAGTGAGTGAGTGAGTGAGTGAGTGAGTGAGTGAGTGAGTGAGTGAGTGAGTGAGTGAGTGAGTGAGTGAGTGAGTGAGTGAGTGAGTGAGTGAGTGAGTGAGTGAGTGAGTGAGTGAGTGAGTGAGTGAGTGAGTGAGTGAGACAACTTTATTTGGTTCACAATAGACGCGAGTAAACTCGTCACCTGGCTTGGCTCACTCGGGGGCCATAAGGTGAAACCTGACGGCCCTCTCGCAAGAAAGAACTTATGTTAAATTTTTTAGCTAGCACTAACTATGTAAGATAAATAACTTGAAAATCATCTCTATTGTTTTGTTCTTGTTGCTTTACGACCTCTCCGCGCATTTACTAATGGCCATGTTTAGCTTGGGATAGAATTGGCCTGCGTAAATTCCGCCTGGAAATGCTTTTGGTTCTCCGAAGGCAGCGCAGTGAATGCGCTAGTTCGCTTTTCTTTTTATATTCATAGCGCCGGCAACGTGACCAAACCATTTCTCTTTCCTCGATAGCTGCAAAAACTTTCTTGTCAATTTGTGGGCGCTTCGGTCCTGCACTGTTTTATGAGGGCTAGCTAACCTTTTTCATGAATCCGAAATTTCACACAAGGTACGAATAAATGAGTCACCAACCTCCCTGGCGGAAAACACGCAAAATGAACCCAATCGTATTTTTTTAGTGACCCGTCTACATCCGCTGATCCGCAAAGTCAACCGTAACACAAGCATTATCTTTAGTATCACAGCACAAACCTCCCAATAAAAAACTACATCCTGTAAAAAATGGTAAGAGAACGTCGGTTCGATGAAAAAGAACAGTAAATGATGTGGTTCCAGGCGCACATTGGCATAATTTATACCGGATGTCACTACAGAATTGTTGAGGGGCTCCACGCGTGTAGGAAGGCTCATAGCTGCACGTATGCCGAAATTGACCAGAATGTTCAAGTAATCTACAACATATCTGTTTTGTTTTTGTTTTTTAAAGAAGACGATATTCTTATCACCGATCATAGAAATAGTTCCTGGTGGAAGCGACGCATGGCTTAGTTCTTCAATCACAAGTTTGCACTCTTATATTTCATTTCATTTCATTTCATTTATTTTCACCTTAAAGGCCCGGAGGCATTACATAAGGGAGGGCTTTAATCCTTGTAACAATGTTAGAAGAAATGTACAGAACAGTAAAGAAACAACAATAAACAAGTACAAGCCAGGAACAATTGTGAAAAAAAAAATGGAGGCCTATAAACAGCCATCAGACAAATAGAAAGAGAAGTCTAATTGTTTAAGCCAGTTATTTAGCCAAGAAAAATTGCATTCCAATGCGTGTAGTAACCTAACAATTTTTAACGCACCAAGCAGTACCACTTTCTCGGCAGTTCGCATGAGTCGAAATGTGGCTTGCATAGTCAATGAGTGAAAATTGATGCCTTAGATCCTTAGTAATTTTTATTTCGGCAAGAACAAAAACATTTGATACGTAGCGTATACAGCTAAGTTAAACAAATGTGTCCCGATGTTTACGCATGCTTCTGACGTTCACGTGAATGACAGTAAAACACGCAGTTTATAAAGGCGAGCGGCACTTACACAGTGAAGTAAGGTGTCTCAAGTTAAAGTAGTCGATATACAAATAAGTCCAAGTAAACACCTTAAACCATGACTACTAAATCAGTCTTAAATAAATCATATATTTGACTGTGGATGGCTAGGTTACCCTTTCGGTTGCGATGAAATATTTTACTGCGTTACGACGTACGAACTGAAAGCTTCTTCCTCTGCCCCTAACATTTCCTTGTCTTCTCGAGTAAGATTGCCCGCGAAGAAGAGACCTGGAACCACAATATTTTGAACCAGCACTCGCAGTCTACCTCAAGCAGACAACCATAAATCCCGAATAGAGGACGCGACAAATTCGACGAATTATGAGCGGCGTCCCTCCACGCACGGGCAAACAGTGGAATGCCAGCACTTGGGTGGGCTGATGGGAAGTCATTGGCGAGTTTACTCGCCAACGTGTCCTCGCCTTCTGTTATATTTAAGAGCGAGAAGTTCGTGAACCCTAGCATGGACAAGTGGAATATATCCCATTCGCTCGTTTATGGATTCCAACATCGCTGACCTTTCAGTACTTGTAGCAAATTGTGGAATAACGCTGCACTGGTCTGGTCGACAAGCAGAAGACGAACGGTGGAGCTTGCAACGCCACGTCTCGTGCTTTGGAATAGCTTTGGTAAACTTTGGAATAGCTTTAAGCTATTCCAAACTATTGTTTTCCAATGCTGCAATCAGCCCTCCGCGATTGGTCAAAAACATTTTGGACCACCCCGACTTCGCCTGTCTGTCACGCGACGTCACGAAAACCGCGATTTCTCCCCATCTGATATGACGTGTACACACTGATTTTTCAAGACTGGGCCGCACAAAAGAAAACTAGTTATTTCTCATTCGACGCATTTCCCCATTAGCCCTCGGCTACTGGTTAAAGAAAGATACTGGAAGATATCTACAGCTGCTCCACAGCCACCGTAGTCCTCCACAAAGAAAGCAACAAAATCCTTATAAAGAAAGGCGTCAGACAGGGAGATACGATATCTCCAATGCTATTCACAGCATGTTTACAGGAGGTATTCAGAGGCCTGGAGTGGGAAGAATTGGGGATAAAAGTTGACGGAGAAT
Organism: Dermacentor variabilis; assembly: GCF_050947875.1. Classification (NCBI taxonomy): domain Eukaryota; kingdom Metazoa; phylum Arthropoda; class Arachnida; order Ixodida; family Ixodidae; genus Dermacentor; species Dermacentor variabilis. The sequence goes on along the minus strand of NC_134570.1, from coordinate 132,641,320 downwards.
ACCTTAGCAACTTGCGATTCGCTGATGATATTGCCTTGCTTAGTAACTCAGGAGACCAATTGCAATGCATGCTCACTGACCTGGAGAGGCAAAGCAGAAGGGTGGGTCTGAAAATTAATCTGCAGAAAACTAAAGTATTGTTTAACAGGCTCGGAAGAGAACAGCAGTTTACGATAGGTAGCGAAGCACTGGAAGGGGTAAGGGAATACATCTACTTAGGGCAGGTAGTGACCACGGATCCGGATCATGAGACTGAAATAACCAGAAGAATAAGAATGGGCTGGGGTGCGTTTGGCAGGCATTCTCAAATCATGAACAGCAGGTTGCCACTATCCCTCAAAAGGAAAGTGTATAACAGCTGTGTGTTACCAGTACTCACATATGGGGCAGAAACCTGGGTGGCTTACGAAAAGGGTTCTGCTGAAATTGAGGACGACGCAACGAGGTATGGAAAGAATGATGGGTGTGACGTTAAGGGATAAGAAAAGAGCAGATTGGGTGAGGCAACAAACGCGGGTAAACGACATCTTAGTTGAAATCAAGAAAAAGAAATGGGCATGGGCCGGACATGTAATGAGGAGGAAAGATAACCGATGGTCACTAAGGGTTACGGACTGGATTCCAAGGGAAGGGATGCGTAGCAGGGGGCCGCAGAAAGTTAGGTGGGCGGATGACATTAAGACGTTTGCAGGGACAACATGGCCACAATTAGTACATGACCGGGGTAGTTGGAGAAGTATGGGAGAGGCCTTTGCCCTGCAGTGGGCGTAACTAGGATGATGATGATGATGATGATGATGATGATGATGGTGATGATGATGATGATTGGTTAAAGGTTTCCTGGTGGCACCCAGTTCACCTGCCTGTCAGGCAACGTCACAAAATCGCGAACACTCACTGCGTCAAACTGACGTGTACGCCTTAACGATGCATTAATAAGTAGAACAAAACTTATTTTTTTAATAGCCGGAGGCTGCCCCGTTCCGAAAGTAATAAAAGATGGCTACCGCTGATCGCTCAGGCAGTGGCTATTCGCACCTGCCAGAGAGCATAGGTTTATTTGCGTATAACAAAACTTCTTGCGTGGCCGTGTAACGTTTCGGAGCACTTCCGGCACGTTTACAACCTCGCTCTGCCAACTCTTCCTTGCTGAGGATCCGTTTTAGCGGCATTCTTAACCTTGCGTTACATACAGTCACGATTTTCGACCAGCCACCGCAAGTTAAAAGGAAAGTGGACCAATCGCAGATGCCGACACCACCCTCTTCATCCAGTTATCTATCTTGAATGCGCTGGCTCGGCCTCATCGAAACCCTCTCCACTTGAGCGTGCTCCTCGCGTCCTGGCAGCCCATAACAAACGAAAAACCGCTCAATGTAGGCAATGTAATTCATTTTGAAAGCCAAAAAATCACCTCCTATAAACTAAGAGAGCCTTTGATTGGGGTGTTCAGCAACGCTGCAGGTCACTGCCTTATGCTTGTGTCGGTGGTCACACAAATTTGACGTCAGTAGATGGGCGTAAAAACATATTGGAATTGGTTTACGTTATAGGGCCCCTGGTCTGGAATGCGCCGCCAAAGGCACAGTCACGCTGTATGCATGCTTTTTACTCGCCCGTGTGGTGGTCCTACGGTGGACCACCTGGTGACAGCGGAAGCAATCTTGAGGACGAATGAAACCGCGGCCTGCTGCAGAAAGGAGCCGTGGTCCCCATTTCGTAGAACTAATTCTTGTGCAGCCTAGGCTTTTCGCAGTAACAGGGAGCCGAGACAGGATGACTGGCTCAAAGCCGAAGCAACGAAGCGGGATGAGTACTGTAGCAGAATTCGCCGCCAAGGTCACAGTCACGTGGTTTACACTAGCTTTAGTAGACTTTATTAGAATAACGTTGCGTGTGACGAGCACCAGAATCATTCAGATAAAGGCTCACATTCGTCAGTCACTCACCCTCCGAACTCCAAAATGCTGTTATGCCTTATATTCGAACAATATTCGGTAGTAATTATTACTGAATTCTCGAACCCAATACGATCTGAATGCAAATACCATTAGACGAGGTTTGTGGGTTTCTACTTCCTTTCACCTGCTGGCACGTTGAAAGAGATCGCCAGACGAGCCATGGAAATTGCATTCCTCTGTACTTCCCAGTCTCCCCGATTGTATCTAAGTGAATAGATAATGTTCTTTCTCTAACACTTGTTCATATTAGCGTCCAATCAAAGCCATGATTACGTGATTACTTCTATTGGAAAGACCTTTGGTCCAATTGGGGCTGGTTTCATCTAGAGTGCACCAGAATTGCTGCACACTCTAGTTGCATTCGTGATAAGGCCTCAAACCAAAGGCCACCGCTGGAAGCTGCAGTGCCGTTTGTGCTCCCACGAGTTCGCCTCGTCTCTGCAGAATTGTTGGCCGCACACAATTAGCCCAGTTGCACACAGTTGCGCATTACGAATTGTTACTCCATCCCGTGCACGGCGGGGTACAGAGTTCTCTGAAGAAACTTCTGTCCTACGAGGCAGGCGGTATTGGGAATATCGCTGGTGGCCCTATCAAGCCACCAGCGCCAACACGAACTACGCCTTACAACGAAACACGAATACCACCGCGGCCTGGCCGCTGCCGTCGCCAACCCGCAGGTACGCTCGCCTGAAGTAACCGCACGTGGGGTCCGTTACTTAAAAGCGGTGAGCTTCCCGTCGTACTTTTCGAAATTCCAAATTTTTTTCACACTCCTACTTTCTTACGGTAACTGTTACACGTTGCCTGATTTGAGGCGTGCCTGTGTCCAATAGCTTATAGCAGTACTAGCGGCACCTAGTCTAAAATTGAATCCGCACACCGCGTTTCCGGTTAGCATTCTCCTTCGAAAGAGCGATCGATGCGCAAATAGCCGTGAAGGGGCCAGAACCTCTATATGCGTTTTCCGGTAGATGCGGTAGATACCTTACGCATCCATGACAAAATGTCTGGTGGTTCCTCGTTCGTTACTCCAAACACGCGCTTTTCTGCTCGAGAGGTTTGAATATTCAGTTAGTGCATTTCAATTATGTAAATTTTTTTTCTATCATATGTATATATATATATATATATATATATATATATATATATATATATATATATATATATATATATCTGTGTGTGTGTGTTTGTGTGTGTGTGTGTGTGTGTGTGTGTGTGTGTGTGTGTGTGTGTGTGTGTGTGTGTGTGTGTGTGTGTGTGTGTGTGTGTGTGTGTGTGTGTGTGTGTGTGTGTGTGTGTGTGTGTGTGTGTGTGTGTGTGTGTGTGTGTGTGTGTGTGTGTGTGTTGTGAACCTGTCTATGTACCCTTTGCTTTACCTTGTCATCCCCTTGCCTTCTTAGCGCCACGCACTTAATAAACCTGCTTTATTTCACTGCAGTATCGTTTTCTTCGATTGTTGTCCGTGCTCTTTAATATTGCACCAACAAAAAGCGGGTGCGAAACAACACTACAGAACTTTCTTACGTAGCTTCATGTTGCTGTTCGTTGATTGATGTGACAAAATGACATCTTACTTTTCAAGGACAGCGTTGAAGACAACAGTTCACCGGGCTAAAATTACAATTGGCAACGGCTCATGGCATGGGCACACTAAAGCAATTAAATTCATTTGAATAATGCACTGTGCGAGCTTTCTACAACAAAACCAGGACGTCCGCGCAACGATACACTAGCAGACGACGCGCTTCACAATCATACCCAAATTGAAGATATGTTGTATAATCCATGCAATAAATGTACGCTATCATGAGCCTATTTTATGTCCACTGCAGGAAGAATGTTTGTCCCTGTGATTTCCATCTACATCTGTCCTGCGCCAACCGATTCCAACTAGAACCTGCGAATTCCCTAATTTCATGCCCCAACCTATTCTTCAGCCGTCCTCGACTGAGCTCTCCTTCTCTCAGCAACAATTTTGTAATCGTAATGTACCACCGGTTATATAACCTATGCATTTCATGGCCTGTCAAGCTACGTTCCTTTCTCTTAATGTTAATTAGAATATCGGCTATCCCCGCTTTCTCTCTGATCCACACCGCTCTCTTCTTGCCCATTAACGTTGCGCCTAACATTCTTCGATCCATCGCTGTTTGCGCGGTCCTTAACTTGTTCTCAAGCTTCTTTGTCAATCTCCAAGTTTCTGCCCCATATGTTGTTAGCGCGGGTAGAATACATTCATTGTACAAATTTCTTTTCACTCCAATCCATTCCTATATTTATGTAAATTTTCTTCTCGTGATCACGAATCCCTGTGAGTAATTGACCTAGGTAAACGTACTCCATCGCAAATTCTAGAGGCTGACTGGTGGTCCGGAACTCTTGCTCCCTTGCCAGGCTTTTGACTATTATCTTTGTTTTCTGTATATTAACCTTCAACGTCACTCTTACACTCTCTCTCTTAAGGTCCTCAATCATCTGTTGTAACTCGTCCCCAATGTAGCTGAACAGGACAATGTCATCCGCACACCGAAGGTTGCTGAGATATGTGCCGTTGATCCTCACTCCTGAGCCTTCACAGCCTAATAGCTTGAATACTTCTTCCAAGCATGCCGCGAATTGCATTGGAAATATTGTGTCTCCTTGCCTGACCCCTTTTTTATAGATATCTTTCTACTTTTATTGTGTAGAATTAAGGTAGCTGTGGAATCTTTCTTGACATTTTACAAGATATTTACGTAAGCCTCCTGTACTCCTTCATTACGTAACGTCTCTATGACTTCTGGCATCTCTCCTGAAACAAATGATGTTCGCATTCTATGAAAGCCATACAGAGAGGCTGATTGTACACTGCAGGTTTCTCGATTACCTGATTGATGACATGGATGTGATCCATGGTACAGTATCCCTTCCTGAAACCAGTCTGTTCTCTTGGTTGACTGAAGCCGAATGTTGCCAGTATTCTATTGGAAATTATCTTAGTAAATATATTATATTGGCCTATGCCAATATAAAATATAATTTATAACTATATAATTTATATCTGGTCTACGCACACAGGATGCCATGCTTCAACTCACGACAGCTATACTGGACCCCCTCATAGCTACGCACACCAAACCTGTTATGCCCATTGACTTCAAGAAGGCATTCGACAACGTCACCCACGAGGCCATCCAAAAAGCCATGTTATACCTAGGCGTTGGCCAACGAACATAAAACTACGTAAGGGCTTTCCTGCGAAACCGAATGGCCCGCATGTGCGTAGACAACCTTCGTACACGCCGCTACGCTCTAGCGAATGCGGCCACACCGCAAGACTCCGTGCTGTTCTCTTCCCTTTTCAATGCAGTACTTATCCTGCTCGCACGGAAGCTGCAACGAATTCCCCATCTTGACAATACTCTGTAAGCGGATGATATCATCCTGTGGACTACATATGGATCATACGCCCAAATAGAAGAAACACTGCAAACATCCGCAATGGAATACAGGACGAAGTCACCAAGGTAGGCCTCACCTGCTCACCGGAATAATCTGAATTTTCTTGATCCCGCCAAAGGGTAAAACGTATCATACTCCTATCAGAATTTACGTGTGCAATAGAAAGGTCCCACAGATCCACATCATTCGAATCCTGGGCCTCTACCTGCAACAAGATAGCAGAAATACTGAAACAATCAAACGTTTAAAGAGCACACTAGCAGCCACCGCGTAGCTAATACGCAGAGTAACAAATAAAGCTCACGGCCTGCGTGAATAAGATTATCTGCAAGTGGTACAAGCGTTTACCATGAGTACCGTATTCTACTCGCTATCTCAACATCAGTGGAACCGAAACCCTAACAATAAATTCTATAATCAGGCAAGCTACGAAGGCAGCGCTCCGTCTGCCCAAAAACACCAGTAATGAACGCCTGGCGGAGTTAGATGTGCATAACACCATATAAGAGTTAACCGAAGCACACCTATAGACACAATATCTCCGAGTAGCCAGCACCCCTACCGGAAGACATATGCTTTCTAAACTTCAAATTAGCATTCCTGCTAATCGTAACTCCCTAAAAGCCCTTCCCATGGCAATTCCTCAAACGCTATGCATTCGACCGCTCCCCCGTGACATGCGCCCCGACCAAAACCGCGAGCGACGCAAAGCCAGAGCAGCAACCCTTCATAAACGGTACGGCGACAAACAGAATGCAATATGGGTAGATACTGCATGTGATCAGCATGGAATCACAGTGGTTGCTTACACACCGAACACCCCTCCCTTAATACAGGATATACCCCCGAGAACAGACCCTGAGAAAGCGCAAGAGATCGCTATAGCGCTAGAGCTCGGCAGCTCCAGTGCTACCTACATCGTGAGTGATTCTAAAACTGCAGTGCTAAATTATGCTAGGGGCAGAGTTCACCCTGCCACCGTAGACATACTGACTCAGAACCCTCCCTTCTCCCGCAGCGCTGAGCTCATCTGGGTGGCCGCACACTCGGGAAAACCCGGCAATGAGGCCGCCGATCTCTTAGCCCGAGGGTCGAGAAACCGGGAACAGGCGGACCTCATGGGAGGTTTCTCGAGGCAGCGTGCGTATACCTTCGCTGACCTCATCGCGAATGCTCGTGCCGAGAGGAAAGTATACCCACCCCTCACTCTTCCCTCGCTAACAGGGAGCAACACTTATGGCGCCACCTGCAAACGTGCACGCTACCTACTCAACCCTCCTATCCCACTACCGACCCATCCCACCTTCTTGCCCTCTTTACAATGCGCCGAGAGCAAACCTCACCCATATACTCCTGGCCTGCCCGGCTTCTCCTCCCCCCGGCGGGCCGGTACCACTCCAAACCTGGGGGAACTGGGAGATCTCACTACGCTCCACGGACCCGGTAAGGTAGAAGATAGCCGCCAGCCAGGCTGTCAGCGTCATGGACATGTTAAACATGAACGTTTGAGTGCAATGGGGTCGTGCGGGGACCCAGGAGGCGTGGGAGATCCCAAATTCCTTTGCAAGCTAAAGTTTTTTCCTCCTCCTCCTGCTTTCAAGCCATGCGCCGCAGCGAGACGGACCAGGTGGATAAATTCATTCGAATCGCTAGTAAAGCGGCGCTCGCCCTTTCGGCGAGCACTAGCATGGAGCGCCTCCGTTAGGTAGGGCTAACCAGGACGTATGAAGAGATCGCTGCTGCCACGATCATCGCGCCGCGAGAGCGCCTTAACACAATGCCCCAGGGACGTTGTCTATTAAGACGCCTGCACTACCCCCTGGCGCCGGAATTCTGCGAGGACGAGACTCAACTGATGCCAGATGCTCTGCGAACGCGGCCAAATGTGGATCCCATTCCACGCAACATGCACCCGACATACCATGCAAGAGGAAGACGAGCCAGGGCGACAGCTCTGCTACAAAGGCAGGGCCACCCGGACACGTATTTCGCGGACGCAAGTCTATACCCCCGCACAACAACACGAAAACGGGGGTCCCCCGCTTTATTGGAGGTCGCGATAAATAGGGCACGCATGCTCGCGGCTGCGTCCTGGCACACCTCATCCAGTGCAACGGCGGGCCAACGGCCGCCGCCATTTCTCTAGCCGTAAGAGCCGCCGAAGCGAACGGCCGATCGGCTCACGTACTAATGGACTCTCAGGATGCATGCCGACTGTACCTGCTCCCCGCAGGTATAGTAGTCGTGCGCATCTTGGGATCAAGTCTAACACAAGACCATGGGATCACCTGGTGCCCGGCACACGCCAGAGTGGACGGCAACGAAAGCGTGGACTGCCCGACTCGAGATATGACAGGCCAATCAGCGGATCACGCCGCCCTAACGGACCGCCCCCCCTCCCCCCACCCGACACACCTCGAGAAATACTGGAAATGCAAAGACACGGCTGACGAACAAAGGCTCCTCCCCATCCTAAGCTCAACATGGCGCAGGCAAGGGACTGGCGCCGACTGCAGACGAACACCTTCCCTACTTTGCACAGGCTACACAAAATGTACCTCGAGAAACGCAAACACAATTGTCCGTGGTGTGAAGATAAACCGACACTCCAGCACATCACAAACGAATGCCCGAGGCGCCCGGCGCACACCATCTCACCGCTAATTACGAACTCACTCGCTAACTGGTCGTGGGAGGTGCGACTCCCCGATGTGGACTTGGGAAACCAGCTGGCGACCCTCGACCAAGCACGACGAGCCGCACAAGCCAGTGGAGCCCTGGAATAGGGGCTCCGCCCATATACACCACTCAGATGTTTGAGTCAATAATGTTGTTGTTCTTCTTCTGGCGCTTGCTTCCCTTGCGGCGATTCACATAATCTAACCAATTTCACAGACGTTGCATGTAGACTGACGCGTAAGAGCGTGAAACGAGCGCGTATGAAACGCCATAGACCATGTACCACGCCACAGACGATGTACGATCTGGGAATCTATCTGCCGTCTTCGGTGGATTAAATCTAATGCGTCATAACAGACTGAAACCGCTCTGCTTCAGAACGTGTACGATAAACACCTTGCAGGCCAGTGACAGCTGTGCAGTGTTTATACTTTTCATTGCGGACGATGGATTTACGGCACGTAAAACAGCGATGTGGAAGAATGGGAAAGAAGCGACTGCAATGAAGAATTAAGGAGAGAATCCTCCTTACCGCCGATATCTTGTGTGCTCGAGGAGCACTGGGAAGTGAAGGCTAGCGGATGCAGTGCAAGAGTGAACAACACTCGACAGAAGAACGTACGCCTGCGCGCACATCAAACGGTTGATGGTCCCACGTACGCCCGGTCAACGTGTTACTCGCACAGATATGCCCATACTCTTCGGCACGTCGTGGAGGATATCCAAGAATTTTGTTTCCGAGAAGCTTCACTTACCGTGAGAGCAGTATTCCTCAGGCCGCAGTCTGTTTAAACAAGTAACCACGTTCTTCTGTGTTAGCCTCTTCGTCGCCGCGCTGTGGCTCGACACATCTCTGCAGAGCGTGGCCGCCCAAAACTTGTTCAATAAATCAAAACAGTTCCTGTAAAGCAACGACCAGCACATGTGTTTGTTCTCATAAATGCACAAATTGCGGTGCCGCTCATCACCTTTGCGTTCTTGCGGTGCCGTGAGAATGAAGATTTATTTTCAGAAAAGCTTGCAAATATAGTGGGAGACCGGCCTCACAGTCTAACTTGCGAGTTAACTATGAACGCCTTTCAACGCTGGGGCACACAACTCGAACGAAATAATTTAGGCGACAGTATCGCAAGTGTATACACTACGACTGGATCCGTTGGTCGGATCACTACGGCGTGCGCACGTCCTAGCAGCTCGGCGTGATTTCGCTCCGAAGGCAATAAATGTAAACAAGAAAGGAGAATCTGATCCGACTAGATGGCATAGTAACGTCACCTTCCAACGTCACTGAGCTTCGCAAAGAGTGACGTCAAGGCCACCCCTTAGTTTTTTCCTTCCTTCATGACCCCGATTCAGTTCACTCGCAGCGCTTCGCACACTTTTAACGCGTCAGCGGTAAGGACACCGTGGCGCAGAAAATCCGCCGTAGGCGTGGACGTACAGCGTCGAACGTCGTTTGGGCAGAAACATTTCCCAACAACCGATACACAGGCCCTCCATGTGGCGCAAGGAAGTTACAGAGCTAATTCAATATCTGAAGCTGAAATACGCGGACAAATAGTAAAGTACGAATTACACACAAGCTACAGACATGATAGCAGGGATTGCAATTTGTCTATACGAGAAAACATAATTCGCTTGCGCGCAAACTAGCGTTTCTACAAATCATAGACCGGCCACGGCGTCCGCTATTTGCGCGAGCCGGCGCGTGAGTATCTTGGAGGCCGCGGAGTGGCGCGCCTGGTGCTTTGTGGTTCCTTGCGTCCATACCTCCATATGGCGCTCACCTACGCCGCATAGCACGCACGCAAGAGGCGGCGCTTCGACCAGAAACACCGCCGTGCATAGCGTTCGCGGCCAGCGTTTCGCGGTAAACATTGCGGTTGCATAAGCTCCAGTTGCCGGCACGCGTGAGAATCTGTCAGGGACCTTTGAATGCTATCTCGTTCCGCTCTGAAAGGCGAAGCTTAAGCGTCCTCCAAATTTTTCCCACACGCAGCGCCTCAGCAGTAGGGCCGTGCGGTTCACTCAACCTTATTCTAGTACTCTCTAGTTTCGTAGCCCGCGTGGAGGCAGTACAATGGACCACCTCGTGTCACTGAAAGTAATCTTGAGCGCGAAAGATTCCGCGACCTGCTGAAGAATAGAACCTACGGCCCGAATTTGCTAGAGCTGATTCGTGCGCAACCGTGCTACATCGCAGCAACCGGGAGTCGAGGCAAGATGACTCGCTCAAAGCCGTAGCAACGAAGCGGGATGAGTACTGGTTCTTAGTGAGCCGCCAAATTCCGCAAGCAGGCGTCTCTCCGGTATTTTTCTTTCTCTGGCAGTATTCAGGACAATATGGAGAGAGAGAAAACAAACTAGTGCACTTTAGATCAATATTGACCCGGTCATGTCTCCTCCTTCTGGTAGAGGAAGGTTGACCGGAGATTTCAAGTGAAGCTCCCGACAACTCCTGAATGGTCTGGATGTATGGATGTGTGAGCGATGCTCCGCGCCTTCCGCTCGGCGGAGTGTACGTCAAATCCAATTTTCACCTGCTTATAATCGCCTATAAATAAGTTTACATAAAATATTTAAAGCATATCTGACGGGTGAAATGAAGAAATGGCCACAGCGGCAACAGGTGAAGGATCAGGATTAGTGAAGGATCAGGAAGTTCACATAATTGGCTTTAACAAGTAGAAGCTAAAGCGGAACGGAACATTAGTTTTCTTATTGCGTAAAGCTGAAGGCCACTGCAGATCTATTCAACTTACAGTACACGAGCACATAGAAAACAGTCCGGTGTAAACTTGTAGGTATCTGCATTTCACCAAATCATGATTCAGTTAAATCAACTAAAATGCAACAATAATAAGAAAACACATTTAGGCATATACGAGCCCTAACACATATAAAAGAGGAAGAAAAGTGGAGGCATCAAAACAAACGCGTCACTGCACCAAATCGTACGTATTATTTTGAGCACATATCCGTACTAATACAAAAAAATATCTTCAGCTGTAATGAAAGATGTCCGTCGCTGAACGGGCATGGTCTAAGTATCGCCCGAAGTGACAGCGCATGATTGCCCCGATGCAGAAGGTTGGCATTGCTGGGCTTATAGGGGCAATAAAGTAACACGTAGGCTGCAATGCAGCGACAAGCACTATGTTATATGCAAGCATTTCATCATCAACATAATTTATTTGCCCTTAAGGGCCCCTGATGGGGCATTACAAAAGGGCGGGGGGGGGGTTTAACAAATGGTAACCACAGGTCACAAAGATAAGAAACATTAATACAGAGTGCAAGAACTGGTAACACATTAAACACATGAAAATGAAAAAAGCCCATAAAAGGGCTTACTACTGGGGCTGTGGACAACACTGGTGTAATAATAACTGTTTAAATTTTACAGAATTTCTTTCATTGACGCTACCGTCAGGAAGTACATTCCAATCCGATATGGTAATATAGCAAGTCAGAAGCACACTGGAGACAATGAAGGAATGCTCTTTATTTTTCATCGCGCGCACTTTTTTGCTAAAACGCTGGCGGCCTTTCCGAGGCGCTAGCGGCGCTTCTGAGACCCTGTTGGTGCGATGACACTATATGCTCCCCCCCCCCCCATTTTTTTTATTGTAAGCCCCAACGCTACGGCTGCCGACACTCTCTTGTGCTTCTCCAAAGAGGGATATGCCCTTGGTGATTCTGCGTTGTCCACACCTGGTTGGCCGAGGTCGGGGGATTCGGATGGAGTCGCTCCAGGTGTATGGTAAGCAGGTCCCTTTTCTTGTGGCGTTGCTGGCTCCTGCTGTCTGTCTTCGACAGATGGAGCCGATGCCGGCGAGTCAGATTCTGTTGGTGGGAGTGTCTGCCGAGTTCTTGGGAATGGCACAGGATGAGGAATCACGGGCTGCACTGGAACAGGAAACGTTGCCTCTACCAGATAGTCTGCGTGAACTAACCTCTCTTGATTTTGTATGTTCACAACCTAAGTCACAGCAATGATTCGTCTGACGATGATAGCAGTAATCCATGCCGGTTCACCTGGTCTAGTTCCCTTAACCCACACCGTGTCACCTTCTTTGAACTCGCGCCAGTAGGCAGCAGGCTGCTGGACGTGCCATCACTCGTCTTTCTCCAGACGGTTGTGAAGCTCGGGGTGCAGCGTGGTTAGCCGTGTCCTTGGACTCCATGATAGGAACAATTCGGCCGGGGTTTTTCCGGTTGCTGCACATGGGGTGTTTCTGTAGTGGAAAAGGAACTGGTCAAAGCGATGTTGAATAGATTTGGAAACTCCCGCTCGCTCTTCATCCTGCAACTGTTTTTCCAGGTTCCTTTTCACGGTCTGAATAAGGCGTTCAGCAGCTCCATTAGACGCCGGATGATAAGGTGGTGTCGTCTTGCGGCCGATTCCGTTTGGTGAGAGGAAAACTACGAACTCCGATGACACGAACTGTGGCCCGTTGTCAGTGACAACCTCTTCCGGCAGGCCGAAAGCTCACGGGCTGCACTGGAACAGGAAACGTTGCCTCTACCAGATAGTCTGCGTGAACTAACCTCTCTTGATTTTGTATGTTCACAACCTAAGTCACAGCAATGATTCGTCTGACGATGATAGCAGTAATCCATGCCGGTTCACCTGGTCTAGTTCCCTTAACCCACACCGTGTCACCTTCTTTGAACTCGCGCCAGTGGGCAGCAGGCTGCTGGACGTGCCATCACTCGTCTTTCTCCAGACGGTTGTGAAGCTCGGGGTGCAGCGTGGTTAGCCGTGTCCTTGGACTCCATGATAGGAACAATTCGGCCGGGGTTTTTCCGGTTGCTGCACTACTCCTTCCAGTCTCTTCAGCCCCCCCCCCCATCTCGTCCATAACAGTCTGAAAAGTAGCCTGCGCACTTGAAATACCGTACGGCATGCAAAGACGCTTGAACAAGACAAGATGGGTGTTAATAGTAAGCAGCTTCTGCGAATCGTCATGCGCTGGCCGCTGCTGATATGCCGTGGTTATATCTAGCACTGTAAAGACTTTTCCGCCAACCAGTACTGCAAAAATATCCTCTACGAGTGGCAGTGGGTAATGTTCAGTCTTTCTGGAAAGGTTTAACAAGACTTTATAGTCGCCGCATAGCCTCACCTTGTGCTCAGGCTTTGGGACGCCTATAAGTGGTGTGGTCCAGTCGTTCTGCATGATTCGCTGCATGATCCCTCTGTCATTGAGTGCGGGCAGATTCTGTTCAACGATATTTTTCATTGCCTACGGAACAGGAAGAGCCTTTCAGAAGGCCAGACGAGCCTCTCCTTTCAAAACTATTTTCGCGTCATAGCCCTTTATCAAACCAACTTGCGGACTGAACATGTCAGGGTACTTCTGCAGCAAGAGTTTTACTTTTTGCTCTGCTTCCACGATGAAAACGTGATTCCAGTTCAATTTGAGCTGCGCAAACCAGTCGCGCCCTAGTAGGCATGGTTGAGTTCCAGAAACGACAATCACTGTCGAAGTTTTATTTTAACTTTCGTACTCGACACTTACAAGCGTCTGTCCTGTGATCTCGAGCGGCGTGCCACCGTTATTTTTCAGTTCGAGAAGGCACTGTGACAGACCTGGCTTCCGTGGCAGTTGAGCGTAGATCTGCTCGTTGATAATAGATACGGCTGCACCAGTATCTACATGAATACTCACAGGTTGACCCGCGATTTTCACTTCTACCAGATAGGGCCTCTGAATTTGCTTGTTTAAATCAACTTGAAAAAGGTGCAAGTGGTCTGGCTCGGTCTGTACCTCGAGCGCATTCACCGCTTTGCCGTTTTTCTTCATGCAAACCTTCGCTAAATGACCTACTTTCTTGAACCAGTGACATCGTGCCTTACCATATTTGCGATCACTTGCGTTGTGCTTGTCTCCGCATCTGTAGCAATTTCCGCTAAGACCGAAACCTTGTGGTGTGCTTACCCTAGGTTTTTGTTATGAACGGCCTTTCTTGCTGAGAGCGTGGATGGCTTCGTCCGTTTGTGGATTTCCATCAGACGGTCGGAAGCTCTTCGACTCTCTTTCGTCGAGTTCCGCTGCTTTCGCAAAGCCGTGCGCTGTTTCTGAAGTTAAGGTCTTTCCTCTTGAGCAATGGCCGGGTTTCGTAGCCCCACAACAAAGCGCTCAAGTAGCGCGTCGTCCAGAAAAGTCCCGAATGCGCAATTGGCAGCCATGTGTCTTAGTTAATGTTAAACGCTGAGATGTACTCCATTTCGAGCTGGTGCCGGTGATTGAACTTGAACCTCTCAGTCATTACTTGGCTACCCTGCGCGTAGTGCCCCATCAAGACGTTGACCACATCATAGAATGACTCGGCCTCCCCTGTAGCAGGCAACAGCAGGTCCTTGAGGGTCTTGTACGGGCGCCTTCCGAGGGCAGTGATAAAAGCAGATTTCTTGAAGTTGCCATCTTCAATTTGCGTGACTTTCCAGTAATGTTCGAAACGCTCTATATATGAATAGAAGTATTCGTCACCCCCTTCGACATAGGAATCAAATTCCCCAAAAGTTCGACATGTTCAGTCACTCTGCTCGACCCGCTTCGCTCGGTGCCAATGGTAGCTAGATAGGCGCCGCTCAGAGACGCGATCCCATTCTCGTCGCCAGATGATGTAGCAAGGCAGACGCTCACTTGAGCCAACGAAAGAATGCTCTTTATTCCACAGCGCGCGCGCTTATATAGCTTCTGCGAAAACGCTAGCGGCGTTTCCGTCGCCAGCGTCGACAGAAATGATTTATTGAAAGCGTTAGTTCAACCATCAATGCGTTGAACACTGTGACAATTAAACAGGCGTCGTGATGATATCATGACGGCAGAATAAGGCTCTTACGTAAATGACGAAAATTATAATATAGCCTATGACAAAGGCACAGACTTGCAATCTTATGACCGGATGCCAGGGGGGTTAGACCAATCGAAGCTTCGATGTTAGTAACGCTCAACCGAGAATTATATTTGGATGTTGTAAAACGGGGAGCTCAATATCGTATTGCCTCTAATGCCTGTATTAGGTACTCGTGATAGGGATTCCAGATAGGGGATGCGTGTTCAAGTTTGGTACGGATGAAAGTCTAACCGTGGACGAAGCAAGCCTGAGTGTTCGTCTGATGAGAAACGCCTGCAAAAAGCGAGGTGATCTGCTTAGACCAGCTTAGATTGCTTCTTATTTCTATGCCTAGATACCTATAAAATTCCACTTGTTATAGTGCGGTAGTGTTTAGCGTGTATGAGAATGGTAGGTGAAATCTTTTACGAGACAAATGCATAAACTTACATTTTGGTACATTTTACTGCATGAGCCAGGTTGAACACCAATTTTGGATTAAGGTTAAATCATCCTGCAGCCATGACTGATCGTTAATAATAGAGATAAGTCGGTAGAGAACGCAATCATCCGCAAATAGACGAATGGATGATGAAATTTCCGTAGGCAGGTCATTGGTAAAGATTAGGAACAGAAGCATGCCAAGAACAGAGCCCTGAGGGACAGCGGACATAACTTTAGTAACGGCAGAAAGATGACTTTCGATGACCGCGTACTACGAACGATTAGTTAAAAAGCAGTGAATCCATCAAAATATCAGCGGGTCCAGTGAAAGGCAAGGAAGTTTAGTCATGAGGCGCTGGTCAGGGGAACACGGTCAAAAGCCTTAAAGAAATCAAAGTAAATGACGTCAGTTTGAAAGGATGAGTCTAGGTTTAAGTTCAGGTCCGTCGTGAATTCAAACAGCTGACATTCGCGCTAAATGTCAGACAGAAATCTGTGCTGGTTTGAGAAGAAAAGGGAATTACTATCCAGGTGCTTTGTCACGTGGGATTAAAATAAAAGTTTACTGGGTTTGCATGCAGTGCATGTTAACGAGATAGAGCGATAATTTGACGGATCGGAGCGACTTCCTGCCTTAAAAGCTGTACCACTCTGCTTACTTTCCACTCGGACGGAATTGGGCCACTGGAAATAGACTGCATGAAAATGACTTGTAGTACGCGACTGGATATTACTTTTGTGCCTTTAAGGATTTTGGAAGATATGTTGTCAGGCCCCGGGGCACTGGATATATTTAAATTATCAATTATTTTACAGATTCCTTCTGCCGCGATACTAACTGGTGGCATTTGAAGGAAATTTGAGCTGAGTGGTATAGGCATAATAGCAGCTGGTTCCTAGGTAAAAACAGACGTGAAATACGCATTGAAAACGTCAGCAGGAAGCTGCTTTGGAACGACGGAACCATCCTGATATAAAAAAGAGATGTTATGCGAGCCAGTACGGTTGGGAGTTAACAAAGTCCAAAACTTTTTGGGGTTATTTCTGAGGATATCCAGTAAGTCCTCGTTGTAGAAGTGTCGCTTCGTGTTCCTCGGCAACTTCGTATAGTTACGCAGATAATCTATATACTTTTCCCATTTTATTGCTGAATTGGAGCTCTTGGCTCCCCTGAACAATGGCTTTGTCTTGTTACATAATTCTCCTAATCACTTTGTAAACCACGGTTTCCCGGCATCACCACGAATGCAAAGGAGGGGTACATGGGATTCTATTAGAGAGGTATTTTTTTTTCTTTATAGGAAGACCAATTTTCATCCTTAGACCTATCAGGAGCTGATTGTTCAAATTGTTGGAGAAATTTGACCATATCCTCACTGATCTTGGAAAAATCTGCTTTGCTGTGGTCACGAGCGTACTTTTTGAGCGTTGGCATGAATGGATTGAAATAGGGAGGTTGAACAACACTAACATATGATCGCTAAGACCGTCGGTGGATGACAATGACTGAATTAGCTGAGAATTTGACACAAGGACAAGATCAAGGGTGTTACTACCACGAGTTGGTATTCCGACAGTTTGAGCGAGGCTGAAAGAAAGAATAGGATCCAAAAAATCTCTAGAATGACGTGAAGATGCAGTTAGGTTTTCCCATTCAATTGCTGGCAAGTTAAAATCACCGCTAATCATGAGGTTAGCGCAGGGAAACTGGTTTTTGATATCAAGTAGAATGGTACTTAGGTCGTCAATGAAGGAGTGATCAGAATCAGGTGGCCAGTAGCAGGCAACGATAAAAGTGGCGCGATGAGCCAATGAAATGTTCACACAGAGGATTTTGCTTTTACTGTTGATTGCAAGAGGAGAAGAAACCAGGGTGCCCTTAACAAGAACCATCACGCTACCTCCCCGACGACCACATCTGTCACGCCGGAAAAAACGCGAATAATTCATATTTAATTCTGACATAAATAATGACACTGACTTCGAGGAGTCGGTACACAATCACCCTATCGCGCTTCTGAAAATTGTCTAGTTGACCCGTCGATACACACATCACTCGCTTCATGCACACCGCAAGCGAACCGACGGAGGAACGCTAGCACAGCTGTTATATTAAAAAATTAACCTGCAAAACTGCATGTGCGCGCGGAGCCGTAAACGACGCACTGATACGTTGCCCTTTGTAGCGTTGTTAAGGTCTCTGGACAGCATTATTTGAAGCATGTGCGATAGAGCCAGACTCGTAAGCGAAATTGGGCAAGTTACCAACCTATGGCGTGCGGCTTCAAAATCTGTAGCGCACTGGGAAAGAGGATAGGGGAGGAGCGTAATGCTTTATATAAGAGGAACCACCATAAACGCTTCAGTCGACGTGGCAAGGCCCAGACGTACGCGCCGCTTCGTCCACGCCTCTGGGGTACACCAAGGTTTCACGCACACTTAGCGCATAATGCCGGACCTAAAAGGAAAAGTGGCCATCATAACTGGTAGGTTCTGATATTTCATTGTACATAACCAGCAACATATTAGTGCAATCGTATTAGTGTGCAGCCTAAATTTATGCATAGTGCATACACCTGGACATTACAAGGCAACGCGAAACATGGCTCGCACATATTATGTCACATAGTTATGAGGCTTTTAAGTCTTTATGTATACCACGTCAAGACTTTGTTGAGAAGGGACTTTATAACAAGGGTAACGTGGGGGATAATAGTAGTTTATTGATTGATCAACAACTTGTATTCTGCTGTGACTCACGCGTAGTTGATTTTTTGACCAGTTTCAAATAGCCAGCTATATTGTTTAGCAGCTAAGTTTAATCAGGAATATAAATTGGAGCGCGTGGACTCGGCAGAAAAAAAGTGGGTCTACCGATATATTTTCTTTGTGGCAGCAAAGCAAGCCTGCACATTGAATATATAACTGCTTTCGGGGAGACGCCGTATGCTTGAACATTCCGCGAAATAGCTGCCCCAGCACCTAGTATTTTGTAAGCTTAGCCAAAGGTAAGGCAGGTTTATGACGACCACAAACAGACATCTGGAAAAGAAAACAAGAACACCCAAAAGAGCGCAGATCCAAAGGACATGTTGTGGTTTATGAGAAACGAAGCCTTCTTAAAGCGATTAATTAGATGTTAAAAGGTTGTTCATCTTCTGCACCGCGTTTTGCACCATAATGATTACGGACCTGCACGGGAACATGGCAAGACCACGTGGCCCACGTGACCCACACGGCCGCGGATTACATGCTCTCAAAGATTGACTCATATTGTTCGGCAAGAAAGCCACCCAGCAAGCGCGCCAAGCGCCCGGAAAGCAAGCCTAGAAAATATCGGTATAATAATGAAAAAAATACGCGCTTGCATGCGTATATCTTTTTTCTTTTATTTTATTTGTTTTTTTTGTAGGGAGGACAGTTATGCACAGTTTCTTGTTTCGTTGCCCAATAACGTAGTGAACAGAGCCCATCACCATCATATCCATATGGGCAGCCCACGTAAGGCTACATATAAGTTGATTCGTTATACGAGTGCTGTCCTGCGTATAAGCTATACAGCAAAACAGCCGGAACGGCAGCACGCACAGTTGGAAATGCCTCTTGGAGAGTTTTCAACGTAATCTCCGCTTTAAAAGAGGAATTTTTGCAATAGAGCAGTGACAAAATACCAAATTATGGAGTGCTTCTTCAGATATGATAACTTCGCATGACATTCACTGAAGCAACAGGGACAAAATTATTTGGGTGTACCGAGTTCCACGCGCCGCTAGAAGAAACCAGTCATTTAAACCGGGTAAGGATTCTCAAATATTTACTTTAATGATGGTCGCACTTCGGGGACATAGTTTACCTCCTATAGTTTACCGCACCAACCAAGCGTCGGGAGGCCACTGCCGAATAACGACACGCGCAAAATCTTACTGGGACGCCTTGCAAAACGGCACTTCGGCATGTTGTGCCAGTAGCGGTAAATGTAGCAGTGGGAAAATCAGTTCGGTTTCGTACGGAGCGTCTCATCCATCTTTACACCTGGGATTAAAAATGTGCCCAAGCACTCCTAGAGTGCGCGAAGAAGTGTATGCAATTGGTTATTCTATGGAGCAAGTCGCACTACCTTTTTTTTTTCGCTTTCTGCTCGTTTCCACAATTAGTCGAAAATTTTTTTTAACCCAACATCGCAAGTAACAACTTCAGCACAAAACTCCCACCGATAAAGTTGTGCGGCGTTTTAGTATTAACCTAATTCCCAGACTTCTAATTTTCTGCAAGTTACGTAGTAACTTTTTCTACGGTATAAAGAAAACCTGCAGGATGGGGAAAAGAGCACATGACATGCCCCCTTGCGTCACTAATAAGAGACTCGTTTGCAGTGTTCTCAAACGTGCTACGTATGGACCGACCGCGCGTTCAGCCCGGTCGGCTGATCGCTTTTACGAACCCCAGCGAGGATTGCAGATTAGTGACGTAAATCATGCAGCCAGTGTCTGCGTTGCAGCCCTGTCACTTTCCATGCTCGTTTTCGTTCATAGATGCCACACACTGAATCAAGGCGCGCACGCGGACGTGTCACGTGCATCTCTTTTAAATTTCACCAGCTTTCTTCAGGACGCAGAAAAAAAGTTTACGTAACTAGTGGGACGATAGAAGCTGTCTAATTAGGTCTTTCCAAGGAAGAAGAACTTTCTCGTTATAATTATTCCCTTAAAGTTGATAGTTCGGAAGTTGTTTAACGTCGGTAAGCATCTCCCGTGGACGAGCGTTGAGGCGCGGGGCGCGTTTTATTTCACAGTCAATTATATGAACATTGCATGCAATTTTTTTGCCTTTGACGATAATAACACACGAAATATTGATTTATTTAGTCTTATTACGTTTTCTAAAAATGCATTACATTAACTGCACGCTTTTCTTTCGCGTCAGAATTTGAACGCCAGGTTGTGAAGTATGTCTAGGCGTGCTCTTGTTCCAGTCATACAGACTGGTGCGTAGAAGCAGCTGTATACTAAAACCTCAGGTTAGACAGCTTCGCTTGGTCGAACGAAGTGTAACGCAGCTGTGCAGATCCTGCCTGTTTGTGCCATAGTTTTCCAACACGTAGTAGGGTTGTTGCGCTTCAAACAAACTAGCGTTTTTCTACCGTCACAGATATGTTTGAAAAAAAAATCCACACGTTTGTTCAAGTTCAGAACGCATTCTTCCCGTTTATTTTTCTTCCCGAAACCTTTCTAGCATTTTGGCTAAAATTTGTTATTCTTTCCAACCCCAGCCAGAAGACATCCATGGACATTCTTTTTGAAAAGCACATTGTATGATCCAGACTTTCAAATCATGTGTATGGAAAGAAAATGAAGTGATACGACTGCCAAAATAACCAATATTTATAATATTTGTACACTTCGAGTGCTTTTGGTACCGGCAATAGCCGGTAAAATTGCAAAGTTTGAATTGTTTTTCTGAGAGCACAGGAAAATACAGAAGGCACATAAATGCAGAATGGCAGCCCGGTTATAGCCAAAAATATTATAGCCAAAAATAGTATAGCCAAAAAATATTTGAAGCTTCAGCCGATCGCTTGAAAAATAACTGTACAAAGTTCCTTTTTTTGCAGAAACCTTTGTTGAGACTAAATGTTTCAACTGCCAATTGAGATTGGATGTTGTTACATTGGCTGCCATGCCCACCTTGCCTTGTTTTGCACACTATTGCAAGTATTGTGAACAATGACGAAGGGCAAACTGCAGAGTTTGTCGGGCTGCCTTCGAATCGTTGAATATAGCCCAGCGATGAGGTGGCTATGGTAGCACGTATTTGGCGGCACCTTGAAGAGCCTGTAGTTATGCTCCTGTCAACGTTGTTATGTGACAGAGTGCAAACTGCATTGCGAGGGAGTCCGCTTGTATAATTACACCTCCGTTAGAGCTGTTGGAACTGGTGGAACCGTCTGTATAAATGTGAACGCGGTCGAAATAGGGCTCGTTTAGGAGAACACAACTGCTTCAAAGGCTAGCAGCGACAGTTATGCCTTATAAACACTCTCAGGAACTCAGAGGCACACCTGATATCGCCGGGGACACCGAGGACACCACAATGCAGGGTGATGGAAGCTTCGTAGGCTTCAAGACGGAGGGCATCAAGTCATACTGAATAGTCGTAATACAACAGCATGGAGTATGTGGTCTTTGTGCTGGCAACAAGCTGCACACGTGACTGTAGCCGTGCAAGATGTCGAATGTGCACTCCGAGAGTCTCAGTGGTTATATATGTGTTGACCAGGTACTCCTGTCCAATGACAATCATCGCGGCAGTCGAACAGTGGCGTAGCCAGAAATTGCGTGGGGGGGGGGGGGGAGGTTGCGGGCTCGCATTGCAGCTTGGCCTCCTCCTAAGAGGAAACATTAGGTCGGATGCTTCTATCTAAATAGATGTAGAAGGGGAATTCATTTTTCTCGGCAACCACAGCACCAAATTTCATGAGGTTTATTGCATTTAAAAGAAAAACTAAAATTCTAGTCACTATTTCTTTTGAATTTTCGATTTAGGTCGTCAATATTTTACTCAAAAGTGGCAAAAATTGAAAATTTCCGGAAAACGAAACAATGAAGTTTACAACGCTGTAAATCAGCAATGAAAGTTGCTATCACAATTCTGTGATTTGCAGATAATAGTACATCTACAGCGGACAAAATTGATATGTTACACATGAATCTAAAAAAACTAAGTATTATGGAAATACGGCTCTTGCAGAACCCTTGTACAAAACATACCCAATTCATGTAATATACAAATAGACATATCGTATTTGTCTGCTTCGAATGGGGTAATGGATGCCGTTTACAGAACCGCGATATCTGTTCTTGATGCAGAGCTATTAATTTGTAAACTTCGTCCTTCTATTTTTTCGAAGTTTCGAATTTTCAAAATATTTTAAACAATGTTCCGGCCTTAAATCGAAATTCCGCTTCCAACAGACACTGGAATTTAACTTTCTCTCTCAAATGCAACAAATATCATTAAAAGCGATTCAGTAGTTACCTCAGAAAAGCGTTTCTGCGTTTTACATCTATCGGAATAGGCCGCGTCGGAGTTGGGCCCAAGCTAAAGCTTCCTCTTAAACAATTTGCCTAGGGATCAAATACATGAAAAATAACTGCATTGCCATTGCCAAAGATACTGTAAACGAATTCTTGAATGCTACGCACTGTCAATAGAAGTAAAATATGTATTTTTCCAAAAAATATTACACTCGTATGTGCCAAAAATTGTGCCTAACATAACTGATGTCGATGTTTCCGTGTTTTTGGTCTATTTAATAAGCACAAGCTTTAGAACTACATCAGTTCGAAAGCAGCAAAGCAGTGCATGCCGTTGATATGAAAAATGTAAAGGCCATGAAATGAACAAGTTGATGACAAATATCTTAATGAAACTTTGTCATTCAAGATCCTTGTTTACATTCTTGTACATATGCAACGGCCAGTGAAAAATCTCAACGACGCTGTCACTTGTTCCAATGTATTACGCAGGAGCAGCTGTCAACGGTGGTGTATCGTGAGTAATTGCACCGAAATTATAGTCGCAGCAGAGAGCACGTATAAAAAGCATTCTGCAGTTCTGCAAAATATGCGAGGGCGAGTCAAATGAAAGTGAGCCAATACGAATATACGACAAACGGGACACTTTATTTAAAAGTAGCCTCCATGAGCATTTAGACATTTGTCCCATTGACTATCGAATCGCGTAATTCCCGTCTTAGAAAGCTCCTTGGGTTGCCGCTTCAAAACGTCTGCAACTGACTTTCACGTCATCGTCCGCGACGAATCTGGTTCCCTTGAGCTCTTTATTGGGTTGCCCCGAAAAGTGGAATTCGCAAGGCGACAGATTTGAGCTGTATGGCGGATATTGCCGCGTTTCCCACTTGAACTTCGCCAGTTTTACATTAACCACATCAGCGACGTGGGGACGGGCACTGTCGTGGAACAAGATGACCCCATTCGTCAATTTTCCACGTAGTTTGTTCTTGATTGCAACACGCAGCCGATCCGGCGTTTCACAATGTCGGAAACAATTGCTAGTCTCTCAAGATTTAGCAAATTCTATCAGTAATGGCCCCAGACGATCGAAAAATAAAAGTCAACAACAACATTCCGGCGGAAATGACGGCCTTTGCTTCCTTTGGGGGTGGTGAATTCGAATGTTTCCATTGCAAGCTTTGCCGTCGTGTTTCAAGCTCGTAGTAGTGGCACCATGGTTGGTCCCGGATCACAATTGCAGACAAGAAATCGTCACCCTTATTGTGATAACGCACCAAATGAGTAAAGGCAGCGCCGAACTTCTCCGTATTCTGGCGGTGGTTCAAAATCTTGAGCATCCATTGCGCGCACAAGAGCCGATAACCGAGATGTTCATGAATTATGGCGTGAACGGTGACGGTGAAGCGAACCGTGACTGCTGATCACACGCTCTGCCAGTTCATCGATGCTTATCCTCAGTTCTTGTGTCATCAGCTCATCACCCTTTGCAATATTGTTAGGGGTGATTGCACGATGGCTTTGGCCTGGTCTGGGATCGTCTTTGCAACTTTCACGTCCTTCTTTGAACCGTTTGTTCTAACGTTTCACAGTGGCCGATAAAATGCAATGTTCAATGTACACGTCCGCCATACGGTGACTAACTTCTTATTGGGAAACACCTTTAGCTGTGAAAAACCTCACGGCACCACGCTGCTCAACTTCTGGAGCGTCCATTACGTCACGCAACCATGTTCAACCCAGTGTATGAGCGCATTAAAGAACGTTTATCCGCACACCTGCGTGCCACTTTTGTAAATGAAAGATGCCTGCGTGCTGCGCGCAGGCCTTGCAGATAATGAACAGAACCATAATTGTGCGGGGTGGGTAGGCTCACTTTCATTTGACTCTCCCTCGTACATTAGAAATGCGAAGATACAACGGAATATACAAATGCGAAGATACAGCTTGATAAAGGGCAAAAAATTGCCACAGGAAACAAAGTTGACTGCACTCCAATAATCTCCGATAGTCTCCAATAAATCTACGTATCTAAGAAAAAGTCATGGTATATAATGGGTCAAACAAGGCAAATAAACATCTTGCGCAATCACAGATTCACAGAATCCTAGTTCCCGCCCCAATTCCATCCTCTCCCCCCGATGTATCCTGCGTCACGGAAAGCGGCGCGCTTGCTCCCCGCTTTTCTCCTTTGCGCACACAAGACTGAGCCACCATTGTCGGCTCACTAATTCCCCCCCACCCCCCACACGCTTTCACTCGCACATACAGCATGCGGCGCGCGGTCACGATGTTATCGCCCTTGGACTTTATGCGGAACATGAGGGCGACGGCGACGGCAGGAATGAGCCTAGAGTCTCCGTAGAATTGCTATTGCAATAATACAATAAGAGTATCCGGCAGCTGAAGCGACCCATGCCCATTACTTTCCGCAAAAGAAGTAACAAAATAGAACTTTCACCATGAGACAAATCGCTGCGCCGCAACGTTTTTTTTTTTTTCGTTTCGTAGGGCGGGGGAACCGTAATGAAAAAAAAGAACGCGAAGGAAAGTATGTTGGTCACAATCGAATGCCTACTTTGGGCAACTAATGTGGCTATTAAAGGAATATCAAAGAAAACACGAGACGCTTGGTACCCCCAAGAACCATGCGCATACTGCTCGGTATCCTACGCCGGCGAGACAAGACTTTCAGGAGAGGTTGCGCTCAAGCGAACGCCGTGCAATCCGTCGAGTCCCCGCAGTGATGGCGGCGAGCGACCGTTGTTTCATTTTCTCGTCTGCTAGCTAGAAAGCGTCCAAAAATCTGTCAGGCGAAAATGCACTCGGCCATAGAAAAGCGAACGCGCACCGAAGTGCGCCGCGCGGTGGTCGGTGCAACACGAGAAAAACGCATGCGCTCTGGCTGGCTCTGGCAGCCCCCAGGGTAGTGGAACGTGAACAAAAAAATTGAAGAGACTCAATGTGTCCTCGCGATTAAAAGTCAAAGTAGAAAAAATAAATAAGACCATAGTTACCTTTGCTGGCTTTAATATCTTCACTGGATGCTTTGGCGCACGTGAAAAAAAATGTTGATATTTTTTATGTGACATGAAGGCACGAATGAACCACCACAACGCTTCGTCTCATCGGGCCTCGCTGCGGGCTTTGTCAACTTGTCTGATAGTGTCTTGATTTGGCTTGTCTCGTTGTATGGCTCGATGTATGACTTTGGAAAATTAATGCACCTTTGGCGTCAAATATTTATGGGAACATTAAACTTACAAAGTTCCGCAATTAATCTAAAAATCTAAAGCACACGTTTGGAAATGGAAATGCACCTTTCACATCAAAAGTTTTTGAAAACGTTATACCCATAAAGTTTCGGAATTGACATCCACGCGCTCCGTAGATTCCGTGATAGAGTGTAGATTTCGCGGCCTCTGCGAGATGCCGCGGCGAGCCCGTTCGACATCAAAACGTCCTTGAAACTTTGTGCTCGGATGGGGCTGGTTGCGTTATGCGACTCCTGGTGCATGGGCGTTGCCGCGAAATCCAGCCCGAGTTCGCAATTTTCGCGGTGAAATGGCTTTCGAGCATGAAAAAGACGTTCTAGACAAAATCCAGAATGATTTCCTGCGCCGGGGGTTGCTTTGGTCGGCGGTGCATGGACAGCACGAAAAAAATTTCGGCGGCGCTGAAGCCCCATCAGCCACCCCCCCCCCCCCCCGCCCCTGGCGCCGCCCCTGCAGTCGAAGAATATCTTCGGAGAGCAATACATATCCCTAGTGCTGGGGCTTTAATGCTCTGTAGTGTACGCGAATCCCTTCTGAACGTGTTGGACAGCACGCGAAGGCTGCAGCGTAGAGAGCGAGAGAGAATAAAGCTTTATTTAAGATCCAATAATATGTCATCACCTAGATGCTACTTAGGCGATATGCAGCATGTGGGGTCATCAGTCCAGACCTCCCCCATCCCTCAGTCCTCCCCCAGGCTGAGCTTTTAATTTCCGTTAGGGAGCATATCGAAGTGTCTGGTCCCGCTGACTTTCAGAATGTCACTGCCTTTCTGTTGACAATTTGGTTGAGGTGCTAAGATTTGATCTCTCTTATGCCCTTGTTGTTGTTGACCAGGACACTTTTGTGCAAAAAGATGGTATCTGCATCGGATCACGCATAGCGCCTTCTTAAGGAATTTGTTTTTATCTGTTGTTGACAATTGTACCTTATCATTACTTAACAATACTTTTGTAGCTACGATTTTTAAGTATACCGAATACTTTCTTGTTGGGCTGAAACAGCGAAGCTTGAGAGGAGTGGTTACACTTTCAAAAACTTTCCAGGTGTTTTTGAAAAGTGCGGAGTAGGTCATAAGTTCGCACATGAGTTAGCAGTAGATGGTCTGCTACGATTCCTAGATATCTGTATCCTTGTATATGATAGTTCCATTTGTTGGATCTGCTCGCCTAGGAGCGAGAAGCCCTTGCTTGACTACCATTCGGCCCACTCCAAGTTACTAAAAAGACGTATAGCTACTAAGCGGCTGAAAGCTGCTCTGGTTAAATCTTGTGTGCACCAGGTTTCCTTCGGCGTTCAGCAACAAGCAAGCCGTCTACGTAGGGCCGAATATCGCAATGACACCTTGGTGTCAGTCCCCGAGAGCCTTATTAAAGAGTTAAAAGCTGACCCGGCAGCCACTCAGCGCAATAACGCAGGTCCCAGGGGGCACCCTGTGGCCGTGCCATACGTACACGGGGCGTTTCACCGCCTAAAAAATGTGGCCAATAAGTGCTCTGTGGGTGTTGTTTTTAAAGCACCACTCAAGCTCGCAAGAATTTGCAGGCTGGTAAACAACGCTGGGAGTCAAGGTGTATGCACTAAGGACCATGTCAATAGCTTTGTTGACTGCAATGTGGCAGTGGTTTACAAAATTGAACTTCCCTGCGGAAAATGCTATATCGGACAAACACGCAGGTGCCTGAATCACCGGCTTAGGGAGTACCGAAATGCTGTAAACGCTCTCGCAGGCTCTGGCCACTTAGCTGACCACAGCCGTAGAAGTACACATAAAGGCTCCGCGTGTTTTCATAACATGCAAGTGCTCAGACAGTTCGTCAGGCACTTAAATAGGTAAATATTTGAGGCGTATTGTACTTCAAAAGCTGCTGATTAATGGGTAAGCGCTCCATCACTGGCACTCACTAATAAAGTGAGTGAGATAAAGTTGTACCTTGAGCAGAACCTAATCAATGCTTTGTAATGGCTTGCTGTGGGCGCCTATTGGCTTCGTTGCGCATGTGGTTTACTCCTACGTGGCACATTCGTTTTTGCGTCCGTCTGCGCATTTATTTAAGCATACGGTGGTTTCTTGCATGTTCTTTTTTTTCTGAATACAACTTGTCAGTTGAAGTCTAGTGCTCTGTCCTGTTCCAACGTCTTTTTCCGTTAGTCGTCTCAGCGCTAGTAACTATGTCACAGAAAATGCGTGGAGAAAAGGCGATCGAATGGCTAGAAGGCTAGAATGGGAGGACAGCTGACAGCCTCCATGAACAACTGCCACAGACTGCCCATGCGCGAAAGCGGCGGGCTAGAGAGGAGCGCTTCTCTGCATGGTCCGTAAAGCAGTCTACCAACATGGTGGAGGCCACAATCTAGCAGGAACAGGGACAGGTCATGGCCTCGCCCAGAGTAGCAGCAATGTGTTAGCTACTCCGCAGGCCAAGGATCATCCGGATAGCGTACCGGTGCTGTAGCTGTAGATGATACCCGCAATACCGTGGAAGGGCCTTCAAAGAAGGGGGGGAGGAACATCTACGTGGCCGTAGCGGCGTACAGTCATCCTTTGTAAAGTCCAGCACAGTGCATCTTTTGTCAAGGTGCAGCAGACAGCCAACCGCCTTTCGAAGCTCCAGCCCCTAGACGATGAGCGCCTTTGCCACTGGAGTGCACAAGCGCTGATGCTCCATCTGAAAGACCCAAGTAGGTCACGGCCCAGTTCGGAGAAATACGCCGGGATGGCCGACCAACGCCTCCGCCTTCGTGGATGAGATAGAGAGGTCCACCGTCTAGAAGTGGAGATCTCTCTGTCGGGGGCCAAACGCAATGTTTGTCCTTGTAGTTATTCTAACCTTGCACGCGCGGGTCGCGCGTGCGGCGTCAATACCTGGACAGCAGGACGGCATCACATGCGACAGCACGAGCATGTCTCGAGTGTCCGAATATATGATATCGCAATATACCGCTAAAGTGCGTAGTCATGCACACACACACCAGGCATTCGAAGGAAGCACACCACCTTTATGATAGCGATCGACCAGGCCACTCTTGTACTACGTGTCTCGTGCAGGAGTATGATGGCAGCTTGTAATACTTGCCAGCCTGCAATTGGTGCCCTACGAGAAGTAGTAGTATATGTCAAAGCAGGGGCAGCATGCTACGAGTGCTTGCGAGTCGTTGCATGGGAAAGTGCGAGTCATTCTTTCGAACTGTCACGTTTCACGGCTGCCGTATTCGGCGTGCCCTCAGCGTCGGCTCCGCGCGGTTCTAGAGGGATTTGTCATACTGTGGAAATAAAGCTGCGCTTCATAGACAACGTTAGTTTGTCTAGAAAGCCGTCGGTGGCGACAGCGGCGCCGCCTGACAATTTTTTTTTCTGGCCGTTTTCTTTAGAATAAGGAACTTGCCCTTCATTCAAGAGCAATATGTCGAAATTGTGTCGTGAGAACCAGCTCGCGCACTTCAATATTGTTGCACAGCAGGTGACTACTCTTTGCGGTTCAGCTCACAGGGCGCACACACAATTGAGTTTATAGGCGCAATCGTTTACTCTTAAGGTACACTGAATTGGTGTTGAAATACGGGAACAGCATGTCGGAAGTGGACAACCTTGACAGGTACGGAAATGGAGTCACCTTTAAGTATGACCCTCACACAGTGCATGTTCCAGAAGCTGGCCAGCGTGCGTGCGCCAAGACTCTCCAGGGTATATAGTGAAGAGTCCATCCAATTCAAACACCCACTGAAGCAGCACGTCCGACATGTCCGACATGGGCGCGGTTTCTAACGGCTTGACTGAGCCCTATACAAACTCATGTCACAACATCAACCGACAATCAACAACTATCATGCCAGAAGTAAAAACACCATCAATTCACTCAATGCCCGAACCATTGCATACTCATGCTACAGCACACATTCTAAATCAAGCGCCTAGCAACATTCTAGAAGTACAAGTGTATACGCCAAGTGCGCACTCAGTCGTTTTCGCAGGTACATAATTATCACTCTCACCTTCCATCATCGTCGTTATGTAGGGTCGTTTGCGCGTTTTCAACATTAAGCGTTCGGTCTGCATCTGTCTCTCACGCGCTACAATATTTAGTACAGTGCTTATCTGAGCGCCATTTCTTAAAACCTATAAGGCTTGGCTTTAACCAATCGCATCGATTGCGAAAGGGGACACGTACGAGTAGGGCAATGTCAATTTCTTTTTATTTCTTGCAGAGCGAATTTTATTAAGGCGAAAGCCTTGAATGGCTCTTTGGTCGAAAAATTTGCTGTCTGGCGTTATGGCCCGAAAATTGATGGCTGTACCACCCACAACCATTGGTGGGAGTCGAACATGCGATTTTCGGTGTTAAGGTTATGTTAAACAAGGCACTGTTAATTAATATATTGTCCATTAAGGCACTCGAACTCTCTATCTTTGGTGGGAGTCGAGCTCACGACCATTGGTGTTAGTTTAGGCAGAGTTAATTTAGGCATAGTTAACTAAGGTAGAGTTCATTAAAGCACTCGAACCGACGATCTTTCATGGGAGAAATCAATAGGAAGTAACAACGCATTCCAATGAAAATGTCAAGTGATTTAATGAATGAATGAGCAGGCTTTCGCCTCCACCCTCTTTAACAAGCTCAAACGACCACCAACTCCTTAACCTTTAGAAAAGTTCACGGTCACTTGAGCCCATTGACTTCCACCTCTATGGTGACAAATGCATAGCTTGTTATTCCTGTTGCTCCCCAAGACTATGTTCACTGCTTCAGTCATGTCTTTATGTACACACACAAGTGGTCAAATGCTTCTTGATCCTCACCAACCTTTCACGCTTGCTTGGCCCACGGCCATAGAAAATAACACAGTGAAAAGCATTGAGCGCGGTCAAACATTTTTTCGAAAGCAGGGCACCTTTAACAAGTACTAGATGCCGCACTGAATAGTCGCGCAGTGTAACAACTTGTATCCGTTATTTATAATGATAATCGTTTGTGTATTACGTGTTTTACTCTTCTGTATTTTGAGCTGAAGCTCAATATCGACTTTCATATCATTATGTGCATTATTTTAACTCTGTGTAATTTCTCATCTGTTTGAATGCTCACCATACTTTACATCGCGGCCTCTAGTGCGTGTTTGTGACTCTGTAGAGAAACTCGTTGTGGTGCGACATGCATTTTCCTTCTATATGTATATGCTCGTGGGTATATAAGACTGTGTGTTGTGGATTTCTGGTCCTACGACTTTGTCCCTTTTCACTTTCTTACTGCAAATATTTATTTTGAAAGTGTCTTTGTTTTGCGAAAAGGAGTAGCCGTCACCATTATAGGGTGTTTACATCTCTCTCTTTTATTAATATTTCAACAAAGAAACGTTGCATCGAACGGCGCGAGATGACCGCGTTGGTTTGCCGCTTGCGCATTTGCGGATTAATTTTATTGATCACCACAATCACACAAAAAGTAGGTGAGAGCCCTCCACAATGTCAAACCTAGCAATCCTAAATAATTATCAATTTTTGTAATTAGACTTGGAAGCGCGAGTGCAAGCTGTGACAGCCAGCTTTTCAGCCTTCTAGTTACCTTTATGAACGTTTCTGCAGAATTCGGTAACCACTGTGAAGGGTCGAGTGTAAGGTAAACATTACCTTTAGAAATTCTACGGGTCTTGGGCGTTCATTCGCAGCTCCGGCTCTTCATGATGCATACCTCCTACTAGTTTGCCCTGATGCAAAAGTAGTCAAACGTCTGCTAAAGCTTAGTTATTTTCACGGCTATCCTGTGGAAGTTACGCTGCGCAGCTTTACCAATAAAAGAAGCTACGAAAGACGCTCACAACCAAACATTCGTCATTCCGCGTGCTCGATGAATTACATAGAACCCTTTCTCATTCAAAGTTTTGTTAGGGTAACTTTTTCTCACATTGTGCTCTCCCTTTGTGAATGTCAGGTGCCTCGGCGGGCGTCGGCGAAAGCACAGCCAAGCACTTCGCCTCTCTCGGCTGCGGGGTCTCCCTGACTGGGCGGAACACGGCGAATCTGGAGCGAGTGGCCGAGGCTTGCTGCGCAGAGGGGCTTCCCCGAGACAAGGCAAGTAGCCGATGACGTCAACGTGAAGGTTTATTGGTGAAGAAACCTAAGCTCAAAAAAACTGCCCAGAACCCATCGATATCAAACTGAGCATATGTTGATCTCATCGCGGCTGCGAACTGTGATTGCAGGCTTGAAATCAACAAAACAGAACCACAGGAAATGAATGAGCGGTGAACGGTGTTTATTGTGGAATTATATCACAATGTTTAAATAATTTATTAACACCTACAGTAATTATATGCAAGGTAACAGAAAAAATGAAACTTATAAGAAAAGCGTAAAGAATTTTGCTTCGTTGCTCTTGAATTCATGATTGCAACAAATATTGAAGAAGCTAGATTAAGAAAGATTAGGTTCAATATTCGGCGGGATCTCACAAAAAGGCGAAGCTTGCGGCTGACACTGTTTTGTTGAGTCACACAGAATGTACTTCACAAAAATCACTCATGCCCTTCAGCATCAGTCATGATAAATTTACTAATGTGCAAACATCTAAGTGACTTTCAAGCGCAACACGAAGAACTGAAGAATAGTTTTAGCTCATAGTAGCATGAAGCGGTCATCCAGTACGATACTTATCCTGGAGAAATCGCCACAGTAACATCGGACCAGGTAAAAGATGCAACTAGGCGTCGAAAAATTATCTAGACAGTGCAAGCCATGAACGTCAGCTTACCAGTGTACTTTGAAAGTGCGCTTATAATTAGCGAATTTCATTACCAGTAAGCTATGAGGCCGAAATCTGAAAGACAACGGCCAAACATGAAGCGAAGATAGGAACAGTGCTCCGAGCATTGAAATTGAGAATCACAGGTACAACGTAAAAAGACACGAGGACAGCGATGTGGAGTACAAACGAAGGTGGCTCATATTTTACCCGGCGCCTTGCATTCTTGTTAATATCAGTATTTATAAGTACAGTTCGGCAATAATTGTAATACATGGAGTAAACAACTGGTATCTATGACGATGCCAATCTAGGTGGTGTTATGAGAATGGGAAATTTGTAGGCATGAGATTGTCAGATGACTGCAGGCCGAAGTAACTTAAGGTCAATAAGAGAGACCGCGACGCATCAATGTACGTAAGGTAGGCTATCGGCAGTTAAAGTGCCATGCATGTTCCTTCCTATTACGGACATATATAGACCCTTTTAAAGCATCGGTTGATTAACTTATATGCCACCCTCTGTATCTATAAACCAATCACGTCCTATAATTGAAAGAGCAGCCACCATTTTCAGAGACCTTGTACTTCCGATTGGCCCTTCACAGGTTCTGCTTTTCACTCTTCTTGGAAGAAAACGAAAGCTTGCAAAAACGACTTCGCGCTCTGCAAGATGACGGAGCACGGAATTAAGTGGCGCACTTTTCCAGATAATTTTTTTTCGTAGCAACACATTCTGCTAAAACGAAGAAGAAAGTTAAAGGCAATTGGGGAATATATATGGAATTAGGACAACGATAACGGCTACTACTTCTGTTAACAACAAGCACGCAACTAGTACCTTTTCTTGTGTATCACGACTCGTCCCTCGGGTTGATTGCTTCCTGCATGAGATCGCGCATTTTGTTCCGACCCATTCTTACTCGTTCTGATCAGGGGACCTCAGGAAATATGACGTACTTACAGTTCGACCGACACCAATGAGTCCCAGGCAGCCGAAATTAATTCAGCTCCGGGCACTACGGCATTTGTCCTAACCCATACGTCGTTTCATGACGCGAAACCCCATAAATCTAACGCAAACAGAGACACACTTTATTTGCCATAAAAAGCTGCGTCGTCGCCAAATTTATTATAAACATAACATATCTGTTGTCGCCGGTGAGCGTGGAAGCCCTTGTTATGGCAATAAATACGAATTGTTTTAATGGCATCAACACGTCAAGGTGTCGGTCACCAATGATGACTTAAGCGAGTGGAAATGTAGAGTGCGTGTTTGTCTTAGTGAAATGTAGAGTGCGTGTTTGTCTTAGTGCAACTCCTTTTGAAGCCCAGACTAACATTTGTAAACCTAGTTTTCCATCCCGAATTTGTGGCATAGCAGCGCTTAGCTAACTTGAGTGACCTCTGCACACTAACATCTGACTGTATAAAGATTTTCCGCAAAATACTCGGCTCCAACGTTTGAAATTCCCTCATGGTCAGAGTTTGCATGGTTAGTTCACGTCCGAAATTTAGTGATTGAAAGATATTCAACTATGCAGCTATTTATTAAAAGCGACAGTTTCGCGGCAACTTAGTAAGAGTAAATGTTTATTGTTTAATCCCCCGAATGGTCAACAGAAGTAGATAGAGAAAGCCAAGGCTTCGATAAGAGAACTTGCTTTCGCAAGGGCATCAACTGCTTTTCTCTCAACTAAAAACAACCGTTTCTCTCAGCAAGACATACTTCCTGATTGAAATAGCATTTCAACTTTAGATCCTTTGTTCTAGCCGTGCTTGTCACTTCCATTTAGTTCAATTCAATTTATTATCGAGCAGCTGATGTATATTCGAACAGGCGCCTGGGACAAAAGGCCTCAGCCTGCCTGACATTGTCCCGAAACCTGCCAACATTCGTGTGATGCAGAGCTACAGTCAAAGCAAGATACACCACAATGGCGCAACAGAACTAACTTTTTGGCAAAAGGTATTGCTAAGAAAGAACAGAAAACATAAGGTGAGTTCGAATCTCAACCTGTGGTCCAGTGGAAAAAAAGAATCCCAGAGCTCTACACAATTTCGTGATGTCGCATCACCATAGGGCGCCTTGTTCTAAGTACGCAACTCTGCCACGGAGGTGAAGCTTCATGAGTCACTCTTGACAACTCTATGTGGAGCCATCTGATTTCTTGCAGTAACCGACAAAAATATCTATAATAATATTACACACAATTTAACAGAAGAGATGCACAGGGTAGAAGCAAAGAACAGTGTTCGGAATGTGGATGTCTATTGGCCGCGACATCGAGTGGAGTCGCCGCGTGGCGGACACCGGCTGAAGCCTGATAGTGTGGATGATGCGTCACGTCGTCTGCTGGACGCTACTCGCTTACATGCGCGCGTGCGACGCATATTTCCTTTAAATTCTTTTCTTCTTCGTGGTTGTAGCGCAGTCACCGAAGGCGGTATGCATTTCTTTTTACACCAAAACTGCATACCTCTACCGTTCAAGGAAATTTTCGTGTCGTAAGCATACGTGGGCCGATCCCGAAGACAGTGCAATACCGGCCCGAACCGCGGCGGAGGTGAAGCAGGCGTTAAGCGCTCCCCATACATGGACCGATCCCGAAAATAGTGCAATGCCGGGCCGACCCGCGGCGGAGGTGCAGTTCGCCATTAAGGGGCCCACATACACAGCTTCGCTGGTCATGCTTCTTCACATAGTGGAAGGGCACTGAGATTTTTTTGACACTGTAGAGACTCAGTTGGGTTTGAGCTGCAATCGTTGCGCTGCAATAATATCGGTGACGGTACGCGTCGAGCGCGCGATGCGTGATCGCTGCGCCCTTCGTTCGTCACAGTCATTTAAATTTTAGGCTTGCTTTATGATTCAAGCACTTCGCAAAGAGCACTTGGCGTGGTTTCAACCAAATGACGTGGTCGATGCGATACCTGAACGCAGCGCCTTGGCAATTTCTTGTTGAGATGCGTTGATCATTTCGAAATGTTTGTGAGATCCCGAAATATCAACGAGGTTGCGAGGTATCATTCAGCAGTAGGAAAGGAAATCTCAAAGGCTCATATGATGCGGCATGCTACAATTGATCTTAGGCGTATAATTGCATGACTGTGATTGTCGTTAGCGGTTACACAACCATTCTTAGCTGTTTCTGAGGAGCCCTTATATTATCTGGAACTTCAACTGCGCAGAAATAACTTTGCCTGCCAAGTCAATTCTCGCGCTTTGGTGCCTTCAGTATCTGCTACAAAAGATAAGCGGAAAGAAAGTATTGCAAGCGGATCTCGTGTACATTGCAGTCATTAGACACAGGACGTCGCAAAGCTGTGTTTCCGGCGGCTAACAGAATGCGCTCTTTAGCGTCACATAGTTTCCTACAATACACTAGAGGGAGTTCTGGCGCTGCAGTCATTTACCCTCCATGGGAATGATGGGAAGTGCATGGATTTGTCTCATCTTCATACTTGTGAATTCAGACGCTCGTGTGGCTTGGTATATTACGCTTCATATCCATTCATTGTCGTAAATTTGAAAGAGATGTATACTCTTCCAAGTCTAGAAGACGCTGCGAACACACATAATCGCTACTAATTGCAAAGATTGAGCTTGTCGAGGTGGCCAAATTGAAAGGCGCCAAGCCTCTCAAAGCACTGACATGGCCGCCATAAACTCATAAGTGCGTTTCACATCGCTTGTCGGTGCATGCGTCTGTGGCTATCAATATCGGGCTACTGTGCCGGAAATAATCAGAAGAATAAGAATGGGCTGGAGTGCGTTTGGCAGGCATTCCCAAATCATGAACAGCAGGTTGCCGTTATCCCTCAAGAGAAAAGTATATAATAGCTGTGTCTTACCAGTACTCACCTACGGGGCAGAAACCTGGAGGCTTACGAAAAGGGTTCTACTCAAATTGAGGACGACACAACGAGCTATGGAAAGAAGAATGATAGGTGTAACGTTAAGGGATAAGAAAAGAGCAGATTGGGTGAGGGAACAAACGCGAGTTAATGACATCTTAGTTGAAATCAAGAAAAAGAAATGGGCATGGGCAGGACATGTAATGAGGAGGGAAGATAACCGATGGTCATTAAGGGTTACGGACTGGATCCCAAGGGAAGGGAAGCGTAGCAGGGGGCGGCAGAAAGTTAGGTGGGCGGATGAGATTAAGAAGTTTGCAGGGACGGCATGGCCACAATTAGTACATGACCGGGGTTGTTGGAGAAGTATGGGAGAGGCCTTTGCCCTGCAGTGGGCGTAACCAGGCTGATGATGATGATGATGATGATGATGATGACTGTGCCGGAGGTCCTGTGTTCGGATCCTGCCGTGGGACAATTTTAATAATGCTTATGTAATAACTTATTACGCAGCACATTGTTGAAAATGACGAGTTTACGCAGTCACGAAGCCGTTTGAAGCCGGAAGAACGAAGTTTAGGCAAATCAATGTTCTTCCCATAATTTCCATGCTGGAACAACCTCTTCCATTGCAGCTCCCGTAGATGCTAGCGCCAGAGTTCCTTCTAGTAATTATTGCATGAAACTCTGATTACCGTGGAGTTGTTAGCTTTACAGGAGGTAGCAGACATTATTTTCATAAAAGAAAAAAAAACAACGCCATATGGTTGGCTCCTAAAATAATATAAAATTATTCGCACTATTCTTGTGAATGGGGGGGTACGTGGATAGTGCCCTCGCACCATTCTCATGCTTCGATGTAACTGTGGGAGACACCCTTGTGATAAAATGCTGTTCTCGCTGTTACCACGGAAAAAAAAAACAGGCGTGTGAATCTGCATGGCGATCCTGCCACTGTCACTCATAGTACTGTAGCTCGTTCTATCAAAGTTAGTAAATATCTTGTATTTGAGAGACAATCGAAAAAGAAGTAAGACGTACGTATGTATGCGTCCAAGCGGTGAAACAGTCACAATTATTAGCTGCTTTAACCTCACTCTATAGGAATACTCGCATGCTTATAACTAGTGCAAGTGTAGGAGAAAGTTGAGCTCCACAACAGCAGCGCCAACAGAATAGGCTGAATGCAAGCCGGACACAAACAAAGGGCGCCATGCATGTACCGGGACTGAAACTGCGTTTTGCACTCCTTTCAACTATATTAGGTATCTTCCCTGCATTTCGTGCGAAGAACCGTAGCATTGGAGGGCGACACATCATCAGTTCGCTGCAGTCAGCGCGTTTCATTACCAAACCAGTGGCCCAAATCGTTCCCAGCGAAGCGCTGCCGTACACATTTCAATGTGCGCCGCCGACCGCTCGTCCGCACTAAATGCGGCGACGGTGCTGCCACCTATATCCCGATCTCGCGGCCAATAAGCCTTGAGGCAACGTTTCGACAAGGGGGGCTTACGAGACAGGTTCCCTCAACGTGGGCTCCAGTCTGAGACAAGTTCCTCGTTTGAAAACCGCTAATCACGGCGAACATCTATGCGATACTAAAAAATCAAGGACCTCGATTGGTTTCCCTGGTTCTTGTTGTTTTTTTTAGATCAATCCGGTCATTTCTGGTACTTGTCGGGTTCACGCAACTGTGCGAGCGCTGTGCAATTTACCTGGCCTGTCGTGACACTGCGTTTGTACACGTAAATATTATTTTGCGTCTTAATGCTTTCCAGGTGCTTGTCGTGCCTGGTGACCTAACGGTGGAGAAGGATGTCGCAGAAGTGGTGCAGAAGACAGCCAAGCACTTCGGCAAAATTGATATCCTCGTGAGTTCAAAGCTACGTGAACGGCTAATAAACGTTTTAAAGCATGCCATCCTCAAGCATTTATCACCACGCAGGAAGAGCAAGAAATATAGAATTCATAACAGCTACCTTCAAGGCAAAGTTCCTTGCAAATAATAGTATTCGATTAAGCGTATTATTGGCAACATAAGCAACGTAATAGGGGTATGAAATAGCGTGAACCATTAACGTTTGTCTTCATCACTAGGGGTTAAAGAATGCATAGAACGAAATAGTCCTAAGTATTACTGAAAATATATTGTACGCATTTTATTTTGCTTCAGTACTAATTCTCCTGCGTAACGACGTCACATATGAGCTGCCAGTGACCGGAAAACATAGATACGAGAGCGAAGGTGAATAATTCTTCGTTACCAGTACTAGTTTCTTGGTGACAGGAATATTTACTTGCGTAGAAGGTCGTGTGTACGCTACTACCTATTGCGATGCCTTTTGTTTGATGTCAATGCAATCCAACAAATACTGGACTATTCATGTGACATCACATTCGAACGCCTCCGCCAAAAATTAGGAAAGTTATGTTTATTTATTATTTTTACGCAAACCAAGAACCCCTTGGCTGTACTACGAACGCTTATTTGCTACTCTATTGCAACCGACTCGCATTGCCTGCAAAAGAAAAAGAAAACAAGCTCTGACCACCGAGATCATGAAACGGTTTTAACGAGTCACGTTAAGGGTATCATTAGAAATTATGAAATTTGCTTCTTTCGTGATTGAAATTGAAAAGCTTCCAGGGGCAGTTCGAGCCAGTTTGGTTTCGTTTCGTTTTTATTTACTGGCTAACACTATGCTCGCCATCTGCAAAGGTGTCGCAGCTAGCCCAAAATCATGTACAAAATTCGCATAATAATTGTTGGGTTGCCTTTCGAGGTAGTGTGAGAGCGACAGAATGAGCACGAGGTAAAAAAGAAAACAGACGATCACCGACATAAAATTGAGTTTATGATTTTAAAAAAAAGTTCATATAGTATACAAACACTTCGTATCTTTGTAGGCGTGACAATATCATGGCACTCTGTTGGAAGCTATATGGGTATTTTTTTTTCTTTCTTCAGTAAATGTTGTAAAAATGTTCTAAGTCTGCACTCGTCTATTTGTTTGCTTACCTAGTGTCCCCTCTTGTCGCACAGGCTGTGCCAGTGCATCGGTATAAACTAGCGCAGCTATCAACCTTATTAAGGCAGGGTTTGGAAAAAAGATGCACGCTTCAGATGGACACTAGTGGTCGAACAAAATATGTCGCTACAGTTTATGGTTCGACTAAGGGTATTGTTTTCGCCTAGACGAACGCAAGTCATCTTGTCGAAACTTTGGCTAGAAATGTCTTCTGTGACCGCTCTTTATCATATAGACCCGAGAATAGCACGAAGCTGCAGTAGAATCCATGCGGGGTTTTGCTTCTTTTTCTTCTTTTTTTTTTGCAGCTTCTTGCTGCTCTCGGGTAGATGACAATCTTTCCTTGTTATTAAACGTTCTCCACCTTGCTGACTTGTACAGAAGGTATTTTTTCGGACGATGTGCTTGGTAATCCCTTGCAAGAAAGTAGCCGTCCATCTGCATGGTATATACGCTATATGCGAAGGGCGTGCGTTTTCGAAGGCTATTATTATTTCAGTACAGCAACGTATAAGGGCACGTCACGCTGCGTGATGTCGAAGTTATGAGAAGTTGTGACTGCAACGTCAGTCAATATAGGTAGGTAACCATCCTAATTACACCTCCCTACGGTCGCAAGATATGCCCCATCGCCAAAAGTGGACGGCGTCCAGTCTACATGTACGGGGTAGAAGAGAAGAGTAAGATGGTATATTTGAGAATAATGGCAGGGAAGCTTATATGCCTACACTGCGATGTTGTTAAACTGATGGTGCTGCCATGAACCAAAATAGTGTGGAATGGATCGTGAAGCCACGACTTCACGGCATCGTTACAGCATAATATTTGATACGGTACGTCGGTCTGAGCACCGCGTAATGGCAGCCACTGAGATTATTGCTATTATCATTATACTATACTTGCATGCTCAGGTCTACTACATTGACCAAGTAAGTTAGCGGCTGTGGGATGATAATTGTGAATTTAAAAAATACATTTACATCTTTCTAACTTTAAAAAAAAAGTCGCAGTGACTATTACGTTACGGTGTTGCAGTTTCATTAGGCGCTTTTTATTACAGGTGAACAGTGCTGCAATTCCTGTGGTAGGATCTATTCAAGGTGCCTCGATGGAAGACTTTAATAGAGTGTGGGAGACGAACTTT
Source organism: Dermacentor variabilis (assembly GCF_050947875.1). Taxonomy (NCBI): domain Eukaryota; kingdom Metazoa; phylum Arthropoda; class Arachnida; order Ixodida; family Ixodidae; genus Dermacentor; species Dermacentor variabilis. The sequence continues at coordinate 132,600,873 of NC_134570.1, read as the reverse complement.
CTCGGTCCGCTCTGCATGATCAAAAACGCAGTGCCCTACTTGCGTCAAACGAAAGGTGCGTCACGTAGTATTCAAGCCAACGCTATCGCTCTGCGGCTGATGTGTTCTTCGATTTGCAAGCGGTCGTGTATTATACGAGAAGCTGTGCAGTACAATATTAGTCATTTATTTCAGCAACCATACTCTATTTTTTTATAGTGAATACAATTATACGCACGTGATATCTATGAACTATAGATACAGGGCTTTCAAGCTTACCTTAAAAAGCTATGAGCTTTCCATTCATCTGGCATTTGACCACAATATTATCTCCCGGTTGTGTACGAACCGTAATGAACTGTCAGAGCAATGATGTACTGCAGCTAATACTGCTGCTATCTTATAAAGCAGTAACCAATGTGTGTGTGTCTGTGTGTTGTTGTTTTTTTTTTCCAGGTAGCATCGTGAACATTTCTACTGTCTCATCGTTAACTGCGGTAAGCAAAATACTGCAAATTTCACAGCCCGCTGTTCATATATAGTTATTCGTGCTTTAGCGCAGAATTTACAAACACACAGAGAGATGAACGGAACAGGCACTAACTTCCAACTACCTCTTAACGCGAGATGTTCTGAATATATGCAGCAAAACAGACAAAAAGGTTTGGAAACAACGTAACTAACGACTTATTCGTACAGACATGAGTTCATTAGGACGTGCTTGTTACGAGGTGCCCTAAAGAAAATTAATTTCTCTGGCAGATAACAAAAAAAAACGGTGAGCTGACGCGCCACAAGGTCCATACAAGGCATTAAAGCCCATATTTATAGGCTTTATGAGTGCGCACTCATAAAGCCTATAAATATGGGCTTTAATGCCTTGTATGGACCTTGTGGCCATCGGATCGCGATACCATGTGTTTATCGAACAACAGCAGCCATGGCGGAGACTACATCAGCGCGATCAGTGAGTTTTGTGCGGTTTTAAAGCTTTTAGAATGGTCAAGTGGCTACTTCTACCTTCGAGAATTAAAAAAGGGGCCACCCGCTCAACAGACGGCGTGCATACGGCGTCGAGGCGCATTGAATGCACCAATAGTGAAGGGCTCACGACACAAACATCTCAAAGTTCCTCATGCAATGTCCCCAAGCAAAGGACTTCCATTATCAATAAATAAATAAGTAGTGACATCGCAACATCGGCAGTGAGCAGTAGCCAGACGTTGCGAACCCGTGGACGTAACATTTGGAAGCAGATGCAATCACATATTTTTTTTTACTGCGCCTGCACTTGAAACATAGCTATACTGGCAGTACTATTACCACTGCAGCCATGTGCTGACGCCAAGTAACACAGTTCTCATTAATATTGCGCCTACAAAAAAAAAAAGCTACGGCTACACCTAAATCTCGCCTCGACTACTACTGCTGCTGCTACAACTAATGTTAACCCCATTGGCGTTGACTGACACATCTGTCATCTCTCCCCACAGGTACAGAGAACCGTCCCGTACTCTGTCGCCAAGGCTGCCCTGGACCACTTGACTCGATGCGCTGCACTAGGTGAGTGTTTGGGAGTGGGACAAACTCAGCTAGCCATGTTCGCTGGTGGAGTCGCCAAATACAGCGAACCAGTTGTCAGACCGCGTCGTGTGCACGAGCGCAGGTTACAACATCTCGCGGTCGCCGCACCGCCGCACGGCGAGAATCACGGGGCGTCAGTGGCAGTGCGACGTTCTTACTTCCGCCCTCGGCATCAATCCCCTCGACGCATCGAAAGAAAGCGCACATCGTTGATATTGTCACGTGGTAGTGACGGTAAAGAACACAGCAGCAATACTGTGAAAGACGAAACTAAGTTTAATTAGACGAACCTGTGCCCACAAAGACAGGCTACACTTAAAGCAAAGCAATAGCGGTGAACACAGTCGGCGAACGTCGAAATCTGATCAAGCGCGTCGGCTTTTACACACGAGCCATCGAGCGTCCCAGTGTAAACACTGGTGCCCGCATGTCTTCCAGAAAGTTCTACACCATTTGCGTCGCGCATACATTCAATATGATTACACAATGTTCGGTAGCAACAGACAGCGCATAGAACAATTGATAACATTCCAGAAACTTCCGATACATGCAGCCGCGTCCCGCGCAGAGCGATAAGATTTGTTAGACGGTGAAAAGCGCCCACCCTAAAAAGATGATTAAGCGCATGTGTCAATATGAAGTGCTACTGGCCCTATTTAGTATACTTGGTCGTGTGCGTTTTGCAGCCTTTCGTACTTTGCTCATTCATGTGGGACCTGGAGACCGCTTTCAACATCAATCAATCAGACAAAACTGAGGTTTATTTAAACAATTCGAAGAAATGCGTACAAAATAGTTGCAACAATAGCCTTATGTGGCAAGTTACGGAGCCCTGCGACTTCGAATGCCAACCGGGTCGATCTTTCATTCTGCTAGGCGAACCAAACGGACAAGTTCGAAAAATGTTTGCACGGGATTTGAAGCCAGGTACCTCGAAACCATACCTCAATAGTGATCACCAGCTTTCGAGGGAGCTGTCAATAGGTGTGTTATATCGCTATATTGTCATTCACGAGTGAAACCACCCGTCAAGTACCTTTCGCTTGTCGGAGGGTGACGTAGTTATCCCGGATGTAGCATTATTATAACAGCGCCAATCAATTATGATCCAATTGTCATAGTTCTAGATAATACTCCACTAGTGGCCCTATACCGTAAAACTATTCCTATCTGTTCTTTTTCCGTCTACTGACGTCAAATTTTCGTAAGCACCGACGCATGCATCGGGCGGTAACGCGCAGCGTTGTTTTAAAAGCACTATCAAACGTGCTCCTCGTTTCTGGGATCTCACTTTTTTTTTTGCTTTCAAAGCTAATAGCATTGCCTACATTGAGCAAATCTTCATGTCGGATTGGCTAACAAGAGGCGAGGAACACGCTCAAGTGGAGAGGGCTTCGATGGGGCCGAGCGAGCACAGTGAAAGTATCACCGGATGAAGAGGTTGGTGCCGGCGTCTACGATTTGCCCGCTTCCACTTACTTAGCTTGCGGTGGCTGACCGAAAATCGCTGCAGCATGCAGTGTAACGTTAAAAATGTCGCCAGAACGAATCCTCAGCAAAGAAGAGTTGGCAAAGTGATGTCTTATACGTACGTGCCGAAGGGGCACGATAACGTTTTAGTGCCACAGTAAAATGTTTATTATAACGAAACAAATCTATGCTGGCTGGCCGCTCCGAGTAGCTAGTGCGAGAGCAATCGGCGGGTAGCCATCTTCTATTCCTTTCTGAACGGGGCAGTGTCTGGCTGTTCAGAAAAAAATCAGTTTTGTTTGGCATATTAATGCGTCGTTAACGCGTACACGCCACTTTGATGCGATCAGTTTTCGCTGTTTTGTGACGTCGCGTGACAGACAGGCGAAGTGGGCGCAGCCCGATAACGTTTGATCAATGGCAGAGTATTATGGCGAAAAAGGCGTCGAATCATGAATAATTATTCTTATTTCATTCGGTCTAATCACGCATAATCACTGCGCGTACATCATATCAGATGGGGCATTTTCGCGGTTTGCGTGACGTCGCGTTGGAAACAGGTGAAGGGGGGGGGGGGGGGGCAGTGGCTGAAAAATTAACCAATCATGAAGGGCTGATTGCAGAATTGGAATTGAAAAGTTCGGAATAGCTTTATTTATTAGTGTCCCTGAACTGATTTGCCACATTCAGGGCCTCTGCGTTTCGACTTGTCGAATAATTCGGCTTTGCTCTGCGTTCTGCTGGCCTCCTGGTTAGCTCGGATAATACAGCGACTGCTTCGAAAAGGTGTTCATCGAATTTTCGATCCGCAGACGAGGCTTAATTTTCCTTCAACTACTATGCTTTCTTAACCCGCCGTGGTTGCTCAGTGGCTACGGTGTTGGGCTGGTGAGCACGAGATCGCGGGATCGAATCCCAGCCACGGCGGCCGCATTTTGATGGGGGCGAAATGCGGAAACACCCGTGTACTTAGATTTAGGTGCACGTTAAGGAACCCCAGGTAGTCGAAATTTCCGGAGTCCTCCACTACGGCGTGCCTCATATTCAGAGAGTGGTTTTGGCACGTAAAACCTCATAATTTAATTTGTTTAAGCTTTCTTGGAAGCCTGTATGGGTTCCATTTACGGCTTCTTGCTATTCCTGCAGGTGGGTAACTTTTTCCTTTCAGATAATTTCAAAGAAGCTTCAAGAACAAAACGGCACTGTTCTGGAGTGAACTATATAGTTCACAAAGTCACAGGGCAAATCGAGTGGCGCTAAGTATCCTTCGTTAAGAATACCGAGACTCGACTACGTCACTCTTACAGAAAAACGGCCCTATAACGTAAAGCTATTCCAAACTTTTCTATTCAAATTCTGCAATCAGTCCTCCACGATTTGTCAAAAAGTTTCCGAGTCACCCCCATTTCGCCTGTCTCCCACGCGACGTCACGAAAACCGTGGAAACGCCCCGTCTGATATGATGTGTGCACATTGATTATCCATGATGACACCTACGGAAAGAAAATTATTTTGGATTCGACGTCTTTTTCGCCATAATACTCTGCCATTGATCAAACGTTATCGGGCTGCGCCCACTTCGCCTGTCTGTCACGCGACGTCACAAAACAGCGAAAACTGATCGCATCAAAGTGGCGTGTACGCGTTAACCACGCATTAATATGCCAAACAAAACTGATTTTTTTCTGAACAGCCAGACACTGCCCCGTTCAGAAAGGTATAGAAGATGGCTACCCGCCGATTGCTCTCGCACTAGCTACTCGGAGCGGCCAGCCAGCATAGATTTGTTTCGTTATAATAAACATTTTATTGTGTCACTAAAACGTTATCGTGCCCCTTCGGCACGTACGTATAAGACATCACTTTGCCAACTCTTCTTTGCTGAGGATCCGTTCTGGCGACATTTTTAACGTTACGCTGCATGCTGCCGCGATTTTCGGTCAGCCTACGCAAGCTAAGTAAGGGGAAGCGGGCAAATCGCAGGCGCCGGCACCAATCTCTTCATCCGGTTATATACTTTCACTGTGCTGGCTCGGCCCTATCGAACCCCTCTCCAGGCGAGTGTGGTCCTGTTCTTTTTCAGCCAATTCTATAAGAAAATCTGTTCAATGTAGGCAATGCCATTCGCTTCGAAATAAAGAAAAGTAAGCTCCTATAAATGAGGAACGCGTTTGATTGGACTTTTCAAGCAACGCTGCAGGTCACCGCCCCATGCTTGCGCCCGCGGTTACGCAAATTTGACGTCAGGAGGTTGGAATAAAAACAGATTGGAACAGTTTTATGTTAATGCGCCCAAGGCTGCAACCAGAGGGCACGAACCTGTCAAACACACAACGTTAGAATGAGTGTTCTACATTGCTAAGGCATCAATAAAACATTCTATTTTATTTTCGATTTATTTCAGAGAATGCTCCATACGGTGTGCGCGCGAACACAATCAAGTAAGCGCACTCTTTCTTGAACGGACTTGCGTTTGTTTTTCAAGGTTCGGCCGCCCAAAAGAAACTGTCGCAGTTACTGCACAATATTTAGGGATGACAGCACTATTTCATTACATCTTATAAGACTCTAAAGGTAGTTTGGCTTTATGTATATTGCCTGAACACCGTAAACAAAGGATATACCCCTGCGATACGGCGCAGCTGCATTGTAGCTATTGCACGGCCGTAACACAACACAACAGCTCTATGACTACTGTTGGTTAACCTTATTTGCCTTGCCTATGACTGGAACATCGCAACAGCCAATAACTATTGTTTTTCCAGTGGGTAAACTAAGCTGCAAGAGGTGGTTAGAGAAAAACAAAATCGGGTGGAGGCCACGGTAGTGCGCAAGCTAACTTCCAGCAAGAAACTTCTAACAAATAATTATTTCAGTTGACATTTCATTCCTATTAAGTTTTTTTTTTATTTCTGCCTTTTTCTATTCCAACAAAGAAATTTCAAAGCTACCATCAACTCCCATGTATTCTTCATGCATAATTTTGATATAGTTCTTAATGTGCGTAGCCTGAAATTCAGTATTGGGAAAACAAAACAAGATCATTTTCATAATGTTGTATGACCGAAGTTTAGCCACCTATATATGACAGTCTAATCTCATTACAAGAATAAAAACATTGGATCATGTAGCTGTTAAATTACACGCACGTATACAAGGCTCCCAAGTCAACTTTGCCTATATTTAACACTGTGCCGCTGCACAACGGGAGATAACCACCACAATGCTTCTCTTTAATAAAATAGCAATTTGTACAAATTGGCGAAGTTCGCAGTTAATGGTCTAAAAGCAACGCAAAGCTTAATTGTGGGGTAAAAAGTTAAATTGCGGGTAAATGAAAGAACTACAGCCAAATGAGCTCGTCAGCTGAATATTTTTGTTGAAAGAGCGCCATAGAAGTAGGGTGGGTTCTGGGAAACTATATCGCTGAGACATGTAAATTTCGGCAGGATAAATAATATGGCACCAATATTTAAAAAGAATTGCTCGGTAGAATAAAGAAAAAGCAAGAACAAAATCCAGAGATTGCGAAATAAATAGCAGACTGGTTCAAAATAGCAAATTATATTTCTGGTTAAGACCTGAGCGTTTACTTTATCAACTGTCCCCATGCTTCTCATATGGCTTCTGGTATTTGCTTTACCCGCGCTTCTATATTTCTTCCCCCATATTGGTGCTTCGCGCTCCTCTTGCATAAGTAATGAAATGCATGTTTTTGCTTTTTCTATGGAGCAAGTTAGGCTATTTGCTTTATTCCACCTAATTGTATATGCTACCACAAGCATCGGCGGCACCGTACATTCTGCCCACTCCAGGACGAAGGCCTGTCCCTGCAATGTCCAATTCCATGTTTGTGTCAACCGGCTCCATACTATGCTAGCGAAATTCGTTGAATTACCACGTCACTTAATCCATTACCATCCAGGACTTCTTTTCCGTTTCCTTAGTACTCATTCTGTTACTAGAATAAGCAACCACTTAATGCTCACTTGTCCAACCCAACTGCCCAAGTGGCCTGTAAACTTCCCTGAAATTGGCTGTGCTGCCCAACTGTCTAAATGACCTAAAAATGACCTGAAATGACCTGTCCTGCCCAAATAAGCTGTTCGAATCCACCTCTCTCAATCGGCGCATAAACATGACCTACCAGCGGTTTTCCGTGTCTCTTAACAGCACACTTATTTCCCGTTCCGTCACTCGTCCCAAGGTTGTTCTTTTAAACAGCGATTTGTTCGTTAACATAGAAGTTTCAGCCCACTAGGTTCGCGCAGTAAGAGTTCACTGGCTATACTGTACACCCTTTGTTTTTTAAGGCAGTTGGCAAGCAGCCACTCACAACTTCGCAGTACCTGCCGTGGTGTGCATTCAGGAAAAATTAGGCAACTATACGAGTCAATGTTACAGCAAAATTTCCACTGAGCAAGTTTTAAAGCGTTCAACAAAGCATCACATTAAGCAACACCCCTATGTTTGGCGCGACTCCTCAGGCGTTCATCGGCTTCCCACCTGAGGGGCATGAGAGCCTAGTTCCAGCAAATCAGTTGTATGTACGTAGTGTGACAGAAAAGCTTCGGGCATACCATTGAACGGTGGTCAGGTGTTCAATCACTCCTGTCTATTTTTCAACATAATCATCATTCAGCGTCATACACTTTTTCCTCCGGTGCTACAGGTACATTATCCCTTCCTTGTATAATGTTTCATCGTGCATGTCAAAAGCCTCCTCTACTGCAGCAATTACGATTACGTCATCGTGTGATGAAAAGTGGGCTCCAGATAAGTGTTGCTTGAGGGTAGGCAAAATATGAATTGTCTGAGGGAGCCAAATCTGCCGAAAAGGAAGCGTGTGGAAGCAATTGGAAGCCACGTGACTCAATGGCAGGCATTTCAGTGGCGGACTTGCGCGCTGGTGCGTTGTATTGGTGGAAAAGCACACGCTTCTTCAATGTTCCAAGCCGTTTCGCTTTGATTGCCTCCCGCAAACGCTTCGATTATGTAGCATGGTGTGCTCCGCTCACTCTTTCACCCTTTTTGAAGTACTCAGTCCGGATGACATTCTTCGCATCCCATAAAACAAAACAATTAACATGCCAGCTGATGGGATTGACTTGAATTTTTTAGGGGTAGGGGAGGAGGAGTGTTCCCACTTTTTTATTGTGCTTTGAACTTTGGCAAAAAGTTGTGTACCCATGCTTCTTGCCTCACGAAACGTTTGATAAGAATGACCAGGCTTACCTCAATGAAGGTCACGTTTTCGGTAGACTTGGCATGTCTCTGGCGTTTATTTTCAGAACTTAGCATTTTCGAGATCCAATGGCTTGAAACCTTGCTCACGTAGAGTAGAAATGCTAAGGCGTGTCCAACTCGCTCCCGGGACATCCCCGCATTTTTTACCATAAAATGGTCTCTCACACTGCTGTCTGCAATTGCGATATCCTTGATTGCTGTGATGTTTTCTTCAGTACTTGCCACTGCTCGCCTTCCACTGCGAGAGGCACCATGAGCAGAGCAGCTCACCCTCTTGAATTCTGCCACCCACATTCTCACATTGAAATAAGATGGGGCGTTCCCTTCTAACGTTTTTGTCATGTCCTGGTGAATGTCGTCATCACTCGTGCCTTTTTCAGCAGTTATGAGTAACTGCACGTTAGCTTACTTTATCCACTTTTTTGAAGGAATGATCATCTGTATTTCAGTCTTCAGTATCTGCACAAACAATAAGCTATCAGCGAGAAATGTGACACGAGGCCTCAAAAATACATATACTTTGAGATGCAGAACTAATATTCCGCTCAGGCAAATGAATCGTAGTCAGGCACAGTTTTCAATGACTCGCATAGTTGTGCATATTGACCGAAGGTATGGTGAGCGCACCTCTGTAATAATTGCGACATAAAACAGCTATATGCAACGCCGGCTTATGCACATTTCTAAAGCGCACAGACCATTTATTAGAACAGTGTATGATATGTTGAACGGCTTCTTTTTCTTTAATAAATTTCATTCTTTGGGCTACCCTGTTCTTAAACCATTGGTTACGTGTCAACGGTTATGTTCTGATCCTTGGCTGATTCTTTAGAATAAGGTATGTGAAGCTGTGAGACAGAGGGCATAAAATTCCCAAATTTGTTTAAATAGATGTCGCCCACAAGGATCACACTTCGTATTCATCCTCCTGACAAGACTCCCTAGACGCCTCAAGCCGTGAATCCGCAAAACTTGGGGTTGGAAATTCGGCACAGCTTGCCAATTGTGTAATGCGTAAACACAAACTTTGCGTGAGATTACATAACGCATCGCATTTAGTCACGTAGCACCTCATTAGTCGTTTCACTAAATCTTTTCACCGCTTAAAACGGGACCTGCCGCGTTGGCGCCACGGTAATGACGCTGTGCTGCTAAGCACGAGGTTGTGGGTTGAATTGGTGCCATTCAATAGGGACGAAATTCAGAGACGCGCGTCTACAGTGCTTTAACTGCACAATCAGATAGAACCTTACGTAGTGAAAACTAAACCGGAGCCCTCCACTGCGTCTTGCCTAAAAGTCAAAGAGGTTGCATAATAACATTCTATGACTATATATATATATATATATATATATATATATATATATATATATATATATATAGCGGCACCTACCCAGGGACCAGTGACACAGGATGGTTGGTTTCGAACCCTGTTCGCTCAATTCAGCAACCCAAGGCTCTATACCTATTAGACCATTGGCTACGCAGTGACCTAAGTTGGCGTAACAGAAGTTATCCGCGGCCAAACACTAAGACATGTCGCGAACTTGGTCAAGTTTTCTAGGAATGCTATTTGCATTTAAGTGGAGTGGTTTACCTTAGTCGAATGAGACCAATGTTGTGCTATTCGTAGTCTTCTGCGGTTCCTGAGAATATTTTCAAAGTGTGATCAGTTAGCTAATTAGTTACGCTTAATTACGCAGAATTTTCAATATTGCTTGTAAAGCAAAAGTTGTATTTCGAGAACTGTAGGGTACGTGCGCCCTGAAAAACCCAATGAAACCCGACGTTTCCCTGACGTTATATTTTACGTGGGTCTTTTCCCGGGCTTTGAAAAAGGCATTCGACGTATGAAAGAAACTGACATGTACGTGCTATGCGCACGTCTATCTTTGCAGCCCTGGTGTGATCAAGACGCTGATGATGCTGAAACCTGGAGTAAGTGTAGAACAACACATGGAGGTACGTACAGAGATAGAAAAACTACGTAAATAGACTGCAGTCATCCTTCTTCATAATAGTAGAAAATGTCCTTCAAGTTGATTCTTTTTCAGGATATAAAGACAAGCCTGCATCATATCTTCATGTACTTGAGTGATCAACTTAAAGCCCGATAGCAAATTTATTTAATTGCGTCATTTCTGTATCTAGAATACGTATCAGCTTGTCGTGCTCCACCTTTAGCCTTCATCGTCGATGAAATTGTCATTAGTCCAATTATGTGCACACCAATACAAATTTATCTTTGCCAAAGTTATTCATCCTCTCACGCAGCACCAACGCTGTTCCTGCAGCTAACGATTTTTGAATACGATGCTCACAGCAGCTAAATCTCTGCTGCAGCCAACTGCTTCTGCTTTCTTGGTAACAGTCCCTTTTTTTCCCATGGACCACCGGTTGTCAGTTCACGTGACACATGTCGTGTTGCAAACTAAGACAGAAAACGAGTTTGCTTTTCATTTTAGCTAATATTTCGAACTGTGACATGTTCTCTGATTAGCACTACGTGCTTCTATCTGTTAGCGGCAAGTCTATACTTTTCTATCGGTAAACAACTCCCGCACACATATATGTGCAGTGTTCCTAAGAATACGTTATCTAAATTTCAAAAGCAATGCAATAAGGGTAATGGAGGGCTTTTAAAGCGAATCAGTTAGCCTCTACTCGGTCGGGACTTATCGCGGCGGCGACGTCATCGAAAAAAAAGAAGCCTTCCGCGATTGAAGCGAGACGCGCGCACATTATTTGGTATCAGGCATACAACACAGGTTTACATTCGTTTCAATAAAGAACAAGCATAAAACAAGGATCCGAAACACAAAATTGATAAAGCGCTCCTGCTAACAATGCGAAGCACGTAGCGCTACCCACATACGTTTCCCAGTAAATATTGCTGTTGCGCAAGCTGCCGCAGTGATGAAAGCTCGTTAAGTGAGGAGTGACGTCACTAGCCTTTCATATATAAGAGCCCCAGTTTAGCAACTGATTTCATTGTTGTTGCTGCACCAATACGGGTAGGCATCGTATAAGTTAGGACTCTCCAGGAGCAGCATGAATACGTGGAGCAGAAAAATGGAAAAGAAACGGTAATACGACGAGCGGCGGCGTGCTGTCGCTGGTCGTATTTCCGTGGAATTGCGGCACACGGGAAGTCCGCACGTCCACACTCACCTGCGGCTGAATAAAGCACCGGATGAGGATATATATATATATATATATATATATATATATATATATATATATATATATATATAAGGAAGGCAGGGGTGTTATACCAGTTGGCTACCCCGCGATGGAGGAAGGGAAAGAGATACGTGCACGGGCAGCACTACAGAGTCCAAGGCGCTCGCACAAGCCAGATGTTCTGAGAAAGCACAAAAGTACTTTCATTGCCTTCTGAGCTGATGCGCCAGAGGCAGAATTGGGCAATAAAGCATTGCATGCCCCCCTAAGCAGTTGTAATGGTGGTGTTCATCAGCTTCGCTGGACATGCACTCCCGCAGGGCCGGGATGGCGTGTCAATTTTTTAAGATAACACGCTTATCGGCTCTATGGGTATTCATAATATTGAAAAACTCATTGATTGACTACCAAATCAACCGATGTTCAGCATACAAACTTAATCTATTTCTTTGGGTGCACGATTCAACCGGTGCGTTGCAGCCTTCTGTTGCTCGATGTCCACCCTAAAACAGGTGCACACCTTGAAGATAGTCTTGAAGGCTAACGCTGAAAGTTTGCCCGGTAATGACCACACGGATAAACACACTGCAACGAACGTTTCAGACACTCCGTTCAACAAGGCGTGCCATCTTATGCTCACATAGGAATGCTGCGCCGCACAAGAAAATACAGTATATGTAAAGGAGGCGCTACCAATTAGATAAGAGAGACGTGCCTACATACTAGGAATTTCTGACTGCCTTGAACTTTGACATAATTGTCCCCGAAATCTGCGATGAAACGCATCAGTCCTCAAGGTATTTTTCTATGGCAATACATAAGGAACAGGTACCTTGGAGAATCAGGAGACGCAAATGCCTTTCGCCGCTTATGGATAAATGTCGAAGCCGCAACGCAATTGTTGACACTTTGAAGCTTCCCTTCTTTGCCTTGTTACATCTAATCGGCCCTCTTAGATTGGCTCAAAATACTAGCATGGAGCAATGCGACATTGTCCAGAATAGCTCAGCTGGTGCTAGACCCAGTATCCGTGCTAAGGACGTGCACTGATCTCAGGCTGGCTGAAAACGGACCTTCAAGCGAATAATTTTAGATAATAGTGGAACTCGCTTGCTCCGAGGTATAAGGAGCATTTATCGCAAATCTTTTATGTTCACCGGCACGAAGAACATTACGGCGTCGTCTAAAATATAACCGCTCTTACCCTATACTGTATACATTAGGGTAAATGGTCCCGTCCAAGTCCTACACTCTAAAAATTATTTCACCCTTGAGCGTGCTGGTTTGTACTTACCCGTAATGCAATTAAAATATTACTCCATACTAACGCAAGCTCCACCTACACATGCAATGAAAGAAACTGCAGCCAAACCGTATTTGAAAACTGTGTTAATTTGAACTTCTGTACTCCCTCTCACAAGCCGTTTGCAGCACCGTGAAAGCTGCAAGACTCCTTAGCCAACAGGAAGGCGGAATGCCCCCGCCCCTCGAGATGTGTTCATCCGCGCTGCGTCGTTGGCTCAGCGGCTGCTGAATGCGTGGTATACGATGTGTATGGCAACGGTCCTAACATGGCAGGTGTCGCTCTATTGTATCATATACACCGCAAAAACAAAACTCTCTAATTCCGTCGTTATTCAGACAGTTACGCCGAGCACTGCATTCCGCTGCGCAAGGGTGCGACTAGTGCCTACGGTGCTGCAAATGACTAGTGATATGGAGCGTGACGCACAGCGACCTACCTAACACGCGAGTTTGATATCAATGGCTACAAAAGCTTATTAGTTCAAGTTTTCAATTGATCTGTAAAACCGTAATATCACCTCCCAAGAAAAAAGAAAACTCACTTTGTCCCCATTGACAGTTGATCTTACCCCTAATGAGGAGCGTTTCAGCCATGGTACAAACGAAGCATCCTTCATACATACAAACACATATACGCACATAAGGGTGTTAAAATTGTTTAGCGCGCTATAATTGCAATGCCTAGGTGAGATGAACTTGCCCCACTTATCGTCGTCTCCTTTTTGCGTTCTTTCGCGCAGCATTTGGAGAAAACGACCAGTTCCGTGCACCCACTCGGACGAGTGGCCACACCGGAAGAGATCGCTCGTTGCATCGCTTTCCTGGCGTCCGACGACGCCAGTTTCATCACGGGGATCACGATGCCAGTTGATGGAGGCGTGCTCCTCACGTCTTCCGTCTCGGGTGCTGCCCCGTCTGCGGCGGCCAAAAAGGCTCCGTAAAAAGCCAAGCACGTAGCCTTACTGGTGGTACTACGGGACACTCCAAAAATCAGAGCGGAGTTCCACAACACTCTCTCGCCGGAGAAACTCCCCGCACAATATTTGACTACATTTTTTAGAGACCTCGCGCTCTTCGAAGGAGTAGGTTCGCTTTCTCGACAGAGCATACGTTCGCTCAGATTAAGTGAAAGCGTAGTCAACAGGAAGCGCAAAATTACTCCAAGACGTCGTTCAGTGTTATAGAGAGGCAGTTTCTACAGCACTAAAGTAGATACCGGTGCTCCATTAATTGTCGCAACCCAGGATAAAAAACAGAATAATGTTGCAGGTAGTCTATCCTCTGTTACCTTGGCTATGGTTTTGGTGTTTTCTTATAAATAAAGGCTTGCTTTTCTCTCACGTTCGTCCTCTTATAAAACCAAGCTTTCTTAGGCTATACCGCAATTTGGCACAGTCGCTGCCGCTTGGTTGGTATATCTCTCCGCATACTTATGTGGATAAATATACAAGCGTTGTAGGTGCGCCGCATACAACGCCAGTTCGGGTACCTATATATCATGGAATTTCTACCGACAAAGCAATGCTACTGAGCCCCCACCTCTCTTCTCTATAATAAAAACAAGGTCATAGTTTCTCCCGAAAGGCGAAGCATCAATTTTGGAAGCAAATTACTAGACGAATGAACAAATTATCAAGGTTGTTAGTTCTATCGACCGTATAAATATTTGTTCACATTCGCTAACTAAATTAGGAATCATGATGTGACGCGCGCACACGTACACATTTCATTACGAGTGTGCCCTCAAAATTAATGGAACACGTCATTTATTCGGATACAACCAAGTTTCTAACCCCTGTTGGCTTCTTTCACCCACAGCAGCATGGATTTCAAGAAAGTATATCCTGTGAGACCCAGCTTGCATTATTTCTTCATGACATCTCAAGCATCGGTCACAATGTTTCCATAGATGCCTTGTTCCTGTACTTCGAGAAAGCCTTTGACAAGGTGCCATACAAGTGGCTATTCCTTAAGCTCTCTCGCCTAAATCTTAACCCCTCTGTCTTCGACTGTCGTGCGGCTTCCTTACTAACAGGAAACAGTTCCTCTGTCCTAATGGGCATACTTCCTTGTTGGCGCCTGTTATCCAGAGTTCCTCAAGGCACCGTTCTCGGACCATAACTTTTTCTTATTTTCATCAATGGCCTGCCTAGTAACATCTCCTCCTGTGTTCACCTTTTCGCAGACGATTGTGTCATCTACAGTCATATCCATAGTTTCCATGATAACATTTCCCTGCAAAATGATTTACAAATGGTTGAAAACTGGCGTAAAACTTGTTTAATGTATTTAAATGTCAAAAAGCTTCACAGATCTCCTTCCACCGCCGAGCTTCGTACGAGGCATATTAATACGTCGTTTCTGGCTCCGAATTATCTTCAACCTCATCATATAAGTACCTGGGGATAACCGTATCTCATGATCTCACTTGGTAGCATCATACAACAAGTATAACAAAGGAAGCTAACCGCGTCCTCGGCTATGTCCAGCGTAACCTTAAGCTCACCCCTTCTCACGTAAAACTGGTAACGTACCAAGCATTTGTTCGTCCCAAGCTGGAATACGCATGCGCAGTTTGGGACCCGCATCAGACAGCCTACAAAAAGCTCTTGACTCCATCCAGAACCGTGCTATTATATTTGCTTTCTCAGACTATCCTTACTATACTAGCGTTATTGAACTAAAACATACAGTTAATCTTCCCAGTCTTGAGTCACGCAGAAAAATAGCGTGCCTGTCCCTCTACCATTTACCACTCGACTCTTTCTCGCTCGATTATCATACCTGCTCATCGCCTTTCGCTCCGCAACAGTCATTCTAAAGCTGTGTATCCACCACCTGCACGCACCACTGCGCATCTGAACTCATTTTTCATTCGAACAGCGAATGACTGGAATCATGACTCATCATGAATCATGAATCATGACTGGAATCCGCTTTGCTAGTGCTGCCAAGCCCAGGCTGCTGCATTACCATTGTTCGCGACAGCACGTCTGTCATCTTACAACTTCTTGCTCTCTCTGGCGACATAGAATTAAATCCCGGCCCTAACACCCATTCCACTTCAACGCAGGCATCCTGTGACATAATGGCTTCATTGGAGGAAATAAACTCAGGTCAGGCATCTCTTCTAAGTGAAATGAAATCAATTCGAAATAAACTATCTCAGAACGACGAAATTTTTGACGACATTAAAAGGCGACTAACAAAAATCGAAGGTGATGTTTCCGCCATAACTGCACTAAAAACCGAAGTTAATTGCATCAGGACAGTGGTCGATACAAACACTAAAGCCATTTCCGACATTTCATCAAGACTAAACGATTCAGAAGATAGAGCTCGTCGTTCTAACCTTGTGTTTTTTGGGGTATCTGATACTGAGCGTGAAACGTGGCAAGAATCGGAGAAGAAAATTGTGGAACTTTGTGCTTCTAACCTTAATATCAAGTTGGATCCCTTCGATATTGAGCGCGCTCATAGAATTGGCAGATACAGCTCTAATAGAAACAGACCCATAATTATCAAATTAGCTCATTTCAAAGTAAAACAACACATTCTTTCAAATGCTAAACAACTTAGAGGGTCCAGCTACAGCATATCGGAAGACTACTCAGCTAACACTCGGCATGCACGTAAACAACTAATCGAGTTCGGCAAGTCGCAACAGAAACCTTTCAAACTCCGGTACGACAAACTAATCGTGGATAACAGAAGTTACAAGTATGATAACACTACAAACAGAGTTATATCAACTTCATAGCTACCATCACGCACTATCGCAAAACCATATAGCATCCCTGTATCATTCGTTTATACTAACATTAGAAGCTTATTGCCCAAACGCGAAGCACTCTGTAGCCTTATCGATTCTGCTGATTGTAAGCTTCTTGTACTAACAGAAACGTGGCTGAATTCTACCGTCGATAACACAGAGCTTAATTCTTTCCTTCCTGATTTTGACATATTTAGGCGGGATCATGTAGGCAAACGCGGAGGAGGTGTTCTGATAGCTGCCCATCGCAGCCTTTGTTGCTCCATTATCAATATCACTTCACCTCTAGAAATCTTATTCGTATTGTGCAGTTCTTCATACCTACAAACTATTATCGGTGTATGCTATCGACCCCCCGATGCAGATGCTTCCTTCACTATTCACTTCCACGAGGCACTGCAAACTGTTACGAAGTCATTTAATCATGCGCAACTACTCCTCTTAGGTGACTTTAACTTTCCTGATATAACATGGTCCGAACCAGCCATAACACTGTCTAAAAATAACCTTGAATGTAATTTTCTTAACACATGCCTCACCTTTGGTTTGACGCAGCTAGTGTCTACCCCAACGCGGAAAAACGAACAGTGCTCTAACATACTCGACCTTATCTTAACTTCCCATCCCGACAGTGTTTCTTCTATAACACATCTACCAGAACTAAGTGATCACTCGGTACTACATGCAGAATTATCCTGGCAGCTACCTCATTGCAAAAAATCAAAAAAGAAAATAACACTCTACGATAAAGGTGATTACATCAGCATCAACAATGCACTAACCGAGTTTTACAACTGGTTCATTATAGATTTCCCGAAGCGCACAGTAGACGCCAACTGGACGCTTTTTAAAAATAAAATGATCGAACTCACTACGACTTACATACCAACCATCATTTTAACAGAGCGACCTTCGTCCCCATGGTTCAACAACACATTAAAACGACTAAACAATAAAAAGAAAAGATTGTTTCGTAAAGCCAAGCGTTCCAATACCGCTCCGGCCTGGGAAAAATATTACGTCACTGAAAAGGAGTTTGATTCCTTAGCCGCAACAGCTAAACGAACCTTCTACTCAACTACACTCCCTAACATGCTGCAAAACAATCCCAAACAATTCTGGAAATACATTAACCCAAATAACCGTAAACCATTACTATTATATGATAACGATAATAACCGTGTTCCAGACCATAAAGGATCTGAAGTACTAAACTCTGTCTTCTCTTCCGTGTTCACTTCTGAACCTAACACTGACCTCCCAGGCTGTCCTTACCTCAACAACCCAACGATGCCTGACATAACAATCGAAGCACATGGTATCACCAAGCTAATTGAGTCCCTCAAATTAACATCCTCAGCCGGCATCGACGGCATCAATTCCAAAATGCTTAAGAACACCGCGCACATCTCTAGTGTATTTTTGTGTCATATCTTTCAGCAATCATTATCATCTGGAGTGGTGCCGCAAGACTGGAAAATAGGTAAGATAATTCCAGTACCAAAAAAAGGATCATCATCATCGTGCCACAATTACCGTCCAATTTCCCTCATCAGTGTTTGTTTTAAACTAATGGAGCATATAATTTATTCTCATATTGTAAACTTCCTAACATCCGCTAATTTCTTTAATCCAAATCAACACGGTTTTCAGAAAGGCATGTCCTGCGAGACTCAACTAGCCCTATTCGTTAATGACATCAGCTCGCATCTTGATCAAAACAAACCCATAGACGCCCTCTTCCTAGATTTCCAAAAAGCTTTCGACAAGGTTCCTCATGAACGGCTCTTTCTAAAACCATCATGTCTTAATCTTAACCCTCGTGTTCTCCAATGGATACGCAACTTTCTCACTAACCGTCAACAGTTCGTTTACGCTAACCAATGCTCGTCTACCTTATCACCCGTTATCTCTGGCGTGCCACAAGGCACAGTCCTGGGACCACTACTCTTCTTAATATACATTAACGACTTACCTATAGGCTGTTCTTCCAAAATTCGTTTATTTGCCGATGACTGTGTAATCTATCGTCCTATTACTAACGACGCTGATTCTCGCGCCCTCCAGTCCGACCTTAACGTCATTGAAACTTGGTGTAACAATTGGCTAATGTCCCTCAACGTCAAAAAAACATCACTACTTACTTTCCATCGTCGCCAATCATTTATGTCAGCTAATTACACTATCGCCGGTTCGGAAATATGTGCTGTGACTTCATATAAATACCTAGGCGTTAACTTGTCCAATAACCTCAGTTGGTCCTCACACATTTGCAACATTAGCAATGATGCCAATCGTGTACTAAGCTACCTGCGCCGTAATCTACGTCTTGTCCCGCACTCAGTAAAACTACTCGCATACTTAACAATCGTTCGACCCAAACTAGAATACGCATGCTCAGTATGGGACCCACACCAATCTAACCTGGCAACAGCACTAGAATCCATACAGAATCGTGCAGCAAGGTTCATTCATTCTGACTACTCTTACCACACTAGCGTTACTAAACTTAAATCATCTCTGAAACTTCCAACCCTCGAGCAGCGCCGCAAAACAGCAAGACTGTGCCTCTTTTACAAATTTTATCACTCACTACTTCATCAGACCGACATCACGCCTGCGCATCGCACTTCATCCCGTCATGGCCATTCAAAGGCTGTTTATTCCCCTCCAGCTCGCACCTCCGCTCATCTTAACTCTTTCTTCATTCAAACAGCGAAAGACTGGAATCATCTACCTTCTGAAGCGGTGCACCACTCCAGTCATTCATCGTTCAAGGCATTTATTGAAAATATTATGTAAATATGCCCACCCCTCATGTAAAACCCCAAATGGGGTATTTGAGGTACCAATAAATAAATAAATAAATAAATATGCCCACCAACGCTGCGCATGTGAAACCCCGCACCAGGGGCATTTGTGGTACCAATAAATAAATAAATAAATAAATAAGCAAATACAAAATTGGAGGACGCTTAAGCTTCGCCTTCAAGAGTGGAACGCGACAGCGTTCCCGTCGATCCGCCAAGGGGTGTAAGACAATACGCTACGGCGCAGCGATCACTTACGAGGCGCCCCGCATCGGACTTTGCGCCCACCTATCACGCGGTGAGCGTCGAGCAACGCAGCGTTCGGCGCGGCAACGAAACGTGCGCCTGAGCAAACGGAACGAACCAAAGAACTCGGTGTCTCGGAGGGGGAAACGATCTACGCCAGCCAAACGTCGTGATCGGCACGGGCAGAGAGATAGATAGATAGTAATCTAAAGAAAGGAACGGCGCTTGATTCTGCAACCCGTGTGGGAGCACGGCGAAGCGTCGTCAGGGGAGAGGGAGTGGGTGCCGCGACGCGCCTGGCACCGGCCCTCGCACAGCCCCAATGCGCGCATGGCGCGCCACCTGTCGGAGCAGCGCCGTACATTGAGAGGAGGGGGTCTTCTGTGTTGGCCGCAAGATGGCTCTGCGTGTGCGGTAAGCGCAGAAGAAATGTAGCGGAAACGTACTTCGCTACTCGTGTAACTGCGACTTCTGTAAGTTACATGCTCATAATTACCGATATACACCGCAGTATAACTTTCTACGGCACGTTTCTAAGACAACACCGCATTCACTTGAAGCGCTTTTGTACCGCTTTCAAGCATCGAACTCTTGGCTGAGTGGTAGCGTTTCCGTCTCACACTCCGGAGACCCTGTTTCGATTCCCACCCAGCCCATCTTGGTAGTTGCTTTTTATTTATGAAGTGCCTGCCGTGATTTATCGCTCACGGCCAACACCGACGCCGACGACACCGGCTTTTCTGCGACACCAGCTCCTTAACGCTATCGCGTTAAAGGGAAGCTGAAGAGTCTGTCGAATTCAATAAGACGCTCATATACGGATGCGGGAACCTTATAAACCATGTAGGTAAAATTTGGGGGTTTTTTTGAATTAGGAGCGACGTAATCGTCGGTTGAAATTGCGCTGTAGCTCCGCCCCCCTTTGAGTGAGCGAGCGGAGCGGAGACCGGAAACCGCGGTATTGTGACGTCAACTCTGCTTCGTTCCTTCGCAGCGTCCGCGACCGTGCCTGACCGCGCTTGTTTCTGCGTGCGTGCCATCGTAATCTGCTTCGATCGACCCTGCATTCCTTTGTTGGTGCGTCTGCGTGTATGTAGAGTGGTAGTCAACGTGAGTGGTAATTAACGTGAGTGGTAGTCAACAGATGAAGGTCACTACACGTACTGCATGAACTGGGAAGCTATTCACGCGTTTAAACCGTCTTTGTAGATTGCCGACACTGACCCGCCGTGGTTGCTCAGTGGCTATGGTGTTGGGTTGCTGAGCACGAGGTCGCGGGATCGAATCCCGGCCACGGCGGCTGCATTTCGATGGGGGCGAAATGCGAAAACACCCGTGTGCTTAGATTTAGGTGCACGTTAAAGAACCCCAGGTGGTCAAAATTTCCGGAGTCCTCCACTACGGCGTGCCTCATAATCAGAAAGTGGTTTTGGCACGTAAAACCCCAAATATTATTATTATTATTAGATTGCCGACAGCTTTGGACAGCGCACAAATGCCGACGATCGCATCGCCGCTTACGTTCCACGAGGAGGCATGCAGGAACACAACACTACAGTTGTTTGACCGGAAACGAGCTCACTAGATCGGCGAAAGATCGGCGAGATCACTAGATCGCTTTGCAAAAAACATACTCACCAAAGAGCATTTCCAACACGAGGAGATCCCAAAACTTTGCTTTCGTTCGCGTCGAAAGCACTGCTCGCACCAGCATCGCTTGCTTCTTCGAGAGGCCGGCTCTTCGCAATCGGCTCGTACATGTAGGGAGTAACGCCGAACTCCTCAGAAAAACGCAGTCTCTCTAAATTTTCCATTACTGTCTCAGAAAAACAGCGCCAAACTACCTGGAACCGCGCTTCATGTGTAGCGGCAGCGGTCGGCAGCGGCAGAGTTGACGTCACGAGGCGCACCGACCAATCACAGGCGGAAACGAGACGCGCGAGCTGGGCGTGTCCGCTGCAGCACTTTTCGTCGAAATAAAATATATTTGCGCTTTCTTTCGCTCAATTTCGATACGATATTCGAATTCGGAGGGTTGAAAACCATTATGTACAGATGTTCACTCATTTTTTCTGGAAAACCTTTCAGCTTCCCTTTAATAAACGACATTCGGCTGTCAGGAGGCTGACACGATGAAGAGCAGCAGGAGTGGCGAGCAATTGCCCTTCGCGCCGCCTGTCGCTTCAACCCGAACTGGGCCCACGAGGCCACAGCGAACACGAAGCCGTCAGCTATCTCGGGTGGCCTATCATTTGCTCTCACCGCAGATTAACTCCAAGATAGCGCGCGCGAGGCAGCCCTCAGCCGAGCCATGCGCATCCGCGGCCAGCGGAGTAGAAGCGCGCAAACCCTCCCCCCTTTTCCTGCCGGTAGGCACAGATTGCCTCGCTGGCCCCGCTCCCTCCGTTGCGCGCGCGGAAACACAGCAAGGATTCCCCCCTCCTCCCTTGCACGCGCAAGATCAAGGATCAAGCCACCATGCTTCTCCGCTCGCCGTCACATACTTTCCCTCGCACCTACAGCATACGGCGCGCGGCCGCAATCTTATAGCACTTGAACTTTTATACGGAACACCATGGAAACGCCAACGGCGACGATGACGGCGGAAATTCGCCTGAGTGTCCGTGTAATGTGTATCGCAGTAAAAGAAATCGTTGCAGAAAACGCGCATATCTGTCGGCTCATACAGGTACCTCTTACGCGCACAGACCTCTTAATGGAATAGCGCATTATATCCGGCGTAAGGGTGTTCGAATACAATATTTCCGAATCGAATCAAATGCGCCTATTCGAGAAATACGACACCGAATTTAGAATCAAATATCACGTATTTTCTTATTTCCAGAACAACATGAAATATGAAGTTTGCTTGCAATCAGTTTGGTAAAAAATATGAGGCGCACATTCAACATTTGACGCCCGCATGTAACAACTTTCCCCAAAAGAAACGTCATGGCGATGGCTGCTTCTAAATGAGAAACCACTGTTTTTCAGTTATCTCGAGTACCATGGCAGTATGAATGAAGGAATAAACCAGGACCTCACTAGATATTCGTATACGCTGTTGTGCTTGTTGAATGCAAAAGGCGTGATACTATACACCACCGCATATTGTTTTAAAACCATGCAAACACGAAGAGACTAGCCAAATAAAAATCCAAACTTCGTATATAGGCTGCCTAAATGCGAGTGATTCTTACTGAATGATGAAAAATTAGTAATAAGCAGAAGCTATCTGCCCATTGCGTTAATTCTGGAACAAGTACCTCTGGGAAACAACATACCTCTCCATCAGCACAATTGTCGGAACAGTCTTGCCTTACATTGTTCTCTCTCCCTCGAGACATCAATAATTGTTGTTATGCCTTATGTATGTAAAAAAAACGAACATTCGCGGAGTTCAAATGGTGAATCCTCGAACCGAATAACAGCGACTATTCGATTCGATTTGTATTCAAAATTTCGAATGTTCATTCACCCCTAATTCAATGGCTTCTTACATCTTTCTGAAGTTCTATTTTGCTATCCTATTCTTTCGCAACTGAGCAGGTGCCACTTGATGCTTGCATTCGCATTGGTAACGCAAGATTCCAGAAAATACGCTCACAAAGAAGTATTCAGACAATATTAATACAAGCTCTAGCAACGAACCGACCCGACTTTCCAAATTGATAGCCGCCGGAGGCTCCGTTTTAAATTGCACAGAATTTCGGTCGACGATGTTGGGCCAGTGAGCTCACCGGCATATGTTCTGCGTATTAAAACAATGCACAGTTATATAAAATGTGGATATACAGTGTCGACTCAGAGGTACATCTAAAGCATTCAGATCTCCTATTAAATTAGCGCATGTTATACAACTGCTTCATCGATTCTGTCAGATCTTATATATAAATATATATATACATATATATATATATATATATATATATATATATATATATATATATATATATATATATATATATATATATATGGTTCATTCCTGGCCAATACTCTAGATTGCGCAGATGCAACTGTGAACTAAAGGATATCGAATCCTCAAGGGTATTTAAATATTTGTCGTCTTCCTGTGCATACACCTCCCATTACTATTTGTTGTTGTTGTTTCCCCGACAAGCTTCAAAGATCACCTTCGTCTTCGTCACATGGCCGCGTCAGTCAATGTTTGGACCTGTACATACGCCTGACTTAGAGCTTTCATTTCGGAATATTTTGCGAGCGATGTCATGCATCGACATAATCATTGCATGAGGTCAAACTTGTGACTTTTATAGCGCAGAAGCGTAAACAGTGCAGCAGATTGAGCGTTGAATAGGATGAAAATAAATACAGTTGTACACACAGCATTCAGTAAATTGAGCAGTATTTATTTAAACGCTTAACTAAAGCTTCAATTCCCATGGTTTCCAACATGTCATCCGAATATCCTATTACATTTTACACACATAGCTCTTATAGCGTAATTCCAGCTCCATTCGAGCCGTCGTCGATGTTAGTAACATCGCGTTAATGAACAGGAAGCGCGGCGCCAGGGCCTGTCTTTAAATAGTCCCAAGTTGAACGAGACTAACGAATTCCGCAACGCGCGGCATGACATTATAAGATTAATTTTTCTAGCACACAGCCTTTTTTTTTGCAAGGAAGGTGTCTCGGCAGCACTCCCAAAGAAAGTCACGTTAAAATGACTCGCCTTTACTTCATGCAGGTAAACAATCCTTACCCTCTTTTTGCGAAGCGTACACGTTACGCTGGTTTCATAGTGCTGCCGAGTCCACTTTGTCGTATTGCCATTGCAAGTGACTGCGCACATGCCATTTTCCGCCTTTTATTGCAATGTGGGGACATTGCACTAAATCCTGGACCTGGATCTAACACCCGCTCAGGCAATACAGATTCACGCAAAAAATTGCTTGAGGCATTGGGTGAGTTAAAAGATGGGCAAACAACCCTTTTAAACGATATGAAATCAATTCACGCAAGACTGGCTCAACAAGAGAAAGCATTTAAGGAGATAAAATCAAGACTAACAAAAACTGAAGAAGAATGCGCCTCACTAGAGCCCCTTAGAGCCCAAGTTAACGACGTCCAGTGCCTCGCCCAAGAAAACGCAAACAACCTGTCAGACCTTGTGCATAGGCTAGACGACAGCGAGGACAGGGCCCGTCGTTCCAATCTTGTATTCTTTGGTGTGAAGGACGCTGACCGCGAAACCTGGGCCGAATCAGAGAATCTCGTAATAGACATTTGCAAATCCGAACTAAATCTCACAACCCAACCTATGGACACAGAACGGGCCCACCGGCTTGGTAATTTCAATACTGAGAAGAACAGGCCTATTATTGTCAAATTCGCGCACTTCAAAACCAAGGAACTGGTTCTTTCAAACGCAAAACTCTTTAAGGGTACAATTCACAGCGTATCCGAAGACTACTCCTGTAACACTCGTATTGCCCGTAAAAACATCATAGATCACGCTAAAAGTCACAAAAAAAAGTTTACCCTTCGACATGACAGGATGGTTATCGGCACCACCACGTACACGTTCGATCACACATCGCAATCAGTGTTACCTCGAACGCCATAGCTATCATCCAAACAGACCAAAAAAAAAAACATTCCTAACTCGCTATCAGTCCTTTACACTAACATTAGAAGCCTTCTGCCTAAACGCCATGCTCTATCTAGCCTAATCAACACCACAGAAAGCAATGTAGTCGCACTAACAGAAACATGGTTAAACGAGAACATAACGGTTAGCGAAGTACAGACCGCATCCCGCAACTGTGATGTCTTCCGCTGCGACCGCATCGGTAAACGAGGCGGTGGCGTTCTAATAGCAACACACCACAGCCTGAAATTTCATGTTATGCCGATTGACTCTCCCATCGAAATATTATTCATCTGTTCTAAAGCCTCATTTCCGCCAACAGTAATCTGCGCTTGCTATCGTGCTCCAGACAGTGATGCTTCGTTTATACCTTCCTTCCACAACGCCCTTCATATGATAACTTCGGAACTTCCACACGCTTGTCTCTTTGTCTTAGGTGACCTCAACTTTCCCGAAATTAATTGGCAGAACCCATCTGACACGACTAATTCTTGTGCACGCCATTTCTTGAATACTTGCCACACTTTTGGTCTGACCCAACTGGTCACCAGCCCAACAAGGCAAAATGCTCAATCATCGAACTTATTAGACCTAATACTAACATCACATGCAGAAAACTTGATATCGCTCTTGAATCTGCCGGGAATCAGTGACCACTCAGTAATACACGCCACGTTTTTCAACCACTTACCGCACCCCAAAAAAATAACTAAAACTATCCCACTTTATGACAAAGGAGACTATGAAAGCATCAACAGTGAACTTGATGCGTTCCGAACCTGGTTTCTAACCGATTTTTATGATCGCACTCCTGAAACTAATTGGCTACTGTTCAAAAACAAAATGCACGCTCTAATTGAAAAATTTATACCTACCATCACCGTAACTGAGCGCCATGAATCACCTTGGTTCAATTCCGTGCTAAAACGCATGAATAACAAAAAGAAAAGACTTTTCCGAACCACCAAAAAAACCAATAACCCCACCACGTGGCAAAATTATTACGAAGCAGAAAAATCCTATAACCTACAAGTATACAAAACTAGACACTCATTTTTTTCTTCTACTCTGCCCGACATGATTCGTACAAACCCACGTCAATTCTGGAAATGCATCAAACCTAACCCCATCAGAAACATAACACTGTGTGACGATGATAATAATCCAATTGAAGATCAGGACGTTGCGGAAGTTTTGAATTTATCATTCAGCTCAGCTTTCACCCACGAACCGGATAACGAATTACCCGATTTCCCTTCCTTTAACTTTCCACCTATGCCGGGCTTCAGCTTCGAACCTGATGGCATTGTCAAAATAATCGACTCTTTGAAATTAACCGCTTCAGCTGGTGTCAACAAAATTAATACTAAAGTGTTAAAAAATACAAAACATGTAACTAGCACCATATTATCTCATATATTTCAGCAATCCCTTTCATCAGCCATTATATCCCATGACTGGAATATAAGCAAAGTCATACCAGTCCCCAAAAAAGGGCCTTCATCTTCTAGCCATAATTATCGACCAATATCTATCACATGTATCACTTCTAAACTAATGGAACACATAATTTTCTCTCAAATTATAAAATTTCTAGTATCCGTCAACTTCTTCCACCCTAACCAGCATGGCTTTTTAAAAGGTTTGTCTTGTGAAACGCAGTTAGCCCTTTTTACTAACGACCTTAGCTCTAGCATTGACCTTAACATTCCTATTGACGCCCTCTTCCTCGATTTTGAAAAAGCTTTTGACAAAGTTCCTCACAAACGACTATTCCTAAAACTTTCTCGTCTCAATCTTAACGAACATGTTTTTAACTGGATATGCAGCTTTCTCACTAATCGGCAGCAGTTTGTCTTTGCTAATAAATGTTCATCTTCTTATTCCTCTGTTATATCTGGGGCCCCTCAGGGCACCGTCTTGGGCCCCCTTCTTTTTCTCATATGTATTAATGATTTGCCTGCTAACATATGTTCTAACATCCGCATATTCGCTGATGACTGCGTTATCTACCGGCCTATTACTAACACCGATGACATTTTGTTTCTTCAGTCTGACATTCAGCACGTACTAACCTGGTGTAAGTCATGTCTAACGTCCTTAAATGTGAAAAAAACATCTCTGCTATCATTCCACCGACGTCACTCACAACCATCTTCAAAATACCTAATCGGGAATGCAGAAATCGCTTCAGTATCAACTTACAAGTATTTAGGCATCCATTTGACATCTGATCTAAATTGGTCTTTTCATATTTCACAGGTTACTAACGAGGCAAATCGCGTCCTTGGTTACTTTCGACGAACCCTGCGACTAGCACCCCCATCAGTGAAATCCCTCGCTTACTTAACACTTATCCGTCCCAAATTAGAATATACATGCGCGATCTGGGACCCTCATCAAAATAAACTTTCCATTACTCTTGAATCTGTACAAAATCGCTCAGCTCGTTTCATTTTCTCCGCCTATTCCTATCATGTAAATGTAACTGAACTAAAAAGTAATTCTCATCTCACAACTTTAGCGAACCGCCGAAAATTTTCCAGATTGTGTCTGTTTCATAAATTCTTTTATCATCCATCTCTGGACTCCATTATCAGCCCCGCCCATCGCATTTCAAATCGCACAAACCACGGGAAGGCCGTCTACCCGCCCCCTGCTCGCACTTCTGCGCATCTGTCATCATTTTTCGTCCATACAACAAGGGACTGGAATGACCTGCCAAACGCCATCGTTGATCAGATCGACTCATCGTCATTCAGATCATCCATAGAAGCAATGTACTGCTGAAATTCCACCCCCTCATGTAATACCCCTTTAATGGGGCCTTTGAGGTACAAATAGATAATAAATAAATAATTACCACTATACGCGGGGAACGATGTCCATAGCATCCGCTCCGAAAGTCGGTGAAAATTTACTAAGAAAGCCATCACAGCTATGGGTTACGGCACAGGGATGCATTGCAAAATAATGTCGAGCTTCCGAAGTTGAAACTTGGCGAAAATAAGGTGCGTCTGAAACATGAAGAAAAAGTTAGTCAGGTAAAAGCCTTAAGGCAGAGCATGCCAAACTTCAAGTGCATTTATCTGAGTTCTCTTGCAGTCGTTTGTTTTTGTAAAATTCGTATGCTCAATGTCAATGCTAAGAAATCATTTCACTTTTAGCAAGTTCATTCCTTCTTGGTGAAAGCCATCCTGCGCCCGCAGCTATATACCAGACTCAGTTTGAAACTTGACCCAAATTCCGCGGGAACCGATGGAAACGGGCAACAGGGCGGCGATACATAGGATATACGGGTCTCCAACTCATTACACCAGTTAGACTTACAGAAGCGAGGCCCCTCGAGTATTCGGTGACAGTCACGTCATCGACGCAAGCCATCTCGCGCTGTGATACTTCCATTATTTTACGAAACCAGCAAGGAGCAAGCTGAAAGAAAGCAGACGAGGTTCCCCGTGAAGATTTTAGCGCCTCGCTACCAGTAAGACGTCTCATAGGAAGGCTTCAAGCCTAACTCCGTAGTGTGCGTCCATGTCTGGTGCGCAGGATCTCAATGAGCACATTGTGATAGAAAGCACATATAACGTCTGCACCATCTGCATCTGCGCCAAGCGGTCCTTGAACTGGCGCTCCGAGACTGCCATGCTCCTAAAAGGAGGCTTCTTCGACTACAGACTCGTATAAGTGATTACATCATACAAGCCTCCGAGGACGATAAAGGGACTTGCAAAAGCCTTATCTGATTTCTTTGTTCAATTAGAAATGAAGCATGAAAATCTCACTAAAGACATGTCAAATGTTACTGACACAAAATTAAACATATCTCGGCAGTCTATGAACTTCATCAAATCGAAATTTGCAAAATTCAATGGTGGTTTTTTGTGTCCCAAAAATAGACAGTGGGTTATGACGGAGACACTTTCAAAAAATGTAACGAAATTCCTAAAAGATGTAGCTGAGGCTAAGCGCGAGAAACAACAACTCACCAAAAAAGAAAAGGTAGGCTCATGACTCGAAAAAGAAAACGAAAAAACGCATTGACATATACAACTACACTCGCAGGATCAACGTGGCATCTCTTCGATGCCCGCTGAAAATCTTGCGGCAATTGTGAAGGTGATTTCTGTCAGTTTGAATAGTCTGCTCATGCATAAATGCCGTTCGCCGAGTGCACATGACTAATAATGCCATGAACATCGCTGTGGAGCTCACGTCCGAAAAAGTATGACAGAGTTGAATGCAGAGAAGAGGCAGATGCAGATTTTTTCCTACTTGAGGCATTCCATTCAAACATTCTATTTATCACTTCTGCCCTGCGAACAAAGTGCTGCTGGGGAAGGAAGTATAAACAAAGCGTTAAAAACGCTCGATATTTACACGTAAACTGGAAGTTAAATGATAAACGAACTTACAGTACACTCGCTCGTGATACGCATCCCAAAAGTGAACAATGTGAAATAAAAAGAACACGTAAATTCCGCTAAAACCTATCCGTCCTACACGGTAACGCCCATAGTGTTTCGACCCGTTGTGCTTACCTATCGTTACAAATCGTTTGATACTATGTATTTGCGACGCCTTGCTTCGTTAAAACTACATCGGCTGCGTTAACATAACTGGGTGTTCCACAGTCTAGGTATGAAAGTGTAGTACCTCCAAGTGTTTATAAAGAGAGGTCTTTATCACAAATGCCTCTCCGATGTTGCCTACAGCCTTGCGCGCACCAACATTTCGACAGCGAGTGTCCACGCTCATCGATTGTCATGTGTTCATGTTTCCTCGTGCGTGCCGACACCATGTTTTATTTTCAGTTAGTAACCGAATGTTTCGTAGTTTATACGGCCGACAAAAAATTTTCTATCGCAATCGATGCTTCGCCTTGTGGGCGAAACTGCAACTTTTTTTTTTGCGAGGTGATGTTTTGGTAAAAATAACGAGGTAGGAAGGGCTGCAGAGGAAGCACTGAATGTGCCAGGGCAGTTCGTTAAGTTGACGGTATCGGTGCAATGTTAGTGAAAGTTTGGAGTAAAGTAGCATAGAAGTAATCCTTTATTTTGGAAAGAAACTTATCAATTACTTTGCTGGGGCAGTAATCGGTAAATATAATCAATTACATTTTTGAGTGAAGTAATTGCAATCTCTTACTTTTTTTCTGTAACGTGTGCAAGACTTGTGCACGTTACAGAAATAAAGTAACCAATTACAATTATCGCAGGCCGAAAAATAAAAACGACCTCAATCTCTGCAACCTGTGAGAGCCTTCAGCGAAAGCTTTTCGGCCTTTGACGAAGATAGGTCCTCCTTTCGAAACGTTGGCCAGCCTTTCTGAGGCACCTTATCCCTGTTTATAACCTTTATACCACGGGGGAACGTTATATTTTAAAGCAGTAATGACATATTTTTGCAGCGAAAGGAACTTCATCACACGCTTACCTCGCGCGTAAAATTATAACAATTATGCACGTAGGTTTCATCGTATGTTTAATCGGATACTGAAATTGCTCTCGATTTGCTACCATTGTATCATCTTCATTATTGTGATATCAGGACGCCATCATGCAGCGAAATTCGCTGACGTCGTGTGCAAAGCGGGTTAGGTATGAAGACATTGTTCATTCCTATTATACAGGCTGCGCCTGTCTTCTCGCAGTGCTACTGAGCAGCAGCCGCAGCGATCGCCAATGTGCCGTGATGTTTGGGAATTCCTAGAAGCTCAAGGCCCACAGTGGTGTGGCAGTAACGCCGGACGTACTGGTGCGCTGGCATGTGCCATAAAGAACGCAAAGCCGCTCTTGCACACTTGTCTTCTGTACAGACGGTGTTCATTGCGTGCAAGATCACGGCTGCAACAAAAGTTAAACACGTGTTGTGGGACTGCCCGAAGTTCTAAGCCCTCCGACGTAAGCACCAGGCCTAACTGGCTGGCTACGAAGAGTGGATCCGTCCGTCGGCGGAGGCCGGCAGCGTTTTGCTGATGCCCTAGGCCGATCGTTGTGGATTCGGGCATCCTCCGTGTGGTGTACGACGGAGCAACTCTCCACAGCTGGCCTACTCCATTTCCCTATTTCCCCACCCTCTAAGCCAATGAGCATTGGGAGCCATGCCTAGTAAATAAAGCTTGATCATCATCATGCTGCATGCACCTCTTGGGAACCGAAACCAAAACTAAGGAGTAAAAACAAATATATGTAGTGTCCAAATTTATGCCACATAGGAAGCGCTCTCTGTATAAACAGAAATAACAGTCGGATCTTTAAAAGTCAACGACGAGGTTCTATATGAGGTAAAAAATAGCATGAAAGAGAACCAGATGAACAAGGAGCTGGTGCTGACAGATTTCAACTGGAAGAAAGCTGAAGATAAAGTTCCTAAGTGCAAAGTCACGACGAGGTTCCGGTTAGACTGATTAATGAACTAGGACCAAAAGGTAAGGAAGCTCTGTTGAAAGCCGTAGAAAAACCCTTCAGAAATAGACAAATAACAGACAGTTGGCGACAAAGCAAATGAACTTAATTTATAAGGGTAACAGCGAAAAAGATTGAATTGACTCATATAGACCGTTGACCATTATATCGGTAATATAAAGATATACAGATATACTGAAGCGAAGCCCTAGACCAGAGATTCCTGACTGGCAGATATCGATCAAGGCTTGAAGGTCCCGTGCACACTGTGCCATCACCACTAGGTCCCCCGCAAAAGCCAAGCCGGCAATTTGTTGTTCTCGTTTATCACCGAGGTGGTGTAGCTGAGGCGGAAGCCGAGGCCTGAGTTCAAAAGCTTTCTCTCAATGCTGGAGACATAAATGATGTACAGCAGTGGCGACAGCGGGCAACCTTGGCGAAGACCCCTGACCACCGTGACAGGCTCGGACTCAACAGCTACAAAGTGCGCCGTGACGCTGTTCCCCGCATACAAACGTCGGACTATTGACGACAACGCTTCCAGCATACCCAAAGCGGCAAGGCAGTAAAACAGAGGTGCATGTGGTACATTGTCGTATGCCTTCTCGATGTAGAGGAAGCAGCATAGCAGAGACCGTTCCTCGCACCTAGGAATTTCCGCGC
This sequence comes from Dermacentor variabilis, assembly GCF_050947875.1. Classification (NCBI taxonomy): domain Eukaryota; kingdom Metazoa; phylum Arthropoda; class Arachnida; order Ixodida; family Ixodidae; genus Dermacentor; species Dermacentor variabilis. Next base: position 132,568,596 of record NC_134570.1, on the reverse strand, counting down.
ATTGAGTGACGATGAAGATATTCTTCAGTCAGCGACCCGAACGAAAGCCGTTCGGCAATTCAGTCAGCACGTGCTTAGCCTCTGCCCAGGCACTGATCCACTCCTTCAGAACTCGGGCGAACAACCAGTAAAGAACGCTTGTGACCCTGATCGGTCAGTAGCTTTGGAAAAGCTTTGTCTTTTTTCCTTGCTCGGGAATAAACGTTATGCGGCCCTGCCGCCAGTCCACTGGGATCTCCAAGGATGCCAGTCAACTGAGCGGCAAGTTGTTCCAGTGCATCAGGCCCCAGGCTCTTCATTAAGCGCGCTGGCATACCGCCTGGTCCAGCAGATCTGCGTGCGCTAAGATGCACCAGACCCCGATCCACCATCCGCTTGCTTGACTTCCCAGTGTAGCTCTGTCGACCCACAACTGCTAGTGAATGTAGAGGCTGCATGCAGTGAGTTCCCACAGTCTATATCTTCAACATTCTGTACACCAGGGGCGCCATACATAAGGGTCACGTGCAGAGTGAGGCGCCCCTTGAGATCTGTGATTGGCTGGCCGGTTACCACACTCTTGAGCTCTGCAGGTATTGGCCTCGAGCTCCACCACTGGAAAAGCTGGCGCCACCGTCGGCGTGACGTGACATGAGGGATCACGTGGACACAGCGGCCGCGTCGGCTGCTTCGGGAGCGCCGAAGCGAGCTGAAAACGAGAGTTTGAATTCCCTCGTACGCTGCGGTCCTCATTTAGTGGCGAGATTTTCCCGCTTCGAGTGTGTCCTTTACAACGCTTGAAAGCACTATAATAGATATTGGCGGCCTTTGAAGGCGTGCAACATGATAGACTACTGCTCGGTGCCGCAGTGCCGGACGCACGCAACGGAGCCCGGTGTCAGCCTTATTCACACGTAGCCGCAGGACAAGAAGCTGCGTGAAGCTTAGCTCGCGAAACATAAAACCGGCAAACAGTCATCGGCTACAACTCGGGTATGCAGCAAGCACAGACGCGAGGAAGATTTCTGCTACGGCGCCGGGTCTGCGATGTTCGGGAAACGCGCACTGAGTCGCTCGCCCGAGTCCGCTGCCCGACTAACGTCATGACGGCTTGGTCTATGAACTTGTCGATGCTATAGATACTGGCAAGTTCACTGGAGTGGAAATGGAGCGGTAAGAAGCACATTAAAAAAAAGCATGGCATATGGTCATGTTTGTGTTATGAATTAATGCACTGGATTACAAAAAAGAAGCAGCGGTAAATCGCACGCTGAGAACACCGATAAACACAGTGCGACGGAAGTCCAGAAATAATATTGAAACGTCCAAGAATTTAGAAGAAAAAGAAAAGATTCAATCGTCGCGACGGCACATCACAGTCCCCGTAGGCGTCGAAGTCTCTACAATTAAATCATTTTTCAAGAGCTGTGATAGCGCCCACGCAACAATGGTTGCTTGTATACTGTCAAATGTTCAGATTCTGCGGCCTAAAGTTCATGGCACGGTGCGAAAACGCGCACGCGGCGAAAGCGAAACAGTGCGCGGACAAGCATGCACACGCGCAGTCGGTCGCTGCGAATCTGTGCGATCGCTGCATTGAGGCTTCATTCTATTATGTTACATTTAGTTATAAAGACACTATAAGAACATATTTCACATAGTTTGCTCTATAATAATAATAATATTTGGGGTTTTACGTGCCAAAACCACTTTCTGATTATGAGGCACGCCGTAGTGGAGGACTCCGGAAATTTTGACTACCTGGGGTTCTTTAACGTGCACCTAAATCTAAGCACACGGATGTTTTCGCATTTCGCCCCCATCGAAATGCGGCCGCCGTGACCGGGATTCGATCCCGCGACCTCGTGCTCAGCAGCCCAACACCATAGCCACTGATCAACCACGGCGGGTATAGTTTGCTCTCAGCGCTTACCTACCTGTCACGCAAGAAGCCGGTTCGGGAGACTCCATCGCGGCGACCGCGCGCAGTGGCGTTCACTGTACGTATTCGGTAAAGAGAGAGCGTCTGTAAACGATTCTGTGCTTTCAGTTTGCCCAAGATTATTATTTAGACAGTAAAAAACTTCTCTCGTTTCGAAAGTACTTACAGAAATGTCCGGGAGAGCTCCCGCGTGGTGTTTTTAGTGAGCGCTGACAGCAAAACCTATGAGGAGCGCGCCGCGCGATCCCTCATACTACGCCAGCGAGGCGCTTCCGATAGATGGCGACTCCGTAACTCCTCGCCGCCAATATGCGACACCTTTTCGCTCCTGTCGAGTGACCTCACATATAGCCAAACTGATGGGCTTCGGGCTTGCCCTCTTCTCGTGAAGCCTGCATGAGCTGCGGAATATGTCGGGCAACCTTGGACTGCCCCAACGCTTGCAACTTTTCTTTGATATACAGCAATTGCGCCCACGTAACTGTGCAAGCGTCGGTATCCACGATTTTGATGACTTTGCGGTGCTCCCGATTAGCCTCACGTCTTGCCTACCATGTCTCCTCAACCTCACCGTCCCAACATAGATTTGTCACTGCACGTGTTGACCGTATGTCAGCAACCATCTGGCCCTGCATAACAGACGACAAGGCAGACACATATTCCTCATAGCCTTTTTTTCACTGGCCTCAAAGTTCGTGGCGACCGCCTCGATGGCCCTGCTTGGCAAGTATAGGCGGGATTTCTACTGTCTTTTGCTGTTAGGGTCATATCGGCCTGAGTGACTAAAGTCGAGTCTTAGGCGATTGTGGTCATTACAGAGGCTGCACGTGCCTTCCTCGTCTATCATGCATCTATCATGCAGGTGGGGTGATAGAAGGGCGTAGTCGATGTTTGTGCTACTGCCACGAGCACACCATATGAACTGTCATTCACATTGTGGTTTAAGATTTGCATTCACAAGGTCTTAATCATCCACTAAACTCAGAAGGAGCTTGCCGTTCGCATCAGTACGGCCATCACGTTCACTCAGATTCCCGTTAAAGTATCCAATGATGATGAGCTCCTTGCCGCCCCGCAGCCTTTGTGCGTCGTTGCGGACACATTCCATTAGCTGCACATTTTCTTCATTGAGACCTTGCACTGATAGGTACACAACACACACTGCAGTGCTCACGCCAAGCAGGTTCCCAACAACCCTAAGGTGGTCTTTGCAGTCCCCCTCCAGGCGTTTCCAATGAAGCCTGCGACGTCACAACGAACCAACCCCTCCCTCTTTGCGACTTTGGGTAGATCTGTTCTGGCCCACCCAGCCCCACACTAAATGTGTTGGCGGCTCTTCAAAGTCCCGCAGGTGAGTTTCTGCCACTGCGTAGACGGAAAACTTCTCTACGCTGAAATAACGGTATAATTCCACCCCTTTTGCTCCCGACGAGCCCCGTTGGGCTTTAACAACCCCAATCTGAAGCATTGTGACTTTGACTGGCGGTTTCTTTTGCGGTTGTGTTGCCTGACCGGCCCTGTGTGCTTGGCTTAACACCGGGCACGTTCTCGCTAGGCTGTATCGCCCTGTATTGCCGTGACATTTACGTAGGGAGCTGTGCGATAGCTATAAAGCGTGTTGTCTGGGGCTTGCCATTTGGGTCTGGTACCACTGCTGGTTCATGTGTTGGCACACTAGGTCGCCAACCATGCGGGTCAGGTATAATTTCACATCGGGCTGTGGCATGGCACGAGATGGAGGAAGTGACTGAGGCGTTGCCGAAAGTGGCATGTGGGATACTGGCTGAGGCAGCATGGCCTGGCCTGTCGGGCACACCATCAACGGGCTCAGGGAGGGTTGCGCCAAGGAAGCAGCCTGCACTGGTCTGTCCCAGCTGAGCAGCTGAATCCAATGCATCGGCACCGGTGGTTGACACTGGGAAGCACTGGAGACTGTGGCCGCAGGTCGACTAATTTTGCCGCTTTGTTCCAGCGTAGGAAGAGCAAGTCGCGTGCAGAAAGAACTCTGCTCCAGGCTTGAGGTAACCAATCTGGGAGCCTGGGGCTCGAGGTACTGTGACACCGTTACGGGTACTTCTCAAGTCGGGCTATTTCTTCTCGTGGGGCGGTGACATTGAGACCTGCACTCTCTTTCTTCTACCCCAAGTCCTAAAGAATGGCGTGCTGCTTTCCCGATGTAACCTACAATTTGAAGTGCTGTGTTGGCAAGATAGTGACCGTCCCGCTCGAAATGTCCCTCTCCTACCCGCACTTGTGTGTTGTCCAGGAACTTCGCACTGACAGAGGCCCACAGCTTCCTAATTTCAGAGTACAGCATGAATGCTCGCGCTTGCCCTTCTTGCCCCGCGTAGACACCTCCGGTATCGAGCAAACAATCAGCGCTGGTGCGTACGCGCTCGCAATTTCTTACATAGCTGCAGAAACAACGTGGGATTGGGCTTTCTGAAGCACATCAGCCAAGCCTGCGTGCAGGGGTAATGAAGGGGGGGGGGAGGGGTTCTTTGTTAATTTGCCATGGTGGCGAAGCAGCAACCGGTGCGCATACTTGACTGTAGCGTGTCTCGTAGAGGAGGTCTTCACGCTCACCTTATTGCCCAGTAGACGTCGAAGTGCCTCCGCCACTCCGGGAACATTGCCGTTGCCCAGCAGCAATACCTCACGGGGTGCGTCCGCCTCGGTAGGGCCCTTGCGTTGCTTGCATCTGCCTTTCTTCCTGACGTCACTGCTGCCATCAGTTGTGACTGATGGGTGAGGTGTTATTCCTGGCCGATTTACCGTGTGTCGATTTAGTGAGGACATCCTGTGAAGACTGGCAGCCTTGCTGACTTACACACGGAGCAAAACTCATTCCCTTCATTAGCTGGCATCCCTAGACGTCTCTTTTGATTCCAACTCCACTTGGGTGTCTTTGGTATTCTGCTGAGGACCAATGTCCGCTTATTTCGGCGAACTAGACGTTGTGCCTTCGATCGATCCTGCCGTGTTAGCTTGCGTTGTAGGGGTTTCCTCCAAGAAATAAACGCGCGTTTTCACCCCTTGCATGTCTTGACTTGGGTTCGACGTCTCCGCATCATTCTGCAGGGGCTGCTCCGCAATCTCCGGAACTTCGGCTCGCACCAGCTGCAGCGTATCGCGGAGTGCCGCCATCTCTCTTTCTGCGCCGTGCAGTTTCTCCTGTAGATTTTGCACCCCTACTCTAAGTACGGCCACTTCCGGTTCCGCAGCATGTACGCTCCCGTGTAGGCTGTCCACCCGAATGCATGGCTTCCACACGAAACCGTCCTGCCGCATTCGCTGCTTCAACATCTTCGAAACTTGTTTAATCGAGGTGGAGCCACTTATCGCACCTGCCATAGAGCACCAGTATCTCATCCGCTCGCTGCCCCCTCTATTATGCTTCGCCATCGCGTTTCGAGCAGTTTGAAATTCGCGGCGCAACACCAACGCCACCTCGCGCTGGATGGATGGATGGATGGATGGATGGATGGATGGATGGATGGATGGATGGATGGATGGATGGATGGGTGGATGGATATTATGAGCGTCCCCTTTGCAACAGGGCAGTGGGTTGTGTCCCCAAGCTCTTGTTATTATACTGCCTAATGTTCTACCGAGGTTAAACAATAAAAAAAGAAAAGAAAACACTATGAACTGCCTAAACCAAATTTTCTGATCCCCTATTGCGAACTATGCTTTTGTACGCCTCCGTTTTTTGTCGTTTCCCTGCTTTTCTTCCACTAATCCTCCAATCACCTCTTACTAATCCATATTGCGGACATGTTTACTTTTCCACTGCTCTCGCTGAACCCAAGGGTTTCAAGGAGGCCAGTGGTGCCTAAATCGACCGCTGCGTAGACGTCTTGACATTCTAATAAAACATGCTCCATAGTTTCCCTAGATTTACCGCAGCAAGCACATGCTTCATCTTCCTTCTTATATCTCGCTTTATAGGTGCGTGTTCTAAGGCATCCCGATCTCGCTTGGAAAGTAACCCTTTGAGTTATCATGAATGGTTTCTTTCCTGATTTAGTTTTTTCCTCTTAAGTAGTTACTCATAGCAGGTTTCTTTTCAATTGCCGCCACCTATGAGACTATTTCGGCCTCTCTGACTTTCCGCTTAACGTTCTGTGTTGCTGTGTTGCCCATGCACGTACCCTACAGGCCGCATACTTGCTGGTAAGCTTCCTAGTTCTTTTCCTCCACTGCGAATCAATGTTTTTCCTGTACAGATACCTCAACATTCTCCCAGCCCATTTACTTTCTTCCATATTCCTCAGTTGCTCTTCATTCTCAATTTTACTGCGAGCTTCCCTCACTTCAAAACTAGTCCAGGTCATATCACCCTGCACAGTTTCATTTGTAGTCTTCCCGTGAGCGCCCAATGCGAGGCCACCCACTGTCCTTTGGTTCCCATCCAGTCCTGACTGTACCCCTGATTTAAAGCAAAACAACCGCATTTCCAAAAGTAAGTCCTAGAACCATTGCACCTTTCCACATACCTATTGGAGCACCTCGTACCTATTGTATACCTATGGGGCTCTTGCATTGCCCAGGGGGCGCTGCGAAAATGGTGCTAAAAAGCGCCCTCTGTCCTGAACTGGGTAGTACCAAGCTCGGTCGTTTGCTTCGGAAAGCGCGTTTACAATATGGACCCGCCACTTTCGGTTTTGTTGTACCACGGCTTGCAGCGAATATCGGGCGCCGAAGATTTTTTTAGGGGTGGCACGCTGCGTAAAGGCAATAAATTATGCAACGCCGAATACGTGTATGCCGTTCCAGAAATAAGCGGCGAAGTTTTAGCGCGGTGTCAATCGCAAGTGAAGCGAGTCGCGTACGAAGTTTAACTTATTCAAGAAGGTTTGCAAGCTCCTAGATTCAGGCGCACAAACGCGAGGAAATGCTTGCTATATATGAATTCACAGCAGCGATAAGCAGACATGTGTACGGAACTGCTCTAGCGCTCGACGGTACGGACCGCGACGGCAGCGGTCTTTCAGCATGCCACTATGCACGAACTGCTCGAGCGCACGATCGTACACGCCGCGACGGCCGCGGTCTTTCGACGTGCCGCGAAACGGCGGGCCTCCTGCAATCTTTCTTGATTGCATGCCGCTCGACAAGTAGTTATACCTGCACTGTAGTAGCGGCCATCTGTCCCTTTAGCAAATGATAAATAAGTAATGAATGCATATGAGCTCGCAGTAACGTACGTAGGAGTGGCGTTGCACGCGAGCTCGTGCGCTGCTCGCTTGATGTAGTTTTTAATGACAGCGCTCGAACATCGATGTGCTGCAATCAATACTACCTTGCTGCGCTACCTCAACTTGAGGTCAAGGATGAGCACATTTAACTCTTTAACCTGTGCTGCTCGTCGTGGTGTAGTGGAGGAAGGAGGAAAGAGAAAAGAAGAAGGCAGGGAGGTTAACCAGAATAACGTCCGGTTGGCTACCCTACACCGGGGGAATGGGAAAGGGGAAAGCAAACCGCATTTCCAAAAGTCTAGAACCCATTGCACCTTTCCACATACCTATTGGAGCACCTCGTACCTATTGTATACCTATGGGGCTCTTGCATTGCCCAGGGGGCGCTGTGTGGTGTAGTGAATTGTCACCAAATCAGCCCGACCATTTGTGGTCATTTGTGCACACACCTGGTCACTTCACCACTTAATTCGCACCAGTCGAACTGTTAATTCTCGCCGTGGCCGGGTCTCGAATCGTGGATCACCAGCCATGCCTGCTGCTATGTCGGTCTGCCGTCGGGACTGTAAGTGCAGAAGACTGAATTTTATAACACAGATAATCAAGGAAGCTTCAAGACAGGCGAAGCAGTCAGCATGGCGCGAAGTTTCGCTTAATTACCCAGCGCGACGAACTGCAGCTATCCAGCGCGCCCGACGCTCCGCTTCGTGAGGCCTTGAAAGAAAACGGTAGAATCTGATGTTGGGGTTCAGGCCTTCTTGTTCATGACAGCCCACGACGCAGAAGTAACGACGGTGACGCTTTTTCGAGGCTGAGCTAGATCTCTCCGGATCGGCGTCGCCGATTTCTTCTGCTTCCAGCATTACGCCTCAGGCAGAGTCCGTTTTCGTTCAACTATAGGCTGCGGCTAGCTCGCAGCGTGGTCGGCGTGGTCTGTGAGAAGTGACGAGCCTTTTCGCACTCGCAACAGGGCCGAAAAAAGTGCGAATCGACGCAAAACTCGGCTAGAAACGTGCTTCGCCACAGCCAGGGCTCCATACTACCCAAGCCGGTACTACCCAGATGACGTTTCGCACGCCGCCACCAGGCGCCGCTACTATACCTCAAACTCCAGCGCAAGACGCCCATAGCGCTCTTCGCTTAATTATGGCTGTCATTTCTCTTCCCCTTCACTGTTATTGTTTTTTCCTGTGTTTTCATATATCTTATTGCCTTGGTTTATCCATGTACCAAAGCATTTATATTCCGTTACCCGAGGTCATAGAGTTTCACACTACAACACCTAGAGGGTAATGTAGCACCACCGTCTATGAGAGTTTCTTAAGGGGGCACCGTGCCCTCATGGGAATGACGGTATATGTGTCTGCGAGGCTCGTGTTGGCTGGTGTTGTAAGAGGCTTCGTCTAAAACGTGGATATGGCTACGCAAATAACGCGTTCTCAAAGTAAAATCTTCATAAAATGTTTCCGTTCACGCATATTACATCTTTGCTCACCCACAATGCATGACCAAGCGAAGAAAAGCAAGAACAGACGACCAACTGTTTCAAAGCGAGCGCGAACCTTGTCGTCTGTCCTCCAACTTTAGCGGCCCGCTGATACTTTTTACGTAACATGTAGTCGTACACACAATAACAAGTTCTCATAGTTAAACAAAACATATTTTCGCGCAATAATAAAGCTAAAACAGCTTTTCACGTGCTGTTCTAGTAGAAAATGAATCACTGTGACAGACGGAACGGTACTTGCAAAGCGTGTCTTTATAGTGCCTAGAATATACTGGCTAGTGTGCCGTCCGCGGCCTCCCGGGTGGCACCAAATGCAATGAATGTCGGTGGCTGCCGCTAGGGGCGCTGCAGTGCAGGTGGGTGCCGCGGCACCATCCGGTCTTCGTAGCCCGCCGTGTTTCCACAGCATCGGCAAGCGGGCTGCTGCGCTTTTTGTTTTTATTAAGCTGTAGCAGCAGCACAGTTCTAATGTGGGCAGCTGATTTATAAATCAGGGTTTGTTTTGATTACAACAGGCTTCTATAGCGCTTGTCGCTTGCACGAAAAGCGTGTGCTAGCTCAGCTGGGCTTCGAGCGGGGAACTCGATGTGTTTCTATGCTGGCGAAGAGAAAACGTAATTTTTAAGGCAAATGCCTTGATCTCCATGTTCCAAGGCCGTGTTCCGAGGTACAGAACATATCACACGATCCAAGGAAGGCCAGAAACGAACCAAAGCATGTCCAGCCGTGTATAAGAGATGCTATAATCATTAGCAAATTTCATTATTGATTATAGTGATTGGATTAAGGGGGATTAGGCTGAACTAGAGGGATTAAGGTGTAATAATTAAGGAGGATTAGGGTGGATGAAGGAGGACTAGAGTGAACTAGAGTAGGCTTTACAAGGCGTTCGCCTTCGTACGTGTCTCTTCGGCGATAGCTAAGGACACTTGTTTTTTTATTATAGCGATGATTGCAACGTAATTTTTTAAGAGTAAGTTTTAGGTTACATTTTTCATTCTAATAAAGTAAAGGAATATGAATGCATAACCATTCAAAACCGCTGTAACCGATCATCTTTTGAAATGACTTTAATTTCTCTGTTCTTTCTTTTTATTTTATTTGCTGCTATTTCTGCCTATTATCTTATTGTTGTCCTCATAGGTTTGAATGTTTTTGATTGTTTGTAAATGATGTACCCATCTCCTTATAATTCCCATTGGGCCCCGAGGATAGGATAATAAGCAAAAAAAAAAAAAAGCCTGTAAAATGGACTGCACGTGGTGTTCCGCGTACTATACGTTTTTTTATACTTGGTAAATACGTGCAGATTTCTTTTTATGTCTGATATTGCCACATCGTATATGGTCACTGCGGGTATGTGCCAGGCGATGAGAACGACGCTGACGTAGCGCGCGAGTGGAAAAATAGAGACGACAACGACGTCGCGTTGACTGCTCTGCTAAAGTGCTTCCATACGTCCTCTACGCCGGCTTGCCCGTCTTCTACTAGGCTGCGACACTGGTGGAGGTGCGGGGTAGGATTGCCTCATGCTTGGCACCCCTTCGCGGAGCCATACCTCGAAAGCGGAATCACCTTCGTTCATCGAAACTCCTGTTCACCGGTACAGTCGCCGCCTGCTAGGCCTGACGCCCGAATTCAACCCTTTGCAGGACCCTGCTGGAACGCGTCAACCTACTTCCGCCATGGCTACTGCAACTCCATCGCAGGTGACGCTTCAGAATCCTAAGATACCAGAAATCTTCCACGGCGACGCTTTTGAGGATGTCCAAGATTGGCTTGACCAATTTGAGCGTGTCGCCAGTTATAATGACTGGGGCTCCCAGCAAAAGCTGTCTAATGTCTATTTTGCGCTTCAAGACAGTGCGCGGACGTGGTTTGTGAACCGGGAGAGAAATTTGACCACGTGGGATGCCTTCCGCACCCAGCTACTAGACACGTTCACTAGTAGCGACAGAAGAGACAACGCGCAGCGCCTACTCGAATCCCGCATTCAAAAACCAAACGAGAGCGTTGCCATGTTTGCAGAAGATATGGCGCGCCTTTTCCGCAGAGCAGACCCTGAGATGGCCGAAGAAAAGAAGTTGCGCTATCTCTTGCGCGGAGTGAAGGAGGAACTGTTTGCCGGGCTCGTGAGGAACCCACCGACGACAGTGGCCGAATTTACCAAGGAGGCTACCGCTATAGAACGGGCACTACAGCAACGGTACCGCCAATATGATCGCCAGAGCTCGCCGGTGAATGCATCCATTCTACCTGAGAGCTGCAGCACATCTCTACGTGAAGTCATCCGAGAGATTGTGCGAGAGGAGATCCGGCAGCTCGGGATCTCTCCCATGGTACCAGCGGCGGCTTCTGTCGCTGATATAGTTCGGGAGGAAGTTCGAGAGGCCTTTTCGTCGCCCGACTGGCAGGCGGTGCCGCGACGATTGACCTACGCGGAAGCTGTCTGCCGTCCACCTCCTGCCACTTCGATGCTGCTGACACCGTCGACCACTACGACGCAGCCGTCACCGCCACCCCCGACGCCCTATTTTCGACAGTCACAGCCGCCGCCAACTATGCCGTATCGTCGCCAGTCGATCGCTGCGCCTCGGTCTTACGGCGAATCCCCTGTGGGCTACCCGCTTCGAAAGACCGATTTGTGGCGCACCGCTGACCGCCGGCCGCTGTGCTTTCATTGCGGCGAAGCTGGACATGTTTATCGCGCGTGCCGCTACCGCGCAGCCGGGTATCCAAGGTTTCCCAACTGCAATTACCCTGTGTTTGATGCTGCACGTACCTGCGACGACAATTCTACAAACTTTCGGCCAGAAGGTTCAGCGACGCCTCGATCACGTTCCCCTTCTCCGGCTCGTTATACCCCACCGACCCGTCGCGATTCTTCTGACGCCTCTAGGGGCAGGTCCCCTAGCCCACGCCGGGGAAACTAGAAGCAGCGACCTCCGGGGGTGAGGTTGCAAACCGTCTAGCTTTCCAAGAGCCCCCATCACCGACGACCGACGACTCTAAAACTCCGACGTCTCCAACCGCACCCCCTGTAACCGATGCCGTCAGCGCCGATCTTGTCGTTTTCATTGACGGCCACCAAGTGGCCGCTCTCGTCGATACTGGTTCGCATTTTTCGATAATAAGTCAAAAGCTGGCCGACAGGTTGAGAAAAGTGAAGACGCCGTGGACCGGGCCCAACATCAGAACTGCCGGCGGCCAGTTGATGACGCCGATCGGAAAATGCACAGCCAGGATAGTAATCGCCGGTGAAACCTTCGTCGCCACCCTCGTCATTCTCTTTGAGTGCTGCAAGGAACTTATATTGGGCATGGATTTCTTGAGAGAGTACGGTGCAGTGATTAATGTCCGTGACCTCGTCGTCACATTTTCTACGAGCTCAGACGACGTCGACTCCGCGGAGCACCAGCGACCCCGCTTACGTATCGCCGACGACGACGTCACGCTTCCGCCGCGAAGCTGTGCCCTCGTACCTGTAATTTGCGACAACTTGAACACCGGGACTGGTGTCGCTGAACACATCGACGCATTGGTACTGAGCCAAGGCGTTTCCATCGCCAGGGCCGTAATTAACGTACACGACGGACGTGCTGAACTCCTACTGACGAATTTTACCAGGGAACGTCGACACATTGTTAGAGGCACGGCGGTTGCGTACTTCGACGAATTTACCTCAATACGAGACTGCCTCTCAGTGGAGCACGTGACGGCCACCGTGGCCATGCCTGCCCCTGTGGTTGATATCAGTCCCACCTTGTCATCCGTCGAACGTAACAGCCTTCTTGAGCTCATCGATGAGTTTAAGAAATGCTTTTCATCTACGTCACGAGTCAGCCAGACGCCGCTCACTAAGCACCGTATTGTCACCGAAGCCGACGCCAGACCAATTCGGCAGCATCCTTATCGTGTGGCACCGAAAGAGCGCGAGGCGATACAAACGCAAGTGAAGACGATGCTTGAGGACGGGGTTATTCGGCCATCTAAGAGTCCTTGGGCATCGCCTGTCGTGTTGGTGAAAAAGAAGGACGGTAGCCTGCGCTTCTGCGTCGACTACCGAAAACTGAACCAGATCACAAAGAAAGACGTTTATCCGCTGCCGCGTATCGACGATTCACTGGACAGGCTACGAAACGCACGTTACTTTTCGTCGATGGACTTGAAAAGCGGCTACTGGCAAATAGAAGTTGATGAGCGAGACCGTGAGAAGACCGCATTTGTGACGCCCGACGGACTTTATGAATTTCAGGTGCTCCCCTTCGGTTTGTGTTCTGCGCCAGCAACGTTTCAGCGACTAATGGACACGGTACTCTCAGGCCTCAAATGGCAAACCTGTTTGGTGTACCTCGACGACGTGATTGTTTTCTCCGCCACGTTCGAGGAACACTTACGGAGACTAAAGACGGTCTTTGAAGCCATACGCTCAGCTGGTCTAACTTTGAAACCTGAAAAGTGCCATTTTGGCTTTGAAGAACTTCAATTTCTCGGTCACGTTGTCAGTCGTGAAGGTGTCCGACCTGACCCTGATAAAACCTCTGCCACATCGTATATGGTCACTGCGGGTATGTGCCAGGCGATGAGAACGACGCTGACGTAGCGCGCGAGTGGAAAAATAGAGACGACAACGACGTCGCGTTGACTGCTCTGCTAAAGTGCTTCCATACGTCCTCTACGCCGGCTTGCCCGTCTTCTACTAGGCTGCGACAATATACGTGAACAAAAATAGGAAACAGATCTTTCATTAAAGTGTAACAAAGATTTTATTTATGCGTAACAACAGTCAAACGCAGGCATATAAGACAGCCCTAGATGAGATAATGCACACATACATGAAGAAAATAGATCGCGCAGTAACGCAGTTTAAGGAGCTTCTGCCGTTGCCTTTGCGCTTCCCTCTCTTTGTTGATGCCTTTTACAAAAAAACCGCAACCTCAAGAAAATAAAGAAGTTTGCGAGCGCTGTCAAAGCTGGCTTTTCATATATGCTCTGGGCATCCTACTTGGGGAAAGGCCAGCTGTCTGCAGCTGACCTGAAAAATCAGCTACACTCGCTACATGTAACTTGTTTCTGCTGAAGAAAACAGTAAAAGCATCTTCCACGGCCTTCACAGCGGTTGACAACGTCTGGCTAAGATAGACAAGCAAGACCTCCATTGTCAAAATGGGAAGTGCAATACTGAAGCAGCGTCGTTACTAGCTTCAGCTTTACTTACGCAAAGGAAGCCTGCACAATTTGGTCAAGAATTTTGGGCAGTGATCTTTCATGCAACATAACCTGCAGTATAGTAGATCAAAGCACTACTGCTCGTTTTTTCTTGTTTTTTTTCCCCTGGTACTCAGGAAAAGTAAGCTGAATGCTTACCATACTCAGGGAATATCGTGGGTATAGCTCAGGGTTTCAGGAGTGGTCACGATGGAAGAATACTTCCACCGTGGGCGTGTTTTATCGCGGGGAATCTCGTGGACAACGTCATTCACGGTGATAGAGAACGCGCGCTCGACTAACCTGTTTTCGAAATGTTTTTCACAAACCGCAGCAGTTGGTGCCGGCCTTCTGTCCGTTCTCCTGATCATTCTTGCCCATTCTGCTGCCGGTTCGTATCAGATGGTAGAGTGAACAAGGATACACCCTTTGTTCGAGCGGTAACCGCTTCTACACAACGGCACAAAGCAGGTCCTCTCCTTGCACTGTTTCTATAGCTTCGGCATTTTTTCACCGCCGCCGCATAATTCTCGCAATGACAGGCACACGAACAGAACAGCCACGCACTCACTCTTTGACAACACCAAGAACAAGCACGCAACACTGCTATAACACTGAAAACGCGAACACAGAAACCGACGCAACAGCTGCGAAACTGATATGCGAAGCAGACGACACGCGCAGTCTGCACCCACCCGTGTGGCAGCGAGCTCTGCCGGCCATAGTGGGCATTCATTGCAGGCGGCGCCACGCTCGTCCATTGAAAAGAGCTGATGCACGGCGCACTAGCCAGTACGAGAACGATGCCAATCCGAAGTCACAATATACCGGCATTCCCATGCATACCACAGCGCAGCAGCGCCAGATTTCCCTCTAGGTAATGTGGTGAGAAACTCTATGCCCGAGGTCATATTTCTTGCTCCGTGTCCGAGGTATTTCCTGGCCCTGTATCGCCACTATCTGTTCACTGTTGTCATTGAATACCATATAACACCTGATTTCCTAACACTAAATTTCAAATCTAAGTTGTTGCCTTCCTGTCCACAGATATTAACCAGACGTTGCAAATCCTTGTTAGCTAGCAACACAATGTCGTCCTCATAAAATAAACCTGGAAGCTGCTGCGCTAGCAAAGGAATGGTGCGCCGTCTGGTGTGGAATATGTCGGCGCGTCTGGCTTTGAAAAAGCCAAATGAAGAAAGGCTTATCCGCTTGGAGTGGGTACCTAACAGGTGGGGGTGTGTGCTGCAGCCGGCGGAAACCACGCTCACAGGGGCGCTTCTCGACGTGCTCTTTCTGTGTAGCCATGAAAGCTGAAGACGTAAAGCTTTCGGGCGGCAAGCCCAGCAGTGTCGTGCTTGCTGACATACAGGCTGTGAATGCGTTAAGTGCTGAGCAATTCGCTCAGCTCGTCGACACTACTTGCCGCACGTCAACGGTGTCAGCGCCGTCGTCGAGTGGCGACGTGAGTTTTCTGCAATATTCATTTATATTAAAAGCAGGTGCAGATTATCGTTGATTCTGCCGCTGTGTTGTCACATGTGCACAGTACATTTGATAGTGTGCCTTGTGAGATGAGGGATGCCCGTTTGAGCTACCGCAGTGTCTTTGTGACGCGTTATCCATCTAATACATTCATCAAATGAGAATTTTCACTTCCTGACATTAACTTTATTGTTTAATTTCTTGCCTTGTCTTGCTTCGCCATGAACATGCTTCAAGGTAGCCCATAATTTGTCGTGATATAGTATCTCATACCCTTAGGCATTACCGCAGAAACTTTGGGCGCAGTGGGCTGTTGTGTACTGTAGGTTATGCCACTGTCTATGCACCGTGTCGTGCTGTCTGCGACACTCATTGTTGTCAGCATGTATTCCAACCTTCACTGCAAAAGAATAAAATATAATAATAATAATAAATAGTTGCTATGATAAAATTAATTGCGGCTGTCACTAGCGTGTTTGTTACGAAGCAGCCGCAGCGGGGCAAAATTTTAGAAATTACAATGTAAACGACAGTCAAGTACCGCTTGATTATACGCGCGTTTTCGTTTGTAAATATTATCGAAGCTTCATGACTTCATTGATTTCATAACTGCCGTATAAACTCGCTCGTTTTCAAAAATGGGCCTGCATGAAGTCTATATATATTAACAATTTCCTTGATGCAAAAACTTTACCCGTGTGATTTTGTGAATTCTTGAAAATGATGCTGCATAAGATCGAATGACTGCAACCTTTCGCTATGACCGGATCGCTTGAAAAAGTTGTTTACCTATGTTATCCACTGTTTTTTCTCTCTCACACCTGTTTGCGTTGTCTAGCTTCTTTCCCATCCAAAACTTCAAATTCTCTTGTCATGCATGAGAGCCAGTGGGAATTTGGACATTATTTGAATACCATTACCAAGTTCCTTATATGCCTGTTAGCTTTGTAACTGCTTTCAATGCCAAGGAAGACTGCAAGGAAAATCCGGTGTTTTTCTTAAAAAAGCATAATTGCTTGGATACAAAGTCTAAAACAAATGAATAGGGGATCACATGATGTGAAGGCCTGCAATGATAAGTCTGACAAAATCATACATTTTAGTATAATGTTGCTAGTAAAGCGGCAGAATGTCACCTTCTGAACACATGTTCATACATGCAGAAATGTGCAGAATCTTTTGAAACTGTTTACTGGATAGTATGGTTATATTGGCATAGTTATTTGTTTCCCACCTTGTCCAAACATTAGTATTCAGTATATTAATAAAAAGCTTGTACATTCCAATCACTACATGATCAAGCTTGAAAATAGTGCTAGTAGTTCCACTGCATATTAATCAAATGACACACCCCAGCATATTAAATTAACTTCTCTTTATACCTATGTTTCATATACGAAGTAAATACGCTAAACAGAAACAAAGGGCCTGTCATGTGACCGCTTGAAAGGGTGCCTGTATCCTTACAGGAGAATGTTGGCAGATGCATGATCAAGTTTGCATTTGTACAAATAAAACATGACTTTAACTGAAATCCCTAATGAGCATCAAAACCAAAAGATACATTCGTACAGAAGGCAATGTTGGCACCAACTACATTGCTTTTATGATTGACTGGTGGGCCAGTTGGTAATGCACTGTGAATGCTGCGTTGAGGGGAAAAAGTTCCACGGAAAGAAGATGCATGATTGATTCTGAAACCTGTTTGTCCTGTCCACTTTCCCTCTCTTCTTTCTTTCAAATTTTTTCCTCTCTCCGCAGTGGCCACATTGACTGACTTCTGCATAGGAACACATCTCTGCTCCCCCCCCACCCCACCCCCCCAAAAAACTTATGGCAGATCCAACGCTCTTGTGGCAAGCTATGTCGGAAAGTGGGACATTTTTGTGTCATTTAACTGCTTTGTATCGAAAGAGACGTGATATATTTTATTTCAGAGTTCCGTGATCATTTATACATTCTGCCTTAAAGGGACCAACATCCACCTAGAATGCATCCCTCATTCCATGGTCATACTCATGAGCACTTTTGTACACGCATGAGTTTAGGAGTGAGTACCCCGAGTTCTGTGGTCTCCCTGCGAGATACAAAATGCCATCAACCAGTGTTGCGCCCTAAATAGGTGCATAAGGTGCAAAGAAACTTGACTGAATCGAATAGACATTAATAATAGCACTACTACCATGTCCTGCCACTGAGCTTGGCTGGACTAAAATAAATGCCTTGACATCTATATGGCCAAAGCAGTTGGACAATAAACCACAAAAGCATGTAGCCATTGTTGTAGAAATATTTGAACATTTCAGAAAACACGAAACGCAAGAACATCGACTTAACAAACAAAATGTGCTTTCTCATACTAGAGCCGCACTTGTCCGCTTTGCACCACTGCTGGTGTATAATTGATCACGCTCACCTATCAGCATGTTTACAGCGTATGACTACATCCTCACTGCAGATCGAAAAGTTCTCATAAAAAATGTTTCATGGCGTTATGCACGTTACCACTGTGTGACTGGACACTCTAAACAGTAAGCTTTTGATTGCACTAAAAGAAAAAAAATAGGAACCATAAAAATTGGTTGTCAGACCCTTTAATGGCAAACACAAATCAGCTCAAGCATTACTTAATAAAACCATTTTACATCAGTTTAACAATATAAAATATATAGAAATAATTTATTCAAAAATCGCTCGCCCCACTGCAGATATAAAAGTTCAACCTCTTCATTATTATTTCTGTCTTACAGTATTTAGTTTTGACCACTTCGGGGTATCTGTTGATAAACCCGTTTCGTGCCAAGGATGAGTCTCACTCACCTTAATGTTTCCTCCAAAATATGGGAGAGAAGAGTTGCTCGTCAAGAGATTTGCTTTGTTCTGCTGAGTACCACGGACAAGTGGAAGTCATTTCATCATATTGGTGCGAATGCTGCACTATTAAATTGCGCCAGCTTCCCAGAAAACTAATTTTCTGAGGGTATACTTGGCAGTAACAAAGTGGGCGTCGGGCTACCCTGGGCTTTAAAAGTGGCGGCACAGAGTGACGTAGCTGCAGCAACGATAGCCTTTCCAGTGATGTAATTGTGTTTTTGAACGTTTATTCACATCAAATAAACAATTAGACCTGGAAAGTTCCAGTAGTCATGTTCTGAGCTTCAACTTCGTAACTACTAAATTTCGAGAGAGATTGAAAACCTTTGGCGACCTCTCTCGCATGGATGCAGCTTGACAAAAATGCTTTGCCGCAGGTGCCATTGTGATCTTTTTTCTACACTGCACCAGGAATGATGCATCTCATGGAGAGTAACAAAAGTATGCTTGACTTCTATACCAAGAAATATAGCGCTTCATATGCAGTGTTTTTGTGGCCTTGCTTATGTGCAACTCATAAAGATGAAAAAATATAATTGACAGTAAAAGATAACAGAAAATAAGAAATGACGTGTTGATATTGCAGTAATGTAAGCTAAATGAAATGAATCAGTCATAAAAAATTTTCAGGAAATTGGGGTTTTTACAAAAAAGGTTGGCAGGGAAAGGGGTAAACAGATAATCATGGAGATGGCTCAGAGTAGAGGTAGAGCGTCGAGTTCTTGTACTTAAGATCCTCAGTTTGGATGGTCATCCAAGTTGCTGCATTGTTAGGCTTAAAATGCCACCTGAATCTATTAAAGAAAAAACTGCTATGCTAGTCCAGGCACAAGTTAGGAAGGCCCACTGAGCTTCAGAAAAACACTTCAACAGAGCAAGGATTGGCCTTCCTGGTGCTGTACATGGTCATTACTTTCCTTGTGAATCTTTCTATTGACTGTTACTGTAAGTTTCCACCTGGTGACCCCACAGCCACCAAGAGAGAATAAACATGCCATTGGCGCACTCCGAAAGCATCGATATGATGCCTGCCACCCTTAGTTGCCTGCTGTCCCATGCCTGGGCCGCTCCAAGTGCCATGTGCTTGGAGAGCCAGGCGCCGTAGTTCACTAAAGGCGCTTGACTGTCAACTTTTCTACAGCAGCTTTCTTGGCTCCACCTCATCGCTGGCTCTACACGCCTAATGATACGTAGGAACACGTATAAGTATGGGACAGGCCTAACAGCTCCAACCTGCAATAGCAAGGCTCAAGGTTGGACTACTCACAAGTCCTGCAAGCACATGAGCCACCGTACTCATTCTACCAGCACATCATCTGCGCCCCCTGGAAAACTAATATACCTGCCACCACAAGGCTTGTTGGTTATTGGCATTCCACCCTGTAAGCTTCACTGCTCGCTTGGCTAACTTCCCAGTTAGACAACACAGAAGTATGCTTTATCCTCAATCGTATTTTGCTTGTGAGTATCATCACACTTTTCACCTGCTATACCCCTTCTGTAAACTCAAAGCTTCTGGCATTGGATCCTTTCACCATCCCAAACTTTCAACAAGCTGCCCAAGTCTACCAAGTCCCTCCGCCCGACACCTTCCCAGGTGTCGTGCATCATATTGCACCGTAAACTTTCTCATCTGAACTCGCGGCAACCTTCTAGGATCTCGACTTAAGTACCTTCACTGTTCTCTTGACGGGCTTGATGCACACCATCCTTTTCACATTTTCTGGATCCTACATTACACTCTGGGTGAAATTTCGGGGCGTGATGGTGCACTGTGCCCCACACAAGCCTCGTGCACAGTTCTAATGTTTGCTGTGTCCTTGGTCACCATACGAATATTTATCCTAATATTGGAGTTCTAAAATGCCTCCCATGTGGACTCGCACTCAACTCACCTGACCAACCTCATGCATGTGACACGGGTGGCCCCCTTTGTGGTAGGGACCACTAAGCTGGAGATCTTTGCTGCAAAATCCAAGCAGCCATGGACCACGCCCTCCATCAAGCGGAGTATGCACATCACCTACCGTGTCTCCATCAAAGATGCCAACTATGTGGAATAGCCATGAGTTTGGCAACAATCTGTGCCCCTGCCTACCCAGCTTACACTGGCGGTATCCATCGCCAACTCCTGTCTCCCCACTTCAACATTTCACTGAACCAAAAATATCAGCCACATGAGGAGCCACAGTGCGCCCCATATGCCCTCCAAAATTCCCCACTGCTTGCACAGTGGACCAAGAAGCCAGGTTGCCTCTACCTCACAGGCTGCAGCAGGATTCCCCTCTCGGGCAAGTCAACCAGGGAGTCATTCTTCAGCTTTCCCTGCCCCTCACCCCATCACGCAGCCAACAGTTCCTGAACCCCCATGAAGCAAAATGTGACTACCGTGCTGCTCTTTTCCATACCAGCTGTCCTTGTGCAGCAGAAATCAACTCTCCTTCCCTCTTACACCATTCAACCGTCCTTTGCCACGGACATTGTTCCAGCTAATAATACAGAGGCATCTCCTGATCCCTCAGCCCGAATGGCTAATCCACAACCACACTCTATCCAAGGACCAGTCAAATCACATCTAAATTTATGATCTCAGCAGGGATGTTGCATATAATTATGTGGCACTGTAACTGCAGGAGGCTTGTGGGCAAGCGAGGGCTCCTCCTGTAGTACATTGCATTGCAGACTTTGCCACCAGATGCAATTTTTTTCCAAGAACCCGCTCAACTTCTTTTTTTTGTTTATTACTCTACTCATCTCCCTTATGCATCAAAGGATCTTACGTCAGTCAAGGTAGTGTACACTCTCTCCTAACTCCTTTTATTTCTGCCTCCTCTTGTGCCCCCCTTGCTTTTCCCACTCTTGTACACCACTCGCACCCCCTGCACCACCCTAGGTGATTCATTTTGCTTGCACCTTACTCGTCTCTTTTCCCGCCTTATCACCTTACTACCATAGGTGACTTTAACACCCCACGCAAGGCCTTGCACTATTAGAATAACACCCCCAAAAAGCACTCATCTCAGTACTCTTCTTGATCATTCTTTCCTTTTGGACTCACTCTCCCACCCATTAGGGTAACACAATTCAAGGCAATACAATCCCATTTCTCATGTTCATACATAGTATCGTAACAGCAAAATGTAGCAATGCCCATGTTTCCCAAAAGTGACTATGAGCAGGGTGCACAAGTGAGCTGGTTGGTACTTACCATGGTGAAGAAACAGAAAAATGGGACAACTGCTAGATTACATGAGATACCATGCTAACAATAGATGTTTGTTAAAGCAATCACAATATTCATACCAGATAGATGAAAAATTAGAAACACGGTAGCAAAACTGAACTAAAACCACCCTTGAGTGCTCCTTAACTCCCCATTCACCTTATTTCTGCCTCCTCCTGCACCCTCCTTGCTTTCTCTAAGATGTGAAACCTCTTTTTTGCAAGGAACGATTGATGGTGCGCTTATTCATGACGATCTCTTCCTGTTAAGCACCTCTCAAACGTCATGCATATTTTGGTCTCGGTAAGTGGCTAAAATTCCTATGCTGACGCAGGCATTTGTACATGCACTTCTCTGACCAAATATAAGCAGCCACAGAATAAAGGCACTTCATGTACCATGTCGTTCTTGCAAGAAATGAAGCATGGTGGCTGCAGGCATTGCTTTCTATACCATTCTGCACAATGACATTGCCGATCACATCACCATCTAGTCCTACTTAGGTTCACCAGTAGCAGTGGTGCAGCCAGAAACTTTGTTTTGGGGGGGGGCTCATGTTCTGGCTCGGCCTCCTTATAGAATTTGTCGAAGCATCAAATACATGAATAATAACTGCATTTCCATTGCCAAAAATGCTGCAAACGAATTCTTGAACACTACACATGTCAAGACAAGTAAAATATGTATTTTTTTGATAAAAGAATATACTGTATGTCGCTGCCTTGAGCACCATTGGTGAAATGATGTGGCAGACTTCAGTTATCTTCTCCTGCAAGGCTTCTGGAGTCGTCATTGCCGTCATGTATACGTGATTCTTAATATAGCCCCGCAAGAAAAAGTCAAGAGAGTTGAGGCCGGGTGACCTTGCTGGCCACAGGACAGGCCTGTTTCTCCCTATCCATTGCCTTGGGAAGGTAACATCAAGCCATGCTCGTACTTGACTGCAGGTGTGGACTGGGGTCCCATCGCGCTGATGCCTCATTGCATCAAGCCGGGCTAGTGGCATGTTGCAGCAGAAGTCTTCAACCGGCCCTTTGAGGAACTCACTTACATACCGATTTCCAGTCAGAGTGTTAAAAAACACTGGGCCAATGATTGTGCTATCATATATTCCTCACCAAACGTTAAAAGACCACTGATATGGGTGGCGGGATATTCGTAGCCAGTGGGGATTTTGCTCACTCCAATAGTGTTGGATATTTACTTGGCAATTTCAGGAAAACTTTGCCTCGTCAGTCCAGAGTACCTTGGTGATAAAGTCAGAATCCTGCTCCTCCTGAATCAAAATCCAGTTCGCAAAGTCGAGTCTCTTTTGGAGGTCCCTCGACTCCAGGCATTGATGCAACTGCAGATGATTGGGGTGCAGTCAAGCGCTGTTAAAAATAATCCAGGTAGTTGAGTAGGATGCGCCGAGCTGTGCGCCACGCTGCGCGTGCTAGCGTGTGGATTAGCCGCCATGAAAGACAAAACGTTCGAGCGAACCTCATTACTTATGACTGAAGCTCTCTGCCTCTTTCTTGTGAAGCTGCTGGCTTGCTTCAGCGACTCGTAGGTGTTGAATATTGTCATCAGGCTCGGTCGCATACCCCGCTGCCAGCTTTGAAATATTCTTGCAGCCTGCCGCCTCTGTCCACTTAAAGCTCCTAGGACAAGGATCAGGTCTGCTTTTTCCTCATTGGAAAAGGGTATCACGAAATTGCTCGCGCTCTAACAGCCAATGCACGATAGTTTGTTTATCGCTGTCTGGAACTACCACCTCCACTACGTCTGTCAATCGCCTTACGCAGCGCAAGCGATAGCGGTTGTTAGCTTAAATTGAACAGCCAGCGCTTGTGTCGCTGCTCTGTAGCTTCTTAAGCGGCAGCGTACCTATGGCTGTTTGTGCGCGAAATGCTTAGGAGCAGTGAAATCACAACGCGGAAGCGGGAATGTCACATGTTTTTTGTTTTTTTTTGTCGGCATCCGCAGCAAGCTGAAAAACACTGATACCTAATAGAAAGACAGGAAATGTTTATTCGAACGTTTTGCAAACTGCTCTACAACTTTCTAATTTGAATTTTTTTTCCTAGCTTCGTTGCATCAGAAATAGGTTAATTAATCTCGACTATTTATCAAATTAAACAAAATACAGAAATAGCGTGACACAGTGCATACAAAGGGACCAAAATTAATTTAGTCGCGTCGTCTTAAAGTGCATTGGCATATTTTTACACTCTAAGAACAGTTTACGCCCTTTGGCTTGCTTCTTCTGCCACACAACAATAATCGTCATCTGCCTTGATGTGTTTCCTTTCTTGAAAACGCCGCGCCCGCCACTTTGCTGTCGGGAATGTTTCAGGCTGATAATGCGCATGCCGTTTGTTACTGGAAAGTACCGGGCTCGCAGCATTAAAGAAAGGAAGCGCATCAAGGCAGATGACGATTATTGTCGTGTGGCAGAAGGGGCACGCCAAAGGGTGTAAACTGTTCTTAGAATGTAAACTCTGGCTAAAGTTCGCTGAAACGCCCTGTATAGTGCGTCAAACAGTGCAAATAAACATGTTGCGTAATCAGATTCGCAGATCACAGAATCCTAAGCCCCCACTCCACCTCCCTCCACTCGCTCCGATGCGGCGCACTTCCTCCCCGCTTTTCTCCATTGCGCACACAAGACTGACCCACCATCGTTGGCTCACCCCATGCCCCCCACCTACGCTTTCACTCGCACATAAAGCATGCGGCACGCAGTGACGATGTTATTGCTCTTGGACTTCATACGGAACATGACGGCGACCATGGGAATGTGCCTTGAGTGTCCATATAATTGCTATCGCAATAATATAGAGTATCCGGCAACTGAAGAGTGCCGTAGCGCATTCCTTTACGAAAAAGAAGTAACAAAATCAAACTATCACCATGCGACGATTCGCTGCGCCACAACAACATCTTTTCTTTTTCTTTTTATGGGGCAGGGGCACCGAAATTAATAAAGCGCAAAGGAAAGCATGATGGCCGCAATCGAATGCCTACTTTGGGCACTTAATGTGGCTACCAAAGAAATATCGTAGAAAACCTGAGACACTTGGTACACAGAGAACCATATGCATGCTGCTCGTTATCCTACACTGGTGAGACACAAGACTTTACAGAGAGGTTGCGATAACACCAAAATGAAGGTGATGCCTTCAAGCGAATGCTTTGCAATCTGTCGAGACCCCGCAGTGGTGGCGGCGAGCGACCATTGCTTCTTTTCTCGTCTGCTAGCCAGAAAGCGTCCAAAACTCTGCAAGGCCAAAATCCACTCGACCAGAGAAAAACGATCGCACACCGAAGTACGCCGCGTGGTTGTCAGGACAACACGTCAAAAACGCATGAGCTCTGGCTGGCTCTGGCAGCCCACGGTTAGTGAGAACAAGGAAATTGAAGAGGCTCAATGTGGTCCTTGTGAATAAAAGTCAAAGTAGAAAAAATAAATAAGAACGTAGTTATCTTTGCTGGCTTTATTTATTGTCTCGACATGGATGCTTTGGCCCAGGTGAAAAAAATGTTGATATTCTTTTCTGTGACATCACGGTACAAATAAACCATCACAACGCTTCGTCTCATCGGACCTCGCTGTATGCTTTGTCAACTTGTCTGATAGTGCGTTGATTTGGTTTGTCTCGTTGTATGGTTCGATGTACGACTTTAGAAAAGTCAATGCACCTTTGGCGTCAAATGTTTATGACATTATACCCACAAAGATCTGGAATTGAAAATATTAAAAAAAAACACCCGTGTACTTAGATTTAGGCGCACGTTAAAGGACCCCAGGTGGTCGAAATTTCTGCGCTAGCTGGCCTTGACACCACATATTTTGATAGCCTCTGCTCTCTTCTAGTTAATCATTTGTTAGTAAAAACAGACTCAATTGTATTGCTAAGCATAGTTTTCAGCTTCTTAACAAGTTTCAGGACCATTTTCAGGACCAAAGTGGCTAAGAAGGAAGAAAATGCTTCAAAATTCTCGACGTCGCTTGGGCATACCAGCACAGAGGTTTCAGCACTCCAAGCGTAATCTCCCTTTTTCTGCTGCATTAAAGAAAATTTGATCATTGTTAGCCGACATAGAGTTGCTCATTTAGTTTTCGTTTAATGTGCTTCTAAACCAAGTGCACTGTTGTTCTGTCCCAATCGGAATGCAGCTGCCATATTGAATGTGGTACTCACATGCAGCAGCACAGTGCCATATGCACAGAGCCATGGTAACCTGTGCAGCCTTAGCATAGCCTGTTCTTATGCTTGGAAAATATGGTTGTAAATAGGAGGCCTACCTCAATCACTGCCAATTCTATCACGCTCAATTTGAGAACTATCTAATGTGCAGTGTCCATGCATGGTAACACTGCATACCAGAATTCCTCCCTTAAATTCTAGGGTGTCTACCAACCGGGAAAACCGGGAATTCTCAGGGATTTTGAATAGTCTTGAAATAATCGGGGAAAACTCGGGGAATTTGTACTTATATCAGGGAAAGGGAATGAAAGTCGGGGTAATTCTGGCTCGCGTAACAGAGGGGGTTTGCAACGAATAGGCCTTGTGACGCTGTGCCGTCGGCTGGAGGAGTTGCCAGTGTACACAGTCAACAACCAACTTTCCGGACGCCCAATAATCTGACGGCTTCTCGGCACCACCATGTACCCCATAGAGTGAATGTATAAAAATGTTCGAAATTTCGGACGCAAGAACCCTACGCTGTCCAATTTTCCGGACTTTTTGTAGTGGCCGCATGTCCAGAACGGCATTAATCAAAGCCACTGCTGCCGCTGTTTTGATTACCTCGCCGCTGCAGTAAATGCTATGCCTAGCTGCTTCAACATTCGCTATTAAGCTTCTTGCAGTTCAGCAATGGCATCGACTGCGTCTTTGTGGTCCTCACGATTGGCACCAAAGATAGGAAAGTACGGCACATTACATATTGCTGGTTCCTGAAAGTTAGCTTCGCCTCTATACAGGAATGTTACGCGGTGAAGCATTTAGGTAAAGCGTAACAAGCGTGGGAAGGGGCAGTTGCCATGGGACACAGTATCTATTCCTTAATTATACACGCGTCCACCCACCATCTCCTGTCACAATACGAGCAGCTATATACCTAATAAGTGTACTGGCGGGCCTTTTCAGATGTGCCTATGGAGATTGGAGTTCTTAACGGCAGTAAGAGACATGCATTAATTTTTTTGAACTGCCTGATTCTACTGACGTTTTCGCGGCCTCTAGGGAGTACAAAAAATCGGACATTGACTGTACAACTGACAAAGAAGATGCTTCAGCTAGTCTGTGGGGCGAACGCGCAGTGCAAGGACGACGAGAACAGAAAGACCTACGCATTGAGGAATGAACAGAAAAAGAAGCGTGCCGTCACTTCTTTCAAGGAGCTTGAGCTCAAAAAACAGTGTTGGCTGACGCTGAGATGCAGGTGTCCCTCATCCAAACCAAAATACTCTTTAAAGCAGTGAAACGCAACACTGAGTGTTTTGCCTGGGCTGAGAGTATGTCTGGAAGGTTGGGGCTGACACACCAGCTGTTGAAAGAGAATCTCACTTGTGACAAAGTTCAGGCCTCATACCAGTGAGGCCCGAACTTTGTTCCAATACCAATACCAGTGACATTTCCAAAGTCGTGCTTTAGATTTTCAATTCCGGAACTTGGCGGGTTTAAGATTGTCATAAACATTTGACGCCAAAGGCGCATTGAGGGTTTTTAAGGCATACACGGGACCATACAATGAGGCAAGCCAAATCAGAGTTGCCAGATGCTGCCGAGCAAATAAGCAAATAACCACCCCAAAACAAGCCCAAAAAAAAGCGGCGCGATTTTTGCTAAGAAGCCCAAAAGAAGCGGACATTAACAAATTTTCTGATTCTTGCAAATCGTTTAATTACAGTATCAAAAAAACGCACAAATATGAAGGGAAGGCGAACAAATCATTTTAATTATTTTCAACAGCAACAATATCCGCAAGAATGAGCGAAAACACTCATGTAGTTTTTTAACATTGTCCCCAGGGTAGTTTGCACCTTGGTCATTGCGCGTTGGCCTGTACATGAATGAAGTTACTTGTTGACTCATCCAGCCTATGGTTCATTTCACGGCTCAACTACACACAGTCATCGTCGGATGTGTTCGATCGAACACATCCGACGTCGGATGTGTTCATCAGGAACTCATCAGTCAGTCGACTCATCAGGAAAATCATCCGCGTCCACTTCGGAACCATACATATTTTTAGAGTTGAATAGCTGCAACATTTTTAATGTCGGTTGAAAGTCCCGGCAGCAAACACCTCGAAACTTTAGGCCATAACGTACGTGCAGGATGCCGCTCAACATTGGATTCTTCATTCTGTTTCGGTGGCGCGACTTCACCAGGTTCATGTGCGAGAACACGCGCTCGACATCGGCATTGCTAAGGGGCATGGCCAACAACGACAGAGCGAAGTCTGCTATTTCCTTGAAACAACTTTCGCCGCTTGCATCCTTGAAATCTAGCACTTCTACCCAGAAAGAAGCGCCGTCCTTGTTTACATTTTTCCAAGGAAGGAGGCACAGCCGTCTATACTGTGTATCCAGGAGTCCTACATCTCCCTTGAACAGTTTGAGGAGAGGCACGTCCTGAATGGGCAGTTTTACCTGGCTCAATACGTTCTCGGGCGAGAATGATTTCATAGAATGCCATAGCTGAATGTTGGGAGGAAGCCTAAGCTGCACTTGCTTTACAGCCTCAAAAATGAAATCCCGGCATCTCAATTTAACGTCTTTTTCTTGCTCAGCGTTAAGTTTGGATGCTGCCACTTCGATGTTGAACAGCACTCCAAAGTCCACAGCAGAAAGTGGAAGGTGGGTCGCACTGTCCTCCAGGTTGACTTCCAGAAGTCCTTCTCCTGCAGCTGGGATGTACAACGGGTTGAGCACTCTGCAAATCAATGACCGGAAAAGGTTCTGAAGGCAATCAACCAGTTTCAGTGGATTTCCAGTTTCAAGTTGGAACAGCTTATTGATTCTTGAGAATTCTTGCAGCAATGGGTTCAGGAACACAAGGTACAGCTTGTTGACAGGATCCTGATACATTTCGGACAGAATCTCAGCGTCATAGCAACGGTACTTGTCCTTGCAGATGGTGAAGTGAAGCTTGAGTTCCTCCCATTGTTCCAGTATACGTTTACAGCAGCCGGAGATTGACAGCCACCGCGTTCCCGACAGCTGAACCAACTTTAATGGTTCTTTGCCGTTGTTCATCAGTCTGTAAATATTGCCGTATTCCTGAAGCCGCAGTGAACTATGCGAAAACCGACTGTACGAACGGCCAACCAGGAATTCTAGGCTCCGGGGCAGCACTTCTACTGCCTTGCTTGCACATAGTTGAATCGAGTGACACACGCACTTGACTAGCATGAGGTTCTCATTTTTTCGACGCAAGTGTGTGTACACAGAATTGTTCCTCCCAACCATAACATTGCAGCCGTCGGTTCCAATTCCGATACACCTTATGAAATCCAGACCAACACTGGTCAAGAAGTCTAAGAGGCCTTGTGCAATCTGTTGGGCACTTGAACCCTCGAGCGTGAACAGTCCCAGGAACGTGGACGCTACTTTTTTTAGTGAGGTGCTGAAATATCGAACCACGACAGCGACCTGCTTTTCATTTGCAACGTCAGTACTTTCGTCAATCAATAATGAGTACTGCGAGGCACCTATATCCTTCACGAGATCCTCAAGCAGGCAACGGGCAAGAACTTTTGTTATTAGTGCTGCACATTTTGTTCGGTGCAGCTTTACCTCGCACGCCGTGGACCACTGTAACAGCTCGCCGAGATGATCCACAGAGTTGATAGTGGCATGACACGCCGAGTAACATGCCAGCTTGAGCTCCAATTGTGGTGTTGTCGTTGGAGGCGATGATTTGGTGAAGCCCATGGTTGTCAAACGTGCACTGGAAAGTGGCCGGGAGTTCTTCGCATGTTTTTCTGTTGCCATGTGCTGAACGAGGTCGGCATGATGAGCGCGGATTTCACACTTGCAATACTTGCATGCAGCTTTTTTATCGTCTCCGGTGACTGGGCGTAACCAGTCCTTGAGCTGCGCTTCCTTTTCCCACTCTTTACAATATCGTTTGCCATATTTCGACCACTTCGAAGCCATTTTGCACAAAGAACACCACCAACACACTACGACATAGACGACCACGAGTGCTGGCAAGGCGTCAAAACATTGATGAATAGATAGGGACAGTTTCGTACTTTTTGACTCCTGCTACTATCACGTATATTTAATGACAAACGCGCGCGACTGGCATTAAAATAACAATATTTGCAGGAAAAGCGCGAGTAAGCCCAAAAAAACGCGACAAGCGACTGTAAAAATTTATAAGCGACTCGGTGAAAAAAGAAGCCCACATTCGCTTATATTAAGCGGAACTGGCAACCCTGAGCCAAATCAACACACTATCAGACAAGTTGACAAAGCACGCAGCGAGATTCGGTTAGATGAAGCGTTGTGGTGTTTTATTTGTGCCGTCGTGTCT
Source organism: Dermacentor variabilis (assembly GCF_050947875.1). Classification (NCBI taxonomy): domain Eukaryota; kingdom Metazoa; phylum Arthropoda; class Arachnida; order Ixodida; family Ixodidae; genus Dermacentor; species Dermacentor variabilis. The sequence continues at coordinate 132,538,640 of NC_134570.1, read as the reverse complement.
CAGAAAAGAACATGAAGATTGTTTTTTCATGTACGCCAAAGCATCCATGTGAAGACACTAAAGCCAGCAAAGGTAACTACATTCTTGTTTTGTTTTTGTGCTTTCACTGTTATTCGCGTGGACCACATTGAGCCTTTTCAATTTTCTTGTTCTCGCTACCGGCAAGCTGCCAGAGCGCATGCATTTTTCTCATGTTGCCCTGACCACCACGCGGTGCACTTTGGTGCGCATTCGTTTTTCTATGACCGAGTGGATTTTCGCCTGGCAGAGTTTGACGCTTTCCAGCTAGCAGACGAGGAAAAGAAATAATGGTTGCTCATCGCCATCATTGTGGGGACTCAACTGATTGCAATGTGCTTGCTTGAGCGCAACTTCTGCGGAAAGCCTTGTCTTGCCAGTGTAGGATACCGAGTAGCATGTGTATGGTTCTCTGGACCAAGCGTCTCACGTTTTCTTCGATATTCCTTTGGCAGCCACATTAGGTGCCCAAAGTAGGCATTTGATTGTGGTCAACATGCTTTCCTTTGGTTTTTTTCATTTCAGTGCCCCTGCCCTACAAAAGAAAGAAAGACATTGTTGCGGCGCAGTGAATTGTTGCATGGTTAAAGTTTCATTTTGTTACTTTCTTTGCAGAAAGTGATGAGCCACAGGACGCTTCAGTTGCCGGATACTCTTATTATTGCGATACCAGTGATATCGACACTCAGGCACCTTCCCGCTATCGCCCTCATGTTCCATATAAAGTCCAAGGGCGATAACATCCTGATATTGCGTCGCATGCTCTATGTGCGATTGAAATCGTAGTGGGGGGGGGAGGCAAGGTGAGCCAACCATGGTGGCTCAGTCTTGTGTGTGCAAGGGAGAAAGGCGGGGAGGATGCGCGCTGCCTTCCGTCGCGCACGATACGTGATATGTGAATCTGTGATTGCACATCATGTTTATTTGCCTTGTTTGATGCCTTATACACAGCGACTTTTTCTTAGATACATAGATTTATTGGAGACTTTTACGTATATTTAACTATCTTGTTGCTAGGTTTTGTGTATACGTGCTGTGAACTTTGTTTCAGGTGGCACTTCTTTGCTATTTATCAAGATGTATCTTTGCATTTGTATATTTAATGGTATCCTCACATTTCTAATGTATGAGGGCTAGTCAAATGAAAGTGCGCCAACCCATCCCATGCAATAATGGTTTGCTTCATTATCTGCAAGGCATGCACATAGCACAAGGGCATCTCTCTTTGCAAAAGTGACACACAGGTGTGAGGATAAATGTTCTTTAATGCTCTCATACACTGCGTTGGACATGGTTGTGACATAATGGACACTCCAAAGGTTGAACAGCGTGGTGTCGTAAAGTTTTTGACAGCTGAAAGTGTTTCTCAATATAGAAAATGTCGTTGGCTGCCGTGTATGTTGTACATTGTATTTCATTGGCCACTGTGAAGCGTTGGAGCAAACTGTTCATAGAAGGACGTGAAAGTTGCAAAGACTATCCAAGACCGGGCCAAAGCTACCGTGCAATCACTCCCAACACAACTGCAAAGGTTGATGAGCTGATTAGATAAGAACAGAGGATAAGCATAGTAGATGAACTGACAGTGTGCGAACATCAGCCACGGTTCAATTCGCACCATAATTCATGAACTTCTCGGTTATTGGCTCTTGTGTGTGCAACAGAAGCCCAAGATTTTGAACCACAGCCAGAAGACGGAGAGGTTTGGCGCTGCCTTGACTCATCTGATCCGGTATCACAATGATCGTGACGTGACGACTTCTTGTCTGCATTCGTGCAGGCCTTGATGTGTTTCTGTAGCCACAAAAATCTGGTAATTAATGAACTCTACTCTGTACTGTGTAAAGCATACACATCTAACCAACATGTGATTATATGCTGGGTGCATGGACATAGGGGCATTGAGGAAAACGTACTAGCGGACCAGATGGCCACATCCATTTCATTGCATGCAGTTAGGCCTACTGCTTCGGTCCCTGTCACAGACTTGAAGCCTTTCTTAAGAAGAAAACTGCGAAACCACTGGCAACGTATGTGGGACGCAGAAGTAAATAATAAACTGCATGTGATAAAGCCACAGTTAGGTTCTTGGCCCTCCGTCACAAAATCACTGCAAACAGATGTCCTATTCTGTCGCCTCTGAATAGGACACACGTTTGGCACACATAACTTCTCACTGAAAATGATCCTCCAACCTGCGGTAGATGCGGGGAGAGGCTGACCATCCTCCACATCCTCCTGGAGTGTCAGGCAGCCGAATCTGAGAGAAGGAAACATTTTTCTCTAGCATACCGGCAGCACATCCCCCTACATCCCGTAATGCTACTCGGTCCAGAACCTTTATTTGACACCAACACAGTCCTAAGTTTTCTGAACGATGTTGTCTTGCATGTTGTTAGCCCCACATGTTCGTAGCGGGTCCTCTCTTCAGAGGATGGCGCTGTGGTAGCTCTTTCGTACAGCACATGCCTCTAGGCCCTTGTGTTTCAAGGGCTCTGGCGAGGCAGCAGTGCTCCAAGTAATTTTACCATCTTATATATTTTCTATTTTGCATCATTCCTCTACGATGGATTTTAATGTTCATAGTATTAGTCATTAGTCATCGCCATAATTTTATAGCACGTAGATTTTACGCACTTTACAGCGACTATTTTTAGGCCACTTTACAGCCAAGTCACATCTTCCATAATAAATCGTCAACATTACCACTTGTCATGGCGCTCTTTGGCCAAACCTGGCCCTTGCGCCATAAAACACCACACATCATCACATCATCAACCATATTTGCATTGGGCAATGATGTGAAAGAGTCAGTTACAGACTTTTTGAAGCAGCAACCCAAGGAGTTCTAAGAGACGGAATTACGCGACTCATTAATCAAAGGGACAAATGTCTAAATGGCCATAAAGACTACTTTTTGATAGAGTACGCCATTTGTCAGATATTCCTCGCTTTCATTTGACTCGTTCTTGTATATTTTGCAGAACTCCTGCTTTTTATATGGGCTCTCTGTTACAACTATACATTCGGTGCAATTACTCATAATACACGGTTGGTGACAGCTGCCCGTGCGCAATACATTGGAACAAAGAACAGTGTCATTGAGATTTTTCCCTGGCCGTTGCATTTGCACAAAAATATGAACAAGGTTCTTGAATGACAAAGTTTCATTAAAATATTTGTCCTCAACTTGTTCATTTCATGGCCTTTACATTTTTCACATCAGTGGCATGCACTGCTTTGCTGATTTCGAACTGATATAGCTCTAAAGTTCGTGTGATGTTTTCTTTACTTATTAAATAGACAAAAAAACATGGAAGCATTGATGTCAGTTAGTTCGGGTGCAATTTTTAAGACATACGAGTATATTCTTTCATGAAAAAAATATATATTTTACTTGTCTTCACAGTGCATAGCATTCAATTTCGTTTGCAGCATCTTTAGCAATGGCAATGCAGTTATCATTCATGTATTTGATCCTGCGACAAATTCTATAAAGAGGTGGCCGAGTGGCAACTTGAGCCCCCCCCCGAATGAAATATGTGGCCACGCCACTGCTTGGCGCAGATACTTGCTTTCTTTGTCCTGAAAAAAAGCATGCACTTTTCTTTGTCTTAGGCCTCATAATGTCTACACGGTACCCCCAAACTATTAATGGAACCCATTCTCAAATACCTGCACGTGGTGGAGGTAACATAACCATGTATAATTAATCATCACTCAATGCAAGAGCCACAGACAAAGGCAAATCTGCATTTGTTTCTCAAAATCGGGGAAGTAACTTTACCAAGTGTTACATTAAAATTTCCAGGCTATTGTGATAACTGCATAGTCCCAGGACATGTCGGCTGTTGGATTGACAAGAATGCATGCAGTTGGGTGAATTTCACCCTGACCAAGTCGGGTTATGTGTGCTGTATTTATGCCTTTGAAACTGACGCCCTATGGACGCTGCAACAACTGATCTTATCACACCCATAAAATGTGATCTTGCAGTGAAACTTGAGTAAGAACACCACAGAGGCGAAATCATTCTTTATAATAAAAAAAAACTGCAGGTCTCTATGCATTTTTTGCTGTGCTACTTTTACAGTTCCCGCTTCCTTCAGTTATACTGTTTTCAGAGTCTGGCCTCGTCCATTGCCAGTGGCAGCAGTGGGACTTTGTAGTTGCGCAAAGGTTGGCCGGGCCTGCAATTATGTGGCTTTCCTGTGGCAGTTCTTGTGTTCAGCAGGTTGGGAGAGATGCAGGCTAGTTACATGTCTAATTTGGACAGAATGTATCCGTCTGTCAAGGCTGCATTGTAATTTGACTTATTGTCCTGCGCAAGAGTGGTGACAGCTTTTAGAAAGCACACAGGAGGATGGTTACAATGGTAGCCCTATGGTAGATCATCATAAGCATATTGTGGAAGATGTTGGTTTGGCTCTCCCCTGTGGCAAGTTGTATTTTTGTCTATTTGCATTTTCCTTATTATTCTTTATGCTTCACTTGACAGGAACAGCTAGTTCCCCCCCTGTCCTCTTCCTGGCTTCATTGTCAGTTGAGGTCGCGGGATCGAATCCCGGCCACGGCGGCCGCATTTCGATGGGGGCGAATTGCGAAAACACCCGTGTGCTTAGATTTAGGTGCACATTAAAGAACCCCAGGTGGTCAAAATTTCCGGAGTCCTCCACTACGGCGTGCCTCATAATCAGAAAAGTGGTTTTGGCACGTAAAACCCCAAATATTATTATTGTCAGTTGACTTCGTGTGGTTGTAACAAATGGAAAATCGAGTCCTTAGGGTTCCCATTAATCTTATGGCTCATTTTAGACTACAGAAGTGAGTCAGATGATAAGGCAACAACAGTGGCATAGTAACAACGCATGCACTGAACACTGCAGGCAAGCAGTAGACCTGGCAGCGAGACCCTGTCCCTCCTGCTGTCCGAGGCGTCGCGACATGGCTTAGACGCTCCTCAGCTACGCCAGAGCCTGGAGAGCCTCGGTCTGGACAGTGCACGTGCGGCCACCCTGGCTGATCGCTGGCTGGCATCCTCTGCTGCTGCGCCGCAGGTACCTGTGTCAGCACGCACTTTAATGAGTATTTCTCTGTTATTTTTATTCAGGCCTGAAGCATAATAATTTGCTGTTTATTTCTTGTGTTATTTTGTGTGTCAATTGCAGAGTTCCAAGCCTTGCAATGAACTGTGCTCCTCGGTGGTACATGTGACAGCGTTTTGTGTACATCCGAGTGTCTGTGTGTGTGTGCATTAGCACTGTGTTAAAAGGCTATGTAATAAGCCGACTCTCATGCTGTAATGAAAGCCATTTGGAAAGAGCCTTCACTTGAGGAATTGCTGGTCTCAATATACATTCATCATCATCATCATCAGCCTGGTTACGCCCACTGCAGGGCAAAGGCCTCTCCCATACTTCTCCAACTACCCCGGTCATGTACTAATTGTGGCCATGTTGTCCCTCCAAACTTCCTAATCTCATCTGCCCACTTAACTTTTTGTCGCCCCCTGCTACGCTTCCCTTCCCTTGGAATCCAGTCCGTAACCCTTAATTGCCATCGGTTATCTTCCCTCCTCATTACATGTCCTGCCCATGCCCATTTCTTTTTCTTGATTTCAGCTAAGATGTCTTTAATGTGCGTTTGTTCCCTCACCCAATCTGCTCTTTTCTTATCCCTCAACGTTACACCTATCATTCTTCTTTCCATAGCTCGTTGTGTCGTCCTCAATTTAAGTTCAACCCTTTTCGTAAGCCTCCAGGTTTCTGCCCCGTATGTGAGTACTGGTAAGACACAGCTGTTATCTTCAATCGCCCTTTAATGCTGTTTTTCGTGAATTCGTGCCGTAATGAATAAGTGCAGCCTGTGTCCTGGGAGTAAGCTTTCTGGCTCAAGGGCCAGTTGTGACAATGTTTTTGACCACAAACAGGTGATGCCACCTAGGAACAATATCGGGGGTCTGGCAACCATTGTTTGCAGCCGCAATCAGCAATGTGCTCACGCATGCAACGCCAACTATTTTTTGCAGGTTTTGTGAACGTAAAGAAAGTCGGTTCATGGTTCCAAAATTTTCTTTCTATAGGTTACCTCCCAGAGGTTGTGACGAGTGTGTAGTAAGCTTGAGAATGCAGTTAATTCTAGCATTACTGCCTTGGCTAGGGCATGCCACAAATTCGCAACATTCAGCATTTGCAGCACTAATCGGTTCTAGCAACATTTGTTCAAAAACCAGGAAAGTGCCTTGCTTTTTGGCAGGTAATGGATGTTAGGTCCTTTTACGGTGGGAAGGGGCTCCACACATGCTTTTTGCTGGAGGATATAAGTGACGGCAATTGTCTAAGAGGAATAAGAGTAGTGCGAAGTCGGTGCCTGTAGCCAGCAGTAGCATAGCATAGCAAGGATTTTTTTTTTTTCGGGGTTGTGGGTTACACATTAGACTGCGGTAGGGGGTGGGGTAGGCAGGTGTTACAAGTTATTTTGTACACAGTATCCCTTGTATACCTAACTTTCAGGGGTAAGGGGGGTGGCACAGAGCGATAGGAAGGCACATGCTTGATGTGCCCAACCCCCTGCTGCACCACCTCCCTATTGGCGGCGAGGAGTTACGGAGTCGCCATCTATCGGAAGCGCCTCGCTGGCGTAGTATGAGGGATCACACGGCGCACTCCTCATAAGTTTTGCTGTCAGCGCTCACTGAAAACACCACGTGCGAGCTCTCCCGGACATTTCTGTAAGTACTTTCGAAACGAGAGAAGTTTTTTACTGTCTAAATAATAATCTTGGGCAAACTGAAAGCGCACAATCGTTTTCAGACGCTATCTCTTTACCGAATACGTACAGTGAACGCCGCTGCGCGCGGTCGCCGCGATGGAGTCTCCCGAACCTGCTTCTTGCGTGAAAGGTAGGTATACGCTGAGAGCAAACTATGTGAAATATGTTCTTATAGTGTTTGTATAACTAAATGGAGCGTAATAGAACGAAGCCTCAATGCACGATCGCGCAGATTCGCAGCGACCGACTGCGCGTCTGCATGCTTGTCCGCGCACTGTTTCGCTTTCGCCGCGTGCGCATTTTCGCTCAGTGCCATGAGCTTCAGGCCGCAGAATATGAGCATTTGACAGTATACAAGCAACCATTGTCGCGTGGGCGCTATCAGAGCTGTTCAAAAATAATTTTATTGTAGTGACTTCGACGCCTACGGGGACTGTGATGTGCCGTCGCGACGATTCAATCTTCTTTTTTTCTTCTAAATTCTTGCACGTTAAAATATTATTGCTCGAGTTGCATCGCACTGTATGTTTATCGGTGTTCTCAGCGTGTGATTTCCCGCTGCTTCTTTTTTGTAATCCAGTGCATTCATTCATAACACAAACATGACCATATGCCATGCTTTTTTTTAATGTGCTTCTTACCGCTGCCTTTCCACTCCACTGAACTTGCCAGTATCTATAGCATCGACAAGTTCATAGACCAAACCGTCATGTCATTAGTCGGCAGCGGACTCGAACGAGCATCTCAGTGCGCATTTTCAGAACATCGCAGACCGGGCGCCGTAGCAGAAATCTTTCTCGCGTCTGTGCTTGCTGCATAACCGAGTTGTAGCCGATGACTGTTTGCTGGTTTTATGTTTCGCGAGCCAAGCTTCACGCAGCTTCTTCTCCTGCGGTTACGTGTGAATAAGGCTGACGTGCGTGTGAATAAGGCCGTTACGTGCGTCCGGCCCTGCGCCACCGAGCAGTAGCCTACCATGTTGCGCGCCTTCAAAGGCAGCCACTACCTATTGTAGTGCTTTAAAGCGTTGTAAAGCAGACACTCGAAGCGGGAAAATTTCGCCACTAAATGAGGACCGCAGCGAACGAGGGAATTTAAACTCGTTTTCAGCTCGCTTCGGCGCTCCCGAAGCAGCCGACGCGGCCGCTATGTCCACGTGATCCCTCCTAGCACGTCACGCCGACGGTGGCGCCAGATTTTCCAGTGGTGGAGCTCGAGGCCAATAGCGTGCGTTAGCACTCGCAGCACCGGACCCAGGCTAGCTGTCAACAGGACATGCCAGCCATGCAAGGGACCAGGGTGCAAGGGAAGGGACAGAATATTTTTTATGTATGCAAAGTGCAATGTTCACCTCTTTCTGAATAGAAGTGTCAACTGTTTTCAGTATATTCAAGAGCCATAGGTTACAAGAAAAAGGCTTAACACCTGTTCATAAATTATGTGATCATCTTAAGTGTGAAATAAACAGTTTTGCACAAGTTAAGCCAGGAACTGCCTCAGACCAATTTTTTTCTTGCAGTATGTGCAATACATTTCTTGGCCTAAGTACCAGATGTTCATAGCAATTTCAGTCATCCCACAAAATATTTGTGGCATTTGATTATGAGGCCTAGATGAAGTTAAAATTTCCTGCAACAATTTGTTCTGCCAGGCCTTTAATAATTTCAGCAAAAAAGGGTTAATGTTTACATATATAGATTTTTGCTTCTGACGTAATAACATTTAAAATGAGCCTCGCTGTTCATGTTTATAATTGGTACATATAGGAAGAAAGTTGTTTGTGACAATAGACCTCATTGAGTAGATGAAACAGATTATTTTATTACGAAAAGCTTCTTTTAAACATGCTGTTGTATTGAAAGAAATGCTACAGTGTCAGGCATATGCTTATCATGCATTGTTCATGTACTTAGAAGCATGCTTCTTAATTGCTGTTTATTGGAACACTAAAAAGAAAAATTATTTCAGCTCTATTTGTAAATTACCATTCTGCAATAAAAAAAAAAAGCCACTCATACCACAAGAGAAGGTATGACAAGCTATAAAAGGCACAAAAACAAGACAGAAGGCTAAGGTCCTGTGAAGTTCCCACACCAATTTGCCATGATGGTGTGGATTTTGATGGCGTCTCCTCAAGCCTAGTTAATTCTCTTAGTGGTAAAGATGAGCTACATTTTATTATAAGTGAGCAAGAGCCTGAACTTTGCCAGTTTCAACAACTTTTACTGAGCCACAGTGGCCAAAATATTATAGGTTATGCATTGTGGTAAATAAAAATATAAATAAATAAATACAACCAGATAGTTCGGACATACTTATGGTAAAATTAGTTGCGTTTCCGGTGCCCAGGGAGTCAGTTTCCATGGAATAAAGACAGCGCACATGAGCCGGATTGGTCAGTGTGAAACCTGCCCAACTGCATGCGTTCTTGTGAGTCCATCGACCAGCATGACCTGGGACTGTGCAGTTATCGCAATACTCTCTTTAATGTCTCTTTAAAGGGGCACCGCAACAATTTTGAACATAGTGTTGCGGCTCAAGATGACGTTTGGGCCAGGCATCCACCAGTACGTCCAGTAGTAGGAATGAAGGAAGAAGGGTTTATTTTACATTATTTACACTGGCTCCAGATGGGGAACCTCACTCCTTGTTAAGAGCATATTAATTGTCTTAGTTCACATCAGGGCACGTCGGCACACCCACTGCACCAAAAGTCTCCGCTTTTAATGCCGTCGTCTTCGCTAGGTGACCAGACTAGGGGATCTGATGACTGTATCGTGGCCGATTGCAACCGTCAAATCGCTCACATTATCCCGCCCATGATATCGCACCATTCCGCCAAACTCCGTGTCCGATGTTGTACGTTCTCCTCTGCATACTTAGCAGCCTGGGAATACAGGGTCTAAGCTGTTCCCTTGGTAGCATTCATTATTAGTTCAGGTTCTCAGGTTCAGGTAGAGAGGTCTTTTGTTGACCCGTTAACAGTTGGTGTCAGCGCTGCGTTGACTTCTGGATCGGCGCTTACAAATGGGTGGTGTTGCCTCGTGGTAAACGTTTAATTAATGCCTTTAGCCATGTTGAGACGTAGCAGTGGTAAGAAATTCACAAGCTGTAGGCACTGCTGCTGGGAACCAGCGAGCGAAATATTAGTCTCCTGCGTGCATCACAGAGCCAACAGCCTCTCATAATAGATCACTTGCACTCTCTTGTGGCTTTCGAGGCCCCATCCCTTTTATTTATTTGCTTACTTATTTATTTATTTATTTATTTATTTATTTATTTATTTATTTATTTATTTATTTATTTATTTATTTATACATTACAGAGGGGAGGGGCATACATAGTAAAAGTGAACACGAAAAATAATAACAAAAGGAGTGAAACATTATACAGAATAATTACATACTGCTGCAAACTACACACGACAAAGTAATGTACGGTACTACAATAAGTTTGATAGGGCATATCTATAGGGAGTTGAATCAGCTATAACCATTATGAAGGCAGGTAAGTGATTCCAGTCCCTTGCGGTTCTGGGGACAAATGATTGAGAGTCTGCAGTAATTGAAAAATATGGTATGTCAACCTTATGGGGATGATCACAAGCGAGTGTGAGATGGTGCTGGTATGATTAACAAGGATCGAAGAGTGGGTTTGTGGTAGTACATTTTGTAAAAAAGACAAATGCGTGACTGCTTTCTACAGTTGGCTAGGGAAGGAAGACCAAGGGTAGCTTTCATTTCTGTGATGCTGGCATTGCGATTATACCATATTTACTCGTATAATGATCACACTTTCTTGTAAAAAAAAATTGACGCAAATTGAGGGGTGCGATCATAACGTGGGTTAAATTTCCCTCAAAAAAATTTTTTTTTCATCCTGCGTTTGCTGCGGGATGTTAACAGGTCAACAAATAGGCGGCTGCCGCTGTATGTAGTGCGGGTCACCAAAACAAAAATGGCGGCCGGTGGAGCAAGCCGAACGCACCGAACGTGATTTTTTTTTTCTTCTTGCGAGTACATTACATGCATTGAAACAGTTTCTTTCATATCAGTAATGAATAATGTCGTTAATATCAGCAAGTTTGCAGCAATAACGCAGCCATGTCCACTTTGAGGGGACAGAAACAGATGGGCGTGCTTAGCCGCCAGTGACATAGAAAACACATAGCCGGCATGTTGCGGAAACTGCGGCATCTGTCTTCTCTACTATCCTAATACGGCACGTTTCCGCTAAGGGTGGGTGAATATTTTAGCTGTGTTACAACGGTCGGCGTATGAATAGGATACACTTCTAACGTATCAGTGTAAACGTGGCTATTGTTGCCACTCGCGATTTGTTATGTGCCCATGAGTGCACATGAGAAGATTTGAAAGGCGCCTTTTTTGTTGTTGTTGACCACAACCTTTATAAAGCCTACACATAATAAAGGCAAGTTTTGCAGTACCTCTTTTTGTCATGGAAGTGCAGAAAGTGATGAAAGTAATGAAATGGGGCATCTACTTAAGAATGTTTGGTACATGCAGACCGCTTGGTTTGTCTTGAAGACCACTTGGTTTGTTCACATAGCATTCGAGAGATGGTAAGCGTGATCATTATTAGCGAGACTTGGCACACGACATATTGCTGCGGTAAGTTAGGGGTGCAATCATTACACTGGAAATTTTTAAAAATGGAATTTTGACGACAAAATTCAGGGGTGCGATCATTCCGTGAGTGCGATCATTATGCGAGTAAATACGGTAGTTAGCTGAAATGAAGCGAGTGGAGCGATTTTGCACTGCCTCAATGCCCTGTATCAATGTAGCATGATGTGGATTCCACACAGACGAAGCGTATTCAAGCTGGGGCCAAACGCAAGTTGTATAAAGTAACAGTTGGAGTGACAGCGGGGCAAGGTAAAAGCTTTTCAAGTAACCTAATGTTTGGTTTGCTTTAGCTATTAGTCAACACGATGTTTGCATGATAAGTCGCTGCATATGTAAATACCAAGATAGCGATAGGAAGCTGTGCTTTGCAGGGAGTTAAGAAGGTAGGACGGATGGATAATATCACACCTAGTTGTGCTCATGCTTTTGCATTGAGCATCGTTTAATTCCATGTGCCACCACTCTGTTACAGTATTTACATCATGCTGAAGTGATGTTACGTCTGAATCGTTTGCTATTGCCACTGTCAGTGACATCACTGCAAGTGTGGCGAACCTTGACGTCAACCAATGGGCAATTAATTGTTCAGGACCATTAACTACCCTCAAGCTTGCACATCCTCTTAACCGTCCAGAAAATAGGGAAGCGTTGGTTGTTAATGTGGCCCATCTGTCCTGGCCTACCTGTCCTGTTCCTTTGTTGCTCTAGGGCACCTTTGTTAGGTGCCGGTCCTGAAGGGTTGCCATAAGCACACTACGGAAAGAAGAAAGGAGTAATAGGCAGGGCATTGCCATCGGTGCCAGCCCATATGAGAGGAAACGTTCAGTTGAGGTGAAACAGGAAAAATAAACATTGTGCTCTTCACATCTCCATTCATATTACGTCCATTCCAAAAATTTCGTTCTGTATTATATTTGTTGAAAGGCATCATACCCATCCAAACGTCTTTCACAGGTTAGAGAAGGTGTTTCAGGGCCCCTTTGGGTTGCAGCACTTCACTCAAAATGGCACCTGTAGCCTCAGGTATCTAACACAAGTGTGAACACTAACATCTCCACATGTGTCAAAAGACATTCTGTTTGTGATTACATATCAAGCCTTCATTATTTTTTGTCGTCACACACTTGTTCAGCATCATCTAAATGCACTGCTGAACGTACAAATGTGCATTTTACTACAGGCTTATCCACTCTTAGGGTGAACACGCGAGCAAGTAAATGCACTGTGTTCAGTGTTGGTGCAGCAAGCGTAGCTGCACATCAAAGCGAATGTGCATATTTGATGCCTGGAGCTGTGGCTTCATGTCTTCTGCTGAGACATTAACGTGCATTGTGGTAAAGTGAACTTCACTCCCAACGGCATGTGGATTGTTGCTGTGAAGCCTGTCTTGCATTTGCGCATCGTGTGTAAACAGCAAGCAGGCACTTCACGCTGAGCCAATTGAGCGCATTCACAGTTCTTCCTTGAGGGAACAGGATTTGGTTATTTTCAAGAGCTGCTGAGGGCGATAAAAGGGTCTGAATCGTATTTCCTCCACATAAAAAGCTTTCTAGTACTGTCGATGCACGGTTCAAAAATGCAAAAATAGATTCGCCTCGATGACAGTGTGCTACTGAGAATGAATCTCACTGCAGTGCAGGTTTGGCTGGCCCAAACAACGTACCAGAGGACACAAAGCCACGCCTCCAGGCATCACCGTACTTGTGCTGGTTTTCTTTGATACACATGTTCATCCTAAGAGAAGTTGAGCTTGTACTCTGCAAAGCCAAACCGGTTGTAAGTGGCCAGTAAACATACTTAATGTGACCACTCAATCTTACGACCATGACGTTCACCTTTTTACTATGCGTGTAGCACAGGCGCCATTTGGTAATAAGCCCGGTATGGGGATTAGAAAAATTACGTGTATAAAGATGGAGAGAATTTAATGAGAATTAGTGAGGAATGGAGGGCACAGAAATATTTAGTGCCTGTAAGCGCTGCGACAGCTGCAGCTGTGTGACTGGCAACCTTTCTCAAGAAAAAAGAATTCCACCATAGCTTTTGCATTGCAAGAGGTGATTTTGTGCATTGGCCAAAGTGCCATGTTGCCCACAGCACCTATATGGCACTAAGGCACCAATAGCAGTACCAAAGGTAGTACTTGCTGATTAGTATAGACAAATGTCCATTTATCGTGGTGAAATATTGCCTTGCGCTGGCATCAGTTCAGTTGGTGTTTGTTGGAGGTGTGGTTAATCAGAATGCTGTATCCTTCTTGATGTTCTATAATTAAACCACGGAAACACAGCCCCATACCACCGCCTAAAACCTTGCATTTTGGTTAGTGCTGTTGGGCACCTGAAAGCATGGAAGTTGCATCATTGTACCGGCAAACTTTTTATCAGTCGAGCTGTATGCATAATGTTGAACCACACTGACGTGTTTAGTACCTACATGCGATTTCCCCGTTTCTATTTTTGGCACTCAAAATGGAAAGTGCAGGAAATACTCTACTGAGTTGCACATTTTTTTACCACACTCTTAAACAAATGTACACCCTTTGGGGCTTATCTTGCCACACAACAATAATCATCATCTATGTTGTCCGCATTTCCTTTCTTTAACGCTGCGAGCCCAATACTTCCAATTCACAATTGGCATGCACATTATCAGCATGACAAAGCATTGTCGAAATGAAACTAGCGAGCCTACTGTTTTCAAGAAAGGAAACGCAAGCAAGACAGATGACGATTATTGTTGTGTGGCAAAGTAAGCCGCAAAGGGTGTAAATTTGTTTAAGAGTGTAGTAAATACGTGCCTACTTTGTTGCTGCAGCAGTTCTGTTCAGCAGTTACAGACTTTGCCCAGACGATCCATTTGTGACTGACTGAAACCATGCCAGCATGTGATCAGGGCAAGCCTCAGCTCTAGCAGCATCAGGAGCCTAAGCCCTCACGGGGGTTTTTCTGCAACACTTCAGGTGCCCAAGTCATCTGCTAAATAAAACTCTGGTGTATGCTGGTGGTAATGCCAGCACCTAACTAGTTTTAAATGCTGCTGGTGTGTTGGCAGACATGCTCGCAATGCCAAGGAATTGGAAGCCCGCACTTTAGTGACAAGTCACAGCACATTGAAATGGTCGACAGTGAGCAAACCAGAGCTGGAGCCAACATTCTGATGAGGGGACTTGTCTTTGTCAGGGCCCCCTCGTAGAAACATTGGCTCCATGCTAAGGCTTGCCTTGTTCACCTACTGTGAATGATTTGTACAAACAGCACAGGTGCTGCGTTGCCTCGTCGGTGTTTTGTTATTTCAGTGTTTTACTGTTTTTCCTTTCAGCACCTGTGTTGTCGTGTCTTTCATCGGTCCCATTGCTACTCGATCTTTCTCAGAATTTCTCACTGTTTCTCCCTGTGTTCTAAATCTGGCGACAAATTTTGTAAATGTCCACCAATTTAATGTATTTAGTGAAAAAGCAGAACCTAGAGCTTTAGATCCATTTATATCGGCTTCCTAAAAATAAGTGCAATTTATATTCACACTGTGAATCCTGTGAACGTAACCATTGCATCATCATGGTCACTGAGCCTACGGTCATAGAGCCAATTTCAGTCACTCGCATGTAGCTTTTAAATAATGAAGTGCGTTCTAGAAGGCTATCTTTGAAGCAAGTTTCCTAACTTTTATGTTGTTAAATGTCGCCAATTGTTTTCGTATTGTTAAAAGATGTCGCCGGTCACTAACATGAAAAATTTGTCACTAAACAAACAAAAAAGTTGCTAAATCTAGTGGTACAGTAGCTAAAATGGCAACACTACTACAGTTAAACCTCATTAAACCGTAGTCGGCCGGAGCTCGGAAAAAGTAAGTACTAAATGGTAGTACTGTTTAAGCGAAATAGCATGAGATCGCCCACTTACCTGTCGAAAACAGAACTCTGAGAGAGTGCGATGGAAGGGGAAAAAACATGCAGTATTTTATTTATTCACTTCGCGCGGCGTAAGTGTTATTTTCGTTTGATGCCGCGGCGGCCTAGCACGACGACAGCGGCTTCAAACTTGCTGAAGCTGCGTGCCAGCTTCTCAGCCAGCCCCCCTCCTCTCAGCAAACACTTGCACAGCAGATTTCTCGTTGACGTTACGTATTCTCCGTGCACACGCGCATAGTGCTGCATAAGTCCCGGGGCGCCTTTTTCATTGCCGGGTGCCGGAGTTTGGAAAGCTTTTCGTTTGGAATAGTTACGTTATCGCGCCCCTGTTCTCGTTGCGATGATTGCATTCATGAGGCTAACGTAACGCGCAGCTTCTGCCACTGTCGGGCCTGAATAGCCCGTGCTGTCGCTTTCCGTGTCGTCATCATCACTGTCGCTAGTCGACACTTTGGCAACAACAGAGGCAACGATTGTGAAAAGTCGAACCTCGTAGCCGACATCACTTCGCAGTCGCAGCAGGGCTGCCGAGCAACTTCGCATTCCAAATGCCACACACTGTAGTCAACAGCAGATCCATGTCACGGGCCAGCGCTTACTTCTTCATGTCACGTTCGATAGCACGGAAGATGTCTAATTTTTCTTCTATGCTGAGCAACCGGCATCTTTTTTATCCGAGCTTCGGCATGACGCGTCCTCGCTTGCACGACGCCACAACGCTCTCTGGTATGGCGTCGAAATGATGTTGATGCGGCTTCACGTGCAAATGCACAGGGCGCTTGGAGGCTGTTGTACTGATCTCTGAGGCTTGTTGTTCTGCCGGGCTGCCCGATAGAGACGACGCACCGCCATGTTTGCGCGACGAAAAGTGAAAACGCTACGTTTTAGCCGATGCGTATGCAATAAGCTGGTACGGTTTATGCGGATACAATATACATTATGTTCAATGGCTGCTGAGTCGGGGAATTCACTTTACTACTTTTAAACCGAAACTACTGTTTAAGCGGGTACGGTTTAACGAGGTTTTACTGTACTGGGTGGCAAAAGTCAATGTCAGAGGCCATGCTTTATCATACTGCAGAAATGGTGGAAGCAACTAGTATACATCATAGCCACCATATTCTTGAAACTGCTCATGCTGAGAGCCTTGGTGAAAGCAACTTGGCATTCTTTCTTGAAAACCAGGCATGTAGCAATGCCAAGTGTTATATTGAATGATCCAGACCGTACAATGCTATGTTGCAGCTAAATTTGTGCAAGAACAGAGCAGCAGTAAACTGGATATAATTTTTTTTATGTGCAGAGAAAAATATTAACGTCTCCATATGTGCACAGGTTTTATGTTGTGATGTATTATTTGATCACAGCTAATAGAGGTGCATTCACTTGCTCTACTTTGTCGGTCAACATTAAGCACTATATAATTCATCTATTTAGAAACCTTAGTACTAACTTAGTACTAATGCTAACAGCAAACACTGGTGTTTGGTCAGAGAAAGTTTTGCTTTAATGAGAAATGCTCTTGTCTTGGCAGGTGCGGCCCTGGCAGCTACGGGACGTGGAGTGGCGTTTCGGAGTCACAGTGGCAAGCTCGTCGCAGGAGCCACGAGGCAGCTTTGTGCAGCTTCGTTTGGCACTAGCGAATGGACAGGACGTACACGTTGAGATGAACCTTGCTCAGTTCTACTCTTTGTGCCACGAGATGGAGCAGGCCAAGCTCACTCTGGAGGCCTTGCGTTGAGATCCATTGCACCGAAGCTTTGTGCATTGCAATTTACGTGCTGTAGTTGTAACTGATTGAATGATACAAATAATAGCCATTCGTCCTGTGCCCTGCTTGCAATAGTCTTTGTGTGCAGTCTTCTTGAATGGTGTGTAATACACAATGCACAAGCTGAGTCTAGTTTCAAGCAACTTTTACAAAATGGGCATGCTTTTCATGTTATACTACTTTTGCAACACCAGGAATCATCCAGACCCTTTGTAAATAAAAATAAAAATGGTGTAAGCATCAGTCTTTTTATTCAAACGGTATTGCAGCTGTCATAATGAGTGCGAAATCAGTAACATCACGTGATACAACCTGTGATACATGGTAACAGGCAGTGCAAATGCAGAAGGCGAAAATATAACTGTTCACGTGATTTGTGATTGTTTACTCTCGCTGCAGCTTAAAATTTTTAGTTGTAGTTAAAATTGCTCCAAATGGCTCTACAGCAGTTACAATTTGTTCAATGCTTTCTTTGTCCTGGCAGAAAAAAAAGAATTTCATCTGCATATGCTAGCATTTTAATCTCCTATCATAGCACGCTGTAACCACAAATGACCCGCTATGGTTGCTCAGTGGCTATGGTGTTGGGCTGCTGAGCACGAGGTCGCGGGATTGAATCCCGGCCACAGCAGGCGCATTTCTATGGGGGCGAAATGCGAAAACACCCGTGAACTTCGATTTAGGTGCACGTTAACGATCCCCAGGTGGTAGAAATTTCCAGACACCTCCACTACGGCATGCCTCATAATCAGAAAGTGGTTTTAGCACATTAAACCCCATAATTTTTTTTAGTTAAAATTTTCCTTTAAGGTATTTGCTAAAAAATGTATTTAGGCTGTTAATGTCTTGGTTAACTATAGTGAACAGCCCTTAAATTATCGTCTTATGCTCTACATACAGTTTACTCCTTGAACATTGCATCACTGCTCAGAGAAAGGGAATTTGCAAATTGCTCACTTAGCGCAACCACAAGCGACCTTTCCCGTCAAGGCCACTTCCTGGTCATCTAGTTCATGACATTGTATTTCATTGATAGTGCAATAAATATTTTTCAGTTGTGTAGGTTATTAGATAAGCTTGATGGCTGGGCTTGTAATTCTAGAGTAGCTGCCTCACATGCAGCACCTGCTGCACTAAGGAAATAGCTGCAGTGGTGGTGCAGCTGCGTCATTTGTGCCTACTGCAATTCTGCTTCCTTGCCCCTGGCTGCACCCACTCAAGTGCCATTTGTGCCAAAGTGGGATATTATTGCTTGCTTTCACAGCAATGGAACAGTTTTAGTAGGGGTGTGTGAATACTGGTATATGCATGCAAGTAAAATGGTTAAGGGTAAAACAGTTCGATTTGTGAGCTGAATATCTGTTGCTACATTTTTTTAATATTCAGTGAAAACCCCGGCAAAGTCAGTGCCTCGCACGCAGCCTTTCCACAGCGCTTCGTCTTTTTCAGTCCAAAATAATAATAATAATAAATATATAAATTCTGGAGTTTTACATGCTGAAACCAAGAACTGATTAGGGAAACAGCGACGAAAGCAACGATTATGTAAACAATGATAGCATGGGGTAAATATAGCACCTATTAGCCACCGGAAGGCACGCACATAGTATCAGCAGGCTAATGCTCAGATTTACATGTTTGCACACACAGTTCGCAAATTTCTGCACAAATGCGATAGTCTCTGGCTGGTTGCCTCAGGGCGCGAATGGCACTTCAATGGTTGTCGAAAACCTGTACGCATAATCTCCAAATCAATATCTGATTAGCCACTAATGGGAGCACAATTAGAAGCAAGATTTCTGTGACAGCTTGCATCCCATGTTACATCGGCCAATGACTAATTTTCGTCACGGGTACACTGCCCTGGCCATTGGGCCAAATCAGCACTGCTTTGTCAGGTCAGGTGTAGGTGACTAAAGCAATGACTTAGTGCCAAATCGACTTGTGTATCTGTTTGCAGAATTCGCATGACACTCGGAAAGCTGACAAACTGCCCTGCAACAAAAGCGAATGTACGAGATGCTACCGTTCCCAGTTTCCATTACCATTTTTTGACATCGTACAGTGGCAGCATATTTGTTTGCAAGTACCAGCCTGAATTTGTCTGCTTCTGCCCTTACTGCCTCTAGGTAGACCTGTTTCTTCTTGACCAATTTTGCTCTTTCTCTCTTCAAATTGAGGTGAATCCTAGCCCTCACTAACCTCTGATCGCTACCACTTTACCCTACCTACCACTTCTACATCCTGCACTATGCTGGGATCATCAGAAAGTATGAAGTCAATTTCATTTCTTGTTTCACCATTAGGGCTTTTCCAGGTCCACTTTCTGTTGCTGCGCTTCCCGAAAAAGGTGTTCATTCTTCGAGGCTTATTTATTTCTGCGAATTCTACCAGCATCTCTCCTCCAGTGTTCCTAGAATCGACGCTGTAGTTGACAATTGCTTGTTCACCAGCCTGCTTTTGCCCCACTTTTGCATTGAAGTAGCCATTACTACAGCATACTGGATTTGCACTTTTTCCATCGCTAATTCAACATCTTTATAAAACTGATCTACTTCCTTATCATTGTGACTGGATGTTAGAGCGTAGGCTTGTACTACCTTTAATATACACCTCTCATTAAGTTTGAATACGACTGCAGCTACCCTCTCATTAATGCTGTAGAATTCATCAATGTTGCCCACTATGTCTTTATGGATTAGGAATGCTACCTCATATTGCTTCCTACCTAATAGAACTTTGTAGCAGAGGACATGTCCATTATTCAACAATGTATAAGCCTCACCAGTTCTTCTGCTCTCACTAAGGCTGATGATATCCCAACAATGTCTGATAGTTCCTCAAAGAGTCCTGCTAAGCTAGCCTCACTCGAGAGGGTTCGGGTGTTAAACGTTGCAAGGGTCAGTTTCCATTGGTGGCCTGTACGGACACAGAGATCCTTGGCACCCTCGGCTGCATAACAGATGTGACCGCCACCTTTGTCAGGTGCTCTGCAGCTGCTGGTGACTGAGGGCCAGTGGATAATTGAGTAATTTGGGAGAAAGTGGTCGAATACTGCACCAAGGAGGCCAATTCCTGTTCTGGTGAGGGCGTGTCTTGTTGAAGCTTAGTCGGCCTACCTAATTTGGTTGTACCTGGATTAGTATAGCCCCACTCGCTCTCGGCATCTTTTGCCGGTGTCAGGCGTCGCTCCAAGCCTGCAGATGTAATGCACTGGAGGGGGTGAATTTTCAAACTCTCCATCGTCAAAAAAAAATGGAAAAGAAAAAAAAATTTATGGAGAGATTCAAACTTACCATTATGGCAAGCGAGCATGCATTCGACATAGCTCAGTCAGATAATCCCATAAGCGGTGAGGCTACCTTATCGCCATAGAACAGAGAGAGATGATGATGACATAGAGCTAATGAATGAAACCGTAACTAGGCTGACTTCAGAGGCAGCAATTGAAGTGGGAGGCAAGGCACCAAGGCAACCAGTAGGCAAATTCTCCCCAAGCAACAAAAGACATAATAAAGGAATGACAAAGAATGGAAGTGTCCAACTCAAGAGATAAGATAGAATCAACAAGGCAAAAATAAGTGATATTCGAAGCTGTAACGTGAGAAAGACTGAAAAAGCCGCGAGAAATGGACACAGCCTGAAATCAGTGAGAAAGAAACTTGGCATAGGACAAACCAAGATGTATGCACTGAAAGATAAGCAGGGTAATATCATCAGTAATCTGGAAAGTATAGTAAAAGAAGTGGAAGAATTCTATACTGACCTGTACAATACCCAGAGGAACCAGGATACCTCCATTAGAAACAGTAATGAACAGGATCCAGAAACTCCTCCTACAACTACCGATGAGGTCAGAAGGGCCTTGCAAGACATGAAACAAGGAAGAGCGGCTGGAGAAGATGGAATAACAGTCGATTTAATCAAAGATGGAGGAGACATAATGCTTGGAAAACTGGCGGCTCTCTATACGAATTATCTATTGACTGCAAAGGTCCCAGAAAAAGGGAGACATTAAAGAATAAAAGAAATTATAGGCCCATTAGCTTACTCCCATTATTATGTAAAATATATACCAAAATAATCTCCAATAGAATAGGGGCAACGTTGGGACTTCAGTCGACCAAGGGAAACTTCAGGAAGGGATACTCTACAATAGATTACATCCATGTCATTAATCAGGTTATCGAGGAATCTGCAGAGTGCGATAAGCCTCTCTATATGGCTTTCATAGATTACGAAAAGGCATTTGATTCATTAGAGATACCAGCAGTCATAGAGGCATTATGTAATCAAGGAGTACAGAACGCCTATGTAAATACCTTGGAATATATCTACAGAGGTTCTACAGCTACCTTAATTCTACACTAGGAAAGCAGGAAGATGCCTATAAAGAAAGCGGTCAGACAGGGAGAGACAATCTCTCCAATGCTATTCACTGCATGCTTGGAAGGAGCATTCAAGCTATTAAACTGGGAAGGCTTAGTAGCAAGGATCGACAGCGAACATCTCGGCAACCTTCGGTTTGCTGATGACATTGTTCTATTCAGCGACAATGCAAATGAGTTACAACAAATGATTAACGACCTTAGCAGAGAGAGTGTAAGAGTGGGGTTGAAGAATAATATGCAGAATACACCGATAATGATGAATAGCAGGGCAGAGGAATGAGAGTTCAGGATCACTAGTCAGCTTCTAGAGTCTATGAAGGAGTATGTTTACTTAGCTCAATTAATCGCATGGAACCCTGATCCTGAGAAGTAAATTCATAGAAGAATAAAAATCGGTTGGATTGCATACGGCAGACATTGTCAGCTCCTGACTGGAAGGTTACCATTATCATTGAAAAGGAAGGTGTACAATCAGTGCATGTTAACAGTGCTGACATATGGGGCAGAGACTGAAAAGGAAGGTGTACAATCAGTGCATTTTACCAGTGCTGACATATGGGGCAGAGACTTGGAGATTGACAAAAAAGCTTGAGAACAAGTTAAGGACTGCGCAAAGAGCAATGGAACGAAGATTGCTAGACATAACGTTAAGAGACAGAAAGAGAGGTTTGGATCAGAGAGCAAACTGGTATAGATGATATATTAATTGACATCAAGAGAAAAAAAATGGAGCTGGGCAGGTCATGTAATGCGCCAATTAGATAACCGCCGGACTATTAGGGTTGCAGAATGGGTACCAAGACAAGGGAAACGCTGTCAAGGATGGCAGAAGACTATGTGGAGCGATGAAATTAGGAAATTCGCCAGTGGTAGTTGGAATCAGTTGGCACAGGAAAGGGGTAATTGGAA
The DNA here is from genome assembly GCF_050947875.1 of Dermacentor variabilis. Classification (NCBI taxonomy): domain Eukaryota; kingdom Metazoa; phylum Arthropoda; class Arachnida; order Ixodida; family Ixodidae; genus Dermacentor; species Dermacentor variabilis. Next base: position 132,516,221 of record NC_134570.1, on the reverse strand, counting down.
AGGTCTTCGTCCTGCAGTGGGCATAAAACAGGCTGATTATGATGATGACAGTGGCATCACATTCTGGGCACCATTCATATGCACACATCGGTCTCTTGTTAATCTTTGAGCATTGTTATTTAGCATAATACACATTTTGTGTATTGATATCGCTTTGCCTTTTGCGTTGACTGGGACCTGCAGACGCCGGAGCCCATAGATGATGATGATGATGAATAAGATGCAACGCACTTCAGGTGCCCATAAGGTGACATCCCCCCAAAGTATGAGGTGGAGTTTGCCTACGAACCCAATGAAGAAATGCAGTGTCAACACCATAGTGTTGCTTGGAAAGGTACTGTCATTGCTCGGCAAAGTGGTGTCATGCAAGGTGAAAAGTGGTGTCATCGAGGGAGAACATTAAACACAATGTGCGTGAAACAGTGCTTTAATGAGAACTCCGCTAATAAAACTTGGCTGAGAGATCGCAATATGGCCGGTTTGTCGTCTTGCATTGTTGCAACCTCATAAGGAGCAACATTACACTCGGAAACATAAGGCAGCAGCACTAAACTTGGCAACATTTCGCTGCTACGCTGAATTCAGCAACATAACACATCGATACACAGCAACAAGTAATGCTCTCACCTTTACACATATTTGCTTAGTTGTTCCATAGTTCTTGTTGTATACCTGTTGGCACGAATTGTTCTAGCACAGTTGTAATTTTTTGTCTGTCTTACACCTAGCCCATAGCTTTATTCTCGTTAGACTACAAAATATATAATTTATGCAACAATTAAATTTTATTGTAATATTGTGACACGCTGACAAACAATATGTTCTAAGCTTGGTCCGAAGAAGACGATGCTCTAACCATCGCGCTCTATCATCTTGTCATCTGCTACAGTTATTGTAATTATCCTGTAAAAATATTTTTCTTTTACCCCCAGAATACTTTTGGTGGAGGTTGCGGGATCAATATCAAGACTGATTTACGCAGCGGGCACTCCTTAGCTGCATCTACAATGCCAGCAAGGATGCTTTGGGCACTTCGGCACCCATGTCCACATCATTCTCGCACAACCCCGCAACCCTGGAACATTTTCTGGCACCAACAACATTGATGTTGAAGATTGGCTTCAAATATATGAGCAAGTGAGTGCCAGCAACCACTGGGACCAGAGCGTCATGCTCATTAATATGATATTTTACCTTGCAGTAATGGTACGCGTCTGGTTTCAGACCCACGAGGAGGAACTTACTATAGTAGGATACAACCTAAAAAAACGGCAGTTGGCAACCAAGGCACACAGACCGTGTGGGATTATGTTACTCCGCCAGCCAATCACAGAAGCAAACGCAATTGTCATCATGCGACCTTTTCAAAATGGCGCCGTACTTCCAGGGCATCGGCTTTCTTGTCTTCATCGGCGGAAGTGGTGAAGACGTGCATGAAGACGTGCAACAGATATGGATAAAGTGTATGGAGTCTGAGGATTTCACTTTTCAAAAGTCCGCAGTACAGCTAATTTCACTGCTGAGCCCATTTTACTCATGAAACTTCACTGCCAACTAAAGTGAACCTTGACAATAAGTTGCAGTGAAGCAAGCGTTTTGTTTCAGTTCAATAAAGAATTAGGCTTTTATCGTTTCACTATTATAGATTAGTGAAAAACATATAAAATTATGCACCTATAATTTTATTTTTATGGTTGCTGTCTTAATCAGATGACAGGAAAAGTTTGAAGTACGAACTATTTGCAGCCTCGTGGACGAACAGTCGCTGACGGTTATGAGGACATAGGCAGGGCTTCACTGCAGACTTAAGTTGTATCCGACTATAGCTGGGACATTTGTAAACAGAAGCTCCAGGATTTGTTTGGCAAGCCTGTTGGATGTCAGCGCGATGCCCAGAAAGATACGCTTAGCGTGTCCAGATGTGCATCGAGTCCTACGTCACGTACATCCAGGACGTGCTCGCTCTGTGCCGCAAAGTGGATCCGAAGATGTCTGAACCTGATAAAGTCGCACATGTCATTAAGGGCATAGCAGATGATGTCTTCCACTTCCTTGTGTTTCAGAATTCTTCCACTGTGCTAGCCGTTGTTACCGAATGCTGGCAGTTTGAAGAAGCCAAGAGTTGCTGCATTGCCCACCCATTCCCTGCCTTCCCAACACGGCTGCTATGTCCACGTGCAAAGACCTCTACAGTACGCCCACACCCAATCGTTCTGATGACATCGTACACATTATCCGACGTGAAAGAGAAGCCTCATCTCCTCTTCTGACCCCTAGCCTTGGCCCCGATGATTGCCAGGCAACCGTCTCACTGATCCAGTCCATCATGCGCCAGGAACTGGCCAATGCTGGCTTGACGAATGTCTGCTAAATTAATCAGCCTGACTACGCTGTCTAGCTCTGTCATACGCAACCGCAACCTGAATGCCCCTACGTGGTATCGCAACCTGGCCAAATGGTGCACTCCAGACGACAGGCCTATGTGCTTTACTTGTGGCCGTATCGGCCATATTTCACACCACCGCCGCTCTTCAAGGAATACGGCCCCCTGGGCCTACCTCCCATGGCCCTCATGCAGCTCCTCGCCTTCCACCACAAACAAATCCTGGCGACACTTCTCCGCCCACCCAATCTAGCTGCTTTCCTTCGCCACATCGCCGCTTCTCCGATCTCTCTGATCTCTCCCATCTCGTCAATCACCGTCCCCTAGCTCCTTCTGGTGCACACTTCACGAAAGCTAACGGGTGCAGAATCTGGAGGTAATGCTGCCAAAACGACCTGATGCAAAAATCCTCTTCTGACCTTGCCCGCACATCGGAACCTCACCAAAGCGAATGTGGATGGTGTACCTGTTATGGCTCTGATTGACACTGGCACGCACGTATCTGTGATAATTGCTCAGCTTCAGAATCATCTCAAAGTGCTCACTCCTACCCCGTCGCCTATGGTCCGAGTCGCCAACAGTGGAATACCAGCTGTTATTGGAATGTGTCCGGCTCACGTGAATGTTGCCGGAAATCATAATTCTGTTTTATCGTCTAGAACACTGCCCTCATGACCTGGTCCTGGGACTTGACTTTCTGTCAGTACATTCCACCTTGATAGACTTTTGTGGTGGTGTTGTGCAACTCACTCTACCTGTTGCTATTGACCCTCCCAACAGTGCTCCAATATGGCTATGATCCACGGAGCATGTTCGCCTCCTTCACCATGCCCTCACCTACCTAGGTGTTTCACCTGTTCCACCTGCACCAGACAGTGACTAAATCGTATCCCCTAATCCCGATGTCCTGCTCTCGCATAACATCGCTTTTCCTCACACCATCATTAAAATTACGGACAACACGTCCTGCCTTCCGCTTGTAAACTTTGGACTTTGTACACAAGTATTCCCATGCAGAATATCCCTGGCACAAATCATGCCAGCCTGAGACTACCACATTTTGGCTTTAACTTGTGACAGCTCGTCGTGTGTAACTCTTGCTTCGCCTCCTGCCCCTTCAGACTTGAATGCCCTAATGAAAATGATTGCTCCCGAACTTCCACCCCAGCATGCCTAAGAACTACGTTGTCTCCTTGCCTCGTACTGGGACATATCCGACACTGGAGAGCACTCTCTAGGGCAAACATCTGTCATCAAACATTGAATAAACATCGGTGACATGTGCCCGATCCATCGGCGACCCTACTGCATCTCACCTTCTGAGCGACACATTCCAATACGAAGTTGACCAGATGCTTTCCCGTAACATTGTTGAAGCTTCTTGCAGCCCATGGGCATCCCCTGTTGTACTAGTTAAAAAACAACAGTTGGCAATATTGCATGGATTTTCACCACCTCAACAAGGTAACAAAGAGGAACGTCTGTGTGCTACCACGCATTGATGAAGCCCTGAATTGCCTGCATGGAACACAATATTTTTCGTCCGTAGTCCTTCACGCCAGCTACTGGCAAATTTCCATCGATGACATGGACCGCGAGAAGACAGCTTTTATTACTCCCGATGGCCTGCATCAGTTCAAAGTGATGCCTTTCGGTTTATGTAATGCCCCGGCCACATTTGAATGAATTATGTGAGCCCTCCTACACAATTTCAAGTGGTCCATCTGCCTCTGTCACCTGGGCAATGATTATCTTTTGTTTGACTTTTGCGACGCACCCCGCATGCCTCTTGATGATCCTATCTGCTTTCTGTCAGGCAGGGCTACAACTAAATTCATCGAAATGCCACTTCGGTCGTCGAGAAATTTCTATGCTCGGACATCTCATCGATTCTTCTGGTGTACGCCCTGATCACGATAAAATACGGGCAGTGAAAGGCTCTCCCGTTCCAACTTGTGCCAAGGACATTCGCAGCTTCTTGGGCCTCTTCTCCTACTTCCGTCGGTTCGAAATTTCGCAGACATTGCGCACCCTCTTAATGAGCTCCTTAAGAAAGACGCTGCCTTCATTTGGGGCCCTGAGCAAGCTGGTGCTTTTACCGAGCTGATTAGGCTGCTTACCTCCCCTCCCATTCTTGCTCACTTTGATGCGTCAGCTCCAACAGAAGTCCATATCAATGCCAGTGGTATGGACTTCTGTTCTTGGAGCGCATTGGAGTTATCTTGGCACAGAAACAAGGGTGAGAATCTGTTAGTGCCTATGCCAGCCGCCTTCTTTCCCCTGCTGAGCGCAAGTATTCTATGACTGAACGCGGGTGTCTGGCTCTCATTTTGACAGTTGGTAAATTCCGCCCCTATTTGTACGGCCAGAAATTCAGTCTTCACTGATCACCACATTCTGTGTTGGCATTCGTCCCTGAAAGTTCCTTTAGGGCACCTTAGCCGCTGGGCACTGCGCCTTCAAGAATGCAACTATTCAGTTGTATTGGGAGCCAGGACTTGAGGAGTCGCCATCTGTCAGAAGTGCCTCCGTTGCGTAGTATGAGGGATCATGTGGCATGCTCCCCACAGGTTTGGCTTACGGCGCTCAATAAAAACACCACATGGCAGCCCACCTGGACATTTCTGTAAGTACTCTCAACACGAGGCAAGTTCTTTACTGTCGAAATAATAATCTAAATAATAACCGCCGTGAGTACGAGTGGCTGGCGGCAGAAGATCGCGAACTTACGTCAACCGGACATGTCAAAAGAGCCTCCCTGACGGCTCTTTGTGGTTGGGTGCTTTCGGCGTGGACTTATGTATGTATGCAAATGCGGAATTTCGCTGGACGGCGACGTGCTGTGGGACCGTAGCAGCAATGACGATGGCAGCATTAGTGAGGAGGGGTAGTCCAGTGACCATGCCAGCTACTAATAAGTTTACGTTATGGAATGCGCCCGCGGGTATGCTCCTTTTTTTTCCCTGTCACACGCAATATGGGGGGGGGGGTCGACTTACAATCGTGTAAATGCGGCAATTACGCACCTGTTTGAGCACACCGTGTGCATGCGTCGTGTTTAAGCAACACGAGCTCTCAACGTACGTGCGCTTTGCGCCTTAGATAATGGTCCTTTTCTGTTTTTTGCACAATTCCAACACGACATTCTTAAGGCCAGTTATTGATTGACGAAGCAAAATGCCACCTCAGAAAATGCTCCGCAGGGCTAGAACGAACTCTTCCGCGGATTTCTGGTTGCGCGTTAGCCATAGTCTGCTACGGCAAGGACAACATAGCCGGTGCCATTGTCAAAGCCGCGCCGAGCGCGGCAGTGGAACGGAGGAGGGGGGAAATGGTTGCGCTGCTTTTAGAGATTGAGGGGTTTTAGCTAATCTGGAGATCGTAAGTGCCAGCGCGTGGGTGGGCGCAATTCTCAACAGCCGCCGCCGACAGACCTCCCACACGACGCGCGCTACTTTGGCGCCATCTGTAGCCATCGTTGCCGCACTACGCTCTCACCCGTTCGCCATACCTTCCTTCTCTGCTTTCCTCCTCGCATCTTTCATCCCCTGCTGTGCGCCGCGTTCGTTTTCATCTTTCGCTGAGGTCGTTCGCTTGGTTACGCCGACGATCGCCGCAGAAACGGGCGCCTAAGAGCTGCCCTCTAAAAATAGTTTACAGATAAATGTTGCGTTGAAACGCGTTACCTGCCTATATTTTATTTAGAGATACCTCTGGAAAGTGACAGATGACACATTTCATGCATGCAGAGAGCAGCCCTCGCAGCTTTGAACTATATAGCCACACTTATCCATAGCTTCTATGACTTATAATTAGTATTCTACAATAAATTTAATATTTCAGCTTCCCAACCAGCAATGAATCACAGATAATGTAGATAAACGAGAAGAAAGGGGGTTAACCGAGGGTCCCGATTTTATTAGTCATATCATAAGAAGCCAACAAACATTGACACCAAGGACAACATAGGGGAAATTACTTGTGCTTAATAAATGAAAATAAAGAAACGAAGAATTAATGGAAATTAAAGTGGATGAAAAAACAACTTGCCGCTGGTCAACTTGCGAAGGCTGTGGGTTCGGTTCCCACCTGCGGCAAGTTGTTTTTTCATCCACTTTAATTTCCATTAATTCTTCGTTTCTTTATTTTCATTTATTAAGCACAAGTAATTTCCCCTATGTTGTCCTTGGTGTCAATGTTTGTTGGCTTCTTATAGATAATGTAGATGTTATATAATACACTCTAGCATAAAAACGTTATAAAAGTAGGACGGATGCTTTTGTGTATGGCCTGCTAGTGCTAAGTGTCAATAATAGTAATATCCATCTTGCAGTGATATGTTGTAATAATGTGGCTATCTAAAAAGGTGTAAAGCGTAAACATCGTGTCCGCATTGAAGGAAGACCAAACTTATTTCAATACAGATACATAGTCTCTTCTTTAAAAAGGAAAATGATTTAAATTTTACATTGCTAACATACGGCAAGATTCACTGATTTACATGCATACTGCAAGATTTGGAGTCGGGCTTGTAGGACGATCGGAGGAACTTGGGGCGACAGGACTAGGCGATGAGTATTTATTTACAGAATTTACATTGTAAACATGGGATACATTTACGCAGGCTAGCGCGACTCCCAAATGGAGCCCGCAAGACGAGCATACAGCACACAGCTCACGAGTACATTGACGAGCACCGAGCACGACGACGAGCACACACTAGCAGCCGACGACAGCCGTTTTTAAACACTTCGTGTTCCCTAGATCACTAGGTGAGGCAAAACGTTGGACGTCATCGTAAACAAGCCGCCTCTCTGCGGGACGTTTTACACACACTGGTTTCAGTGCCCCCTCCGAGGGCCGACGACCTTTGCAGCACTCGGAGCTGACCTTCCCAACGCGGCCGTCGTGTTGTCCATTGCCCTGCGTCCCCGTAGCCAGGTGGTCACGCCCGACCCCAGCCGGCGCCTCTAAATTCCAGAGCGGACCTCGCACAGTGGCCTCCGCCGCAGCCCATTGTCTGGCGTCTTCAGAGGCCCGTGAAAAGGCACCGCAAGGCATGTCCTTCAAGGAAATCCCCCTGCTTCAGTCGAACCGTGAAGGCGTTGGCGATTTCACTAACAATAGCTGATCGCGTTTAGCCATGGGGCGCCGAGGGGTTGTTGACGCGGCACCTCGCGGCCCCTACGAAACGAGTCACCGTGGCAGGTGTTGAAGGCTTCCACGTTCTCTTCGGGGAAGCTCGCAACGCTCGCCTCTGCAGCTGGCTGAGAAAATGTTGCCACCTCGGCAGGCCATTCCTAACAATGCATACAGTGAAAATATAGTTTTATTGTTATTGCTTGAAGAAAAACAATCGCACTTCGTTTTAGCGGAATCTGCCATTGCCATGCTTGTTTGGTTCACACTATGAACAAATTTCAGCATTGTTGAAACAAAAGTTATTTGTCGGTTCTTTAGTGTCATATTGGTACGTGGTAGTTTTGTGTGCATATGATAATCACTTATTTAAAAAATTAAAGAGTTAGACAAATCATTAATATAAACTGGCTATAGAAGGGGTTCGAGGAGTCAACTGCAGAATTCTAATGCTATAAAGTTTTTTTTTTTTTAGTGTGGGAAATTACTCCTTATATGCGATCATCTGTTTGCCATGGCAATCTCTGTATCTATTGTAATGGGCGTGCCAATAAAAAGTTGCCTTATGTAAAGTATATGGTTGAGTTCAAAGCTTTAATTAAATGGTTAAAATTAATCCACTAGCTTTCAGGTATCAATATTTATCTTAATTCTGTCAGCAAGAGCAATCACAGCGGTGTTGGAAGAATGGCTACGACAAGAACGAAACTGTCTATATTTGTTAAGGAAAAATTTTCAAGGTTCTTTGAACGGCGACATTCAATCGTTTTTTTTTTTCACAACTTTACCAACAAATGACAGCGGATCTAGATGTAAAGTGTTTTATGAGAACCAGTAGATTAAAGGCTCAATAATGGTCTAGACCAGCGGGCAAATAACTTTGTCTATACCTTTACTGTAACTTGTATGAATATTGCCTAGATGAGCCACTTCTGCAAATTTTGAGATTAAAAATTGTACTATGCACCTCGGTTGGGGTGCTGTCAGGAACAAAAAGGGATATGACATGTACATGTGAAAGTTATTACATAGGGACTACACAGCGCATAGAATAACTACTGTGATCCGCTGGGTCCACGGGGCAGTCATGCATTATGCCGCATGTTAACGTGCTGTCTTCACTACGTGTGAGTTTGCCTGTGCATACTTCCAACTGATCCACTTATAGGAGCGTCGGTAACTTAGCGAGAATTGATTGATTAGTAGAGTTTATTGGCGCAAGGGCCAGATGTGGCCAAAGAGCGCCAAGTCGATGGTCCGTGCTTGTCAATGTTATGTGAGTGTTGATTGTGGGGAGTATATGATACACGGCTGCATAGTGTCCTAAAATATTCGCTAAAAGATGGAAAATATACATATGGTGCAATGTGGCTGTAAAAGGGCCTAAAATTTATTCGCTCTGAAGTGCGTAAAATACAAGTATAAAAAAATGACAGTGACTGATGGTGTCTGCGATGAAAATAGATGCTTCGCGAGATATGGATGATCAGTACAATATGTGATGGCTGTAGCACTAGTGCCTCAGCAAGGCCTTGAAAGCAAGGGCTGGGAGGCACGTGCTCTAGAAAATGGTTTCATTGCAGCTACGACCTCCAGGTGGAGGCCGTGCTACAAGTAGCCTGGGCAAACTACACTTAAGGTGTCAGTTTCAGTTAAAAAGTTTAATACTGATTGAAAAGTAAAAAGGGGTTCATTGCTGAGAAAGAATGCTGGGTGTAATGGTATGTGTTGCAGATAAGCGGAGGGGAAGTACTTTTTCCTTTCTGCCTCTATTTCAGTGCATTGGATAAGAACATGAATAACTGTAAGCCTGTTGCCACATTTGGTACATGTCGAAGGTTCGCTTCCCGTCAAAAGGTAGGAGTGAGTGGCGTACGTATGTCCTATTCTTAATCTACACAGAAGTACTTCCTTATGTCTTGCTATTCTTTCAGTTATCCAGTTCCCTAATTTTGGTTTGATAACGTGTAGCTTATTCAATATTGCATTATACCATTGATCTTGCCAGTACTTCCTCAGTTTATGGCGTAAGAAGGGCTTAAGTTCTGTTGCTGCTATGGGTCTATTCACATCCGTTTCATTAAAGACGACTGACGTTGCACTTTCGTCAGCAGCTACATTGCCTTTTATGCCCCTATGGCCAGGTACCCAACATAGGACGATGTTTTGGTTGTACATTAATGCTAGGCATAGTTGTGTGTACAGTTCATTAAAAACAGGGTTCTTATGTTTTCGAAAACTCATTAAGGCCCTTATTACGCTTAACGAATCTGTGAAAATGATGGCCTTATTCAGATTTGTTTGTCTGATGTGCTTTACAGCTGAGAGTATTGCGTACGCTTCAGCCGTAAAAATACTTGTGTTAGGATTTAGAGTACCGGAGGTGGAAAAAACTGGCCCAAGAGCTGCATATGCGACACCAGCAGATGACTTGGAAGCATCTGTGTAAAACTCGGCGCAGCAGTACTTCGCTTGGAGTTCGAGGAAGTGTGATAGTATGTGTGCCTCAGGTGCATATTTCGTTATTGCAACAAAAGAGATATCGCACTCCATGGTCTGCCATTCCCAAGGCGGTGGAAGGCGAGTGGGAGGCATTAGAATATTTTCTGGGAAGTGTATGTCTGTTTTTTCTGCCATTGCTTCCAAGCGCAGGCTCAAAGGAGTTCTAATAAGTGGGCGGTTACGGTAAAGTCTGGCAGCGGAGAGGTCGCTAACGATGGAATGGCATGGATGTTCGGTGTCTGATTTTACCTTACTGTAGCATGATAAACTTAGGAATGTTCTGCGTAGATGTAAGGACCATTCGTTGGACTCAACATAAAGACTTTCAACAGGGCTCGTTCTAAAGGCGCCTGTTGCCAGTCGTATACCGAGGTTGTGGACTGGGTCAAGAATCTTTAGCGCAGTCTCTGTTGCGGAGTGGTACACCACGGCTCCGTAGTCGAGGCGTGATTGTACGAGACTCTTATACAGGCTAAGCAGACACTTCCTGTCACTGCCCCAAGTTGTTCGAGAGAGCAGCTTGAGGAGGTTCATGGTCTTCAGGCACTTTTCTTTAAGATATTTTAGGTGTGGAATGAAGTTGAGTTTTCTGTCGAGGATAACACCTAAGAATTTGTATTCGAGGCTGACAGTTAGTCTTTCTCCCTTAAGGTTAATATCTGGTTCTGGAAGTACACCTCTCTTGTTTGAGAACAGGACACATGTGCTTTTTTGAGGGTTCAATCTAAAACCATTCTCATCCGCCCACTTTGAGAATCTATTCAAGCCAAGCTGTAGCTGTCTCTCGCAAATGCTAAGGTTACACGACCTGAACCCTATCTGAACATCGTCCACATAGACTGAGTAGAAGAGCGTGCGAGGTAATATGGTGTGTAGGGAGTTCATTTTAACAATAAATAGCGTACAGCTCAGTACTCCACCCTGCGGTACACCTGTCTCCTGTACGAATGGTCGAGATTGCACGTTGCCAACTCTAACACGAAATGTCCTGTCAGAGAGATAGCTTTCAGTTATTCTCAGCAAGTTGCCGCGAATACCCATTGCAGAAAGATCACGAAGGATCCCGAAGCGCCACGTAGTATCATACGCCTTCTCCAAGTCAAGAAATACTGATAATACAAGCTGTTTGTGGACAAATGCATCCCTGATGTACATTTCCATGCGCACAAGCTGATCTGTCATCGATCTGCCTTCTCTGAAACCACATTGATATGGGTCTACTTTCTTGTTTATTTCTAGAAAGTGGACCAGGCGACTGTTTACCATCTTTTCAAAAACTTTGCATAAGCAGCTCGTCAATGCTATAGGCCTATAACTATTTGCCACAGAAGGGTCCTTACCCTGTTTCAAAATAGGAATTATGATGGCCTCTTTCCAAGCAGAGGGAATGTGGCCGGAAGACCATATAGAATTGTAGAGACAAAGAAGGGTTTTTTGTGATTCAGACGGCAGGTGTTTTAGCATTTCATATAGGATGCGGTCAGAACCTGGGGCAGATTTGTTGCAGCTATTTAGTGCTGCCTGAAGTTCCGCCATGGAAAAAGGTCTATTGTATGCCTCGCATTTTGTGCTTTTCCGTTCTAATGGTTGTCTTTCTATTTGCCTTTTGTATCTTTGGAATGTTTCAGAGTAGTGCGACGAGCTGGAAATCTGTTCGAAATGTGCGCCAAGAAAGTTCGCCTGATCTTCCATGCTGTCGCCTTGAGTATTTACCAAAGGCAGCGAGTAAGGCTGTCGACCGTTTATTCTCTTCACTCTATTCCAAACCTTTGTTTCATCAATGTATGAGTTAATGCCCGATATATACTTTCTCCAACTTTCTCTTCTAGCTTGTCGCCGCGTTCTCCGACCCTGGGATTTGACCTGTTTGAAATTGACAAGATTTTCTGCCGTCGGAGAATCCCGAAGTAAAGCCCATGCCTTGTTCTGTTTCTTACGCGCTATTCGACAGTCATCGTTCCACCACGGAAGACGGCGTTTTGTGGATAATCCACTTGTTACAGGGATACATTTGGAGGAGGCGTCAAGGAGAAAAACCGTAAAATATTTAACCGCAGCTTCTATGCTTAGAGCACACATGTCGTCCCAGGATAAAGAAGCAAGCTTTTTGAATTTTTCCCAGTCAGCTGAGTCAGTGCTCCAGCGAGGTAATTGTGGAAGGCATTCATTTGCCATTGGTGTGCTTAGAACTACAGGGAAATGATCACTCCCGTATGGGTTTTTAATAACTTTCCATTTAAAGTAAGGTAGAAGGGTAGGAGATGCAATGCTAAGATCTATTGAGGAGTATGTTTTGTTTGCTATGTTATAATACGTGGGCTCCTTCTCATTCAAAAGACATGCACCTGATGATGATGATATGTGTGGTTTAGTGGCGCAAGGGCCAGATATGGCCAAAGAGCGCCATGTCCGTGTTAATTTGTTTGCAGTGAAATCATGAGTACTATGAAGTTGGTGTGCCGTGGCTGTAGAGGGGCCTTAAAAATGGTAGCGCTAAAGTGCGTAAAATCTGTATAATAAGATTATGGCGATGACTTATGAAGTGTACTATGAACAATAAGACAATTAAGAAGAATGATATGATGTCTAAAGATATATCAGGTTATATAAGATATGCTAGAGCACTAATGCCTCCTTAGAGCCCTTGAAACACAAGGGCCTGTAGGCATGTGCTATTTAAAACAATTATCGCAGCGGCATCCTCTGGAGCGAGGATGCTCTACGAATTTAATGGGCTTATGACGTGTAGAACTACATCTTTTAAGAAGTCGAGGACTGCCTTGGTGTTAAAAAGCGGTTCATGACCAAGAAACATAGCCGGGTGCAGAGGGATGTAATAACGGTATGCTAGCGGAAAATGTTTCTTTCTTTCAGGTTCGGCTTTCCGACACTCCAAGAGGACATGGAGGACGGTCAGCCTCTCACCGCATCTACCACAGGTTGGAGGATCGTTTCCCGTGAGTAAAAAGTTGTGGGTCCCAAATGTGTGTCCTATTCTGAGGCGACAGAATAGGACTTCTGTTCGCCGAGATTTTGTTGGGGAGGGCCAAAAACCTAACCGGGGCTTTATAACGTGCAGTTTGTTATTTGTTTGCGCGTCCCACGTGCACTGCCAGTGACTTCGCAGTTTATTTCATACGAAAGGCCTCAGGTCTGTGACAGGCACATCAGCGGTAGGGTTAACAGCTTGCGATGTGATTGACGTGGCCATCTCGTCCGCGAGAACGTTACCTGCGATTCCCCTATGGCCAGGGACCCAGCATATTATGATATTCTGGTTAGATGAGTACGCTTTACATAATGCCGAATACAGTTCATTGAATACGGGATTTTTATGTTTGTAGAGTGAGTTTAAGGCCTGCACGACGCTTAGAGAGTCTGTATAGATCGCTGCTTTTGAAAGTTTTGATCTTATATGCTTCACGGCAGAGAGTAATGCATAGGCCTCGGCCGTAAAGATGCTTGTTTCGGGATGCAGTACATCGGATTCCGAGAAGGATGGGCCGACGGCTGCATAGGATACCCCGGCATTTGACTTCGAAGCGTCTGTGTAGAAATCTGCGCAGGAGTGCTTGTACTGTAGTTCTAGGAAATGCATTCTGATTTCGGCCTCAGGAGCGTGCTTTGTAACTTTTATAAAGGATATGTCACATTGTATCACCTGCCACTCCCAGGGAGGTAAGAGCTTGATTGTGTGCATTAAGCGATGCTCGAGGAGTGGGACATACATTTCGTTGCTAAGCTCCTTCACACGCAGCGAAAAAGGCTGTCTTATGGAGGGACGGTTGCTGAAAAGTGTAGCGCACGTCATATCGGTAACGGTATCAAAACATGGATGTTCAGGATTGTAGCGTACTTTAAGGAAATATGTAACGCTGATGTATGATCTCTGTAGGTGGAGAGACCATTCATTGGATTCGGCATATAAGCTTTCAATTGGGCTTGTTCTGAAAGCGCCCGTGGCTAAGCGGATACCTAGATGGTGAACAGTGTCTAGCATCTTTAGCGCGCTCGGGGCGGCAGAGTTATATACCACGGCACCATAATCTAATCGTGACCGGATGAGGCTCTTATACAGATTCATTAGGCACTTCCTGTCACTACCCCACGTAGTCTGGGATAGAAGTTTCATTAGGTTCATTGTTTTCAGACACTTTTCTTTGAGTTGTTTAATGTGTGGGACGAAAGTGAGTCTATTGTCAAGTATAACACCTAGAAATTTGTGCTCTTTGTTTACAGGTATCTGTTGTCCACACATTTGTAAGCAAGGATCCGGAACAAGGCCTCTCTTCCTTGTAAACAGCACACAAGAACTCTTTTGAGGATTGATTTTAAAACCATTTTTCTCTGCCCACCGTGACACCTTGTTCAAACCATGCTGTACCTGTCTCTCGCATATACTGTGAGGTTACAGGATTTGAAGCCTATTTGAATGTCGTCCACATAGACGGAATACAAAATGGCTGGTGGTAAGGAAGCACGAAGCGTTGTCATTTTAACAATAAAAAGTGTGCAACTGAGCACGCCTCCCTGGGGTACACCAGTTTCTTGTGTAAAAGGACGTGACAGCACATTGCCGACTTTCACCCGGAAGGTACGATTGGACAAGTAGTTTTTTATTATGTTTAGCATATTACCATGAATGCCCATTTCCGACAAGTCTCGCAAGATCCCGTATCGCCACGTTGTGTCATACGCCTTTTCCATATCGAGAAATATCGAGAGGAAGAACTGTTTATGTATAAATGCGTCCCGGATATTTCCTTCAATACGTACAAGATGGTCGGTTGTGGAGCGCCCTTCTCGGAAGCCACACTGATAGGGATCAAGCATTTTGTTCTGTTCAAGGAAATGGATCAGTCGCTGATTTATCATTTTTTCAAATACCTTACACATGCAGCTTGTGAGGGCTATCGGGCGGTAGCTTGCCACTGAGGAAGGATCTTTCCCTTGTTTTAAAACAGGGACCACAATGGCTTCTTTCCATGCGGTCGGAAGGTACCCTGCGTCCCAGATAGTGTTGAAAAGTGTAAGTAGTGTCAGTTGCGTGTCATTGTGTAAGTTTTTCAGCATTTCATACATGATTCTGTCAGATCCCGGTGCAGAGCTCTTGCATGCGCTCAAGGCAGCTCTCAACTCTGCAATACTAAAGGGGCGGTTGTACGGTTCATTCTGCCGACACTTTCTTATGAGTGGCTTGCGTTCTTCTATTTGTTTATATTTGAGAAAGGGTTTTGAATAATTGTTGGAACTTGACACGCTCTGAAAGTGCTCCCCAAGTGAGTCTGCTTGTTCAAGCAGGGTATCGCCTTGAGTGTTTACCAGGGGGAGTGAATAAGTTTGTCGTCCTTTTATCCTGTTAACCCTGTTCCAGACTTTCCCCTCCTCTGTATAAGAGTTGATACCCGATAAAAACTTCTGCCAACTCTCTCTTCTGGCCTGTCGGCGCGTTCTCCTTCCTTCGGATTTTGCTTTTTTTAAATTAATAAGATTCTCCGCAGTGGGAGAGGCGCGTAGCAACCCCCATGCTTTGTTTTGTTTCTTACGGGCGGTCCTACATTCGTCGTTCCACCACGGGACGCGCCGTTTGCATGCGAAACCGCTCACTTCAGATATGCATTTAGAAGCGGCATCTATAATGAAGGCTGTAAGATACTGAACGGCAGCATCAATTTCTAAAGAGGACATGTCATTCCATGAGATCCTGGTGAGAGTTCGGAATTTCTCCCAGTCGGCTGTATCGATTTTCCACCTGGGAGCCTGCGGTAGACATTCGTTTTCTTTATATGTTCTTAGTAGTATAGGGAAGTGGTCGCTCCCGTAAGGATTGTCGTTAACTTCCCATTCAACTTCAGACAGTAGTGACGGGGAAATTAGGCTAAGATCTATTGAAGAAAATGTTCTGTTTGCAAGAGAATAGTATGTCGCTTCCTTCTTATTCAGAAGACAAGCACCAGAAGAGAAAAGAAACTGTTCAATAAGACGGCCTCGCGCATCTATACGAGGGTCGCCCCACAGGTCGTTGTGTGCATTGAAGTCGCCAAGAACAACATAGGGTTCTGGCAATTCATCTATAAAGGACTGAAATTCATGTTTAGTTAATTTGTAATGCGGGGGTATATAAAGCGAGCAAATAGTGATGAGTTTGTTTAGCAGAACAACTCGCACCGCCACTGCTTCAAGGGGCGTTCGAAGCTGTAAAGGTTGACATGCTATACTTTTATGAGTAAGAATCGCAACACCACCCGATGATGCGACGGCATCATCGCGATCTTTACGAAACGTAACATAAGTACAGAGAAAGTTTGTGTGTTTGTGTTTTAAATGTGTTTCCTGTAAACACAGCACTTTTGGATTGTGTTGGTGGATGATTTCCTGCACATCATCAAGGTTTCTAAGGAGACCTCTGACGTTCCATTGTATGGTTTGTGTATCCATATTTAATGTAAATTGGTGCGGTGTATACGGAAAAAGAAATGTTGAATTAGATTACAGAGCTCTTGCGAGGCCCTGTAACCGGGGTTTTGCCTTTTTTGGAGCGCTCGAGGGAGCCTCGCCGCTCCTTAGGCGCTTGGTGCGCCGTGGGGATAGGTGTTGTGTCCATTGCCTCTTGTGAGGCGCCGGACACGTGCTCTTGCGAGCGGGAAATTACCAGTGAGGGTCCCGCCTTGGAGGGCAAGACCCCTGCGCCCACCAGCCCGGAGGTCGATGGGGCTCCCTGTGGAATTTGGCTGCGCCGGCTGTTGCCAGCGCTGGGAGGGGCCGGGGAGGTAGAGGCAGCCTCGGCTGCGCCTACCTTCGTGGCCGCTATCGGCCCTGCGGGATCGCTGCGCGTAGCGCAGGTTGCCGCAGATGACTCTTGTGGGGCCGGCAATCCAAGGGTAGCCTGGCCTGGTTGCTGGTTGGATGGAGTAGGCTTACCTACTTCCACCCTGGGGGCAGGAGCCAAAGGTACCTGCTCGCTGCACGCGGACTGGGTACTTGGCATTGGCCGCTGCGACGCTGCCCCCTGACGCGCCGCATCAGCATAAGGTGTGCTGTGAAAAGGTGAGCACCGTTTACGAGCTTCCTTAAACGAAATGTTTTCCTTGACTTTAAGGGTGATTATATCTTTTTCTTTCTTCCAGTTCGGACAGGAGCGTGAGTAAGCTGCATGGTCACCACTGCAGTTCACACAGTGAGGGGTGCCACTGCAGTTGTCTGAGGGGTGGCCCTGGACTCCACACTTTGCACAAGTTATTTGACCACGGCAGCTCTGCGAGCCATGGCCGAACCTCTGACATTTGAAACATCGTCTAGGGTTAGGGATAAATGGTCGTACATTTAACCTGATGTATCCTGTTTCAATGGTGTCTGGCAGCACGCTGGATGAAAATGTTAGGATAAGATGTTTAGTGGGGATGTCCTTGTTGTCTCGTCTAATTATAATACGTTTTACGTCAGTAACATTTTGTTCTTTCCAGCCTTCCAGGAGTTCAGTTTCTGTCAAGTCTAGGAGGTCTGCCTCTGACACGACTCCCCGTGAGCTATTCATTGTTCGGTGTTGTGTAACAGAAATAGGAATGTTACCAAATGTCACGAGACTGCCAAGCTTCTCGTACTGATGTTTCTGAGGGATCTCAAGGAGAAGGTCCCCGCTAGCCATTTTCGTTACCTTATAACCTGACCCTAAGGCTTCGGTCAAAGATTTTGCTACGGTGAATGGCGAAATGAATCTGGCTTGCTTTTCAGGGTTTTCACTATGGACAACATGGTACTTGGGGTAGTTCTCTTTTGTGCGGGTCAAACATGTGCTGAAGTCTTCGGTGCGTCCCCTCTTCTGAGGGTGACAATCAAGTAGGCGGGGAAATGCGGGTGTTCCCATGGTATTTCGGTTCGTTTTCGGCAGCAATGGCGGCCACCCACCACGGAGCCCAACATGGCGACGCTGCAGGTCTTAACGCGTAAGGCTGCAAGCGCCAACCGTACATTGCCACTATAACCTAATATATTTTACCCAAGGGAGGGCAGATACACAAGGTTAACCCTTGCCGCCGTGAAGAAAGGAAGTAATGAGAAGTGAGGAGAAGACAGGAAAGATGTAAAAGTGGGAGAGAAAAACGAAGATTGGAGAGGAGGACAGGAAAAGGCGACTGCCGATTTCCTCCAGGTGGGTCAGTCTGGAGGTGCCGTCTATGTGAAGCCGAGGCCGAAGAGGCGTGTTGCCTCCGCCGGGGGGCCTTAAAGGTCCAAACGCCCGGCATCGGCTCAACCTCCAGGATCCCCTTTTCCCCAGACACGGCTAAGCCGCGCACGGCTACACGCGGGAGGGTCCAACCCTCGTGTGCTCGGGTACGTGGTGGCGCAACACACCAAACGCCTGCTGACGCAGACGCCCCTGCGGGGGACATGCACCTGAAGAAAAAAGGAACTGTTCAATCAAGCGACCTCTCGCGTCACAGCGCGAGTCTCCCCATAGGTTGCTGTGCGCATTTAAATCTCCAAGCACAAGATATGGCTCAGGCAGCTGATCTATTAATGTTTGGAATTCTTGTTTGTGAAGCTGAAAATGCGGCGGTATATACAGGGAACAGATGGTTATCAGTTTACTGAAAAGTACAGCTAGAATGGACACTGCCTCAAGGGGCGTTTGTAGCTGTAAAGTGTTGACAGGCTATAGATTTGTCTGCTATGATGGCTACACCGCCTGATGATGCGAGAGCATCATCGCGATCCTTCCGAAAAATAACATAGTGACGAAGGAAGTGTTTATGTTTAGATTTCAAGTGAGTCTCTTGGACACACAGCACTTTTGGAGTTAGTTCATTAAGGATTTCTTGGATATCATCGAGGTTGCAAAGCAGGCCTCTGATATTCCACTGAATAATTAGTGTATCCATATTAAAATAAATGTTGTGCTATGTGTCGAAGAGAATGTACATCGTTTAGGTTACAGAGCCCTTTTGGGGTCCTGTAATTGGAATTTTGTCTTTCCTGGAGCGGTCGAGAAAATCGCGCCGCTCCTTAGGCGTCAGCTGCACCTTCTGACTGGGTGTTGTGTCCATGGCCTCTTGAGAGGCACTGGACACGTGCTCTTGCGAGCGGTGTGTTTATCGTGGAGGCCTTGTCTCGGAAGACAAGGCCTTGGAGCCCACCGTGCTGGTGGTTGATGGGCTTGTGTTGACCTCTGAACTGTGCTGACTGGTGCCAGCACTAGCAGGGGCCTCCGCTTGGGTCAAATTCGGGAGAGGTAGGGCAGCCTTCGCTGCTCCCACCGTGGGGGCGGGTGGCGTTGCCACACGCTCGCTATGCGTCGCGCTGGCGTCCGCAAAGTGCCGTTGTGGTACTGCCCCCCGACGTACCACTTCGGCGAAAGATGTGCTCTGTGCAAATGTTGGTGCAATGCGTTGTCGTGCTTCTCTGAAAGTTATGTTTTCTTTTACCTTTATCGTAATTATTTCTTTTTCTTTTTTCCAGACCGCGCATGATCGAGAATATGCAGGGTGGCCACCGTTACAATTGCTACAATGGGGCTCAGCCTTACAGTCATCTGCGGAGTGATCATTGATGCCGCATTTTGCACATGTTGGCCGCCCTCGGCAGCTCTGGGAAGCGTGGCCAAACCTCTGGCATTAAAAACAGCGTCGCGGGTTGGGGATATACGGTCGTACTCTGATTTTGATGTATCCAGTTTCTATTGTCTCTGGTAACGTGCTAGAGCCAAAGGTAACTATGAGGTGTTTAGTTGGCAGCTCCTTATTGTCCCGTCTGATCTTTATTCTTTGTACGTTTATTACATTTTCATCCTTCCATCCTTCCAGGAGTTTTTCTTCGGTCAAATCCATCAAGTCAATGTCAGAAATTACGCCTTTGGCAGTATTCATGGTTCGGTGTGCTGTTACACTGACGGGGATGTCTCCAAGTTGTACAAGGTTCGTTAGCTTGTCGTGTTGTGCTTTGTCTTTCAATTCGAGTAACAAGTCGCCACTGGCCAGCTTGGTGATTTTATAGCCGCCTCCAATGGTCTCTGTGAGATACTTCGCCACAATGAATGGTGAAATCGTTCTTGCCTTCTTGTCAGGTTTTTCACTGTGTACAACGTGAAATTTAGGGAAAGTCTGAGTGGGTTTGAGAGAAAACTGAAATGTAGCATCGGTGCGCCCCCTTTTAGAGGGACGATCGGTTGAAAAAGGGTTGGAAGTTCCCATGAAATATGTTTAGTATTCAGCGACGATGTCAGTCACCCACCACCGAGCCCAACAAGGGGACAAGGCTGGGTATGTGGTGAAACAAGCCCTGCCATGCCAACTGTACGTCGTCGCTATAACCACATATGTTATAACCAAGGTAGGTCATACCACACCAGGTTAACCCTCGCCGCCAGGAATGTTGGAAGTGATCAGAAGTAAAAGAAGACAGGAAAGACTAAAAGGGAGAGGGAAAGACGAAGATGTGCGAAGAGAGAGACAGGAAAAGGCGACTGCCGATTTCCCCCAGGTGGGTCAGCCTGGAGGTGCCGTCTATGTGAAGCCGAGGCCGAAGAGGTGTGTTGCCTCCGCCGGGGGGCCTTAATGGTCCAAACACCCAGCATCGGCTCAACCGCCAGGATCCCCTTTTCCCCAGACACGGCTAAGCCGCGCACGGCTACACGCGGGAGGGTCCAGCCCTCGTGTGCTCGGGTCCGTGGTGTCGAACTTAGCGAGAAAGCCGAAAATTTAGCAAAACTTAGTCGCCTAGAGACAACGTCAACTGCCTTTTTTTATTGTTAGTGACATTTTGTGGACCTAAATACCCAGTGAATAGACCAGGTAAAATTCCTCAAGACACTTTGACTATGTTCAATGCTTCGCCCGCATTTCATCTTCCAAGCGCCTCCATATATGTGCGCCCATTTTCCGCTACATCTGATGACGCACTGAAGGGCTTATTAATGACACGGGAGAACTGTAGCTGCCTTTCTAGGTAGCATGTTGCGAAATCTATTTTTTTCCTTTTCACACTGCGACCATTGACTTGCCACCATAGAAGCTAAATTAAATCTATAGTTTAAAACACATTTAGATGTATTGGAATAACCAAAGCAAGTAAGACAAAATTACGAAGAAGTTATTACTTCGCAATTTATTGCCAGAATATTAACGTTTTAGTTCTGGGCAACGACCTGACGACCTTGTCCGGGAAAAGCTACTAACACTGATTAATAATTACTAGGTCACACTTCGCGTGAAACAGTATAAAGCATGTGCAAAATAAGCAGTGTTACATGCCTATGCGAACAGAATGCAAACGCATGCAAAAGATGACTTCTACGAGAAATGCCGGTAGCTGAAATACTGTGCCACGAAAGCAATGCGCTGCCTGCTGGTACTAAACACTTGTGAGCAGGTCGATACGTGTCACCCGCATCTGTGCTGGCATAATCTAAACGAGAATGCGTAATTGCAATGGGTATAAGACTGTGCAAGATGGCGAAGAGCTGTGGGCACCACTACTCTGCAACCCTGGAGAACACAACCCTCTAGCACTGAGCACCCTTCAAAGCGATGAGCAAATGACTTCCATTCATCTCCGTCTGATAGTTTCCCATGCCACAATGTCTCATGAACCGCGGCAATCACAGAGTCTTGACTGGTAGCTGATTACACAGCTGCCGATGATGACATGGTCGGGTGCTCTTTTCCCAGCATGAACACCTTGCCGACCACCAGTTCTTTTTTCTGGGCAGCCAGCTAGTGGAAGGCAACTGAGGCCATCGGCATTTGCAACTCTGTTGCCTTACGATATGCCAACTGGTACGTGTAAGCAGCAATTCCATGTCAAAGCCCAGATAACAGATGCGGTGAACGTTGCTGAGGGATACGCTTATCATGGCCCAACAGACCCAACAAGGGCATGTAGTCGGCAAAAATGTCGAACACGCGCCCAAACTTATTGGTGAAACTTGGTTACTGCAAATATTACAGCCAAGGCCTCTTTCTCAGTTGACTAGTTCTTTTCTGCAGGCGCCAGTCGTCTGGACGCGAACGCTCTTACCCCTTATACTCCGATATCTAGCCTGTGAGCTAACATGGCTCCCACACCATAAGGCGACGCATCACAACAAATGAGGAGCGACCAATTAAGGTTTTAGTATATCAGTGCTGATGCTGACCTGAGCTGTGTCTTGCTTTTGGTGCAACCTGACTTTTGCTCTACACCCCACTTCCAGGGTGTGCCCTTCTCTAAAAGTCCGTGCAAGGGTTGGAGTGTTGTCTACACATTCAGTAGAAAATTTTCGAAAAATTTATCAGGGCCAAGTAGCTCTGCAATTCTTTGACATTATTTGGTTCGGGTGCGTTGAATATAGCATTTCACTCTCTGATTTGTAAACTAATTTTTTTTGCATGCGCCGATAACCAGCCTCCGTGACGTGGTTATAGTTTGTGCAAATCATTTAAAGTTGCTGTACAGATAACTATTCTTATTTCTTTTTCTTCTGCTGTGTTTTACGTTGATGCACTATAACTAATTTTATCCCAGTTTTGTTTTTGTGTTGTATTTATATTTATGCACTGTTCTTTGCCTCACCGATGTAACCTTTACCCTATGTAATACCCTCCCTAGAGGGCTTTTAGGGTTATTGTAAAATAAATAAATAAAACCTTGCCAGGTGCCAGTCACGAAGCCTTGGCATCAAAGACATGCCCAAGGTATTCCACACTTAGTTGGAAAAACAAGCACTTGTTCAATTTCAGCTTGAACCCGGCTTCCTGCATTTTTTTTCAGCGCTACCTCCAGGTTCTGCTGGTGTTGTTTTGTGGCGGATCCGGTAACAAAGATGTCATCAAAGTACACCGCCATGCCTTCGCAACTTCTTAACAACGCCTCCATCTCCCTTTGAAAGATGGCTGGTGCCGAGGCCACACCAAACGGCATCCTGTTGTAATGGAAAAGGCCTTTCATGTGTATTGATAAAAGCGAACTTTCTTTTTTTGCACAACATCTATCTGCTGATAGGCGTTTCGCAGATCTAGTTTCGAAATGTCTATCGCCCCGGTTAACTTCGCCCACATCTCCTCCAGTTTCGGTACGGGGTGCACTTGAGTAACGACAGCCTTGTTTAATATGAGTTTGAGATCGCCACAGATCCTGACCCTACCATCCTTTTTCAGCACCGGCACGATGGGCACCGCCCATTCCGATTACCGAACATGACTCAGGATGCCCTTTTGCTGTAGCCGCTGAAGTTCTGCTTCTGCTAAATCGCGCAGTGCAAACGGTACATTGTGAGGTCTGCATAATATTGGCTATGTTCCCTCTGACATCTTTAGCTGGCATGTACGCTAGGGAAGCCTCCGACGGTCTATGCGGTGCCAGAAGCCGGCGCAGCAGTATGTTGGTCGCCCATAGCCACTCAAGAACACAGCTCTGTGTTTGTCTTCTGCAAAGTCATTTGCAATAACATAGTGTTCCGAACGCTCCACATACTCTTCGATTTCCTGGCCACCTTCTCCGGTAAATGGTTTCAGTTTTGGCATACTTGCTGTGGGGTCATAATCCCACCTTTGTCGCCAGTTGATATGAAGACACCAAGCTGATCAGGAACAAGTGGACGCTTATTTGATACACGTAGCATCACGTCGCACGCTCGAGCTGGCTCGTTGGCCACTGGCTAATCCTGGTCACTGGTTGCCTCCTTGTAACGTTGTTGCTGCCATGAACAGTGCCACCACTGGCTCGTAGCATTACTGCCTCATCGGGGCCATTCGAGGGTAAGGGCCTGGGGGCGTGCGCTATACAAAACGCTACCATTGCAACAGCGGCTTCAAAGGAGAAGCCGCGTTACGAATTTTCGGGGATACAGCAAGCATACAGCACACAGCAAGCGGACATCATTAAAATCCTAGTACTGATTTCGTGCTGAACAGTGGTTCATTACAAAAAAAAAAAAAAAACACCGCTCATGCACCCGGTACAGAATGTAAATCAGCGAAGCTGAAATGTGCGGCCCCGATGTTTATCGTATGATTAATTCAGACGGTTTAGTAAACTCTTATTCAGTTATTGGTTACGTCTTCGTGTTTCTTAATAAGGTTACGCACACTCTTGGCATGGGTTTATCACAGTGTTTATTTGAAATGCCGCACATTGGGGCTTCGTATAATCACCATCATGGAGAGCTGCAATGAGCGGGTCATTGTGTTAATCCAGCGGGTTCATCAAAGCCTTTCGGAAGTATTTGTGTTTCGTAATTAATGCGTCATTCATAGTGTTTATGACTCGGTTGTGCACTGCAGTTAACAAGTGGCACACCGGGGCCGCACATTTCATTTAACTAAAGACAGGGACACATTTTTGGACCTACTGCGATGTCGAAAAGAGGCTCCTGCGCGCGTGCTCTGTTGCGAGAGAGAAACGACGTCACTATCGCCGTAGCCAATGGCGCACCGTACCTTCCGCCGGAGGGTTCTTGTGGTCGGACCGCGAACATTTCCCCCAGGCATATAAAGCTTCGTTGTAAAAGTATTTCTTTAATTATGTAATCATGATACTGTCTTAACCCCGTCCCCCTCTAAATCAGGTGTTATGGTATTCAATGAAAACAGTGAACATACAGTGGAGATACAGGGCCAAGAAATACTTCGGGTAACAGAATATAACTATCTTGGTATATGGATAAACGAAGGCAATGGATATATGGAAACACAAGAAAAAACAATAACAGCAATGGGGAAAAGAAATGCAGCCATAATGAAGCACAGATCGCTATGGGGATACAATTGGTACAAGGTGCTTCGGGGTATGTGGAAAGGTGTAATGGTTCCAGGAATTAGTTTTGGAAATGCGGTTGTTTGCTCGAAATCAGGGGTACAATCAGGACTCGATGGCAACCAAAGGTCAGTGGGACGTCTCGCATTGGGCGCTCACGGGAAGACTGCAAATGAAGCTGTGCAGGGTGATAATGGCTGCACTAATTTTGAAGAGAGGGAAGCTTGCAGTAAAATTGATTATGAGGAACGCCTGAGGAATATGGAAGAAAGTAAGTGAGCAGGGAGAGTGTTCAGGTATCTGTACAGGAAAAACATTGATTCACAGTGGAGGAAAAGAACTAGGAAGCTTACCAGCAAGTATGCGACCTGTAGGGTGGGCAACACAGCAACACAGAAAGCCAAGCGGAAAGTCATAGAAGCTGAAATAATCTCATGGGTGGCGGCAATAGAAAAAACAAACCTGCCATGAGTAAATACTTAAGAGGAAAAAACGAAATCAAGAAACAATTTATGATAACTCAAATGGAAGCTCCTTACTTTTCGAAGCGAGATCAGGATGCCTTAGAAATGCACCTTTAAAGCGAGATATAAGAAGGAAGAAGGAGCATGTGCTTGCTGCGGTAAAGCTAGAGAAACGATGGAGAATGTTTTATTAGAATGTGAAATCTGCCCAGCGGTCGATTTAGGCTCCAATGGACTCCTTGAAACCTTTGGGTTCAGTGAGAGCAAGGTGAAAATAAACATGTCCGCGATAGAGATAAGTAAGAGGCCATTAGAAGATTGGTGGAAAAAAAAGTATGGAAACGACAAGAAACGGAGACGTATAAAAACAAAGTTCACAATACGGGATCAGAAATTTGGTTATGGGAATTCATCGTGCGTTTGTCTTTTTTTTTTTTTTACCTAGGTAGGAAATAAGGCAGTATAATAGCCCGAGCTTGGTCGCGCAGCCCACTGCCCCGTTCCAAAGGGGACGCTCATAATATCAATCCCTCCATGGAGCATGGCGCATACGCAGTGAAATCAGTTCTCGCGGCAGTTACAAGTATACAACGCCGAAGCCATCAGTGGAGGGCCATCTTATTCCTTTGGGAACAGGGCAGTCTCCGGCTGTTGAAGAAATAAAGATAGGTTTTCTTAGGCGTTTTAATGCATCTTTAGTGCGTACATGTCACTTTGATGCGTTAAATTTCCGCGGTTTTGTGAGGTTGCGTGGCAGACAAGCTAACTTGGCGTGACCCAAAAACATTTTTGCCAATTACGCAGGGCTATTGGATGATGATGATGATGTATGGGGTTTTTTGGCGCAAGGGCCAGGTATGGCCAAAGAGCGCCATGTCTGTGCTAATGGGTTTGCAATGTACTTATGATTACTATGAGGTTGGTGTGACGTGGCTGTAAATGGGCCTTAAAATATACGCAATAAAGTGCGTAAAATCTGTATAATAAAATTATGGCGATGACGTATGACTTGTACTATGAACATTTAGATGCATTTAAAAAGAATGGTACGATAGGTAAAATATAGCAGATTATAAGAAATGCTAGAGCACTACTGCCTCCATATGGCCCTTGAAAACACAAGGGCCTGGAGGCATGTGCTATTCAGAACAATTATCGCAGCAGCATCCTCTGGAGCGAGGATGCTCTACGAATTTATTGGGCTTATAACGTGTAGAACTACATCCTTTAAGAAGTCGAGGACTGCCTTGGTGTTAAAAAGCGGTTCCTTACCAAGAAACATAGCTGGGTGAAGAGGTATGCAATGACGATATGCAAGAGGAAAATGCTTCTTTCTTTCACGTTCGGCTTCGCGACACTCCAAGAGGACATGGAGGACGGTCAGCCTTTCACCACATCGACCACAGGTTGGCGGTTCGTTTCCAGTAAGAAGAAAATTGTGTGTACCAAATGTGTGCCCTATTCTGAGGCGGCAAAATAGGACATCTGTTCGCCGTGATTTTGATGGGAAGGGCCAAAAACCTAGCTGTGGCTTTATAACGTGCAGTTTATTGTTTATTTCTGCGTTCCACATGCGTTGCCAGTGTTGTCGCAGTTTCTTACGCAAGAAAGGCTTCAGATCTGTGACCGGGACAGCAACTGCAGAAGAAGTGTTTAGTGATGTGAGTGATGTGGCCATTTGATCAGCCAGTACATTGCCCTCGATACCTCTGTGGCCAGGTACCCAGCATATTATAATGTTCTGGTTAGATGTGTACGCTTTACACAATACCGAATACAGTTCATTGAATACGGCATTTTTATGTTTGTAGGGTGACATTAGGGCCTTCACGACGCTTAGAGAGTCTGTATAGATCGCTGCTTTTGGAAGTTTTGATCTTCTAATATGCTTCACAGCAGAGAGTAATGCGTAGGCCTCGGCCGTAAAAATGCTGGTTTCCGGATGCAGTACATCGGATTCCGAGAAGGATGGGCCGACGGCTGCATAGGATACCCCGGCATTTGACTTCGAAGCGTCTGTGTAGTACTCTGCGCAGGAGTGTTTGTACTGCAGCTCTAGGAAATGCATTCTGATTTCAGCCTCAGGAGCGTGCTTTGTAATTTTTATAAAGGATATGTCACATTGTATAACCTGCCACTCCCAAGGAGGTAAGAGATTGGTTAGGTGCATTAAGCGATGCTCGAGGAGTGGGACATGGATTTCATCGCTAAGCTCCTTCACACGCAGCGAGAAAGGCTGTCTTATGGAAGGGCGATTGCTGAAAAGTGTAGCGCACCTCATATCGGTAACTGTATCAAAACATGGATGTTCAGGATTAGAGCGTACTTTAAGGAGATATGTAAAGCTGATGTATGACCTCTGTAGGTAGAGAGACCATTCATTGCATTCGGCATATAGGCTTTCAATCGGGCTTGTTCTGAAAGCGCCTGTGGCTAAACGGATACCTAGATGGTGAACAGGGTCTAGCATCTTTAGCGTGCTTGGGGCGGCAGAGTTATATATCACGGCACCATAATCTAATCGTGACCGGATTAGGCTCTTATAGAGATTCATTAGGCACTTCCTGTCACTACCCCACGTAGTCTGGGATAGAAGTTTCATTAGGTTCATTGTTTTCAGACACTTTTCTTTCAGATGTTTAATGTGTGGGACGAAAGTGAGTCTATTGTCAAGTATAACACCTAGAAATTTGTGCTCTTTGTTTACAGGTATCTGTTGTCCACACAGTTCTAAGGAAGGGTCCGGAACCAGGCCTCTCTTTCTTGTAAACAACACACAAGAACTCTTGTGAGGATTGATTTTAAATCCATTTTTCTCTGCCCACCCTGACACCTTGTTCAAACCATGCTGTACCTGTCTCTCACAGACTGCGAGGTTACAGGACTTGAAACCTATTTGAATGTCGTCCACATAGACAGAATACAGAATGGCCGGTGGTAAGGAAGCACGAAGTGTTGTCATCTTAACAATAAAGAGTGTGCAACTAAGCACGCCACCCTGGGGTACACCAGTTTCCTGTGTAAAAGGACGTGAGAGGACATTGCCAACTTTAACCCGGAAGGTGCGATTGGACAAGTAGCTTTTTATTACGTTTAGCATATTACCATGAATGCCCATTTCTGACAAATCTCTCAAGATTCCGTAGCGCCAGGTCGTATCGTACGCCTTCTCCATATCGAGGAATATCGATAAGAAGAACTGTTTGTGTACAAACGCGTCACGAATATGTCCTTCAATACGTACAAGATGGTCGGTTGTGCAGCGCCCTTCTCGGAAGCCACACTGATAGGGATCAAGCATTTTGTTTTGTTCAAGGAAATGGATGAGACGCCGATTTATCATTTTTTCAAATACCTTGCACATGCAGCTTGTGAGGGCTATCGGGCGGTAACTTGCCACTGAAGAAGGGTCTTTCCCTTGTTTCAAAACAGGGACCACAATGGCTTCTTTCCATGCCGTTGGAAGGTACCCTGCGTCCCAGATGGTGTTGAAAAGTGTAAGTAGTGTTACTTGCGTGTCATTGTGCGTGTTTTTGAGCATTTCGTACATGATTCTATCAGAGCCCGGTGCAGAGCTTTTGCATGCGCTCAAGGCAGCTCTCAACTCGGCAATGCTAAAAGGACAGTTGTATGGTTGATTCTGTTGACATTTTCTCATGAGTGGCTTACATTCTTCTATTTGTTTATATTTCAGAAAGGATTGCGAGTAATGGGTGGCACTTGACACGCTCTCAAAGTGCTCCCCAAGCGAGTCCGCCTGATCTTGTAGGGTATCGCCTTCTGTGTTTACCAAAGGGAGTCCATGTGCTTGTCGGCCTCTTATCCTGTTGACCCTGTTCCAGGCTTTCGCCTCATCTCTGAACGAGTTAATACTCGATAGAAACTTATGCCAACTTTCTCGTCTGGCCTGTCGGCGGGTTCGCCTAACTTCGGATTTTACTTTTTTAAAGTTGACTAGATTCTCTGCAGTGGGAAAAGCGCGTAGCAACCCCCACGCCCTGTTCTGTTTTTTACGAGCGATCCTACAATCATCGTTCCACCATGGGACACGCCGTTTGCAGGCCAAGCCTTTTACTTCTGATATGCATTTAAATGCGACATCTATTATGAATGCTGTAAAAACCTCGACTGCAGCGTCAATTCCTAACGAAGACAGGTCAGCCCATGGGATACTAGTTAGAGATCGAAATTTCTCCCAATCAGCTGTCTCAATCTTCCACCTAGGAGCGTGTGGTGGATATTCATTTTCTTTATGTGATCTTAGCAGTATAGGGAAGTGGTCGCTACCGTAAGGGTTGTCGGTAACTTCCCATTCAAGTTCAGGCAGTACAGACGGGGAGACTATAGTAAGATCTATTGACGAAAAGGATCGGTTTGCAAGAGAGTAATATGTGGGTTCTTTCTTATTGAGAAGGCACGCTCCGGAAGAAAAAAGGAACTGTTCAACAAGACGACCTCGCGCATCTGTACGAGAGTCGCCCCACAGGCAGCTGTGCGCATTGAAATCGCCAAGAACAACATAAGGTTCTGGCAATTCGTCTATAAATGACTGAAATTCATGTTTGTTTAACTTGTAGTGTGGGGGTACGTAAAGCGAGCTAATGGTGATGAGTTTGTTTAGGAGGACAGCTCGGACTGCCACTGCTTCAAGAGGCGTTTGGAGCTGTAAATGTTGACACGCAATGCTTTTGTGGATAACTATAGCTACACCTCCCGATGATGCGATAGCATCATCGCGATCTTTGCGAAAAGTTATATACTGTCGGAGAAAGATTGTGTGTTTTGATTTTAGGTGTGTTTCCTGTAAACACAGCACTTTTGGATTGTGTTTGTGTATGAGCTCTTGTACCTCATCAAGGTTTCTAAGGAGACCTCTGACGTTCCATTGTATGATTTGTGTATCCATATTTAATGTAAATTAGTGCTGTGTCTACGGAAACGGAAAGATGCCTTAGATTACAGAGCCCTTTCGAGGCCCTGTAATGGGTGT
Source organism: Dermacentor variabilis (assembly GCF_050947875.1). Classification (NCBI taxonomy): domain Eukaryota; kingdom Metazoa; phylum Arthropoda; class Arachnida; order Ixodida; family Ixodidae; genus Dermacentor; species Dermacentor variabilis. The sequence continues at coordinate 132,486,016 of NC_134570.1, read as the reverse complement.
TTTGTTCTTTTTGAAGCGTTCGAGCGATTCTCGACGCTCCTTAGGCGCCTGGTGCGCCTTGAGGATAGGTGTGGTGTCCATTGCCTCTTGTGAGGCGCCGGACACGTGCTCTTGCGAGCGGGAAGTTTTCAGAGGGAGTCCCGCCTTGGAGGGCAAGACCCCTGCGCCCACCAGCCCGGAGGTCGATGGGGCTCCCAGAGGGATTTGGCTGCGCTGGCCGTTGCCAGCGCTGGAAGGGGCCTCGGAGGCTGGGGCAGCCTCGGCTGCGTCCACCTTCGGGGTCGATGGCCCCGTCTGCTGGGTAGACGGAGCAGCGCTAGCTGCAACCGCCGCGGGGGCAGATGGCGTAACTGCCGACTCACTGCCTGTGGGTCGGGCAGCCGCTGGAGGCCGTTGTGGCGCTGCCCCCTTACGCGCCACATCGGCAAAGCTACCCTTTGACAGGTATGACACCCGCCTACGTGCCTCCTTGAAAGATATGTTTTCTTTGACTTTGATTGTCACAATCTCTTTTTCTCTTTTCCAGGACGGGCAGGCGCGCGAGTATGCGGCGTGCTCGCCATCACAGTTGACACAGTGTGGAGTCTTCTGGCATGTTTCAGAGGAATGTTCAGTGTCACTACACTTGGCACATGTCAGCCGGCCTCGACAGTTCTGTGAACTGTGGCCGAACCTTTGGCACTTAAAACATCTGAGGGGATTGGGCACGTACGGCCTAACACGAAGTTTGATGTAACCGGCCTCGATGGACTCGGGGAGGACACTTGAGCTAAAAGTGAGTATCAGGTGTTTTGTTTGGATTTCTTTTCCATCTCGCCTAATCTTGATTCTTTTGACATTTATGACATTTTGTTCGCTGAAGCCCTCCAAGAGTTCAGCCTCAGTGAGCTCCAGCAAATCATCGTCCGAGACAACGCCTCGGCTGGTATTCATCGTGCGGTGCGGGGTTACTACTACATGGGTCTCTCCAAATGATACTAGATTAGGCAGTTTCTCAAATTGTTTCTGATCGCGGAGCTCCAAGAGGAGGTCACCGCTGGCCATCCTCGACGCCTTATAACCTGGGCCAAAAACTTCGGTAAGGGTCTTAGATACCAGGAACGGGGAGATCGTTCGGACTTGTTTCGCTGGTTTTTCTGTGTGGATCACATGAAAACGAGGGAAGGATTCTTTTTGTCGACCAAAAAACTGGAATAAATCATCGGTGCGCCCTCTTTTCTGAGGGCGATCAGGAAGTGGAGGGAAGGATGTTGCCATAAAGGAATTGAATTTTCGGCAATAACGCCAGCCACCCACCATGGAGTCCTACAAGGGGACGCTACAGAGACTGTAAGAACAGGTCCTGTAAACGCCAGCTGTACGTCATCACTATAACCAAATATGAAATAACCTAGGTTGGTTAATCACACAAGGTTAACCCTTGCTGCCTGGAAACTATGGAAGTAAGCGGAAGGAAGGAGAAGACAGGAAAGATGAAAAGTGAGAGAAAGACGAAGGCTGGAGGGAGAGAGAGACAGGAAAAGGCAACTACCGATTTCCCCCGGGTGGGTCAGTCCGGGGGGGCCGTCTATGTGAAGCAGAGGCCAAAGGGGTGTGTTGCGTCCGCCGGGGGGCCTTAAAGGTCCAGACACCCAGCATCGGCTCAACCCCCAGGATCCCCCTTTCCCCAGACACGGCTAAGCCGCGCACGGCTACACGCGGGAGGGTCCAACCCTCGTGTGCTCGGGTACGTGGTGTCGCAACACACCAAACGCCTGCTGACGCAGACGCCCCTGCGGGGGCAGGGCTATTGGTGGCAAAGGCGCAACATCTTAAAGAAATATTTTGTTATGCTAATATTCAGGCTAATCATGCGTAGTCAGTATGTACATGTTATCTTAATATGAACAGCTATATTAATTCAGACTGGGAAACATAGCGCAAAAATTTTGACCCAGGGACAAGCAGAACACAGGACGAGCGCTATCCTGTGTCAAAATTTTTGCGCTATGTTTCCCAGTCTGAATGTATCCCACCAACACGCCCAAACTTCTTCCCTGCTACAGCTATATTAAATTGTGGGCTTTCACGTGCCAAAACCACTATCTGATTATGAGGCACGCCGAAGTGCCTCGGGGACTCCGGAAATTTGGACCACTGGGGTTCCTTAACGTGCACTTAAATCTTAGTACACGGGTGTTTTCGCATTGCGCCCCCATCGAAATGCGGCCGCCGTGGCTGGGATTCGATTCCTGGGCCTCGTGCTTAGCAGCCCGACACCATAGCCACTAAGCCACCACGGCGGGTTAAATGAACAGTTCTCGCGGTTTTCGTGAAGTTTCGTCACCGATAAGCGATGTGGACGTGGCCCTAAAAGTGTTTGACCAATTGCGGAGCGCTAACGAAGAAAATTGGATAGAAGCAGATTTAAATAGCTTTGCGTTATAGCGGCCATGGTCGACCCTCATCACGTGAGTCCTCTCAGAGTGAGTCCGGAGTGCTGCATCGATCGCTGAGCCGATGTGCGCGCGGACGACGTACTCGCACGAGCGATGACGACGTTTCGTTCAAGCCTCGGAAATTGTGTGATTGCCGTAGAGTTCAGCACGAAAGGAAATGTACTACTCATGCCACTTGATAGGACAACAAACGGCTGCGTTCAACCATCTAGTGCACTGTAAGGTAAGGCAAGAAGAACTTTATTGGGTCCTGAAGGTCAACCCTAGGTTGACGCGGGCCGCTCCCATGTTGGGACTGTCAGGCCGAGCCCTTCAGCCACATCGCGGGCCTTCTGGATTGCCCGTAATTGGTCAGAGAGTGATTCGCTGTGTAGCATTTGCCGCCACCATTCTTGTTCCTTGTCACAGTCTGTGAAGGCCGCGGGGCACTGCCAAAGCATGTGGTCAAGAGTAATGATGCCATTGCACTTATTACAGTTGATTTGAGTTTCCCTCTCCGGATAGATCCTGTTAATAAAATCTGGACTGGGGTATGTTCTTGTCTGTAGCAAACGTAATGTGACCGCTTGGGCTCTGCGAAGCTTACCGTGTGGCAATGGGTATTCCCTTCTGCTTAAATAATAATGCTTCGTGATTTCATTATATGTTAATAATCGATCCCTGTGTTCTCCGGGTGAAATGTAAGTTGCTCGGTCTTGAAGAGCACGGCTAGAAAGTCCTCGTGCTGCTTCATTTGCCACCTCATTGAGGTTTCTCCGAGCTCCGTCCAACACCCCCAGATGTGCAGGAAACCAGCGGATTTCAATCCTCTCACTGTTGACCTTCTCTAGTAATTTTGTTGTATCCGTGTTACATATCCGTTGGTAAAGTTGCGTATGGCTGTTCTAGAGTCGCTGTAAATATGTGTTCACCGATTAGCCCGGATGGCTAAGGCGATTGCTACTTGTTCTGCTACTGTTGGGTCCTTGGTATAGACGGTGATGGCATCCCGTATGTTACTGCAGTAATGGGGATCGTAAGCACCTGTCGCCTACAGCACAGTGAAAAAAAGAAGCACAACATTGAAGCCACTTGACGAAACAGCGGAGGCGGCGCACCACAACCGGCGCCGCCCCGCTCCTTCGTAACGGAGAGCGTTGAGGAGGAATGAGAAACATAAGTATTGCTCGTGGATCATCTATACGCCTCGTAGTGGGGCTTCTTGAAAAACTATTTGATTAATATATTCGTTGAAGGCATAATAAGGGTTCCAAGGTGTTTTTCAGGCCTCAAAGAAGAGTGGTTCAGGACGAATATACTTTATTTGTTCATAAGCTTTGTCTCATCCCAGTCTTGACCTCGTGGGTATGAGCCACGAGCTAAGAGGAGAAAAAGAAGAATAACGTATCGCCATGCAGTACACCGAGGCGACCGACCATCGCAGCCGTTGTGCCTGGGCGACACGCCACTGGGAGCCGTGCGTCATCGCCTCGTCGGTGGTTCTGGGCGCCGTCCTGGGTTTGTCGCTACAGGGCCACTCTCTCAATCAACGGCATCGCATGTACATCGCCTTTCCTGGAGAGGTGTATGCAAGGGTATGAGTCTGTCGCTCGGATAAGCCCATTCATTCCGCAGAGCGAGATAACCCCATCGTCATCACGACTGAAACCCATAACATAGGACATTCGGTTTAGTCGGTGCGCATTTCAATCGCTTGATATTCAGGCACGAGATTTCTCTCAGTTTGAGGAGAGAAAGAGGAAAATTAGTCGAGAAGAAGCAGGCCAGCCTAGCAGTACACAGGGCCATTACCAAGTCGGGAGCGGCAGCTTACCGCTAGCCTTCGAATAAAGAGTATAATATCGTTGCATTATACTAGTACTAACATATGTAACAGAAACTTGGGGGTTACCAGACAAATTGATATGCGTAATCTTGAGAGAGGAAGACTGCGATGTGGATCAAGCAGTTTTAAAGTATCTAAAACTTCCTTGGTGTTGATTAGAAGGCAAACAGGAGTATGGGAAGAAATGGAGTTCAGCGGGCCATGTGTTGAACACTTAAGCGTAGTTCTGTTAGAATTACAGGTGGTTATGAGGGCAAGAGAAAAGCACTAGAGGTCGCGTCAGAGGAATATAGGTGGTGGAAATTTGCAGACATAGGATGGAATCAGCTGACTCGAGACAGGCGTAATTGCAGATCGCTGGGAGAGCCGTTCGTCCTATAGTAAACGTAAAATAAGCCGATAATGCCAATGAATCTGAAACGAGCACAGTCAGCAGCAAAAGTTTGTGTACTACGCCATGGTGGCCCAAACTGTACCTCCGTGCTCCGTGCTCCGTACCTCCGTTAAGCCAAGGGTGCTGCTGAGTACATAGCTTCAATGGAAGTGTGTCGCGTTGCGCTCGCAATCGTGCCGATTGTTTCGTTGCAAAAATGGCGCTTAACATACGCGTCGACACGATACCTCTCTGGTTCGGCAGCGGAATGAGTCGATCTTAAAGGAAGCTTCTAACCATTTAGCAAAAGTAAAGTACCCTTTCGTACCTTTTCACTGATGATACTCGGGAGCCAGAAGACCGTGGTGTCTGCCGCAGAATCGCGGTTTTCGGGACGATGAGGAAGGTACAAAGATGACACAAAGTAACGGCACAAAAAAAGATGCGCGCGCAAGAGCATGGCAGTTACGCCTACGATCTATACCTGTGACATTAGCTGTCAGGTATATAGAAGGCGTGGAGACGCCATTCGGCACAAGCTCGCATGGTCCGTCAACATCTTCCCTGGACTCTGCATACCACGTGGTATGGCAGCGCTCCCATCGCGCAGGTTTAACAAACAGACGTGCTGACGCTGGTATACTCTTCGTTCACCAAAGTCACGGGGAAACACTCTGTTTGTATTGACGAATATGCGTGCTGTGGTTATCTTCGCCTGTTGTGGTTCCATCATAGAAGTTTCGAGGGCCTATCTTGTCGAAAGAAATCAATGAACGGCCGTTGCTACCTTGGAAAACTCTGTAGCAGGACACAGCGGAAACGATGGCAAACGAGAAGAGAGCGAAAAATTCGAATGCAGAGAAGAATAGCCAATGAAGCCAACAGCTTCTTTGGCTCCTTCCCCGTTCCAGCGTTGGCCGGTCTTTTACCGCCGATACATAGGCGCCGATGCGCAGCGCGCGTGCTCTCGCCCGAACGTTTGTCGCCACCCATCAATAGAGAGTTTAGTTTAGGGGACGCAAGCGGCTTGCGTACGCAAGAACTAGGGGCCACGGTACTGCGCATTGCGTACGCAAGCCGCTTGCGTTCCCTAAACTAAACTATCGCTCTTTGAAACGCGTGTGCTGTCGCGAGAGAGCTTTGAGGCGACTGAAGGTTTAGGGGCTGGGGTAGAGCGCGAGGGAAGGACAGCCCTCCTATTCTGCCGCTGCCCTCTCCCCTTGTGATGGCTGAGGAAGATGGCCCCGTTGGTGGAAGAGGAGGATGGCAGGCAACGCCGGCCCACCCGCTGCTGCAGGCATCACATGTATGATATGGCTTATATGTAGAACCACCTATGATATACCAAGCGCTACAAATGTGCCTGTTGGCGGCTGTGGGGCCCATATTCAAAAATAGCTCTCACGCTAGAATTGCCTCGCAAGAGAAAATTCCGAACAATCCCTATGCCGGACATATTAAGAGCGGAGACGACCGATAATGCCAATGAACTCTTACCAACAAAAAGTTCTAGGAATTCAGAATACGGGCAAAAAAGTATATATAATGACCACGAAAGGTTTAGTCGACGATGTTTTTTTTTTTGTGACTTCGAAGTTGAAAAAATAATAGTGCAGAAACCATCCACGATGGTTGTCAATGTAAGCGAATAGCCTAGTGCTTCTAAAGGGTTAGTCACTTCATTAAATTAATGATGCGCTTGAAGGCTTATATTAGAGCGCAGCTCTTAAGTCCCCGTTCCTGCGTTGAGTGCCGGCGTCGTCGGTGTAACCGAGCGAACGAGCAGAGCGAGGGATGAAAGGGCGAACACGGAAGGGAGTGCAGGATGTAAAGCGAGGAGATCTCGAGGAGGAAAGCGTAGGAGGAGGCTACAGTGAAAGCATGAGGCGGAAAGTGGAGGAGGAGGGTACGGCGAAGCGTGAGGAGAAAAGCGCAGTGCTGCTCTGCGGCGACGATGGTTCAACGATTTGTTCAACTTATCTTTGTGCAATCGTTTTTTTCCTTGCCATTCGAAGCTGCCAGTAGTTGTCCCTGTATTTAAATCCGGCAGTGCTTGTCATGGAAATAATTTTCGACCAGTGTTACTTATTTGTTGTATTGGAAATGTTTTTGAAATGGCAATGTACGAACGCGTGAGCTCATATTTCAAACAAACATGTCGTCTTTGCAACACCGTTATTGAAAAGAACGATCCGTTGAATCAAATTTATGTGCCCTTCTTGGATCGAGTGGGCCTCACGTGTTTAATCGCGGTCAGGTAGACACAATCTCCTTTGAGATGACTAAGGCTTTCGACACGGTTTCTAATGAGGTACTTTTGATGAACATTGAAAAAATACGGGCTAAATTTGTCCCATGTATTGCAAATGGCTCAAAAGCTACCTTGGCAGCTGCCGCTATCTGGACAGAGATTCTGGCTGTGTGTCCAACGAATTTGAATCTTCATCGGGAGTGCCTCGAGGCTACAACTGTGACCCGTTGTTGTTTCTAGTTTTTATCAATTATTTCCCCCTACATGTCATGAAATCGAGGATTTTGTGCTTTGTAGATGATTTAAAATTATTACGTAAGATTGAGAACTTAGGGGACTGCCGCCGTTTGCAAGCTGACATTGGCAACATCGAGGAATGGTGCTTGATGAATAAGCTTAAACTGAACAACAAGAAAACTTGTGTCGGGATTAATTAAGAAGCCTAATTTGAGAAGCAGTCAAAGAAGCAACTGCTGCTTATAGAATCTGAACTGCAGTGTTAGTTAAATCCTTGTATTACTGCCGAGCGTTTCTGTGAATAAATGCAAAAATTCAATATTACACCGTGAACTACTTGTCGTGAGCAAGCCTATCTTAGTGGATTAAAATCAAGGTAACTGTTGTAGAAGTCATATATAGCCCGTGTTTGTGACATACTTGTTGCATCGCGGCAGGTATGGTATCATAACTGGGTTCTTATATGCTATGTTTTTGCACTTGTCGATCCGCGCATGAAAAACTCGCAGTGGGCTGGTTTTCGCTCCTTCGGCTGGTACTTTAGCGTTGCCTTTGATAGCTGCATTGTCGTCTATGAAATAAGCTCTTTGAATAAGTTTTCGCGAATGAAGACCTCGTAACAATATACTTAAGACGACCGCCATAAGTATACAAGCAGAGGGAACGAGGGCGAATCAACGAAAACACCGCATAAGGGGCCCTGACACCGCCCGAACTGTAGCAGACGACAGGCACGAGTCCGTGCCCTGACGTCACGCGAGCGGCGCTCGCAGAGCCCCTGTAGTTCGTTCTTAGGGCTAATAGCTGACATCAAGCTGCGGTCGGCTACATGGCGTAGATACCGCGGCCGCCGCGGGGTGCCGCAACGAGTCCACTGGCTAAGCGCACTGGGGCTCGCTGAGGAGAACGTTTTTAGATTAGATCTAAAATTAGGCCTAAGATTAGATCAATCTAAGAGCGCTGGCTGAGGGCAACGGCGTTTTAGAGCATCGTAGGCACCAAAATTATAAGTCGTGGCCCCTACGTGAACATCCAAAATGAAATTTGAACTGCGCGCCAGGGTGACAAAATTATTAGAATGCGGAGCGTTGTGGGCACGCCTCATTGCGCCGTAGCGTTCGCAGTTCACGCCATTGAAGAAGGAACGGGAGCACAGCGGGGGCCGTGTTTGATTTCCATTAATTCCGCTTCTGCCGAATGCACTGAAGTAGTTTTTCCGGCAAAGTATATCTGAAATAGCCTATTTTCAATTCAAATGCCTTTTTCCACTTCGATAAAAATTAGGAGTACGCTTAAGCTTCGCCTTTAAGAGTGGAACGCGATAGCATTCAAAGATCCCCGACTGCTTCTCACGCTTCCCGGTAACTGGAGCCTATGTAACCTAAAGCCCCTCCATCAACGCGCCACCGTCGCTGGTGGCGCGTTGGAGGGCTTTAACGTGTATGGAGGGGCTTTAATGTAACCGTAATGTTTACCCGGAAACGCTTGTCGCGAAGGTTATGCACGAAGGCGAGCTTTGTGGCGGAACCATGGCCCCTTGCGTGGGCCGCGATGCAACGGAGGCGAGTGCCAGGAATCGGCGAGTGAAGGAATCGGGCGTGCCGCTGCGTGACCCCCCCCCACCGACACCCTTCGTGCCGGTGCGCGCAGAATGGCGGACGCCGCTGCCGGTCTGTGAACGCTGCGGCCGGTTTGGGTGTGTGAAGGGGTTTCTTTGAGTTTTCGCGTAACAGAATTAGGTTTTCTCGCATAGTCAAATTACAATCCGAGAGCTATCATGTCCGTAGGTTGTGTGCAATCGTAGTTTACGATTTTTCTACGTATTTTAGCTTGAGAGATTAAGTTCAGTCAATTTCTTGCATCATATAAAAGGCCTGGGAATACGCGGTTCGAAAATCTTTTTCCCGATACGACGTCAGGCGCCGGACGCTTGGTTTTCTGCGACACGGGCTCCTTAAGGCTACTGCGTTAAAAATGTTTCAGGGCCCCTATAATGTGTAATATTCGAGTTGTATTCGAAACTTCAAATATTCGCCCGCCCCTATGGAGGAGCATATCTATCGATACAGCCCAAATAATTTTCTCGTTAACGTCCCTTTGAAGGCATGTCCACATTAGGGTAAAATCCCACGCGGAAAGCTGCTCGCAGCAAAACACACCAGCATTGGCGTGTTCACACGTTACACTTACGGGCTAGCGTCGTTGCGGCCGCGACAGGCACGTGATGGATTCGTTTTCGGCTGCAATCGCTGCGGCTGTGATCAGGAACGCCGAGAGAGGGTGGTAGTTGCTTGCGGCGTTTATCCACGTGAATGAATCGGTCGTTTCTCATTGATCTCCCCGATCGGCGGCGAGTTGAATTTCACAAACGATAACTCCGAGGGCCATTCGCTCTGCGGTAGGAAAATTTTGCCGGTAGCCTGTTTTCGCGGAGCTTTGTCTGCCGCCTGCGGTATGCCGCGCGCGTTTTTCCCGCCAGTGTGAACGTATTTTAGGCCCTTCAGTCACGGTTTCCACATTTTGTGGACGCGACCGGTTATTTCCATTTCTATGCACTGGTAGCAAGGAATAGAGCACAAAGATTAAGCTTAGGGTAAATTGAATATTTCGCTAAACTAAATTACTTGTGTTTTACTTCTGAGTGATATCTATCGTTACAGACAGAGTAGAGCTTTCGTGAAGGCACTAACGTGTTTTGCATGACGTTTGATGTGGGTCATTTCGGTATAGCCACCTCAAGATATTTAGTTTTCTTTCGTGAAATGCTTGCGGCCAATAAATAACTTGTGCATGTAATTCGAGCGGGTGATTCAATCCTCTTTATAAAGAAACATAACATGACTGACTTTTACAATACTCAAATGTTTAGTTACTCTGTCATTATGATGACTCGTCATAAAATGCACAAAGACTCATCTACCACGTTGACTTGCTTTCAGTGGAGTCTCGGGCAGCCTGGCATATGTCCATGTTTCATACATGCATCGATAGTCGATCATCCTTCGTGTCTGAAGGGGTTAATTAAGTAGGCTTCTGTCCTCTTGCGAGTATCCTGACCGCAGCCGAAGGACAGTGGTGTGGTGCCACACTGCAGATGCTGGCCATGCTGTTCGTGCCGCTCAAGGTGTCCTGCATCGTGGGCTCCATCGGGAGCACCTCGTACCGCACGGGCGGCAAGATGCTGCGCTGCGCGCTCGCCTACTGGGTGCTGAGCGCCGCCAGCGCCGCCGCTGTCGCCTTCGGCACCACGCTGCTCCTGCGCGCCGTTCGCAACGAGACCGCCTCGTCGCTGCAGCTCAGCCCCGCGGCGCCGCTCAACGTGACAGCCCTCCACACCACGGACCTTGCCATGGACATGATTCGGTGAGCCTCGCTGTCGAGTGGCGTTAGCGTGCTGCAAGTGCTATAATAATCGCTTTTAACGGCGCTGATTTGTCCCTTGCCTAACACTCCTTTATTGCGAAAGCAAGTACATAGACATTCCAGGCGGATTTACTCTGCCGTCGTCGGCGTCGCCGTGAGTTTCCAAATTAATACAGAGTGCGTTAAGATCGCTTCCGCGCGCCGTAGGCTGTAGGTGCAAGGGAAAGCATGCGAAAACATGCGAGTTTTTCATGTTGCTCCACAATTTCCTCATTGACACTTTTCATCTAATATTAGCATCTGTGAAGTTGATTAACAAATTAAGACTAATTGTGCAATTTAGCAGAATGCAAAAAAAATAATCTGAGTATGTCCAAACGACCGGCAATCAACATTACCTTGGTTCTGTCAATCCAGCTACGCGGCATTTTCACATTTTCAAATCTCGGTGCGTGATAATTTGGGACATCCTGTATGTACAACGTGACAATATCGTTTCAGGGGCCTCTTCCCGCCAAACATCGTGGACGTGTCCATGAAAACTTGGCCGTCGAAAGAGGCCCCGCGCGTCAGCGAACTCTGGGCCGACGAGTCGCATAAGTCGTGCTCGCAGCGGTACCAGGAACGCGACAGCGGCGCCGATTACGAGAACCCGCTCCGGCGGGTGAGCGGCCTCGGTCTCCTGTCGTTCACCGTCGCCCTGGGCTTCGTGCTGGCGCACAACGCGGACGACCGGAACGTGTTGCTCAACTTCTTCATCAACCTGAGCAACGGCATCGCCGCCATAGGCCGGCTGCTGTCCTGGTTCCTGCCCGTGGGCCTCATGTCGCTCACGGCCGACGGCATCCTGGAGGCTGCCGGGAAGCTGCGCTCGGCGCACAGCGTCTCGCTCCTGCTCACCTACTCGCTGAACGTGGTGGTGGCCGTGCTGGTGCACACTTTCATCGTGCTGCCCCTCATCCAGTGGCTCCTGGTGCTGCGCTGGAACCGCGGCATGGTCGGGTTCATCGGACAGGTGCGGACGCGCCATCGTTGCGGCACTGCGATTGGCCCCCATGACGGCCTCGGTTCCTGGCCGACCAAATCAAACGCGACATGAATGTTAGCACACGAACGTAACCCTATACGCGCACTGTAGGGTTGTGTGTGCTTTGCGTTGACGCCTGTGCATGTGTAGCTTTCGTACAGGCAGGGACAAGCAGTTTCCGGGAATTCTAGATCCCTCATAAAGCATCCCCCTTCCCACCCACCTTTTTTTTTGTTTATCGGGTTTATTATATCCAAGGAAAAAACTGCTACAGTTGTCGGATGTACTATATTTCTGAAAAAAATCACCTCGAAATTATTATACGCGCATTGTTTCGAGAGTGCTTTATGATCAATCCGCCGTTGATGCTCAGTGGCAGATGAGCTCTCCTGCTGGGCACCACGTCGTGGCTTCAATTGTCGATCGCAGGGATGACACACTGACAAGGGCGGAATCCAATAATAATAATAATAATAATAATAATAATCCGCCTCCATTCCACCCTGTGAAAGTGAATGCACAGCGAAGTGTGCGGAGGCTAGACGACGTTACGCAAGCACCGCCACCACAAGCGATGCAAGTGAGGCGCGCACGCGCGTGTGCGGAAGTGCGATATTTATCCTGATCCTTCTTCGCCTTTCGCCAAGCGCAAGTGCCTTATCGAATTAAATTTATGTTGAAGAGTACATTGCGTCAGATAGTGCGTGAAGTAGGACTTACGCAAAAGCTGCAGATATGATAGCTCCGGACTGTTATTCGAATATACGAGAACACATAAATCTGGTAAGCGGAAACTAAAAGACAAAGCCCTTTTACAGCTGCCGTTTGATGATTTGGTCTCTACACCTGGCGTAAGTGCGTTATTGAATTAATTGAATTTCTCAAAGCAATCTGTGCCAGAAAATTCGTAAAGTATGACTTACGCACAGACAACAGACATAATAGCATCGGAATGTGTTTTGAACATAGGAGAAAACATAATTCTGTTACGCGGAAACTCAGACACAAACCTCTTTTCCAGCTGCCGTTTTTAGGGTGAGCACGCCACGATTAATCTTGACTGTACTTCGTTTCACAAGCTGTTGGCAGCGCTGTGGAAGGTAGGGGCCGCTTAGCCACTCAGGATCGAGCCCATCCGAAAATTGTATTCCTATGCGCCTGTCGCTCCGTGATAATGACAGGTGGCTCCATCTACGTTAAAATAAGTGTACTAGTAGTTAGGTTGTTTGTTTTTGTAGCAGGTGGCGCTGGTGCCTTTTGATCTTTTTTGTTTTCTTCTTGGACGGGCGACGCCCGTTCCAAAGGGACTGGCCCCATTTCTTCTTCTGCACACAAGCAGCCAAAATTAATCCGGAGAACTCCACCACGACGTCTGCTATAGCTCATTGGAATAAACGAGAAGAAAGCGGGTTAATCGATGGGCAGGATTTTTTATTAATCATATCATAAGAAGCCAACAAACATTGACACCAAGGACAACATAGGGGAAATTACTTGTACTTACTTAATGAATTAAAGAAGCCGCGGTAGCTCAAATGGTAGAGCATCGCACGTGTAATGCAAAGACGTGGGACCGTTCCCCACCTTTGGCAAGTTGTTTTTTCATCCACTTTAATTTCACCTAATTTATAATTTCTTTAATTCATTTAATTTCTTGAATTCACAATTTCCCCTATGTTGTCCTTGTCAATGTTTATTGGCTTCTTATGATAGCTCATTGGAAACGTTCTCGTTCTCATTTTCGCTGCTCTCATTGCTACAGTACCGAATGATCTCGACTTGCGCGAGCACAAGAAATCAATCCAGTTATCCCGTTAGAGGGGTTCACAATTCATCGTCCTCGTCACAACTGAGATCAGCACCGCTGGTTGTTCCGTCTTCCAGGTTGATCACAACAGCAGGACCTTGGTCAACAGCTTCGTCGATTATGTGGTCCAGTTTTCTCACCTCATTTTACTGATTGAGAACATGCTCCACATGGCTCTTCCACTTGTCAGTAGTCACTTGCGCCATGCTTTGCCAAACCAGAGGCTTTAATGTCTTCTTTCCACTCACCGCTAAGCACTTGACATCGCTCCAAACAAGCTATCTTGGGTTTAGTTGGCAATGGTAGGGTGAAAGGCGGACAACGAGGTGACCAGAAGCTTCAGCGATGCAGTCCACACGGTCTCGGTCCCCGCCTGTGTTTACGCTGTCGACAAGCTTCATGAGCTCCGCTTTCACCATGTCGCTACTCCATGCAACACCGTTTCCCGACAGCTGTGCCTGTATGCCCTTTTTGAGGCTGCTTATGCGCGGCACTTTACCTGCTTCACAGGATGATATAGCGCGTTATCCATGACGAAAAAAGTACCTGGTGGTGGCTGTGGAAGAAGTTTCTGTGGGAACCACTTTTCGCATTGGTCTCCGTTCATTTCGTCGTGGTAGTCGCTCGGGCTCCTCTTATCTCGCAAGACTTCCGCAGCGCCTTCGACAAAACCGCTTTCGTTGCCGCAGTGCGTCACAATCAGTCTGCCGCCTTTGCCACTGGGGTTCTGACGACCAGTCGAGAGTCCGGATCGACGCGCTTCGTGCGCAGACGGGATGGTACCGTCAATCCACACCCGACTACGCGTGTGGCCGGCGTTGACCTACGTTTCAACGGTGCAAAAAATTGACCTACCCTGGCGTCGCAGCTCCGCTATCTGGCGCAGGTACCGGCGGCGACACTGCGCGATATGCGTCGCTTCGATCAGCTGTGCATTCCGAGACCGTTTCTTGTATCGGAAGCCGAGCTTCTTCAGCATCCTTTGCATCGTTGCTGTGGACACAGTCGGTAGCGTTTCGTCCTCTTTGAAACGATGCACCACCTTGGCGAGAGTCGGAATCTCCGCTCTCTGGTGGCAGTTGTACACCACCCTCCGCAACACACTCAGGTCAAAATCGTCCAGCTTCCTTGTCCGCTCAGCGCCTTTCCACCACAACGCTTCTTTGGTGACAACACTCTGCGCGCCTTCCCCGTTGTCCACTGGTAGAGCGTTCGCCCACTCACCTGGGTGAGTTTTGCAGTTCTCTTGACAAGCCAATTCAAGCTTGACTGCCTCACTCGACGCGAAGCCCTTGCAGAACGTTTAAAGCTATCTGCTTCGCCAGTTACGGCAAACAGCGCACATTCGACGGACGGCACACAGGGGACACAACCGAATCGGGCGACGCCATGTTGCCGAAAGACGGCGCATCACCACCTTGGCCTCCGAGGAGCTGTGTTCGTGCGGGTCATTGCTATCTAGTTTCGCGAGTGATTGAAAGCGCTCTCTATGCTTTAAGATTGTCACTCCAAACTCTTACAAATTTTTGTGTTTAATGTTGTAAATCAAGCCCTAAACTGCTCAAATATTTGACGGACTATTTGCTGTGCTCCTGCAGCCCTGATTGGCTAAGAGGCCCCTAACTTCTACAGCGCTGGAAACAGCTTGTGAGACGAAGTATAACTAGAGGCTTACAGCTTTGCTGTAAAACGCATCTATTTCAGTATTTTTGTTCTCGTTTGGGAATGCCGAGTGTCGTAATTTAATCGGGAGCCATCCACTAAGATGATTTGCTGATGTCATCCTAGCCGCATTGATGGAGTGCCAACTGAGTGAGAAGCTGCGTAAGTGACGTCACATGCCAGCTATCTATATGGCGTCTCGGAGAGCCCGCGCGTTGCTTTACGATGTTATAGCATATCAGTCATCGAGTCACGGGCGATAGTCCTGCATCATTTATGTACACCGTAAAGATGACTACGCGGAAGCAACAAAGGTTACGCATGTCCTATATTCCACTGGGAGAAAAAAAAGGTCTGAAATCAAGACTTCATTACGAACGCAGGCTTGCGCGAACTTGCGTTCATAACGGCGCCAGAAGAGTTAGCGAAACACGCTTACAAAAAGAGGTACGAAATAGACGAAACGAACGCGCTGGACATGAAGCCACCTAACCTTGTACCTTTCTTCGACCGCGTGTTTTCCTGAATTGTGCGCTGCCAACAGGAACGCGAGCTGCAAGAACTAGTCTGCCTTTCCGCAATGCCCACTGGATACATCAACATGACAACTTTGCGTCGATCGAAGCTGTGGTAGTATTCAGGAGTTCGAATTCACAACAATTATCGTTAGTAGATAGTTCTAGATTAGAGGCCCCAAAAGTTCCGGGCCCCAAAGACCTTTGCGGTTGTTAGCGTTGGGCACGAAGAAGAGAAGAGGTTTAGAATAGGGCTTTAAGTTTGTTGACAGCGTCTTGCACTTGCAGCGACACTACGGCGTTAAAGAAAACCTATTAGAAACAATAACATATACGATTTAATGATAAGAAGAGTAATTCCGACTTTCGGATTTTCGCATTTAATTGTAATTTAGAATTTACGTCGAGATGAGGCATTAAAAAAGTTGTTGGGTGTTTGTGCATGAATGTTTACCGTATTTAAGGGTTGTTTATTGTGTGCTGTGCTAGGAACGATGATGGAACGCTATCAAACTGGCAGGAGCAGACGACGTTTGTGCTTCTTCGGCCTAGTAACTGTGCCCTTGTTTTGGCGCTTCGGGTTGGCTGCCTGCTTCTATTAGAAGCCTCTTGAGGCTATAGTTTCGGGGATGAATTACTTTCAGGGTCGAGTTCTAGCACCAAAATCAAAGATCACTCTCTCGCAAATAATGCATACGTAATGTGCACGATGTTCATATACCTGCAGGAGGTTTCTTTGAGTGTTATGCCGTTCACAACCATGTGTACCTGCAGGCAAGAACCCTGTCGCGGCTTGCACAGCTGAGTCCGCTTCATGAGTTATTTCTGGTGCATTGACCAGATTCTCTATTTGGATTTCTGAAGAAACTTACTCGGCGTGAAAGGGCTGCGATGTATTCAAGGTATCGCCGGTACGTGCGAAAGGCAATGCGTTTGAGTGTGTGCAGCATTATGTAGCTGCTGATTCCAACTACCCGAATGTTTGCGCTGCTCGAAGTGCGTACATGTGTAATTGCGGGTACCCAATTGACTGTCGTGTGTCGAGCTTGTGCAGCTTAATAATTTAATCATCTTAGTACCACGACGACCGAAGGTAAGGCGCGTGACATATTCGCCTGAATAACGCGAGCGTCATGTACAAACGTGCGTGATCAACGCGGAGCATCTAAACTATTCTCGTCGTTTCGGCATGACGCTGTCATCACTGTGCGCAGTGAAACTGCTCCTACGGCTTTATTACAAACGGTTGCCGCTGGCTCTCAAGCGCCAGCATCACAGCGGAACTTGTACTGCCGTTGTCAACAAAGCGTATTCAAGGACGAAAGTTACACATAGAAATGGTTTCCATCAAGGAGCGCCTTCCCCCTTTGCGCAGTTTCGAAGTCAATATGAGCCAACGAACTCGTTCACTACTTTGTTCTGCCGAGCCGGCGAAAGGGGGAAAGCCAACTTAAAACAGTCAAAATTATTTGCAATTGCTAATGAACAGCTCGTCCTCACAAAATGTATTTGCAGTGCCTAAAAAAAGTATGCAATGAGAAAGCTACGCACTCTCAGTTGTACAGCAAGAACGTGTGTTACGTTTATAGAACGGTGTATATGGCAGCACACAGCCTACGCGCTCCATAGCTCCAACACTTGTTGACGATAGCGCAATAACGAGAAAAAAAAATCTCAACGAGCACGGAGAACAGCACCCGTGCATAAACTTACCCATGTCTGAGCTCTGTACCCCGTCAACAAAGAAAAAAAACTCCGTTCGTGCACGTTTGCACCTTCAGTACACTTAAAATGAATCCCTACCATGAAACAGAACACAGAGTTCTTCAATGACGCTGGTAGCAGCGAAACTTAGCCAAATATGTGAAATCCTTTGCGAATGCCTCGCCACGGCAACTCGACGGCCAACTGTCATGGTGGTGAGTGCGCCTAGACCCGGAAAAGAATAAAAAAAGAAAAATGGCGCGAAATGCTCCTCGCCACAGCTGCGGTGGCAAGATAAAGGTATGTCGCTACCTTTGCTTTTATTCAGGGAGCTTAGGGATGCGCTGAGGCGAGCGCCATCTGGTGGTTCTGCCAGAAACCCAGCGCCGCGAGCGAGCAAGGCCACAGCAGCAGCGCCCGGAAAGTCAGGAGGAGGGGCATAGAAATATTCGCTTTATCATTGCTTCCGTCCAATGCAGGCCGCAAAACCATATCCTTTAATATTAGTTTATCCTTGTTACTCAGAGAGCTGTCGCACGCCACCCATAGGAAACTCAACGGGCCTCTTCAATTATCCGTCCCTGACAGTCGCGGACTGCCCGAAGCGGTGCTTTCAGCCAATGAACGTTGGTTATGAAGCGTCTCCGGCAGTCCTGGACAGCCAAACATGACAGGTCCATGAGGCCCCCTTGCCACATGGCGGCTATGATGAGTTCCCATCTCCTGTATTTGCTTCAGGCGCTTCAAATGCACAAGAGCATGCATGGTCTCAGAGATCTGGCTTTTAGGGCTGTTGCCTCGAAAGCGCCGAGACAGGGGGCACGATTGGGACACTGCCTAAACCAATTACCACCGCCAAAAGTAGCCAGAAAGTTTCCAAGTTGTAACACGAAGTTCGGTCGCCAGGAGCCTCTAAAGGTAGCACATTTGTAGAGAAGTCGCCAAACTGGCAACTCTGCTGGATGTGGTCGCACCGGCTCGCACGACTGCCGCGTATGTCGGGCGGCCGCAGCCAATGACAGCGCCGCTAGCCGGTTCGTCATGGTGACGTGGAAGATCCGGCGGAGTGGGGCGGGGCCGGCAAGAAAGTTCCCTACTGCTGGTGATTCCTTACTTCCTTACTAGTTCCTTCCTTACTGGTGATCATCATCATCGTCATCATCATCATCAGCCTAGTTACGCCCACTGCAGGGCAAAGGCCTCTCCCATACTTCTCCAACTACCCCGGTCATGTACTAATTGTGGCCATGTTGTCCCTGCAAGCGTCTTAATGTCATCCGCCCACCTAACTTTCTGCCGCCCCCTGCTACGCATCCCTTCCCTTGGAATCCAGTCCGTAACCCTTAGTGACCATCGGTTATCTTCCCTCCTCATTACATGTCCGGCCCATGCCCATTTCTTTTTCTTGATTTCAACTAAGATGTCGTTTACCCGCGTTTGTTGCCTCACCCAATCTGCTCTTTTCTTATCCCTTAACGTTACACCCATCATTCTTCTTTCCATAGCTCGTTGCGTCGTCCTCAATTTCAGCAGAACCCTATTCGTAAGCCTCCAGGTTTCTGCCCCATATGTGAGTACTGGTAACACACAGCTGTTATACACTTTCATTTTGAGGGATAGTGGCAACCTGCTGTTCATGATTTGAGAATGCCTGCCAAACGCACCCCAGCCCATTCTTATTCTTCTGGTTATTTCAGTCTCATGATCCGGATCCGTGGTCACTACCTGCCCTAAGTAGATGTATTCCCTTACCACTTCCAGTGCTTCGCTACCTATCATAAACTGCTGTTCTCTTCCGAGACTGTTAAACAATACTTTAGTTTTCTGCAGATTAATTTTCAGACCCACCCTTCTGCTTTGCCTCTCCAGGTCAGTGAGCATGCATTGCAATTGGTCTCCTGAGTTACTAAGCAAGGCAATATCATCAGCGAATCGCAAGTTGCTAAGGTATTCTCCATCAACTTTTATCCCCGATTCTTCCCACTCCAGGCCTCTGAATACCTCCTGTAAACATGCTGTGAATAGCATTGGAGATATCGCATCTCCCAGTCTGACGCCTTTCTTTATAGGGATTTTGTTGCTTTCTTTGTGGAGGACTACGGTGGCTGTGGAGCCGCTATAGATATCTTCCAGTATCTTTACATATGGCTCATCTACACTCTGATTCCGTAATGCCTCCATGACTGCTGAGGTTTCGACTGAATCAAACGCTTTCTCGTAATCAATGAAAGCTATATATAAGGGTTGGTTATATTCTGCACATTTCTCTGTCACTTGATTGATAGTGTGAATATGGTCTATTGTTGAGTAGCCTTTACGGAATCCTGCCTGGTCCTTTGGTTGACAGAAGTCTAAGGTGTTCCTGATTTTATTTGCGATTACCTTAGTAAATACTTTGTAGGCAGCGGACAGTAAGCTGATCGGTCTATAATTTTTCAAGTCTTTGGCGTCCCCTTTCTTATGGATTAGGATTATGTTAGCGTTCTTCTAAGATTCCGGTACGCTCGAGGTTATGAGGCATTGCGTATACAGGGTGGCCAGTTTCTCTAGAACAATCTGACCACCATCCTTCAACAAATCTGCTGTTACCTGATCCTCCCCAGCTGCCTTCCCCCTTTGCATAGCTCCTAAGGCTTTCTTTACTTCTTCTGGCGTTGCCTGTGGGATTTCGAATTCCTATAGGCTATTCTCTCTTCCACTATCGTCGTAGGTGCCACTGGTACTGTATAAATCTCTATAGAACTCCTCAGCCACTTGAACTATCTCATCCATATTAGTAACGATATCGCCGGCTTCGCCTCTTAACGCACACATCTGATTCTTGCCTATTCCTAGTTTCTTCTTCACTGTTTTTAGGCTTCCTCCGTTCCTGAGAGCCTGTTCAATTCTATCCATATTATAGTTCCTGATGTCCGCTGTCTTACGCTTGTTGATTAACTTAGAAAGTTCTGCCAGTTCTATTCTAGCTGTAGGGTTAGAGGCTGTCATACATTGGCGTTTCTTGATCAGATCTTTCGTCTCCTGCGATAGCTTACTGGTTTCCTGTCTAACGGCGTTACCACCGACTTCTATTGCGCACTCCTTAATGATGCCCATGAGATAGTCGTTCATTGCTTCAACACTAAGGTCCCCTTCCTGAGTTAAAGCCGAATACCTTTTCTGTAGCTTGATCCGGAATTCCTCTAGTTTCCCTGTTACCGCTAACTCATTGATTGGAATCTTGTGTACCAGTTTCTTCCGTTCCCTCCTCAAGTCTAGGCTAATTCGAGTTCTTACCATCCTATGGTCACTGCAGCGTACCTTGCCGAGCACGTCTACATCTTGTATGATGCTAGGGTTCGCGCAGAGTATGAAGTCGATTTCATTTCTAGTCTCACCATTCGGGCTCCTCCACGTCCACTTTCGACTAACCCGCTTG
Organism: Dermacentor variabilis; assembly: GCF_050947875.1. Lineage (NCBI taxonomy): Eukaryota > Metazoa > Arthropoda > Arachnida > Ixodida > Ixodidae > Dermacentor > Dermacentor variabilis. The sequence continues at coordinate 132,465,396 of NC_134570.1, read as the reverse complement.
CGGAAAAAGGTGTTCATTATCCGCATATTGTTCTGTTCTGCAAACTCTACTAATAATTTTCCTCTGCTATTCCTAGAGCCTATGCCATATTCCCCCACTGACTTGTCTCCAGCCTGCTTCTTGCCTACCCTGGCATTGAAGTCGCCCATCAGTATAGTGTATTTTGTTTTGACTTTAACCATCGCCGATTCCACGTCTTCATAAATGATTTCGACTTCCTGGTCATCATGACTGCATGTAGGGGCATAGACTTGTACCACCTTCAATTTGTACCTCTTATTAAGTTTCACAACAAAACCTGCCACCCTCTCGTTAATGCTATAGAATTCCTGTATGTTACCAGCTATTTCCTTATTAATCAGGAATCCGACTCCTAGTTCTCGTCTCTCCGCTAAGCCCCGGTAACACAGTACATGCCCGCTTTTTAGCACTGTATATGCTTCTTTTGTCCTCCTAACCTCACTGAGCCCTATTATATCCCATTTACTGCCCTCTAATTCCTCCAATAACACTGCTAGACTCGCCTCACTAGATAGCGTTCTAACGTTAAACGTTGCCAGGTTCAGATTCCAATGGCGGCCTGTCCGGTGATACTGGTGATACCTTCTTTTATTCTCCCCAGTCTAGCCGCTCGTCTCTTTCGCCGCTGACGACGGCACAGAAATAGGCTACAATCTTTTTTCTGATGCGAAATAATTAATAAAATAAGTGACCTGGGAAGTGTGCCTGTTATAAAACATTGCGCGAAATAGTAAATCGTTGTTGCCATTTCGCCTCGCATAGGTCGGAGCAGCTGCCGCAGCAACAGTCTATAAGCGAAGCGGCTCGTGTGATCGGCGTGTTTTCTCATCGCCACTAATGGAGTCGGGAAAACTAATTGCATTTTCGCTTAAAAGCGACATTAGTGTGCAGACTTTCATTCTCTTGACGAATATAGGAGCTTTGCTACGAGCTGCGGACGCATTGCAAGTCTCTCCAGCGATGGCCGGCTCGCCTGGCTTGCTAGTTCGCTCTTCGCTACTGTCGGTGCCGAGAAAGCCAAATGTATTGTAACTTGAGCGCGACATAATTGTGTACGCGTTGTGCAGATCGATATAGGCGCTTTATACGGGCAAAATAAGGTCAAGTCGCAAGTGCCACGGGCCTCGATCGGACCCAACAGCGCCGTGAGCAAATAGCCCTGCCACGTACTAGCCATAGGCGGCTTTCAGTGTTGCCGACACTGCGGACGGCCTTGTGGAAAATTTGCCGCTGGCGTAGATGTGCTTTTATTGGTATCGTTTGTGTAAAAGGAAACGTCAGTGCAGTTTGTTTCTACTTTCTTTGCAAAGCTCCGAAGTATTGGGAGCCTCCACGCGGGGGTTGGGGCGGCGGAGGTATACGCTTGGTTCGCCTGTTCGTACCATGTGTCCCGAGTCGTCTTACACGGCATATTGGACTCGGATGCGTCACACGACGGACTGCGCCGAAATCGGCATCACGTGTATCACGCTCAACGCACGCCAATGCGGTCCGTAGCGGCTGCATTCCACTGCGGCAATAACGTTCGTGTGCCGGACGCCGTGGAAAGCACGTTAGAGAACCGCACAACTTGAGGCGCTTCAGTGTGCAGACACTGCACGTCTCTGTAGCCCTCAATTCTTTGAATGCGCTCAACAAATATTGAGCGTTGGTCGATGAACGCAATCCACAAATCGTGTCGTACGGTCTTATAGGGTATCTTCCTGTCTACCGAGGCTCCCGCTTGTGCCTCATGTCTTCTTCGTGCTCTAAGCGCTGCAGTCATTTACGTTAGCTCTACATTTCTGCATGTCTTTGATGTCATATGGATCGATCGGCCTTGCTCCGTTGATATGAAACTTTGTTTTGAACCTCGCCGTGTCGAATGCGTTACTTTGCTTTGCGTTTCCCATGTCGTGCTCGTAGCCTTTTCCGTATAGGCTAGAAGTATTGTACAAATTAAAAGAAAACGAATAAAAAAGGTACGCGCTTCTCTTACGCAGACGTACGTGCCGCTGGTGGTGAGCGCGAACACGCGCTCGATGGCAGCCAGTCTGCCCCTCGGCGTGTCCGTGCTGGAGATGAAGTGCGGCCTGGACGCCCGCGTGGTGCGCACCGTGCTGCCCTTGGGCATCGTGCTGGGCCGCTCGGGCAGCGTCGCTCAGCTCGCCGTGTCCGTGCTCTTCCTCACGCACATGCACAGGGTACGCGGCGAGAAGAGGAACTCGGCCGCGCGCTGTCCGCGAGTTTCTCTCGTGTCGGGAGAGTATAGTCGTGGCTCGTGCGTTCGAGTCCCATCTGATGGTGAGAGGATGTGCGAATATGTGAACTTTGCTCCGTAATTGACGATTGTTAACGGACCCGACGTGGTCAAAACTCCACTGTAGAGCAGAGATGTTGACGATATATGCGCGCGCGCTCTAATTTCGCTGCAATGTTCAGCACGTTAAGGGAACCGACGCATGATGGGAACTACACTGTAGCACATGTGCATGGTGACGATGTACGAGTACGCGTTACAGCAAAAATAAAAAAAGAAAGAAAAAGTAAGCGATTGCTATTAACGTGACTTAATTCAATATTCCGATTCAGTGCAGTAACCAATTACTGATACACGAACGTAATTGGGCAGTTACTAAACAGTAATGAACTACTTTTAGATTACTTTCCTCCCAACTTTTAACATTGCACAGATCTAGTAAACACAACGACTTGGCCGAGCTCTTTCTTTCTTTATTCAATACTGCAAACCTTGTACAGGTCCAAGCAGGGTGGGTCAAATGGCAAGAAAACAATAAACAATAATAACAAAGTTAAAAAAAACATCGAAGTGTGGCGAAAGGCAATAAGGAATCATTCCAGTCGGTAACCGTGCGAGGGAAAAATGAAAACTTGAATAAATCTGTTCGCGCAAAATACGGCGTCAGGGAATTAGGATGATCCTCTGCATCCTCTGCAGCTCTTAGCACGTTGTTTATCTTCAATAAGAATTACTTTTCAAAAACCGTCGGTCATCTCTTCTCGTTTTCTTGCAAAGGCGACAGTCAGCGTCACTAAAAGCTCGCTTGATGTGCGCGCTGGAGGGCAGGCGGCGTTGGCACGTACGAACACACCGAGTGCAAGATGGCGGTAGCCGCAGGATGATAACTGTGGGAAACACGTAACGCAGGTACGCGCGGTCATCTCTCTGGTCGCTGTGAATTCCAGAGCGCGGGGAATTCAGTGTTTTTCGGCACAGCAGCTGTTTTTTCACCTGGTTACATCAATTGGTTACTGAAAAATATAACAGAATTACGGTGATAGGTCTTGAGCAAGCAATGTAACTGTTAAATTACAGAAGTATCAAACAATGTAATTGATTACAAGTAAATAATTACATGTAATTCGTGGCGAGTACGCACTCAAATTTCGCTACATATTGAGTTTGTTAGTGAGCCCGAGGTTGTCACAACTACACTAGAGAGCGCACGTGGTCACAATGCGCGAGTAGTCACTCCAATTTCGGTACATGTTAAGCATGGTAAAAGACCTGACGCCGTCAAAATTACGCTAAAACACGCCCCAACCCCCTTTAAGTTATCTTTTATAATAAAGAAAGTTGAAGTGTTCCTGGAAGCATCTTCTCCGCGGCAAAAGAAGCTCGCAAGGGGAACGAGCTTGAGTGCTATAAAGAAAGAATCAATTGAGCCGGCGCCACGAACTATTTTCCGCAACAGGGGCGGAATTCCCTCAGCCGCACTGTTTGTTGCGATTTCTTAGCGAAAAAGTTCCTAAGCTAAGGTGAAAGTGCAACCGAAGTGGCAGCACATTCAACTTACGGCGTCGTATGAGAACGAAGAGGAAGTAAAGCTCGAATTAAGCGACAAGAAGTAAAACAATTGCGGCAACGGATAGCATGATCGCACATCATGCATGTGCAGGGGAGGCTATATTCTTGCGGCAAATCATTGCAGAGCCCATTTCGACAGCTTCCGTTTCCGGACGTCGGTTGGAGCGCCGACAAGCGCAGCTGCTATCGCCCGTTCACCGCACCGCCGTCTAAAGAATGGAAGATGAAGTGTCACGCATTCTTCTCACATTTCTACGAGAGACAGGACTGAGAGAGAGAGTATATGTATAACTTTGGGGGTTTTACGTGCCAAAAACCACTTTCTGATTATGAAGCACGGCGTAGTGATGTACTCCGGAAATTTGAACCCCCTGGGGTTCTTTAACGCGTGCCTAAATCTAAGCACACGGCTGTTTTGGCATTTCGCCCCCATCTAAATGCGGCCACCATGACCGGGGATCAATCCCGCGACCTCGTACTTAGCAGCCCAGCACCTTAGCCACTAAGTAACCACGGCGGGTAGAGAGAGAATATGTGTGTGTGGTGGCGAAGCGGAGGGTGTGCTATTTTCTGCGGCCCTTTATGGAGCACGACTCAGTGCCTTAGGGAAGGGGAGGGGGATATAAGGAAGAGAGAAAAGAGAAAATGTCGAGGCGATTACGGAACCCGGTACCGTCACGTACCGCTGTCAGTGGTAGCGAAGCGGCGCATTCACAATTTACACGACTTCCCCGTGTCCTCTAGGAACGTGAGAAGGTACCTGAAGGCGAAGCCGTGGTGCAGGCCGGGAAACAGCAGCTGCGATGCCAAGACTGCAGGAAGTCCCAGGCGTCGGAATGATGCGTATAGAGATTCCCTCTCTTTGGAGAAAGCGGGACAGAAACAAAGCAGACGGTCGATTGTTTCTCCCTTGCCGCACGCTAAACAGGCCGGGGATGGAGCCAGGCCTTTCCTTTACTTCCGGTACAGCACTGATGGGTACATTATGATATTTTTGGCGCAGAAAGAGACGGATCAGACGGAGAAAGTAACGACCAGGCCTGCCAGGCAAATCCCGCCTTTAGCAACAGGCACCGTTCTGCTCCACAATGCTGCTCCGCATTTCGGAGCGAATTCGTCTCAAGAGCAACAGAGCGGTAAAATTTTGGACGAATTAGCGATGCTGTAAAACGTCATCAGCGTATGTTTATGTCCACTGCAGGATGAAGGTCTCTCCCAGCGGTCTCTAATAGCCGGTGACCTGCGCTAGCTGATTCTAAGTTGTGCCTGGGATCAACCCACGTATGGGGAGTGCTCAACGCCTGCTTCACCTCCGGCGCTGGTAGGCCGTGATTGCACTATCTTCGGAATCGACCCACGTATGGGAAGTTTTGTATCTACGCACGGACACGATCCTGGGGGAGCTAGCCCTTAACAGCTTCGCTGAAATTCGCTGTAAAATTGGTTACGTCATTGTGTTTCTTAATTAATGACGACGACGAACGCTGCAACAGTGGCACGAGCGCGTCCGTGCGTTAACTCCGAGGGGCGCTAACTGGCCAGCTGTGGAGGAAGACGACGACGCTGGAACTAATCCTGATGATAGTTTAATGTTAACACATGGACACGATCCTGGGGGAAGTAGCCCTTAGTAGCTTCCCTGTAAACATGAAACGTATCGTTATAAACACGGTCCTAGGACGCGGAAGGCCCCTTGGCTGGGCATGTAAAGGAGCCTTCGATTCCGCATGACAGCAACAATTTTCTCGAGGCAGCGCTAAGAAAGCACATATTTTACCGAGACATCCCTTTTCAATATGGCGTCAGCCACGCGCTCCGCCGGTCGCTTTTCACTGTACCTTCAACCGAGGTGCGCCAACTGTGTGCAAAGGGCAGGAAAGTACGGGAGTCGGCGGCTTTCGTAGAGTGCGGTGTCGGGCGGTGGCGGTAGGGTGAGTGCATAGCCAACAATGTAGCGTGAGCGATTCTGCGGGTTCCCTGTTTACCGCATGGCGCGTTTTCCGCGAGCGAAAAACGCGAGGCGCGGCGAACGCCCGCGTTGCCGTCGTCGCGCGAGCACCCGCACGAAAGAAGGGAGCGGCGCTTTCGCGTCGCGTTTTCCGGGTTGCCAGACAACATAACTCCCAACGACATGAATTGTCTCATTTACCGCATATCTAATATGCCCTTAAACTTACAGAACACTACAATAAAAATAATCTTAGTGTAATTAGACAGCGACATTCTTGTCCGAAGTGTTTTTATCAAGCTTCATTTAAAGCAGCAAGATTGTGTGCGAAACTGCGACTATGTACCTTCCGCATGCTGAGAGGCCGCTGCTTGTTTACAACTTCACATAGAAAATAGTGTCGGTCGCTTAATACCGAGCAGAAGAGGCCATTGCTACTATTAAGGGGGATGCTCAGGGCTACTGCTATACCATCTACGCTGAGGGTATCAGCTATAGCTCGCCAAGCCTGGTCACGTTTGATGTTCTTGTAATTGTGGTCGCGTACGTCCCACAGGACGCGACGCTACTCCACTTCAGTTATTATGGCCTCGTTTAAGGTTGCTTTGGCCATTTTAGGTGAACACGATGCGCGAACGAAATCACGGTGGCACGTGCTTTCTTTAACGCACGCGCCAGTTCTGCCGAGAGAAAAAAAAATTGCGCCAGGGAGGTTCCGTCGAGATGCGCAGAGAGCAGGGCCATCTGGTGGCAAAACCAAAAACCAAAATGCCACGTGACCAAATGCCACGTGACTTACCTGAACTCTGATTGGCGGACGCGCCGCGCGACGCGTTTTTTTTTTATTCTACTCCGAGCAGCAGCAGGCGGCGGCGCGATTTCGTGACGGATCATGCTTGGCACGCGTCAAAATGGCGCGCGTCAGTCGCGCCTGAAATCGCGCCATGCGCGACAGCTCGCGATAGTTTTGAATGGCTGAATTGAACCGGACACCGCCAAATTTCGGGCTCATCGGCCCAATATAAGGCTGTGTTCCAATACTTGCCTCGACGGCTAAGCGGACAGCGGCCATCTTAAGTATCGTTGCAATTCTCACGTTGACGTCAAAGTAGACAGCTTCGCGAAGACAGCATCGAAGTCAAAAACGATGCAGGCTACTTTCCGGTCCGAACAAGATCGCAGCGGAGCAGGACGTTTGGAAAACCGACAGGAAGCTTGTCTGCGCACAAGTAAACGCAGACATGCTATGCTACACCCTTAATGTAAGCTAGCTCGTGTTTTTCATAGGGTCCCAGCCGCAAAGACTTAAAATGCAGAAATAATTTGTGCTTTTTTTCACCTTGTCGCCATAAGGTGGCATCAAGTCGCAGAGGCGTCTTCCATACGTCTTCCAGACTGCTCGAAACGCGTTCTATTACGTGACCTCGAGGCTGTCTCCCCGGCCTTCTCATTAGCTGTCTACGTAGACTGTCTGCGATACTGGCCAGAACTGGAACATACCCTAAGCAGCGTATCTGTTACAGCGCAGCTGTATACACGTCTACCCTCCGATATATTTTTACAGCGAAGCTGTATACCTCTACCGTCCAAGGAAATTTTCGTGTCGTTGGCGTGGTAAGCAAAAAACTCCCCATACGTAGGCCGATCCCGCAGATAGTGCAATGCCGGGCCGACCCGCGGCGGACGCGAAGCAGGTGTTAAGCACTCCGTATACGTGGGCCGATCCCGAAGATAGTGCAATACCGGCCCGACCTGCGGCGGAGGTGAAGCAGACGTTAAGCACACCCCATACGTGGGCCGATCCCGAAGTTATTGCAATGCCGGGCCGACCCGCGGCGGAGGTGAAGCAGGCGTTAAGCACTCCCCATACATGGGCTGATCCCGAAGATGTTGCAATGCCGGGCCGACCAGCGGTGGAGGTGAAGCAGGCGTTAAGTGCTCCCCATATGTGGGCCGATCCCGAAGATAGTGCAATACCGTCCCGACCCGCAGCGGAAGTGAAGCAGACGTTAAGCACTCCCCATACGTGGGCGATACCGAAGATAGTCCAATGCCGGGCCGACCCGCGGCGGAGGTGCAGTTTGTCATTAAGGGCCCCACATACACAGATTCGCTGGTCATTCTTCTTCACAGAGTGGAAGGGCACTGAGTTTTTCAATGTCCGTGCCTCAAAGCTCCGGTGCCCTCTATGAGAAGGGAAAGCAAACCACTAAAGCATGTACTGACACCTAGCGTAGCAAGAAGAAAACTAAGAAACCGCGCAATATCGTAGAGTTTCATACAGTAATTACTAGAGGGAACTTTGGCACTACCGTCTACAGGAGCTGCAATCGGAGCGGTTCAACCAGCATGGGAATTATGGGAAGTACATAGATTTACCTATACATCGTCCTTCTGGCTTCAGGCGGCTTCGTAACTTTGTAAACGTGTTATTGTCAACAAAGTACTGTGTAATAAATAATTAAATAAACATTATTAATGCTTTCCGACACAAGATTCGAACGCAGGACAGAAGCCCAACATTGAAACCATTACGCCACGGACGCGTGCATCGACAAGCGGCACAGAACGCCCTTATGGATTTCTCGCGGGCAAGTCAGCTCGTTGAGACGCTTGGCGCGTTTCAATTTGGCCATCTCGACAGGGTGAACTGCTGCAATTTGCGGTTGTGTGTGTTCGCAGTGAATGTGTCTGCAGTTGCGTTTATGCCGAACAGTGTATATCATAGCGAGCACAAAGCCATTGTGACCATCGTTACTAAGTGACAATGAGTGATGCAGTAAGTTTACCACATGTTTTCTTATCACGACATATACAGCTCCGCTGGTGATCCACCTTCGCAGGGTGGACTGGCCTTGAATTGTTATTCCGAACTAGGAAAAGGATCTTTACACCATTTAAAGAATGATCTCGCCGGCTTAAAATGAAACTTTAAAGACATGTGTTTTATGGAAACCTTAAGCGTGTTAGATTATTTTGTTATAACCGTTAGTTAGTTTAAGCCGCTATATTACAAAAAGAATATTACTTATGGAAGGCGTTATGAATACCTGCCGAGCATGAAACTCGCTGACTCGCAACGTTTCGCATATGGAGCAGAATAGTTGAAATAAGAAATTACTTGGTCAAGACAGTAATGAAACAACACAAAAAATGAGAGCGAAATCAGACTTGCTAGGGCAATAACGTGTGTGACACTGGCCTTAAGTTGCACTGCGTGGGTCGGGATTCCGTGCGAACATTGAGTAGACACTCTTTTAGTAATTACAAGCGGATAAACTCTTAACTGCAGTACAGTTTCTTCTAATATGCAACTATCTTTTTGTGTTAGTGTTTTCGAGAGATCTCTTTCTTTCTATCGCTAGTGCATAAACGTTTATCTCTCTCTCTATTTTTTTTTCGGAGATATTGGAGTCAGTCACTTAGTCGTAGCTGGCAACAAGGTACATCCTGTCATTTCTTGCGCCACCTTTTTTAAATAGCTGCTTTCCCCAGTAACTTTGTTGCTCAAGGGCATGGTTTCTTGCTGCAAATTAAGAAACACACAAAAGGAAGAAACATAGACGACTGCCGCCCGTGCGTCGTCTATGTTCTTGCCTTTTGAGTGTCTCTTAATTTGCGCAAAAAAAAAAAAGAAGGCACGTCCTTCAGCAAACACCAACTAGGCCAACAGTTCTGCTGAATTTTTGTTGTTGAATGTGAACCAACTCACCCGCCAAATATTTTTCTGTGCTCTGTGAAGTACTGTCGTATGGAACCGTTATTCCTATTCTGTTCGTATGGATCGATGGCTCACATTTGTATGTATGCATAATACAATAGTCTAGCGCACTAAAGGAAAATCTGGTGCTCCATCACGAAACATTAACCAGATTTTCATTGACTGCTACCCTTTCGAATACAGACTGCCCTTGTCGAAACACTGGCTCAAATTCTTCGCTCACTGTTTAGCATTTCGTCTTCTTTTCCGTGCTCCACCCGCCCCCTTTCTTATTCAGAAATTACTATGACAGGCATACGTTATGGTATAAGAGGAGTGTCAGTAAACGCAAATCTACTATAGTAGTAATAATCGAGAGGTTATATGCAGCGATAGGTCTGGTTTATGTGTGCTGGGGGAGCAGCCAGCCTTGTGTTCAACTCGAAGAGAAAATTCATCTTGAAGCATTGGTTCGGGTCTGAGGCTGCTCGTTGTCGCCCAGTGTTACCAAATACTCAAATGCTTCTATTATTTGGTTGTTGTTTTTTTGTGGGTGTGGCGGTGGTAGTAGTATTTCAAATTGCAGGTGAACCTCGAGGGCTGGGAACTGGTGGGCGCCGGTGCAAACGCCATGGTGGCCAGCCTGACAGATCACGGAGCTTCGCCTGAAATGGTCAACCTGCTTCTGGGAATTAGAGGCTACAGCGAGCCGCTCGTGGAGGCGGCCAAACCGTTTGTGTGCGTTTACTCGCTCCTTAGACCCGGGTTTCGACCGGAGGTGTTTAACCGCAGGTCGGTGCGTGTTGACGAATAAGTTGAAAATGTGCGCAGATTGTGTGTGCTCCCACAGACGTCTTCCGAGGGAGGAAGGCGGGAAGAAGGGGGAACGTAGGAGGATTAAGCCAAGTGCGAATCTGAACACCAGTGGACGTGGCGGCAAATAAACTGGGCGAAGCATGGATGTTGTGACGTGGCACTCGCAGTGTACAGCTGCACGTAAAGGTGTTTTGTCGTTTTTACAGCCCTAAACTTCCGCTGCAATATGTCACGCAGTTGCGGCGAATTTTCTTGGTTAAATTCATGGACTCGCTATTCTGCCAAGAGCAGAATTTGAAACGTTAGGGGGACATCTAGCCATTGGTGCGAGCGTAAGACAATAAGCGAAATTTTAAAACAGACGCAAGCTAGTCCATGATTAGGAGGAAACGCAGTAAAGCGATGTTCCAGTTTAGGAAAGAAGGACCAAGTGCAGTTTAGATTTCTATAAGCATATATATTTGCTGCGTACAGCGGAATATGAGTAGTTATTCAGAGCGACACGATCGACACAATAGGAAGTGAAACGAAACAGAACTGCTGCATTTGCACTATAACGGATAAGCATGTTCATGAGTATCGATCATGATTTGCTGTGCAAGTCACGATAACTGAGCAGCGTTAGAAGAAGTCAATCTACTACAACGGACTTTATAAAATTTCAATAACGATGACAGGTTGCCGCACATGATTCTCGGACAGTGATGGTCTAGCACTTGGCACAGTGCGACACTCTTATCCTAGCATACTGGATGCTGTGGTAGGAGCATGAGGTTACTATTGTAAGCTTTGAATTAAGCCCGGATTATACCGGGTGTTCAAAATTAATCTTTATGATTTTCTTTAATTTAGCCACTGGGAGAGAAGTGAAGAACACCTGTGCAGATAAGGTATGGGGAGACAAAGAGATGATTATCGCTGTCAGCAGCCGACTTGACTCAAATTTATTAATTATTATTTTGTTGACTGCAGTAAGTGGGTATGTTTGTAATGAAAAGTTAGAGGCAGTCGTGTTTCCACAGAGCACCAGTTATACGAATTCTTCTAGCGTGTCTGCGCTCCGAGATATCCGACTCCAAATTTTAATTGTTCGCATGATTACGCGTTAAGGGAGTGAGGACCGGCTCAAAGCTCTTCCCTGATGTGATGCTGCTGTTGCGTGCGGCGTTTTGTCTGACAACAGGGCGGAGGCATAGCCTAGGCAGAGATGATAACTGTTCCCCTTCCCCTATCGGCTGGCGAAATGAAGATATGACTGCGCGGTGCGCCATGCACTTGTTGCTCTTCATTTCAATAAAACTTACAGTGCCTGGAAATCGGCAGTCACGTTATTTGCGTAGCCCAGGCAAGGACCATGCACGCTCGTCTAGTCACCCATACGCATGCGCACTGCCCTCCGGCTTCTCCGCTCACGCCATTATCTCGGCATGGCAGCTGCCGCCATCGTTACAGGCTGCGCGGTCGCGTGTTACGACAGCGGTTCCGGATTCTTCGATTTTTTATTTCGTCAGCCGAGAAGGGAAGGGATACAATCATCATCTTTGCGAATTCCTCCGCCCCGTTGCCAGACTAGCACGAATTTTTCACATGCGAAGCTTTTCTTTCGAGGAACCGTATGGGTTTCCTTTGTAGCAAGTGCTACGATTGGGTGATGACTCATTTTCCCTTGATTAATAACTTCTATCCACCTTGCCGGTTTCCGCAGAACTGTTACGCAAAATTCTTCCTTTGCATCGAGTTGTTGACAAATTCCACTTCGCCCTGCCATCTGGAAACCGCCTGGTTAGCTCAGATAACAGAGTGGCTGCCCCGGAAAGGCGGTTGTTCCGGGTTCGAGTCCCGGACCAGGACGAATATTTCTTAGACTTCGAGGCTTTCTTTCCAGGAACACTTATGGGCTTCCATTGTAGCAATTGGTGCGATTGGGTGGATGCCTCATTTTCCCTTGACTAATTACTTCTCTCCACCTTGCGGGTTTCCGCAGAACTATTACGTCAGAAACACGACTGCCTCTAACTTTTAAATATAATCCATCGCCTCCTCTATTTTTTTCAATGCCGGCCAGATGTGGCCGATGCGACTGTTCAGCACCTTCTCCTTATTGTCCTTTCCCACTCTCCCCCGTCGGCTAGCGTTCGCGCCTGCTTCGCGGTCGTGGGTGAGAGCATCATCTGGGTGGCGCCTCACGGCGGAAGTTGTAGGAAGACTGACAGACGCGTGATAACCTGGCACCTGACAGGCGCAGGGACTGAGCGTCTTCCGCTTCTCATCGGTAACGGTAGCGACGCGCGTTCAGACGCCCGCGTTACGCAAGCAGGCGTACCTAATTAGTCGGGATGGATTGGGTGGCAGTTATGAGCTTCCTCTTTAGAACAGGAGGGTGGGTTGCGCCACCAAGCTCTTGCTACTATACTGCCGAATGTCCTACCTAGGTTAAAACAGAAAAAAAAAGGAAAAGAAGAAACCTGCGATGAATTCCCATAACCAAATTTTCTGACCCGTATTGTGGGCTTTGTTTTTGTACGCCGCCGACGTTTGTCGTTTCCCTACTTTTCTTCGGCCAATCTTCCAACCGCCTCTTACTAATCTCTATTGTGGACATGTTTACTTTTCCGTCCCCTGCTCTCGCTGAACCCAAGGGCTTCAGGAGCCTAGTGGTGCCAAAATCGGCGGCTGGGGAAATATCTTCACATTCTAATAAGACATGCTCCATCGTTTCGCTAGTTTTACCGCAGCAAACACACATGCTTCTTCTTTTTTATATCTCGCTTTATAGGTGCGTGCTCTAAGGCATCCTGATCTCGCTTCGAAAACTAATGAGCTTCCCTTTGAGTTATCATAAATTGTTTCTTTGCTGATTTCGCTTTTTCCGCTTAAGTAGTTACTCATGGCAGGTTTCTTTTCCATTGCCGCCACCCATGAGATTATTTCAGCCTCTCTGACTTTCCGCTTGGCGTTCTTTGTTGCTGTGTTGCTCACCCTACAAGCCGTACACTTGCTGGTAAGCTTCCTAGTTCTTTTCCTCCACTGTGATTGAATGCTTTTCCTGTACAAATACCTCAACACTCTGCCAGCCCCATTTACTTTCTTCAATATTATTCAGTCGTTCTTCATAATCAACTTTACTGTGAGCTTCCCTCACTTCAAAACTTGTCCAGCCCATATCATAGTCTTCCCACGAGTGCCCCATGCGAGGCGTCCCACTGACCTTTGGTTGCCATCGAATCCTGATTGTATTCCTTATTTAAAGCAAACAGAATTCCCAAAAATAAGTTCTGGAACCATTACATCTTTCCACATATCCCGGAGCACCTCGTAGCTATTGTATCCAAATAGCGCTATGTCCTTCCATTATAGCTGCATTTCTCTTCCCCTTTGCTGCTATTGTTTTTTCCTCTGTTTTTATATATGTGTTGCCTTCGTTTATCCATATACCAAGTTCACTAAGGTGACTGTTTGGGCATGTTGGTAGGCCATGAATGCAGCTTCTTGCGCACCAGATGAGGACGAAGAAGAAAATGTAAAGGAATGGAAAAGAAATGGAAAGAACAAGGCCAAAGTAAAAGTGGTTTCTCCCGCTCCCGATAAATTGCAATCTTTGTGCAGATTGGCCAGTGCGTGTGCACCCAAAGAGCCTGCTTGCAAAAAGAAACATCAGTCAAAGCTCGTTGAATGTGGAGAATGAAAAATTTATAATTTGCCTTTGAACTGTGGGTGTAACTAGGCTGGTCACAGCGGACGATGCCTTAATGACAGGTTACAGGAGCATCGCTACAATGTGGTGGAAATGAGAGGGGGGCTTTTGCATGTCCACTGTAGAAATTTGTACGCGTAATCAGGCAGGCGCCACAAATATGGTCACGTGTAAACCGGTATATAGTGCATGCTCAATCGTCAGCAGAAATCGTAATCTATTAACCCGGGAAATCACCGAAGCGGAATTGATTGACAGGCGTGGTGACACCTGTGTGTCGAAACCGACCATCGCCCTTTCCAGCAAGGAGCTATCCTTCTTGCGCAGAGATAGGTATTTTCTGCGGGTGGCGCACACGTGATGTGCAACAGATTCTGCTATATATGTGGGCACTTGCTTCAAATGAAATGTTGTAAGTCAGCGCTCGCGTGTCTCAGCCTCTTTTTCGACCACGTCTGGTGCGCGAAAAGCTGCATCCATATACTAAGGTATCTATATTCTTTTACCCGAAGTATTTCCTTGCCCTGTATTACCACTGTCTGTTCACTGTCTTCATTGAATACCATAACACCTGATTTTGTAACGCTATATTTCAAACCTAAATTCTCGCCATCCTGTCCACAGATATTGGCCAGACGTTGCAAAACATTTTGCTTAGTTGTTAGTTAGCAACACAATGTCGTCTGCACAAAATAAACCTGGAAGCTACTGCCCTACTACTCTACCCGCCTGTATGTCATCATCATCATCATCATCAGCCTGGGTACGCCCACTGCAGTGCAAAGGCTTCTCTCATGCTCCTCCAACTACCCCGGTCATGTGCTAATTGTGGACATGTTGTCCTTACAAACTTTTAATCTCATCCGCCCGCCTAACTTTCTGCCGCCCCCTGCTACACTTCCCTTCCCTTGGGATCCACTCCGTAACCCTTAATGACCATCGGTTATCTTCCCTCCTCATTACATGTCCTGTCCATGCGCCCCCCTCCCCCATTTCTTTTTCTTGATTTCAACTAAGATGTCATGAACTCACGTTTGTTCCCTCACCCAATCTGCTATCTGCTTATCCCTTAACGTTACACCCATCATTCTTCTTTCCATAGCTCGTTGCGTCTTCCTCAATTTAAGTAGAACCCCTTTCGTAAGCCTCCATGAACTGCCCCGTACGTGAGTACTGGTAAGACACAGCTGTTATACACTTTTCTCTTGAGGGACAATGGCAACCTGCTGTTCATGATCTGAGAATGCCTGCCAAACGCACCCCAGCCCATTCTTGAATATTCTTCTGATTATTTCAATCTCATGATCCGGATCCGCGGTCACTTCCTGCCCTAAGTAGATGTATTCCCTTACGGCTTCCAGTGCCTCGCTGCCTATTGTAAATTGCTGTTCTCTTCCAAGACCGTTAAACATTGCTTTAGTTTTCTGCAGATTAATTTTTAGACCCACCCTTCTGCTTTGCCTCTCCAGGTCAGTGAGCATGCATTGCAATTGGTCCCCCGAGTTACTAAGCAAGGCAATATCATCAGCGAATCGCAAGTTACTAAGGTATTCTCCATTAACTCTTATCCCCAATTCTTCCCAACGCAGGTCTCTGAATATCTCCTGTAAACACGCTGTGAATAGCATTGGAGAGATCGTATCTCCCTGCCTGACGCCTTTCATTATTGGGATTATGTAGCTTTCTTTATCGAGGACTATGGTTGCTGTGGACCCGCTATAAATATCCTTCAGCCTTTTTACATACGGCTCGTCTACACCCTGATTCCGTAAGGCCTCCATGACTGCTAAGGTTTCGACTGAATCAAATGCTTTCTCGTAATCAATGGAAGCTATATATAAGGGTTGGTCACATTCCGCACATTTCGTGGTCACGTGATTGATAGTGTGAATATGGCACATTGTTGAGTAGCCTTTACGAAATCCTGCCTGGTCCTTTGGTTGACAGAAGTATGTGTTCCTGATTCTATTTGCGATTACCTTAGTAAATACTTTGTAGGCAACGGACAGTAAGCTGAGGGGTGTATAATTTTTCAAGTCTTTGGCGTCCCCTTTCCAATGGATTAGGATTATGTTGGCGTTCTTCAAAGGTTCCGGTACGCTCGAGGTCATGAGGCATTGCGTATACAGGGCGGCCAGTTTTTGTAGAACAATCTGTCCACAATCCTTGATCATCCTTGAACAAATCTGCTGTTACCTGATCCTCCCCATCTGCCTTCCCCCTTTGCATAGCTACCAAGTCTTCCTTTACCTTTCCGATGTTACTTGTGGGATGTTAAATACCTCTAGACTGTTCTCTCTTCCATTATCGTCATGGGTGCCACTGCTACTGTTTAAATCTCTACAGAACTCCTCAGCCACTTGAACTATCTCATCCATATTAGTAATGATATTGCCGGCTTTGTCTCTTAACGGATATATCTGATTCTTGCCCATTCCTACTTTTTTCTTCACTGCTTTTAGGCTTCATCCGTTGCTGAGAGCATGTTCAATTCTATCCATATTATACTTCCTTATGTCAGCTGTCCTACGCTTGTTGATTACCGTGGAAAGCTTTGCCAGTTATGTTCTAGCTGTAGGATTAGAGGCTTTCATGCATTGGCGTTTCTTAATCAGATCTTTCGTCTCCTGCGATAGCTTACTGGTATCCTGTCTAACGAAGTTACTACCGACATTTATTGCACACTCCTCAATGATGCTCACAGGATTGTCGTTCATTGCTTCAACACTAAGGCCTTCTCCTGAGTTAGAGCCGAATATCGGTTCTGTAGCTTGATCCAGAATTCCTCTATTTTCCCTCTTACCGTTAACTCATTGATCGGGTTCTTATGTACCAGTTTCTTCCGTTCCCTCCTCAAGTCTAGGCTAATTCGAGTTCTTACCATCCTATGGTCGTTGCAGCGCACCTTGCTGAGCACGTCCACATCTTGTATGATGCCAGGGTTAGCGCAGAGTATGCAGTCTATTTGATTTCTAGTCTCGCCGTTCGGGCTCCTCCACGTCCACTTTCGGCTATCCCGCTTGCGGAGGAAGGTATTCATTGTCCGCATATTATTCAGTTCTGCAAACTATACTAATAACTCTTCCCTGCTATTCCTAGAATCTTTGCCATATTCCCCAGTTGACTTGTCTCCAGCCTGCTTCTTGCCTGCCCTGGCATCGAATTCGCCCATCAGTACAGCGCATTTTGTTTTGACTTTACCCATCCCCGATTCCATGTCTTCATAGACGCTTTCGACTTCCTGATCATGATGACTGGATGTAGGGGCGTAGGCCGGTACGACCTTCAATTTGTAACTCTTATTAGGCTCACAAAAAGACCAGTCACCCTCTTGTTAATGCTATAGAATTCCTGTATGTTACCAGCTATATCCTTATTAATCACTCCGCAGGGGCGTCTGCGTCAGCAGGCGTTTGGTGTGTTGCAACACCACGTACCCGAGCACACGAGGGTTGGCCCCTCCCGCGTGTAGCCGTGTGCGGCTTAGCCGTGTCAGGGGAAAGGGGGATCCTGGGGGTTGAGCCGATGCTGGGTGTTCGGACTTTTCAGGCCCCCCGGCGGAGGCAACACACCCCATTGGCTTCTGCTTCACACAGACGGCACCCCCGGACTGACCCACCCGGGGGAAATTGGCAGTCGCCTTTTCCTGTCCCCCTCTTCAATCTATTTTCTTTCCTATATTCTTTCTTTTACTGTCCTATCATCTCTTCTCTTCCATCACTTCCTAATTTCCTAGGGCGGCTAGGGTTGACCTTGTGTATGTGCCCTCCCTTGGGTATAATATATTAGGCTATAGTGGCAATGTACGGTTGGCGCCTGCAGCCTAACGCGTTAAGTTCTGCAGCGTCCCCATTTTGGGCTCCGTGGTGGGTGGCCGCCATTGCTGCCGAAAACGAACCGAAATACCATGGGAACACCCGCATTTCCCCGCCTACTTGATCGTCACGCTGAGAAGAGGGGACGCAGCGAAGACTACAGCACATGTTTCACCCGCACTAAAGAGACCTACCCGAAATACCACGTTGTGCACAGCGAGAACTCCGAAAAACAGGCCAGATTCATTTCCCCTTTCATAGTTTCAAAATCTTTAACCGAAGCCATAGGTTCAGGTTATAAAGTAACGAAAATGGCTAGCGGGGCCCTTCTCCTTGAGATCCCTCAGAAACATCAGTACGAGAAGCTTGGCACTCTTATGAAATTTGGTAACATACCAATTTCTGTTACACACCACCGAACAATGAATAGCCCACGGGGAGTCGTGTCAGAGGCAGACCTCCTAGACTTGACAGAAGCTGAACTCTTGGAAGGATGGAAAGACCAAAATGTCACTAATGTAAAACGTATTATACTTAGACGAGACAACAAGGAAATCCCCACTAAGCATCTTGTTCTAACTTTTGCATCCAGCATACTGCCAGAAACCATCGAAACAGGATATATCAGGTTAAATGTGAGACCATATATTCCAAATCCCAGACGTTGTTTCCAATGCCAGAGATTCGGCCATGGCTCGCAGAGCTGCCGTGGTCAAATAACTTGGGCAAAATGTGGAGTGCAGGGCCACCCCTCCGACAGTTGGAGTGGCACGCCTCACTGTGTAAACTGCAGTGGTAAAAATCCAGCCTTCTCACGCTCCTGTCCGAACTGGAAGAAAGAAAAAGAGATAATCACCCTTAAAGTCAAGGAAAATATTTCGTTTAAGGAAGCCCGTAAACGGTGCTCACCTTTCCACAACACACCTTGTGCTGATGCGGCGTGTCGGGGGGCAGCGTCGCAGCGGCCATTGCCAAGTGGCCAGCCCGCGAGCAGCGATCAGGTACCTTTGGCTCCTGCCCCCAGGGTGGAAGTAGGTAAGCCTACTCCATTCAACCAGCAAACAGGCCAGGCTACCCTTGGGTTGCCGGCGCCACAAGAGTTATCCGCAGCAACCTGCGCAACACGCAGCGGTCCTGCAGGACCGATAGTGGCCCCGAAGATAGGCGCAGCCGAGGCTGCCTCAACCTCCCCGGCCCCTTCCAGCGCTGGCAACAGCCGGCGCAGCCAAATTCCACAGGGAGTCCCATCGACCTCCGGGCTGGTGGGCGCAGGGGTCTTGCCTTCCGAGGTGAGACTCTCTCGAAAAAACTTCTCGCTCGCAAGAGCGCGTGTCCGGCGCCTCACAAGAGGCAATGGACACTACACCTATTCCCACGGCGCACCAAGCGCCTAAGGAGCGGCGAGGCTCCCTCGAACGCTCCAGAAAAGGCAAATCCCCGCTTACAGGGCCTCGCAAGAGCACTGTAATCTAATGCATCACTTCTGTTTCCTTATACGCAGCACCAATTTACTTTAAATATGGATACACAAATCATACAATGGAACGTCAGAGGTCTTCTGAGAAACCTTGATGATGTACAACTCATCCACCAACACAATCCAAAAGTGCTGTGTTTACAGGAAACACACCTAAAATCAAAACACAAACTTTCTGCGACAGTATATATGTTTTCGCAAAGATCGCGATGATGGTGTCGCATCATCGGGCGGTGTTGCCATTGTCATCCATAAAAGCATTGCGTGTCAACTTTTACAGCTACAAACGCCTCTTGAAGCAGTGGCGGTTCGAGCTGTTCTCCTAAACAAACTCATCACTATTAGCTCTCTTTACATACCCCCACATTACAAATTAACGAAACATGAATTCCAATTCTTTATAGATCAATTGCCAGAACTTTATGTTGTTCTGGGTGATCTCAATGTACACTGCAGCTTGTGGGGAGACTCGTATCGATGCGCGAGGTCGTCTCGTTGAACAATTCCTTTTTTCGTCCAGTGCGTGTCTGCTGAATAAGAAGGAACCCAATTATTATTGTCTCGCAAACAGAACGTTTTCTTCAATTGATCTTAGCCTAGTTTCCCCGTCAATACTGTCTGAACTCGGATGGGAAGTTAACAAGAATCCTTACGAAAGCGACCACTTCCCCATACTGCTAAAAATACCTAAAGAAAAGGAATATCCACCACAGGCTCCTAGGTGGAAGATTGATACAGCCAACTGGGAGAAATTCCGAACTCTTACTAGTATTTCATGGGATGACATGTCCTCTCTAGGAATTGATGCTGCTGTGGAGTATCTTACAGCCTTTATAATAGATGCCGCATCTAAATGTATATCAGAAATAAATGGTTTGGCATGCAAACGGCGTGTCCCGTGGTGGAATAACGAATCTAGGATCGCTCGTAAAAAACAGAACAAAGCGTGGGGGTTCCTACGCGCTTCTCGCACTGCGGATAATCTTATTAACTTTAAGAAAGTAAAGTCTCAAGGCAGGAGAACGCGCCGACAGGCCAGACGAGAGAGTTGGCAGAAGTTTTTATCGGGCATCACTTCCTACGCCCAAGCGTTCAAAGTATGGAATGGCGTAAGAAAGATAAAGATGTAACAAATCCACCCTCTGCCCTTAGTGAACGACCAAGGGACTACCATGGAGGACCAGGCGAACGCACTGGGCGAACACCTCGAACATGTATCAAGCTCCACACATTACACAAAATCAATCCTCAAATACAAACAATTAGCTGAACTTAAGACACCTGATCGTAAATGCCGCCCGGATGAAACATATAACCGTCCTTTTCATATTTCCGAGCTTAAAGCTGCATTGAGCACACGTAGAAGCTCTGCACCGGGGGTTGATAGAACCATCTATGACATGATTAAGAACTTACACGAAGACACACTAATGACACATCAGGCACTTTTCAACTCTTATCTGGGCTGCAGGATACCTCCCATCCTCATGGAAGGAAGCTATTGCTATTCCCGTCTTGAAGCTGGGCAAATACCCTTCCTTGGCGAGAAGTTATCGCCCGATAGCTCTTACAAGTTGTCTTTGTAAGCTATTTAAAAAAATGATTATTCGTAGACTAATACATTTCCTCGATCTGAACAATATGCTTGATCCCTATCAGTCTGGCGTCAGGGAAGGGCGCTCCACAACTGATCACCTTGTACGTACTGAATCAAACATCCGTGACGCATTTGTACACAAACAGTTTTTCCTTTCCATATTCCTCGATATGGAGAAGGCATACGACACAACCTGGCGCTACGGAATCTTGAGAGACCTGTCAGAAATGGGAATCACGTCCTTTTACACAAGAAACTGGTGTACCTCAAGGAGGCGTGCTCAGCTGCACGCTCTTTATCGTGAAGATGAACACGCTTCGTGCTTCATTACCACCTACCATTTTTTACTCTGTCTTTGTGGACGACATTCAAATAGCTTCCAAATCCTGTAACCTCGCAGTGTGCGAGAGACAAGTACAGCACGGCTTGAACAAGGTGTCCAAGTGGGCAGACCAAAATGGATTTAAAATCAACCCCCAAAAATGCTCTTGTGTTCTCTTTGCAAGAAAAAGAGGCCTGGTCCCGGATCCTTGCTTAAAAGTGTGTGAACAACAACAAGGAGCACAACTGTGTGGACCTATCAACAAGGAGCACAAATTCCTAGGTATTATACTTGACTATAGACTCACTTTCATTCCACACATTAAATATCTGAAAGAAAAATGTCTAAAAACAATGAACCTAATCAAACTTCTATCCCAGACTATATGTGGTAGTGACAGGAAGTGTTTAATGAATCTATACAAGAGCCTAATTCGGTCTCGATTGGATTATGGTGCCTTAATATATAACTCTGCCGCCCCGAGCGCGCTAAAGATGCTAGATCCTGTTCACCATCTAGGTATCCGCTTAGCCACTGGCGCTTTCAGAACAAGCCCGATTGAAAGCTTATATGCGGAATCAAATGAATGGTCTCTCCATCTACAGAGAACTTACATCAGTCTTACATATTTGCTGAAAATACAATCCAAACATCAACATCCATGTTTTAACACTGTTAACGATATGACGTGTTCTACACTTTTCCAGAATCGACCCTCTGTAAGACAGCCTTTCTCGCTTCGTGTGAGGGAACTTAGTCATGAAATGCAAATCCCGCTCCTCGAGCTTCGCATAATGCATCCAACCAAGTTGTTACCTTGGGAGTGGCAGGTCGTAGAATGTGACATATCCTTTTTTGAAGCAACAAAACACGCACCAGAGATCGAAATCCGAATGCATTTCCTAGAACTCCAGCACAAGCACTCCTGTGCAGAGTCCTACACAGACGCTTCGAAGTCAAATGTCGGGGTGTCCTATGCTGCTGTCGGCCCATCCTTCTCAGAATCCGATGTACTGCATACGGCAACAAGTATCTTTACGGCCGAGGCCTACGCATTACTGTCTACTGTGAACCATATAAGAAAATCAAAACTTCCAAAAGCAGCGATTTATACAGACTCCCTAAGCGTCGTGAAGGCCTTGATGTTAATCTATACACACAAAAACCCTGTACTTAATGAACTCTACACCGTCCTGTGTAAAGCGTACATATCTAACCAGCGTATCATTATATGCTGGGTGCCTGGCCATAGGAGCATTGAGGGTAACGTTCTGGCGGACGTGATGGCCACGTCAATCGCATCGCAAGCTGTTAACCTTACCGCTGAGGTGCCTGTCACCTATCTGAGGCCTTTCTTGCGGAGGAGGCTGCGAGATCACTGGCAACACATGTGGGACGCGGAAACGGATAATAAGCTCCACCTGATAAAGTCACAGTTAGGATTCTGGTACTCGAATACAAAATCGCTCCGAACAGATGTCCTATTATGTCGTCTAAGAATAGGACACACATTTGGCACCCATAACTTTCTACTCACCGGAAGTGAGCCTCCAACCTGTGGTAGATGCGGGGAGAGGCTGACCGTACTCCACGTCCTCTTGGAGTGTCGGGACGCCGAATCTGAGAGAAAGAGACATTTTTCCTTAGCATACCGACAGCACATTCCTTTTCATCCTGCAATGTTTCTTGGTCCAGAACCGCTTTTTAATACAGACACAGTCCTAGGTTTCCTTAGAGATGTGGTCTTACATGTTATTAGTCCCATGCATTCGTAGCGCCTCCTCTCTCCAGAGGATGCCACTGCGATAATTGTTTTGCATAGCACATGCCTCCAGGCCCTTGTGTTTCAATGGCTCTAAGGAGGCAGTAGTGCTCTAGCATTTCTTATAATCTGATATATTCTACCTATATATCGTATCATTCTTTTTAAATGCATCTACATGTTCATAGTACAAGTCATACGTCATCGCCATAATATTATTATACAGATTTTACGCATTTTAGAGCGTATATATTAAGGCCCCTTTACAGCCACGTCACACCAACTTCATAGTAATTATAATTACACTGCAAACTCATTACCACAGACATGGCGCTCTTTGGCCATACCTGGCCCTCGCGCCATAAAACCTCAAACATCATCATCATCCTTATTAATCTGGAATCCGGCTCCTAGTTATCGTCTCTCCGCTAAGCCCCGGTAGCACAGGACGTGCCCGCTTTTTAGCGCTGTATATGCTTATTTTGTCCTCCTAGCCTCCCTGAGCCCTATTATATCCCATTTACTGCCCGCTAATTCTTCCACTAGCACTGCTAGACTCGCCTCACTAGATAACGTTCTAGGGTTAAACGTTGCCAGGTTCAGATTCCAATGGCGGCCTGTCCGGACCCAGAAATTCTTAGCACCCACTGCTCCTTCACAGGTCTGACCGCCGCCGTGGTCAGTTGCTTCGCAGCTGTTAGGGAATGAGGGCCGGGGTTTGATTGTTCTATTCATATAGGAGGTTGTGGCCAAGTACTGCACCAGGCTGGCCAATCCTGCTCTGGTGAGGGAGTGCTTTACCGGTTCTGGTCACCGGGATCCGGCCGCACTCCAGGCCTGTTTATGCAATTTTATCAACACGCAGATTTTTTTTTTTAATCAGGTGGAAAATTGCGCGGCACCGCCATTCAAACCACGGTCCTGCTGCATACGAGGCGGATGCTCTACCTCTACGCCACCGCTGCGCCTATATGTATGAGAGATTAAACCCGATATTACTTCCTTCTAGCGCCCTCTCCATCCTCATCATGTACATCATAAACAGCAATCGGGATAAAGGGCAACCCTGCCTCAGTCCTTTGTTCATATCAACTTTCTTCTCGCTTCTCATCGCCTTTCCATTCAGCGCAAACGGTATTTTTTATGCAAATCTCTCTCAAAATTTGTAGACAATCGTCGCCTAAGCCTTCCCCTTCAAGCATATCCCACAATATGTTGCGGTCTACGTTGCCATGCGATCCTGTAATGTCAAAAAAGGCCACATATAACGGTCTGCTTTCTACTCTTGATATTTCAATACACTGAGTAAGAACAAATAAGTTATTATCCAAACGCCTACCTATTCTGAAGGCATTCTGATGTTCTCCCAAAATGCCTTTATTCTCTGCCCATGCTTGCAGCTTTAATTTGATTGCCTGCATTGCTATCCTGTATATTACCGATGTGATGGTCAACGGTCTGTACGAGTGAATTTTATCTTTCTCCCACTTTATAAATTAAATTCCTTCCACATTGTCGCCAACTGTCTGGTATTAGTCTATCTTTTAAAGTTTTTTCCACTGCTTTCACCAGAGCTTCCTTACCGTTTGGTCCTAGTTCATTAATCAGCCAAACGGGAACCTTGTCTGCCCCTGTAGCTGTGCGCTTAGGAATTTTCTTTTCGGCTTTCTTCCTCTTTAAATTTGTCAGCACCAGCTCCTTCTCCATCTGGTTCCCTTTCATGCTCTTTTTTTTTTTTCAAGTACAACCTCGTAATTGCCTTGGAAAGATATGGCTTTATTTTTCGAATGTAATTTAATGCCGCTTCCCCTTGAAGTTTATTTCCACCTTTGTCTAGGATATGCTGTTGTGTTGTTGTCTCCCTGCCTAATTATTATATGTGGTTCCAAAATATTCTAGGTGCGGCCTTCTTTTTCTCATGTATTTCTGTCGTACGTAGTCGTACCATCTGGGTAGCGTAGCATCGCGGCAGCTCACTGAACAAATACCTGTGTCACACGGGGTGCACATTTGGAAGGCCTTCCAGTCGACGGCCTTCGAAACGCCACAACTCAATCGACTCAAAGGAGTTGTCGCGCTGCTACACGGCGCTTTTGGAAGGCCGTTGAGCGGTTCAGGCGTTTCTCGCAA
This sequence comes from Dermacentor variabilis, assembly GCF_050947875.1. Lineage (NCBI taxonomy): Eukaryota > Metazoa > Arthropoda > Arachnida > Ixodida > Ixodidae > Dermacentor > Dermacentor variabilis. The sequence continues at coordinate 132,440,306 of NC_134570.1, read as the reverse complement.
AATTGTGGCGCTGCGCATCTTTATTTTCGTTTTCATGTCATGAAAGGTTAGACAACAATAAAACCACTTAAAAGCACAATATTTTTTAATGTTTGTTTGTACGTTAAAAAATTGTTTATACATTGTCATACATATATGTTTAGTTTTTAAGTTGTTGAGTAGCGAAACTGCGGCGAAGTTTGCGCCGCTCGATGCGTCTGCCGTTTTGTTGTGTGTTTACATATTTCAAACTTCAAAGTGCGCTGTTACGGCGCTCTTGCTCTGCCGCTATGGGTGACAGAGAGACAGATGCTCAAAATGACAAGGCTGCTATGATATTCTATATGGGTGCGATTATGCAGCTTGATGCCGGGATTGAGGCTGCGAAAGCGGAAGCGGACGCCATCGAGGAAGAGCTGCTGATCGTCAACAATTTGATGATGACAATAGACTCGGTGACCGAACGAAGCGTGAACAAAGATAGACGCTCGTTCTCTCGCCGGACGAGGTGGTTTGAGGATACTGTGCCTTTGCCAAAAATCAAAAAGCAAGAAAGTACACAGGCAAAAAAAAAAGAATGCAGAGAGCAAAATGGCGGTGATATGACGGCAGCCGGCAGCACATGGAGTAGAGGGAGAGTGTACTAAACATGGAGGAAGAAATGAACACAAGCACGTCGCTGTTGTCAAGAATATGTGCAGTTCGCACATATCAAGTGGCAAAAATACTTTATTGAATAATTAATAGCATTCATATATGGTATTTTTAGAGCATTTCGGTTTGATGTGTTCTTTCTAACCGTGAGTACGAGCACACTGTGAACGAGCGGGCATGTTCGCGCTGTTTCCGCTTCCGTTGCTCAAAGGCCATCGAGATTTCGATAGAGTTGTAAGGTGCTCCGTTGACTCGATATACTATTGACTCGGCCGCCTTCGAATCTGCCCGTGTCGAACTTAACCTTTGAGTCAACTGACTAACGGTTGGAAGGCCTTCCAAACGCCCGTATGACACAGGTATGAGGCGCTCCAACGGCTCCCGAGCAAGCGATTGCAATGACATTGAAAAAAATAGCGGAGGCGTTGATACAAACCCACTTACTACAGTCAACAAAAAGTTAATTACGCAATTTTAGTTAATCGGGCAGCTGACAGCAACAATTATCATCACACATTGTGTATCCCCTGCCACATAAATTATTTCCACAGGCGGTCTTCGCGTGTCTCCCAAGCCTAATTTTAAGAAAACTGCAAAGCTTAATTTTGGACACCCTGTATAAAGACACAAGAAAATGGCAGCATTTAAATCAGTTTTGAAAGCTACGATTGAGAACAACATTTCTCAAGTGAGATGTGAGCCCCGTTTCTAATTTCCAGCAACGACCTCTAGCGATAACACTGCTAAGCTCTATAGCAGGCCTTACAGTACAAGAGGCAGCAGCTAACTAGCATTCGATCTAGTGTAGCGTCAACGATTTTACATGATAAGGAGAAAATACCGGCTATCGCACATTCAGATGTGCTCTCGTAACAAGATATTATTGTATAGACATTTATGTGAGAACTATAGTTTATTTTCGTTTGAAGGACATGAAGGACATGAAGCACATGAAGTATGATGGCAAAAACAGTGTCTGATTTTCTTAGTAAACAGCAGACAATCCATTAAACGATGTGTCTTGTTAGAGCCCTCTTATCTGCCAAATTTTGACTATATATTGCTACCATGACCTTAGCTCATTGGATATCGCCCTTAACTGTCATACCACCCATTTTCCCATATGTAGCCGAAGAAATGGTAATGTACACATAATTGAAACGCAACTTTACCATAAGATTGAACGACCCTGCTCATTTGAAGTGGCCCATTCCTCACAAAGTGGTCTTACATACAGTTGTCCATTACGCGGAAGCAAGCATCAATTTGCGCATCGCAAGGGGACACCTGTATGGCGCAATGACAACTAAGTGTAAATTTTTGTGGGATGAAGGGGTCGTGCTGCAGGCTCAAAATTTTCCTAAGGACATATCGGCTATCAACTTCGAGACTCCCGTCGTTCAGCACTTTCTATGTGGCGCTAATTAGAATAGTTTCAAGATGAAAGATGAGTCGCAGAGTGTATAGCCACGCAAAAGCTGCATGAGCATTTTCCTCAGAACAACTCTCACGAACCGCAACCACGCACTCCGCAGTCAGTCCTGGTTTCCGGTTCGTGCCTCCCAGAGTAGTATTTAGGAAGAATTTCAAACAGTAAAACATAAAAAAAGTAAGCTGATGGCAGTAAAAAGCTCGTATTCAACTGCGCGCCAAAACAAAGACAACCTATGGGATTGTAATACCATGATTGCCCCACCCGTTCGTTGCAGGAGCCAACATGGAGAATGTTTGATTGAATCAAGATTGTTGGAAATTGGAGAATTACAAGATGGCAAATTGGGAAGGAAGTCTCGCAAGGGGCTGTATTGGGCCCTTGTGACAGGAATATACAAAAAACAAGGAGCAGCAGACATTGAATTTAAGCACTGAAAAACAAGCGTCAGTTAATATCAGGACAACGCGAGAACACTAATATAAGATTGCAGCATTTAGGAAAGGAAAACAACTGTAGAAAGAGCAATCACAAATAACATGAAAACCAAACTTAATAATTTTTTTTTAGGTTTGACGTGCCATAATTACGATCTGATTATGAGGGAACGGTAATACGTAGAGAGACGAGAAATTCTGAATTTAGCGAGAAGTAATTCAGTGTGAGGACGTATGTATTCCTGCGAACAGTAATATTTGTACCACACACACCCTATCATAGTAGTATATTACAATAAAAAAAATCCGAGGACACCTAAGCACTTTTTACGGTTTGTAAATGCGAAAGCATTAATGTCCACTAGAATGCCGCTAAGCGGTCCTTCAAGTATGAACTCCTCTAGGACAAGCGAGCGCAATGAGACGCTTGTCGCGTTTTGGTTTGGCCTTGCCTAGGCGCAGTTAGAACGCAGGCGAAACCTTGCGCTGACAAGGAATGCGTGCATAACACTTGCCTCCGAGAGCGAGGATGACGTGGCGTTGCGGCGGTGCCCTCTCCCTCCACACAACACGTGGCGCGCTGTTGCCCACATCAGGTGCTCCCTTTCGCCCGCTCCGCTCCGTCGAGGCGCTCTCGTGATGTGGCGTCGCAGCCAATGGGAATTTACTTGCCGTTTCGCTGCTACATAAGACAGACACCGGATTTTTCGCTCAATGGGCCATTTGACGCTTTCGCATCAAAAGCTACACCCGCGCCAGTGAAAGCATTTCCTATCTGCGCTAAACCAGTTCTGTCCCAACACGGTCCAGGGAACTGAGCTGCCTCTTCGAATCTATCTATGGTACTTTTCTGTACCGACTTGCAAGATTTGTATCGGACTTTTGAATCAATTAAATGTCAGACAAGCGATTTTAATTACAAAACAAGTGCAAGTTTCAACACACCCGAGTAACCATCAAGGGAATTAGAAGGGAGAAACGCGACCTTAGGAGGAAGCTTTAGCTCGGGTGCTCCTATCAAAATACATGTAAAAGGAGAATTCGTTTTTCTCGGCAGCCACTGCATTAATTTTCGCTAGTATTGTTTGATACTGCGTTGGTTCCGTTAAACTTCTGTTTGAGTCAATCGCCCCCCTTATTCAATGTTCCTGATGGAACCTGTAAGGAAACCTAAATAAACTTGACGACATTTGTTGCATTTAAAAGAAAAACTTAACTTCTAGTGACTATTGGTTTCGAATATTAATTTATGTCAATTTTTATGAAACAGCAAAACTAAAAGAATTTCAGGAAATGAATTTATCAAGCTTACAACTCTGTAACTCAGCAAGGAAAAGGTATGTCACAATTTTGTGAATTGCCTTTGATAATACAACTGAAGCGGACAAACTTGATAAGTTACGCATGAATCTCGAAAAATCCAGTAATATGGAAATACAGCTTTTGCAGAGCCCTTGTACACAACGTAACAATTTCACGTAAAATATAAATTGACATAGCAAATTTGTCCGCTTTGAAGGATCTAATGGATGCCGTTTACAGAACGGCGATATCCGTTCTTGATGCCGGGCTATTAATTTATGCGTCTATATTTTTTTCAAACTTGCGGATTATTTTAAATTCTTTTAACAAAATACAGGCCCTTAATCGAAATTCCACTTCCAACATTCACTAGAATGTAACTTCCTCTTTAAAGTGCAACGAATTCCATTAGAATCGGACCAGGGGTTATCTCAGAAAAGCGCTTTACGTTTTACATGTACTTGAAAAGGCCGCATTTGAGCTCGGCCCAAGCTAAAGCTTACTCTTAATGACGCAGCACATTCTTGTTCTGCATATGCAGGGCATACCGACCGCGCCTGGACGAGCACCGGACAAGGCGCACTTTATTTCTGTAAACACATAATCCGATCGTACCAGTGCACAGTGGTGTCTTAGCAGGGGTACTCTAAGCAATGCCTTAACAGGGATACTCTATCACAGATCGAAGAACTTCGAGTACAAACGGGTGACAAAAGTCCCCCATCGGCGGACGTTGAACGGCCCTCAAATGTGCAATGCATCTTGATGTGGCATTGATATTATTGCTTCTCAGCCATGAAAGCTTGTCGGTGTTCTGTATGAAACCGCATTTCCTTTTTCTCGTAACAGTGCCTTTTATTGATGAAGTTGTGGTAACTGATCAAGTGAAATTGAAAGAGAAGCTTCGGAGCGTCGTACGGGTTTCTTGGTGACACCCAAGAAACTGTAATGCGGTTCCGAAACGCCTAAACGTGTTATTTTAACATTCTTTGACTCATCCCAGGCACTTTGGGCTAGGTAAGTACGTAGGATCCTGTCCCAGCTCGTAACATAAAAGGAAAATCCAATAATCGAAGTGCCCGAAGGTGGTGTCGAGTCTCGACTTCGAGTGCCGTAGCCCGACCCACTAGCCGTCTGGCCACAATCACACGCATGGTTTTCCTCGTGCAAACGCCACTATAGCTCTTGGAGATGAATGGCGCGGGCATCACGTCTCATACCACTATAGATATAGCAGGTGGGCGCGCACTGGATAGCATACGGCTGCCGAGTTGCCCACTGTCTTTCCTGTGCGTGCACGAGTGGTATAGCATGTCAGTTTCTCTCCCATTCCCGCCTCGGGGCATCTAACGTTTTGAGACTCTCTGTAGAAGTGTTCCCCCATCGGGATCGGTGCGGATCGTAATGAAACAGGTCGTAATGGTTCTACGCAAAGTAAAAAAAGAAATTAATGCCGTCGCCGTCCTACTAGCGTCGTCATCGTATAGCTTCTATTTGGTAACTCTTTAAAAAAACTCCAACGGCGCGGGATGGCTAGCAACCTCCAAAAAATGCTTCGCATAAAATTGATTCCCGCAGTGCGTGGGATCTGCAGAATTGTTTAGTTTTACGTCGTTTATTTTCTTTCAATTCCGCGGCTGTGTGTACATTATGTCTTTGTCTGTTTTTTTTTTCTAGCCGGTGGCTCACCACAATGGCCGACGCCTACTGCAACTACGTGGCGGCGACCGTCTGTTTCGATATTGTGCACGAAGATCTCTCGGACGATGACGAGTGCGTCATTGATGAAGCCTGACCTGTGTGGTCTGTACAACGGGACAAACCGTTGCTCTACAATTGTTGCAGTTTTTGCATAATCCTAATCTGCTATGGTGTATGTCTTAATCTGTGTACATAAGAATTGAGCATGTTTTATTTCTATTTGGTCTTTTCTCTTTGCGTTCAAGCTCACTATTGGAATCGTGCATTTTCTTGTATTGCTATATATATTACTTATATATATTATATTAGTGATATTAGTTAGTTCTGCTATTAATCATGCTTCAGACATTTGCTATGCGCGGCGGGTCCAAATTCAGTCTTTGATTTTCTCACCTCCTTCTGTATCTACCAGAGCAAAGAAAACAAAGTAGCATAATAATTTTGATTGCCATTCTGCCGGTGCCCTAGCGAGTACGTCAGCACAGGGCAGTTTTTAAAGCGAAAGCTTTACTGGCCGCGAACTTGTGATTTCGCCGTGGCGGTGCTCCGAGGAGGCACATGACGTCACAACACGCGCCTCGCTGCGGATATTTCTCTCTCTCTCTCGCTCCCTAGTCACTAACTGCGCATGCGCCACTGGTAGCACCGAGCCACAGGTGTTCCGCCGCTGCGCAGCGCCGCACCTTTCCTCCGCCGCCGTTTGGTATGACGTCACATCGCGTTCCTCGTCGTTGCGCTCGCCTCCGCTCGCTTCGCCAGCTGCGTCGCATGCCTGATAACATGTCGGAGGATTGAAAAGGAGAGCTTGCGTGCGCCGCAACTACAGTTGAAGCGGCAGTATGGACGGCGAAAATTCTGATAAGCAGGAGGAGGCCTGCAATCGACATCGGAACGAGATGAAAAGGAAACGAATCGCCCAGAAAACAAACAGGGCGTCGAACGACTGACTAAACGCCGCAACACAGCTAGACAACCAGACTAACTTCGACTTGCAATCAAGATTAACCAAGGCTAACCATGCTATGCCTTGGCTTTCGCTACGTATATCCTGCCATAGCCGAGCTACGCCACTGCCAATTTTTTTAATGGTTTTGCATCGTTGCTGTTACTATCGTTTTTTTTTTCGGAGTGTCTTTTATGTGGAAGTAAAATTCCTCTACATGTACAGGCACGAGCCACTACTGCCTCTGCATTGAATTCTACGCCGTCCATATTGCTGCAAACGAAATATATTGAAAGACAAGAATGGTGCAAGTAAAGAGGACCACGTATGTGCTTCGAAAGTAAGGTAAAACTTGCGTGCTTTGATGATATTCAAATAAAGCGCTCGTACGAGTTGTCATGGCTCATGCGCAATGAATGTTGTTTCTATTGTGCACTGCCTCTCGTTGCGCTAGAAAAAGTTTTCAAGATGTAAATGCTAGGCACAGCATGCTTCCACACCATCTATATTTTACAATAATGTATGTACTGCCGCCAATTGAGCTGCAGTGTGCTTTGGTCTAGCTCTAATATCATCGTCCCATTAAAATTTTCATACCGTTTTGTGCATTGTTAGCTAAGTACTAGAAGTATGGACGCGCAGGCACTTAAACGGCATTTAAGCGCATTTGAGGTTGCGACGAGGCAAACGCGGTGCGAAGGCCATGATAATGCGTGCATCAAGAACGCCTCGTTCGAAAAAAAATTAGCTGCGCTTAGCTCAGCTAACCATGCATATGCAAAGCGAAAGCTTGGTTTAGCCTGGTTAAGTCGTGGTTTCACTTGGTTAACCTTTGATTTAGCTGTAATTATTATACTGAGGTATATAGCCATCGTTAAGACAGGTATGACGAATGTGCCTAGGTCGCTGGCTAGACATGACTGTGATTAGGCTTAGGTCGACACGCATCGTTCGACCGTGCAACCCCTGTTATGCCACAGGGACGGCGCAAGTGCTACACATGCAAATAGACGCCGCGAACATGCAGCGTAGAAGCACAAACGGACAGGGCTTGAACGCGGTCGTTACATTGATCTCGAGAGTGCGACGCCTGTTGCATTCCTGGACCCTCTCTAGTGAAGCAACTCGCCGGGCAATATCCGCGGGGTGGTCAGACAGCTTGGCAACGACCTCCCAACGTCTCCCGCTCCATCGCAACGCTCTAAGATTGCCCGGCCTCGCTCTCATGCATGGCTAACTCGCACGGACTAGGTGAGCGCGGCGCGTCTCTTAGCCAGGCGCGCGGCGAGTCACGTGGTTAGGTGGCGACCCAGGTGCGGAGAGCGCATGCGCCAAGACAGTGGCGGAGCTCGGCACGGGGAGTCACGTGATGCGTTGCCAAGGCTACAGTGGAGCTGCGATCAAATGAAGGTCAAACTGCTGGCAACGCCGAAACTCGCCTCGACGCGGTTAGTAAAGCTTCCGCTTTAAAAAGAAGCAGTGTTGTTGGCGTACACGTCACGTAGGCTTTTGCCTTCGATGTGGGAAAATACAGTAAAATACGGCCCTCGATATGTGCAGCGGTGGCGTAGAGGTAGAACACCCGCCTCGCGTGCAAAGAGGTCCGTGGTTTGAATCCCGGTGCCGCGCATTTATCCACCGGATTAAAAAAAAGAAAATCCGCGTGTGGATAAAATTGCATAAACAGGCCTGGAGTGTGGCCTGATCCCGGTGACCAGAACCGGTAGCGCACTCCCTCACCAGAGCAGGATTGTCCACCCTGCGGGAGCACTTGGCCACAACCTTCTATATGAACACAGCAATCAAACCCCGGCCCTCAGTCCCCAGCAGCTGTGAAGCAACTGGCCACGGCAGCGGTCAGACCTGCGACGCAGCAGAGGGTGCTGAGAATCCGTGGCTCCGGACAGGCCGCCATTGGAATATGAACCTGGCAACGTTTAACGCTAGAACGTTATTTAGTGAGGTGAGTCTAGCAGTGCTATTGGAGTTAGTTAGTTAGTTTGGGTTTAGTGGCACAGAGGCAACTAAGGCCATGCTGCGCCAGTCACAAGACAAAATAAAGAGAACCGTTATGGCAGGTAAACCTGCATTACATTATAGTTGGTGTAAATAACCAGTTTTTTCTAAAAACTCGAAGAGGTTAGGAAATGGCACTAGGGGGTCATCTGCTAGTAATAGGGTAGGGTGTAATGGGATGTGCAATTTATACAGGCTGTGTAAAAACCTCCGTCTCAGTGTATCGATGTGTGGACATGTTATTAAGATGTGCATGACTGTAAGAGCTTCATTACATTTTTCGCAAGTTGGCGGGTTTTCTTTTCGGAGAAGGAAATTGTGCGTCAGATGTGTGTGTCCAATTCGAAGTCGACACAAGATCACCTCGTAGAATCGTTGCCGGTGACTGCATGATTTCCACTCTCCAATGACAGGTTTAATTAGATGAAGCTTGTTGCTTAAACAAGTGTCCCAATCGCGTTGCCATTTTGACATCAAGGCCTTCCGAATTGCATTGACACTGTCTTTATATTGCTACGGCACAGTATGTGCGATCACGAAAGGCGAGCAGTGTGAAGACGACGACGACGATTAGAAGCTAGCGCGGGCTGTTGCCTCTTGGCCAAGCGCAGCGTATTGCCTTGTAGCCTTGTAAATATACTTGTAAATAGCTTTTCGTCGGTGTCTTCCTACGTAACATATCTGGTGGAGGTGGACGTTCCCTGTACCTCGTCACGGAGCTTCGCAGTGGACGGTACGTCGTGCCTTCCTTCATGGCTCCCGGCGACGACAACTCGACTCCGCCGGCTCCGACACCTGCTGCCACTTCGACGACCTACATCACTCTCCCCGCTCCCCGTGATCCTGGCGTATTCTCAGGCAAAGATGGGGAAGACGTCGATGACTGGATCAGCCTGTATGAACACGTCAGCCGCAATAACCGGTGGGACCCTACTATTATGCTCGCCAACGTAGTCTTTTACCTCGGTGGCACACCTCGAGTTTGGTATCGCACGCACGAAGATGAGCTGACCAGTTGGGATTCACTTAAGACACAGCTTCGAGACTTGTTCGGCAACCCCTACGGTCACCAACTTGCCGCGCAGCAGGCGCTTTCCGGCCGTGTGCAGACGTCAACAGAGCCCTATGTCACGTACATTCAGGACGTCTTGGCTCTGTGCCGCAAAGTTGACACCCACATGACTGAGTCAGACAAGGTTTCCCACATCCTCAAAGGCATTGCCGATGACGCCTTCAACTTGCTCGTGTGCAACAACGTAGCGACGGTGGATGCTGTTATAAAAGAGTGCCGCCGCTTGGAACTCGCCAAAAGCCGACGTATTGACCCGAAGTTTGCCCGTCTGCCGAACACCCCAGCGACATCTTCCTGTGCCGACGCTCCTCGTCCCAACAACACTGCTGATGTTACCAGGATCGTCCGGCGTGAGATCGAGGCCGCCTATCCGGCTGCCTTCGACTCCAGTCCCACCAACACATCTGCAGTCACGGTCTCACTGATCCAGGCAGTTGTCCGCCAGGAGTTCGAAAACATGGGTCTTCACACCATCTGCTCGGCCCATCGCCCTGATACCCGCCCGGCTTCTTCCATTCCGCCCCGTCCCGCATCTTCTTACCCACCACGTTTCCGCAACCCATCTGAATGGCGCACTGCTGACGACAAGCCCATTTGTTTCTACTGCCATCGAATCGGGCACATTTCTCGGCACTGTCGCAGTCGCTGGAGTTCCCCGATCCGATCTACTTACACTGCCTACTCTCGCTCCCCAGGTGGCCTTTCTCGTCCCTATGCCGCACCTTCCGATAATGCCGCCACTGATTCTCCTGCAACGAACCGCCCCTATTCTCGTTCGCCTTCGCCCCAACGACGACAATCTCGCTCTCCCCAGCCCCGTCGCTCCTATTCGCCAACTCCCTTCGGACGCCGCTCCCAGCCGGAAAACTAGACGATGCAGCGCCTCGAGGTGACGCTGCATTGCTCCCTACGCCGCCAAATCCTCTACTGACCTTGCCCACTCATCTGAACCTTCTTGACGTGCAAGTCGACGGTGTTTCTGTGTCTGCACTCATAGACACTGGGGCGCATTTGTCCGTCATGAGCGCTGACCTTCGTAACCGGCTCAAGAAAATTATCACGCCCGCCACGACGCCTGTTGTCCGTGTCGCCGATGGCGGAACAGCCCCCGTTATTGGTATGTGTACCGCCCGCGTCTCCTTCGCCGATCGCTCAACAATCGTGCTATTCACAGTCATCGCCCACTGTCCCCACGACATCATCCTCGGCTTAGACTTCCTCTCCGCACATTCTGCTCTCATCGATTGTTCCGCCAGTACTCTCCGCCTTGACCTGCCTGTTCTCGATCCTGCTGAACCACCCCTAGTCGCCTCAGTTCCGCCGACTTCGTTCGCTTGCCACCTTCGGCACTGACCTACGTTGACCTAGTGTCATCCCCACCAGTCCCCGACGGTCACTACATCGCGGCTCCTATGCAAGACGTCCTCCTTACACACGGGATCACAGTACCTCATACAGTTTTATCTATTACGGCGAATTGCGTCTGCCTGCCAGTGGTCAACTTTGGCTTGACGACACAAGTGCTGCCACGTGGGATGTCTCTGGCCCACCTTTGCTCATTCGAGGATCACTCAGTAGCATCCATTGCAGTTGACGACACTTCATCCGATACTCCTCTACCATCGCAGTCGGCAAATTGTACCATCGCTGACTTCCAGAAAATGATTGCCCCCGACTTGCCGTCCGAGCACGCTCGTGAACTCTACCGCGTTCTGTTTTCCTACCACGATATTTTTGACTTTAACGATCGTCCTTTGGCCCAAACTACAGCTGTCAAACATCGCATTAATACCGGGGATGCCCCTCCTATTCATCGCCGCCCGTATCGAGTGTCACCAGCTGAGCGTCAAATTATTCACGCAGACGTTCGCAAAATGCTTGCCAAGAACATTATTGAACCATCACATAGTCCATGGGCGTCACCTGTAGTACTGGTCAAAAAGAAGGATGGCTCATGGCGCTTTTGCGTGGATTATCGGCACCTTAATAGGGTTACCAAAAAGGACGTGTATCCCCTACCTCGGATTGATGACGCCCTTGACTGCCTCCACGGTGCTCGCTATTTCTCCTCTATTGACCTTCGCTCCGGCTACTGGCAGATTGCCGTGGACGATCTCGACCGCGAGAAGACTGCTTTTGTCACACCCGACGGTCTTTATCAATTCAAAGTGATGCCGTTCGGTCTATGTAACGCCCCTGCCACTTTTGAACGCATGATGGACTCCCTTCTTCACGGATTCAAATGGTGCACGTGCCTGTGCTACCTGGACGACGTTATCGTATTCTCCCCAACGTTCGCTACGCACCTCGAGCGCCTCTCAGCAGTCCTGGAAGTTTTTCGTCGAGCCGGTCTGCAACTCAACGCATCCAAGTGCCAATTCGGCCGTCGCCAGATTACCGTCCTTGGACATCTCGTTGACGCGAACGGAGTGCAACCGGACCCAGGCAAGATCCATGCTGTTGCGCACTTCCCTGTTCCGAAGTGTGTCAAGGATGTGCGCAGCTTCATCGGCCTTTGTTCGTACTTCCGCCGTTTCGTGAGAAATTTCGCCGCCATAGCACGACCACTAACCGAGCTTTTGAGAAAAGACGCCCCTTTCCAGTGGGGCGATAACGAGGCCTCTGCATTCTCACATCTAATCGACATTCTCACAACGCCTCCCGTTCTGGCCCATTTCGATCCTTCTGCGCCTACCGAAGTCCGTACTGATGCCAGCGGTCACGGAATTGGCGCGGTACTGGCACAACGTCAGCGTGGCCACGACGGGGTTATCGCTTACGCCAGCAGGCTCCTCTCACCCGCGGAGCGCAACTATTCCATCACTGAGCGTGAGTGTCTGGCCCTAGTTTGGGCGGTTGCGAAATTCCGCCCATACTTATATGGCCGATCCTTTTCCGTTGTCACAGACCATCACGCGCTTTGCTGGTTATGCTCACTGAAAGATCCTACAGGCAGACTTGGTCGCTGGGCCTTACGCCTCCAAGAATATTCGTATACTCTCACCTATAAATCTGGCCGACTACACAAGGACGCTGACTGCCTGTCTCGCTACCCGGTCGACGAGCCTGACGACGCCGACAGTAGTAGCGCCAACGGCATTTTCTCTGTGTCTGCCTTCGCTAACATCGCCGATGAGCAGTACCGAGACCTATCGCTGCGAGCACTTATCGAGCGTCTGCGTTCTACACCTACCGACGCATCCGTTCGCCGATATGTCCTCCAGGGCGGCATTCTGTATCGAAGGAACTTCCTCCCTGACGGCTCTGACCTTCTTCTTGTCGTGCCAAAACAACTACGACAGACTGTGCTCTTTGAGATGCATGACGCACCCACTGCAGGACATCTTGGGGTAACCCGCACGTACGACCGCGTCCGCCGCCGCTTCTATTGGCCTGGTCTCGCTCGCTCCGTTCGACGTTATGTTGCTGCCTGTGATCCCTGCCAGCGTCGGAAAACACATCAGGTGCTACCTGCCGGTTATCTCCAGCCGATCACCATCCCTGTGGAACCGTTCTTTCGTGTTGGATTAGACCTGCTCGGTCCCTTTCCCACGTCATCCTCTGGGAACAAATGGGTAGCCGTCGCGACTGATTACGCCACCCGATACGCTATCACTCGGGCGCTCCCTACCAGTTGCGCCACTGACGTCGCGGACTTTCTCTTGCGTGACATTATCTTTCTTCATGGCGCCCCGCGACAGCTCCTTACTGACCGTGGTCGAAACTTTCTCTCGAAAGTTATCGCTGACATTGTGCGTTCCTGCTCCATTCAACACAAACTGACTACCTCATACCATCCTCAAACCAATGGCCTGACAGAGCGGTTAAACCGTACTCTTACCGATATGCTGGCCAAGTACGTTTCCAAGGACCACCACGACTGGGACATTGCCCTTCCTTACGTAACATTTGCGTACAATTCTTCCCGGCACGACAGCGCTGGATTTTCTCCCTTTTATCTACTGTACGGTCGCGAACCTACCTTGCCCTTAGACACGGCACTTCCTCCTGCTTCGGTCTCAACAAGCGAGTATGCGCGCGACGCCATCGCCCTCGCCGACCATGCACGCCAGCTTGCCCGTGCTCGACTGACGGCCTCACAAACCACTCAGCAGTGCCAGTACGACGCCCGCCATCGTGACGTACAGTTTTCGCCTGGTGCGCTCGTGCTCCTGTGGTCGCCCACTCGTCACGTCGGACTTTCAGAGAAGCTCCTTTCGCGATACACAGGGCCCTACCGCGTGCTGCGCCAGGTGACGCCTGTGACTTACGAAATTGCTCCTGTGGGTTCACCCTCGTCCACTCCTCTGGCATCTAGTGATGTCGTACACGTCAGTAGGCTCAAGGCCTACTCCACTGCTTCCGAGTCCGATCTTTAGTCGCTCCGGGACGGCGCTTTTGCCGCCGGGGGTAGTGCTACGGCACAGTATGTGCGATCACGAAAGGCGAGCAGTGTGAAGACGACGACGACGATTAGAAGCTAGCGCGGGCTGTTGCCTCTTGGCCAAGCGCAGCGTATTGCCTTGTAGCCTTGTAAATATACTTGTAAATAGCTTTTCGTCGGTGTCTTCCTACGTAACAATATGGAAGTGCTGTATTTTGAATGTTTTTGTACGCTGCCATTGATGCGCATCTATCCGCCGCTTCGTTACCCAATATTCCAACATGGCTTGGTACCCAGCATAATTTAATTGATCTGCCATATTTGTTTGACGTTAATGCATTCAAAATATCGCCTAACAAGGGTTCACTTTGGAATTTCATGTGTAGAGCCTTCAGTACGCTTAATGAATCTGTGTATATGACAGTGTTTTCAAGTTTGTCAGCAATGATCTTTTGAACTACCGTCCATATCGCATACACTTCGGCTGTGTAGACAGAGGCATGCTGAGGTAATCGAATACATGTTTCCCAATTTTCTGTTACAGCCCCTACACCCACGTGTTTTTCCGTTTTAGAGCCATCAGTATAAAATTCTATGTAGTTTATATACTTGTCTTGAAGAGAGCGGAAATCTTGTATAATGTGTTGATGTGGTGTGTCTCTTTTCTTTAGATGTGTTAGTGTCCAATCACATAACGCTGTGAAATCACACCACGGGGGTAAACGTTCTGGCTTTCTGGCAACCTGGAGGACTTCCCGAGGGATGTCATAATCCCGACAGTATTCCTCGTATCGCAAGATAAGCGGCCTAATCATGTTTGGTTTATTTGTGTAATGTAAGCGTGAGCTGCACTTTGTGACGATGTTGTAGCATATGTGTTGTGGTGAGGATCGGATTCTGAGTATGTAGGAAAAAGTTAGTAGCGCTCTGCGATGCTGTAAAGGAGGTTCATTACATTCAACATGTAAGCTCTGTATAGGTGATGTTCTGTAAGCACCGCATGCTAGTCGTAGTCCTAAGTTGTGGACTGGATCAAGTCGTCGGACGTAAGATAGTCTGGCTGAACCATATGTAATGCTACCATAGTCTAATATGCTACGCACCAAAGTGCGGTAGATGTGTAGCAGGCATTTACGGTCAGAGCCCCACCGTTTCCGGGAGAGGATTTTTAGAATGTTAAGTGCATTGTTCGCTTTGATTTTAATACTATTGATGTGTGCGAGAAAGTTCAACTTTTTATCAAACAGAACACCCAGAAACTTGTGTTCTTGTTTCACGGGTAGTGTGGCATCCTGTAGTTTAAGGATGGGATCTGGTTGTAGGCCTCTTTTTTGTGTGAAGACAACACTAATCGTTTTTTCACTTGAGAAGCGAAAGCCGTTTTCAGATGCCCACTGCGTTAGTTTGTTTAGTGTAATTTGAATTTGTCGTTCGCAGGTTGCCATGTTCGATGCACGACATGCAATTTGAAGATCATCCACATATAGTGAATGCATTATAGAAGATGGAATTACATTATTGAGCGAGTTCATTTTTACCACAAACAGTGTTGTGCTCAATACGCATCCCTGAGGTACTCCGTTTTCCTTAATAAATACGCTGGACAGCACCGTTCCTAAACGCACCTGGAATGTTCGATCGGACATGAAATCAGCTAGACATTTAAGCATTCTGCCGCGGATCCCTAAATCCGCTAAATCCCTTAAAATACCGAACCTCCATGTTGTGTCGTATGCCTTTTCAAGATCAAAGAAAACTGTGAGACAATATTGCTTGTGTAGAAAGGCCGCACGTATCTCGTGTTCTAACCGAACTAGATGATCTGTTGTAGAGCAGACTTTCTTGTACCCACACTGATGATTATCGAGCAGGTTCTCAGTTTCGAGGACGTATGCCAATCTGATGTTTATAATGGATTCATATGACTTGGCGAGACAGCTTGTGAGTGCTATAGGTCAGTAGCTGGTAGCTGTTGTAGGATGCTTTCCAGCTTTCAAGAAAGGGATTATAATGGCTTTTTTCCACGCATTCGGCATTTTTCCTGTTTCCCAGATTATGTTAAAGAAGCGGAGCAATGTCTTAACTGCTTTTGAGGAAAGGTGTGCGAGCATTGTGTAATGTATTCTGTCCGGACCTGGCGCTGTTTTTTTGCCAGTAGTGAGTACTCTGTTAATTTCGGAAAGTGTTAGGGGGGCATTATATGGTTTCTCGGAAGTTCCTGCTGTCGGAAGCTTTTGTTTTTCTGCTGATTGTTTATACTTTTGAAATTCAGTGGAGTAGTTTAGTGAGCTTGATATGTTATGGAAATGCTGTCCTAATATATCTGCTTGTTCTTTTAGATTCGTTTGTGTACCTGGAGGTGAGAGTATGGGGATCGTATAGGGAGCGTACTCGCTTCTAAACTTTCGAAGCTGATCCCACATTCTTTTGGATGTTATTGAGCTATTGATGGAGGATACATATGTTTGCCAAGACTGTCTTTCGGCTTGCTTACGCGTGTACCTGGCTTTCGCCTTAGCTTTTTTGAAATACAGGAGGTTGTCATGTGTTGGATACCGCCGAAAGATACCCCATGCTTTGTTTTGTGCTTTTTTGGTTTGAGTGCATTCATTCGTCCACCAGGGTTTTAGTTTTTTTCTTAAGAAGCCGGAGGATTGCGGGATCGTCTGTTCTGCTGCAGCAAGTATGGAGGCAACAATCTTTTCATTCATTTCGTCTATTGTTTGATGATCTGATATGTGATCAAGACTGGCCTTCTCGCTGAAGAGAGGCCAGTCTGCTAGATGGAGTTTCCAACGGGGTGGTCTTAATGGTACTGTAGGGAAAGGAGATGTGTTTTTAATAATGCCGGGCATATGATCACTACCATAAGGATTGTTGATAACACTCCATTTAAAATCGATCAACAGAGATGGAGTGCACAGCGCCAGATCAAGACAGCTCATGGCTCCTGTGCTTGGGGAGCAGTAGGTTGGCGCACCAGTGTTTAAAAGGCATACTTCGTTAGTCAGGATAAAATCTTCAAGTGTTTGTCCCCTGGTGTCAGTTGTTTTGCTACCCCATAATATGTTATGAGCGTTAAAATCACCTGCTATTAAGAAAGGTTTGGGTAGCTGTTTTAAAACTAACTCCAGGTCTCCTACAGTAAAATGGGAATGTGGTGGAATGTACATTGAACAAATGGTAATGGTTTGATGTGCTAAAACCGTGACAGCAATGGCTTCCAAGTGAGTATTAATGGTAACTTCTCTAGCTGCAATGCCGTTCCGTAGAACTATAGCTACGCCACCCGAAAGCCGGTTCGCCTGAGTGCGATCGCGCCGTACAACAGTGAATCCTTTTAAAATGTTTTTGTGCTTTTCGCCTAAGTTTGTTTCTTGTAAGCACAAGGCCACAGGAGAGAAGTTACTTAACAAGTCTTTGATGTCACCTAAGTTGTGTAAAAGGCCTCTACAATTCCAATGGATAATAAAAGCCATATTGAAATTGAAAGGTCAGAAATGGCACTGTGGAAAAGTAAGATGTGGGATTATAGGTGACATGGCTTAAAAAGGCTAATACAAATGAGCTTTAACCTTTAGGTTATCGCTTTCTTATTTAAATGGTTACTGGGATTTTGTCCCTCTTACCGCGCTCGAGAGAGCGCTTGTCCTTGGGTGTCGATGACACCGGGGTTTTTGCGTCGACTTCAATCGCTCTCTCTGAGGCGCTGGAGGACCGAGAGTTAGGCGCCGAGACACGCGTCTCGGGCCTTGGGGTTCGCTTGATCTTAGGGCCCTGCTGGACTGGTGTCTGCAGGGCCGTCGAAGAGGGTGTAGCAGTACTGACTGCTTCCACCACGGGGGCGGGAGGAGTCACTGCGGCACCACTGCGCGTGGGCTCGGAGGACTCCGGAGGCCTCTGTGACGCTGCCCCCGCCTGCGTCACTTCGGCATAACTTCTTCGCGGAAGATACGAAAGCCGCTTTCGGGCTTCAAAGAACGAAATTTTTTCTTTTACAGTTAGAGCAATAACTTCTTTTTCTTTTTTCCAGCAAGGGCAGGACCGTGAATAAGCTGCGTGATCTCCCTTGCAGTTAACACAATGTGGGGAAGAAGTGCAATTCTCAGATTGGTGTTCGTTGGAGCTGCATTTAGCACAAGTTGTTTGTCCTCGACATGCATGTGAAGCGTGTCCAAACCTTTGGCACTTGAAACATCGTCTGGGGTTTGGAATATATGGTCTTACATTGACTTTAACATAACCTGCATCGAGCGAGGTAGGCATTACGCTTGTTCCGAAGGTGAGTATAACGTGTTTGGTGGGGATTTCTTGATCGTTTCTGCGGATTACTATTCTCTGTACCTTAGTAACATTTTGTTCCTGGAAACCTTCCAGCAGTTCCTCGTCGCTTAATCCAATAAAATCTTCTTCAGATATTACTTCCCTACTTGTATTGAGTGTTCTGTGGGCTGAAACAGTCACTGTCGCCTCGCCAATACTGGTTAGTTCAGACAGCTTATCTGCTTGATCTTTACTATTCAATTATAGGAGGAGGTCCCCGCTAGACATTTTGGAGGCTTTGTATGTCTGTCCGATTTTATCTTTCAGGCATTTGGCGACCAGGAATGGAGAAAGCTTTCTAATAGGCGTGTTACTTTCACTGTGGACTACGTAGTATTTGGGGAAAGATGGAGCGTTGCTTCGAAAGGAGAACTGGAATGGTACTTCGGTGCGGCATCTTTTGAGACGCCGATCATGGACAACAGAGATTTGAGCTGCCATAGGAAAGTGTGTGTTTTCGGCAACAGCGCCGACGGCCCACCACGGAGCCCAACGAGGGGACGCGGCAGGGCTTGTGTCCAAGCCTGCACGACGCCAGCCGTACGCCGTCACTATAACCAAATATGGTGTACCCAAGGTAGGATATCCACACAAGGTTAACCCTTGCCGCCGTGGAGAAAGGAAGTAAATGGAAGAGAGAAGAAGACAGGAAAGGTAAAAAGTGAGAGATAAAGACGAAGGTTTGAGGAGAGAGAGACAGGAAGAGGCGACTACCGATTTCCCCCGGGTGGGTCAGTCCGGGTGTGCCGTCTACGTGAAGCAGAGGCCAAAGAGGTGTGTTGCCTCCGCCGGGGGGCCTTAAAGGTCCGATCACCCAGCATCGGCTCAACCTCCAGGATCCCCCTTTCCCCGGACACGGCTAAGCCGCGCACGACTACACGCGGGAGGGTCCAACCCTCGTGTGCTCGGGTCCGTGGTGTCGCAACACACCAAACGCCTGCTGACGCAGACGCCCCTGCGGGGGCAGTGCTATTGGAGGAATTAGAGGGCAGTAAATGGGATATAATAGGGCTTGGTGAAGCTAGAAGGCCAAAAGAAGCATATACAGTGCTAAAAAAAGCGGACACGTCCTGTGCTACCGGGGCTTAGCGGAGAGACGAGAACTAGGAGTCACATTCCTGATTAATAATATCGCTGGTAACATACACGAATTCTATAGCATTAACGAGAGGGTGGCAGGTCTTGTTGTGAAACTTAATAAGTACAAAATGAAGGTTGTACAGGTCTACGCCCCTACATCCAGTCATGATGACCAGGAAGTCGAAAGCTTCTATGAAGACGTGGAATCGGCGATGAGTAGAGTGAAAACAAAATACACTATACTGATGGGCGACTTCAATGCCAAGGTAGGCAAGAAGCAGGCTGGAGACAAGGCAGTGGGGGATATGGCATAGGCACTAGAAATAGCAGGGGAGAGTTATTAGTAGAGTTTGCGGAACAGAATAATATGCGGATAATAAATACTTTCTTCCGCAAGCGGGATAGCCGAAAGTGGACGTGGAGGAGCCCGAACGGCGAGACTAGAAATGAAATCGACTTCATACTCTGCACTAACCCTGGCATCATAAAAGATGTGGACGTGCTCAGCAAGGTGCGCTGCAGTGACCATAGGATGGTGAGAACTCGAATTAGCCTAGCCCTGAGGAGGGAACGGAAGAAACTGCTACATAAGAAGCTGATCAATGAGTTAGCGGTAAGAGGGAAAATAGAGGAATTCCAGATCAAGCTACAGAACACGTATTCAGCTTTACCTCAGGAAGATGACCGTAGTGTTGAAGCAATGAACGACAATATTATGGGCATCATTAAGGAGTGTGCAATAGAAGTTGGTGGTAACTTCGTTAGACAGGATATTGGTAAGCTATCCCAGGAGACAAAAGATCTGATTAAGAAACACCAATATATGAAAGCCTCTAACCCTACAACTAGAATAGAACTGGCAGAACTTTCGAAGTTAATCAACAAGCGTAAGACAGCTGACATAAGGAAGTATAATATGGATAGAATTGAACATGCTCTCAGGAACGGAGGAAGCATAAAAGCAGTGAAGAAGAAACTAGAAATGGGCAAGAATCAGATGTATGCGTTAAGGGACAAAGCCGGCAATATCATTACTAATATGGATGAGATCCTTCAAGTAGCTGAGGAGTTCTATAGAGATTTATACAGTACCAGTGGCACCCACGATGACAATGGAAGAGGGAATAGTCTAGAGGAATTTGACGTCCCACAAGTAACACCGGAAGAAGTAAAGAAAGTCTTGGGAGCTATGCAAAGGGGAAAGCCGATGGGGAGGATCAGGTAACAGCAGATTTGTTGAAGGATGGTGGGCACATTGTTCTAGGAAAACTGGCCACTCTGTATACGCAATGCCTCATGACCTCGAGCGTACCAGAATCTTGGAAGAACTCCAACATAATCTTGATCCGTAAGAAAGGTGACGTCAAAGACTTGAAAAATTATAGACTGATCAGCTTACTGTCTGTTGCCTACAAAGTATTTACTAAGGTAATTGCAAATAGAATCAGGAACACCTTAGGTTCTGTCAACCAAAGGAGTAGGCAGGATTCCATAAAGGCTACTCAACAATAGACCATATTCATACTATCAATCATGTAATAGAGAAATGTGCGGAATATAACCAACCCTTATATATAGCTTTCATTGATTACGAGAAAGCGTTTGATTCTATCGAAACCTCAGCACTCCTGGAGGCATTACGGAATCAGGGTGTAGACGAGCCGTATGTAAAAATACTGAGAGATATGTATAGCGGCTCCACAGCCACCATAGTCATCCATAAAGAAAGCAACAAAATCCCAATAAAGGAAGGCGTCAGGCAGGGAGATACGATCTCTCCAATGCTATTCACAGCGTGTTTACAGGAGGTATTCAGAGACCTGGATTGGGAAAAATTGGGGATAAAAGTTAATGGAGAATACCTTAGTAACTTGCGATTCGCTGATAATATTGCCTTGCTTAGTAACTGAGGGGTACAATTGGAATGCATGCTTACTGACCTGGAGAGGCAAAGCAGAAGAGTGGGTCTAAAAATTAATCTGCAGAAAACTAAAGTAATGTTTAACAGTCTCGGAAGAGAACAGCAATTTACAATAGGCAGCGAGGCACTGGAAGTGGTAAGGGAGTACATCTGCTTAGGGCAGGCAGTGACGGCGGATCCGGATCATGAGACGGAAATAATCAAAAGAATAAGAATGGGCGGGGTGCGTTTGGCAGGCATTCTCAGATCATGAACAGCAGGTTGCCATTATCCCTCAAGAGAAAAGTGTAATATAGCTGTGTCTTACCAGTACTCACCTACGGGGCAGAAACCTGGAGGCTTACGAAAAGGGTTCACTCAAATTGAGGACGACGCAACGAGCTATGGAAAGAAGAATGATAGGTGTAACGTTAAGGAATAAGAAAAGAGCAGATTGGGTGAGGGAACAAACGCGAGTTAATGACATCTTAGTTGAAATCAAGAAAAATAAATGGACATGGGCAGGACATGTAATGAGGAGGGAAGATAACCGATGGTCATTCATGGTTACGGACTGGATCCCAAGGGAAGGGAAGCGTAGCAGGGTGCGGCAGAAAGTTAGGTGGGCGGATGAGGTTAAGAAGTTTACAGGGACGGCATGGCCACAATTAGTACATGACCGAGGTTGTCGGAGATGTATGGAAGAGGCCTTTGCCCTGCAGTGGGCGTAACCAGGCTGATGATGATGATGATATATATATATATATATATATATATATATATATATATATATATATATATATATATATATATATATATATATATATGTACACACACAGTGTTCATGTTAGTTTCGGTTGAGACAGAGTTGCAGTGTCCACCCCTCTTTACTATTTTATAACTGTGCAATTACCATTGTTAAGCACGAGCTAATATAGTATGTAGTATATCACTATATATAATATATTATATGCGTGCTTTATTCTCTCTACACTGACTGTTGTGCTGTCAAGCACTTTCAAGCTGTTTGCAACAGCTTGAAGGACCCCTACAAATTGTAACGACTTCTTAGAAATAAAGTTCTGATTATTAGTTGTCTCCGTGCTCATACTGTGACAGAAAACTGGAATGCACGTTTATAATGAAGGAACGTGTGCTGTGTCCCCTCACAGTGGCCCCTTTGCATTCGTGGTATACTTCAGCCCAGTGTATTATGGCAAAGTTGACTTTAAGGAACCGAAATTTGCAACGCTTCTAGACTCGTCGATTTTTTCATCGCCGCGTCTAGCCATAACCACTATGGTCTAGCCCCAGGGAGCCCAAACAGAGGAAACGAAGGTAGAAATGAACGATAAAGGTAATCTAAAATGACGCAGGAACTAGGCAGCGACCGTACCTGCGGTTAATCAAACATTCAAATTTTGACACTTCACGTGCCAAAACCGAGAACTGATAATGAGGCACACCGTAGCGGTGAACTGCGGATTAATTTTCACCGCGCGGGATTCGTTAACATGCATTCAACGTCCGGTACACGGGCACTGCATTTTTACCTCGTCGAACCCCGTCGAAATGCGGCCTCCACGACCGAGATGTGATCCCACAACCTCACTTTCGCAGCGCAACGCCAAAACCACTAATACAGCATGGTGGGTCTAGAAGCCATCAGGACAGTTTCAGTTGGCTGGACCAATAAACCATATTGCTTTTCACAAAATCCCGTAAAAGATGCGGAGTCCAACGTGACGGTCTAATGTGAGGAGTTTATTTTGAACTTGTTTCAATGCCAGGGCAGAATACTCAGACTTCGCCAACGTTACGTCGCGATTGCATCTTTTGTCAGAATAGTAGATGCTTTCGGATTGCTACAGGTGCGCGCGCGCCCGTGCAGCCCACGCGGTTCGTGCGTCGTTGCGGGCCGGAGGAGAGAGAATCACATCGTCGCCACATCGCCAGTCTGTGTTTGTTCCACAAATTATTTCACAGTCCGCTCAATCAAGCACCGTATATCATCCCACCGGCGCGCATATCCCCCCGTACGTCCCATCCTTACTCAATCGCACGCGCACGTGCTCGCACCACTAATTTTGCAGCCTCATTTTTTTCTTCGCACAGCAGTGGACTGGAATGGCCTTCCCCGGAACATTGCAGCCATCACGTGTTCATCAACTTTTGCGGACAACTTAACTAGATTTCTTTCTCATGAAGATCACTCTCTGTAACCTTGATTTGTAAACCCACCCCTTATGTAATACCCCCTAACCGGGGTCTTTAAGGTAATAAAGTGATGTGATGTGATGATGTGATATGCGCAAGAGAGGATATCTGCCACGGCTTCCGACGTCACTCATGCTTCGCAAAGAGTGACATCAGCATTTCTCAGCTTTTTTCTTTCCTCCATGGTCAGAGCACCCGCAGATATAAAAGGCCTGCTTGCACGCACTGAGCATAGTTACGTAATCGGTTTTTAGGAAACCCCATGCTTCTCTTCGCGGTCTCGCAATGGCGAAAGTTGCTTCCTTTGAATGTTAGTACTGCGACCGGCGGTTAGCGAACAATCGCAATCTGCAGAGGCACATAAAACTTGTGCACATAATCACTCACCCGAAGTACAACTGCGACGAGTGTGAAGTAGCCCCGACTTTGAAAGAACTGGAGTCCCACCATATTAGCGTGCATTTCTTCGAGCCGGAATATGAGCGGTATCACTTTCTGACAATGCCAGGTAAGACACTTGCTTATTCTCTCAAAGCAACGCGTGATTACCGCTGCACCTGTTATTTTTGCATTACGGGCTTGCAGAGTGAACAATTCACTTGTTCACTTATTGCTTGAAATGTGCTCATTTATGGTGCTTTCATGCTTTAACATTTTATCTGACCATTCACTAGCTGCAACTTATACCGTCATACATTAAATTGCTGATCATTGCTGTTTTGAATCGAAGCAACGCAGAATAATTGCTGATGGATCTATTTTAGGAATCGCATATTTAAGTTGTAAAAAAATGTACCCGCCGCGGCGGCCGCATTTAGATAGGAGCAAAATGCAAGAAACGCCTGTGTGGCACGTTAAAGGGACACTAAAGTGAAAAATGATTTCTTCTGCATCAATAAATTACCGTTCTACAACACCAAAAACACCACTGTTACAATGATAAGATGTTTGGTAAGCCAGAAAAAGCGCAAGAACGAAATACGGGTGGCGACACCTACTTGAGTTCCCGCACCTGGGGGCTGTGACGTCGTGGATTTTGATGGCATCTTCTAGGGCCTACTAATTATATATAGCGGTACAGATTGACTATATTGGGTTCTAAAGGAACCAAATAGGCAAGTTTCATGGCATGGAAAAACATGGCAAGTTTCAGGAACCTTTATTCAGCCAACGCAGCCCAAATGCGAAAACATACTTTGGAATCCCTGACGTCACGCTAACGTACCGGCGCTGGGGTTTCGGCGCAAAATTCAAATACTGATACTTGGACCTTCGTTTTCTCATCTAATAATCAAACTATATTTGTAATGACTGCCTGCAGGGTTCTCAAACAATGCTTCATTAGTCTAAACTGATTCATTGTTTCGTTTAGTGTCCCTTTAAAGATCGCCTCGTGGTCAAAATTAATCCGGACTGTGCCACTATGGCATGCCTCATAATCAAATCACGGTTTTAGCGCATAAAACCCTAGAATACATTCTATAAAAGAAAAGTGACTGGAGGAGCATGAATGAAGTTAATGATTTGCTATTTTTACTTTAACTAATGAAAGAAAGAAAATAAATACACAAAGTATGAACTCTGCTTCTAGTTCCCAACTTCTGTAAGGTAAACCATGCGATACCATATATGCAGATTTGGTAGCATGAATATTAGCCATAATGGTGGCCATGCCATGCAGGAAAGCACTCGCTTTGCAAACTTGAAAATGGGTAAGCACCTATAGTATGGTACAGGAAAAATTTGTTTCTCCCCATTGCGGCAAGCACCTACATTTTTTTTACTGCATTCTTTAGGGTCTAGAAGCAATAGTCAGGTTAGGTAGCATGTACAAGCCTCCTTGTACATTAATAATGTGTTAAATCAGCTTTTCTGTTCAAGAAATCTGCTCTAATCTTGTGCCTTAAACTGGTGCTGGAGCTTTCATATGCTTTACAGTCGTCGTATAGTTATGCACAGTCTTGCGCGGTATTGCACAGTAATGAATAGAGGCAAGTGCACAGGTATGAGATTGCACTTCTGCCTAAGGTCGATCTGCAATCGAGTGCATGGCTTTGTGTGAGCGAGAACTCCATACAACGGAAAGGATTGCGTTTAAAAACATGTACACACAGCAGAAAAAACAAAGTAGCACTTCATATCAATCTTAACACAATAAGTAAAAGCTGAGTCAACCAAAGCGCAAATTTTGCATTGTTTGATTAAAGAAGTGCTAGAAGTACTGTACACTAGTTCTAATGATAGCTCCTGTCGAAGTTTTATATTTCCTGAATCCCCAATGTGCAAAAAATTTAAATCTACTAATTGTTCAGTTAAAACACGGGGAAAGCATGGTGTCAACCACGTGCCAACGCACGCGTGTTAGCTGGCATGTCAACGGCGTCTGACACGCCAGCTGAGAAAAAGAAGAGGAGGAAAGAAAAAAAAAGAAGGATACGACAAGAAACCAAACTAAGTGTTGTTGCCTATAGCTTGAAATTTAGCATAGCGGACAGATTATAAAGCTCCTTTTGAAACGTTTATGCCTATTTGTTGCAATGCCTTGAACTTATGGATAAGGTATGATTCTCTGTATTTTCTTTCTCGTTCAGAACGGAAATTTGACTGTAAGATGTAGAGTTGTCATTTTCAGTTGTTATTTCATGCAGTTCTTGGTGTTGCTCATGAAAAAAATTTTGATGGCAGTTACTTTGTGCTGCTATAATTAGACGCCATGTCACAGTGCCAACCTCAATTTAATAAAGCAAATTAGCTTACAGTTTCTATACATACTGCCTTCGCAGGAGTTTGATCTCTGTATGAAAGCTGCAAAACGCACCCAAACAAAGCATAGTTTAAAAACGTACAAGAAGCAACATCATTCTTGTCACTTTTTTATATCTTCTTTTTCTTTAATTCCATTATGCTTCGCTCTAAAATTTTGCCCGGAGAAATACAAATGCTTGATCCTCATCAGGAAAAGAGAAAAGATGTCACTGAACCTCCTCTTCATAACTACTGAGTTCCACAACATGTCTACGATTCAACTTTGTAACGCTAGTTCTGTGCATTATACACCCTGAAACGCAGACTGCACATACAAGTGTCCAGGGCACGTAATCTTCTTTTTTCTTCTAAATTACCCAAGATATTCTGCAGAGCCAACGTGGGCTTACAATAAACTGGTGCCCCTTGACACACTGCATACATGTGACATTTGCTTTATTTTATTATCCTGATCAGCTTTCAAGTCATAGAAGGAAAAGGTGGAGAAAGACACTCGCAGTAACTTCATTGCAAGGACAGGTACAAAGACATGCGGCCACCTGAAAAAGAAGCATTTCTACTTCGTCTGTCTCCGGTCTGGAAGTTATTCTTCACAAGGTATCGTGAAATGCCCGTATCACGACCACCAGTCTGAGTCTCTGGCTTTGATGGGTTTTTAAAAACCACAGAGATTTTTGTTCAGTCATGTTTATACGATTACTCAAAGAAGCGTTAACAGCACATCGGAATGAACCTCAACCTGGACAGTTATCTCGGTATGCTCATCCAAGCTGGGAATCATGTATGCCTAAATTTGGGCTTAAACATCATCATCATCATCAGCCTGGTTACGCCCACTGCAGGGCAAAGGCCTCTCCCATACTTCTCCAACAACCCCGGTCATGTAATAATTGTGGCCATGCCGTCCCTGCAAAGTTCTTTTGGCACTTTTGGCAGGACCACGCATTGAAGCTCATCATCGGATTCGTGAGGTTAACCCGAATCGGTGGACACCTTTGGACAAGGTCTAGCGAGCCCGCCAAGCCGGCATGGCCGATATGCGCATGGACGACGAACTCTCCTCGGAGACGGAAGACGGCGAGGAAAGAATGGGTTGGCAGGTGGTCACCAACCGAAGATCGCGATCTGCGAAAAAGACCCGGGGAGCTGGTGGAGCCGCCAATTTGATCCAAGAATCACAAGGAAAGGAGATCGCCAACAAAGGTGCTGCCGGGGCCGACAAGCTCAAACGCCGGATTGTGAAGGCGTCAAGAATGCCGCAACTGCCGGAGGAGCACAGGAAAATCATCGTTAGGCCTCGAGGAGGCCTCAACCTGAACAAGGTCAGCACAGCTATTGGAGAAGCGGTCGTCGAGGCAGCCGGGCTTACAGCAGACCAAGCGAAGGAAGACATCGTCTGCCCCAACTTCACACAGAATATTGTGGTGGTTAGTACACCGGACTCCTCTCATGCTGAAAGGTATGTGAGAATCAAGTCCATTACGATCATGGAGGCAGAATATGAAGTGAGTGCTTATGAAACAGCCCCCCACTCTACGTGCAAGGGGGTTATTAGAAGAGTGAACCTCAATGACAGTCAGAGTGTGATCACGAAAAAGATTGTGCATGAATACAACCCAACGGCGTTGGCTGCACAACGTATCAAAGCTACGGGATCGGTTATTGTGCTTTTCGACGGATTCAGTGTGCCCAACTTCATCAAATATGGGTCAACCCTCGTGAGGTGCTATCTGTACAGGAAGCAATTTGACGTATGTTACGCATGTGGAAGAATCGGACACAGATCAGACGTTTGTCCAACACCTGATGTTGTGCAGTGCAGGGGATGTGGTATGCAAGACCCAGGTGAGGCTCATATCTGCTCTCCCAAATGCAAGTTCTGCGGTGAAGATCACCCCACAGGTGACAGAGCTTGCAAGCAGCGGTACCAAATACCATATGTAGTAAGAATAAGAAGAAGACAACGCTTCAAAGTGGAGACCGAGATGGAATCGGCCCAACCGACAAAGGCAACCCCTCCAGGCGCCGGAAGGCGCTCACGCTCCAGAAGCACATCAAGATCAAGACAGCGCTCAACATCGAGGGGACGAAACCATTCCAGGTCTCGGGAGGCGCAGGTGCGCTTCAAGGAGCAGGAGCTGAAGACAAACAAGAAAAAGGAGCCAGGAGCGACCTGGGCCGAGAAAGTCAAAGGTACTGTGAAAGTCACAGATGCGCTAGCCTCGCAGGAACAAAGTAATGATGCCAGAGTAGAACAGCTGATCAGAGAGGTTATATCACTAAAGAAAGCAAATGAAGAACTTAAGCAGCAGATTCAGGAAATGAAAAAAGGGTTGAGGACAGAAAGCGGCACTGTGGCAATAGCTAAGCCGGTGTGTAGAAGTAACAGCCAGGAAGAAGACACACCGGCGCCCAAAAAGAGAGCTGTAGTTCCGGAGGCAGAATC
This sequence comes from Dermacentor variabilis, assembly GCF_050947875.1. Lineage (NCBI taxonomy): Eukaryota > Metazoa > Arthropoda > Arachnida > Ixodida > Ixodidae > Dermacentor > Dermacentor variabilis. The sequence continues at coordinate 132,411,654 of NC_134570.1, read as the reverse complement.
AATGTGCTCGGTTCTGGCAGAGATTAGGAATGCGATTAGGGACCTAAAGGACACGGTAGACAGCGTTAACCTTAAGGTGGATAAAACATGGAAGTGGAAGTTAATAGCCGAGAAAAGGTTGAAAAGGCTAGAGGCCCAAGGAGAGGATGAAGAATATCTGCCCTTGGAAGCAGAAAGCGCTAGAATACCCCCAGGAGCGGTAGGTGGTACAGTCAAGCGAACAGTGACAGGGGGTAGCAAGTCAGGGGGCAGCGACAATAATAATGGATAATAGAAATAGACTTAGTGTGTGGCAGTGGAACTGCAGAGGATTTGAGCAAAAAAGAGCGTCACTAGCACAGATAATCAAAACGGTTGAAAATAGGCCGAAATTAATAATGTTGCAGGAAACTCTAGCGGAGGAGATCGGGCTGTCCGGCTTCAACTCGGTCTGCAAAGGCAAAGAACCAGGCAGAGGAATTGCCACCCTAATTGACAAGAAAATTCCCTACATAGAGCACGATCTCAAATTAGGGGCGAGTAAAATTGAATACATATTGATAGAAATGGTCATAAAAAGGCACAGAGGTAAAGCGCAAAGCTTGTTCTGCCTCAACATATATAGCAGTCCCAGAGAGATGAGACAGAGCTTCAGAGCAATTTTTAATAAGGCCATGAGGGTAGCCAAAACTGCGCCACTCATAATAGGAGGGGACTTCAACGCCCCACACCAATCTTGGGGTTACCGCTGGAGTAGTAAAAAAGGGGAAGGACTCTGGCATCTCGCCACAGATTTAGGCCTTTCTCTTACCACGGACCCAGCCTTTCCTACCAGGTGTGGCAGTTCCACGTGTAGGGACACTACCCCGGACTTATCCTTCACTTATAACTTACCCAGGGCAGACTGGATCAACTCTGGTACGGACCTAGGAAGCGACCATTACATACTACACATAATGGTCGAAACGACAGGGGGGGAGGTAAAGCATTTCACTTACACAGACTGGGAGCACTTTAGAGAAATCAGAAAAGACAGAGTAGACACAGATAGAAAGGGGCGCATCACACTACAAGAGTGGGTGGGTCAGCTTAGGGACGACTTGAATGCAGCAACTAAGGCTATAGAGACAGAGGAAGAGGTTGAACAAATTGATAGTAGATTGGCGCATTTGATCGAAGCCAAGCAATCGATTTTACAAAGATGGAAATCACAACGCCTAAACAGGAGACTTAGAAAACGAATTGCTCAGCTCAATAAGAGTATAGAGGAACACGCACGATATTTGCAGAAACAAAAATGGGATGAGGTGTGTAAATGTCTAGACGGAAGAATAAAACATGGAGGCAGTTGGAGTCTGCTGAGGCATCTGCTCAACGAAAAAGGCACTAAATCGAATAGACGTACGGCAGTGGCGAAACTGGTACACCAGGAGAGTCAGACTGCAAGCGCAGAGAGCATAATGGAGCGATTGGCTACTAAATACTTGCCTCTCAGGAAAGAAGATCAGGATGTGAGTTATCCCGATTACTTAGGGGTAGAATGCAAATATATGGATCAGGAATTCACCGAAAGTGAGGTACGCACGGCACTGTATGATCTGAATAGTAGGTCAGCAGCTGGCCCGGATGGCATCTCTAACAGATTGCTTAAGAATTTGGACGACGATTCAATAAAATATCTGACCACATACATTAATGACCTATGGAAAAATGGGGTATATCCAGAAGAATGGAGGACGGCCAGTACTATCTTGATACCAAAGCCGGGCAAGCAACTCAACTTGGATAATCTGAGGCCAATTTCGTTAACATCATGTCTAGGGAAGACAATGGAGCATGTCATATTGAACAGGTTAACGAAATATGTGGAGGACAATGACATCCTACCGTACAATCTGATTGGTTTCAGATCAGGCTTGTCCACACAAGATGCCATGTTGTTAATCAAACATCAACTGCTATTAGCTAAACCAAAAAACACTCGAGCTCTCTTGGGGTTGGATGTCGAAAAAGCTTTTGACAGAATTAAGCATAGAGCAATACTTGAAGTGATTTCCGAACTGGGATTGGGGAGAAAACTCTACGAAGTGGTCAAAACCTTTCTTGGCAATCGTTCAGCTCACCTTAGATTCGGGGATATTAAATCAAAGAAGATGGATCTCGGTGACAGAGGGACGCCACAAGGGTCGGTCTTGTCACCTATGCTTTTCAACCTGGCCATGTCAAAAGTGGCAAAGGGACTAAAAGGGATAGAGGGCATTCACTTTACCATTTATGCAGACGATGTGACTATATGGACCGCTGAAGGAAGTATGGGACATGCGGAAAGCAGACTTCAGAAGAGCATTTATGAGGTAGAGTCTATTTTAGAAGGCATGGGACTCAAATGCTCTGCTAATAAGTCTGAACTCCTTGTACTCAAGAACAGAAGAAGGGGTAGAAAACCGAGGGGATACGTTCCCGAGGAAGAACCCAGGTTAGTACTGACCACGAAGGCAGGCGAATCTATTAAGCAAGTAGAATCCATTAGAGTCTTAGGGTTATTCCTGGAGGCAAACGGGGCAAATGGAAGAACAATACGACACATCACAAGCAAGACTGTGGAGGTAATAAGACTGCTAAGGAGAATCACTAACAGACACAGAGGGCTGGGAGAGGAGAGCGCCATGAGACTGGTCCACGCTTTCGCCTTGTGTCACTTCTCATATGTAGCTGGGATGCTCACTTGGACACAGACAGAGATAAACAAGCTGAACAGATTAATTAAAAGGCTAGTCAAAACAACAGTGGGGTTACCGATTAACACCCCGGATAACAAATTAATGAAACTCGGGCTCCACAACACAATAGCCGAGATAATTGAAGCTCAGCAAATTGCCCACAGAGAGAGGCTCTCTGGAACAAGGCCAGGTAGAGCAATACTAGAAGAGGTAGGATGGTGCCCAACCGAATCCAAAATTTCAGGTGAAGGCACAGTAGAACTAAAAGATAGCATAAGAAAGGTAATCAAGACGACTCCTTTCCCCAGAAATATGCACCCGGTGCACAACTTGGAAAGACGAAAGGCAAGGGCCAAAGCTCTCCTGCAAGAGATAGAACACGACAGAGAACATGCGGCATTTGTAGATGCTGCGTGGGTCAGAGGAAAGAAAGCCTTTACGGCAGTAGTAGTAGATGCAGATGGTCTCACTCGGGATGCTATTACAATCATGACTAAAGACACGACAGTCGCGGAACAAGTAGCGATAGCATTGGCTTTAAGGAATAATAAGTGGACGAAGATTTACAGTGACTCTAAGATGGCTATTAGACACTTTACCAATGGCTTTGTGACCAAAAGGGCTGCCCAGCTGATCGGTGAGTTGGACAGCCAAGAGATCGAAATCCGCTGGTTTCCTGCGCACATGGGGTCTGTCGATCCATCTCGGAAGAATTTAAACGAGATGGCTAACGCAGCTGCACGAGGACTTACTATCCGTGCACTACGCGACCAGAACCTTAATAATATACAGGAGGAGAACAGGGACCAATTACTAACATATAATGAAATCACGAGGCATTATTACATCAACAGAAGGGAATTCCCAGTGCCACACGCTAAGCTCAATAGAGCTCAAGCGGTGACTCTGAGATTGTTGCAAACAGGAACTTATCCAAGTCCAAACTTTATTAACAAGATATATCCTGAAAGAGAGATACCAATCAATTGCGAGAAGTGTAATGGCATCATTACTCTGGATCACATGCTCTGGCAGTGTCCTGTGACTTTCACAGACTGTGACAAGGAGAGAGACTGGTGGCAGCGAGTCCTACACAGTGGAGGTCTTTTCGATCAAGTACAGGCCGTCCAGAAGGCCCATGATACGGCGGTAAAGTTAAACCTTACTGTCCCGACGTGGGAGCCGCCTGCGTCAACCTAAGGGTTGATCTTCAGGACATTAAATAAAGTTCATCATGCCATACCATACCATACCTAACTTTCTGCCGCCCCCTGCTACGCTTCCCTTCCCTTGGGATCCAGTCCGTAACCCTTAATGACCATCGGTTATCTTCCCTCCTCATTACATGTCCTGCCCATGCCCATTTCTTTTTCTTGATTTCAACTAAGATGTCATTAACTCGCGTTTGTTCCCTCACCCAATCTGCTCTTTTCTTATCCCTTAACGTTACACCTATCATTCTTCTTTCCATAGCCCGTTGTGTCGTCCTCAATTTGAGTAGAACCCTTTTAGTAAGCCTCCATGTTTCTGCCCCGTAGGTGAGTAGGGCTTAAACATACTCCAAGGCCATCTTGGCCAAGATTATACATATGATTCTATTTCCTTCCTATCATTCAACACACCATCTGGGCAGTAACACTGAATGAAGTGTGAGTGATACAAAAGAAAATAGAACAGGATAAAAATTGTATACACTAGCCTGACCCTGGTCACCTCAAAGCATATGCATCAATATTAAACTACTTACATCCGAGTCCAGGCGTACAACTGCCCAAGTGGCTGTCCTTTAAAAAAAGCTCTGGTAATGCTGGACCTTGCTGTTAACGAACTCCTTTAATCAACCACAGGACATCGGCTGTAATCGCAAACCAGACTTATGACAGCACCAATGTTAAACTATTTGTTGTCAGCAATATGAGTTAAGCACATTTGTTTTAGAACTACACTGTACTATTTCTGTGTCAGTGATTGCAGGGGAGTCCCTGTGTATTGTGTTAGACATAATAGGATTTAAAGAGATGCCTACAGAGACAGCGAAAGTAGCTGGTATTAGTAGATTGCACCAATGATTGGAACATCTTTTTGGAGCACATGTTACAAGCACATGTAATAAATAATGAACACTGACACAATACATCCAGCGGTCAGATGGAAGTAGTACTGCTCAACATGACAACAGATCACTCTATTCACCACTGTCGGAGTGGCAAAGTTTTAAAGTTCGTTTCCAAAAGCATTGCCTGCCTGGGTTAGATGTCGTCATAACCTTCCCATGTTAATACGTAATGTTCCCATGTGAATACGTAAAATTTATAGCAGGCCCATCCCAAAAATTTGGGGACGTCCAAAGCCAGTATATAAAAAAATTTCTTCTGTTTGATTCTACTCTAACCTTATAGTCCACCGATTTGAAGTGACTGGCCCAGCTAGTAATGCAGGTGGCATGCAGCTCTAACAAGTGGGGCGGCTGGAATAGGAATACTTTATTGCGGCACTGGTGGCCTGAATTCAAAGCCTTTTCATTAAATAACAAAGCTCAAAAAGAACAGTGCCACAGTTATTTTTGTCGTACTGAGACTTGGCTAATACAGCCCACACCCACAGTGGGTGGTGTGTCAGCATGCAGTGGTGGCCTAGCCAGTTTAGGATTTGGACTAGGAAATAAGTAGTCGTGGTGCATTTTGGAGCAGAAAAATTGGCCCTTTTGGAATAGTTGGAGTAGTACAGCAGTAATGTGTAGCCATTTGGTGCAGCTCATTATTACGGTGCACTCAGTAAATGCTGCTCAACAGCAAAGGAAGACACCAAGGCCAACAGCCAGCAGCAGCCAGTTAGTACCACGTCAGTATGTTGCAAACACTTTTCTTTGAATAGGTAAGAAACCTTCATAAACAATTGAAAAATTCATGCAGAAACTCCTCTGGGACTTAAGTACGCTTAAGCATTGTACCACTTGCTCATCTCCACGCAGCCCAATGTCATTATCAACCCATTTTCAAGGATACGGCAGCCTGTAATGGAAAATTTCAGAAAGACATCCTAGGGAAAGTAAAAGACGTCCAAACGAATGTTACTGAACTTCTTTCCAAAATGGAAGGAACCTCTGGCGTCACGAGGTAATTCACATGCTTAAGGATACCCAGGACAAACTGGAAAGCATAAAATCAGGACAATTGCAACACAAGTTTGGTGGTAGACGACCTCAGTAACAGATTGTGTCACAACAACCTTATCTTTAAAGCAATCATTGAGCAAGACTCAGAGAGGTGGCAGGAAAAGGAAGGGCTTGTAACTGAGTTAGTTTCTAAATATTTAGGCATTGCAGCTGGTGAAATTGAATGTGCCCATAGAATAGGACAGAAAAGACAAGGCCATACTTGGCTGATAATTGTGAAATTCCTAAACTTAAAAAAACACATACTGAAAAATGCATTTAAACTAAAAAAGGTTTGAATCGTCTCGTGTGGATTGATAAGGATTTTTCAATGAGGATGAGGTCCATTAGGAAGAAACTCCGAGATTTCGGACGTTCCAAACAGAAGCCCGCTGAAAGGTTCAAACTTCTGTTTGACAAGCTTCTAATAGAGAACACGATTTGCCTTTGACCATACCACTAATGAAGTAAGTGCCCTCCCGAAACGTCACGTCCTCGCGAAAATCCAGTGATGTAAAAATGAACGCTGTGATGCATATGTGTCGATTCTTGTGTCAAACTTCCGCAGCTTATTTCGTAAGCAACATCACCTCTGTTCTTATCTTGAATCCTGTTCAGTAGACGTTCTAGGCACCGAAACATGGTTGTCATTCGACATTTTGGATCGTCCTTGTCTCGTCAGTTTTCATTATTTAGAAAACATAAAGCTGAATCGAGAGGTGGCGGTGTGTTAATCGCAGTAAAATCTAGTTTGGAAGCTTGCGTTATTGAAACTAATTCCTGCCTCAAAATTTTAAGGGTTGCTCTCTGTCTGCCCACACATTCTACCTCTGTCATTGGAGTCTGCTATCGTCCACTTGATTCATCCCACTACTTTCCGGATTATCTAAACATGTCTAAGTTTTGTCCAGAACAAGTACCCGACATCACCAATATTTCTTGACGGCGATTTCAACTATACCAATATTGAATGGCATTGATGCCGACCCCTGTATGGCACAAGAAAAGCCTCAATGCCAATATTTTCCTGACATGCTCTCAACTTTCAATTTGCATCAAATTGTTTCTGTTCCCACTCATGGTGACTCACTCTGACCTCATACTAGCCACAGAACCAAATAATGTTACGGAAAATGTATTGGATGGTATCAGTGGCCACAATATCTTGCATTGTGAATTCATAGGTGCCCTGAAAAAACGTGTGAATAGAAAGAAATTAATATTTGATTACACCCGCGTGAATGTCAGCGGGCTTGTTAGTGACCTTTCCACCTTTTCTGTCGGCTTTTTGCAGTCATTCCCTCATTGCAACATAAACACAAACTGGGTACTTCTTCATGATGGGCTGATCACACTTAAACGAAAAGAATATTCCAAAATTCAAAATAACATCCTGCACAGAAAGCACTTGGTTTGCGACGCATGTGACCCGCCGTGGTTGCTTAGTGGCTATGGTGTTGGGCTGTTGAGCGCGAGGTCGCGGGATTGAATCCCGGCCACGGCGGCCGCATTTCGATGGGGGCGAAATGCGAAGACACCCGTGTGCTTTGATTTAGGTGCACGTTAAAGAACCCCAGGTGGTTGAAATTTCCAGAGTCCTCCACTACGGCGTGCCTCATAATCAGAAAGTGGTTTTGGCACGTAAAACTCCATAATTTAATTTAATTTTTAAGACGCATGTGAAACCTTTATATCGCAGAGCTAAACTATGAGCATCTGTGGAAGATTGGAGGCCCTATCGTGAGCACGCACTTATGCAGGACCGTAACAACAACAGCCAAAGATGAATTTTTCAACAATGACATTTCAGACATGCTTAGCAATGACACAAAAATTTAGGAAACCCAAATTATCGAACTTGACGGTACCGTTATCTAAGGATGGTAACGTTCTTTCTCCGGCACGTGTTGCTATTGAATTCAACAATTTTTTTTCATCCGTTTTCATGGATGAGACTCCTGTACCTAGTAGCTTTCAGGCCCCTATTTTGCATTCAAGCATGCACAACATTAATATCGCTTCAGAAGTAGTACAGTCCTGTATCGATTGTCTTCCAACTAACTCTGCTCCTGGTCGTGATGGCATCTGCCCTAAACTTCTTAAGATATCCAAAACTGCAATATGTCGCATTTTAGCCAAGCTTTTTCAGCAATGTATTGACACGGGATGCGTGCCAAATGATTGGAAAGCAGCTTGCATAATTCTCATATTGAAATCTGGTGATTCGTTTAACCCGTCAAATTACAGACCAATTTCTTTAACCAGCATGTGCTGCAAACTTCTCGAACACATCATTTCATTTGCACGAATGAAGTTTCTTACAGAACATAACTTTTTCTTTATCAATCGGCATGGTCTTTTACACGATTGATTTGAATTAATGACTTGCATAACTCCACTCATTCTTTTTATCGAATCGATGCAATATCTCTAGACTTCGCGAATGCTTTTGACAAGGTTCCTCAATTCTGGCTTGTTCATAAACTGACAGATCTTAACATACATGTGAGAATAACTAGGTGGACTACCAACTTTTTAACTGATTGGTAGCTATCAGTTTTCATCAATAACCATTTGTCTTCATTAAATCATGTCAAATCTGGAGTAACGCAAGGTTCCATGCTCAGGCCTATCTTGTTTTTAGATTAACAATATTAGTAATGGTAGGCGTTTCATAGACTATTTGCCGATGATTGCGTGATCTACTAACCCTGAGGATACCTGCTACCGTCTATCTTACCTAGACATTCTCCGTAAGTGGGGCAGTAAGCAAGCGGAAATCAACATTACTATAACAAAAGCTATCAGATTCGGGACTACAGCTAAACCCGTGTTATGCAATTACATAATTATAAAACATGCCCGTAGCCTCGGCATTCACAATATCTGGGTGTTCATTTATCATCCGATCTGTCATGGAACATTTGCGTAGATGTGATTTTCACTAGAGTGTTTTAGTTTAGTGTCTTTACGGTCCTCCCCGCTCCAAGTTGCCCCGCTAAGGCACATGGTGGAGACCCGCCGTGGTTGCTCAGTGGCTATGGTGTTGGGCTGCTGAGCACGAGGTCGCGGGATCGAATCCCGGCCACGGCGGCCGCATTTCGATGGGGGCAAAATGCGAAAACACCCGTGTGCTTAGATTTAGGTGCATGTTAAAGAACCCCAGGTGGTCAAAATTTCCGGAGTCCTCCACTACGGCGTGCCTCATAATCAGAAAGTGGTTTTGGCACATAAAACCCCAAATATTATTATTATTACGTGGTGGAGGCGATTGCACGTTTTAGTTGTATGTCTAGCCTAGCGGAGCAGGGGGACGGATGGATAGGTGCTACGAGTGTCCCCTTTGGAAAGATGTGTGGGTTGCGCCATGAAGCTCTTGTATTACCTAACGTTCTACCTATGTTAACAAAGAAAAAAAACCCACGATGACTTCCCATAACCAAACTTTCTGAACTTTGTCTTTGCAAGCCTCTGTTGTTTCCCTACTTTTTGTCCACCAATCTTCCATTCGCTGCTTACCAATCTTTACTGCATACATTTTAACTTTCCCCCTGCTCTTGCTGAACCGAAGGGCTTCAAGCAGGCCAGTGGTGTGTGAAAACTTTTATTGTAATGAGGTCCAGATGCTCGACTTCTCAAGCCAAGCTCCCACGTTGGCACTGTCAGGCCAAGCCTTTCAGCGACATCATGGGCCCCCTGGACTGCCCTTAGTTGGTCCTGAAACAATGGGCTTTGAATCCTTTTCTCCCACTGTGTCCATTCTTCAACGAGGTTGGGGAGAGTCGCGGGACACCCCGCCAGCATATGTCTGATTCCAATGATGCCATTACAATCATTGCAGTCCATCTTAATCTCCTTCCCTGGATATATTTTATTAATGGTGTATAGGCCAGTGGTGCCTAAATCTATTGCTGGGGAGATATTTCACATTCTAGTAAAGCATGCTGTATTGTTTCCCTAGCTTTACCGCAGCAAGCACAAGCTTCTTCCTTCTTATATCTTGCTGTATAAGTGCGTGTTCTAAGGCATCCTGAGCTCATTTCAGAATGTAATAAGCTTTGAGTTATAATAGATTTTCTTTCCTGATATCGTTATTTCCTCTTCAGTAGTTACTCATAGCAGGTTTATTTTCCATTGCCGCCACCCACGAGATTATCTCGGCCTCTCTGGCTTTCCGCTTGATGTTCCTTTCGTATTTGCAGTGCCTTCTGGCCGAATTCAGGGTAATGAAACAAAATAAAAGCACCCATAAGGAAAATTTATAAGTAAAACGAATACATATAGCTTATTTGTCCATAAAGCATCTAAACGTGAACTTGTAATGCGTTACCGGTCCATTTTATCCAGTGGAAAATAAAGCCCCATCTTGGGGAATGCCACGCGATAGCCAGCGAGCTTGCATTTTGCATCCAATCTGATCCTTTCTGATGCTAACATGCTGCACAGCATGCATAACATACTCCCGCGCTGCGAGGTTTTCAAATGGGTCAGCATGCGCACCTTCTAGCAGACATAAGTCCGTCTGTGCAAATCTGTCTTTAAACAGCAAGGCAGGCAAGGTGCCTCGATGCACGTGCCAGAGTGGGTGTGTGCATCGGCCACCGCTGCTAGGAAAAAATGGCAACAACCTTCTGCTCAGGCAGCTTGTAAGCGGACCGTGCTTTTGACTCCGCCAGCCCGCTTGCAGCTAAGCGGAGGGCGCATGTGCATTCGCGCTTACGCTCCGCTCAGCTGCGTAGCGGAGTGTAAAAACGGCGAACTAGAACACTCTACTAAAGCAACCAGATCACTTGGCTTCATAAGGCACTATTTGCACCCGGCTAACTCCGAGACCAAACTTCTCGCTTACACCACCTTAGTATGCTCTAAATTCGAACACGCCTTCTTAATTTGGAATCCACACGAGGCCTACCACGAACACAAACTAGTCTTTGCAAAATAACGTTGCTCACTTCATCACAAGAAACTACTCGCATACATCTAGAGTTACGGAAATCAAATATTAAATTAACTTAGCTCCTCTCAATATACGCAGGCTTCTGACACTATTGTCCTTCTTTCATAAACTTTGCTCCAATCGGTTGTCCCACGTGACTCTAAATATCAGACTAGCTTGTGACATGTGTCTTGACGGCTTGATCACCAACTTAAAATCGCACCCATCTTCACCCACAATAATCCATTTTTCCACTCACCTCTCCTCCTTGCTATTCGTCATGACTCATTTGTATATAATTTGAAGTTGTTCCTAGAAATCTGAACTACCTCTTATCTTGCTGTTCCGTTCCAGTTGCATTTCTTGATGTTCTTATTTAATATGCAATTTTGCTTTCCTTAGTAATGTATACTTAAATTTTTTTCCATTGTTTTGTAATGTAAAACAGCTCATTGTAATAAGTAAAGTATTTTAGGAACCTTGAACCTTGTCATTACTATGTTTTTTCACACATTGTATATACCCTGTAATAAGTCGTTTTTTTGCACTAATTCATGTTGTTCCAATTCATATTTCTTGTTTAGTTGTGTAATTTTCGTATTTTTTGCTCCTTTCATTGTAATCCCTGTAAGAGTTGGTGTCGGCCATGAAAAGGGTACCCTGGCCCATACCATCGTCCGACTCATTCATGCTAAGGATGTTGTTGAAGGGAGGAACGAGGAGTAGGGGATTTATTTACAATATCTACATGAAGGGTGGAGAACATTACATCTGATCAGTCTAGCATGACTGAAATGCACACTGAACAGCCGAAAATGTCTGCTTACACACTCTCTGTCCTTACTAGATCCCTAGGCCAGGGAAAGCTGCCATCCAACCTTCATCCAATCAAAGCGTCCAAAGTGGTCGAAGTACCTGCCTTTGAGGGCGAAGGTTCACACACTCTCTTGCACTTTTGTTTTACTGAACACACCAAAACGAGTGAGGCCTCATAGACAGGTGTTGTCACGCTTGACTCAAGCTGGCACGTCTTGGTTTCTGAGCTGACTCTGCAGTTAGCTGCTGCTGAATCTGTCATGACCGTGACTATTACCAGAGTACATGGGGGAACGCCATATAACAAACATTTCCAGGAGTTTTCTTCCTCCAATTGGTCCCTGAAGGTGACAGCGAACCAGCTAACAATCCTGTTCGCCAAACGTGTCTAGCCTTACTGGCTCTGAAGGGCTACTCGAAGGGGGCATGTTGTTGGCTTCACGAAGCAATTCGTTGCAGCGAAGCCAGAAGGTCACTATCCCCACTGGCCAATCGTAACATCCCCCACCCCTTTGCCTCCTGGGCTCTTTAGGGTACTTGAACAAAAAAGAGTGCTATGGAAGTTAATATGACGGGTACAAACAGCAGCGGCGCAGCTACACGGACTGCTGCAGACGGCGGCGCCAGGTGTGCTGATGACTTTCTGATCATTATAAGCTGATACTGCTCTTTAGTGCCTTATCCATCCACGTCAAACCATTATGCGCCGCGTGGACCATATCTTGAACGCCGTGTTCTCGTCGCTTTGCCTTGAAGAGCGAGCCCATATCTTGAAAGCGATCTGCGAAAGGGGCAGGGTGCGGTGTGTGCTGAGAGATTTGCGAGCGCTGCTTCGATCTCGTGGTAGTGACAGGCAGAACAAAGGTAAAGCCACTCGCTGCTGCATGCTCTATCTACATTGTATGAACTTTTCACTTTGTTGAGTGCTTGAAGGCTGTTCACCTCCTCCGTGGGTCGGCCCAGTATTGCACTATCTCTGGGATCGGCCCACATTTTTATCTTGCGTGATGGACGTTTGGTAAGCATAGAAATGCTTACACATTTTAGAAAATTTTAACACCCAGAACCAGCCAATTAGTACCATGCCAGTACTTTTATTTGAGTAGGTAGAAAGCCTTTGTAAATAATTAAATAAAAATTTCGTGGGCTAATGAAAGCAGCTGTGTGCCTAGGCGTCGGAGATGCAAGAAATTACAACTGCACTAGAACAATTTGCTCTGTCACACATAACAAAAGAAGTGAAGGTGAATGTCTTATGTGCATTGCAAATGACACATGTGCTTTCATATGCACTATGGCATATGCACAAGTGTATTACACCCAATAACAATGCAAGAAGCTCGACAAGAGACTGCTGCGAGGCTATGAACGGCGTCCAGAAGGAGGTGCCATAGCACAAATGGATGCAAAGATGGCAGTGGTGGACACAAACAACATTGCTACCATTTCATGCACTCAATTTTGTTACAAGGTGGTTTGCTGGCCTCTGCAAATAGATATGAGTCGATTCATCAGCTAACTGTAGCTTTAGTTGCTGATACCCAACCGACCTGATGAAGCAGTGCTGATTAGGGCCAATGGTCAGGGTAGTGTGCCATGAAATTAGCTCTTGGTGATTGTGATATGGGCTGCAAGCAGTTGCAGGAAGCTTGGTGTTAATATATTGGTACGATTGGCGATTGTTTCCGAGATCATTCGTACGGGTTTTTGATAACTGATGAAGCACTGCTGTATGAGTCCACAAGATCACAGTAGATCTGCTTTCCATGTGAAGCTTTAATCACTTTAACTTGTGTATTATTCTACTATATGCAGGGCTCACAAACCATATACGATATTTTCCGGACAATAATTTGAACCTGGCACAAGTAACCTCCCCCTCTTTGCACAAGTCGGCAACTATCACAAGTGTGCACAGAAGTTAGTTCCTGTACTTAAAAGATCACAAATTGCCATACAGTTCTGAACCACGTGCAAGAACACATGTGTGCAATGCAAACTGTGTGCCTTCCAGTGGTCAATGGGTCTTAGCGCATGCCATTGTGCTTGCTATGAATGCTGCTTTTGTCACCGTACCCTGTCAGCACTGCATATAGTAATTGCTTCGATTGGTGTTGACAGCCAGGACGAAACTTTTACTGAGAGGCATGCCTGATAATCAGATCATGGTATTGGCATGTGAAAACCCAGATTTGTTTTATTTGTGTTCTTGTTTCGAGACAAACCAAGTGCCATTGAAATGCTGCATGCAATGCATTGACCTCGAGCAATCCATTGCATTACTGCAAATATTACTCAATATTTGAAAAGTCTAGTAGATGATCCATCTCATACTGAATTACTTGCATGTTCACTATTTGTTTCTTATATTTAAGTCTTCTCATACCCCGGCTGAAAACGCTGCGTTGCCCTGAAAGCGTGAAAATACCGCACCTTTGCGCAGTTTGCGTAGCTAGGTTTCAGGCAAGTTGAATTGTAGCTAAATGGTGTAGTAGAACCACCACTAAGCATGTGTTGGAAGTACAGTGGTAAAGTTAGAATAAACCACCCGGTTATCTTTTTCCACAGCTACAAGTAAACAAAAGCTGAAGCGGCCTTCAAGTGTTAAGTGTGGAAAAAGATGTTTTGCGGCAATGGCTGTGACTGAAGACAACACAGGTGTGTATGTGGTTTTCCAATTCAAGCACAGAGGCCACGACTTTGAACTGGGTCGTGTTTTTCTGTCCAAGTCGGAAAGAGCTGCTATTGCTGGTAAGAAACCGCTTTTGCTCTGCTTTATAATACATAAAGAGTAGTCGTTGAGTTTTCAACATCCCAAATACAAGGCAATACTCATGCCAGACCATGCAATGAACTTGAAGCACATGTTAGTGCATTTGAAATTAATAATTTCCACATAATTTGAGGCCACCTTTACTGACTGCAGGGCATTATAGTTAATGACATCATAAACATGTTTATCATTTTGCTACATTGTATCATCAATGCCTGAAGGGTTCAGAGAGAGAGAGAAAAAAGGGAACCGTTCTCCAATTTCACAGTGGTAACAACTACCTTGGCACAGCCAGTGGCCTATATTTGACCTATATGGCTATTCTTATTGCATGCAGGCAACAACTTCAGTTATTTTAAACTTGTTTGCATCACTTCATGTACCACGCAGGAAGGTGTAGTGGCTCCTGGTGCACTGTATAGGCCACGCAGCAGACTGTGGCTTTTTCTTTCTGCTTAATTTTTCAGGCTTGCAGTTAACTGGATTGGTATGACTTATGATCCTAGTGGGATTCAATGTCTCAAAATAGCAGTAAGCTGGAATAATTTCCACTTGGGATTACTTAAGGTGCATTGTACAGAATTATGCCTGCCATTTTGCCTAAACTGAAGTGCAAGTATTAGACATTGATGAAACTGCGACCTCTTGCCACTACTGTAGGTCATCCACAGCAGATGTGCTTTCCATGTGAAACTTTCATCAGCTCAAGTTGTATTTTACTCTACTATATGTAGAGCTCACAAACCATGTGCCATATTTTCTGGACTATAATTTGAACTGTTCTAAAGTCACCCCCTTTCCCCCCTCTTTTCACAACTTTCAAAGAAAAAATATGTGTATATAACTCATTGTATAAGATGCATCTATCTTAACTTGGGTCAGCATCGTGAAATGCGATTGTGCATGTTTATACACTTATCCTAAAATGTCGTATTTACTCATTTCAGGGCACTAAACTTCAGTAAAAAATTTGATGAGCCGCATATTCTAGCAGACAAAATAACCTGCAAGTACATTGCTGGAGAAAAAGAATGTCTCATGTTGGTCTTGCATATATAAGTTACACTGTTGAACAATACGCTTGGACGAAAATGAAAAGAAAATGGTGGCACCTATGGTTTGGAAAATATGGTACCTAAATATTTTGAATGCTCATGAATCAGCTATGTGAACGAAACATGATGGGAATGATGACGATTAGACATGAACTCGTAAAACAGCTTCAAGTGTCCAGTCAGTACTCTACTTGACTGAAATAATACTTTTAACTCAAAAACCCACATGACTGCATAGCCTTCAAAGCATACATTTACAGGTGTGTCTGCTCCGTAAATATCGATGAATGACTGATAAATCAACTATATAATAATTGCTGAAAGCTTTAATTGACAATTTTTATATTGACATTAATCAAATTATGTGCATCAATGCAGTCAGTAACAGTGATGTTTATATTTAAGTTAATCTGGAAATGCTGCACGTTTTCGATTGCCGACTCTGTTTTGGCCTTCTATGGTGGCATGCCACTATGGAAGTGGCAAAAACTTATGCTATGGAATGTAATTGGAAAATGAAGTTCTAACTGAAGGAAAGAAATTGTAAACAATGGCAATATTTAGTAAAGGAACTAAAAGTGGAAGACATTCTTGCCCTGGGTAGGATCTGAACCACAATCTTCACATGTCCAGTCCAGTGCAATGCTTTCACAATGGTTCAGTAATGTCTTTTGTGCGAACAAGGTTACCAACAGTGAAGGATGAAATTGGCAGCCTAGCTGTAAACTTGGTACACACAATAAATTTCTTCACTTACGTACCTGCTAACACTGGTGCAGATAATCCCTATGACGGTTTATCAATGACACCAAACATTGAAACATTTAAATATGTAATCTTGCCTCTTCAAATGTAATGTAATCGTGTAGTGTGATTCAGAAATGTAATCTTGCCTCTTCAGCAGCTGAAGGCTGCATAGCACCATGTCCTTGCAAAGAGCTGACCTAAAAAGAACAAAAATTGCGACAGCT
The DNA here is from genome assembly GCF_050947875.1 of Dermacentor variabilis. Classification (NCBI taxonomy): domain Eukaryota; kingdom Metazoa; phylum Arthropoda; class Arachnida; order Ixodida; family Ixodidae; genus Dermacentor; species Dermacentor variabilis. The sequence continues at coordinate 132,395,250 of NC_134570.1, read as the reverse complement.
TGAACTATTTAACACACACCATGGCAAAAGGTTTTTGTAAGTCAATGTAACTCATTATTCAATTAAAGGAATTTTAAATAATGATATTAAAAATGTTCATCAGTGCCCATTTCACTTCCTTGCGTGCTCGGTAATTTTTACTTATGCTTCAACTAATATACACTTTTTCCCTACTCTCTCAACACAAGCTGCGAGAAGGCGTGTCCATGGATGCAGTACTGGATAATGTGCGATCCAGCGTGAATGAGACATTCCACTGCATTAACCTGTTAAGCAAGCAGGATCTCCGCAACATAATGAGGGATGCCAGAGTCTCAAAGACTGAGCGGCTGCATGATAATGACAATGTGAGCGTGCAACTCTGGGTTGAGAGGATGCATAGTGAAAAGGAGAACCCATTGCTCTTCTTTAAACACCAAGGACAACCTGACAAAAAGTGACATTTTTTTAGAGAAAAAATAAGGACCTTTTGGATGACAGAGATTTTATGCTAGGCACCGTAACCACACCACACCACAACAGGAGCTTTTCAAGAGGCTTGGAACTGATCGTGTATGTGTCGATGGAACACATGGAACAGCAGGTGAGCAGTACTATATAAATGCATTAATAATAAAAGCAAAAAAGAGGGAATGCTGTCTGAGAACAATTGCAATATATATGATGAGTAGTATTCCTTCACACATGATTTTTCTCTTAATTTTTCTCGCTTTTTTATTTGATGCAGTTCTCGATTATCAGTAACAGAGCAAGAATGAATTCAGCGCTCTGTACACTGGTGCTATCATTCCATTGCTACTGTCCTCATCGCTACATGCCCTGCATATCCTGTCTGTATTGTCACCACGGAGTTATAATAGGTCACATAATACTGCTCTTATCACATTTGTCTTGTGGGGATGCGCGACTGTCGCACGTCCCCTGATGTTGTTTTTCCCGCATAGCTTCCGTCTCCTGCATTGCGGCTTCGCCGCGGGCCCCAGGCCACGCGAGAGATGGCGCGAGTGTTGCGTTGCTTACGCCGCCTCATGGCAGGGTTACTTGGGGGCGCAAGGGAGAACACGCTTCCTCTTTGGTTCGGGACGGCAAGCAGCGGAGACGTGCCGCGCATGCGCCGATCCATGCTTCTGGGAGACCGTCTCGTGAGGCCTTGTGTGAAAGAGCCACTGTTCGCGTGACCACACGCGTGAACGACCAGGCGTTGGGATCCAGCAAGGGGCGAACATATTCGCTCGCTATCCGGTCGCGGTGAGTCGGACTTCCGCGATTTGTCGCGCGCCCATCGGCATGTTTTGTGAATAGCAACTCGGCCAGCAGGCATTGATCTATGAAAGGTGCAATAAATGCCCTTGTGATTGTTTGCACTACTGTACTGTCGTTCTTTTGACCCAAGAGTACGGGATGAGTATCCCACAGTCTAGAGTGCAGAAACAGTGCATTGCACTGTGTATTAGTGCCTTCTGTCAGAGGTACAGCTGTGTCGAGGCCGTTTGGCATCCTGAACTGTTTGCCAATTAGGCGAATCACTGATTACTGCTACAGACAAAGGTGCGCTTTCTTGGCGGCAGGGGGTGGTTCCCTGAGGACTGCGAAAACAAAACATTTAGAAAATCAGGCAGTCCAAAAAAATATTATTGCATGCCTTTTACTGCCATTTAAAGGGAGGCGATAGTCGGAAACATAACAAGAACCTAGAACTATGAAACCTCAGCTGTTTACATATTCTCTTATGGTAATTTCAAATACTACATAAATCAGTTTTATAGCAAGTTGCATAGGTTGCGTTCTGTACAACGACAATGTGTAAAACGTAGGCATTCTTGCCCCCAATTTTTTATCTCTAAACTTACATAATTGCAGACCAGTGATGGCACATAATCCTCCAAATCAACTGTAGAATACTGAAATAGGTACCGAAATCGTTATTCACTGTTATGTTTTAAAAAGTGCATATAAGAAGTGTTTAATTAGAACCTGTGAAACCATTTCAAAATGTTTAGACAACCAGTAAGTGTTAGTCAAGATTTTATCTTAAGTATATAAGTGATGTTGAAGATCAAACCCTCAGTGGTGGTCAAGAAAGTTTAGGATTTCAAGCACAAAATTGTCATTCTGGAGCAGTTTAGGAGCAGAAATTTTTTTTTCTACTTCGTGTTCCAAAAGTAGTTTTGGAACACTTGGAGTAGTACAGAAGTAATCTAGCCATTTGGTGGAGCTTGTTATTACTGTGCAGTCAGTAAGTGCTGCTCAAGAGTGAAGCAAGACACAAAGCCAACAGCAACCAATTAAGCTTGCCTTCCCAAGGACGGTATACCACGCACATCATGTTGCAAACATTTTTGTTTGGGTAGGCAAGGAACTCAATTTTGTACCCGCTCTAGTTGCTTAGTGGCTGTGGTGTTGGGCTGCTAAGCACGAGGTTGCAGGATCGAATCTCGGCCAGAGCCGCCGCATTTCAATGGGGACAAAAGGCGAAAACACCCGTGCACTTAGATTAACTGTAGGTGCACGTTAAAGAACCCCAGTTGGTAGAAATTTCCGGAGTCCCACACTACGGCATGCCTCATAATCAGAAAGTGGTTTTGGCACGTAAGAGCCCATAATTTAATTTTCCTTACTTTTGTAAACCAACCACAAGACTTATTAGGCTTCTTGGTGCTTGTGCTGTTTGGTGCTTGTGCTGTAACAGAAGATAGTATGTATGTGTGCAAATAAAGAAATGTAAATCATGCCATCTTACAATGGCCCCTTTTCACTGCTGGTGTGCTTCACCACAATACATTGCATAAGCCTCTTCCCGTAGCAAGCTATATTGCAGCAAAGTTGACGCTTGAAAACCGGTATTATACTACACTTTCGACAATGGTTGTGCCTTCCGCACTTTGAAGGCAAAGCATTTCAGCATCCGAAATTTCAGCTGTCCTTATAATTCATTGCCTCTATGAGGTACGTGGCGGTGTTGCAAAGATACCCGAATTCTCATGCATGTCCGAAAAATTGTTTGTTGGGTGTATTTCTGCTTGGTAATGAAGACGGCTACGACAGTGCACATTAGTGACACAACGCCCCAGATCCCAAGCTTCACTTGCACCCCGCTTCACAGCAGTGGAAGGGCAGTAACTTTTTTGGCCTCCATCTTTGTGTCATAGTCCAAGCATGCTCTTGCTAAATAGAATCATTCTTGACAACTAAAGGTTAGTGTTTGAGTGCAATTAAAGCTCATCATTGGAACAGTCTCCAGTACTTCAGAATTTCACAATAAGTAGAATACCATTTTGTTGGCAAGTACTACGGCAGCGATAGTGACTTATAGGTAGATACCGAAAGAGCCAGTATTCAGTAAAAACTTATAAATGCAAAAAAGTTTGGCCTAGTCTAGTTTAGATTAATTGGCAAAGATACCTGTTTTTTCAGTCTTATTCTAAGTGAAGGTTTAGCGCTACAGGACTGTGTGCCAGTTCCATTCCAACTACATCTGCCCAACTGATGCCATTATAGATTAACATTACTGAATATATTCTGCAATCACATTATTTATTCATGAATTAAACTTGCGCAGGTAACATGTATGTACTGCAAAAAGAGTAGATTTGAGAGAGATTATAAAGCTAGCAACGCACTGCTAAAATAAAAGGTCACAAAGCGAATTTGACCTCGTTAAAGAAGCATGACATTATTTGCAATGTTGTTAGAACTTCAAAAATAAGTTTTTTGTTGAAAGTCACAACTAGTAAACAACTATAGTAAGAATTTCATTTAAAGTTGGAGGAATGGTACAACTCTTGGCATTCTGGGGAGTTAAGAAGAGTGGAATTAAGAGATCTCAACTTTGTCAAGTAGGAATGAAATGGAGGGCTCGCCCCATTCTGCAACCTTACTATGGACCAGTGTATGCCAACATGGCAAGTAAGAAAAAAAATTTGGGTATTTCATGGTGCGTGTAGATCCATAGACTTTTGTTCCCAACGGTATCTTTTGATAACATGCCCAGGCTTTTTTTTTCCTAGTCACTTGTTGCACTTTAATGCGATAAAACCTATTTGAACCTCTTGTGGTTGCAAGGTCCGCAGGCGAGCTCGTTCCCTCAATCGGCTGCCACCACCCAGTCTCTACTCATCACATAACCATATCTTGTGAACATCCGTATTTACTCGCATAATGCTCGCACCCCCCACATTGGCTATCAAAAATTGCAAAATTTTTTTCCCCCGCATAATCATCGCACCCCCAAAATTACTGCCGCGAGCCGTCTGCTTGTCGTAGCGATCGCCATGGTTGGGCGCACATGCTACTAGGCGGCGGTACTGTGCTATCATCCGCTGCCACCGCCGCTACCGCTCATCCACTCACCACCGCTACGCCATTTTGCGAAGGTGTCTTCAGCTCTCCGGTGTCTCGTAGGCCTCGTTTGCCTTGTGCGCGTGTTGCACCGTGCTCTTTGTGCCACTTCGCCATGGGACGCTACGCAAGCTACACAGCTGCTTTTAAACTAAAAGCTATTGAGTATGCGTTGGAACATGGCAACCGCGCCGCCAGCAGACACTTCGGCGTCAACGAGTTTTGCGTCCGGTATTGGAGACGGCAGCATGACGAACTCAAGACGACTGGTAAGACGTATCTTTGAACAAGCCATTTAAAGATAATGTCCGGAGGCTGTACACAGAATGGATGGCCGAAGGTGAACATGCTCTGACACCGGGCGGCAAGATCAAAAGACCGTCCGTGGAGCTGCTGTGCAGCTGGGTATCAGAGGCATGGGGGATGATTGATGTAAATATGGTGGCCAGAAGCTTCAATAAAACAGGAATTTCGAACGCCCTGGATGCGACCGAGGACCACCTGGTGTGGGACGACGAAGAAGCATCGGAAGATGAAGAAACCATCGATTCCAGTGTCGACACGGACTCTGATGAAGAGTACAAGTGCCTGCAGGACGTACGCAACGCGAGTAGTGACGGGGAGGTTGCGCGCAGCAAATAAAGTGCTTTAGCAGCTTGAGCTTACGTTCACCCTGTACTTTCATAATGAAGGTAAGTTACGCTTGAAAGTAATGTTTTCGTTATATTTACAATTGCGGACCTGACAATCCTGATCTTGCACCCATTCATCTTTGCGTTTAACACTCGGAAACATTTGCTTGAAAATTTTCCCCGCATAATTATCGCACCCCCAAACTTCGCGTAGATTTTTAGGGAAATAAAGTGCGAGGATTACGCGAGTAAATACGGTATATACATATTTTTTTTTTGCCTCTTAGCATTTTGGGTGATATCCTGAGTGATGAAAACAAGCACTACATAAAATCAGCAACATCTATCATTACGACAGACTCACAACAATATTGCAGCCACTACATCGTTTTAGCTTTCCATACTAAATAAACTCACTGGGTCTGCGTTCAGTGTGGGCAGGGGTAAGCTTGCACACATAAGTTTTTGGTAACATTCATAACAAAGCAAACAAGCTTTCAGGACTATAAACCTTTGAGTCACATCAGCTATGTGGGAGCAAAATATACATTCAAAAAACAGAAAAAGAAGGCACAGTGTTATGTGCCACTAATCCTTTCCTAAATAGCTGCAAGAATTTTAGGCGGTTTTGATAGAATTATAGCATGGCACAAAACTGATGGTGCTGTGCATTTGGTCACCGCAAGCAGCTGTACATTGTTAACCTCTCTGGTCAATCATGTCTGCTGCAGAAGCATCCCTAGTATGCCTCCAAATTTCAAGATACTTGATTTAGTGCAGTATCACTCTTTGTTGGCCTTTTTATCAGACTGACGCAGAAGTGGGAGCACTGTACACTGTTCACATTTTCTTTGAGCGCAAAAGATAAGTATGCGTTGCATTCACCACTAAGAGAATGTATTTAATGCTGTTCTTAAGTTTACAGCCTTACAGCACATGACACAGGTATTCATGACAAATCTGTGCATGTCATACAGACAGCTGAAATTTCAAATGAAACACCACTTTCCTCCCTCTCGAGAAAGTGCCACACCCAGCCAGAGTCAAGGCAACACAAACAAACAGTGCGACGCAAAACACAGTCTTAAAAGTGTCGCTCGCCATGACTCATTACTTCGGTAAATCACCCAATTCAAATTGGGAAATGCCACGGTGGAAAATGTGCCACGCAACAAAACTGGATAAGAAAAAAAAGCGGGTGGTGCTAGTCACGTGAACCCGATGTGGTTCTTCGGCTCAAGTACGTGACAAGGCAAGGAAGGAACGTCGCTTGCAGATGCTACTCGAGGCAGAGGGAGAGTGTGTGTCTGTTGGCAGTCACGCTCACCTCATGGTGGTGTGGTAAGAGGGCATTCAATTTCTTCTGTCTCCTCTAATAATAAACCAGTTTAAAAGATTATTTCGGTAAAGCAATGCCAGAAGTCTGAAGTCATTACTCCAAACTTTCATCGTGGATATGAAGTCCAATGCATGTGGAACTGTCGAAAGTGATTCGATCATATTCTTTTCATCTGCTTTCAAGAAATTTCACACTAAATTGATCTAGACCTCTGCATTGTCACAAACAGCAGGAAGCAACCTTGAAGTCTGTTTTCAATTCCTCATTAATGCATGAAAATCCAGGATGCAGCAGCCAAGTAACAGTCTACTACACATAACTCCATCTTCACCTCTGCGTTCAGGCAATGAAATGCAGTTTTTACAATAGCGAACATGAGACGTTTACTTGTTGGAGATGCAGCTCTTAGCCTGTCTACGTATGACTGTGATATTTAAAAACGATGCCAGTTATTTAAAACTATGTTATTAAAAACATCTTTCATGTTCGTAACATGCCTGGAGGCAATAATAACCAGCTTGAAAAGTAATTATGTCCCATGGCTGTATTCGGGTCTCAAGAAGCTTTAAATTGCAGTGTAAACTAAAACTTGCTAGGGGGCCTGATGTAAGGCCCTCAAAAAACAGGCCAAACAGGGGGCTAAATGTTTCTTCAATAGAATAGAAAGTTTGCGCTGGAAAGTTAACACCAAATATAAAGGAATATATATTACTTCTGACTTACCACCAGACTTTCACAATTTGAGTCTTGTTCTCCAAGGTGCATTGCCATTCCGACTTGTCCAGCTAGCGAGAAATGCAGTTCTTATTGCCTCCGCCAATGTGTTGCACATTCACATGTGATGAACTCTACAAAATGAGAGCAGCATTGAAGATAAACTGAGCAGCTGAAAGTGCACGCACTGTTGCTTCTACGCACAATATGGAAACTAAACAGCAGAGGTAAATTTCGTTAAAAGAACTGCGTAACACTTCATTCCCGTTCATATTGAAACATAAGTCAACTCTGAATATAAGACAACCCCCTACTTAGACATCGCATTACAGTCCCCTTTATAATGGAAAACTACATGTTCTATAAAAAATTGGGCATTGAAAGCACCATGCCCCGCTTTGCTTCAATTGCTTCGCTTAAATCTTTTGTGTACCCAGCAGAAATTCTAGATTCTAAGCTTTTGCTTTAAATGTAATGAACCTCGTCAAATTTGGTGCAGTGGTTGGCGAGAAAAACGAATACTCCGTTTACATGTATTTAGATTGGAACACCCGAGCTAAAGCTTCCTCTTAAACGCGCCCGCCACGCGGAGGCATTGCCAAGACCAAACTGAAGGAGCAGTACGGGATCCACATTTTGTCTGCTGGAGGCACCGCCAAATTATACTAAACAAATAAATGTTGCGTACACTTAGTACACGTACAAATTTCCTCTTTATAGCGACAAGGTAGGGGACTGTGGCTTGCACTGGCAGCCGGCTTTACCTATGCGCCGCCAGTCTGGTTCCTCAGATGTGTAACGATTATGACAGTGTACGCAGCGGAAAAAGCACCTGGGACTCCTGCAAGACCAGACAAAACCTTGCCTCTGTGCATTATCTAACTCCTTCTCATTACCGTTAAACAAAACTCGAGAACGCAGTCAAGAATTTCGCATTGAGCTGAGAGTACGCTGCACAAGGTCTACTGAAAGACGGAACTTTTAACGACAGCTTGTAGGCTAACTTTAAGATTTATCGATAAGTAATTGTTCAATAACTGTAGAATACGTCCACTTGCCTGTGTGTTCACGCCAATACCACAAGCTCTTTTCAGAAGCATGAGACGGGCGCCGAAAAGCGTCGAGACATTTCATTCGGCGAGATAAACCGCTTGCATATAATTACACCCTTTTGCCACACAACGATAATCGTCATCTGTCTTGCACGCATTTCCTTTCTTTAACGCGGCGAGCCCGGTACTTTCCAGTAACGAACGGCATGCGCGTTATCAGCATGGCATAGCATTCCCAACAGGAAAGTAACGAGCGCAGCGTTTTCAAGGAAATGCGGGCAAGACAGATGACGATTACACTCTTAAAACGGTTGCACCCTTTGGGGTGTGTATTTGTCCCACAACAATAATCGTCATCTGCCTTGCTGGCGTTTCCTTTCTTGGAAACTCGGCTCTGGCTGCTTTCCTGTCGAGAATGCTGCGTCACACTGATAACGCGCATGCCGTTCGTGACTGGGAAGTACCGGGCTCGCAGCGTTAAAGAAAGTAAACGCGGGCAAGACAGATGACGATTATCGTTGTGGGACAAGATACGCCCCAAAGGGTGTTAATTTTTCTAAGAGTGTATTGTTGTGTGGCAAATGTACACTTCAAAAGGTGTAAACGTTTCTTAGAGTGTACACTCTCAGGCAAAGTTACACCCTTTGGAGTGTACGACACACTATAGAATTTCTATAGTGGGATATAATTTCTCGGTCGTGAATGGCTCCTTTGCGGTATCTGCGGGAAGGAAGCCATCGGGGTAGTGAATTTCGATGCGGATGGGACTTGATCGAGATCGACAGTGGCCGTGTGACACAGGTCTACTCTCTTAAAAAAGTTTACACCCTTTGAGGCTTATCTTGTCCCATAACGATAATCGTCGTCTGCCTTGCTTGCGTTTCCTCCCTTGAAAACCCTGCGGTTTCCTGTCGAGAATGCTTTGTCAAGCTTATAAAGCGCAAGTCGTTCGTGACTAGGAAGTACCGGGCTCGCAGTGTTAAAGAAAGGAAATACGGGCGACACAGATGATTATTGTTTGGGGTCAAAATACAACCCAAAGGGTGTAAACTTATCTAAGAGTGTAGCAGTTCCATGCACTCCAGCATAGAAACGGAGTCTACTGAAACAGTGAATTGTCATTAGGCATTTTGTGCAAAAAAGAAAGAAAAAGAAATACAGTAAAACATAGTTTATAGACATGTACAATAACAGTGCTTGACTGTCAAAACTATTTCATACTCCACCGCATTTGTAATGAACTGTTCTCCTGCATCCGTTAAGCATGTCACCATCTACCATCATAAAGATGTGCTCTTCCGATAGGTATGCCTTGCTATAAAATGGAGTCTTATAAAAAGCCATACAATCTTGGCAGTTCATTGAATAACCAACTACAACTATGTTAAGAATAATTGTAGAAAGTTTAAGTTTAAATATTGCAAGATTTGCTCATATGCTTGTTGGTATATAAAGGAAATTCAATAACACGGGTCCAGAGAAAAAAAAATTGAAATGCCTGCAGTGCTCACAAAAAACATGAGCAGAGCTAGAGATTCTCAAGATTCATAGCTGCCTTGTCTCCTTCCGATTTTAATTCTTGTCAGCTTGTTTTGCACCATCAGCATGGTAACTGCAGGCCTTCGCAGTTAGCATCTGGTGATTTGCAAGACTATTTTGCTTGTGTAAAGGCCAGGTTCCATTTAAGCTTGTTCCAGCACATTAAGTATTCCTCTCTTGCAGGCACGAACCCAGGTGGTGGGGGCCCTGCCCGCCCCCTCCCCGCCACCACTCCTCACACATTCCTAAAGCACCGCCAAATGAATTTTGAGATTTGACAGCTATTGAGCTGTCATTTTGCTGCCTTTTTCACTCCTTTTGGATGGTGGTAGTTATCGGCATCTCTTGGGGTGTGAAGGCCAGTTTTCTTATAGATTCGGTGCCTGCGCGATGAATTCGAGATACCTTTAGTTTTCACCATCTATTCAACAGTCACGTGCGTCGCTGTTGCTTCGTTAGTTCAACCTTCTTTGTGTAGACTGATACATGGACCAGGAAAGGGATTTGTTTCTTAGTCAGCTGGTCTGTATGCTCGTGGAACGAGTTGCAGTCAGAGAAAACACCAATTGCATTTAACTTTTCCCTTCGCTTCATTATTTCCTCGCATGGCGGCTCGCCGCAACACTGGCGAGCCGGAACAATATACCCGCGATATGGGTTAGATAAAGTGGAAAATAAAATAATGCGAAACAGCGTCAATCATGAAACCCTGCAACAATCCTTAAACTCATAAGCAATATGACTGTCATGCGTTACATCATCTGGTTTTTCCCTAATTGTACAGCACTTTTCGTGCAAAATTGGCAACTGGAAACAAGAGTCACAAGGAGCTGAGAAATTAAACAATCTACTAAGGGAAAGAGCCAAGGCAACAGCCAAAGAGGAAAATAAAGCGAACATTAACAAATTTAACCACTGTTTATAAAAATAATTATGGATAAACATCTTTTTATTTAAAAAGGAAGTAGAGTAAACGCCGCCAGAAGTGGGGAACAATTCCGTGTGTCTTGAATGACGCTTGTACAGTTATCAGTCAAACCGCCTAATGTTGCCACTTCTCTGCTGCGCTTAAGTGGGCTTTTTTCTAACCTTTCACGGTGGGTGCAGCATGTCCTGAACTGCAGCGTCCTGCGCTCTATGCGGTTGCACGGGACTGGTGGCCACGCATCGTTGCACAACTTCCCAAATAACAATAAGAGTCAGTTTTGGCACTTGGTAGAGCAGTAAACGAGGGATCCAAAAGAAATGTGATTGTTCCGCAAATATATATTTCTCTATAATTCTTCTAGAGGTAATTCAAAAAACGAAACTATAGTCGGATGCAACTTAAGTATGCAGTGAAGCCCCGCCCACTGCCTCATAAGCGCCAGCCACTGTTCCTCTGCGATGATGATGATGATGATGTATGGGGTTTCATGGCGCAAGGGCCAGGAATGGCCAAAGAGCGCCATGCCTGTGGTAGTGGGTGTGCGGTGTAACTATGATTACTATGAAATTGGTGTGTCGTGGCTGTAAAGGGGCCTTAAAATATACGCTCTAAAGCGCGTAAAATCTGTGTAATAAAATTATGGCGATGACGTATGACTTGTACTATGAACATTTAGATGCATATAAAAAGAATGACACGATAGGTAAAATATATCAGATTATGAGAAATGCCAGAGCACTACTGCCTCCTTAGAGCCCTTGAAACACAAGGGCCTGGAGGCATGTGCTATTCAAAACAATTATCGCAGTGGCATCCTCTCGAGAGAGGAGGCGCTACGGATTCATGGGACTAATAACATGTAAGACCACATCTCTAAGATAACGTAGCACTGTGTCTGTATTAAAAAGCGGTTCTGGACCAAGGAGCATTGCAGGATGAAGAGGAATGTGCTGTCGGTATGCTAATGAAAAATGTCTCTTTCTCTCAGATTCGGCTTCCCGACACTCCAGGAGGACGTGGAGTACAGTCAGCCTCTCCCCGCATCTACCACAGGTTGGAGGCTCACTTCCGGTGAGTAGAAAATTATGGGTGCCAAACGTGTGTCCTATTCTGAGACGACAGAATAGGACATCTGTTCGGCGTGATTTTGCAGTAGAGGTCCAGAATCCTAACTGTGGTTTTATCAGGTGGAGCTTATTATCCGTTTCCGCGTCCCACATGCGTTGCCAGTGGTCTCGCAATCTCCTTCGCAAGAAAGGTCTCAGATCTCTGACAGGCACCGCAGCGGTAGAGTTAACAGCTTGCGATGCGATTGACGTGGCCATCTCGTCCGCCAGAACGTTACCCTCGATATTCCTATGGCCAGGCACCCAGCATATTATGATATGCTGGTTAGATCTGTACGCTTTACACAAGACGGAATATAGTTCATTAAGTACTGGATTTCTGTGTGTATAAACTGACATCAGGCCCTTCACGACACTTAGGGAGTCTGTGTATATCGCTGACTTTTGGAGTTTTGATTTTCTTATATGCTTCACGGCAGACAGTAATGCGTAGGCCTCGGCCGTAAATATACTTGTTTCCGGGTGTAGTACATCGGATTCTGAGAAGGATGGGCCGACGGCAGCATACGACACCCCGGCATTAGACTTCGAAGCGTCTGTGTAGAACTCTGCGCAGGAGTGCTTGTGCTGGAGTTCTAGGAAATGAGTTCGTATTTCGATCTCTGGTGCGTGTTTTGTTATTTCTAAAAAGGATATGTCACAATCTATGACCTGCCACTCCCAAGGCGGTAACAACTTGGTTGGATGCATTAGGCGAAGCTCGAGGAGTGGGACATGTATCTCATCACTAAGCTCCTTCACTCGAAGCGAGAAAGGCTTTTTTACAGAAGGACGATTATGGAATAGTGTAGAGCAGGTCATATCGTTAACAGTGTTAAAACATGGATGTTGATGGTTGGAGTGTATTTTTAGGAAATATGTAAGGCTGATGTAACTTCTCTGTAGATGGAGCGACCATTCATTTGATTCCGCGTATAAGCTTTCAATCGGGCTTGTTCTGAAAGCACCAGTGGCTAAGCGGATACCTAGATGGTGGATAGGATCTAGGATCTTTAGTGCGCTCGGAGCGGCGGAGTTATATACGACGGCCCCATAGTCCAATCGTGATCGAATTAGGCTCTTATAAACATTCATCAGACACTTCCTGTCGCTACCCCATGTTGAGTGGGATAGAATTTTAAGTAAGTTCATTGTCCTTAGACATTTTTCTTTAAGATATTTAATGTGCTGTATAAAAGTAAGCTTGGAGTCTGGTATAATACCTAAAAATTTGTGTTCTTTGTTTATGGGTATTTGATGTCCACACAGTTGAACACAAGGATCTGGAACCAGGCCTCTCTTTCTAGTAAAAAGAACACAAGAGCTTTTGTGGGGGTTGATCTTAAATCCGTTTTCGTCAGCCCACTTGGAAACCTTGTTCAGGCCCTGCTGTACCTGTCTCTCGCATACTGCGAGGTTGCAGGATTTAAAGCCTATTTGTATATCGTCGACGTATACGGAATAAAAAATGGCCGGTGGCAGTGAAGCACGTAGTGTGTTCATCTTAACAATAAAAAGAGTGCAGCTGAGCACACCTCCCTGGGGTACACCAGTTTCCTGCGTAAAAGGACGTGACAGTGCATTACCGACTTTTACTCGGAAGGTACGGTTGGATAAATAACTTTCTATTAGGGCGAGCATATTGCCACGGATGCCCATTCCCGACAAGTCTCTCAAGATTCCGTAGCGCCACGTTGTGTCGTACGCCTTCTCCATATCGAGGAACACGGATAGGAAATATTGCTTATGTAGAAAGGCGTCGCGAATGTTTCCCTCAATGCGCACAAGGTGATCAATTGTGGACCGCCCTTCCCTGAAGCCACACTGAAAGGGATCAAGCATTTGGTTTAATTCCAGGAAATGTATGAGTCGCCGATTAAACATTTTCTCAAACAGCTTGCAAATGCAACTTGTGAGGGCTATCGGGCGGTAACTTGACGCCAACGAAGGATCTTTACCTTGCTTCAGGATGGGAATCACAATCGCTTCTCTCCATGCAAGTGGAAGATATCCAGCAGCCCAAATAGTGTTAAAAAGTGCAAGTAAAGTCAGTTGTGTATCAGTGTGTACGTTCTTAATTATGTCGTACATAATTCTGTCAGGTCCTGGTGCAGAGCTCTTGCATGTGATCAAGGCAGCTCTTAGCTCGGCAATGCTAAAGGGACGGTTGTAAGGCTCATTCTCTCGACCTTTTCTTGTTAATGGCTTACGTTCTTCTGTTTCTTTGTATTTGAGGAAAGATTGTGTGTAATTTGTTGGACTTGACACGCTCTCAAAATATTCCCCAAGTGAGTCTGCCTGGTCTTCCAGTGTATCTCCCTGCGTGTTTACCAGGGGGAGTGAATGTGTTTGCCGCCCTCTAATCCTATTTACTCTGTTCCAGGCTTTGGCCTCATCCCTAAACGAGTTAATACTTGATAAAAACTTGTGCCAGCTTTCTCTTCTGGCCTGTCGGCGGGTTCGCCTGCCTTGGGACTTTATTTTTTTAAAGTTCATAAGATTCTCTGCAGTGGGAGAAGCGCGTAGCAACCCCCACGCCTTGTTCTGATTCTTACGGGCGATCCTACATTCGCTGTTCCACCACGGCACACGTCGTTTGCATGCCAGACCACTCACTTCCGATATGCATTTTGATGCGGCATCCATTATGAATGAAGTAAGATATTCCACAGCAGCATCAATTTCTAAAGAAGACATGTCGGCCCATGAGATGTTAGTGAGAGTTCGAAATTTCTTCCAGTCGGCTGTGTCTATCTTCCACCTAGGAGCTTGCGGAGGATATTCGTTTTCTTTAGATGTTCTTATCAGTATAGGGAAGTGGTCGCTCCCGTAAGGATTGTTCGTTACTTCCCATTCGAGTTCGGGCAGTATGGACGGGGAAACTATGCTAAGATCTATTGAAGAAAAGGTTCTGCTTGCTAGGGAGTAATACGTGGGTTCCTTCTTATTCAGTAAGCACGCACCTGAAGAAAAGAGGAACTGTTCAACGAGACGACCTCGCGCGTCTGTACGAGAGTCGCCCCACAGGGAGCTGTGCGCATTGAAATCGCCGAGAACAACATAAGGTTCTGGCAATTGATCTATATAGGATTGAAATTCTTGTTTCGTTAATTTGTAATGTGGGGGTATGTAAAGAGAGCTAATGGTGATGAGTTTGTTTAGGAGAACAGCTCGAACCGCCACTGCTTCGAGAGGCGTTTGTAGCTGTAAAAGTTGACACGCAATGCTCTTATGGATAACAATGGCGACACCGCCCGATGATGCAACAGCATCATCGCGATCTTTGCGAAAAGTTATGTACTGTCGGAGAAAGTTTGTGTGTTTGGATTTTAAGTGTGTTTCCTGTAAACACAGCACATTTGGATTGTGTTGGTGGATTAGTTCTTGTACATCATCAAGGTTTCTAAGGAGACCTCTGACGTTCCATTGTATGATTTGTGTATCCATATTTAATGTAAATTAGTGCTGTGTGTACGGAAACGGAAAGATGCCTTAGGTTACAGAGCCCTTTCGAGGCCCTGTAATAGGTGTTTTGTTCTTTCTGAAGCGTTCGAGCGATTCTCGACGCTCCTTAGGCGTTTGGTGCGCCTTGGGTACAGGTGTAGTGTCCATTGCCTCTTGTGAGGCTCCGGACACGTGCTCTTGCGAGCGAGAGGTTTTCAGGGGGAGTCCCGCCTTGGAGGGCAAGACCCCTGCGCCCACCAGCCCGGAGGTCGATGGGGCTCCCTGAGGGATTTGGCTGTGCTGGCCGTTGCCAGCGCTGGAGGGGGCCTCGCAGGTTGGGGCAGCCTCGGCTGCGCCCACCTTCGGGGTCGATGGCTCCGTCTGCTCGGTTGGCGGAGCAGCGCTAGCTGCAACCACCGTGGGGGCAGATGGCGTGACTGCCGACTCACTGACTGTGGGTCGGACAGCCGCCGGAGGCCGTTGTGACGCTGCCCCCTGACGCGCCACATCGGCAAAGGTTTTCTTTGGCAGGTATGCTACCCGCCTTCGTGCCTCTTTGAACGATATATTCTCTTTTACTTTTATAGTCACAATTTCTTTTTCCTTCTTCCAGGAGGGGCACGACCGCGAGTACGCGGCGTGGTCCCCGTCACAGTTTACACAGTGTAGAGAGTTCTTACATGCTTCAGTGGCGTGTTCAAGGGCACTGCATTTGGCGCATGTTTGGCGGCCTCGGCAGCTCTGCGAGCTGTGGCCAAAACGTTGGCATTTGAAACATCTCAAGGGATTCGGCACATACGGTCTTATACGAAGCTTGATGTACCCGGCCTCGATTGACTCGGGCAGGACACTGGAGTTGAAGGTGAGTATTAGGTGTTTGGTCGCAATTTCTTTTCCGTGTCGCCTTATCTTGATTCTTCTGACATTTATGACATTCTGTTCGCTGAAGCCCTCCAAGAGCTCAGCCTCAGTCAGCTCCAATAAATCATCATCGGAGACTACGCTACGGGTGGTATTCATGGTACGATGAGGAGTTACTGTTACTTTGGCGTCACCAAATGAAACTAGATTGGGTAGATTTTCATATTGTTTCTGGTTGCGGAGCTCCAAAAGGAGATCGCCGCTTGCCATCCTGGATGCTTTATAACCTGTACCAAAAACTTGGGTAAGAGACTTGGACACGAGGAATGGAGAGATTGTTCGCACGGGTTTGCCTGGTGTTTCAGATTGCACTACATGGAAACGAGGAAAAGTTTCTTTTTGGCGGGCAAAAAATTCAAAGACATCATCGGTGCGCCCCCTCTTGAGGGAGCGATCAGGTAATGGGGGGAAAGAAGAAGCCATAAGATATTGTAATTTCGGCAGTAACGCCAGCCACCCACCGTGGAGTCCTACAAGGGGACGCTGCAGGATCCGTAAAACACGGCCTGCAAACGCCAGCAGTACGTTACCACTATAACCAAATACGAAATAACCTAGGTTGGCTATTCATACAAGGTTAACCCTTGCTGCCTGGAAAAATTGGAAGTAAGTGGAAGCTAGGAGAAGACAGGAAAGATAAAAAGTGAGAGAAAGACGAAGATTAGAGGAAGAGAGAGACAGGAAAAGGCAACTACCGATTTCCCCCGGGTGGGTCAGTCCGGGGGTGCCGTCTACGTGAAGCCGAGGCCAAAGGGGTGTGTTGCCGCCGCCGAGGGGCCGTAAAGGTCCAAACACCCGGCATTGGCTCAACCCCCAGGATCCCCTTTTCCCCGGACACGGCTAAGCCGCGCACGGCTACACGCGGGAGGGTCCAACCCTCGTGTGCTCGGGTCCGTGGTGTCGCAACACACCAAACGCCTGCTGACGCAGACGCCCCTGCGGGGGTTCCTCTGCGAGGCTGCAAATAATTCATACTTCAAACTTTTCCTGTTAGGCAAATAAGGTGGTAACCACAAAAATAAAATTACTAGCGCATAATTTTATACATTTTCCCTCGCCTATTGAAGTATAATGGCGAAAGTCGAATTCTTTATTGAACTGAAAATTATAAAATGCTTGCTTTGCTGCAACTATTTGTTTTCAAGTTTCAGTGCAGTTGGAAGTGAAGTTTCATGAGTAAAACGGGTTCAGCAGTGAAATGAACTGTACCGCAGACTTTTGAAGAGTGAAATGCTCAGACTCCATACACTTTGTCCATGTCTGTTGCACACCTCATTGCTTCCGCCGATGAAAAGGCTCTTCAAGAACAGCAGACTCTCCGGATCTATCAAGTACGACGTATTGTTGAACAGGCCACATGACAATGATTTTGTTTGCTTTTGTGATTGGCTGGCTCAGTAACACAACACCGCACGGTTCATGTGCCATGGTTGCTATGTATTCTACTATAGAAAACTTTAATTTACATTTTCACTTGTTTACTTGTTCTTGGCAGTATTCTTCCTGCGGTTCTTTCCAGCGTGAGTCCATTTGATGTGGTTCCTTGTTTGCCATGTAAAGGAGAGGTGCATCTCACAGGCCTACCTGTGAGATGCACCTTATTTCATTTCTCTTTTCAGGTTTATGTGTCTTTATGGTGAATGGTGGGCATTATTCATATTTGTATAATAAAGGTGCCCTTCCCCTAATTTGCATAGGAAGGAGACCTATGGTTGCCCCCCCCCCCCCCCGAAAAAAAATTACTGCGTACGCGCCTGCTCTGTTGCCATTGATGAAATGACACAGAGGAATGCATAGAGCAAACTTTAGAGTCGGAAGGCTCGCACTGATGTCACTGGTTGTCCTTTCCAATTATGCACCATTAAAAGCACTCATTGGGGTTAAAACAATGTTTGACTAGCTGCTAACATATTTCATAGTTTCCTTCCAGCGCAGACCCTCACTCCAGAATACTGCAGGTCACACTGAACATTAATTTCCAAGTTTCAGTGCACTTCCTGAACTGCTCCCACTACCAGATCCATCCACAGTAATTTTGGGTAGTTATGCCCGTAAAACTTCCGGGTTCCTTGCCTTGGCACTCAACCTCAGTACACTGTAGCTACTAGTATAGGTGAGAAAATTATGCCGTATAAACAGAATGAAAGGCAATTTCCTAAACATGCAAATGCATGCAAGTTCCTTTAACGCGCAAAAAGCATGGATAGCAGGCATATTTCTAATTTAGCATGTTCACTGTGTGAAACCTTACATTTACATATATGGAAGCATAGAACGCATGTTTCAAAGCATTAATTACATCCTTGAGCTTAATAATTAACATTAAAAAATTCTATATAATTTGGGCAATTTAATCTTACACGTAAAACCAATTCATTCAGTTTTGCAGACACTAAGTGGGCTCACAAGTTTCACTATGTCTTTTGGAAGAACGACACAGGAACATAATTTCTGCTACAAAATGTTTTCCAGTAAAACATCTAATTGGGAAGAAAAGCATTCTAAAAACAATACAGGGTTTTCAACTTACTTATCCCAAATGAAATATGCAGTAATTTTTGCCAGTCTGTCTTTTATAGTTCTTTTAACAAAGAAATTATTGCCATGTGATGCTTTGTGCACTACACACAAAATTCAGTGAATTAAAATGTCATTCATGCTTAAAATAAAAAAGAACACTGCTTCCGAAGTGTTGCTAGCGCCTACTTCCTAATATGGTTATATAGGCACTCAAAGTTCAAAATTCTCAAGTGGAAATGAGAGTGAAGAAAGGCAAATAAGGAGGTTAAAGTGAAAACACTGTATTAGGCACACCTGCAACTAATAGAGAAGAAAACTCAACTAACAACTCCATGGAGGTAATAGCAGATGATGATGATGATGATATGTAGTGTTTATTGGCGCAAGGGCCAAGTGTGGCCAAAGAGCACCAAGGCAGTGGTGATAAGTTCGCGATGTAGTTATGAGTTTTATGGGGTTAATGTAAAGTGGCTGTATAGTGGGCGCGGGAGTGGCAACAGCATCATGGCTCACCTCCCGCCTTTTGGCACTTCGCAGGCATTCCTGGCATCCTTTCTTCTGTGGTCGGCGCTTGCCTCTGATGACTTAGCTGACCGTTCCAAATATGCTGCACCACCAGACCAACCCGTCGGCCATCACTTCCCAGACAACTACTCCCTACTGAACCCATCTGGACTGCCCTGCCCAATCTACTGCGCATTTACGTCATCAACGGTGACGTCAACCCCTGGTGCCTACTTATACTCCCGGCCGTTCGACACCGTCTTCAGTGGGCGCGGGAGTGGCAACAGCATCATGGCTCACCTCCCGCCTTTTGGCACTTCGCAGGCATTCCTGGCATCCTTTCTTCTGTGGTCGGCGCTTGCCTCTGATGACTTAGCTGACCGTTCCAAACATGCTGCACCACCAGACCAACCCGTCGGCCATCACTTCCCAGACAACTACTCCCTACTGAACCCATCCGGACTGCCCTGCCCAATCTACTGCGCATTTACGTCATCAACGGTGACGTCAACCCCTGGTGCCTACTTATATTCCCGGCCGTTCGACACCGTCTTCAGTGGGCGCGGGAGTGGCAACAGCATCATGGCTCACCTCCCGCCTTTTGGCACTTCGCAGGCATTCCTGGCATCCTTTCTTCTGTGGTCGGCGCTTGCCTCTGATGACTTAGCTGACCGTTCCAAATATGCTGCACCACCAGACCAACCCGTCGGCCATCACTTCCCAGACAACTACTCCCTACTGAACCCATCCGGACTGCCCTGCCCAATCTACTGCGCATTTACGTCATCAACGGTGACGTCAACCCCTGGTGCCTACTTATACTCCCGGCCGTTCGACACCGTCTTCAGTGGGCGCGGGAGTGGCAACAGCATCATGGCTCACCTCCCGCCTTTTGGCACTTCGCAGGTGTGTAAGCGTTTTTCACTGTACGCTAGAAAAAGCGATGATCTCTGCTTGCTGCTACTTCCACGCCCACACGTGTTTTGTGATACTATTTGCGAATGTTTCCATATGTCTGTGTTATTACTTTGCTGTGGCGACATCGAATCTAATCCTGGGCCTACCACGCGTTCAGAGCATTTTCTTGATACACAGACGTTACCTGATGAACCCTCGGAACAAATGGCCGTCCTCTTCCAGCTTCTGAAAGACGTTCAATTGCGAGCGGTTCAGTCCTCAAAGCATCAGACAGAATTGGTTGCTGATGTTAAAGCAATCAAAGCCAGCCAAAAAAATATTGAAAGCAAGATTGGCTGCATCCAAGAAAGACTGGATGCTCTTGAAGATAAAGCTAATTCACTAGATCAGCTTAAGGAACACGTCACAGCTCTCCAGAAATCTGTAGCGACGTGCAACACTCAGCTTGTTTCTTTGCGATCTGGGTTCAACGACCTAGAGGACAGATCGCGAAGAAACAATTTAATTTTTCATGGCATCCCTGATTCTCGTGAATCATGGGAAGAATCTGAGGCCCACATCATTAACACGCTAGCAACTATCATCGGCAGTCTACCCGACATGGCAATTGAACGCGCTCATCGTCTCGGTTCCTATTCACCTGATAAATGCCGCCCCATTATAGCGAAATTCAGCAACTACAAAGTAAAGGAAAAGGTGCTTTCCGCGCGTAAGCTCCTAAAAGATAAAGACATCACGATCTGTGATGACTACTCACCTGCCACCCGCCATATCCGAAGTAAACTGATTTCCTTTGCAAAACAGTTACCGGGCAAACCCCTGTTTCATCTTCGATACAACAAATTAGTTGTAAACAAGAAGCAGTACACGTACGATCCCGTTACAGGCAGCGTGACAGAGTGCACGTCACAACACACGCGTGCTAACACCGAACCGCGTACTGCGCCACCTAATCATCCATAGGGAAGCGCGAGGGGCAGTGGAAGTCACTTATATCCCGTGTCTGTCCTTTTCACTAACATTCGAAGCATCAAGAACAAACGCGACTCATTCACTTCCACAGTCGACACGTTTAACCCAGATATTATTGCACTTACCGAAACTTGGCTGCATCCACATATAAGAGACCACGAAATCTTCTCTACCGCACATGGCTTCTCAGTTTATCGCTGCGACCGTACGTTGCGTCAAGGTGGTGGTGTTCTTCTCGCAATTAATAAACACCTACACTCTCAACCCATTACTATTGCTACTAACTTGGAGATAGTCTGGGCAATTATCGAAATAAACTACGTAAAAATTATAATGGGCGTATGTTATCGCGCTCCTACTGACGTTGCCTCCTTTGCTAACGAATTACAAGACACAATCAATATCGTCGTAACACGTTTTCCTTCCTTACCCTTGTTTCTACTGGGTGACTTCAACATTCCAAACATAGTCTGGCATAGTGAACCTATCGTGATACACCCGTTCTCCGCGTTAGCAAAAGATTTTCTCGACTTGTGCGCACTGTTCTCTTTCAATCAACTGATAACCCAGTCCACCAGAATCGCACCACAAGTCGCTAACACCCTTGACCTTTTGTTAACAACACGACCCGATTTTATTTCGAACATCACTTACTTACCATCCTTAAGCGATCACTCCCTTATCCAGTTCAACATCAACATTTCACGTCCGAAATCGGAAAAAAAGATCAAGACAATTCACGACTATAAGAAAGCTGACTTTGAATCAATTAACCACGAGCTCTGTATATTCCTTGATACTTTCCTGACTGATTTCGATAACCGCAGTGTTCAATTGAACTGGAATATGTTTGTTACTAAAATTCGTGAATTAACAGGAAAATTTATCCCTACCTACACTCTTTCCTGTAATGATAACGCTCCCTGGTACAACACCCACATTAAGCGCCTTTCAAACAAAAAGAAACGTTCGTACAGACTAGCTAAAACATCTGGAAACGCTCAAAAATGGACAGCTTACAAACGCGCTACATATAACTACATAACAGCGCTTAAACAAGCTAAATCAACTTTTTAAACAAACTTTTTAAATAACACATTGCCATCCATGCTAACTACTGATACAAAAAAGTTCTGGCGTACTATTAACCCAAAACATGACGACGCCATAACCCTTGTTGATAGAACCGATACCGCAATTCCCCCTGCCTATTGCGCATCTGTATTAAATGACGTTTTTGTGCGTAACTTTTCTAAACACGCTCATGTAACACGCCCAACTACACTATCTTACGACTACGCCGCAATGCACCCTTTAATAATCGAACCCGTTGGCATAGAAAAAATAATCGCCTCATTGAAACTCTCATCCGCTCCTGGCTGTGACTTAATTAATGCTAAGTTTCTAAAAAACACTAGCACATATTGTTCCATTATTCTTGCAAAGATTTTCCAGCAATCACTTGACAAAGGTTCACTGCCTGCTGATTGGAAGGTGGGGAAGGTGATTCCACTCTACAAATCGGGTACTAAACATTCCCCACTGAACTATCGGCCTATTTCCTTAACCAGTATACCATGCAAAATTATCGAGCATGTTCTGTCTTCTCATATTGCCAACTTCTTAGAAGAAAACTCCTTTTTTTCTGAGTTTCAACACGGCTTCCGCAAAACATATTCATGTGACACCCAACTAGTATCATTCACGCATAAACTAAACCTATTGCTTGACCACTCTTCAGTTGCAGATCTAATTTTTTTGGACTTCGCAAAAGCGTTCGATAAAGTGTGCCACAGCTTATTAATCTACAAACTGCAGCAACTAAACCTTGACCCTAAAATTCTGTACTGGCTGGAGGTTTTCCTCACTAACCGTTCACAGTTCGTTTCAGCTAACGAAGTAACATCTAATCTGAGTCCTGTTTATTCAGGTGTACCACAAGGCTCCGTGCTTGGACCCCTCCTATTTCTCATATATATTAACGACTTACCTTCCTGTGTTTCATCTCAAATTCACCTATTTGCTGACGACTGCGTAATTTACACCGAAATAACTCGCGACGAGGATGTTACCAGGCTTCAAGCTGACCTTAACGCCGTTTCTGCATGGTGCAATTCATGGTTAATGGAATTAAATGTCAACAAGTGTAAATTCATGCGTGTATCTCGAACTACCAGTGAACCACCTGTGTACTCCCTTAATAACGCTCCATTAGAATTGGTAACAACTTACAAGTACCTTGGCCTTCACATCACCTCTGATCTTACTTGGAATACCCACATCACCCATATAATAAGTAACGCTAACAGAATGCTAGGTTACTTACGACGCAACTTTTCCAAAGCACCTTCTTCCTTAAAATTAATCCTCTATAAAACTCTAATACGACCTAAACTTGAGTATGCGGCTTCAATCTGGGATCCAGGTCAAGTAAACCTAATGCACTCACTGGAAATCGTTCAGAATAACTCAACTCGTTTCATTCTTTCTAACTATAATAGAACCGCGAGTATCAGTGCCATGAAATCTAGCCTTAACCTACCGTCCTTGTCATCACGTCGAAAATTGTTCCGTTTGTGCCTTTTTCATAAATTATTTCATCACCCGCTGCTACGCAACAAACTTATTTCTCCGTCTCCGTATGTATCGCCCAGACTAGACCACATTCATAAGGTCGGCATTTCATTTTGCAGATCCAACGCTTTTTTTCAGTCATTTGTACCACGCACTTCCAATGAGTGGAATCACCTCCCCGCCTCGATAGCCACTATCGCAGATCACCTATTATTCAAGAATGCCATAGCTAGCACTGTATAACTAGGAACCTTTTTTCATATTGTTCAACCTGTACTCACAAACGACTTAGCTAACATTGTATATCTAGGTGCCATTTGTTAAATTGTTTTGTTTATACATATTTATATACATAATTTTCTGCTCTAGTAACTCCTGTTTGTTGAATTTACCCGTTTTGCTTGTAACCACTCCCCTCTATAATGCCGTAATGGCCCTGAGGGTATGATAAATAAAAAAAAATAAATAAATAGGGGCCTTAAAAATAGTCGCTCTAGAGTGCGTAAAATATATCTGTAACAAGATTATGCCGACGACAAATGACGTGTTCTATGTGCAATAAAATCCATCGTGAAAGAGCAATGCAACACAGAAAATATATTGAATGGTGAAATTACCTGTAGCACCACTGCCTCGCCAGAGCCCTTGAGACACAAGGGCCTAGAGGCATGTGCTACATGAAACAGCTATCACAGCGGCATCCTCTAAAGAGAGGAGACGCTATGAGTGTGTGAAGCTAATAATATGTAATACATCTTTTATGAAGCCCAGGACTGCGTTGGTGTCAAACAGCGGTTCTGAGCCGAGTAACATTACTGGATGAAGGGGGATGTGCTGCCGGTATGCTAAGGGAAAATGTTTCTTTCTTTCAGATTCAGCTTTCCGACACTCCAGAAGGACGTGGACGATGGTCAGCCTCTCCCCGCATCTACCACAGGTTGGAGGCTCGTTTCCGGTGAGTAAAAAGTTATGTGTGCCAAATGTGTGTCCTATTCTTAGACGACAGAATAGGACATCTGTCCGGCGTGATTTTGTTACGAAAGGCCAGGATCCTAACAGTGGGTTTTATCACGTGGAGCTTATTATTTGTTTCCGCGTCCCATAGGCGTTGCCAGTGGTTCCGTAGTTTCCTCCGTAAGAAGGGCTTCAGATCTGTGACAGGGACTGCGGCGGTGGGATTAACAGAATGCCATGCAACTGACGTGGCCATCTCGTCCGCCAGAACATTGCCTTCGATGCCCCTATGACCTGGCACCCAGCATATGATGACGTGCAGGTTTCCTATATACGCTTTACACAGTACAGAGTGCAGTACATTAATTACCGGATTTTTGTGGCTACAGAAAAACATCAAGGCCTTCACAACACTAAGGGAGTCCGCATATATAACTGATTTCTGGAGTCTTGATTTATTTATATGCTTTACGACCGACAGCAGTGCGTAAGCTTCAGCTGTAAAGATACTAGTTTCCGGATGCAGTACATCGGTTTCTGAGAAGGATGGACCGACGGCTGCATAGGACACCCAGTCGTGTGACTTCGATGCGTCTGTGTAGAACTCCGAGCAGGAGTATTTGCGCTGGAGTTCCCGGAAACGCATTTGGATTTCAATCGCTGGAGCGTGTTTTGTAACTTGCATGAAGGATATATTGCATTGTATCAGCTGCCACTCCCAAGGCGGTAACTTGGATGCTTTAGGCGAAGCTCGAGGAGTGGGACACGCATTTCATCACTAAGCTCCCTCACTCGAAGCGAGAAAGGCTTTCTTACAGAGGGGCGATTATGGGAAAGTGTAGTGCAGGTCATATCGTTAACAGTGTTAAAACATGGATGTTGATGATTGGATTATATTTTTAGGAAATATGTAAGGCTGATGTAAGTTCTCTGTAGATGGAGGGACCATTCATTTGATTCCGCGTATAAGCTTTCAATCGGGCTTGTTCTGAAAGCGCCAGTGGCTAACTGGATATCTAGATGGTGAACAGGATCTAGCATCTTTAGCGCGCTTGGGGCGGCAGAGTTATATACTACAGCACCATAATCCAATCGAGACCGAATTAGGCTCTTGTATAGGTTCATTAAGCATTCCTGTCACTACCCCATGTAGTCTGGGGTATAAGTTTTATTAAGTTCATTGTTTTTAGACATTTTCTTTCAGATATATAATGTGTGGGATGAAAGTGAGTCTGTAGTCAAGTATAATACCCAGGAATTTGTGCTCTTTGTTGACAGGTATTTGGTGTCCACACAGTTTTAAGGAAGGATCCGGGAACAAGCCTCTCTTTCTTGTAAAAAGAACACAAGAGCTTTTGTGGGGGTTGATTTTAAATACGTTTTTGTCTTCCCACTTGGAAATCTTGTTCAAGCCCTGCTGCACCTGTCTCTCGCATACTGAGAGGTTACAGGATTTGAAGCCGATTTGAATGTCGTCCACGTATACAGAATAAAGAATGGCAGGTAGTAGCGAAGCACGAAGCGTGTTCATCTTCACGATGAAGAGCGTACAGCTCAGCACGCCTCCCTGTGGTACACCTGTTTCTTGTGTGAAAGGTCGCGACAATACGTTGCCGATTTTCACTCGGAAGATGCGATTCAACAGATAGCTTTAAATTATTTTCAGCATATTGCCACAGATGCCCATTTCCAACAAGTCTCGCAGGATACCGTAGCGCCATGCTGTGTCATATGCCCTCTCCATATCAAGGAATATTGACATGAAAAACTGCTTATGTAGAAATGCATCCCAAATATATCCTTCAATGAGTACAAGGTGATCTGTTGTCGACCGGCCTTCTATGAAGCCACACTGATAGGGATCAAGTATATTGTTGAGTTCAAGGAAAGGCATGAGTCTGCGATTAATCATTTTTTCAAAAACCTTACACAGTCAGCTTGTAAGAGCTATCGGGCGATAGCTTGCCGCCATGGATGGGTCTTTCCCCTGCTTCAAAACAGGGACCACAATTGCTTCTTTCCATGCAGTTGGAAGGTATACTGCAGCCCAAATAGTGTTGAAAATTGTGAGTAGTGTAACTTCGGCGACATTGTGTAGGTTTTTGATCATTTCATACATGATTCTGTCAGAACCCGGTGCCGAGCTTTTGCATGATCTCAAGGCAGCTCTGAACTCGGCAATACCAAAAGGACAGTTGTATGGTTCATTTTTTCGACATTTCCTTATGAGTGGCTTACATTCCTCTATTTTTTTGTACTTGAGAAAGGATTCTGAATAATTTGTTGGACTTGACACGCTCTCAAAGTGCTCCTCAAGGGAGTCTGCCTGATCTTGCAGTGTGTCGCCCTGTGTATTTACCAGAGGGAGGGAGTACGTTGGTCGACCCCTAATTCTATTTACCCTGTTCCAGACTTTGGCCTCATCTGTAAACAAGTTAATACTCGATGAAAAGTTCTGCCAACTTTCTCTTCTGGACTGCCTGCGGGTTCTCTTGCCTTGAGATTTTACTTTCTTAAAATTGATAAGACTCTCTGCAGTGGGGGAAGCGCGTAGCAGCCCCCACACTTTGTTCTGTTTTTTACGAGCAATCCTACATTCGTCATTCCACCACGGGACGCGGCGTCTGCATGCCAAACCACTTCCTTCAGATATGCATTTAGATGCGGCATCTATTATGAACGCTGTAAAATACTCCACAGCCGTATCAATTTCTAAACAAGACATATCAGCCCATGAGATGGTAGTGAGAGTTCGAAATTCCTCCCAGTCGGCTGTATCTATCTTCCACCTAGGAGCTTGTGGGGGAAATTCATTTTCTTTAGATGTTCTTAGCAGTACGGGGAAGTGATCGCTCCTGTAAGGATTGCTCGTAACTTCCCATTTGAGTTCGGGCAGTACAGAGGCGGAAACTATACTAAGATCTA
This sequence comes from Dermacentor variabilis, assembly GCF_050947875.1. Classification (NCBI taxonomy): domain Eukaryota; kingdom Metazoa; phylum Arthropoda; class Arachnida; order Ixodida; family Ixodidae; genus Dermacentor; species Dermacentor variabilis. The sequence goes on along the minus strand of NC_134570.1, from coordinate 132,367,870 downwards.
TTGACGAGAAGGTTCTGTTCGCAAAAGAGTAATATGTGGGTTCTTTCTTATTTAGAAGGCACGCTCCAGAAGAGAAAAGGAACTGTTCAACGAGATGACCTCGCGCATCGATATGAGAGTCTCCCCACAAGGTGCTGTGTGCATTGAAATCGCCAAGAACAACATAAGGTTCTGGCAATTCATCTATGAAGGACTGAAATTCATGTTTGCTTAGTTTGTAGTGTGGGGGTATATAAATCAAGCAAATAGTGATAAGTTTGTTTAGCAAAATAATTCAAACCGCCACTGCTTCAAGGGCCGTTCGTAGCTGTAAATGTTGACATGCTATGCTCTTTTGGATTACAATTGCAACACCTCGCGATGATGCAATCGCATCATCGGGATCTTTGCGAAAAGTAACATGCTGTCGGAGAAAGTTTGTGTGTTGTGATTTTAGGTGTGTTTCCTGTAGACACAGCACATTTGAATTGTTTTTGGATAAGCTCTTGCAAGTCATCAAGGTTCCTAAGAAGACCTCTAACGTTCCATTTAATAATTTGTGTATCCATACTGAATGTAATTAAGTGCTGTGTGTATGGAAACGGAGGTGATGCCTTAGGTTACAGAGCTCTTTCGAGGCCCTGTAACGGGGGTTCTGCCCTTTCTGGAGCGTTCGAGGGAGCCTCGCCGCTCCTTAGGCGTTTGGTGCACCTTGAGGACAGGTGTAGTGTCCATTGCCTCTTGTGAGGCGCCGGACACGTGCTCTTGCGAGCGAGAAGTTACAAGAGAGAGTCGTGCCTTGGAAGGCAAGACCCCTGCGCCCACCAGCCCGGAGGTCGATGGGGCACCCTGTGGGATTTGGCTGCGCCGGCTGTTGCCAGCGCTGGAAGGGGCCGGGGGGGTTGGGGCAGCCTCGGCTGCGCCCACCTTCGTGGTCGATGGTCCCCTCTGCTGTGTTGACAGAGCAGCGCTAGCTGCAACCGCCGCGGGGGCAGATGGCGTAACTGCCGACTCACTGCCTGTGGGTCGGACAGCCGCCGGAGGCCGTTGTGACGCTGCCCCCTTACGCGCCACATCGGCAAAGCGGCTCTTAGACAGGTATGACACCCGCCTACGTGCCTCTTTGAAAGATATATTTTCTTTGTCTTTGATTGTCACAATCTCCTTTTCTCTTTCCCATGACGGGCAGGACCGCAAGTATGCGGCATGCTCGCCATCACAGTTGACACAATGTGGAGTGTTCTGGCATGTTTCGGAGGAATGTTCAGTGTCACTGCACTTGGCACATGTCAGCCGGCTTCGACAGTTCTGTGAACTGTGGCCGAACCTTTGGCACTTAAAGCATCTAAGAGGATTGGGCACGTATGGCCTAACACGAAGTTTGACATAACTGGCCTCGATGGACTCGGCGAGGACACTTGAACCAAAAGTGAGTATCAGGTGTTTTGTTTGGATTTCTTTTCCATCTCGCCTCATCTTAATTCTTTTGACATGTATAACATTCTGTTCGCTGAAGCCCTCCAGCAGCTCAGCCTCAGTGAGCTCCAGTAAATCATCGTCCGAGACAACGCCGCGTGAGGTATTCATCGTGCAGTGCTGGGTTACTACTACTTGGGTCTCCCCAAATGATACTAGCTGAGGCAGTTTCTCAAGTTGCTTTTGATCGCGGAGCTCCAAGAGGAGGTCACCGCTAGCCATCCTCGACACCTTATATCCTGGACCAAAAATTTTGGTAAGAGACTTAGATACAAGGAACGGGGAGATTGTTCGCACTTGTTTAGCTGGTTTTTCTGCGTGGATCACATGAAAACGAGGAAAATTGTGGACTTGGCGTCCGAAAAACTGAAAGATCTCTTCGCTGCGCCCTCGTTTCTGAGGGCGATCAGGGAGTTTAGGAAAAGCGTTTTCCATAAGTACAGTTGGGTTTTCGGCCGCGATGCCGACCACCACCATGGAGCCTAACAGGGGACGTGACAGGAGTTCCTGCTAGAGAAACCCTGCCAACGCCAGCCGTACATCGCTGCTATAACCAAATACAGCATAACCAAGGCTGGCTAGCTACACAAGGTTAACCCTTGCCACCGGGAAACTAGGAAGTGAGGAGAAGTGAGGAGAAGACAGGAAAGATGAAAAAGGCAAGAGAGAAAGTCGAAGATTGGAGAGGAGGGCAGGAAAAGGCGACTGCCAATTTCCCCCGGGTGGGTCAGTCTGGGGGTGCCGTCTACGTGAAGCAGAGGCCAAAGAGGTGTGTTGCCTCCGCCGAGGGGCCTTAAAGGTCCGAACACCCGGCATCGGCTCAACCTCCAGGATCCTCCTTTCCCCGGACACGGCTAAGCCACGCACGGCTACACGCGGGAGGGTCCAACCGTCGTGTGCTCGGGTACGTGGTGTCGCAACACACCAAACGCCTGCTGACGCAGACGCCCCTGCGGGGGGGTAATAGCAGAAGGGACAAAGTATGGAAATAAACGAATCACTAAATCGGAAGTCAGTCAATACACAAACAGATACGTTGAACATTGATTGTACTTTTGTAGGTGGTACAGAACTTGCAGACCGTTTTAACAATTTTTTTTGTTAAAGTAGGATGCATAGATCACGACATTCAAGATACAATGCATGCCGCTTCATTAAGAGAATCTTTATTCCTAAAGCCTACTAGCATCCCTGAGGTGATTACAACATTTTCATCCTTGAAATATAGCCATAGTCGAGACGTAGATGATTTAGAAATTAGGCCAATTAAATACGTCATAGACTTACTTGCACCTGCAGTAATGCACATTTTTAATATTTTCCTGTCAAACGGAGTTTTCGTGCGTAATATGCAGGTAGTGAGAGTAATAGTTCACAAAGGAGGTGACAAAAATAATATGGGCAATTATCGGCCAGTATCTATACTTCCTGTGCTATCAAAGGGACTCGAAAAAATTAACTTTCGTGTTGATAATTTTTCGCAAAAACACAGCCTGCTAACCGGCTGTCAACACGGGTTTAAGAAAAAGCGGTCTACGGAAACTGCTTTAAGTATACAGAAGGAGCTTATTCTAGAGAACACTGACAAAAAATTTCTGACTTTAGGGTTATACTTAGACTTCAGCAAAGCCTTTGATAGGGTCAACCAGAAAATATGGCTTCCGAGGAATAACACTTGAACTTATCTGATCTTATTTAGAAAGCCGACATCAGTTTGCTGAAATTAATGAGACCAGATCGCAGATTATATCTTTGACAGCGGGTGTGCCCCAAGGTAGCATTCGTGGCCCGATACTTTTCCTGTATTACATTAATGATATTGTACAAGTGAGCGATGTGTAAATTTGTCACGTATGCAGATGATTGCTCTGTTTTCTTTACAGGTAAAAATTTTAAAGAAATAACGCCTATAGCAAGCTCCGTTTGTTATGGACTTCGAGCATGGTCTAAGGCAAACGGCCTCATCCTCAATGAAACCAAAACAAAGTGCGCTATTTTTCATGCTCTGGGAAGTTGTACTACATTGCCAGATAATATTGTGTGGGGTCTGTATAAAAATTAACATTACGTCATCCATAAAAAACCTAGGCATAATACTCACAAAGCATATGTCCTGGAATGAACACGTTAGTCATGTTTGCTCAAAGGTACGAAAAGTTGATGGTGTGTTAAATTGCATTTGAAGTGCCTCACCTTTTCAAGTTAAGCAAAATATTCAAATGCTGAAAATACTTCAAAAGAAAGCAATTCGTGCGATAGCGAACGTTTCTTTTTTTTCGAGCATACGCAAGAGCTTTTCCAACAAAACAGAATAATCAGAGCCCGTGACATATATAAATTCAAAACATTGCTAAGCTATAGAAATGCTATGCTGGGAAAACTCGATTCATTCCTAACCCTGGCAACTCTACAACAAAATAGAAGTGCATATTCATATCGTCACCAGGCACCATGGCAGATCCCTTTCTCACGTACTAATTATGGCTCCCGCCGTGGTTGCTCAGTGGCTATGGTGTTGGGCTGCTGAACACGAGGTCGCGGGATCGAATCCCGGCCACGGCGGCCGCATTTCGATGGGGGCGAAATGCGAAAACGCCCGTGTGCTTAGATTTAGGTGCACGTTAAAGAACCCCAGGTGGTCAAAATTCCCGGAGTCCTCCACTACGGCGTGCCTCATAATCAGAAAAGTGGTTTTGGCACATAAAACCCCAAATATTATTAATTATGGCTGCCAATGCCTTAAACATACACTACCTTCCCTACTTAACTATTTTAACCAACAACATGTTGATGTGTTATCTCTAAACAAAACTAAAATGTTGGATTTGTTCTTATAGATGTGTATTGTTAACTGCTCCAACAGTTCCGCAGAACTTATCATATATTCTCATTTTGTTTATACGTGCACACTTGTAACTACTATTCCTAGAATCCGGGTTTCCGCTGCAGTGATTGTGCCTGAACCACGTGGCAGGGTTTCGTGTTGTAAACTGGATGCTGCAAAGGGCGTCTTCGCGTTTGTTAAAATTCAAGGATGTGACGACGCTCTGGGCTACGTTGCCAAGATGTCTGTCACGAAAGCAGCAGCCTATATGCAGATTTTCTTTTTTCATCTTTTTTTAACATAGATGCACATACTATATATATTTGCAAGTATGTAAAATAATTTCTAAAAAAAAGGATGTTTCCTGAGAGTAACTTGTGTTTTATTGTAGACTTCTGTGAAATTTGTTATATTTATATATGTATGTGTGTGTATGTATATATGCATATACATGTATACATATATTGCTTTTGCATTCTTATTTATTTATTTTACAATACTGCAGGCCATCGTCGGGCCCATGCAGGAGTGGTTACAACATGGAATACAGTACAAAAGGAATAAAGTGAAACTAGTGTATCCAAAACAAAGAGCATTAGCACACACAAAAAAGAACATACTCAATAAATATATACACTGTTTAAATGAGCCGTCCGGGAAGCAGGAGAAACAGCGTTTACCATAAGAATGCATCTACAGAGGCTGCATATGAAAGACAGGTTATATCACCATTCGAATTCCAGATTCTCAATATTGTCAATAATTGCGCTGGCAGATGGGCAATTTACGGCTCTAGAGGGTAGTATGTTCCAATGGGAAATGACGTGTGAAAATAAAGAGTACTTGTTAGTTATTATGGCTGGGATGGTGTCGTATTGATTTATTATGGTTAGTTCGGGCAGAAAGTCTGAATGGCGCTTGAATGTATGTTGCTTGTGGTATTCGATAGGAGCCGTGATAAAGCAAGTATAGAAATTTTAATCTGGAAATCATTCTACGTTGAGCCAGTGACTGAACGTTAGCCTTGACGCGCAGGTTCGCAATGCTCGTTTGACGTGAATATTGTGAATCTCAATGCTAAGTTCTGTATGCATTCTAGTTTCTCGGTTAAGTACTTCTGGTGCGGGGCCCAAATAATGTCAGCATACTCTAAAAATGGTCTAATGAGGGTTCTGTATGCTTTAATTTAACACTAGGAGGTGTGTTTCTAAGTTTTTTTCTCAACAAATGTAGTTTACCTAGGGCCTTGTCATATATGTTATTTATATGAGTTTCCCAATTTAATTTCATTGTAAGAGTGACCCCGAGATATGTGACCTCCTCGTATTTTCTTAGTGATATATTGTTTATTGTGTATGTAAACTGAAGCGCATTTTTCTTGTGAGTGAAGGAGATACTGGTAGTTTTTGATGCATTCAGTTTCATCCCACAAATGTTGCACCAATTTTGTACAGCATCTAACGAATCATCTAGTTTTACCTGATCCTCTCTGGTATTCACTGGACGTTTGTTTTTATTTAGCAAACAAACTGGGGGGTAAGGGGGTGTAGCAAGCATGTGATGCCCCCTCAGGCATAATGTTCGTTCGCCGCCAGGCTTGGTGGCCTGCCAAGCGCAGCAGGCAACATTGGTCACCGCACCGCAATAAACACCGACGAGCACGGTTGCTCGGCGGTCGGTCATCAATCAGTACCACCACGCTGCGGAGCGCCCGTCTATCGGAGGGTGCCTCGAGCCCTCCCTTGTTCACGAGACCGGGTGGATCATGACAGTGTCATCACACTACTCCTACAACTTCAGTGGATCCATTTCCCAGCTATTCCAAAAGATGTTTCCGGATAGGGAGCTCGCGAGAAGCTTCACTTGCTTTGAAAAAAAAAATGTGCATACGTTGCGTGCCACAGTCTGCACCCATTTTCACTTCGATAGTACAACAAATGATGGAGAAATCTGACAAGTCTGAGGAAACCTTGAATGAATACCTGCAATGAAAACAACTTGATGTTCACGACAGATTGCGGGACAACGGTGAGGTGACAACCAGATATCTGACTTCAACATTCATAGGTAACACCACAGCGAACGACCTTATGCAGAAGTTGAAGGAAACATTCGAATCCTTTCCCCTGAGCAGGATTGTGTGGATACGAAACAACTATCACAGCGCTATCCTCTGGAGAGAGGAGGCGCTACGAACGTATAGGACAAATTACATGCAACACAACATCTTTGAGGAAACCTAGGACTGCGTTTGTGGCAAAAAGCGGTTCTGGGCCAAGTAACATTACAGGATGAAGGGCAATGTGCTGTCGGTATGCTAAGGAAAAATGTTTCTTTCGCTCAGATTCGGCTTTCCAACACTCCAGGAGGACGTGGAGGACGCTCAGCCTCTCCCCACATCTCCCACAGGTTGGAGCCTCATTTCCAGAGTAAAAAATTATGCGTGCCAAATGTGTGTCCTATTCTTAGACGACAGAATAGGACATCTGTTCGGCGTGATTTTGTTGCACAAGGCCAGAACCCTAATTGTGGCTTTATTACGTGCAGCTTATTATTTGTTTCCATGTCCTACAAGCTTTGCCAGTAGTTTCGAAGTTTACTGCGCAAGAAGGGCCTCAGATCTGTGACAGGGACTGCAGCGGTAGCATTAACAGAATACGATGCAATTGATGCGGCCATCTGGTCCGCCAGAATGTTACCTTCGATGCCCCTATGATCCGGCACCCAGCATATGACATGCTGGTTACATATGTACGCTTTACATAGGACGGAATATAGTTCATTGATTACTGGATTTTTGTGCTTGCAAAATGACATTAAGGCCTTCACAGCACTTAGGAAGTCCGTATATATATAACAGATTTCTTTAGTTTTGTTTTCCTTATATGCTGCACAGCCGACAATAGTGCGTAGGCCTCAGCCGTAAAGATGCTTGTTTCTGGATGCAGTACATCGGATTCCGAGAAAAATGGACCGACGGCTGCATAGGACACCCCCTCACGTGACTTCGATGCATCTGTGTAGAACTCCGTGCAGGAGTGCTTGTACTGGAGTTCCAGGAAATGCATTCAGATTTCGATATCTGGGGCGTGCTTTGTTACTAGTAGGAAAAATATATCACATTGTATCAGCTGCCACTCCCAAGGTGGTAGCAGCTTAGCTGGAGGCACTAAACAATGTTTGAGGAGTGAAACATCCATTTCAACACTAAGCTCCCTCACACGAAGTGAAAAGGGCTGTTTACAGAGGGACGATTACGAAAGAGTGTAGCATATCTCATACCGTTAATGGTGTTAAAACATGGATGTTGAGGATTGGAGTGAACGTTCAGAAAATATGTTTGGCTGATGTATCTTCTCTGCAGATGAAGTGACCATTCATTTGATTCTACATACAAACTTTCAATGGGACTTGTTCTGAAAGCGCCAGTTGGATTCCTAGATGGTGGGCCGGATCTAGCATCTTAAGCGCGCTCGGGGCGGCAGAATGATAAATCACGGCACCATAGTCCAATCGTGATCGAATGAGGCTTTTGTGAAGATTCATCAAACATTTTCTGTCGCTGCCCCAAGTTGTATGGGATAAAATTTTCAGTAAGTTCATTGTTTTTAAGCATTTGACCTTGAGATGCCTTATGTGTGGAATAAACGTTAGTTTAGAGTCAAGCATGATCGCTAACAACTTGTGTTCTTTGTTCGCAGGTATTCGTTGACCATACATTTCGATACTGGGATCTGCAATGAGCCCTTTGTTTCTTGTAAAAAGCACACAGGAACTTTTGTTCGGGTTCACTTTAAATCCGTTTTCGTCTGCCCATTTGGACACTTTGTTCAAGCTCTGCTATACTTGCCTCTCACAAACTGCAAGATTGCAGGATTTTAAACCTATTCGTACGTCGTCGACGTAAACGGAATAGAAGATCGCTGGCGGTAATGCAGCATGAAGGGTGTTCATTTTCACAATAAATAGCATGCAGCTAAGCACACGTCCTTGGGGTACACCAGTTTCTTGTATAAAAGGTAGCGACAATATATTGCAGATTTTCAGGCGGAATGTACATTTGGACAGATAGCTTTCTAGTATGTTTAACATATTTCCACGGACGCCCATTCGCGATAAAGGCCCAACCACAGGCGGTGAATTGTGCGCGCCTGGCTGCGCGTCACGCGTCTGCGAGGCCGTACGCGCCTGTCCTACGCGTCTAGAGAGGGCAGACGCGCAGGAAACGCGCGCGTCAAGGAGGTCTTGATCTTGGGCGTCATTTTGAGCGTACGCGACGGAAGTGGCCGCTTGTGCACCGACGTCACGTGGGCCGCATGTACACTTCCGGCGGTTCGGAAAGGTTGTTGAAGTTTCAGAATCGTGCGGAGACACCGCGAGTCGCTGCTGGTTTCGTGTCGATAGAGCACAGAGGCTATGGAGGCGATCAACAACGAAGCGCTGATCGCCTGCGTTGAGGCTCGACCTGCGCTTTGGTAGCAGGCGAAACACAAGCGCCACTAGAACAAGTACTTGACGAGGTGGTCGTAGATCGTCATGCCCAACGCTGCCGAACAGGTGAGTGCTCGGAATTTTATACGGGCGTCATAGCGGCGCAGTTTCAATCGCGATCGAGCCCGATCGGGGTCGGATTTTTTGATCACGATTGCCTGTACCGCACAATCTGCGTAGAACCGATCGTGATTGAGAAATTTGATCGCGCTCGATCGCCATCGAAAGCCTAGCTGTGTGGCACTGGTATAAGCTGCCTCTCTCATCAGCCGACTCGCAGATGTCGAAAACGTGTTTCATCTCTGCAGATGACGTTATCACAGCGCTGCAGAAGTGATGGAAGTCCCTGGGGAATAAAGTTCGGCGCCTGGGAAGACGTTTCAGAAAGAAAAGAGCCGCGCCGTGCCAGTCGACGTTCACTACAACGTCATCTGGCAGTTTTTCGACCAGATCATGTTTCTGCGCTACACAATGGAGTGTAGACCGTAAGTGATCTTGAAGTTTCCATCTTAGCCGGCATGTTAAAATGAAACACGTGATTTTAGTGCTTTCCCTTTACCACGTTGACCGGCGATGCCGTGTGTTTGTATTATAGCTGGCAATGCACCGCACTTATGGGAATAGACTCAAAATTGTGCTTACACAAGCAAGTCGACGCACAGTATGCATTATATTCAGCTTTGTCTAATTGGCTATAAAATATTTGTGCTGCATCGCCGCTCCGATTATCGCATATTTCGTTAAATGTGATCTGGTAAGGGGACATACAACAAGCAGTACAAGAATAGCTTTATATATTTATTTATTTAGGTACCCACAAAGCCAGTTTGGCTTTGCAGTGGGGAGCAGAGAAAGCAGAAATACAGGTACAAAATAACAAGTAAAATAGCACTCAAAAACCTAACAATAAAGCACAAGACAGAAGTACAGAGAATATCACATACAAATTAGCAGGATGAATAAAAAGAAAAGGGCTTGCATGATGCACACACAAAAACAAAACACAAAACATGCAAGTAGTTTTTTTTTTATTCTGTGCACTGATCCTAGAAGGCAGCGTGCAAGTCAATGGCCAGTATTTAACTGAGTATTGAATGTTGCTATATTCACGTGTACCTTGGGCACTTCAATGCACAGTTTTAATTTTGCATTTTGTTGCTTGCCAGCAGTATGCAAATCGGTGCTTCATCACAGACCCTCAAATATTACCTAGCTTGCTTAGGGATTCATTCAGTGTCATCATGCTGTAGGAATAAATGCGCCATAGTACTGACGACATTGTCAGCTGTGTAATTGATAATTCTTTTTGTGTCTGCTCATGTCTGCTCAGCAGTGTCCTTACCTAATTATCAGCCTGCGGTTATTCTGCAGATCCCAGGTGCTGTGGTTACTGGTTTAAGCGAAGCTTTCACGATGTTTGTGGACAACGCTGTCCCTGCTTAGCAAAATTTCCAAGGAAGGACTAGATGATTCAGTTTAACACATTCGCACTGTGCAAAAAATGATTATTGAAATTTTACATGCCAAAACCACGATCTAGTTACATTATTTTAATTGGTATTTGCATTACGTCCAGTACTGGTCACTCGTGCAATACAGTAGCCAGTAGTCAGCTGGGATGACAATGGTTCAATGACTACATTAATATCAGTATGAGGCGAGCTATTTGGCAAGACAGTAGGGGCAGCGGTAGGAAAGTCCAGAGAAGAGGCAAAAAAAGCTTGGCTGTAAGAAACCTTCTGGAAGGGTTTGCTCGCTAAGGTCAGCTTTGCTGTGCCAAGACACCCTTTACAAGGCAGATGGCAAGAAGACAAACATTATTAGACGTAACTTCCTAAATACAAACAACAAATGCACTGACTACTACGTACACAGCTTCACAGTGTGTTTAGACGTACATTCAGTTAAGAAAAACAGTTTAGAATGAGATGAAGTTTACAAACAAGTGAAAGGAAAACAAAGTTACAAGCCAAGGACGTTTCAAGTAGAAAAACTAGAACAGGAGAGTTAGTTAGTTAGTTAGTTTGGGTTTAGTGGCACAAAGGCAACTAAGGCCATGCTGCGCCAGTCACAAGACAAAATAAAACGGAACGTTAGGGCAGGGAAACCTGCATTACATTATAGTTGGTGTAAATAACCAGTTTTTTCTAAAAAGTCGAAGAGGTTAGGAAATGGCACTAGGGGGTCATCTGCTAGTAATAGGGTAGGGTGTAATGGAATGTGCAATTGATACAGGCTGTGTAAAAACCTCCGTCTCAGTGTATTGATGTGTGGACATGTTATTAAGATGTGCATGACTGTAAGAGCTTCATTGCATTTTTCGCAAGTTGGCGGGTTTTCTTTTCGGAGAAGGAAATTGTGCGTCAGATGTGTGTGTCCAATTCGAAGTCGACACAAGATCACCTCGTAGAATCGTTGCTGGTGACTGCATGATTTCCACTCGCCAATTACAGGTTTAATTAGATGAAGCTTGTTGCTTAAACAAGTGTCCCAATCGCGTTGCCATTTTGACGTCAAGGCCTTCCGAATCGCATTTACACTGTCTTTATATGGAAGTGCTGTATTTTGAATGTTTTTGCACGCTGCCATTGATGCGCATCTATCCGCCGCTTCGTTACCCAATATTCCAACATGGCTTGGTACCCAGCAAAATTTTATTGATCTGCCATATTTGTTTGATGTTAATGCATTCAAAATATCGCCTAACAAGGGTTCATTTTGGGATTTCATGTGTAGAACCTTCAGTACGCTTAATGAATCTGTGTACATGACAGTGTTTTCAAGTTTGTCAGCAATGATCTTTTGAACTACCGTCCATATAGCGTACACTTCGGCTGTGTAGACAGAGGCATGCTGAGGTAATCGAATACATATTTCCCAATTTTCTGTTATGGCCCCTACACCCACGTGTTTTTCAGTTTTAGAGCCATCAGTATAAAATTCTATGTAGTTTATATACTTGTCTTGAAGAGAGCGGAATTCTTGTATAATGTGATGATGTGGTGTGTCTCTTTTCTTTAGATGTGTTAGTGTCCAATCACATAACGCTGTGAAATCACACCACGGGGGTAAACGTTCTGGCTTTCTGGCAACCTGGAGGACTTCCCGAGGGATGTCATAATCCCGACAGTATTCCTCGTATCGCAAGATAAGCGGCCTGATCAAGTTTGGTTTATTTGTGTAATGTAAGCGTGAGCTGCACTTTGTGACGATGTTGTAGCATATGTGTTGTGGTGAGGATCGGATTCTCAGCATGTAGGAAAAAGTTATTAGCGCTCTGCGATGCTGTAAAGGAGGTTCATTACATTCAACATGTAAGCTCTGTATAGGTGATGTTCTGTAAGCACCGCATGCTAGTCGTAGTCCTAGGTTATGGACTGGATCAAGTCGTCGGACGTAAGATAGTCTGGCTGAACCATATGTAATGCTACCATAGTCTAATATGCTACGCACCAAAGTGCGGTAGATGTGTAGCAGGCATTTACGGTCAGAGCCCCACCGTTTCCGGGAGAGGATTTTTAGAATGTTAAGTGCATTGTTCGCTTTGGTTTTAATACTATTGATGTGTGCGAGAAAGTTCAACTTTTTATCAAACCGAACACCCAGAAACTTGTGTTCTTGTTTCACGGGTAGTGTGGCATCTTGTGGTTTAAGGATGGGATCTGGTTGTAGGCCTCTTTTTTGTGTAAAGACAACGCTAATCGTTTTTTCACTTGAGAAGCGAAAGCCGTTTTTAGATGCCCACTGCGTTAGTTTGTTTAGTGTAATTTGAATTTGTCGTTCGCAGGTTGCCATGTTCGATGCACGACATGCAATTTGAAGATCATCCACATATAGAGAATGCATTATAGAAGATGGAATTACATTATTAAGCGAATTCATTTTCACCACAAACAATGTTGTGCTCAATACGCATCCCTGAGGTACTCCGTTTTCCTGAATAAATACGCTGGACAGCACCGTTCCTAAACGCACCTGGAATGTTCGATCGGACATGAAATCAGCTAGACATTTAAGCATTCTGCCGCGGATCCCTAAATCCGCTAGATCCCTTGAAATACCGAACCTCCATGTTGTGTCGTACGCTTTTTCAAGATCAAAGAAAACTGTGACACAATATTGCTTTTGTAGAAAGGCCGCACGTATCTCGTGTTCTAACCGAACTAGATGATCTGTTGTGGAGCAGCCTTTCTTGTACCCACACTGATGATTATCGAGCAGGTTCTCAGTTTCGAGGACGTATGCCAATCTGATATTTATAATGGATTCATAGGACTTGGCGAGACAGCTTGTGAGTGCTATAGGTCGGTAGCTGGTAGCTGCTGTAGGATGCTTTCCAGCTTTCAAGAAAGGGATTATAATGGCTTTTTTCCACGCATTCGGCATTTTTCCTGTTTCCCAGATTATGTTAAAGAAGCGGAGCAATGTCTTAACTGCTTTTGAGGAAAGGTGTGCGAGCATTGTGTAATGTATTCTGTCCGGACATGGCGCTGTTTTTTTGCCACTAGTGAGTACTCTGTTAATTTCGGAAAGTGTTAGGGGGGCATTATATGGTTTCTCGGAACTACCTGCTGTCGGAAGCTTTTGTTTTTCTGCTGATTGTTTATATTTTTGAAATTCAGTGGAGTAGTTTAGTGAGCTTGATATGTTATGGAAATGCTGCCCTAATATATCTGCTTGTTCTTTTAAATTCGTTTGTGTACCAGGAGGTGAGAGTATGGGGATCGTATAGGGAGCGTACTCGCTTCTAAACTTTCGAAGCTGATCCCACATTCTTTTGGATGTTACTGAGCTATTGATGGAGGATACATATGTTTGCCAAGACTGTCTTTCGGCTTGCCTACGCGTGTACCTGGCTTTCGCCTTAGCTTTTTTGAAATACAGGTAGGTAATTCGGGTTTAATGGCGCAAAAGCGACTAAGGCCATGCTGCGCCAGTCACAGGACAGTATAAGATCTAATGTTAAGGTAGTTATAGCTGTGTTACCTTAAAGTCGATGTAGATAATTGGTTTCACCTAAAAACTGGAACAGGTTGGTGAATGGCACTAGTGGATCATCGCCTAATATTAAAGCAGGGTGCAGAGGTATATGTGAGTGATACAAATTTTTGAAATGTTTCCGTCTCTGTGTTTCAGTGTGTGGACATGATATAATGATGTGGGTTACTGTGAGTGTTTCGTGACATTTCTCGCATGTTGGTGGACTTTCGTTTCGAAGTAAAAAATTGTGTGTTAGATGCGTGTGTCCAATTCGAAGTCGACATAACATTACCTCATAGAATCGTTCTTGGTGAGTGCATGATTTCCACTCGCGAAGCAGGGGTTTAGTTATATGTAATTTGTTATTTACGCACGAGTTCCATTCTTGTTGCCATTTTGATGCTAGGGCCTTACGAACCGCTCTGATGCTGTCTTTGTATGGAAGTGTTATGTGTGTGATGCTTTTGTGCGCTGCCATGGATGCGCTTCTATCTGCAGCTTCATTCCCTGCTATCCCAACATGGCTTGGGACCCAACAGAATCGTATGGTTCCTTCGTATTTCTTGTCAAACACTATGTTTAAGATATCCCCAAGCAGGGGTTCAGACGCGGAGTTTAAGTTAAGGGCTCTTAGGGCACTTAACGAGTCGGTATAAATAACAGCATTCTTCTGCTTGTCGGAAGTAATTTTTTTAACTGCCATCCATATCGCATAAACTTCAGCGGTAAAGACTGAAGAAAAATTATTTATGCGAATGCTATTTTCCCAATGTTTTGTTACGATCCCGACACCTACGTATTCTTGTGTTTTAGAGCCGTCAGTGTAAAATTCTGTATAATTTTTATATTTTTCTTGGATAGCTCGGAACTCCTGTATTATATGCTCTTGTGGAATGTCTTTTTTCTTTATATGTGTTAACGTCCAGTCACACAGCTGTGTAAAATTGCACCACGGGGGCAATCTTGGTGGCCTTTCGGCAACCTGAAGGGCTTCGGGAGGAACATCATATGTCTGACAATATTGTTCGTGTCTTAAGATGAGTGGCCGAATTATGTTTGGTTTATTTGTGTAGTGTATTCGTGATTGGCACTGTGTTACGATGTTGTAGCATATATGTTGTGGTGATGACCGAATTCTTAGTACATAGCAAAGTGTAAGTTGTGCTCTGCGGTGCTGTAATGAAGGCTCATTAGCGTCAACGTATAAACTTTGTACAGGCGATGTCCTGTAGGCACCGCTCGCCAGTCGTAGGCCAAGATTGTGAACTGGATCAAGTCGCTTAATGTAGGACTGCCTAGCTGCACCATAAACTACACTGCCGTAGTCGAGGATGCTACGTACGAGGGATCGGTATATACGTAGTAGACATGTTCGGTCAGATCCCCAGTGCTTATGTGATAAAACCTTTAGGATATTTAGCGCTTTGTTTGCTTTAATTTTGGTTGCGTTAATGTGGGCCAGGAAGTTCAGTTTAGTGTCAAACGTTACGCCTAGAAATTTATAGTGTTCTTTGACCGGTAGCATTGTACCATGCAATGTGAGACCTGGAGTACACTGTAACCCTCGCTTCTGGGAAAAGAGAACTATAACAGTTTTGTGTGTTGAGAACCGGAAACCATTTTTGTTGGCCCATTGTGTAAGATTATTTATTGTTATTTGTAGTTGTCGTTCACAGGTGGGTAAGCTTGAGGCGCGGCAAGCTATTTGCAAATCGTCGACATATATTGAGTGCATAACAGATGATGGGATGATCTTATTTACCGAGTTCATTTTGACTATGAAGAGCGTCGTGCTCAGAATGCAACCTTGTGGAACGCCATTTTCTTGTGTGAATGTGTGCGAGAGTGTTGTGCCGAGACGTACTTGAAATGTTCGGTTTGACATGAAATCGCATAGACAATTTAGCATTCTTCCGCGAATTCCCATGTCAGCCAGGTCTCTCAAAATTCCGTATCGCCATGTGGTATCATATGCCTTTTCAAAATCAAAGAAAACCGAGAGGCAGTATTGCTTGTGAAGAAACGCGTCACGGATTTCTTGCTCTAGTCGCACGAGATGGTCAGTGGTGGAACAGCCCTTTTTGTATCCGCACTGGTGTTTGTCAATTAGGTTTCTTGTTTCTAGGATGAATGTGAGTCTTATGTTTATAATGCTCTCATAAGATTTGGCTAGGCAACTTGTTAGTGCAATGGGTCTATAGCTGCTAGGGGATGTAGCGGGTTTACCAGGTTTTAGAAAAGGAACTACCACTGCTTTTTTCCAATCTGTGGGCATTACTCCAGACTCCCATATCTTATTGAAAAATTTGAGAAGTGCCCCTACCGATGCTTGGGATAGGTGTGCCAGCATTGTGTAGTGCACACGGTCAGGACCTGTTGCCGTTTTTTTACCAGCAGAGAGGACTCTGTTCAATTCGTGTATTGTGAGGGGTCTATTGTACATTTCAGCTGAAGCCCCAGTGGTAGGCAGCCTCTCTTTCTCAGCCGATTCTTTATATTTTAAAAATGTATTTGAATAGTTTGCTGAACTGGATATGTTATGAAAGTGTTCACCTAATAAGTTGGCCTGGTCCTGTAATACAGGAGGTTATCATGTGTTGGATATCGCCGAAAGATACCCCATGCTTTGTTTTGTGCTTTTTTAGTTTGAGTGCATTCATTCGTCCACCAGGGTTTTCGTTTTTTCCTTAAGAAGCCGGAGGATTGCGGGATCGTCTGTTCTGCTGCAGCAAGTATGGAGGCAATAATCTTTTCATTCATTTCGTCTATTGTTTGATGATCTGATATGTGATCAAGACTGGCCTTCTCGCTGAAGAGAGGCCAGTCTGCTAGATGGAGTTTCCAACGGGGTGGTCTTAATGGTACTGTAGGGAAAGGAGATGTGTTTTTAATAATGCCGGGCATATGATCGCTACCATAAGGATTGTTAATAACACTCCATTTAAAATCGATCAACAGAGATGGAGTGCACAGCGCCAAATCAAGACAGCTCATAGCTCCTGTGCTTGGGGAGCAGTAGGTTGGCGCACCAGTGTTTAAAAGGCATATTTCGTTAGTCAGGATAAAATCTTCAAGTGTTTGTCCCCTGGTGTCAGTTGTTTTGCTACCCCATAATATGTTATGAGCGTTAAAATCACCTGATATTAAAAAAGGTTTGGGTAGCTGGTTTAAAACTATCTCCAGATCTCCTACAGTAAAATGGGAATGTGGTGGAATGTACATTGAACAAATGGTAATGGTTTTATGTGCTAAAACCGTGTCAGCAATGGCTTCCAAGTGAGTATTAATGGTAACTTCTCTAGCTGCAATGCCGTTCCGTAGAACTATAGCTACGCCACCCTAAAGCCGGTTCGCCTGAGTACGATCGCGCCGTACAACAGTGAATCCTTTTAAAATGTTTTTGTGCTTTTCGCCTAAGTTTGTTTCTTGTAAGCACAAGGCCACAGGAGAGAAGTTACTTAACAAGTCTTTGATGTCACCTAAGTTGTGTAAAAGGCCTCTACAATTCCAATGGATAATAAAAGCCATATTGAAATTGAAAGGTCAGAAATGGCACTACGGAAAAGTAAGAGGTGGGATTATAGGTGACATGGATTAAGAAGGCTGATACAAATGAGCGATAACCTTTAGGTTATCGCTTTCTTATTTTGAACGGTTACTGGGATTTTGTCCCTCTTATCGCGCTCGAGAGAGCGCTTGTCTTTCGGTGTCAATGACACCGGAGTTTTAGTGTCGACCTCCATCGCTCTCTCTGAGGCGCTGGAGGGCCGAGAGTTTGGCGCCGACACACGTGCCTCGGGCCATGGAGTTCGCTTGATCTTAGGGCCCTGCGGGGCGGGTGTTTGCAGGGCCTTGGAAGAGGATGGAGCAGCGTCGGCTGCTTCCATCACGGGGGCGGGAGGAGTCACTGCAGCACCGCTGCGCGTGGGCTCGGAGGACTCCGGAGGCCTCTGTGACGCTGCCCCCGACTGCGTCACATCGGCGTAAGTTCTTCGCGGAAGGTATGATAGCCGCTTTCTGGCTTCAAAGAACGAAATTTTTTCTTTTACAGTTAGAGCAATGACTTCTTTTTCTTTTTTCCAGCAAGGGCAGGACCGTGAATAAGCTGGGTGATCTCCCTTGCAGTTAACACAATGTGGGGAAGAGGTGCAATTCTCAGATTGGTGTTCGTTGGAGCTGCATTTAGCACAAGTTGTTTGTCCTCGGCATGCATGTGAAGCATGTCCGAACCTTTGGCACTTAAAACATCGTCTAGGGTTCGGGATATATGATCTGACATTGACTTTAACATAACCTGCATCGAGTGAAGTAGGCATTTCGCTTGTTCCAAAGGTGAGTATAACATGTTTGGTGGGGATTTCTTGGTTGTTTCTGCGGATTACTATTCTTTGTACTTTTGTCACATTTTGTTCTTGGAAACCCTCAAGGAGTTCCTCATCGCTCAATCCAATAAAGTCTTCTTCAGAAATCACTCCCCGGCTTGTGTTCAGTGTTCTATGTGGTGAAATCGCCACTGTGGCGTCGCCAATACTGGTAAGGTCAGTGAGCTTCTCTGCTTGGTCTTTATCATTCAGTTCTAGGAGGAGGTCCCCGCTAGACATTTTGGAGGCTTTGTACGTGGGTCCGATTTTTTCTTTCAGGCATTTGGCTACAAGGAATGGTGAGAGTTTTCTTATTGGCATGTTGCTTTCGCTGTGTACTACATAGAACTTGGGGAAGGATGGAGCGTTGCTCCGAAAGGAGAAATGGAATGGTACTTCGGTGCGGCATCTTTTCAGACGCCGATCATAGACGACAGAGGTTTGTGCTGCCATAGAAAATGAGTATGTTCGGCAACAGCGCCGACCGCCCACCACGGAGCCCAACGAGGGGACGCGGCAGATCTTGTGTACAAGCCTGCACGACGCCAGCCGTACGCCGTCGCTATAACCAAATATGGTGTACCCAAGGTAGGATAGCCACACAAGGTTAACCCTTGCCGCCGTGGAGAAAGGAAGTAAATGGAAGAAAGGAGAAGACAGGAAAGGTCAAAAAGTGATAGATAAAGACGAAGATTTGAGGTGAGAGAGACAGGAAAGGGCGACTGCCGATTTCCCCCGGGTGGGTCAGTCCGGGGGTGCCGTCTACGTGAAGCAGAGGCCAAAGAGGTGTGTTGCCTCCGCCGGGGGGCCTTAAAGGTCCAAACACCCGGCATCGGCTCAACCCCCAGGATCCCCCTTTCCCCGGACACGGCTAAGCCGCGCACGGCTACACGCGGCAGGGTCCAACCCTCGTGTGCTCGGGTACGTGGTGTCGCAACACACCAAACGCCTGCTTGCGCAGACGCCCCTGCGGGGTAGAACAGGAGAGAGCCTTATGCTAAAGCAAGACCTAACAGTACCACTACTCTATGTTTAGAAAGTGCAAGCATAGGTCTTTCAACATGAAATTTATTAAGTGGTTTTTCTGAGTAAATGTAGTGGAATGCTTCCTGCTAATTATTTCAAAACTGAAACATTCCAAATATCATGCACTGTTTTGAGTCGAAGTAATCAATAGGCTTTAGGCATGCGGATCTCGTAACAACTGCTTAAATGCATCCTAAGCAAAAACAGAAAAAGATACAAAAGCTACACTTACGCGCATGCAGAAACTGTTTATTCTGGTTGTGTAGGCAAGCCACTTTTGTCTCTACAAAACTGATTCAGAGCTTCAGTGTACTCTAATAAAATCACACACTAAAACAAATGTGGACGGATTTGAGCCTTCATATATTTTTGCATCCAGACTGGCACATTATTTACACATTGACAGTATGTGCAAACCTTATTACGCTCACATGCAGGATGTCCGCCTACCTTCCACCAGTGCCCCCATCGAGTGAGGAGGGAAGTGCTGCAGACATCTTAACAAAACATGTGCCAGTTTTCCGATCTGGCAACACTTGAAGTGCCATCACCGTCAAGTGAAGAGTCACAAGCACCAGCATCGACTCTGTCTTCGGTGTCGCATGAGTCTGTGGAGTGTCAGGACATTTTGGAATCTTTCGAATCACCAATGTTTCGAGAAGTTCTGGTTCCTGAGGATTCTGAGGCACACCACAGCAGTCCGCAGTCAGAAGCATCGCTGGCTTCAGCAGGCAGTCGTAGGGTGGATACGTTAGGAAGCATTGCTTCTGAAGCAAAGTCAAGGAGGAGGAAAAGGAAAAAGAAAGATTAGAGTCAGTTAATATTGGAGGAATTAGGCAATGTTTCAAGTGCAATCAAAAGATTCAAACCACAGGACGACCTCGAACTTTTGCCATCTCTATGCTCAAACACATTAGAGAGGTCAGTGAGGATACGCATCTCGACTTGAAAATTAAATTGATGCAAGCAGGAGAGTAATTCAAAGATTAATGTTTTTTAATGTATACTTTTTGTATAATAAAGCCAAGAGACAATTAAACAAAAGGAAATCATTCATGAATTTAATTACTTTATATCGAAATGGAAAAAATAAGGAGGAAAATGAAAGTATATGAAAAGGCAGCTTCCCACTAATGGGAGACGAACCCACAACCTTTGAATTATGCTTGCATTGCTTTACCAGTAGAGCTGCAGCAATGGCTATCCCTCTGCAAACTTTCTTGGGCCTGTATGTGCATGTACTAGATCTCACCCTGGTAGTGTTAGCCAGTGCTACTCATGCAAGAACACTCCAAGAGCCTAATCTAGTACACATAAACATTCTATGAAATTGATGGTGGAATAGCCTCCAGCTCAACTGGTTTTGGTTTTATCTCCCACCAGTGGCAAGTTATATTTTGTCCACTTTCATTTCCCTTCTCCTTGTGATGTTGACATTACAAATAAAATGACAGTTATTTTCCTTTATGCTTTATATACGTTTCCTTGTCTGTTGTTGTCATGTCAAAGCCCCTCAGCTCTTCTTTTTTGTTCATTTTACATTGTGTTGTATCCATATTTTTGTGCGGTATTCAAGAATTTCATAAAGTTGATATCTGTGGGCCTGGTTGGCTGGCCATTGCTGCTGTAGAGATGTGTGAACATGTTTTAGCAACACACCTACGATAAAGAAGCACTGACTTGCTACTAAAGGTTTGTTGTTGCAATACAGATGTTTATCGCTTTCATCTGTGTTTACTCATTCAGCCTGTCTTGCAGCAATGAACCTTTTTGAGTTCACCATCTGTGCATGTAGAGTTTGTGCATGCATGTAGAGATGTCTGTACATGCCTGTAAATAAAAAGAAATGTAATGAATCTTCAACCAGACCCCATTGAACATTTCGGTTATATGCTGCAAGTTGTAAAGCCTGTCGGGGCATTCTAGCAGCGCAAGCATTTTTCAAATTGTTTTATTATTAGAAGAGGTAGCAGAAAGGGAAAAGTCTTGCCACCACATAGCCAGGAGGCGAGGTTCACTGCCAACATAGACAATCTCTACCTCTCCCACAACTATCATCCACAAGCCCCATTCCTTGCATTTTTTTTCTTTGTGTTCCGTGGCTCAGTTCCAGAGTTGGTTTTGCATGTTCTGCATTGGATGTTTGGCCAAAGTCTTTGTACGTAATCAGTGACATTGAAGGCAGTGTGTAAATGAGACATTTATACGTATGACCCTGCTTCTCTGGCAGGAAGCAGGGCTACCTGACGGGAGCCGTGAACAGCATGTGAGCTTTAAAAAATTTCTTAAGCTGAAAAAAATGTAAGAAATTTCTGCGGCTGTCGTGCTGTTCTGCAGTTGTTGAATACCTTGCAGGCACGATCGCCACTATATGAATTACACACCACTGCAGAGTCTAGCCACCTCAATCCCCACACAGTAAGTCAAGGCAACGTCTTTTATGTCTTACCGGGATGCCAAGTAGCTTGAACGCAAGTTGAAAAAAAATTAGTACGCATGTCTCAATTGTTTGAATACTAATTATCATGACATGATTTTTCTTGACAATGATCTACATGGCTGTGGGGGCCCTTTTCGGGAGACATACGATCAAAATTCATTTGTGTAGGTCAGCTACCACCTTTGTTTAATACTACATGTGCAAGCATACCTCAGTGCATGTTTTACAGGTTGCGCAAGGTCAAAAGCAGTGAGGTAGCTTTTTTGCGATGCCAGTCGATGGCAGTTTTTTTTAGAGTTAGCCGTAACTGTTACACTGGTGATGCAGTAATTGGAAACTTTCAGTCTCTGTGATCATGCGATCATTTTTTTCTTGTATTTCTTTTACTATTCCTCGTTTTGTATCAGCATTTCGTGTCCCATTTTTTTAATTTGTTTATGAGTTAATAAATAGTTAGTTGTGTATAATTCTGCATTCTGTGGAAAGAGAGAAATAAAGATGATTATTAATATATTATTATTATTATGTATTATTATTTTTATGCACGCTCATTGTCAGTCGTTTCCTTCTTTCTTTTGTTTTGCTTCAATGTTTTGTGACTCCTTCCTGATTTGGCTTCCAAAAGGCGGTGGGCAGTAATATGTAAATAAAATAAAATAAATGATACATTAAATGACAAAGAAACGGTGTTCTGTATTCCTCCAATCGCACATTATTACTCTAGGGGCAACAGTCCTTTACCAACCTCAATGCTACAGCAAGTCGTTCTCCAGGCTCCAGGGGTTTCTCGAATGTGGTGCTGCCGTGTGAGGTCCTCTGCTAAAAAGCTCAATAGCTTGTCCAAGAGCTGCGGCGCCTTGCGAAAGAACTTGTAGAAAAATCCGTGGTCATCCTGACGTATCCGTTGCATCCGTAAAAAAGGGTGCATTGCCTGGCAGCAAGACCATGCCCTGCCCACATACACGTGCAGGTATCAGGAGCTGTACACTTTTCACTGACACACACGTATAGACACTAGCCATCATTAATTTTACCCCCTGCTTTGTTTATGTGCTTGAATACAAACAGTGGTTCGGCAAAACAGGAGAGCCAGCCAACGGTATATTTATATCGTGCGGCCACTGCCAAGAAACTTCCGAAATTAGTCGCACAGAATTTTAACCTGCCCCCCAGGTCACAATTTAATTACATTACACTTCATATTCTACAGTCACACTTCTGAGAGACAGAAAATATAGGAAATCGTATCTCGTCCACAAGCTTCATATAAGACAACCAACATGTGTAAAAAGGTGTTCTTGAATCTATGTGCTATACTAATGGCACAAATATAACTAGCAGTCCTTAGCTTTCTGTAGGGGTGTGCTAATACCGAAAAGTAGATTTAGAATCGAATGAAATGAAAAAAAAAATCTGGATATCAAATAAAATATCGAATAGCAGGAAATGTATTACAAAATTTAATCCTTACAAATTTTGTGCAAGAAAAGAGGGTGCTAAACAAGCTCCGTGTAAACAGTATGGTCTACTGTTAATAATGAAGGGAGCTCCAAATTAGTATTACAGATTGTCTGTTAAATAGAATCAAGCGCTTCTTCCCCTCTGAAGCTGAAAAGTTAATGACCGTATGTCGTACGGCCTACACGGATTAGACAGACGGCGGTTGAAACGTCGTGAGGTGTCGTCACCACGTATCCAATATACTATCTGTATGCTTCCGGCGGCTAATCAGCCAGATCTTTGCCTATGCTTTCGCGCTTTCCGAACTACACCCTGCTCTTGTCGTTCCCCCTGTTCGCGTACGTCACGTTATCGTTTCGATCGGTGCTGTCAACCTGGACGAACCTTGCACCGACGGCGCGATGCTGTTCTGCGAATTGGGCGTTCGCGCGCTGCGAGTACGATCCCCGCATTACTACTTTAACCCTTTCACTTGTGCGCGCACTTAAAAACGCTGATAAGTAATTGCTGTCCTAACGAAGATAAGTCCCCATGTCCAAACACTGGCTCCTAGTTCTACCACTGTAGATCATCGAAAGAAAAGAAGTTACTCACAGCCGTAAAGTCCTTCTTCTTTACACAGTTGAAAGACTGGCCGGACCCACAAACGTCGCCGCAGAGGCTGCAGACGCTTTCTGCGCTCCCGCTGCCTTTGCAAGAGCAGCAGCAGCAAAAGCTTCTTTCTCACGTGGTACATTGCGGGGAGAGAACGCTGATGCCGGCGAAGCAAGCGGCTAAGCAAGAGCTCGGCAGCAACGTCGTGCGTGGTCGCGCGCAGATGTCAGCTGCAGTTGTGAGCAAGCAGACGCTATCGCGCGTGATGTTGATAATTGATGTAGCTTTTCTTGCCATAAGGATGTATAGATACGAACAGCGTACATTTCTCAACTTAAAAACAATGTACTAGCTCTAACATTGATAAATTAAATAAATATGGCTAGCCATAATGAAATTAAAGATAGACTTTTCTCAAAGCCAAAGACGACCGTTTCCGCCATCGCTGGGCCGCTGGTCTGTCAGCCCTGTGCTACGCGCAGCGAAGCGCGCACGTGTGCGCGTATCGTGTGGCTGGACGCCCTTCCCTTCATCACCCGCGTACGCGCACGAAGACGCGTACGCTTACGTGTACGCGTAGCGAGACGCGTATCCCGGGATGCGTGTGGTTGGGCCTTAAGTCTCGCAGGATCACGTATCGCCACGTTGTGTCGTACGCCTTCTCCATATCGAGGAATATCGATAAGAACTGTTTATGTAAAAATGCATTGCGGATATTTCGTTCAATGCGTACAAGATGCTCAGTCGTAGACCGCTCTTCTCTGAAGCCACATTGATAGGGATCAAGCATATTGTTAAGTTCAAGGAAATATATGAGTCTACGATTAATCATTTTTTCAAATAATTTACACAGGTAACTTGTAAGAGCTATCAGGCGATAACTTGCCGCCAAGGAAGGGTCTTTACCGAGCTTCAAGACAGGAATAATAATAGCTTCCTTCCATGAGGATGGGAGGTATCCAGCAGGCTAGATAGAGTTGAATGGTGCCAGAAGTATCATCTGTGTGTCGCTGTGCAAGTTTTTAATTCTGTCATATGATCCTATCAGCTCCCAGTGCAGAGCTTCTACATGTGCTCAAGGCAGCTTTAAGCTCAGCAACATTAAAAGGACGGTTGTATGGTTCATCCGGACGGCATTTGCGATCCAGTGCCTTAAGTTCAACTATTTGTTTATACTTGAGGAATGATCTTGTGTAGCGTGTGGAACTTGATACATGCTCGAAGTGTTCACCCAAAGCGTTGGCGTGGTCTTCCAAGGTAGTCCCTTGGGGCTGAACCAATGGCAATGGGTGGATTTGCTGCCCCTTTAGCTTTCGTACGCCATTCCAAACTTTAGATTCTTGAGTGTAGGATGTGATGCCCGAGAGAAACCTCTCCCAGCTAGCTCTCCTTGCCTGTCTCCGCACATGCCTTCCTTGCGATTTGGCCAGTTTAAATTCAATGAGGTTTTCTGCAGTCGGGAAGCCACACAGCAAACCCCACGCTTTGTTTTGTTTCTTTTGTGCGAGTCTGCACTGTTCATTCCACCAGGGAACCCGTCTTTTACAAGAGAGACCCTGTGTTTGTGGAATGAACTTTTGAGCTGCGTCGAGTATAAAACAAGTAAAATATGCTACTGCTTCCTCTATGTTAAAATTACTGATAAAATTCCGTGATAAGTAAGTGGATGCGTTAAAATGATTCCATTCGGCGGAGGCTTATTTCCACCGGGGGGCGTGTGGAGGGCATTCATGTTGATGTATTAAATTTAACGTTATAGGGAAGTGGTCAATTCCATAGGGATTTTTGGTTACATGCCATTGTAAATCAGGGAAAATTGAGGCAGAGCCCATTGACAGGTCTATTGAGGAATATGAATTATGATAACTTAAAATACGTTGGTTCCTTCTTGTTGAAGAAGCATGTACCACAATTCAGAAGAAACTTTTCAATAATACGACCTCTCGCGTCACATCGCGCGTCTCCCCACATAGTGTTGTGGGCATTAAAATCGCCTACGATTAGGTAGGGGTCCGGGAGCTGATCAATCAGGTTATAAAAATAGCATTTTCGGAGATCGTAATTTGTGGGTATGCATATGCAACATACAGTGAGTAGTTTATTAAAAAGAATTGCCTGAACTGACACTGCCTCAATGGGCGTCTGAAGGGCGACATGATGACAAGCTACTGACTTGTCAACAACTATTGCTACACCGCCAGCCGAGGCGTTCGCCTCGTTGCGGTCTTTACACTAGATTGTGTAGTGACGGAGAAAATTTGTGTTGGTAGGTTTCAGATGTATCTCTTGAACACACAGCAACTTAGGATTGTGTTTGTGTAGAAGTTCGTTAATGTCGTCTAAGTTATGGAGGAGTCCTCTAACATTCTATTGTAGTATTTGCGTATCCATTATGCTATATGTGTTAGGTGCTGTGGGTTTAAGAGACTGAGGTTAGCTCACGGGCCTTTTTCTGGCGCCGTGACGGGAGTTTTGTCTCTTTTGAAGCAATCGAGAGTGCCTCGCCGCTTCTTAGGTGCTGATGGCGCCGTCTTGCTGGTGGTTGTGTCCATCGCCTCTTTTGCGAGGCGCTGGGCACGCACTCTTCAGAGCGCTTTGTTTGGCGTGAAGGCTTCGGCACGTTGGATGAGGCCTTTGAGGTCACCTGCCCAGAGGCAGATGGCCCCGTCTGCTGGGTTGGCGTAGCAGCGCTAGCTGCACCCGCCAGGGGGGCGGATGGCGTCACTGCCGCCTCACTTGGTGGGGACGGTCAGCCGCCGGCGACCGTTGTGGCGCTGCCCCCTGACACACCACTTCGGCAAATGTGTTCTTAGGCAGGCATGCCACCCGCCAACGTGCCTCCTTGAACGATACATTTTCTTTCACTTTGATTGTGACAATTTTTTTCCAAGACGGGCACGACCATGAGTACACGGCATGCTCTCCATCACAGTTTACACAATGCAAAGAGTTTTCGCAAGCTTCAGACGCATTTCACACATGTTTGGCGGCCTTGGCAGCTCTGCGAGCTGTGGCCAAAACGTTGGCATTTGAAACATCTCAGGGGATTTGGCACATACGGTCTTACACGGAGCTTGATGTACCCGTCCTCGATTGACTTGGGCAGGATACTTGAATTGAAGGTAAGCATTAGGTGTTTGGTCGCAATTTCTTTACCATCTCGCCTCATCTTGATTCTTCTGACATTTATAACATTCTGTTCACTGAAGCCCTCCAAGAGTTCAGCCTCAGTCAGCTCCAGCAAATCATCGTCCGAGAAAACGCCGCGGGTGGTATTCATCGTATGGTGCGTGGTTACTACTTGGGTCTCCCCAAATGATACTAGTTTAGGCAGTTTCTCAAACTGTTTCTGATCGCAGAGCTCCAAGAGGAGGTCACCGCTAGCCATCCTCGACGCCTTATAACCTGGGCCAAAAACTTCGGTAAGGGACTTCGATACAAGGAATGGTGTAATTGTTCGCACTGGTTTAGCTGGTTTTTCAGAATGGATGACGTAGAAATGAGGGAAAGATTCTTTGTGCCGACCAAAAAATTGGAATAATTCATCGGTGCAGCCTCTTTTCTGAGGGCGATCAGGGAGTGGGGGAAGGAGCTAGCCATGAAGAATGTAATTTTCGGCAATAACGCCAGCCACCTACCGTTGAGCCCTACAAGGGGACGCTACAGGGACTGTAAAAACAGGTCCTGCAAACGCCAGCTGTACGTTATCACTATAACCAAATATGAGATAACCTAGGTTGGTCACTCACACAAGGTTAACCCTTGCTGCCTGGAAAAATTGGAAGTAAGCGGAAGCTAGGAGGAGACAGGAAAGATGAAAAGTGAGAGGAAGACGAAGGCTGGAGGGAGAGAGAGACAGGAAAAGGGAACTACCGATTTCCCCCGGGTGGGTCAGTGGGGGGGGGGTGCCGTCTATGGTGAAGCAGAGGCCAAAGGGGTGCGTTGCCTCCGCCGGGGGGCCTTAAAGGTCCAAACACCCAGCATCAGCTAAACTCCCAGGATCCCCCTTTCCCGACATGGCTAAGCCGCACACGGCTACACGCGGGTAGGTCCAACCCTTGTGTGCTCGGGTACGTGGTGTCGCAACACACCAAACGCCTGCTCACGCAGACGCCCCTGAGGGGAGCTTGAGGTGTTGGACAGCTTCTTAGATGATTTGTGTGACATGTGCGGTAAGCAGGACTTACGGCCAATTTAGCATGCCGTCAGTGATAGTTTGTTGACAAGGTTAGTACAGGGTCTATAAGCTGTATTCTGGAATGAAAAGCAATATCAGAGGATGACTCAGTTTACTCAATTTGTTCCTTGACTCTGGTCACAAACAGAATTGGTCATAAGCCAAAATAAAGCTCACCACAGCAAACATTATAAAAACTGTTTG
Source organism: Dermacentor variabilis (assembly GCF_050947875.1). Lineage (NCBI taxonomy): Eukaryota > Metazoa > Arthropoda > Arachnida > Ixodida > Ixodidae > Dermacentor > Dermacentor variabilis. Next base: position 132,339,857 of record NC_134570.1, on the reverse strand, counting down.
TCCAGGCTATGGGGCTATTGCACTAGTGTTTCCAGCCGAGCTGGTAGCGCCACCTGCCGTAGGTGGCGGTAAAGTTAGGTTGGCTGCTAGTTGCTCCCAGGTGTGCAGTCACGTTAGAGCATCATGGCAGCTCGCCAAAAGGACATGAAAAAGTCGCGAAAGTCCAGCTCTTCGCCATACTGCTGCATGTATGGCTGCCATAATAGCCATAGGAACACTGTTGGAAAACAACCGCCTGTAAAATTCTACCGGTTCCCATGTAAATTGTACGAAACTGAAAGAAGACAACGTTGGATCACGGCTGTGCGGCGCGCAAGGTAAACAACGCCTCGAACTTTGTTCATGAAAGATCTAACTTTCTTGTGCTTATTTTTGCTTTTTGTACTCGTGCATGAACAGTTCATTTCTTTTTGCCAGCCCGAATGGCAAGCAATGGCAGCCATGTGGAATTTGCAGCGTCCACTTTGTTGGGAACGAAAAAAGCTCGATAGCTCAGCACCCAGCGTACGTGCCGACATTATTTCCCTCGTACTACAAAAAGGATGATGGTGTGTTGCCCAAGACGAAGCTCGAGAGGTACCAAAGGTGAGCGTCAGCACATCTTGGAGTAAACTACATTTTTTTCACGATTCTTAGGAGTCAATAACAAAGTGGCTAAAATAAGGAAGTCAGGACATATGAAGCGCGGCCATTAGTGAGATGGGACAGAGTTTCACAGTAGCTTGTTTCCTTCGTTTCTTCTTGAAGGCTTCAGAGGCACAGATCATCTCTGCTAGTCACTAAACCACTGTCATCAGCTGTTCCACTAGAAAATTCAGACATCGAGGAATCCTTTGCAGGCTCACCACGAGACACACCTGAACTGGCCAATAACATGTCAGACAGATTTGTCTCCGTGGTAAGCTGCTTCTAAATTGATATGCACTGTACTGTGCTAACAATATTTTAATCCTTGGCGCAGCTCCGGAGTTTACACAGCAATGTTGTATGCCACTTATTGATATACTGCTGCTGTATCTTACTTGATTTAATGTGCCTCATCTGTACAAAAGAATGTTGCTTGTCTGGACACATCTGTCCTCTTGGTTAGTGCACTAACAACGCGTGTATTTGCATGTATTCTGCGTACATCTGCCTTTATTTTAACATGTTCCTTCCTAATTTCTTTTCTTAGGTGACTCAGACAGAAAAAGACTAGTCTCTGGGACCATGCAATCTGTTTCTTTGTGTCGTCACCCAGTGTACTGCTTCGACGCAAGTGTCAGATGTCAATACCATAGACAAAAAGTGTGCAGGCGGAAGCTGCAACAAGCTCTACAGCAAGTGGCCCTGAGGAGCACAGTTGTGTGTTCCTTGGTTATGACTCCTTGTGTGGAAGAGTGGACGCTTTCAGAGAACTATGTGGTGTGAATGCAAATGTTTTTGCTGTGCTAATGCCTGTTTTCGTCTGTGGTTGTACACAGCATTGATGTCTCTGTGCCACAAAAGATGGCGATATTTTTAATGAAGATGAAGCTTGGCATATCATTTGCAAGCGTAGCTGTTCTTTTTGGCCTGCATCGAACAGCTGTCAGCTGTATATTTTTAATTTTTTTATACCTGTGTCACACGAGCACATTTGGAAGGCCTTCCAGTCGACGGCCTTCGAAACGCCACAACTCTATCGACTCAAAGGAGTTGTCGCGCTGCTACACGGCACTTTTGAAAGGCCGTTGAGTGGTTCAGGCGTTTCTCGCAAAATTCTGTGGCGCTGCGGCCCTTTATTTTCGTTTTCGTGTCACAAAAAGTTAAACAACATTAAAAGCACTTAAAAGCACTATAATTTCTCTTATGTTTGTTTATACATTTAAAAAAATGTTTATAAATTGCTATACATATATGTTTAGTTTTTAAGTTGTTGAGTAGCGAAACTGCGGCAACGTTCGCTCCGCTCGATGCGGCTGCCGTTTTGGTGTGTGTGCACGTTTCTCTTCACAGTGCGCCCATAGAGAAAGAAATTGTGCGCCTTGCGCTTCGACTGCATTCTTGCTCTACCGCTATGGGTGACAGAGAGACAGATGCTAGTTAGTTAGTTAGTTTGGGTTTAGTGGCACAAAGGCAACTAAGGCCATGCTGCGCCAGTCACAAGACAAAATAAAGAGAACCGTTAGGGCAGGTAAACCTGCATTACATTATAGTTGGTGTAAATAACCAGTTTTTTCTAAAAACTCAAAGAGGTTAGGAAATGGAACTAGGGGGTCATCTGCTAGTAATAGGGTAGGGTGTAATGGGATGTGCAATTTATACAGGCTGTGTAAAAACCTCCGTCTCAGTGTATCGATGTGTGGACATGTTATTAAGATCTGCATGACTGTAAGAGCTTCATTACATTTTTCGCAAGTTGGCGGGTTTTCTTTTCGGAGAAGGAAATTGTGCGTCAGATGTGTGTGTCCAATTCGAAGTCGACACAAGATCACCTCGTAGAATCGTTGCCGGTGACTGCATGATTTCCACTCTCCAATGACAGGTTTAATTAGATGAAGCTTGTTGCTTAAACAAGTGTCCCAATCGCGTTGCCATTTTGACATCAAGGCCTTCCGAATCGCATTGACACTGTCTTTATATGGAAGTGCTGTATTTTGAATGTTTTTGTACGCTGCCATTGATGCGCATCTATCCGCCGCTTCGTTACCCAATATTCCAACATGGCTTGGTACCCAGCATAACTTAATTGATCTGCCATATTTGTTTGACGTTAATGCATTCAAAATATCGCCTAACAAGGGTTCACTTTGGGATTTCATGTGTAGAGCCTTCAGTACGCTTAATGAATCTGTGTATATGACAGTGTTTTCAAGTTTGTCAGCAATGATCTTTTGAACTACCGTCCATATCGCATACACTTCGGCTGTGTAGACAGAGGCATGCTGAGGTAATCGAATACATGTTTCCCAATTTTCTGTTACAGCCCCTACACCCACGTGTTTTTCCGTTTTAGAGCCATCAGTATAAAATTCTATGTAGTTTATGTACTTGTCTTGAAGAGAGCGGAAATCTTGTATAATGTGTTGATGTGGTGTGTCTCTTTTTTTTAGATGTGTTAGTGTCCAATCACATAACGCTGTGAAATCACACCACGGGGGTAAACGTTCCGGCTTTCTGGCAACCTGGAGGACTTCCCGAGGGATGTCATAATCCCGACAGTATTCCTCGTATCGCAAGATAAGCGGCCTAATCATGTTTGGTTTATTTGTGTAATGTAAGCGTGAGCTGCACTTTGTGACGATGTTGTAGCATATGTGTTGTGGTGAGGATCGGATTCTGAGTATGTAGGAAAAAGTTAGTAGCGCTCTGCGATGCTCTAAAGGAGGTTCATTACATTCAACATGTAAGCTCTGTATAGGTGATGTTCTGTAAGCACCGCATGCTAGTCGTAGTCCTAAGTTGTGGACTGGATCAAGTCGTCGGACGTAAGATAGTCTGGCTGAACCATATGTAATGCTACCATAGTCTAATATGCTACGCACCAAAGTGCGGTAGATGTGTAGCAGGCATTTACGGTCAGAGCCCCACCGTTTCCGGGAGAGGATTTTTAGAATGTTAAGTGCATTGTTCGCTTTGGTTTTAATACTATTGATGTGTGCGAGAAAGTTCAACTTTTTATCAAACCGAACACCCAGAAACTTGTGTTCTTGTTTCACGGGTAGTGTGGCATCTTGTGGTTTAAGGATGGGATCTGGTTGTAGGCCTCTTTTTTGTGTAAAGACAACGCTAATCGTTTTTTCACTTGAGAAGCGAAAGCCGTTTTTAGATGCCCACTGCGTTAGTTTGTTTAGTGTAATTTGAATTTGTCGTTCGCAGGTTGCCATGTTCGATGCACGACATGCAATTTGAAGATCATCCACATATAGAGAATGCATTATAGAAGATGGAATTACATTATTGAGCGAGTTCATTTTTACCACAAACAGTGTTGTGCTCAATACGCATCCCTGAGGTACTCCGTTTTCCTGAATAAATACGCTGGACAGCACCGTTCCTAAACGCACCTGGAATGCTCGATCGGACATGAAATCAGCTAGACATTTAAGCATTCTGCCGCGGATCCCTAAATCCGCTAAATCCCTTAAAATACCGAACCTCCATGTTGTGTCGTACGCTTTTTCAAGATCAAAGAAAACTGTGAGACAATATTGCTTTTGTAGAAAGGCCGCACGTATCTCGTGTTCTAACCGAACTAGATGATCTGTTGTGGAGCAGCCTTTCTTGTACCCACACTGATGATTATCGAGCAGGTTCTCAGTTTCGAGGACGTATGCCAATCTGATGTTTATAATGGATTCATATGACTTGGCGAGACAGCTTGTGAGTGCTATAGGTCGGTAGCTGGTAGCTGTTGTAGGATGCTTTCCAGCTTTCAAAAAAGGGATTATAATGGCTTTTTTCCACGCATTCGGCATTTTTCCTGTTTCCCAGATTATGTTGAAAAAGCGGAGCAATGTCTTAACTGCTTTTGAAGATAGGTGTGCGAGCATTGTGTAATGTATTCTGTCCGGACCTGGCGCTGTTTTTTTGCCAGTAGTGAGTACTCTGTTAATTTCGGAAAGTGTTATGGGGGCATTATATGGTTTCTCGGAACTTCCTGCTGTCGGAAGCTTTTGTTTTTCTGCTGATTGTTTGTACTTTTGAAATTCAGTGGAGTAGTTAAGTGAGCTTGATATGTTATGAAAATGCTGCCCTAATATGTCTGCTTGTTCTTTTAAATTCGTCTGTGTACCTGGAGGTGAGAGAATGGGGATTGTATAAGGAGCGTACTCGCTTCTAAATTTACGAAGCTGATCCCACATTCTTTTGGATGTTATTGAGCTATTGATGGTGGATACATATGCTTGCCATGACTGTCTTTCGGCTTGCCTACGCGTGTACCTGGCTTTCGCCTTTGCTTTTTTGAAGTACAGGAGGTTATCTTGTGTTGGGTATCGCCGAAAGATACCCCACGCTTTGATTTGTGCTTTTTTAGTTTGTGTACATTCACTCGTCCACCAGGGTTTTAGTTTTTTCCTTAAGAAGCCGGAGGATTGCGGGATCGTCTGTTCTGCTGCAGCAAGTATGGAGGCAATGATCTTTTCATTCATTTCGTCTATTGTTTGATGATCTGATATGTGATCAAGACTGGCCTTCTCGCTGAAGAGAGGCCAGTCTGCTAGATGGAGTTTCCAACGGGGTGGTCTTAATGGTACTGTAGGGCAAGGAGATGTGTTTTTAATAATGCCGGGCATATGATCACTACCATAAGGATTTTTAATAACACTCCATTTAAAATCGATCAACAGAGATGGAGTGCACAGCGCCAGATCAAGACAGCTCATAGCTCCTGTGCTTGGGGAGCAGTAGGTTGGCGCACCAGTGTTTAAAAGGCATATTTCGTTAGTCAGGATAAAATCTTCAAGTGTTTGTCCCCTGGTGTCAGTTGTTTTGCTACCCCATAATATGTTATGAGCGTTAAAATCACCTGCTATTAAAAAAGGTTTGGGTAGCTGGTTTAAAACTAACTCCAGGTCTCCTACAGTAAAATGTGAATGTGGTGGAATGTACATTGAACAAATGGTAATGGTTTTATGTGCTAAAACCGTGACTGCAACGGCTTCTGAGTATTAATGGCAACTTCTCTAGCTGCAATGCCACTCTGTAGGACTATAGCTACACCACCCGAAAGCCTGTTCGCCTGAGTACGATCGCGCCGCACAACAGTGAAGCCTTTTAAGATGTTTTTGTGCTTTTCGCCTAAGTTTGTTTCTTGTAAGCACAAGGCCACAGGCGAGAAGTTACTTAACAAGTCTTTGATGTCACCTAAGTTGTGTAAAAGCCCTCTACAATTCCAATGAATAATAAAAGCCATATTGAAATTGAAAGGTAAAAAATGGCACTACGAAAAACTAAGAGGTAGGGTTATAGGTGACATGGATAAAAAGGCTAATACGAATGAGCGATAACCTTCAGGTTATCGCTTTCTTATTTTGGGTGGTTATTGGGATCTTGTCCCTCTTACCGCGCTCAAGAGAGCGCTTGTCCTTCGGTGTCAATGACACGGGGATTTTTGCGTCGACCTCCATCGCTCTCTCTGAGGCGCTGGAGGATCGAGAGTTAGGCGCCGAGACACGCGTCTCGGGCCTTGGGGTTCGCTTGATCTTAGGGCCCTGCGGGACTGGTGTCTGCAGGGCCGTCGAAGAGGGTGGAGCAGTACTGACTGCTTCCACAACGGGGGCGGGAGGAGTCACTGCGGCACCACTGCGCGTGGGCTCGGAGGACTCCGGAGGCCTCTGTGACGCTGCCCCCGCCTGCGTCACTTCGGCATAACTTCTTCTCGGAAGATACGAAAGCCGCTTTCGGGCTTCAAAGAACGAAATTTTTTCTTTTACAGTTAGAGCAATGACTTCTTTTTCTTTTTTCCAGCAAGGGCAGGACCGTGAATAAGCTGCGTGATCTCCCTTGCAGTTAACACAATGTGGGGAAGAAGTGCAATTCTCAGATTGGTGTTCGTTGGAGCTGCATTTAGCACAAGTTGTTTGTCCTCGACATGCATGTGAAGCGTGTCCAAACCTTTGGCACTTGAAACATCGTCTGGGGTTTGGAATATATGGTCTTACATTGACTTTAACATAACCTGCATCGAGCGAGGTAGGCATTACGCTTGTTCCGAAGGTGAGTATAACGTGTTTGGTGGGGATTTCTTGATCGTTTCTGCGGATTACTATTCTCTGTACCTTGGTAACATTTTGTTCCTGGAAACCTTCCAGCAGTTCCTCGTCGCTTAATCCAATAAAATCTTCTTCAGATATTACTCCCCTACTTGTATTGAGTGTTCTGTGGGCTGAAACAGTCACTGTCGCCTCGCCAATACTGGTAAGTTCAGACAGCTTATCTGCTTGATCTTTACTATTCAATTCTAGGAGGAGGTCCCCGCTAGACATTTTGGAGGCTTTGTATGTCTGTCCGATTTTATCTTTCAGGCATTTGGCGACCAGGAATGGAGAAAGCTTTCTAATAGGCGTGTTACTTTCACTGTGGACTACATAGTATTTGGGGAAGGATGGAGCGTTGGTTCGAAAGGAGAATTGAAACGGTACTTCGGTGCGGCATCTTTTGAGACGCCGATCATGGACAACAGAGATTTGAGCTGCCATAGGAAAGTGTGTGTGTTCGGCAACAGCGCCGACCGCCCACCACGGAGCCCAACGAGGGGACACGGCAGGGCTTGTGTCCAAGCCTGCACGACGCCAGCCGTACGCCGTCACTATAACCAAATATGGTGTACCCAAGGTAGGATATCCACACAAGGTTAACCCTTGCCGCCGTAGAGAAAGGAAGTAAATGGAAAAGAGAAGAAGACAGGAAAGGTAAAAAAGTGAGAGATAAAGACGAAGGTTTGAGGAGAGAGAGATAGGAAGAGGCGACTACCGATTTCCCCCGGGTGGGTCAGTCCGGGGGTGCCGTCTACGTGAAGCAGAGGCCAAAGAGGTGTGTTGCCTCCGCCGGGGGGCCTTAAAGGTCCGATCACCCAGCATCGGCTCAACCTCCAGGATCCCCCTTTCCCCGGACACGGCTAAGCCGCGCACGACTACACGCGGGAGGGTCCAACCCTCGTGTGCTCGGGTCCGTGGTGTCGCAACACACCAAACGCCTGCTGACGCAGACGCCCCTGCGGGGGAGAGACAGATGCTCAAGATGACAAGACTGCTATGATAACCTATATGGGTGCGATCATGCAGCTTGATGCCGAGATTGAGGCGGCAAAAGCGGAAGCCGACGCCATCGAGGAAGTGCTGCTCATCGTCAACAATTTGATGATGACGATAGACTCGGTGACCGAACGAAGCGTCAACAGAGATAGATGGTCGTTCTCTTGCCGGACGAGGTGGTTTGAGGAGACTGTGCCATTGCTTGGTGAGAAGTTTTTCAAACGTGCATTCCGCGTAACGCCGGCGACTTTTCGCTACATCGTGGATGCCGTGAGACCGCTGCTCGAGCGTCAGAACACGAACATGCGTGAAGCCATCACGCTCGATAAACGTGTAGCGATTGGCTTGTACCGGTTGTGTTCTTCAGCTGAAGACCGTAGTGTCGCCGAATTGTTTGCTGTGGGACGCTCAACCGTCAACGTGGCCTACAGAGAGTTGTGCGAGGCCGTTATCCACACTATGGAGGCGGAGTGGATCAAGATTCCCACAGCTTCAAGCATGGCCGAGCACATTCGCGAGTTCACGGCCACGTTGGAATTCCCGCAAGCCATGGGATCACTAGACGGGTGCCATTTCCCCGTTTCACCGCCCAGGGAGAGCGCCACCGACTATAGGAACTCTAAAGGATGGTAAGTCGTACCTCTGATATGGTGTGCACTTACATTACATCACCTACAGCTTCCAAGCTACGTCATATTTTTAGAGTACGGAGAATGGGTAAATACTACCAATCCGAATTAACGAGGTCTTTTTTTATGCAGGTACAGCATCGTCCTCCTCGCACTGGTCGACCACAAGTATAGGTTCCGGTACATCAATGTGGGTTCTCCTGGCCGCTGCCACGATGCATATGTGTACCACCGGTCAAGACTAGCAGACGCAGTCAAGGGCCCCCTGTTCCGCCGACCACTAGCAACAATCAGTGGTACAGCTGTGCCACCCTTAATACTATGTGACCAAGCATTTCCGCTCACTCTAAACCTGATCAAGCCATTCAGCCACAGGGCACAGTTAAGTGAAGAACAAAGGTTATTTAATTACAACCTTTCCAAAGCCCGAAGGATTGTGGAAAATGCCTTTGGTAGGCTCAAGGCAAGATTTCGCTTTATCTTGAAAAGGATGGAGTGCAACATCGACAATGCCCGCCTTGTCATTCGTGCCTGCTGTGCTCTGAACAATGTGTGCGAGCATTTTGGTGACACTGTGCTCCAACACTGGTTGGTCGAGGCTCAAAACAATGATGGCGGCCTCCATCAACCTGACCACAGCACAGATGCTGAGGAAGGCACAGGCAGTGATGTGAGAGCAGCTCATGTCAGGCACTTCCAGCAGAGCTAAGAATTTTATGCTGAAGCTTTGTGGACGTTCATGCTTCGGTAGGTCAGCGAGTCCACTGTCATCATCAAATACTTGTGCGCCGAGCAGAAGTTAATTTCTACTAAGCGCACAAGTATTCTTCTGCACTCAAAAGAGCGATTTAGCACACATTGAAGAAAGTATTCTGTACAAAACCCACAAGATGGGTGAAGTAAGGAATGGAAAATGAGGCATCCATACAATTGCAGCAAATTCCTACAATGAAAACACGTACACTCTTGACCAAACAGGTTTCTCTTGTAACAATCTGTTGCGATTGGGTGGATGCTGCATTTTCCATTTCCTAATTACAGCAACTTTATTTGGAACTTTTTTCTAAATATTTTGACATTGCATTAAAAAACTTTTCTTGCATTTGCATGTGTCTCTCTCTTTGCTCGTACTCTCTCTGACGGCTCGCCACCAGCTGCTCCCTCAACAGTATGTGTTCACCGAGTATCTGCTGCTTGAAGTCGTCACTCGCCTTCCTCTTCTTTGGACCCCGGCTTGTAGTAGTCACACTAGCAGGGGTGGCACTGCTGATAGCAGGGCTGGAGGAGGCCAGGCTGGAGGAGGCCAGGCTGGAGGAGGCCGGACTGGGAGAGGCCGGACTGGGAGAGGCCGGACTGGGAGAGGCCGGGCTGCTGGAGGCCGGGCTGCACGTGGACGGGGACTTCGGTCCTGGGCTGTCCAGAGGTCTGATGGGCGCACTCTCCTCCCATTGCAGCCTGTTCTCATTGTCAACGACACCATTGTCGCTGCCGTTTATCATCTCCATGATGACCTGGACAATGATTTAATGTTACTTGCATCTTTGATAACTTCAGAATGTTTTGAAAGATGACATTCCAACATGGGTCTCAACACTCTGATGCAATAATACGCACACCAATGCATACTCTACTGCAAGTGTTGTAGTTGAACAGAGAACGCCAACAAAATGGGAACGCACCTCGTCTCTCTTTTACGTTATTGCAATGACTGGGTGCCAGCAAACAGCTGTTATTTTTATGCGCTTATACTATCCTGAGGACTGTACACGCATGGAAAAGTAGTACCTGCAACCAGCAGTATGAGCCACAATTTACGACAATGCTGCACTTTCATCCTACAAAGTAGCATGTAATAGAACGATTTGTGCACATTCAGTTACGTCATCGAGCAAGTGAATGGCTTCAGAGATTATTCTGCACTTACTGGAGGCTTTTAAAAAATGCTATACCTCTTCAACAGTAACTTGGCTCTCTTGAGCCCTTGACGGGTCGTTGGCCGGGAGTGTCCCCAAAAAACTGTGTATACGCCAGAAATGCGTCCAAGGTATGGCGCCAGCACCAGTCTTTTGATTTTTCAGCCAAAACCTGAAATGTTATAAAAGAGAAGGTTTGGTTAACTATAAAGATGCATGTGCGGGCACAGACACAAGAATGTACTGATCAAATTCGCTTAACCGAGGTGTCGATAAGCGGAACAGGAACACCAGAGAGTCGTATTGTTTTATTCGAACGTAACCAAATTGTTTTTTGAAATCCTCGTCACGTTACTATAATTTTCGCACAGTATGCTGCGGTGTAATTTTCCGCGTCGGACCTCTGAAGTCACATTAGTCAATTACCTTGAGTTTAGACACTAACCAACTGCATCATGCACAAGCAGTATTCTTGAAAAGTTATGCTCATTCGAGGCCGAGTTTACGGCTCATTAAAAGTGTCATGGGGTGGTGGAACAAAAATTCCACGACAAATGAAATTCTGCAAAGATCCACCTGTTCATTTTTTTTCTCAATAAACACCTTTCTCTCTCTCAAGGCCAAGCCCCGGCAAACGGTTAATCGTAAGGTCATGGGACAAATTTATGAAAGCCACTTACCGATAAGTCTGCGCAAGATTTTCAATCTTGTGGTGAACTTGCAGCCGAGTTCTTTCAAAGCCCACCTGTCGCAGGGCGGCGGCGATATCGTCGTAAACGCCGCTATTTCTCTTCTGACGGCGTAGGTCCATAAGGCGGTCCTCCCACAAATCTATGAGGAGCGCCGTTTCGCGCTCTCCCCACAGCTGCCGCGCTTGCGATGGCGCTACTTTTTTTTTCTTCTGCGGCTGGGCGCGCTCCATTTCAATCTCACACACACACACACAAAAAAAAAAAAAAATTCACTCGCCCGAGAAAACACTTCTGTGAGTTGAGGAAAAAAAAAGTTATACACTACTTATTACGTTAATGATTAAAAAAAATGCAAGATAAACTAAACACGCGGAACTGGAAAAACAAGCAAGAAAGTACGCAGACAAAAACAAACAAAGCAGAGAGCAATATGGCGGCGATATGACGGTAGCTGGGGTCGAGGGAGAGTGCACTAGACAACATGGAGGAAGGAACACAAGCACGTCGCTGTTGTCGAGAGTATGTGCAGTTCGCACGTATCAAGTGGCAAAAAATACTTTATTGAATAATTAATAACACTCATATATAGTATATTTAGAGCATTTTGGTTTGATTTGTTCTTTTTAACCGTGAGTACGGGCACACTGTGAACGAGAGGGCACGTTAGCGCTATTTCCGTTTCCGTTGCTCAAAGGCCATCGAGATTTCGATAGAGTTGTAAGGTGCTCCGTTGACTCGATAGACTATTGACTCGACGGCCTTCGAAACCGCCCGTGTAGCAGCTCGAACTTGACCTTTGAGTCAAATGACTATCGGTTGGAAGGCCTTCCAAACGCCCGTGTGACAGGGGTATTAGAAATCTTCTGTCCTCAATGGAACAGTTCATTTCCAAGCCGTCACAGGCTAATGTAAGAGCAACAATGCCAGCTTGTTTCAAGTTCCATTATCCTAACTGCCGCTTCATTATTTATTGCACAGAAGTGAGGACAGAAGAGCCGCCCACTGTATAGCAGCGACAAAGCTTATTTTTTCATTACAAAGGGTGCTACACGGTAAAATTTTCTTAATGCAATTTTTCCGAATGGTGCTGTGACATTTCTGTCAAAGTCCTATGGAGGTCGTGCTTCAGATACGCATATCACACTCGAGTCAGGCTTCCTCGACAGCATTGAACCAGGTGATGTCCTTGCTCACAAAGGTTTTCCTGGTATTAGAGCACCAGTGGAAGGCAGTAAAGGAATTGTTATTTTGCCCCTTTCTCCAGGTGTAATGTGCAGTTTACTTATGAGGAGCTGCAACAGACATACCATATTTCACAAGTATGCATTCATGTTGAACGAGCAATCCAGCGCATCAAGATGTTCAATGTTATTGATGCACATGTTCCTAATGACCTGATACCTCATATGACTTACATTATGCGTATGTGTTGCACACTCTTGAATTTGCAGCCATCAATCTTAATTGCACAAAGGCATGAAAACAATCAAAATTGATGCTTGACACTCAACTGCTCACTGCTGTAACTCAGCATAAGATATGCTTTTCTTAAATAGCTTTAATTATTGTAGGGCATACTTGATACATTTATTTGTGAAATAAGTAGAAAAGCTCATCAATTGACAGGGGTTATGAGGTGTTTGAAGTAGTTTTTGTTACATCGCCGCAAGGTGCACAGTGCAGTGTTGCAGCTTTGTGAACTTAGAAGGAATTGTAGCGGTAATGAATGTTGCTTTGTGTAATGCACGTTATCTACAAGCAAGAGCTCGATGCTACTGCTTCTCGCACTTTATGATAAAATTTTATTACACCTTCAATCACTCGAAACATGTAAGAGGTGGGCAGACACAGATACACAACACAATGAAGTCGCACATGCACGCCTGTCTGACTTCACGATTATCACGTTTTCTGCTCAACAGAAGTTGAAGCTCAGTGAACGCTTTTTTGTCAGTGTCACCACAAGGCAGAAGTTAACATTCCAAAAAAGCTTGGCTGCCTCACCCAGAGGTTTTAGCCACGCCTGACTGGCCGTTCTGCGAAGATTTTAAGGCGCCACACCCTCAGTCAGTACTCGGCTCCCGTTGACTGCAAAGATAGCTTCCAAAAGAACGCTGCCTCGCATACTTTCCTGCGATCCTGAACTGAGTTGAATGGCCACGGATCAAGCAGCAAACTTCAGTATAAAACACAAACATAATTTTTCTCGGGTGAGCGAATGCTTACTCAGCAACAGTGGCAAGCAAGTCGCTTTATGAAATAATTAAAATAAAGGTACTCCAACTTTGGCACATATTCGGCCAAGAAGCGGTCATGCCAGTCAGCATTTACAATTATACTTTGCTTTTTCGAATAAACAAAAAAGAAAGCGTGTTCCAGCCCTAAAATATAAAGCATGAGCATCAACTGCGTGAAGTACTGGTGGCCCCTCTTTAAGCTCAGGTGCCCGTTTTCGTACACAACGTATGGTACAAAGCTGACTGGATTTTCGTGGTCAATGAGGAGACTGTCCTTTAAAGAATACAGACACTTCATTTCAATCAGGTGTATTGCTTCATTGCCCTTCACAATGCCATCTACGCTACAGCACAGCCACGGCTGCAGTGGTGATATGACGAGTTCAACCTGCAATAAAGCTTTACGAAAGCTATTCACTTTCACAGTATTACCTTTAAAAGACTTAATGAATGGGAAGCTGCAATGTTGCCAATAGTTCATCGCTTGCTTCATCCTCAGTCTTACTTCCTGCACGTGGTAAAGATAATTGGACGCAAAATTAATACATCTCATAATGAACTGCTTTCATGGTAAAAAAAAGCTTCTTAAGGCAGAAAGTGAAGTACGCTAGATTCCGCAACCTTGTTAAACAGTAGTTGGCCGGAGCTCGGAAAAAGTACATAGCAAACGGTAGTACTGTTTAACTGAAATAGCATGAGATTGCCCACTTACCTGTTGAAAACGGAACTCAGGGAGAGTGCAATGAAAGGGAAAAAAAAAACATCCAGTGTTTGTTCACTTCGCACGACAAAAATGCTATTTTCATTTGATGCCGCAGCGGCCTAGCACCAACATCAGCAGCCTCAAACTTACTGAAGCTGTGTGCCAGTTTCTCAGCCAGCCCCCTCTTCTCGGCAAACACTCGCATGGCAGATTCCTTGTTGGCGTTACGTATTCTCCATGCACGCGCGCAGTAGTGCTGCAGAAGTCCCAGGGCGCCTTTTTCATTGCCAGGTGCCGCACTTTGGAATAGAGTTACGTTATTGTGGCCCTGTTCTCGTCGTGGCGATTGCATTCATGAGGCTGACATAACGCGCAGCTTCTGCCACTGCCGGGCCTGAATCGCCTGTGCTGTCGCTTTCCATGTCGTCTTTATCACTGTCACTAGTCGACACTTTGGCAACAACAGAGGCAACTATGGCGAAAAATCGAACCTCGTAGCCGACATCTCTTCACGGTCGCAGCAACGCTGCCGAGCAACTTCATCGCATTCCAAATGCTACACACCGTGGTAACAGCAAATCCCTGTCGCGTGCCAGCGCCAACTTCTTCGTGTCACGTTTGATAGCACGGACGATGTCTAGCATGGATGAAGTCTTTTTTATCTGAGCTTCGCCATGACACGAGTCTTCGCTTGCAAGACGCCACACTGCTCTCTGGCACGGTGTCAAAATGATGTTGATGTGGCTTCACGGGCAAACGCACAGGGCACTTGGAGGCCGTTGTTCCGATCGAGACGACGCACTGCCGTATTTGCACGAAGAAAAGTGAAAATGCTACATTTTAACCGATATGTGCTTAGTAAGCTGGTGAGGTTTATGCGGATACAAAACACATTATGTTCAATGGCCGCTGTTGCAAATGGGGCACAAGCCCCAAGGGTAGCGTTGGCTTGGCGGCCTGGGGCACAGCTGGAAGAACGCGAAGGTCCTGGCAAAGGACGAGTCGACTGCTAACAGAACAACTTGTTTATTCTAGCGGCAGGTCAGGTCGACCAAAGTGGAGAAACGGGAGGCCACATTACTCGGCTGAATAAATCGAAGCTTCTCTCTTGGCGTCCGGGGGCAGCTGCTTTTATACTCTCGGAGGCGAGGGCAAGAAGGAACGGCTCGGATGAGGCACACGTGACGGCGGCGCACGGACACTTTGTGACAAGAAGTGATGTATCCGCCGGGCCGGCGCCGGTCAGACCTCCTCGCTTCACAGTTGGGGAGCTCCTCTCCCCGGCTGCCACACTTTGACAAGTGTGGGCACCAACATGCACACACACACACACACACACACGAAGACACGTGGCATTGAAACATGCCTGGACGCGCTCAGCAGGAGGCGTTGGGACAGCGCTGAACTGGCCAAAATGTCCGCCGCAGTGGACGAAGCCCCGGCGTCCGTCGCATCCGCGCCGGCTAAACCGCACGTCGGAGGCGAAACGTAACAGACCGCTCCGCCGGGAGAAGGAGATCCCGCCCCAGTCAAAAAAAGTGAATTGGTCCAAGTGGTCACACCAGTTGATATCAATTGGACCAAAATGGAATCAACTGGAAGCCAATTGGAGTGCTGCATTTGAATTGGAAAAACCAATTGGACTTCACAGTTCCAGTTGGTTATTCCAATTGGTTCACCGTTTCCATTTGGTATCCCAATTGGAATGTTTGTTAGTCCAATTGGTTGTACACATTCCAATTGGAGACCCATTGGAACAGTGATCTCCAATTGGTGCCCCAATTGGAATGCTTGTATGCATCTAATTGGTTGTACATCTACAATTGGAGTAGACCCATTGGAACATTGCTCTTCCAATTAAAATTCTGGTTGTAATATTTCTTGTTAACATGACAGCCTGATTAAAAGTTTATCTAGCTCCGGTTAGAATTCGACTAATTAACCATTTAATTAGTTCTCAATTGACTTCACAAGTTTCCAATTTAAACCCATATAAGGTATTTCAAGAGCTGCAGGTCTTATGTTTGGATTCCTTAGGATTTTTGCTCGATTTTTAAATATACTGTAGGGTCCATGCTATCTCGAATTTGGACAGTTGGGCATTGCCAGCCGACAATCAGTTTATATATAGTAGTGTAAAATGTAGCTAGCTCTATAGAACTTTGTGTATCCTACAGTTGTGCTCCCAGAAGCTTCAACTTCTGTATCCTGCAAACGCCTAGATGAAAATAGGCCCAATGCTACAAGCAAACTTTGTAACTTGTGTTACTTTGTCATTTTTTCTTGGATATTTTGTGTAGACATATTAGTGTTCACTCACAGAAACACGAACTTACCGATTTTAAGTAAAAAACTGACTAGGCAATGTATAGAATAAATGTCATTTTTAGTGCAAAAATAAGTGAGTTTATTGGAAGAGGACTCATCTCCTGATGAATCTAGAAGAAATGTATACCATTGATGAAAGCCTTGCAAGCTAGTAGCAAGGGTGTGATAATAGTTTTGTTATATTTAATTAAAGTACACCAACACAGTCACAAATTTAAACATAGTGCATAAAACAAGACCACCAAACATTTAAAACAAGTTTGTGGCATCCCAGCATGGTATATTTATTGACATGGGCAAAATTACAGCAGAGTTCAGACATAAGGGCATAAAAACAAGGCATAAATTTATATGCATGGAATGTATATACATACTCATCTTAAAACTTTTTGTGCGCAAACAAACAGGGACGAAGAATAGGGGCAACACAAGGACGAGCGCTTTCTAACAATTGGTTTTATTTTTGAAGAACCACCTGCTTAAATACCCACAGATCTGCGCGATCTAGTCAACAGAGCACGCCTATAGCGCATATGATACCCGCAGATCTGCACAATCAAGTCAAGAGAGCACGTCAATAGTACATATAACACTTGTGATAAAAAGACGTGGACAAAAGCCACCCGGTCAACATAAAAACAGCAAGGTGCATAAAACAACCACTTACAAAAAAAATGTATTAAAAGATGTGATGATAGAAGTGAATTTTCTTTATCCAACAATGAAACAGAAGGATGGCTGATACATTCTTCTTTTTGTTTTTCAATCCAGTGTGCTTCCACAATTTCCCTAGCGGTTTGATTCCTATGCCTATACAAAATGTCTGTGCTACTAAGACAAGGTGAGCAATCATGTTCTTGGCAATGCATTGCCAAATGCGTACTAGGGCGACCTTTCAGACTAGACAAGTGCTCCCTTAACCTCGTGTTAATGCACCTCGCAGTCCGCCCTACGTACACACGACCACACATCATAGGAATCTGGTAAACAGCGTTCTTCGCGCAATCAACAAATTGGTTCTTGCGCGGATGTTTAACACTACATTATTTACATCACCCTTACTTTCGAACTTCTTTTTAACCTTAGAACACACACTACCTATATTGTTTTTTCCCCAAAAATACCACTTTTACTGCATAACTACCAGCCACCTTTTAAGTCTGTGTGAAAGGCTGTACACATACGAAATCACTGAAACCTTGGAAGCTACATCCTTCTGCCTTTGATTATTTGTGCATTGTCCTTTATCCTTTTTAAGTTCTTTCATTAGTCTAGCGCACGATGCCAGCATCACAGCGAGCGGGTACCCAGCCTTTCTCAACCTATCAACTTGCTCAAAAAATGCAATCTTTATAGCGTGGTGACATGACTTCAACAACGCTGACCGGAAACATGAAATGACTATTCCATTCTTCACAAGCCTGGAATGGTCTGAGGCATAGTTCATTAGCGGTTTTCCAGCTCGGGGTGAGAATGACCAACACAGATGTTCCGGTAGGAATTTTAACTTGACATCAAAAAACTAGCTTATTATCTACCGGTACTTCCGAAGTAAATGTTAAGCCTTTGCCCATGTTAAGTGCCTGTTTGTTTGTGCACAAGAAGTTTTAAGATGCATTTGTTCCAACTAGGCCGACTCGCAGTTATGCTTCAGTATATACATACGTTGCGAAGCAGCATGCACAAAATGCACAAAATTCATACATGGCAGCATTCGAGATTAAAACAGTGAGCTACTTCATACTACAAATTAACAGTGCACAAAAGTTTTCACAAGGTAGAGCAACTAGAATTACAAAAACCTATTGGACACTATACACTGGCCACAAGAAACAATTTTCTGGCTAGAGGACTTACAACAAAAAAAAACTATGGTACAAAAAGAAACAAGGATGAGACGAGAATACAGGTAAACAGGAGGGTCGCCACAAAAATGATTGCGATTGTATACAGCATACCATGCATGTGTAAATTTAGAATATGTGAAAGTTGTTTGTGGTCCTTTTAACTTTTGAATGATGCCTTCAAAGATAGGACACAAATACAATATACATGAGAATGCTTATGTAAATTAGCTACAGTGGCCCCGATAATCTCGACATAGATTCAAGGAGCACATTACAAACTACAAATCGTAGAGCAGCATATGGAGACAAAACTTTAATGTGTACATCAACACAAGCATGCAAATACTGCTGCTGAGCATGTGGTCACAAGTTTAATTCTATTACATTTTACAAACATACTCAAAAAGTCTGATTTCACACTGGATGCTCAAAAACATGAGAACAAGACGTAAATAGACAACATGAGCACAGATTTGAAAATTCAAAAAGAAAGAAAAAACTCCAGAAACGAAAATTAAACTGGGAACCCTATTAATGTGGTTCTCACAGCCTTGACATTGCAAATGGGAATTTTGAAAGCAAGCAATCATGTATAACAAAAGACAGTTTTTTTATATTTAACCATAGAACAAAATATATAATGGTTACTCCCATAGTGCTCGCCAAGCAAAACAACTAAAGGGAAAGCGTACTGGGAGGAGCACATATGTATGCAGCACTTTCCAAATTGATAAGTACACTAACACTTCTTATATCTGCAGGCTGCAGAATTACTGTGGATGACTCCTTGTGAAATACTTCTTGCACATGATTTAGTGTCACGGAGTAATACTTTAATGGTCTGCACCTAAGCTTTTTAACACTTATGTACGTCTTATCACCACTGAAAATGATTTTTTCAATGATGGCAAATGAGTTGTCAGAGAGCTGCACGGCTGAGCTGTTTGTCTTCTTGCTTGATGCGTACAAGCTGTCAGTAAGGATTGACCCATTTAACATTATTCTTCTGTATTGGACAGAATGTGGTGGGATCTCTTGATCACAAGGCAATGGACAGGCTGGTGGAGTATACTGAGAACTACTCCCAAAAAATCGGGTACCATCACTGCTGCATACACTTTTCTGCGTTACTTTAGTATCAAAAGAACTGCAGTACTGCACCACACGGGTTACTAGCCAGGTCCTGCAGTTCCATTACAGTATTTTCAATTTGCAAAACCCTGCACAGCTGATGGGGAATCCCATTTGCAGCTTTTACAGATTGCTTGAGGCCGCCATTCCCAGATTCAAATGGAAATGCAGAGTGTGCCCAAAGCGGACCCCAGTAACGAATACTTTTCACAATATGTGTGAGCTGGTGCATATTAAATGTCATAAATGCTTTGCCAAAAAGCATTTCAGAACGCACATGAAACTCCAGCAAGAGTTGCTCAGCTCGAATTAACTCAGAAGTTTCTATTTTGTACTGCAGCATAATATGCAAAGCTTCAACTAAGCATGCCCAGTGCTGAAGGTATTTCTTGTCAAGAATGCCATCAAGCACTGGAATGCTGTAATACAATATCCAATTTTCGAGCTCCTTTGCTTTCCACCACTTTCGCTCTTTCGTAGCTCTTGGCAATCTTTTCAGATCCCTCGGTGGCCTGATAGCCATAAGCCTCTCATCGATTTTGTGTTGCTCACGACTTAGCGAGTATGCACCACCAGAAGACTCGAACCATAGAGCGAAGAACTGTCGTCCAATCCCCAGTAAAATGCAATGCATGTAGTCGGGAACAAAGCCCCATACTATGTTAAAATGTTGCAGACTTATCAACGGAGACACTGTTTTCACACCACGAACAGTCACCCCTTCCGTAACTGCTTTTTGCATGTCTTCAAGCATCTGGCTTTCTGTCCTCTCAGTAGAATTAACTGACTCTACTGGGTATTTTGTCGATCCACCAGCTCGTTCCCCTTTCTGTAGGCACCAATTACACCCAAAATACCCATTAAATTGAGTCACACCTTGCATGGGTGCCCTGGCAACAGAATCAACTGCACAACAAATGCAGTAAGCTTTAAATGTCTGAAGTTGCCCCTGTCGCTCCAAGACAAAGCCATTCTCACTAAGCTGGCTCATTTGCTCGACAAATGTGCTTTGAAATAGCTCCATGTTTGGCTTCTCCTTCCAGAACCACAAGGCTGCAAGAACCCGTTTGGACATCCTCTGCTTAGCAGGAACCTCATTCACTATCAACTGAATGGGCCAAATGGCCGTGCCACTCGACTTGAAAACTGGTGTTCCATCAGCATTTAATGTGAAGCTGATCCTAGGCCCGCAGTGTTGTGTTGCAGCGACAAATCTTCTGTACATTTCACCATCCCATATATCAGCAACTGAACTATCATGGTGAAGTGGCTTTGTCAGGTCAAGAAGTGTACACTCCTTTAACAATCTTTGCAACTGTGACTCCACATCGAGAGTTACAAAAAAAGGCAAATCTGATAGACTGGAAACACTGGTTTTGTGCCTGCACTGTGTGCACTGAAAAGAGGAATTTGTTTCAGCATTTTCTATGTGTGTGTAGCATTTAGGGCAAAAACAAAAATATGTCATTGTTGTGCCCGTTTTGCTTAACAGTTTGGAAAGCTGGTACCGGGAATGTGGCAATACTGGACATTCAAAAATTCTGTTTATAAGGTCTAAGATGCTGGTCAGCCCTGTAAATGATAAATTATTTTTTACAGCGTGCTTCAGCACCATGAGGAGAATATCTCCTTTAGACACAACCACTCTTTCAGTGATAACATCATTAAATAAATCCCCGAAATACGGTTTGCCACCATGACCGGGCCCCATGGAGTTGTCAGGAGTTTCCTGCTGAAAGTAGAAAAGGAATAACCACCCAAAATGGAGCAAATGCACAGCTGTCAACATGTACTGTTGGCTCTATAGAGCTTGACAGTCAAGCACTGGACCCGAAAAGGAGCTAGAAGCTACTGTATTAGATGCCTTCACTGAACAATGAGCAGGTAATTTAAAGCAAAACATTTTATAACCTATTGCGTGGACAACATGATTGCAACTGTTACTAAAAATTTCACATGCATGTAGCAATAAACTCAGCACCACAACCTTCATTCTAGATGACACCAGTTTTCATGTTTAGTTTCCAGCTTTACAAGATGGCTCACCCAGTCCCCATCATATGTATTATTCATAGACAATTGTAATACATTGTTGCGAAAGCGAGGTCCTTTAAAATTTTGGAGCGGCCTACCAATGCAACTACAGGTAAATTCTGATGTTTCAAGCAATGTTTCCCCCTTGCAAGAATTATTCCCCCCCCCAACTATATCAGCGTATTTAGACATCCCCCTCAATGAAAGCACACCAGAATGTTTTTGCAAAGAACCTATGCACACAAAAAAATTAAAGATTGGTTAAGAGGTGATCAAATGTGCACAAGCTTACGGAAAATTTTTGCAAACTAATATGAACCAAGCTGCCCAACAAATTACATTACTAAACCTGAAAACTAAATATAGCCTGAAATTGAAGTCTATAAGCTGCAACTCGAGACCATACTCCTGTGTTTAAGCAGTCCCTTCATCATAAAGCAATGATGAGATGCAGTACATCTCGGAAAATTCTCGTGCCTTTTGTATAATTTTGATTGCACTGTTTAGTGCTTCTTCCAAAAGACATTAATCGGATTTCAATTCAGGCGATACTTCAACATCTTTTTATGGCAAACATTGCTGTAATATCGGAAGAGATCGTTATGTTAGCTACACTGAACTATTTCCAATGTCCTAGCCTGGTGAGTGGCCTACCAACAGTTATTGACCTCAAACATGTTTGGGTAGTTTTTGTAAGCTCTGATGGACCTACCATGTCCTCTTCTGAAGTCAGCTCTCCAGGAACTTGTTGCTGTGACGCGTCATCGTCAGGCATGAACAGCTGCAAGAGAAAAAATAAGACATCACTTAGTGCTTCTTCGATAAAAAAAACAATGGGATTACAATTGAAGTGATACTTCAACGTCCTTTTATTGCAAACATTGGTGTAATACCTAGCAGAGATCGTTATGTTATCTACACTGAACTATTTGCGATGCCCAAACGTGGCGAGTGGCCTATCAACAGTTATTGACCTCAAACATGTTGGCAAAGTTCTAGTAAGCTCTGATGGACCTACCATGTCCTCTTCTGAAGTTAGCTCTCCAGGAACACATGGCTGTGAAGCATTGTCATCAGGCATGAACAGCTGCAAAAAAAAATAATAATAATAATTAAAGAGAAAAGGGGAACTAAACAGAGGTTGGACCCAGCTGTTATAGATGCACTCAGTGACATGCAAGATCAATATTTTAGCGCAGAATATACAATGTCAGCACACACAGTTAAAGTAAATGGTCAAGTGCTTTCATGTCTTGTCATTGTAAATTCTGCACCCAAAAACCAAGCACAGGGATTACGAAATAGCCTGTACTAACACATTAATTAGCAGAGAGTTTGGTCAAGATGACATGCATGGGATATACTATGTAAGGCAGCAGAGCATATGTACACACACACACGCACACACACAACTGCGAGACTTTTCTTTCGAGGAACCCGTATGAGTTTCCTTTGTAGCAATTGCTACGAACAGGTGGATGTCTGATTTTCCCTTTATTATATGTCCCTGTTCATCATTTAGCAATGTGTCATGGGAAGTTATTGGGCTGGCATGCTGCAACCTATCGCCAATTGCTTGCAGTTCTGAAGCAGCGTTATGAACCAAGGCAGCTGTCGTGCTGCTGGCCGTTGCACCCCAAATGTTGTTGATAGTCTCCTGCGATGAAATAGCTGACCATATCATACACTTAAGATCTGAAACATACTACCTCACCTGTTCATCTTCACTACCCGATGCATCAGTTCCAAATTCGCAGCTTCTTTCTGTCGAGAATCGGGTTCGACCTGCTACTTGGCTTGGTCCGGCTACTGTGTTGTCAACAGGTGGATCATCATCAGATAAGGATGCATCCGTTCACAGATCCTGAACATAGAAACACATTTTAGGAACATGAGTGTGCCTTAAGAGGAAGCTCCGCCTCGGTAGCTGTCATCTAAACAATTGGGAATGCGAAATATTTTTCTTTGAGAACCATAGCATGGGTTTATAATAGAAAAGGTCTGTTGCATTTAAATGAGAAAATAAAAATCTAGCAAATTAGCAGAATATATTGAATTCGGGGTAACATTATCTTTTATTTCATGAAAACAGAAAAATTTCAACATGCCAACTCTGACTCAGCCATGAAAATCAATACCATAATTCTGTAAACTGCACCTAATTATGCATCTAAAGCAGGCAAAATTGATGTATTCATTATGTACAGCTATAAAATAAGACACTCGCCTGTAGGTAGGATTTTTGCAAGGCTCTTGCAAATGTTGCAGCAACTTCAC
This sequence comes from Dermacentor variabilis, assembly GCF_050947875.1. Lineage (NCBI taxonomy): Eukaryota > Metazoa > Arthropoda > Arachnida > Ixodida > Ixodidae > Dermacentor > Dermacentor variabilis. Next base: position 132,316,348 of record NC_134570.1, on the reverse strand, counting down.
ATAACCTCTGAAATCATACTGCCCGCTTTAGACGTTCTAATAGATGCAATTTACTAAACTACGACAGCTGCTTTCGGTATACAGAATGATGGGCTAGTGAACTTCGTACTTAATTTTTTTTCCTGAAACACATCGAGGCCCTAAATCAAAATTCTTTTGTCCCTGTTGCTAGAACTTAGCTTTCTAAAGTGCAACAAAGTTCGCTCAAATCGGCAAAGTGGTTCTATAAAACCAGTTCCGAGTTTCATAAGGAAATCCGAATTGGGCCTTGAGATAAACCTTCCTCTTAATCGAAGAAATGCAGTACACGGTGTATAACTGCCGGTTGCGCCGTTTACCACCGCTTTATTTGTACTCAAACGTAGCAGCAGTGGCACTCTTTTCGGTACGCACTTTTTAATAAGGAATCTTTTAAGGCGTAGCTCGGCATGACTTCGCGTTATAGGAGCGAGTTCTGCTGCAATTATTATTATTATTTTTTTTTGCTGCCCTTCGCGCGTGCGGACAAACAGAGCAAGTAACGATGCTGGGTGCTTTACTGAACTACCCGAACCAAAAAATGCAGTCCCGTATAAATTTTGAACACAAAAATAAAACAGCGCGACAAGCGCACATCGAAGGTATCATGCAGAATAACAACAAAGAGAAACTTACACTGCGTTGGTGAGCCCTCGAAGTACTTCTCGGTAGCATGAAGTCTGATCCATGGTTAATGTACTCTTTATATGGGCCTCTCTTCTTTCTTTTTGGAGCATTATACATTATTTACGAAGTTTTAAGGCTTCCCAACGACTAAGCTGCACCAATGCCTGGCTACACACTCCACGTGGGAATCACTCGGCGGGTACGGCGAAACATGTTCGTTGTTTCGTATTTGAATATTTTATTTAGGCCGTGTCTGCTGTGCCCGGGGCACAGCAGACGAAAGGTGCCCGAAATGTCTACGTTCACCCATGACGTCACGTCCGCTATAACCCATGATGTCACATCCGCTCATTTCCATGGCGTCTGTCTTACGGAGCCGGCTGCGCTGCGAAGCGGTTCGTATTCCGTGCCCACTTAGAGCGTGAGTAATTCATCTTTCCACACTATATGCGTGTAATAAAGGATTGGGGCTGTGAGCTGTTTGATGCGTTACCATTGGGTACCATGTGCGCATATTTTGCCTCATGGCCGCGTCAAATTGCAGCCGGCATGTGGAATGGGCCGTGGCACGTTATATGGAACTGCTCATGTGAGTGGTATTGCCTCCGTCAGGATCGTCAGTTCGTGCACAGAACCATTCAGTAGTCTGATTCAGGGGAGGGTGCGCGTAAGAACGAGGACGTAAGAAAACACTGGCATGACGAGCTGTTCCGTCAGATCGCGTTACATCGCGCTTTTTTTCTAAGACCATCTCGCTCGAGCGAGAGGATCTTAGAACAGCGTTATTATTACTGCTTTTTTACAGCTTTGCTGCGGCTCATTTAATCATCACCTGCATTCTTTTAATAATACAAATGGCATCGCTCCGCGGAAGAGCGTCTCTTGAAGTTTCCAAACAAGAGCCAATGCCGCCGTGCCTGCTGCATACACGCTTACCTTTCCTAACGCAGCTAAGACGCGGCACTAGCTCTGCTACTGCGTGATACAGGGTCACTGTGATAATAAAATTAAAAAGAACAAACGAAATTAATGCAGAAAATGTCAAACGTTGCCAAGCGTGATAAACGGACCTGCCTCGCTAGATGAGTTGAAGAAATCGGCGTCCTGAAGTCAGCTTCGCCGCAGTATACTAGTGTTACGCGGTGTAGCATGTCAGAACTGAAGAGTGACCGCTTTTACCGACATATGTGTTCCTTAATAATGTACTTGTGGACCTGCCGTCTCCTATTACATTACGCGCGCCGAGGCGCCTAAGTGTACTGGCCGGCCTTCAGCGCTATTTCGGACGTGGCTGTGATGCTTTGAACCATTGGTTTGTCGACCTCGTAAGCCAGTTAATGTTTACACGCCCATTTTTTTCTTAACTGTTGATTTCTTCCATAATAGCTACGTAATTTCGTAGTTTCCTGTTCAACTGCTTTGGTCATATGCGAGTCAAGGTGTTCTCTTTAGCCGAGCGCAGTTTTCGAAAGCGAAACGACGCTTTTGCATCAGCATATAGTGCCGTCGCCCTTTTACAACACAGTCAATCAATGTCATTTTGTATGTCACTGGGAAACCGCCGAACGCAGGGAACTCACTCGCATGCGGGGAACTGCATAACTAGCCACTGGATTTTCCTCTTGGGAAGCTGCTTTGCATCAAAGGCCAGGTACCCTTGCTATGATTCACCGCAAAACATGTATGTCTAACTGCTTAACATATTTGTATTGCGGTGAAGCTAACCTTACGGAACCGAATTTCGCAACGCTTTTTAGACTCCTGCATCTCTACCAGCCACAACCAAACGCTTGTCGGTACGTTTCTTGGCAAAGGTCCAGCTAAATCTCCCCTGTTGGAAGTGGGGGGGGGGGGCTCACGTATATGAAAACTGCCAAGGAAAGCAGTTGCCCTGATGAAGGCACGCTCCCCTGTCGAAACATTTGCACCAGCCTGTTCGACCACCGTTATCACCGCAACATATTTGTGTGTTGCGGTGAAGCATGCCGATATTGCGAAAGATTTACGTGAATCTCGAATGTATGGTTTCTGTCAGCGACGAACCTAATGTTCTACTCTCAACAAAGCAGATTTTCGCAGCAGGATGCATGATGTCTTGAGAACTTTTGTTGGCTAAAGCCATACATGCCAGGTTAGCTCTTGCCACAATAATACGCTTTACCGCAATACACAAGAGGCCTCGCTGCAGGACACGCCCGCCGTAGTTAGCCAAAACCTTACGTGACCGTTCACTGCAAAACACCTCCTGTATTGCGGTGGATCGTAATAAAGCACATTTGTCAGTTTAGAATGTAAAGACCCTTGCCCTTCGCTTTTGTAATATTATGACTCAGTTTAATGAGAACATGTATTCACTGCTAAAAACATCCACATTAAAGTAGAGATATGAACACTGATGGCAGCCTGTGTGATGTTTTATCCCTTTACTTTTTTGTATACCTGTCACGCTGCCATTATTAAATTTTCCTGTACTTTGTAAGGTGCTGACGTACATAACATTACATCACAAGGAGCCACTGTGTAATTACTGTTCAAGGACCAGTGTGATGGCTTTTCTCAAGAAAGGTTTGGGTTATGTTGTTGGGAAGGTTTTTTTTTTAGAGAGGTAGCTTTCTGAGAAGAAATCAGATTTCAGGAAATAGACCTCAATGGCACAGTAATCTTGGCTGCCTTTTGCTCAAACGTGCCCTAGACATAATTGAGTAATTTGCACTTTCAACTGGACAGCAGCCTTAGCTTGGGAGACCAGTGATATGGCATATTTTATCAAACTAGGTGACACATAGCATTACCAGTCCAAATAGAGACCTGTTTAAATGTTTGTCACATTTAACACCTAGATTTTCGACCATGAATTCAGAAAAATGTGCAGCACATTTAGAACCTAGATTTTAAATGCTGTATAAGTTGGCTTCTTGTTCACTGCAGCTGTGCTTGGCGTCTGTCCAAACGGGAGAGCACTTCTGCACAGCTTATTAGGGAACATTCTTATTTACATACCTTCTTTTTATTTATCTCGCCTACAATAACAATCAAATGTTTATAGCACATGAATGTGCTGTGCATGAATCTTAACTTACAATGCCATGTTCAACAGCACAGTGCATGTAGCTTGTGTTGGTTCATTCAAGCTAAGCATTGCTACAGCCTTTAACTGTAGGTATCATGGTATGAGAGCAGAGAAATGGATATGCAAAGACAGTTGGGCACATTGAGACAACATCTTTGTTGTGTGTGAAAAGGTGACAGATACACAATATGGGGAGAACGCATGCACTTTCATATTTTCTCACGCACAAAAAAAGCCGGAGGAATAAGGTTTTTTCACTGTGGCATAGAAACTATATGTTTGCTCTCAAAGGTAATTCTGATTCATTGGATATGTTCCTGTGCTGTGTTTATTTTCTTGAGTGTGCTTTAGTTTTTGCACGTTAATGTTTCAAACTCGTTTTTATTTTCACAGACTGAACATCCCACGTCTTGGTTTGACTTCCTGGTACAGGATACTTGCACTTAGCATGGAGTGATGAAGCAGAGCAGTGTACTTTTATTAAATGTGCAGATTTTAGCAGTATAACAGCCGTTCACTAAAAAAACATGTGTGCTGAAAATAAAGTGTTCTTACCCACATTCCTCGTTGTCTATTTATTTATTTATTCATACTGTCAACCCTCATAGAGGGTCATAACAGAGAGGACAATACAATTACATAAATCAAATATGGACAATGTCAATGTACGTAAAGTTGCTTAACACTTGTCAATTCACACTGAATAAGATGTTCACTTGAATGCTGTTCAGCACAATTCTGACATTTGTCAAAATACGTACAATGAATATCAAGTCGCACATATCACTTGGCACTTCAAAACTAATTCGAAAACTCCCATAAATATGCTTCAGCAGCATCTTCAAAGTCGGTGACATCTTTTAGGCTAACAATAGCGTTTGGCAATTGGTTCCACATTTCTATCGCATCCAGGAAAAATGAGTATCGATATGTATCACTGTTGGTACAGTCCGGCTTTATGACGTAGTCGTGGTTAGTTCGCGGGTATCTTTTGCCTGGAGCATGTAGATATTTGAGCTTATCAATCTAAAGTTGATCCTGCATTATTTGATAAAGCACCTTCAGCCTATATTTTTTCCTACGTACCTCAAGAAGATAGAAGTTGCAGCGCTGTAACATAAGCGTGACCGATTCCTTCCTTCGGTATGTCGAACAAATAAAACGTGCCGCCAGACTCTGTATCCTTTCTAACTTCCTCTTGAGCGTCACTTGATGGGGACTCCAAACAACGGCTGAATATTCTAGTATCTTAATGAAGGCGGTGTATGCAATAAGTTTTACATTACGCGATGCATGTTCCAGTTTATTTTCTCAGAAAATATAACTTTTGATAGGCAGTCATGCAGACGTTATATATATGTTGGTTCCATGTCAATTTTGCTTGTATTCCTGTATTCTCATCAGCAAAACCACTTATATGGGGAACTGATCATGATAAGTGCTCATGAACATTTTAGAGAACAGCCTTGAACCCTACTCGTGCACTGGTAAAATGTATAGATGCAGTGAAATTGAAACAGAAGGCAAAATAGCAAACATGATGCAGTATTTGTCAGACAATTATGTCAGCAATTCTTGCATAAAACAATTTACTTAGAGCATACTAGCACTACAAAGTGCCCATCTTTCTTGTTAGGCATACATTACCACAAGCTCTTTAAATGTGGTCACAAGAGAGATGCTGGCTTTAATAAGGAACTATAGAGGTTAAAGGCAGCCATGAAAATGTATTAAGAAATAATGCAATGCATAGCATTTACTCAGTTCAGAGAGCTTCCAAAGTTGCCATAAGGCCTTGATAGCTGTGGATGAGGGAACAGTTGTAGTCCAATTGGAGTATGAGAAATGAACATTAGGATTGAAACAAGTAACAACTCGTAATGCAATTAAAAAATCTTGCTATATAACTTTCAAAAGACAGTGAAATGAAATTAGTGTGACAATATTCTTTTCCTTTTACTTCATTTAGGTTCAACATACTTATTTTAGTAACACAAAAAAGCAGAGGCGTGAAGCACATAAGAAAGATGCTAGTCTGTTTTTATATTCTGCCTTCACTAAATTCAAAGTTCAGTAAAGTTAACTTAAAAAGCTACGGTGAAGCCATTGCTTCAGCCTGTATGGTGCATAACAGCAGCAATCGCCAGCCTAACTGCTTGGGTTTACAGTGCCTTATTTGTATTGTATACCTTTTAAGTGCTGAGCTATTGGAAGATTAAGGTGACCAACATGCTGAACCAGTAGTTTACTGAGTAAGATACATGGAGATAGGACAGATAAGATAGGACAGAGCACAGGGGATGTATTCTGTGTCCACCTAGTGGAAATGTCCATTTCATCCGCTGCTGAAGTTCTGATTGGCTGGGCTGGGGTATGCATGAGAAGGAGACATGCTCCCCCAGCTAATTCAGAAGAAGAGGATAAGGAAATGTCCACAAGATGAATACTTACAAAGCTATTTAATAAAGTACTTCTGTAACCAACATGCCTGCTATGCCATCCTTGCTTTCAATGTCTGTCTTAGTAAAAGTGTGAAAGAACCAGGTTTGTGCATGAAAAGTCTTCCTGAGGGTGTCGGCCTTGAAGCCCGTAGTGGTAATCACAGGAAACGGGGGTGGATCCAGAGTAGCACCAAAGGGCAAGCCTTCATCGAAACAAATATGGAGGGAAGTGACTGCATGCTCAAATTTGTCAGCTCACAAGTTTGCCAAGACCAAGTGATGTCAGAAGTTGATGAAGCCTACATGGTTAATGTATAACCGCTTAGGCCAAAATTATTTAGATACTTTTTATGAGGACTACGTATTTACTGGAAATCTCAAAATAATTATGTTAGTGCAGAATACCTTCCACTAGTTGTGACGTCCTTGAAAGAATGAAAATGTTTGAGTTGTACTTGTGTGGTGCATGAAGTTATTTAAAAAAAAAAAACTCGGCAATGGAAACAAAATGCAAAGAGTAGTATTCGAAATAAATTGCCACCTCTTTAGGGCTAGATGAATTCAAATAATAATAATAATAAGCAAATGAAGATCGGGCATACAAGATAGATGCTTCGGCTCCCACTTGAAAGCCTTGTTCGCAAAGATTGTGAACAAAGCTACAGTTGAACCAGTTCTTATTTTTCATTTTTATGGTTAGCATCTAATTTTAAACTACTTACCGTGCCTCTTTTGACCGAACCAGACAGGCAGCCGTCAAACTCTTCACTACTTCAATGCAAATAATTGGAGGTTAGCAAATACATTTTTCTAATAGGAATAGTAGGTAACGAATAGTCAAACACTGATGCATACAGTTACAGCAGGCATATTTATCTTGGAATTAAGCACCATGTTTATATTGTCTAGTAAAAAAAGGACAGCTATCAAGGAAGATTAGGATTATTTTTAAGCAAAAGCAATTATACCTCATATACTTGAAGCAGATGTAGTGCTTCTCACGAATCACGTCCAAACTGCACACACTAAAACATTAAGCTGGGATATTCAAAAAGACAAGTACATGTTTTGCTCGCCAAGTGACTTTTAATGTGCTCAATTATGTAAAGTGTGCTATTATATGATTAATGTAATTTGCTAATGTAAAGAAAGAACAAGCCAAGATCTCTTGCTTCACATATATGCGCTGAATCAAGAAAGTAATTAAGGAAGAAGAACACCAGAAATAAACACAAATATTTGTGTGCTTTCTGGCATAAAATAATTCTCATGTAAGCCACATAACATGCTTTCCAAAGCATCCCCTACCTTAACTTACAGCTGCATCACATGAAGGCACTTTCTAAGAACACACATGCTTCATGATCATTCACTGTGTTAGTGACTCCCACTGAAGTAGACTGAGAACATATTTGGGCATTACATTCAATAGCTGATGTAAAGTGAAAAGACTGCTGCTTGTAGGTATGAATGAACCAAGTGAATAAGAAATATAAGTTCTCAAACTTCTAGTAGTAAGTGTGGCAGCACTTAAGAACATATTGCAACTAAAAATTGCAACACATGATGAAATAACTTAAATAGCTAGGGAGAGTTTAATACACCAATAAACAGGAAACTGCAAATTCCCAACATTTCTGAATACTTTTCTTCACATGTACTCACCTCATAAGTGTGACTTCCCTTAATGCTTGAACCTCTGCCTTAATTTCATAATTCCCCATTCTCGCTGCTTCGCTCATGCTGATTGACATCTAGCACAAAGGTTGGAAAAAGTAGCTGAGCATGTGCATGTGTTGTGAGGCAAGCTGCCCACATCTGGTAGCCGCATGCCAATTTCTCAGAGTAGATGAAAGGGAAGCCTTGAGGGTAAACCATAAAGAAGATGGATACCTTGGTTCAATGATAACTGAAAACACCAACATGGAAAATTTGGACAGCCCACAGAATCAGCAGAATTGACATAGTTTGGAAAAACTGAAAAGATGCATTATGATATTTATGTTACACAAGTTCCAGTCAAGTTGAAGATTTTCACTGTCTAATAAACTTATAAGACAATACATGACCAGCAATACTGTATGGAACCTAAACAATTTTAATAAAGTCACCTAGCAGTCAGGATGGAGAAATGACTGAATTGAGGATGCTAAAATGGATGAGGTGGAGACAGATTGTGAAGACAGGTCTTAAAAAATTAACATTCAACACACACTTAAGTTGGCAAAGATTGGACTCAATGTTCAAGAAGTAATTGACTAAGATAATTGATTGGTATACATACATGAGAGAGCAGCAACAATACAGCAGAGATAACTGTCATGCAAGAGGAAAGGACGTAAGTCTAAAAATTAACATTTGATCAGAAGAATAGTTATGCATGGGCTCAGGCTCATGTACACTTCTGTATGGTACACATGATGTCAGAGCTGCATCGCATAAGGAACTGTGGCCTTACATGCCTCGATTATGAAATGATGTGGGCCAAGAGTGGAAAGAGGATAGCATCAAGAGGGGGCCTCCTCCAAAAGGAGAACGGTAGGGAAACGGGGCGAGAGAGATTTTCTACGCAACAGATACAGAGTTATATAAGTCATAGTCATAGAAGCCATGACCCAAGGAGCTGAACAACAAGGTATATAAATTCAAATCTCTATACAGTTAAGCCTCAGTATAACGAAATTCTCGATATAACGAAATTTAACTTTTCATAACCTCTTCTCCATAGAACACCATGCATTTAGAGCCTCAATATAAAGAAGTGTGTTTGTCTGCAATTTCAGTATAACGAAATTTCGCTTCTGCCGCAGAGGAGTGCCAAGACAATCAATGGTAACTTCCGCTGACGCCGATAGTCAAATGATTGAATTACAAGCGCTGCTTGCAAACGCACCTCTCAAACTGCGTGCAGCGCGACAAGAACAACAGCTTGGAGCCGCATCATGTTCCGTATAAATTAAGTCCAAGTGCGATCAGATCCTATCGCGCCCCACGCACTTGTGTTTTAGGTGCGAGTGAAAGAGTGCGAGGGTGAGACAAGAAAGATGGTGGCTTCGTAAGTGCGGCCTTCCCACGCGAGCAATGGCAAAGTGGGGAAGGAAAACGAGCTCGTGGTAACGCGATCAAGCGCGCGCAAGGGGGCGGAGTGGGGGAAGGGGGTAAGTTGGCGCGCGTCTCGGCCATGACTGCGCGTGGCTGTAAGCGCGGCTGAGCGCATATGCAGCCGCGCACCCTGCTCTAGAGGTAATCTGCTGCATGTGGAAAGAGCGGGCATGCCAAGACGGCGTGGCATCATGTAAGCTGTTTTCCAGCACGTTTAGTATTGAAGGTTGCGCAATTTCGAGTTTTGATGACCCGTTGGAACGAGAAGCAGACGAAGCATTCGCTCCCAGCTGCTGGCGCTTTTCATGATAGCGTCGTCGCAGTGCGACCGGGCGACGCTTTGGGGGCGGAGTGCACGCGAAAGCATATGGCGTCACTTAACTCGTACGTACCGCTGATGTGAAGATATCAACGTGGCATGAAACCGTATCATTCATCGCTGACTCCTATATTCGTCAAAATAAAATGTTTTCTCATTCAAACTTGCTTTTTTTTATTGCCCAATAATTCGGAAAATTGCATGGCCCTGTCAGGAGTGACAAGCGTTAACGAAGAAAGAGGACGAGGAAGAAGGAGTGGAGCGGGCGCGTGGAGCCGCCATCTTGGGGAAGAGGCGCGCGCAGGGAAGGACGTGGTGGCCAGGGCGCAGCGTTCCAGGAGAAGACGGCCGGAGATCGCCTCTCTGGGTCCTGCCCCAGGTCCTAGGCGACACATCGACGTCCCGCCCGAGTACCAGGCTCGGCGAGCAGATGTCCGACGTCCCCGGAACTACCGCTGGCCCGGACCTACCTGCCAGGACACGTCAGCGTTTGTGCCGCTGAACGTAGACGCGCGGAGGCTGGCTACAGCCAGTCACCGTCCCGTCCGGAGAACTACGCTGGGCCGGCGCGCACCGGGAGCGCCAGCCGGCACGAGCCGCGCTCTGCCGGAGCGCGACAGCCCCTCAGCGACCGTGCCTTCGTCACGTCGGCCGGGGCATCGGTGACGCCGGACACTAGCAACGACTGACGACGACCAGATCGCATCGACGGACCACAGACCGGGGGACGCCGATACCCGCGTCGAACAGAACCGGTACTATAAGCGCCCCTACTATAGCGTATAGACGATCGCCGCACGGACGTTAGTAAACGCGGTAGTGCGTGCGTAAAGCTTAGGAAGGGAGGACGCATTCTGTGTGCAATAAGTGTCGAAAGTTACCGTGTGTTCCTGTAGTTAAAAGTCCAAATGAATGAATGTTGTGTGTGCTGCACCTCGTGTTCATGTGTTCCTTCCGCTCGCTCAAGCAAGCGTACCAGGCGTTAACTTATGCGTGACAACATTGGCGAGCCTGCCAGGATCCCTTTAACTTCGTCACGTGCCTCGGGTTGTCTTGAGCAGCGGAATGGACCTTGAACATTTGATGACGGCTGGGAGTGCCGCGGGCATGTCGGCTGAGGCCATAATAGCACTGTATCACGAGGAACAGAAGCGATTAAGAGAAGAACGCGCAGAGGCGCGAGAGGCTGCGAAGGAAGATGAGGAGAGAGCGAAGGCAGCTGAGGAGAGAGCAAAGGCCGCTGAGGAGAGAGCGAAAGATGCGGACGAGCGTGCGTATAGGAATTTGATTTTGGAAAAAGAGCTTACAGAAAAGAAATTGCAGCTGCGCATGAGTAATAGTGGAGAAGAGGTAGGAAATAGCTCATACGTGCTACCTCAGAGAATGGCGACAGTGTGTCCCCAAAAGCTTATCGCCCCCTTTGACGAAAGGCGAGATGATCTAGATGCCTATATACAACGTTTCGAGCGAATAGCAACTGGACAAGGCTGGCAGAGGAGTGACTGGGCGACGGGGTTGAGTATGCGTCTCGTGGGGGAAGCGTTGGCCGTGTACAGTCGGATGGCAGCGACTGACGCACTAGATTATGACAAGGTGAAGAAGGCTCTCCTACAACGCTTCAGACTAACGGCCGAAGGTTTCAGGGATAAATTCCGAAACTCCAAGCCACAAGAAAATGAAACGGGTCAGCAATTCGCCGCACGAATCTCCAACTACTTTGATCGTTGGTTGGAGATGGCTAACATAGAGAAGACGTTTGAAGACTTGAGGGACAAGATGATTGCAGAACAGTTCCTAGGATCATGTCATCAGGGCGTGGCAATATTCCTGAAAGAACGCAACTTGAGGACGGTGGCGGAACTATCTGAACACGCCGACCGCTATTTAGAAGCCCAAGGCCAAAAGAATTTGGGAAAGGGGAAGGAAGATAAAAAGACGCCAGATGAGAGAGAACAGACTCGAAGTACAATCAAATGTTTTATGTGTGACAGGATAGGGCATCGGGCTGTGAATTGTCCCTTGGGTCGGACTCGCAGTTCGACGTTGAAGTGCGAGGGATGCGGACGGCATGGACATACAATACAAACCTGCCGAGGTAATTCAGAAAATAAGACTGCCTGTGTTGTTGCGAGCAAAAGTCACATCGAAGGTGACAGGACACAAATGGAGCCGGAGTACAGCGACAAGGCAGGCGCTGTCATGACAGTTCCGAGGTCAGAAGACCCGGAAACCTCGATGCCAGTAGTAGTGGGAGTGCTGCAAGGACGAAAAGTGTCAGTACTCAGAGACACCGGGTCCAACATTGTTATGGTAAGGCGATCCATGGTGTCGGACAGAGATATCACCGGTACAGAAGCACCAGTTAGATTGGCGGATGGTACAGTAAGGCGAATGCCTATGGCTCGTGTGTTGCTTTTGACGCCTTATTATTGCGGTTGGATAGAAGCCCGGTGCGTCAAAGAACCGCTTTACGACGTCATTCTTGGGAATGTGCCAGGAGTTAGAAGAGTGGATGATCCAGATCCCCTCTGGAGTTTTCCCAGTATCCAGATTACAAGTAGGACGGAGCATGAATCCACCAAAGCCGGGGGCAGAGATAACGAAAGAAGCTCGGATCCATATACCGGAGAAGCTAGCATTTTGTCAGTAGAGAAAAGCACAAGGAACCAGGATAGGAAAGATGTCGGTATAAAGAAGACTTCAGGCACCGGCATCGATATAACCGCGACAGAAATGAAGAAAAGGCAAGAAGCGGATAGTACGTTGCGACATTATTTTGAAATGTTAGGGAAATGGATTCAGAATAAGAAGAGCCGGGTCGTACATAAGTTTGAGAAGGTTGGAGAATTACTGTTCCGGATAGCCAGAACCCACGATGGAAGAGAAACACGACAGCTAGTAGTGCCAGCGAGTTTACGACGAGCAGTCCTCGAGTTGGCGCACGACACTATAATGGCGGGCCATCAAGGAGTAAGAAAGACGACCAGGCGAGTATCAGAAGAATTCTTTTGGCCGTGCATGCAAAGTGACATTAAACGGTTTGTGCGATCTTGCGACATATGCCAGAGAACCACATCAAAAGGATTGGTATCACAGGTACCTCTAGGGACTACGCCTATTATTGAGCAACCATTTCAAAAGGACTCCGGAATGGTCATCACAGAGTTGGTTGCTGGAAGCACCTACCAAGCAGACATCCCAGGAACAGAAATTACGCCTCAGAAAGCGAAGATAACAAGCATGATGTCTAAACAGAGCGTATTTGAGAAAAGACGGACTCAAGAATTGAAGAGCAATGGACGCATCATCGCTGTGTCCGACCACTTTGACAAGCCCCGGGCATGCAGGGCTGGGTCCCGCCCCAACTCCTGGTTTCATCTAAATCATTCTACTCGAGGCAATGTCGCGATGAGACGCCAGCGTCGAGAGTCAGGACTAGTGCACAGCTTCCTGTCTGGCTGTATCGATGTCAGACAACAACCGGTAGGCAGGAGTACGCGGATTTAGTGAGTAAACGTGACACGGACATCACTGACTTTTCGGAATATGTTCGTTTACGTGTTTACTGTGTGAATATGTTCGTATACTCGGGAACACCTTGCGGCGCATGCATATAGTGTTTAGAGCTTCTGAGGAGTCTTCCTAAAAACACTCGTGGAAGAGAATGCATTGTGAATGGTGCTGTCGTTGACACTGACGTATCGTTAAGATTTGACAGAAATGTACGTGATGTGCGCGTGGGTGTGGTGGAGTGCAGTGAGGTGTGAAGGAAGAAACGGCGAAGTGAAGTTCTATGTGCTGTAGTGCAGTGAAGTGCAGTGATGTGTGAACGAAGAAGCGGCGAAGTGAAGTTATATGTGGTGTGGTGAAGTGGAAGTGCAGTGTCTTAAACCCAAGTGGTGACGAGCAGTGAAGGAAGTTTTCGCGGAGCGAAAACTCGGAAAACAAGGGGGCCATTGTCAGGAGTGACAAGCGTTAACGAAGAAAGAGGACGAGGAAGAAGGAGTGGAGCGGGCGCGTGGAGCCGCCATCTTGGGGAAGAGGCGCGCGCAGGGAAGGACGTGGTGGCCAGGGCGCAGCGTTCCAGGAGAAGACGGCCGGAGATCGCCTCTCTGGGTCCTGCCCCAGGTCCTAGGCGACACATCGACGTCCCGCCCGAGTACCAGGCTCGGCGAGCAGATGTCCGACGTCCCCGGAACTACCGCTGGCCCGGACCTACCTGCCAGGACACGTCAGCGTTTGTGCCGCTGAACGTAGACGCGCGGAGGCTGGCTACAGCCAGTCACCGTCCCGTCCGGAGAACTACGCTGGGCCGGCGCGCACCGGGAGCGCCAGCCGGCACGAGCCGCGCTCTGCCGGAGCGCGGCTCGTGCGTACCAGGCGTTAGCGTACCAGGCGTTAGCGTACCAGGCGTACCAAGCGTACCAGGCGTTAACTTATGCGTGACAACAGCCTGGCAGGCTCGTATTGTCACGCATAAGTTAACGCCTGGTACGCTTGCTTGAGCGAGCGGAAGGAACACATGAACACGAGGTGCAGCACACACAACATTCATTCATTTGGACTTTTAACTACAGGAACACACGGTAACTTTCGACACTTATTGCACACAGAATGCGTCCTCCCTTCCTAAGCTTTACGCACGCACTACCGCGTTTACTAACGTCCGTGCGGCGATCGTCTATACGCTATAGTAGGGGCGCTTATAGTACCGGTTCTGTTCGACGCGGGTATCGGCGTCCCCCGGTCTGTGGTCCGTCGATGCGATCTGGTCGTCGTCAGTCGTTGCTAGTGTCCGGCGTCACCGATGCCCCGGCCGACGTGACGAAGGCACGGTCGCTGAGGGGCTGTCGCGCTCCGGCAGAGCGCGGCTCGTGCCGGCTGGCGCTCCCGGTGCGCGCCGGCCCAGCGTAGTTCTCCGGACGGGACGGTGACTGGCTGTAGCCAGCCTCCGCGCGTCTACGTTCAGCGGCACAAACGCTGACGTGTCCTGGCAGGTAGGTCCGGGCCAGCGGTAGTTCCGGGGACGTCGGACATCTGCTCGCCGAGCCTGGTACTCGGGCGGGACGTCGATGTGTCGCCTAGGACCTGGGGCAGGACCCAGAGAGGCGATCTCCGGCCGTCTTCTCCTGGAACGCTGCGCCCTGGCCACCACGTCCTTCCCTGCGCGCGCCTCTTCCCCAAGATGGCGGCTCCACGCGCCCGCTCCACTCCTTCTTCCTCGTCCTCTTTCTTCGTTAACGCTTGTCACTCCTGACAGGCCCCTTTCCGTGCAACAAAAATTGATCGGCGACTGTACTCATTTGTATAACAGATCGAATTTCAATACAAGGAAATTTTTATATAACGAAGCGAATTGCCGATTTTACCTACTTTGTTATATCAAAGTTTAAGTGTATAACGAAATTTCCTGTTCTCTACACGGGGGCGGCAATGTGGGCTTGTTGGTTGATCATCATGGAACAGCATGTAGTGTAGCGCAGCAAAAACAAGAACACAAGAAGAAATGAAACACAGACACAAGCGCCTAATTATGTCTGTGTTTTGCTTTTTCTTGTGTCCTTATTGTTTTCGTTGCAATACACTACATGACATTCAATACTTTCACTGTCACATATTCATGAGCACTGAGAACCTAGAATCAACTAATATCTTGCCTGATTTGCCATAATTAAAAAAAATGTGGGTATAGTAGGTCTAATTGAGTTCTGGTGATTTTAGTATCACTGACATATATAGCTTTTAAGAATGTTTAATCGTTTCTTCTGTTAAGGCAGATTACATGCTCAACTGCTACAATAAGTGTGAATGTAGGCAAAAACGACATTTTTGGCTCTTGCATCAATTTTATGGCATGTTGCGTGATCTAATCAAGTGGTTTCAATTTGATGAAGTTCTCGATTTAACAAAATAAAACCTCACATCCCAATAAAATTTATTAACTAGACTTACTGTACTTTATAACCAAAGCACTGTATAACTATAAGCAGCTACAGCCGAGCAGAATTGAAATGAAATTGCTTTAGTCGAAACACGCCGAGCGCTGCTGGTAAAGTACGCGCCACATGCATTGGGCAACTGCGGGAACCGCGGTACCGCACGCAGTTATTCAAAGCAGCACATAAAAGTGCCGGGCACTCAAATTGGTTAGTAGATGCATTCGGAACCAGTCTTTCGATTACTCAATTGATATATCAGCCACACACTCGCATAGCACGGCCACATATGGCAAACGCGGCCATGCGGACGCTTCACTATGCACGGATCGGCTGGTTGCAATATTGGGGCACTCTATAGGTGCATGTTTAAAGCACAGTGTTTTTTGCCTATCGCGTGATCGTTGCGGGTGCTCCATGGCTGAGTGTATTGCATGGTACAGAATTGGCCCCGGCCCAGTACCAAAAGTACACAGGTAGGGTGGTCCGTGTAGACGAAGCGTGAACGCGAGCTCAACATAACCACGTAGTCATTATTCTGTAGCGATTATTTATGCGAAAGCGTCAAATGGCCCATTGAGCAAAAAAGCCGGCGTCTGTCGTCTCAGCGAAACAGCACCTCAAATCCCATTGGCTGCGACCACGTCACGAGCGCACCTCGACGAAACAGAGCGGGTGAAAGGGTACACCTGCTGTCGCTATAGTGCACCAGGTGTTGCGTGAGGGGAGAGGGCGTCGCCGCGACGCCACGTCATCCTTGCTCTCGCAAGCCGCCGCCCGGTCCGTATCTCCCCCCTCCACTGGGCTTAACTGCAGCGCGTGCCTGCCGGCCTTGGTGGCCACTGCTGTTTCCTGGTCTCTGGTCATGCAGCACGTCGGTGGCATGCGGTGTTGGCACCGCAGGCTGCTGCTGCTTGCTAGCTCGGGCCCAATGTAGCTGCAGGGTGCAACACTTGCAGCGTAAAACTCGGAAGGACTGCTCAGCGGCGTTCAATTGGGCATTAATGCTTTCGCAATCACCACTCAGATAAGACATGCTTAGCTGTCCTCATATGTTTTTCTTTAGGTGCCAAGTGGACGCATCATTGTTCACCATCCACAGTCACAGTCATTCACATTCACAGTCATCATTGCATTGTCATTTCAAATTAGTTGTAATATCACGCCGTCAGATGCTGCCGCCTTCACGCTGTGTAGTAAATACGCAGTCATTGCCATGCATGCACTCATCATCCCAAAGTCGTTATGCCTCAATCGTGATGACTCTAGAATTGTCATCCCATCATCGATCATGCCATCGTTGTCACCGCATCAGCGTCATACTGTTGTCGGCATTCGACAGATGCATTACACAGATTAGCATTACATTTTCAGCTTCTAGAACAGAATGCACGTGGTGATCAAAAATAACGTACAGCGCAAAGGACAAGGACAGCGATAGACGACATACGTGGTGATCTACCGCAGTAATATCATGAGAGACACTTGGACGGAACAATTGCTGGCCTCAATTGCCAAGCCTCCCTGTACTATCATTTATTTCAATCTCCATAATAATCCTAAATTGTGTCACAAAACTTCTACAACAAATGTCAACATGGTTTCCATAAGACCTTGTCTCTCATGAAAAACACAACTATATTGTCATGTTCACTAACTTGATCTCCTCCATTGAACTTAGTTCTTGCGTTGAATGGATGCTTTTAGCGTTTTAAATTCTGCTACTTTGTGCCACTGCCTCCTTCTCCTGAATAAGCTAACTTAATATTGATCCACATGCAATTACTAAAATTCACTGAATGCTTTCTTCATGACTAAACACAATTTGTATGTTAACAACTCCAATTCACAAATCTGTCTTTTGTCACTTCTGGCATGCCACAATGCTGAGTGTTTAGGCCCTTGATTTTTCTCATTTTAGATCTCGCACTGAACTTAACGTAGAAAACTAAACTTTCTGTTGATGACTGTGTGTTTTGTCGTGAAACAACCAAACTCTGGCAGCTCCGTTTCTGTTCAAACAGACTAAACAAATGGCCCACTGAGTAAAAAAGGCAGCGTCTGTCGTCTCAGCGAAATGGAACCTCAAATCCCATTGGTTGTGACCACATTGCAAGCGTGCCTCTACGGAGCAGAGCGGGTGAAAGGGTACATCTGCCGTCGCTCTAGCGCGCCAGGAGTTGCATGAGGGGAGAGGGCACCGCCGCAATGCCACGTCATCCTTGCTCTCGCAAGCCGGCGCCCAGTCCATATCAACCCCCCCCCCCCGACTGGGCTTAGCTGCTGCACGTTCCCAGTGGGGCAATGTCTCCACTAATGTCTCTCCGGAGTGCCATCACTAGTTAAAAACCTAACGTAACATCAGTACCCTAGCAAAAAAAAAACTGATAGAAATTTCTATAGTCTCTTAGGAATATGTATAGGTTGTACGGGTCCTTCTAAGAGTGATATATATTCCCACCTGACCCATAGAATTCCTTACCAGACTGGCAGGCAGCAGATACATCTCACTGTGCTGCCTACAAGACCAAATAGCATGATGTACGTATCAGTCTTTTAAACCCAGATAGAGGTCATCATACGACATACAGAAATCTGATTGAGGCACTGATAAAGCATGTTAGAAATAGCACACATGCCAGTGCCCACACGCCTGAAGAGACGTTTTTAAAATGAACTGAATATACAACCCTGAATGCATTGCCTGCCACGTGAACAAATTAACAAACACAGTTGCGATATTGGAGTATCAAATAAAAATGAAGTGTGTAAACTGTGCAATTATCAAAACTTTTTACAGCTTGTATGCAGATATATTATCCTAAACAAGTTTCAACATAAATTAAAGCACACGTTTTCAAAGCACAGCAGCGTTACTTAGCCTGTGAAACTACATTGGGGAAGTTGCATGAGAAAAGTATCAGTCCATCTTTGTAGCAGGTGTGCTCCAGTTCTTTTAATACAAAATTACATTTACAAATTTTGCGAGACGGATGTGCAACATTTAATGCATATCCAAAACAGTATTACTGTCATCATCATCATCATCATATTTATGTCCACTGCAGGACGAAAGCCTCTCCCTGCAATCTCTAATTACCCCTGTCCTGCGCCAACCGATTCCAACTAGCACCCGCAGATTTCCTTATTTTGGCGCACCACCTAGTCTTTTGCCATCCTCTACTCTCCCTTCTCTTCCTCTCCCTTCCCTTCTCTTGGTACCCATTCTGTCACCCTAATGGTCCAACGGTTATCTAATCTGCGCATTACGTGACCTGCCCAGCGCCATTTTTTTCTCTTAATGTCTATTAGAATATCATCTATACCCATTTGCTCTCTTGTCCAAACTGCTCTCTTTCTGTCTCTTAAAGTTATACTTAGCATTCTTCGTTCCATCCCTCTTTGCACGGCCCTTAACTTGTTCTCAAGCTTCTTTGTCAGTCTCCAAGTCTCAGCGCCATATGTCAGCACCCATAACATGCACTGATTGTATACTTTCCTTTTCAATGATAATGGTAAGCTCCCAGTCAGGAGCTCACAATGTCTGCCGTATGCGATCCAGCCCATTTTTATTCTTCTGTGAATTTCCTTCTCATGGTCAGGTTTTCCTGTGATTAGTTGACCTGGGTAGACGTACACCTTCACAGACTCTAGAGGCTGACTAGCGATCTTGAACTCTTGTTCCTTTGCCCGGTTATTTATCATTATCTTTGTCTTCTGCATATTAATCTTCAGCCCCACTCTTACACTCTCCCTGTTAATGTCCTCAATCATTTGTTGTAACTCGTCCGCAGTGTTCCTGAATAGAACAATGTCATCGGCAAACCGAATGTTGCTGAGGTGTTCGCCGTCGATCCCTACTCCTAAACCTTCCCAGTTTAATAGCTTGAATACTTCTTCCAAGCATGCAGTGAATAGCACTGCAGAGATTGTGTCTACTTGTCTGACTCCTTTCTTCATAGGTATCTTCCTACTCTTGTAATAAAGTTTATTTACAAAAGCAAAACAAAGCACTTTCAAGACTGTGGATACTAACTGTAGCTCTAACATGTCCGGCTGAGTTTGTGAATGCCATAAGTTAGACACTACCAACGTGATTTCATTAAAGCTACTTTCTGGGCTAGTTTGTGCATACTTGATTTGAAAATTATAACAACGCTAATGCATCCATCCACAAAGGGACAAGGACAAGACACAAACAACATGACTACAAACATGACTAGGGTTTATTTTACACTCCACTATCTAAAGAATAAGCAAGCAACTTTAGCCACATTTAAACAAACACATAAGAGGAAGAACACAGACTGAACTACCAACTTCACCATGCCCATTTGTGCTCACAGATGCTGTATAGAACACCAGGTCTAATTGGCATATGCTTTTATAATATTACAACTTCATATGAAGCTATTTTCTCTAGACTATGCATTTTTGCATTCACCCCAAAAGTGTTGTGATATGTGACAGAACACAAGTGAGCTTGTGCAAAAAGAACAAACTGGCATGGCACACTGACAGGAAGCAAGGAAACAGGACAAGCATCGCTATTGGTACAAGATCTACAGCAATACATCATAACATCACAATACAGCTATATTATTTAAGCATTAGTGATTGCAGATCTGAGAACTTATTCAAGTAAAAACATGGATTTACCATTTTTAAAACCACATAATCATGAACAAAAACAGCTAAACATCAGTGCACATATTGCAAAATCAGAAGACACAATTCTTCACTGGGTGCTAGTTCAACCACCGCGCGTCGAAATGTGTAAAAGTAGTTTAACCTGTGTAGCCTTCAGCATGCGAAAGCAAAGACTATCAGAACAGGCTTCATATATAGTGTTTGGAGTCTTTGATTCAAACTGTAATACACTGTTAAAATAAAATTTCAGTTTGCTTGTTTCATTCAGAAAAAAGATAGTGTCTTAGTCATGCTGCCACAGTTAACGGATAAACTTGCACCAGCTACATTGAGTCAAAGGAGTAAATAAAGTGAGGCAGACAGATGCATGGTGTGAAAATGATGCTGTTGTATCAAGTAGCATAACTGCTCACTTAACATTCAGCTGCTTTCCATGCCTCTGCATACAGACTGAGAAGCTTTACCTCTTCACCATCTGCTAGTGAAGCACTATTTGTTCACTGTGATCACCCACTCAAGGCAGTCACGTGGTTAAGTAGGGCCCTTCGCTACATGCAAGGACACCGACCCGAAACTGTGCATAAGTCCTGTAAAATATTGTCATTTTTTGGCTACTGCAGCTGTTCATCAGCAGCTGCATCACTACTGCCAACATGCAGACCATGCAATTCCCCAAGCACTTAATCAACAAGAGTACAATAATGAAGAGTGGCAAATTGGGCTAGCTGGTTCATTAGGAAAACAAGAAGCTAACACAAGAAAAAATAAACACTAAAATTTTGATGGCTCTGGCTTGGTTAATATATTCAAACATCAAAAAGCTGATTATTACAGAATGCCATAAAGTGTGGTGCACTGTTACCAACTGTTTTTTTTAAAGCTATAACCTGTTATTACCAGACATTCATGTACCATGGCTGAAGACATACTGTTCATCGTTGCCCAGTCTTGAGCATGGGAATTAGTCTCTTTCATAAAGGTTTCATATTGTCCATTCAAAAATATTGTTGTCTATTTCTATAAACACATAAAGGCGCATAACTTCGCTGGGTGTTAAGTAAACTAGTGGCTCCTCTCTTCTGACGCAGACTGAAAGGTGCTTTGCATGGAAAATTTCAACAGGAAATAGTTTCTTGCATTTCAGAATTATACAAGAATTCGCTCCAGTAAGAATTCTACAAATGAGAGAAAACGCACCTGAGAAGCTGACAAATGCACTGTTTTTAGTCTTTATAGTTCAAGTGTACTGGAGAGAGTGGAATGTTTGTTGGTTGATGACCATTCGCTAATATTCAGTGACACTTGTTGAGTCACAGCCACGGTTGTGGACTACAGCCTGTTTTTGACTTTCATCCAAGTTCAGGCATAGCTTTCCAGTGCCTAACAAAACTGTCTGCTGACCAGCTCTCCTCTCCTGTACACCAAAAAAACTCACTGCTTCTGGTGAAAGATTTAAACTAGCTTTAGCTGCCTGTAACTTTCGAGCAAGTACATAACATTCCAATATTTATAAAGGAACATCATTAGCTCCGCTGACCAATTTCACAAGAAGTTCATTTCCACCTTCAAATACAAATGAAGAATACGACCAATGAGGTCCTAGTTTAGCCACACTTTTAGGAAGATGCAGGATTTGGTGTACATTGTATGTCATTGCACCCAATCCAAACAAAGACTGTGCTCTCACAACAAACTCCGAGAGAAGATCAGATGATCTCATTATGGTCATCTGAAGTGACGGTGTCTAGTAGAAGTATATAGACACCCTCCACAAGCAAACTGGAATGTCTGACATACTTATCTGGCAAAAAGCCATGAAGACATGGTAATGAATAATGAAGAACCCACCACTTCCATTCACTAGCTTTCCAGATTGTGAAGTCTAATAATCTTTGTGGTGTACGTGTGAACCAATTCGGTGGCATGATTGCCAATAACCTCCTGTTTAAAGAGGCAAACTTTGTTGTGAACCAATCTAAACATCTTTTCTCTTTTAAATGTGATCACATTTTTATTCTGTTTAAGCTGTTTGTATGGTGTATATTTGTTCCAACAATATTTCCTTTCTGAATCCTGGGCTTCATATTTGATTTATATGTATTGTCTTTTCTGATAATATAAATGAATTATTTCTTACCCATTTTTTGGGCAAATGAGGAAGCTTGCTTCTCCTTGAAGCACATTACACCTATACAACACACATAGATACCGATAGACTATAGATCTGGCAAACTAATATGAATACACTATTACACTAATAAAAAGAATACACTAGTAGACTTGTACAAGCAGAATAGCACAGATACGTCCGGAATAGAACTAAAAGTAATTTTATCAGTGTATCAGTTGTATCGTTTCATAATGCAATAGAAAAAAACTGATATAATTTTTATTAGGTTGCCCTATCAGATTTTTTGCTAGTGATCTTTCAGTGTAAATGCATATCAACTTTTTGACTAATGCTAATAACTGAACACATGGCTTTTTTTGCTGCAAGTTTTCTTGGACTCCTGCTTCCCTTAAACTTATACCGTATAATATGCTTGCAAGATCAAAACTGGAGTATGCTTCATCAATCCGGGATACACCGACAAAAAACACAACTCTCATATTTAGTTGAAGTCATACAAAACCAACCTGTACATTTTATTGTAGCTGCTTATTCCCATACCGCAAGCATATCAACAATTAAAGCTTGCCTTGATTGGCCAGGCTTGTCAACAAAAAAACTTACCCATTTATTTCACAAATTCTCAATTGAAACATATGTTATTACCTCCTTGTATCTCATTGAGAATGAACTACAACCTCAAGGTATAGGTGCCAACTTGCCAAACCAATCTTTACTATTCCTGTAAAAGGCAGCCTCAGAACACACAGACGCATACACATATATATCAATGAGCTACAAGGAGGTAATAAAAACATGTTTCAATTGAGAATTTGTGAAATAAACAGGTAAGTTTTCTTGTTGCCTAGCCAATCAAGGCAACTTTTAATTGTTGATATGCTTGCGGTGTGGGAATAAGCAGCTACAATAAAATGTACAGGTTGGTTTTGTATGGCTTCAACTAAATATGAGAGTTGTGTTTTTTGTAGGTATATCCCGGATTGATGAAGCATACTCCAGTTTTGATCTTACAAGCATATTATACAGTATAAGTTTAAGGGAAGCAGGAGTCCCAAGAAAACTTGCAGCACAAAAAGCCATGTGTTCAGTTATTAGCATTACTCAAAAAGTTGATATGCATTTGCATTGAAAGATTATTAGTAATATCAATACCTATGTACAAGGTGCTTAATTAACACAGAGTGTTTAATTTTGTAGGTAAATGTGTTAAAAGGACTAGTCATGATGTGAAAATCTCTTCATTTTACTTTTACCACCCCACCTTACCACCATTTTACCTTTACACACACACACACACACACACACACACACACACATATATATATATATATATATATATATATATATATATATATATATATATATATATATATATAAATATGTATATATATATATACCATGGCACCCATTCTGTAACTTTAATGCTCCATACGATAGAAAATTGGGCAAGTTATTGAAGCTTCATGGCAGCTACTGCATGACAGATGCCGACAAAAGTAATAGAATGGGACAGGATACAGCACTATCAAATGAAGCTTATCGAAAGAAAACAACCAATATATAACACACATCACGTGACCAACACCCGGCCCCCTAGCGTATGCAGATACACATACCAAAACAACCTTCACATCACTGAATGCACATGTTTTGACGGCAACACACATGTCACGGCTGATTAATAAATGTAAAAAAACAATTACTAAGGCACAATGCAACTCAGTGGCTTTACTTAAGATCTAACACGGCAACCTCGCTATCTTGCAGCGAGATGGATGGCTGGATAACACATAGTGAGCCTTTCTTTCTAATGTGATAAGCCTCCATTAATTCATGCGAGAGCTTTTCACAGTGTGTGAACTGCTGAATAGTACTTTCAAAAACTGGATGACGCCCAATGCTGCAACAATGCACAGAAAGGTGTGGATGCGCAAAAACCCTTAAAAAAACTATGGTACTTCCTTAGTCGAATGTTTAAGCACCTTCCAGTCTGACTGATATATATTTTGTAGGCTTCAAGAAAAAGGAATCGAATAAACAACATTTCGTGTGCAAGAGACAAACTGTGTGCTATATTTCACTTTGCAGTCCTCCCTGCTCAGACACCCGTTGTGAAGAATGTTCTTGTTTATTGCTTCACATATTCCCTTCAGCTTATCTTTAAATGAAAACCCAACCCTCTCCTGGAACTTAGAAGCCACCTTTTTCTGCCTGTGCGACAATTAATAGAGGGGATAATGGCAACTTTGTTCCGCTCTTGCTCCTTAAGCTTCTTCCACCCTGGTCGCACCTTAAGTTTCTTAATTAACGTGCTTCAAGATAAAAAAACCACTGAAACTGAATAACCTGCCTCATTAAGCATTGTCACCAGATTCCTTACACTTTCAAGGATAAGGTGAGGATAGCTCTTGGTTGGGGCATCTCTAATTGCGTGAGTACTTAATAAGTTTATAATAGTGAGTACTTAATAAGTAATAATGTACTTAATAAGTTTTCAATGGCTAGACCTATAATCAAGAAGGAGCTTAGAAGTTCTCGACTGATATCCCCAGCATACGTGATCCCACATAAAAGTAAGCCTGACATAAGAAGTTGCAGCACATTTTTTTCTGGAACTTCTAAAGTGAAATTGAAACCTTGCTATTCTTCTCTAAATAGCTTCAGTACTTCGATGACAGCTCTGCGAAAGTTATCGTTTGCTCATGAAAAACAAATAATCATCCACGTATCTGAAATTTTAAGAGCAAGCCCACTCAGGTTTGGATTATTTTCTGGTCAACATAAATTAAAATATTACTGATTAAATAAACTGATTCAACTTCGTGACAGCTCAACATTTTATGTCAGCTATATTGGTATAAATTTCATTAAAATTTATGTCAGTGGCTGACACACCCTCCTCCGGCAAAGTGCTTTCCAACATGACAACACAATGCCCTTTTTTGTCTCCAAAAAACCTCCAAGTTTCTGCCCCCTACGTTAGCTCAGGTAGAAGGCAATGATTCTATGCTTGATTGTACAAAATAATATATATATATATATATATATATATATATATATATATATATATATATATATATATAACTTTGTATTCACCATCCAGGGCCAGGGATCAAGAGAAGCCAGACACCACTGACCAATTTCTGACTAAAAGAATTAATTTTTGACCTTATACATCTTGTTTTTACTGTACATGTCCCTCACCTCCATCCAGGTGCCCAACATTTATATCTAAAAAGCTTGTCTATCACCACATACAGGGTCTGTCCTGAAAGTAATGTCAGCAAATTTATTGTGATGTGACTGTATGTCAGAGCGGTCTAACTGGTTGAAACTAGTAGTGACGGAATCCAGCTAAGCAGCGGTCCATCAGTCAGTGTGCTCCGAACATGGGAGAGTGTCGGACGGGCCTGTCCGTGAGAGCTGTTTTTTATTCTTGTGCAAGTGAAAATGCAGTGCTCATTAGAACAAAGATTTGCGATCAAGTTTTGTGTGAAACTTGGCAATACCGCTGCGGAAACTGTTACTATCCACAAGACTGCTTATAAAGAACATGCCCTGTCAGATCGGCAAGTGTTTCGGTGGCACAAGGCCTTTTGGAAGGCTGGGAAGAGGGCGACGACAAGGACTGCGCTGGATGGCCATCCACGACCACTACGACTGACAATGTGACACGAGCGAGGGAACTGTTGAACTCAGACCAACGATTAAGTGTTCATTTAATGGCCAACATGTTAAACGTTTCGAAAACTCAAGTTCATGAAATTGTTTTAAACGATATCGGCATGCGGAAGGCGTGCACAAAAATGGTTCCAAAAGTGCTCACTGACAACTAAAAGTCACGTCGCGTTGAAACATGTCAAGAAAATCTCAACATGTGCAAATGTGAGCGAAAATTTTTGGACAACGTCTTTACAGAAGACGAGACTCGGGTATTTGAATATGACCTGGAGACCAAAAGGCAATCATCTGAGTGGCACACACACGCGTCCCCTCCCCAGTAGAAAGCCAGAATGAGCAAATCAAAGATCAAGATCATGCTCATTGTTTTTTTTTGACATCCACGGACTGGTTCATCATGAGTTTGAAGAACCTGGAACCACTGTGAACTCCAAATATTATGTGGATGTCCTCGAAAGACTGAAACGCAGGGTTCAACATATCCGGCCGGACATTGTACACAACTGGAAGTTGCACCACAATAATGTGCTGGCACACAGTGCCTTCATCGTCACCAACTACCTGGTTAATGCAGTGGGGCCAACGATCCCCCAGCCCTCGTACAGCCCGGGCTTGGCTCCCACCCAACTTTTTTCTGTTTCCATGCCTCAAAACACCCCTGAAAGGCAATCATTTTGGGACAGCGGACGTGATTAAAGCAGCTAGCACCACAGCATTAAAGGCCAATCCGGAGGAGGACTACCACAACGCATTCAAGAGGTGGAAGTCTCGCTGGAGCCGATGTATTGACGCAAAAGGAGAGTATTTTGAAGATTTTAAAACTTTTTGTAACAACAAATTCAATAAATGATTTTTAATCGCCTTACTGACATTACTCTCAGGACAGACCCTGTACATGCACCTTGGAGGTATGTATGTGGAAAGCATTTCAACCTCTGCTTGCTTTTCTGGCATGGAATAAAACGGCCTTTTGTCTCTAAACCACGTACTTTTAAACTATTCCGTTTGGTTCATTTTTCTAACTTCTGCAGAGTTGCATTCACAACTTTCATAGTTAACCGGCTCCGTTTTCATTCTTGCTTCCTAAAATATGCCCTCCTGTCATGCATAATTTGGAAGGCCTTCTGTTAGATATGGGTATTGTATTTCAAGACTATCAGTGCAATGTTCCATGAAGGAAACTATTGTTGGAGTAAATTATTGTTCAACTTGATATCATGATACTGCTGCATGGTTGTTATTTAGCTCTGCAAGAGAATGGTCCTGCCATCCTACCAAGAGTGCATTTCATGGGTATTATTCTCTATCTTTTGACATTAGTTTATGAGGCTCACAGATATGTATCTGTGTCAACAATAACACCTGACATCTAATTTTGTGCAACATACACTCCATTTAATCAGATAAAAGTTGCATGGTTGGTCTCTTGGACCAGTCTGCTCAGTGGTAGGAGGTCGAGATCGCAAATGAGAATGGCTGGCCAAGATCTGTGGTGTATGTCCCGTGTTATGCATCTGACAAGATTTCATGGTGGCAAGAAGACATGTCAGACATGATGTGATCTTTCTAATTATTGTGCACAGAGTTATCAGCATGATAATATCCTTAATGCTATAAAGAGTACCTCCAGCAAGCAGTCTATATGCTTATGCCTTTTTGTTGCTTATGGCAACAAAATCCAACATCCTTTGAAACATGCTCACTTACTGTCTGATGCACAAAATGAACAACGCTGCCTTCTCTAAATTTATTAGCAACAAGAAAGCCGCTCTGGAAGCAATTATATACATACACAGCAACACACACTAAAACCTACAAATGGGAGAAAAAACACAAACTAAGCTAACAATAAAAGAAACCAGACACCCAACAAGTCTTACATGTTACTCATGTAGGCACATTCAACCTGAGTTAGAGAGATAGATGGTCGACACCCACACTCCTGTGCATGCATCTGGATATATTAAACCTCAGCTACTCTTTCTGTATCATAACTATCCCCATGTTTGTGAAATCTGGTGTACAACAAGAACAATGATGGCTTGACAGGTGGTTCACCTTTCAATGAGTTCTATAAGGAGGATGCATCAAGTCTTCCAGCCAATGTACACATTACCACATGAAAGCAGCAGCTTACAAAGAGCACAATACCATACAGCACAAATTATATATTTGCCACGTGTTATTAAACTTACATCATTAAAGTACATTAGAATTGGTGCTAAGGCTGGTGCACAATATATGAATATACTTTAAACAATCATAAATAATGCAGGAGCTTGGAATATGATTGACCATTCTCGGAACTGCTTTGATAATACAAAAGTCAAGGCTTTGTTTTTGGCATCACCCACTCCAAGCATCACCCACCCCAATTCGTTTTCTTTCTTTTTCCAATTGAAGCATTGGCAAGGTTTGTGCCATGCGCTTCGACCGTGATTTTTCCTTGTTCGCGCACGGCCATGACCATAATACAAGAAAATCGCCCCAGTAACGCAGTGGTCCCTGCCTACGCTTTCATATACTTTACCGCAATACATTACGTATGCTTCACCGCATAACATAACTGTATTGCGGCAAAGCTGATTTTATGGAACTGACATTATGTAACGGTCCTTTTGTCCTTCTGCTGCTCGCATGAGCATAAGCTCGAAAAACTACAAAATAAAGACTTGGCTTGCTGCTGGTTGATTTCTAGCTAACATTTCGAGACGTCTACGTTGTTTACAAAAAATCGGTGAAGTTTCTCGCGCTCGGACGCGCTTCAAAAGGCAGCGTCACCACCTATAATTAAGGCAGTCATAAGCGGCAACGAAATCCACACAAGGTACATCAACTTCCGCAAAGTTACTGGGCAACGCCATCAATAACTGGCACACGGGCCACCCAGGAGCTGGCAAACGCTGCGATGACATCCACACAAACCACGTCGCTTTCCACAAAGCTATTGGGCAACACGATCAGTCACAGGCACAGGTGAAGTGCGCAAAACACTACATGGGCAGAACTACTACGGCCATACTCAATCACTTCGCCACAAGCTCTCACATTTAACGACATCAAACAGCTACAATCACTTCTCCACAGCCACGGACACAGGCGAAGACCGCACGGGCAGAACGGAAGCACCGATTCAGGGCTCGATCGTCGCGTTCATCGCTTTAGCGCCACCTATTTAAAAATAATATACGGAGCCAAGCCAAACCATTATTCAGCGTCTATTTGGGTGAACCTAACGCTTTCGGGCCCTAAGCGTTCGAACGACCAGGGCACTATAACGCTTACCCCCCCTTTCCACTCCTGCGACCGGGTCGCAGGAACGGCGGCCTTTTATTTAACAGTAATTTACTTCCCGCATCCCATTATATATATTTAAGAAAAATGAAGTCAATAAATTAAATTTAGTAAAGTAGAAGTCACGTACGTCAGCGCAGCGCGACGTTTTATGTGTCGGCATGCGGCCTGAAGTACGAGCACGCGGCTAGTATGGCTCTTCACATCACGTGTGCTACAGTTCAGTGCCTTCTAGACATAGAGCTTCTCACTACATTACCTAGAGGGAAATCTGGCGCTGCTGCGCTGTGGTAGGGTGTCTAGATAGGGGAGGTGTGATGACCGCGGCGCCCTTCCCATAGAGAGGGGTGACCCCCTTGCGCGTGATTGCCGCTAGGGCAATACAGAGCGCTGCGGCCCGGGACGCCGTGTGCATTTCCGCGGAGACTGCGCAGAGAAGGCAGCGAGTCCAGCTAGACAGCGCCTGGGCGTCGCATGTTCACGGTGTGTTTTGCTGCAGATTGTTGCGTGTGCTGCATATTTATAACTGCTGTGGGCTGACGAACATGCCTTCAACTTCGAAGAAAAAAACTCAGAGATGGTGCTTCGTGCCAGGGTGCAATTCCGGATATAAATCTTGTTCGGAAAAAGTGTCCCTTTTCCGTGCGCCGTCTTGCCAAGAACTGTTTTTGAAGTGGACACGTGCCATTCCAAGGGCCGACAAACCGCTGCAGGAGAATTCAGCTGTTTGTGCAAAGCACTTTGACACAAGGTATGTAGTTCTAGCATTTTAGCGTATGTATAGCCGGCCAAATCTTTAGCTTGCTCACCTAAATGCTGTTGTTTTTTTACGCTTTGCAGCGCGTTCCGACGGAACGAACTTGCGGAACGGTCTATGGTAACTCGTGCTCAGAAAGCTCGCGAAGATAGTACAGTTATTTGTTAGGTGCTGGCGCACAGCAAGTCACCGCTCGCGCACGCTAGTTAGAGATTTGGGCGGCTATACCTTACCGCTTTTAAAACACGTGGTACAAGCACAAACAATGCCCTACAGCTGAAGTACGAGCTTATGGCGTGTTGCACATATTTCATTTTTATTCGCATTCTGATGACTGGAGTCCTTCCAAGCGCTGATTCATACCATCTTTCATCTCTCTTGGCAGGTACATCCAAAGAGAGTTCCGACACACTGTGAACGGCATTGAGGTCGTAATACCGCGCGACGTTCCGGTTTTAAGAGACGATGCAGTGCCGACCCTGTTTCCGAATCTGCCAAAGTACATTTCAAAAACGTTGCCAAAGGAAAGAAAGAGGCGGGGAAGTGGTTCACGAAATTCTGTACCTCCGAAGAAGACGCGCACAGAACTAGAAGCATCAGCATGCTCGCAGGAAGATGGGACAGCAGATGTGGAGGAAGCGGCCGGAGATGCACCTACCGAGCACTTTATTTATAACTTGCGACACCCATCAGAACACTGGTGTATCCAAACATTCAGGAGCAAAAATGCAGTTTCCTACCAAACAGCAGAATATGTGAGCAGCGAGATTCCACCTGTTATTTTTCAGAAAATTGTTTTGTTCGAACTGCAGGAAGAAAAAGCACCTGTGAAGTGCAGCGTTTTCCTCTCAGGCTTCCTGCATTGTCGACGTGACATTCAGTCGAAAGAAGAAGCGCAGGAAGTACTCTTCTGTACAGCGAATCTCAGAGTTTGTTGTGGTGTCGGGAAGATGCAAGAGTTCCAGCAAGTGAACCTGTCCGATGTCACGAAATCAATAGGTCTAAGTCTGCATGCCAGTTCCTGCGATGGATCTGTTTCACAGGGTATGTTGTTCTCTGTATTCAATTAAATGTTCATGTTACAGGCACTCTAATGCAATGAGTAATTGCAATGACATTTTTATATGGGCTAATATTTTTTCAGGTGTATCCATTCATTCTGCCCAACAGTGCTCTGCTTGCAAGAGAGTAAGAAAAGTTGCATTGATGCGCATGCTACGACTAAAGAATAAAGCACGTCGGCCACTTCTGCACACTGCAAGAAAAAGACTCGGATATGCTGTGCGTACCTTGAGACGCCGAAACAAGAAGGTACGGGTCCTGCGTAGTAACCTTGAAAGGCTCCAAGAAGAAAGTTCTGCAACAGAGGCGACTGTCCTTGAAAAAAAGGTAGCGCCTGTTCATTCTGTTTTGGTTATCTATACCCAACACTCTTTCTAAATAATTTTTTTTCCTTTTCTAGATCTGTCAGCTCCCCAAAAAACAGCAGAATGCTGTGCGAACCTGCTTTGAAGCCTCCAAACGACGGTCCCTCCATGGGTACAAATATTGTAAAGAGTGGCTTTTAGAGTGCATTATTCTCAGAATGAAGAGCCCTCGTTTATATGAGCATTTGAGGTGCCACCAAATCCTAGCACTCCCCAGTCGTGCTTGCCTACAGAAATGTATAAAGGTTTGTGTCATTGTGTTTCAATTTAATGCAGAAGCTACTAAAGTTCTTTTTTACGTTTACAGGCATTCAAAGCCTCGTATGGTTTCAACCGCAAGCTCCTTGACTGTCTAAAAGAAAAAGTGAAAGATCTAAACAACCCACAACGGCATGGCGGCTTAGTGGTGGACGAGATAAAACTTTCTAGTCATCTTGACCTGAAGTCCGATGGACATTGAAGGCTTTGTCGATTTGGGGCTATTTACTGAGAAGCAGGACAAGCACACAAAGGCCGATCACGGCCTGGTTGTAATGTTTCAACCATTTGTGGGAAAATGGACACAGATTATAGGTAAGTATCACTCATCATATTTGTAATTTGTTTTATTAAATTTGTGGCTTTTGTCGCGCTTACTACAGGTGTCTTTGCACCGAGAGGGAATGTGAAGGCTGCAGTGCTGACCAAGATCATCTTGGAGGCTACAATTCTTTGCGAGCAGGCTGGACTTTACGTAGACTACATCTGCTGTGATGGCGCGGCTTGGAATCGTGCAATGTGGCACAACATGAGCATTCATGGAAGCTGTAAAGGTGTGCGGTGCAAGGTGGTGCACCCGTGTGACAAGGACAGATTTTTGCACTTTCTTTCAGACTTCCCGCATCTCGCCAAGTGTGTGCGGAATGCCATGATGAAAAGTGGCTTCAACACGCACATAGGCCGGGTATGAATGAACATATTTTTTTCTTGGACGCTGGTGGTGTCAAGTTCACCAAAAAATATTTTTCATATTGTAGGTCCACTGGGATCATGTTGCAACCACCTGGAAAATTGACAGCAGCACCGTTGCCCTGAGAGTCGCGCCAAAACTAACGCGGTCACATATATACCCGAATGGGTTTGAGAAAATGCGGGTGCATTTAGCATTTCATGTCTTCAGCACTCCTGTACTGCATGCCATGGACTTCTACAAGAAGAAGATTGAAGATCAGTACCCCAATCTGGAGCCTACGAGGAATTTTATTAATATGATGGCAGACCTCATTGAGGCAATGACGTCAAGATTTCCAGCAGAGGCATTAAGGTATGTACAGCGGAGTTGTTCCCTATGTACTTTATCACAGAAAATGAATTCAAGTGTACTATGTTGTACCGTTACAGGCCGAGCAGTCCAAAAGAAGCTGCGTTAGATGCAATGCTCGAGTTCCTGGACAAATGGGAGGCCTATGCAAAGGGCCTTGGCTTCCTCAGCAGAAGTACATCGGAAGGTCTACGTGTTTCAATACATTCCACAAAGGCCCTCCTGAAGTACTTAACCGAAAAGGTCGGCTTCAGATACCTGATGACGTCGCACCTGAGCCAAGACTGCCTTGAGCGCGCGTTTGGGATAGTACGGCAGGCAAGCGGTGCAAATGATCACCCCACCCCGGCTCAGTTCATCCTTATCATCAGGTACTTGTATATCTTTGGCTGTAAAAATAATTTTGCTGAACTGCTTCCTATAATTTCAACATTTGCAGGTGCTTGAGCTTTTACAGTCTTGCAAAGAGTCCTAGAGGTGGAAGCGTGTCGCCAGGACTTCTGGACTCCCTTCTTTCTGCGGAAGAGGCACTCCTGGAAAATGAGAAACAAGATGATGTATTACCCATGGAGGCTGTTGAAGTGGCCGTGGACCATGTGGACTATATTGAAAAACGAAGCGATGCTCGCTTGGTATACTACATTGCAGGCTACGTGGCCAGGAAGCGTGTGCTCTCAACTAGCTGTGCAGCATGCAGGGATGCCTGCCTTGTGCCGAGGGACTGTGTCCCAAAAGAACTCCCAGCTGATGCCTCCAAAGAGTGGGACTTGGGTGGGCTTCTCTACCCGTCAGAGTCATTGTATCGTCTAATTCAAGCTCTTGAAAGCAGGCTAACACATGAATTTAGCAGAACGCGTCTGCATTCTAAAGCTGCCTTCAGCATACTCAAGAAAGTGAGTACAAATGTGCCACAAATTGGTTGTGTGGAGCATTGCCTGGCACTTACAGAATCGGTGGTCAGGTTTTTCTGCCTTACCAGAATCCACTTTCATTTGAAGAGCCTCAACCAGGAAATGGATGAGAAAAAAGGCAAAAGAACGAAGCCTTGCGTGATGTGAAATAAGCAGCAGAATTGGAAGTACATTCTGCTGTATGCAATAAAGTTTGCTCGTCCAGAAACATGTTGCTTTTGTTTATCTGGTTTTTGAATTGCAGTGAGAATGAAAT
The DNA here is from genome assembly GCF_050947875.1 of Dermacentor variabilis. NCBI lineage: Eukaryota > Metazoa > Arthropoda > Arachnida > Ixodida > Ixodidae > Dermacentor > Dermacentor variabilis. The sequence goes on along the minus strand of NC_134570.1, from coordinate 132,282,428 downwards.
GACTCCAGCACGTTGCACTACAAGGTATGTCATGGTTTAACGCTGATTTGGCAGGTGTAAACGAACTTCAACGCTTTCGTACGTAATAACGCCCACAACTAAAAAAAAAAAAAAAAACTGGTGGCGAGAATGAACATTCCGGGGGATCCTAGCAGTTATCGCGTTGACCTCGGAGAAAAAAATACGATTGCATATAAATCGTGCAAAGAGCATTCTACGATAGATAAGTTCCCCGCTGATTTGGTGGCTATAATGTGGAATTTCTAAAATGCGTGCTCGCTTTCTGCCAGCAGAAAACTCGGTTGTGTTACCCCATATTCGAAAACCGCATGATTACCGTAGCGCAATACCATCTTTGCGATGTCTAAGGGACTGCAGTATTAGCTAAAATTTCTAAAACTCAACCAAATGCGTTTCCACTACAGCATCCCCTCTAAACACGCAGCGGACGGCCGCGCGTGCAGACTGCGCCCCCTACAACAGCGCCGCCCCGCGGCATTCACGCAAACGGGGGTCAGGTTTTCCTGGCCGGTCATCACACCTCCCCTATCTAGACACCCTAGCTGTGGTACGCATGGGAATGCCGGTATATTGTGACTTCGGATTGGCATCGTTCTCGTAGAGGCAAGACACCTTGAAGACGCGCTTGGCAAGTACCGTTCCGTCTGTCACAATGATTCATTTTCTACTAAAACAGCACGTAAAAAGCTGTTTTAGCTTTATTATTACGCGAAAACATGTTTTGTTTAACTATGAGAACTTGTTATTGTGTGTACGACTACATGTTACGTAAAAAGTATCAGCGGGCCGCTAAAGTTGGAGGACAGACGACAAGGTTTGCGCTCGCCTTGAAACAGTTGGTCGTCTGTTCTTGCTTTTCTTCGCTTGGTCATGCATTGTGGGTGAATAAAGATGTAATATGGGTGAATGGAAACATTTTATGAAGATTTTACTTTGAGAACGCGTTATTTGCGTAGCCATATCCACGTTTTAGACGAAGCCTCTTACAACACCAGCCAACACGAGCCTTGCAGACACATATACCGTCATTCCCATGACGGCACGGTGCCCCTTAAGAAACTCCCATAGACGGTGGCGCCAGATTACCCTCTAGGTGTTATAGTGAGAAACTCTATGCTTCTAGACGTGCGATCCGCTGTACCTACACGTGCGATCGTGTTCCGCTTGTTTTCGGTGCACGCGTCTTTCAGTTCGGTAAAGTTAACGCAGATTTTCAAATGATAACCCACGCGAAAGTGCGTTATGAGGATGACCGGAAGCTGGCTGTTGTTAGCATTGAGGCCATTGAAAACTTCAGTCCTCAGCATACAAAGGATTTCAAGTCTAAGTTCTTCTATTCTGTGAAGTGGACGGATCCTGATGGGACGTCGGATTATTACCGGGCTCGAATTCTCGCCTTGGGAGGTGAGCTCATTATTTTAAAGCCTAGTGTACATTTCGTTTGTTTTCTCCAGTTAAATATTCAGTGTATCTTGTGTTCCGCGATGCTCATATGCCGATTGCTGCTGCTTCCCTGCGCGTGCGCTCGATCGCCCGGTATTGAACCATCACAAGTACTTTTGTCCTGAAATTAGGGTAATAGATGTATTGCAACTTCTGTAACATTCAGGTACACTTAAGAAAAGTAATTATGGAGAAATCTTTTATAACATACGTGCAATTACTGTGGGTATCGGCTGCACAAATAACTAGGAAAATGTTTCATGGAATTTCTCTGAAACTACGCACATTTGTATTTTTCCTGTGCTGTTTTCGCGCAGGTTTGCGTGCAGATTGAGCATGGCGGCTTTAGCACTGGTGCAGCTAGACTACTGAAAGTTTTGATTCGCCTCTTATACGAATAGAAAGCGTATTATTTAAGCATGCACAATACAAGCATCAGTGTGTGAACTACTAAATCTGTTGCAACGTTTTATTTTTCCTATGCACTAGTAGCATATAGCCCCGTCGGACATGCGTAGCTCAAAATAAAGTTATTTCCTCTCGATATATTCCAGAATCTGAGGAAGACTTTGAAGTTGACAGCGAGAACCGACGGAGGCTTCGCTTTGAGCGAATCGCATATTCGCCAAACGACGAGTCGGAAGATGATCTTCCGCCAGAGGTATCTGTTTACTGAGTGCTGTATCAATGCTTATGGATTGTATCTCTTAAAGTAGACTTGTAAGACATTTTCTGGTTTTATGTGCAGCGCCCTGCAAGAAAGCAACATTGGGGACCGAAGCATGAACTACTTCAAATTCTGAAAAAAAAAAACCAAGTGACCTGAGGCAACGAGAGGTGGAGGCCTCTTCGCAAAAACTAAAGAGGAAGAAAGGAGACGATTTTGGTGACACCCGTGTTTTTGATCTCCGTGACAAGGTGCAGCGGTTAGAAGACGTAATAGAAAAAAAAGAGAGGAAGATAGAAGAAGTTCTAGCCAAGAACAGAACGCTTGAGCAGGAGGCAAAGGACCTTAGGCAGCTAAATATGAGGCTGCAAGAGAAAATGCTGATGATGCTCGACAACAAAGGTATGCAATTCAGCTTTCCATACTTTTGGGGCTGCGGCATAGTGCTATTTAATGTGTATGCACTATGTTTAGCTAGATTGTTTAAAATATGGTTTTCTTAAAATTTATATATATAAACATTTTCCTAATGCTATTTAACATATAAAATTTTGAACAATGGGTGATGCCATGCTGTCTTGAAGTAACTGCATTCTGCTGTTTGTAATGAGCCATATCTCATGTTGATAATGCAGGCTACTGTGGAGCTCCACGCCATAAGCAGTCATTTGATGATTCTGTCATTGGGGAAACGCAAGCCAATGAAAGCTTCGAGAGAACTGAACAGTCCACGCCTCCACTGCCACCACCAGCCAGTTGTGTCAGAAAGGATAACAACATGGTAATAAGATACCGATCTAAAGGGCAACCTCTGCAGTTTTTTTGTATTGTTGCTATGTGCTTGTCATCAGTTAAATATTTTTTGCAACACATTCCTCTCGTGCAGGTGGACATTGGCCGTGCTTTGGCAATTAATGCACAAGCGTGGAGCCACATCCAAGGCCACCAGAAGGATTCACTCTTTGTGAAAGATCTCCTGCTGGGCATTTGGCCAAAGGACCAGTTAAAAAACCGCTCTTTACAAGGTGCATAACTGCAAATTAAAGCTTATAGCATTTTTTAATAAAAGTTGCAACGTTATGGTGAATAGTCCATTTCTGTCTTGCAGGTAAGCGGTGTCCTCGATACCCAGATCGGCCTGCAAAGGCACCGCTGACACCTTCGAAGGTGGAAGTGATGCGCGGTAAGTGGATATTCTTACAGTCTTTATACTCATTAAAAAAATTTTTCTTGCTGCCAGCTAGTGAGACCTTGTGAATTTTTCTGTTTCAGATTGTTACAGACAAAGGCTACTGCGCCAGGGTGTCCCTGAACATCTTTTGCCTGCTGCACTCAAGCAGCTGAACCATTTTGTGGTTGAGAAGCTGGCAGACCTTGAGAGGCTGGCAAAACGGTAAAGTGCTGTTGTGCATGTTTGGCGACTAATTTCGGAAAGCTTCTAAATTTGTCTAGTTTGGGAACAACATGCAGCCCTAACCTTCAGATAGATCCCCCTTTTAAGTGAATATAGTTTAGCAGCACGCAATTGCTAAAAAAGCTCCCTTACTTTCATTTCTTTATAATTAGTTATCATTAATGGAAGTGCTGCAGCAAAAAAGAAAGACAAATACATAAAATGTGAAATGACTGCTTATTGCACCACATTTGCACCTAGCTAGGTTCATAAGATTTCTGTTACCTCGATGTCGACTGTAGACTGAATTAACTGTAATGGTTCCAAAAACTGTATAAGTCACCCAAGTGAGCATGCCAAGCTAATTTTCAGTCTAAACCATTAATAGCAGTGCATGAACGTGAGTGTGCAGTGGTGTGGTTGCTAGTGCCATCATTTCTTGTTCCAAAACACCAAAAGTCACTTCCAGCACTGCATTACAGCAACAGAAAACTTCTTCGAGTACTTTTTGTGGCGCAGTTATGAGAATAGTTTGCATAGTTTGTGTGAAAGTCTATGAGAATAGCATTTTTGCAACAGGCGTGCAGCCCTCTTGCTATAATTGGAATGCGCTTCTTGACAGAGCAAGACGGGTGAGCATCACGCATCCCACACAACAACTGAACTTTTATTAACTGCAATCCTCTCGAAGATAACCCACATTGTTCTGCACGCATGTGCTATTGGCACTACCCTCAAAGCGCCGTTTTCCATTGCCACACTATCATCTGTTACAGCTGCAACACATATATATTCATAGTGTACTGCCAGGGCAGCACCATCATTTTGCTGCAGGATGTGCACAAACTTGAAGCTTTCCTGCCCTTATGCATATTTCAACATTTTTCAGGGAGAAGGACAACCATGACCCTCAAGCAAGCCATGACTGAATGCAGCATGCTTCTGCGGTGGAAATTTATTTTAAAATATTTTCAATATTTTCACAATAGTCATTGTAATAGTGATCCATGTTCTGTTTTAGACTAATTTTTTATTTAACACATCTATCGTGAAAGGGACACTAAAGGTTAATATTAAGTCAACGGGGACTGTTGAAATACCATCCCAGAAACCTTGAAATGCTTGTTTCGTGCGAAGAAGCGACTTATTTTAAGAAAAACGCGTTCTGAAGCATCCGCGTACCTCTAGCGCAGTTCAAATCACCCGCCCCCCGATCGAGGAGTATTGACGTCATGGTCTCATAGTGCCGTTGCGCCGTCGGTGAGTAAAACGGCTCCCGCAGACGGCGCAACGGCTTTTCTGTCAAAACGCAAACACGCGGCCAGAAACAGAGCCAAGACAGAGCCGACAGCAACGCGAAAATGGAACTATGCTGGCTAGCAGAAGGAAAAGTGCGCGACAAGCTTGTTCTTTATTTTATGTCGCCAACTTCGACACTCGTTGCAATAGACGACCCTGACAACGACACATTGGCTCGCGATGCTGGGCTCGAGTTCAGCGATTTAAGCACTGATGAACGTGACCTGCTGCTGAGGGCTCGCGCTGCCGCCGTCGTTGCGTACTATTACGCCGGCGGCCTGGTTTGAAAGGCACTCCACGCGACTTCAGTAAGTCGGCGTTGAACTCGTAATCCTCTGGACGAAAGTGCAGCGAGCACATTATGTGATTTTTCGGCTCTTTGCCAGCGCGCTGTGGCAGAGGTGCGGCACTTAACCATTTCGAACGGAGAGGTTCACTCGTTGGCACACAGTGATAAGTAATGTTGGATTCGTCGCTGCAACTGCCCTTGGCCAAGTTCCACGGACCCTCCGCGCATCCCACGACATCACATGGACGTGGCATTCTCGCTGCTTGTTCTAAATGCAAGTTTCGCGAGCCAGCAGGACCACCGCAGCACGACGCGATAAAGAAACAACTGAAACTCCAAAGCACGCGCGGCGCAAAGTCGAGCCATAGAGAAATGGTCGAGCGCGCAGAGTCGAGTGAAAACGAAACCTTTCGATCACCCATACTACTCAAGGGTAATGTCAAAATGTTATTTTTTCTTAGAATTGAATAGAAATAGACAAGTAGCATTTTCTTCCGTCTTATAATCTAATGAAATGATCTTTTTAATACGAGTAGTTGAGTACTAGTGACATAAACTATGATGCGGAGTGCTTTCGTCATCGGGCTAATACCGGAACGTCGCTGGAGGGTCTCAAATCGTGTCATGCATTTACCTCAATTTCTCGGTTACTAAAGCTCTGTTCGCGATAATATTGACGCCTTCGACATTCTAGAGCATTGCTTCATCACTTTAACTTGACTTTCTGGTAACCTTTAGTGTCCCTTTAAGCAGGCATGTCAGTTTTACCTAGTCAAACTGATTCATAATCTCTTGTTTCAGTGCTAATTTATTTATTTACTACTAAATACTTCTGACTTTAATGTTTCCTTTTATTATTATCTTTCCTGTGCTGATGTAGAAGATCGAGTTACATTTTAAAAAGAATTGTTGGTATGAAAGTATTTGTACTTGGCAAATAAATGAAGCCTTTAAAACAGTCCTGTTGTCATTTTTATGCGTCCCTAATGTAGCTTATTTAGTCAGTAATATAGTTCACTATTTGTTCACTCTATGGTGCATGAAATTTTGTTCTGTAGTTCTGATGGTTGCCTTCTGTAGCAATCGAAAATGCATAAAGTTTAATTTAGGACAGTATGATTTATCATTTTATGTACACCACATGCAACAAAAAGGTTGCTGCTTTTGGTCATTCCCACTGCTGAAGCTGCAAGCTGTTGTGAACAATGCCAACAATGCTACTTTTCCGCCCCCTCCCTGTGTAATTAGCCTGTGCCAAGGCTGTGCTCCGCCAGCTGAGAGGTTAGATGTTACAAGCCATTTCCTTCGAGGACTCTAAGAAGAATGCTGCCAGGGTGTTACGTGCAATATTTCTAGTATCCCGCCGTCAGGACCACTTCTATTCCTTCTGCAAATTGTCTTAATGAACAATGCCATACTTTTCAACTATTTGGTGCCCCATCACAATGTATTTAAGTGCAATTATTATAAGCAACAAGTACCTTTGTATGGTTTTTATTTCGTGCATGTGCTCCTAGGTCTGCATTACATGCTTGCCACCAGTTAGTTTCAATTGGATGACCATTTGTGTTTAACTGGTTAAAATATAGGACGCCAGTTTATGTCAACTGGTTGACCTGTTGCATACCATTTAGCTTCAATTGGATGACCAGTTGGCTCCAATTGGATAACCATGTGTGTTTACTAGTTAACCAGCTGGATACCAGTCTACTTCAGCTGGTTGACCAGTTGGGCACCAGTTAGCTTCAATTGGACGACCATACATGTTCAACTGGTTGACCATTTAGGCTTAATTGGATGGCGTCTGTGTTCAACTGGTTAACCAATTGGGTACCAGTTAGCTTCAATTGGACGACCATATATGTTCAATTGGTTGACCAGTTAGCCACCATTTAGGCTCAATTGGATGGCATCTGTGTTCAACTGGTTAACCAATTGGACACCATGTTGCTTCAACTGGACGACAAGTTGGGCACCAATTAGTTTCAATTGGATGACCAGTTAGCTTCAATAGGTTTATCAACTGGTGTACCAATTGGATGTAATTGGTGCCCTCCAACTGGTGGCGAAAATTACAACCAATTGGACCCAATTGGTATTTCTCCAATTGGACCCATTAGTTTTTTTTGACAGGGCGATGGTCAGGGGACTGCATCCGCTGTCCGGAGGGATGTCGCTCGATGATGCTGATAACCGAAGTCGGTCGTCCCTCGGCGTTTCTTGAGCGCAGCACACAGAGAAGGCCTCGTTCTCACGTTCAGGTTCACACAGGACACTGCAAAGTGACTTCAGGAGAGTTGCCATTTTTTTCTCATTCCCAACAAGCGTTAGAACTACGCCGAAACTCAACCGCTCAGTCAGCAAGCACGACACAACTCTCACTAAGCCATGCCAGGCTCTTTCCCCTTTTATACTACTGCCTAGTTCCTTACAGTAGTATAGCAGCACTCAAAACGTGTCCACAAATTGGAAAATTGCACTAGAAAGCACTTCATGACTTTGAAACACTAAACGAAAGCATTATGTTAAAAATCCTGCCTCAGGAAGAAAAACATCAGTAACAAACAACTTTGAGGCTGATTCCTACGTTAGAGGCCTCGAGTTAAGCCATCGGCGTTACCGTTGAGACTCCCCTTTTTGTAACGCACCTCAAAGGAATATTGTTGCAAAACGAGGCTCCAGCGCAGGAGGCGGCCATTTTTGGAAGAGATGGCCTGCAGTCATTGGAGAGGGCAGTGATCCGTCTCAATGATAAACCTCGAGCCGGCTAGGTAGCATAACAATTTCTGAACGGCCCACACGAGACACGCACACTCTTGGTGGCGCTGTACGCCTGCTCACGACTGGTCAGCTTACAACTAGCATACAGGACGGGGTGTTCCACTTCTCCATTTTCCCGTTGGCACAGTACAACGCTCATGCCTCGCTCACTAGCATCGCACTGAACGAACCCTTTTGTGTGGTCTGGCGATCGTAGCACAGGCTGGCTTGTTAGGGCGCTCTTTAGGGCGCTAAAAGCTCTTTCCCTTGTCTCGTCCCAGACGACTGTTTGGGGCTCTGTTTTTCTTAGAGCATCCGTCAGGGGAGCCGCGATATCAGAGTACCTGGGGATGTACCTCTGATAGTAGCCGGCGACACCTAAGAACAACCGAATATCGGTCTTCGTGCGCGGTTGCGGGAAGTCTCGCACAGCGGCCACGTTTATTTCAGAGGTGCGGCGACGACCCCGTCCAATCACGTGACCGAGGTAGACAACCTCGGCCTGTGCTAACTGGCACTTGGGAACCTTGACTGTCAAGCCTGCTTCGCGCAGGCGGGTTAGCACTGCCCGCAAGTGTGCCATATGCTCAGACCAGGATGCGGAGAATATCGTTACGTCTAAATACGGTAAAGCGAATTCCCCTGTCCCCGCAACACTTTGTCCACGAGGCTTGAAAAGCAGTATGGCGCGTTCTTCAAACTGAAACTCAAAACTTTAGGACGGAATGTTCCCATTGGTGAAATGAACGCCGCATACCTACTAGCCTCTTCTGTAAGTGGAACCTGCCAATAACCCCTGACAAGATCTAGGGTGGAAATAAACTGAGTGCTGCTAACTTTCTCAAGGCGCTCCTCAATGTTAGGGATCGGATAAATTTGATCCTTAGTGATGGAATTAAGCCTGCGGTAGTCGACGCAAGGACGAGGTTCCTTGCCTGGTACTTCAACTAAGATCAAAGGGGAGGTATAATCACTCTCACCCGCCTCAATAACACCGAGCTGTAGCATTTTCTTTACCTCAGCCTCCATAATATCGCGCTGGCGGGGTGGCACCCGGTACGCCTTGGATCGTACTGGCTCTGGGGAGGTAAGTTCTATTTCATGAGTAAGGACAGAAGTCCTACCAGGCCTCTCAGAGAACTGACCTTGAAACTCTTGTAAGAGCTGGTGTAGTTCGGTTTTCTGCTCAGGCGACAGCGGTGCTTTACTCATTAAGTCACTAATGACCTGATCGGCGTCTTCCCTGTTCGTCACTGGGCCTAGTCCCGAAGCTCGACCGGAAGCTCTTCGGGAACGTTCACCATCATACACACCACTGCTTCTCGTTGTCTATAGGGTTTGAGCAGATTACAGTGGTAAACGTGCTGTGCTTTCTGTTTTCCTGGCAGACTCACCACATAGTTAACGCCCGACAGTTTTTGAACAACCCGTGCTGGGCCCTCCCACTGCACGTCGAGTTTGTTTTTTAGCGATGTGCGCAATATCATTACCTCATCGCCCACCTCAAAACGACGGGCCCTGGCTGTCCGATCATAATAAACCTTGGCCCTCTGCTGGGCCTTTGCCATTGCTTCACCTGACAACTCCTGTGCCCTTCTTAAGCATTCGAGGAGCCTAAGCACGTACTCCACCACGACTGGGTCGTCGCCCCTGCCTTCCCACGAGTCTCGAAGCATGCGAAGCGGAGACCGCAGCGAGCGACCGTACACCAGCTCAGCTGGCGAAAACCCCGTAGCCGCATGCGGCGCGGTCCTTAATGCAAACATCACCCCAGGCAGACACAGCTCCCAGTCAGTTTGTTGTTCAAAACACAATGCTCTCAACACGTGCTTCATGAAGGAATGGAGCTTCTCAACGGAATTCGACTGTGGGTGGTAGAGCTGTGTAACAGCTTTACCCCGCACCTTTCGAGAAAGGCTGTCGTCAAAGTGCTAGTAAACACTGTGCCCTGATCTGACTGGATTTCCGCAAGAAAACCAACTCGCGCAAGTATGGACAGTAGTGCATTAACTATCTCAACTGAGTCGAGTTCTTTAAATGGCACTGCTTCAGGGAACTTTGTCGCTGGGCAGATCACAGTCAAAATGTGTCTGTACTCCATGGTTGTTACCGGCAGAGGTCCCACTGTATCAATAATGAGCCATCTAAAAGGCTCCGTAATGATGGGTACCAACTTCAACAGCGCCCTCGATTTGTCCCCTGGTTTGCCCACCCGCTGATAGGTGTCACATGTCCTCACAAAGTGTTCTGCGTCACGAAAACACCCTGGCCAATAGTACTCTTGCAAGAGACGGTCCTTAGTCTTCTTAACTCATAAGTGTCCGGACCACGAACCCCCACGCGACAAGCGCAACAGATCCTGACGGTAGCACTGAGGCACGATCAGCTGATCGAACTCTACTCCCCTGCGGTCTAGATACTTCCGGTACAGGACCCCACTTCTTTCCACAAAACGAGCATTTTTCTTGGAGATACCTTCCTTGACATTGCAGCGCATGTTTTCTAGGCTGCCATCCTTTTTTTGCTCGGCTATCAAAGCCGACCGGCTGACTTTTAGCAACCTATTAGGTCCATCTGACATAGGCGCGATGAGCAAATCTGCAGATAGCTCTTCTACCTTTCCCGTGTCGGGCATTTCCTCTCCAGTATCTGGTGCCTTCAACGCTACAGGCTCAATTTTTCTCAGTTCGGACGTGCTCTGAATATCAGCTTGCTGCGCCTCCGACCCTTTCTCATTGTTCGACAATGTCGGCCCCGCAACTACCACCTTTGCAGCGAGCTCCCGAACTCTCGATCTGGTTAAGGCCTGAACGCTAGCCTAACCAAACAAAAGCCCCTTCTCGCGCAGGAGGTGATCTGACCTGTTCGAAAATAGGTACGGGTACTGGGGGGGGGGGCAGCATAGATGACACTGCGGCCTCCGTCTCAAGTGCTCCGAGAGGTCCTTCAATAAACTCTTTTGCTATGGGCAGACACACGCTATGAGTTTCCACGGCTTGCTTGATCCATGCGCACTCACTCGTGAACATACCGGGTTCTACGTAAGAGGGGTGAACTACATCCATTGTAGCTGCGGAATCACGAAGCACTCGGCACTCTTTCCCATTCACGAGGAGGTCTCGCATGTAAGGCTCGAGAAGCTTCATATTCGCGTCAGTGCTGCATAATGACAAAAACATGACTTTTGTTTTTGTTTCTGGACACTGCGCCGAAAAGTGACCCGGCTTCTGGCACGTATAACACACGCGCGCTTGCCTCGTCTCGAACTGCTTTCTGCGTTCAGCTTCGGCTGTCACCGTCTCCTTCCGTTCGGTCGGCCTGCTTTCACTCGCATCCGCACTACATGTGTCCCCCCTTGCTCTCATGGGCGTGAACTTCGGCCTCTCAAACTTGGAGCCAAATTCACCCTTTTGACCGTCCTTAGCTCCGCGAGCCCGACGCGTCACAAACTCCTCGGCTAGCTCGGCGGCTTTAGCCACCATACTAACGTCTGGCCTATCCAAGACCCAGTACCGCACGTTCTCAGGTAACCAACTATAAAACTGTTCCAGCCCGAAACACTGCAGAACTTTCTCATGGTCACCAAACGCTTTCTCTTCTTTGAGCCACTCCTGCATGTTTGACATAAGCCTGTAGGCAAACTCTGTATATGACTCACTTCTGCCTTTTTCATTTTCCCGAAACTTCCGACGGAACGCCTCCGCTGACAGCCTGTACTTTTTTAGCAGACTCGATTTCACTTGGTCGAAATCCTCTGCCTCCTCTCTCTCCAAGCGAGCGACTACGTCGGCCGCCTCGCCGAGTAACAAAGTGAGCAAGCGCTGTGGCCACGTTTCCCGAGAGAACCCCTGCGTCTCGCACGTTCGCTCAAAGTTAACCAGGAACAAACCAATGTCCTCTCCAAGCTTAAACGGCCGCATCAGGTCAGTCATTTTGAACGATACTCGTTCTCCTGCACTGTGTGCCTGACTTCCATTACGAGCGTGTTCCATCTCTACCTCGAGACGCTTCATTTCCAAACCGTGTTCACGGTCGCACTTCTCTTTCTCTTTTTGCTCTTTACGTTCGCGCTCCTCAATGGTCTCAAGGCATTCCGACAGCTCGTCATCCTCAGCTTCTAACTCGAGAATAGCCCTTATCAGTTCTGGTTTTCTGAGTTTGTCTGAGACATCCAGACCCAACTCTCTTGCAAGCTCCAGCGATTTCGGTTTGCGCAACGACTTCAAATCCATGGCTGCTCTGAATGCTGCTTTCTCTACTGCCTACTATTGTCTTGCCGCAAACTAACCCGGCAGCAACGACAACCACAATTACCAGCTCTATTTCTGACAGTAAGAAAAGCCTGGCAAAACTCAGAAGAAGAAAGTCCCGCACTCACCAAACCTCGCAGCCAAGAATTCAGCGCAGTCATTCCGCTGCAAGCAACCAGTCATCACACAGGGCTCGTTGCACTGCTCCCGGATGGTCGTTGTGCTGCTCAGCATACAGTCGACCGCATATCTTCGCTGCTGGCCTCCGTTGTCGCGATCTCACCACTGGCAACCAGTTGTTGCAAATGGGTTGCAAGCCCCAAGGGTAGCATTGGCCTGGCGGCCTGGGGCACAGCTGGAAGCATCCGAAGGTCCTGGCAAAGGATGAGTCGACTGCTAACAGAACAACTTGTTTATTCTAGCATCGCAAAAGAGCGGCCGGTCAGGTCGACCGAAGTGGAGAAACGGGAGACCACGTTACTCGACTGAATAAATCGAAGCTTCTATCTTGGCGTCCGGGGGCAGCTGCTTTTATACTCTCGGAGGCAAGGGCAAGAAGGAACGGCTTGGAAGAGGCATACGTGATGGCGGCACACGGACACGTTGTGACAAGAAGTGACGTATCCGCTGGGCTGGCGCCGGTCAGACCTCCTCGCTTCACAGTTGGGGAGCTCCTCTCCCCGGCTGCCGCGCTTTGACAAGCATGGGCACCAACATGCACACACACACACGAAGACACGTGGCATTGAAACATGCCTGGATGCGGCTCAGCAGGAGGCGTTGGGACAGCGCTGAACTGGCCAAAATGTCCGCCGCTGTGAACGAAGCCCCGGCGTCCGTTGCATCTGCGCCGGCTATACCGCTCTTCGGAAGCGAAACGTAACACCGCTGAGTCAAGGATTTCACTTTACTACTTTTAAAACGAAACTACTGTTTAAGCGGGTACGGTTTAACGAGGTTTTACTGTAGCTTCTTTCTTGTTCTTTACTTTCTCATATGCCTTGCCGTAAGAAGTGGCAGAAGCTGTAAATAATCGCGGGGATGCCATTGCTTCTGCCAGTCTCAAAATCTGCAACCCTCATCTTCACTCGGTGTGCACTTGAGCTTGAAAGGCGTACGCGACATTCCTCGTGCCATCTGCAATGACCAACGTTCTTTTGTATGTCTGTGTCTGCATCACAAAAAAACATAATGTAGAAAGCAATATAACTTATAAATATGCTCTCAAGCCTTTGCACTGCAGCCTGCCTTTTTTGTCATCTCGGCGATCTCAATTATCTGGTCCAAAGTATATCAACAAATTTTTCATGAGATGCTTTTTCACAAGCTGACGTTTGCAGCATGTCGCATTTTTTCAGTTTAAATGGCCAAGTGCAGGCAAGCTCCATCATGTTACGTAAGTGGCGGTCGCTGTGCAACATTTTCTCTAGGAGCTCACGGTCTGAGCCGTCGGTCGCTTGCTTTAACGGCTCTGATGCGAGCTCCAGCACAGCGTCTTTCTTTTCTAGAATTTCTCGCAAGGTACACTGAATGTCTGGAAATTGTGAGAGAATGGCTGCGGGGTTTACCCGCTGCAGAATCGCAACTGGCGCTGGCCGACCTGTGTCAGCAATCGCATTCTGATATGTGGAATTGCGCTTTAGTGCAGCAAGAATTGAAAATTCTTACCTTGGAAAAGGTCCTCAACAGACTTCTTGGCATCAAGGTTTGGCCAGGTGGAAGGCTTGTTCCTGCGCACGGCAAATCAGTGCAAGACGTGTGTTTGTAATCATTTACAAACACTGCTACAGGCACAGCGTGTTTGCACTCATGCAGCCAGCCTTGCATGTGCAGCTTGCTTGCGTTATGATTCTCTCTCCTGCTGATAACTAAAGAAAAGCAATGTTAGCTTAATCACTGACACAAACGAGAATAAAAAAATAAAAAGCTCACCTGCAGTCGCACTTCGTAGTCGACAGGTTTCATTTGTGCTATGCATTTCCAGACGATATCGGACGGCCCCGTTGTGCTCAGTAAAGCAGGACACACACGGTCCGACTTCGCGTCCGATCTGATGTGCGGCGCGCCGGAACGTCATATCCGGCTGCTTTCACCGCATCGGTAAGCTCTATCCGACGTCGCGCATTTCGACTGCTGGGCCAGTTTTTCATCGTCCGACGGCCGGAACGTCGGAAGGCGATAGCCAATGACAGCGCGGATGGCGTGACATAGCCACCTGGGATTGGGAAGACGGCCATAGCACAGAACACCTATGGCCATAGCAGGGTTTACATCAACGAGTGAGTGAACTTTCCGTCCAGCGCGCACCCGGCTGAGATGAACCCAATAATATCGAACGAGCTCCTCATATCGCTGGTTCAATGCGAACCAGCTGTGCGGGACCAGAGAACCAAAGTGCATAGAAAGAATGGCACCCGGCTCAACGCCTGGAAAAGAATAGTGCAAGCGCTAGGCCTCATCGTGTCGCAAGGTATGTAGCCGAGTGATTTTTGAGCACAGTGTCCTCGCGCACTGCGTTACATGGCGCATTTCTTTGTTTTCACTGTATTAGTGTACCATGTTGTCTAGTGCAAGCAAAACACGCGATTTGTTCAATTCAAATCGTTAGCTTCCTCATGCGGCAAGGTTCCGACTGGTGTTGTTGAAGTCGCGGGAGCGGTTTTTTCATTGCGTGGTGTACGTCGAACCACATTTCTCGCGCCTGTGGCACTTGTGTTGAGTGAATCATGCCAGATTATATCTTTCTCGCGTGTTACGGCGCTGTACGTTCAATACAACGTCACTGATTTCCCCGGGGGAGCAGTAGAGGCCGTAGTAGAGACTGGGCCTGCTCTCCTGGAGAGGTATCGTCGAACATGCCAGGCTTTTCATATGCTGCTCTCCGTGACCTCTCAAAATCATTTTTAATGATCCGCTTTGAGTTAAATAAACGTCCTTCTGCAAAAATATGTGCAAAATGGTTAGGCGTGAGCTGCGGAGTTAGCCAAACGGAAACACAGCAGCTACGTGCGACGAACCTTAGACACGGCGTTATTATAATCTCAGGTGTTTTCCTGAGGCCTCCGTTTGCCGGTTACATGTGCCCTCGTAGAACAGTACTTGTAAAAAATTCAAAACATCGTCACGAAGAGAGAAGCTCCCAGCAACGAAGTTACTTAATTCGCGTTTAATGGCGCAAAAGTGACTAAGGCCATGCTGCGCCAGCCACAAGATATTAAGAATTCAAATGTTAAAGCAGCGGAAGCTGTGTTACTTTAGACTCTGCGTACAAAACCGGTTTCTTCTGGAAAGCTGAACAAGTCAGGGAAGGGCACTAGCGGTTCATCTGAGTATTGAGGCGGGGTGTA
This sequence comes from Dermacentor variabilis, assembly GCF_050947875.1. NCBI lineage: Eukaryota > Metazoa > Arthropoda > Arachnida > Ixodida > Ixodidae > Dermacentor > Dermacentor variabilis. The sequence continues at coordinate 132,266,959 of NC_134570.1, read as the reverse complement.
AAGGTATGTTTAAGTTATAGATTCTGTAAAAGCTTTTGTCTCTGTGTTTCAATGTTTGGACATGTCATAATAATGTGCATTACTGTGAGTGGTTCATGGCACTTCTCGCTTGGCGGGTTTTCGCTTTGAAGCAAAAAATTGTGTCAGGTGTGTATGCTCGATTCGGAGTCTACATAAGATCACCTCATAGAAGCATTGCTGGTGACTGCACAACTTCCATTCGTTAAGCAGGGGTTTTATTGTGTGTAACTTGTTATTTGTGCAAGAGTTCCATTCTAGTTGCCACTTTAATGTCAGGGCCTTATGAATCGCTCAGATACTGTTTTTGTATGGGAAGTGTTGCTTGTGTTATACCTTTGTGCTCTGCCATGAACGCGCATCTATCTGCTGCTTCATTCCCTGGTATCCCAACAAGGCTTCGGACCCAGCAGAATCGTAAGGTTCTTCCGTTCCGAACGAAGGTGCCGCGACTTCAACACCAGTCAGAACCTTGCCCCTCATTCCTGGTAGCTCGCGCCAACTCGAAAAAAAGAAAACACGGTACGCAGTATGCGAAAGAGTGAGAAAAAAGATACACATTTCGATCAGTGAGCATGCGAGATGTTGAGCATGACACGGTTGCATGCGGCCGGGCTGCTTGTTTGGAGATGAATGCATTTATCGGCCTCCTTTGCTTGGGGACGGTTGAATGCTGCACGAGACGCGATTGTGAAAAACAAAAGGAAAAAGGATAAACAATACCTGGGATTCTTCTTAGCGTGAATGGCATGCATGTGTGCAGCCGGGCAGTCTTTCAGAATGCTCCGTTCGCGAAGTTTTCAGCATCTCTACGTAAGGTCGCGCTCATTCGTAAGTGCGCTAGTACGCGATAGTGTTACCTATGTGTACATCTGACAAAAGAGCATGCTTCATGTGGCCGCACTTTCCACATTGTTCTTTAAATTGCACCAAATTTTGTGTGATAAAACGTTTCTGCTAGATGAAATATTGGAAGATGTGTGTTATTTATAGTGCACTTAGCTTCAGTAAGATGTTACAATAGCAACATGCCATAATATGTGTCCATTAACACATCTTGTTAAGCACATTGAAGTATCTTAAAATGCTGTTAGGTGTAGATGATATGAAAATAGTTTTGGCGCTTAAGTTCAAATTTTGCATTTTTGTTTGTGCGCTGCAGTAATAACTTATTGCTTGCAGATTATTACTACACAGGTTTTAATAGCAAACGATCCTTTTGTTGGTGTCTGAAAAGAAGCTGATAAAGTGTGGAAGTACAAGAGACTTAATACATTATTTTCTTTGCTGCAGACAGCCCAAGTCAATGAGGAGACTCCAGATTCTACGGATACAGAGACCACAGCATTGGACGATGACACCAGTACCGTGGTTGACCTACCGACTGGCAAGGCATCTGCTGCAAGCTTTCGTTCAATAGTGGGCAGGAAGAGATGACGATCTGCTATGTCATCAGCCGATACGTAGACACAAAAGCAGAATGTGCTACAAAAGATAGCGACTAGCATGGACCAGCCACCAAAAGCTGCACAATCCGAAGATGCGACTGAATACTTTGAAAAGTTAGTTGTTGAGCACATGCACCTCATTCCAAAGGCTGAAATTATTGCATGCCAAACCGCCATCCTGAAGACACTGGAAAATTATGTGGACAGCACCGAGTGAGGAAGCTTGAATGAGATCATCTCAAATGAGAAGTTATTGGAGAGTTGTTTACTTTCATTCTTATTCAGACTGAGAAAGAAACTCAGTTGTAATTTGAATAAGACACTTTTTTTTTTGCATTCTAGCAGTTCACTCGTCATTCCCATAGTTAAAAATGCCGACTATTTGGCAGGGTGCAAGACGATTTCTCCCTTATGATATAGACAGCACGTTCAATTTCACAAAACAAGTTTAATGCATGATACGCCATAATACAAGTGTGCGTTGCACTGTCTCTATACAATCTTAAGGTCTGTATGCATTTGCATCTAAGTGCGCTGACTGCTGTTGCCATGACACAGCACCCCTGCCATTTAAAAATGCACATAAACTCTCTCGCACTGCAGAACCAACAGCATTACTTCTTCCACGGGAACTGGGCTGTGCAGAGAACAGTGATCCGGTAGACGTCTCAGCACTCGAGTCCGTGGCAAGAAAGTTATGCAATACACATGCGGCATTTACAATCGCTATCACCCTTTCGGGCTGAACCAATTTGCAAGTACTCCAAAGGCGTTCTCAACAACACGCGAGCCCTGGACAACCTGCAATGTAAACACAAATCGTTATGTTGTTTCATATCTGTTACACCACTGGAAAAGATGATAGCAGGCTTTAACTACCACTAAATATTACAATGTGTAAAGTTTCCCCACTGGTTTGCTTGCCCCAACCCAGCAACTGCATTAATTACACTAGGTCATCTCAAAGCTTTCGATAATTGCGACAATTCCAGAGTTATCACATGTTAGATATCACCTTTACATTTCACATAGTGCCGTTTCAGTATAGAGGCATAAATTACTTGTAATTAAAGATGACCTTTTCTTCTGCTAAGGAAGAGCCACAATAGGGCTTCATCAAGTTTCTTCCTATAGGGAAGGCGTCATCTGCGACAAACACAGGTGGCAGGAGCACATTAGGCAAGCTCGCCACCTTCACAAGTTCTGGAAGACCAGCCGTCACTTTTGATACACGTGTTTGTAGCGGCGTCGTTTGCCAGACACCCGCATATCCTTGTGAGCCGGGTGCACCAACATCCGGTTACAAAAACTTGTAGTTGGCATCAATGATGGCAAACAGTATAATGCTGAACCTCTTCTTCTAATTTCTGTACACTGTTACAGAACTCGCTGGCTTTGTAATTAGTACATGCTTCCCATCCATGGCTCCAACGCAGTTTGGAAAATTCCATTTTTGATTGAAACCTGCGATTACATCTTTCCACTTATTTTCGATGCATGGCCTTTTCAGGAAGTCATTTGTCAACTCTTCATAAATTACCGTACACGTTTGGTGGATAATATCATTTACACTGGAGTGGCCCAGCCGAAATGGTAGACTCAAGGAGTGGTGGCTCTCTCCTGCATGTACGACAAAAAAAAAATAGAAAAGCATATCAGTAATTAGCAGACAAATTCTAAGACAAGGAACCTTTACATCAAGGATAGCCAAGCTGTTAAGAAGGCTTTCGTAGCCTTACTATTTTGCTAATTCCTGAAATCTGACGACTTTGCAGGCGCTTCACAATAGGCGGTGCAATTCCTTCTCTACCCGCGAGCATTTTTCAAACTGCGCACGTAATTTCAACCCAGGAGCGTGAGGTACAACGCATGGGAGCGACGTTTTCAGTGGAAATAAAAAGACGTGAGGCACTTGCCTGAAGCGAGGTATCATAGCATCACCTGTAGCCTTGTTTCCACTGGTATTGCTCGCCTCATCACGGTGTCCTGCCTCCCTATGCGAGGTCCCACACGCGGCAGCAACTGAAGAAACTGCTCTCTTGTCACTCGAAGCAACCTCCGGTATTCTTCAATGTCACTCACCAACACCTCTCGGTACAAGTGGTTTTGCATACCGAGATGCCTTGGCGATATAATCCGTTTGCCAACAAGACCTCTTTCGTTAAAACAAATACTCGTCATCTTGCAAATCGGACAAAACAGCAATCACAGCCAACCGTCGTTTCCTTTCTATCTCCATCTTCATTCAGAGTGAAAAACATGCATGACAAAGTCTTTATTACACCGATGGCACCATCTAGAGTGAGTAGAAACAAGCAAACATTTGTAACTTATGGTCACCGAGATCCGCCCGGGCCGCCGCAACATCTCTGAGGCCACGTTCAGCCAATACAGCCACTCTTAAGCCTACACACCGAGAATCTGAGTATGGCTTTCGGAAACGGTGCCCACTCATCATGAATAACTTGCTGTCGAAGCTTTCGGACACACGTTTAAACCAAATACAAGCTTCAGTTTGAAAGTTACGGGCCACACAGTGGACGACGATGACTTGACAGGTTCAAGGCAGACGACAGTCACTTCGGGCGGTGCCGCCACCTTTATTTTTCTGGCACGGTCATCTGCTCACTCCGTCCGTCATCTGGATGCGCTTCCCAGCCAGACGGGCGGCGAAATAAGCGTCCGCGGAACGGAGTTTCACGGAGTCGTCCGTCGTGTGGATCCACCATTAATTAGTGCAGAGAGTGATTGGGGTGGTGCAGTAGCAGACAATGAATGGAGCGTACCACACAAGCAGCACTCTGTGCCCATGCCGAGTGGGCACAGGGCACAAGCAGATGGCACCTCGCGGAACAGCCGCATGTTTGTGTGTTCCCTCTAACAGTGGTACCTAAGCTGGCCTGCTATGCCCCCCCCCCATGCTAACACTACTTCTAAATACAAGGCAGGGTGCTTGCAAAAAGGAAGGTGGCTGACGGCGGAATACCTAGGGAGCACATTTTCACAGGGTTTCGTTAACTGAGGTAGGGTTGGTAAACTGAGGTAAAATTCTGCAAACATTGCCATTTGTTAAGAGAAACGAACGGAGGGGCCCCTACACCTTGCTGCTCCTTGGGACGTACACTGTCGCACCCATAATTCAGTTAAATATGTATGTAGAACAACACGGTCCTTGTTTGCACTAAATTTTAGTCAATGAACTGGCTTTGCACAGGAGAGGTAATCTCACTGTTACCACCTATGCCCTATGTATGTTTCTTGTGAATGCGACACTTGTTTTGTCAGTGGTATCCCTAGAAGATAAAATTTATTTGTTTGCTCTTTTAGATGAATCTGGCAAACCTGAGCAGCCCTTTCATGGATGACACTAGCAATGATTCGAACGAGGATGAAGCACAGTATCCTGAGCAGACTGACCTTGCCTCAGAAATTCATGCTCGTGAAAGCACATGATGATGATGTGTGGAGTTTTATGGCGCAAGGGCCAGGTGTGGCCAAAGAGCGCCATGTCTGTGGTAATGAGTTTGCGGTGTAATTATGATTGCTATGAAGTTGGTGTGAGGTGGCTGTAAAGAGGCCTTAAAATATACGCTCTAAAGTGCGTAAAATCTGTATGATAAAATTATGGCGATGACGTATGACTTGTACTATGAAAATTTAGATGCATATAAAAAGAATGATACGATAGGTAAAATATATCACGATTATAAGAAATGCCAGAGCACTACTGCCTCCTTAGAGCCCTTGAAGCACAAGGGCCTGGAGGCATGTGCTACGCAAAACAATTATCGTAGTGGCATCCTCTCGAGAGAGGAGGCGCTACGAATTCATGGGACTAATAACATGTAAGACGACATCTCTGAGGAAACCTAGGACACTGTTTGTATTAAAAAGCGGTTCTGGACCGAGAAACATTAGAGGATGAAGAGGAATGTGTTGGCGGTATGCTAAGGAAAAATGTCTCCTTCTCTCAGATTCGGCTTCGCGACACTCCAGGAGGACGTGGAGTACGGTCAGCCTCTCCCCGCATCTACCACAGTTTGGAGGCTCACTTCCGGTCAGTAGAAAGTTATGGGTGCCATATGTGTGTCCTATTCTTAAACGACAGAATAGGACATCTGTTCGGCGCGATTTTGTTGTAGAGGGCCAGAGTCCTAACTGTGGCTTTATTAGGTGGAGCTTATTATCTTTTTCCGCGTCCCACATGCGTTGCCAGTGGGCCCGCAGCCGCCTTCGCAAGAAAGGCCTCAGATCTGTGACAGGCACCTCGGCGGTAGGGTTAACGGCTTGCGATGCTATAGACGTGGCCATCTCGTCCGCCAGAACGTTGCCCTCGATGTTTCTATGGCCAGGCACCCAGCATATAATGATATGCTGGTTAGATATGTACGCTTTGCACAAGACGGAATATAGTTCATTAAGTACTGGATTTTTGTGTCTATAGGGTGACATCAAGGCCTTCACGACGCTTAGGGAGTCTGTATATATCGCTGACTTTTGGAGTTTTGATTTTCTTATGTGCTTCACAGCAGTCAGTAATGCGTAGGCCTCGGCCGTAAATATACTTGTTTCCGGATGTAGTACATCGGATTCTGAGAAGGATGGGCCGACGGCAGCATACGACACCCCGGCATTAGACTTCGAAGCGTCTGTGTAGAACTCGGCGCAGGAGTGCTTGTGCTGGAGTTCTAGGAAATGAATTCGTATTTCGATCTCTGGTGCGTGTTTTGTTACCTCTAAAAAGGATATGTCGCATTCTATGACCTGCCACTCCCAAGGCGGTAACAATTGGGTTGGATGCATTAGGCGAGGCTCGAGTAGTGGGACATGTATCTCTTCACTAAGCTCCCTCACTCGAAGCGAGAAAGGCTTTCTTACAGAGGGGCGATTATGGAAAAGTGTAGTGCAGGTCATATCGTTAACAGTGTTGAAACATGGATGTTGATTATTGGAGTGCACTTTAAGGAAGTATGTGAAGCTGATGTAAGATCTTTGCAGATTGAGTGGCCACTGATTCGATTCTACATACAAGCTTTGAATGGGGCTAGTTCTGAATGCGCCTGTGGCCAGACGGATACCCAGGTGGTGGATGGGATCCAGCATCTTTAGTGCACTCGGGGCGGCAGAGCTGTACACTATGGCGCCATAGTCTAACCGAGATTGGATAAGGCTCTTATAAATATTCATTATACATTTCCTGTCGCTACCCCATGTTGTGTGTGATAGCGTCTTTAGTAAGTTCATAGTTTTTAGACATTTAGTTTTGAGATATTTTATGTGCGAGATGAAAGTAAGCTTAGAGTCAAGTATTACACCTAGAAATTTCTGTTCTTTGTTGACAGGTATTTGTTGTCCACCCAGTTCCATGCACGGGTCTGGAACCAGGCCTCTCTTTCTTGTAAAGAGAACACATGAACTTTTGTGGGGGTTGACTTTAAATCCATTTTCGTCTGCCCACTTAGATATCTTGTTCAAACTCTGCTGTACTTGTCTTTCGCACACTGCAAGGTTACATGATTTAAAACCTATTTGTATGTCATCTACGTACACGGAATAAAATATAGCTGGTGGTAATGAAGCGCGGAGTGTGTTCATTTTAACTATAAAGAGCGTGCAGCTGAGCACACCTCCCTGGGGTACGCCAGTCTCCTGTATAAATGGACGTGATAGTACATTCCCGACTTTCACGCGGAAGGTACGGTTGGACAGGTAACTTTCTATCAGTTTTAGCATATTGCCATGGATGCCCATTCTCGACAAGTCTCGCAAGATTCCGTACCGCCACGTTGTGTCGTACGCCTTCTCCATATCCAGAAATATCGATAGGAAAAACTGTTTGTGGACGAAAGCGTCGCGAATATATCCTTCAATACGTACAAGATGATCGGTTGTGGACCGCCCTTCTCTAAAGCCACACTGACAGGGATCTAGCACTTTCTTCAGTTCAAGGAAGTGAATTAGTCGTCGATTAATCATCTTTTCAAATACCTTACAAAGGCAGCTTGTGAGGGCTATCGGGCGGTAACTTGCCACTGAGGAAGGGTCTTTGCCTTGTTTCAAAACAGGGACAACAATGGCTTGTTTCCATGCGGTTGGAAGGTACCCCACAGCCCAAATAGTGTTAAAAAGTGCAAGTATTGTAACTTGCGTGTCACTGTGTACGTTTTTAATCATTTCATACATTATTCTGTCCGATCCTGGCGCAGAGCTCTTGCATGCGTTCAAGGCAGCTCTCAACTCTGCAATACTAAAAGGACGGTTGTATGGTTCGTTCTGACGACATTTTCTGATTAGAGGCTTACATTCTTCTATTTGTTTGTGTTTGAGAAAGGATTGTGAATAATTTGTTGAACTTGACACGTTCTCAAAATGCTCCCCAAGTGAGTCTGCCTGGTCTTGTAGTGTATCGCCCTGTGTGTTTACAAGGGGGAGTGAATGTGTTTGCCGCCCTCTAATCCTATTAACTCTGTTCCAGGCTTTGGCCTCATCCCTAAACGAGTTAATACTCGATAAAAACTTCTGCCAGCTTTCTCTTCTGGCCTGTCGGCGGGTTCGCCTGCCTTGGGACTTTATTTTTTTAAAGTTCATAAGATTCTCCGCAGTGGGAGAAGCGCGTAGCAACCCCCACGCCTTGTTCTGATTCTTACGGGCGATCCTACATTCGCTGTTCCACCACGGTACACGTCGTTTGCATGCCAGACCACTCGCTTCGGATATGCATTTTGATGCGGCATCTATTATGAATGATGTAAGATACTCTACAGCAGCATCAATTTCTAGAGAAGACATGTCGGCCCATGAGATGTTAGTGAGAGTTCGAAATTTCTCCCAGTCGGCTGTGTCTATCTTCCACCTAGGAGCTTGCGGAGGATATTCGTTTTCTTTAGATGTTCTTATCAGTATGGGAAAGTGGTCGCTCCCGTAAGGATTCTTCGTAACTTCCCATTCAAGTTCGAGCAGTATAGACGGGGAGACTATACTAAGATCTATTGAAGAATATGTTCTGTTTGCTAGAGAGTAATATGTGGGTTCCTTTTTATTCAGCAAACACGCACCGGAAGAAAAGAGGAACTGTTCAACAAGACGACCTCGCGCGTCTGTACGAGAGTCGCCCCACAGGGAGCTGTGCGCATTGAAATCGCCAAGAACAACATAAGGTTCTGGCAATTCGTCTATAAATGACTGAAATTCATGTTTGTTTAATTTGAAGTGTGGGGGCACATAAAGCGAGCAAATGGTGACGAGCTTATTTAAAAGAACAGCTCGAACCGCCACTGCTTCAAGGGGCGTTTGTAGCTGTAAACGCTGACAGGAAATACTTTTATGAACCAAAATGGCAACACCGCCTGATGATACGACTGCATCATCGCGATCTTTGCGAAACTTGACATACGGTCGGAGAAAGTTTGTATGTTGTGGTTTTAGGTGTGTTTCCTGCAGACACAGCACTGTTGGATTGTGTTTTTGGATAAGCTCTTGCACATCATCAAGGTTCCTTAGAAGACCTCTGATGTTCCACTGAATTATTTGTGTATCCATATTGGAGGTCAGTAGGTGCTGTGTGTACAGAAACAGAAGTAGTGATTATGAAAATTACAGAGATTAAATTACAGAGCCCTTTCGAGGCCCTGTAACGGGAGTTTTGTCCTTTCTGGAGCGTTCGAGGGAGCCTCGCCGCTCCTTAGGCGCTTGGGGCGCCTTGAGGATAGGTGTTGTGTCCATTGCCTCTGGTGAGGCTCCGGACACGTGCTCTTGCGAGCGAGACGTTTTCAGAGGGAGTCCCGCCTTGGAGGGCAAGACCCCTGCGCCCACCAGCCCGGAGGTCGATGGGGCTCCCTGAGGGATTTGACTGCGCCGGCTGTGGCCAGCGCTGGAAGGGGCCGAGGAGGTTGTGGCAGCCTCGGCTGCGCCCACCTTCGGGGTCGATGGTCCCTTCTGCTCAGTTGGCGGAGCAGCGCTAGCTGCAACCACCGTGGGGGCAGATGGCGTAACTGCCGACTCACCGCGTGTGGGTCGGACAGCCGCCGGAGGCCGTTGTGACGCTGCCCCCTGACGCGCCACTTCGGCAAAGCTTTTCTTTGGCAGGTATGCTACCCGCCTGCGTGCCTCTTTGAACGATATATTTTCCTTGACCTTGATTGTGACTATTTCTTTTTCTTTTTTCCATGATGGACAGGACCGCGAGTACGCGGCGTGTTCTCCATCACAGTTCACGCAGTGTGGAGCATTCTCGCAATTGTCAGATGGGTGTTCTTGGGCACTACATTTTGCGCATGTCTGGCGGCCTCGGCAGTTCTGTGAACTGTGGCCAAATCTTTGACACTTAAAGCATCGGAGAGGATTGGGGATGTACGGTCTGACTCGGATCTTTATGTAGCCAGCCTCAATGGTCTCAGGTAGCATACTTGATGCAAAAGTTAAAATTAAGTGCTTTGTCTCAATCTCCTTGCCATCGCGCCTGATTTTTATTCTCTTGACATTGGTCACATTTTGATCGCTCCAGCCCTCCAGTAGTTCGGCTTCAGTCAGTTCCATGAGATCGGCATCGGAAACGACTCCGCGGGTGGTGTTCATTGTGCGGTGCGGTGTGACCGTCACTGGAAGATTCCCAAAGGATACTAGATTAGAGAGTTTCTCCTACTGTGTCTTATCACGCAGTTCTAAGAGGAGGTCGCCACTTGCCAACTTAGAGACTTTATAGCCTGGGCCAAAAGCTTCACTAAGTGTCTTCGCAACAAGAAAAGGTGAGATCATTCTCGCTGCCTTTTCTTTTTTCTCTGAATGTACTACATGAAATCTTGGAAAATTGTCATTATGTCGGCCAAAAAACTTGAAAACTTCTTCGGTGCGCCCTCGTTTATGAGGGCGATCAGGAAGGGTTGGAAAAGAACTTGCCATTGATATGTGTAAAATTCGGCAGCGCCGCCAGCCACCCACCATGGAGCCCAACAAGGGGACGCTGCAGGACCGTGAAAAGACGGCCTGCACGCGCCAGCTGTACGACACTACTATAACCAAATCTGTTATAACCAAGGTTGGCTATCCCACACAAGGTTAACCCTTGCCGCCGAGGAGAATGAAGTAAATGGAAGAGAGGAGAGGACAGGAAAGGTCAAAAAGTAAGAGATAAAGACGAAGATTCGAGAGGAAGAGACAGGAAAAGGCGACTGCCGATTTCCCCCGGGTGGGTCAGTCCGGGGGTGCCGTCTATGTGAAGCAGAGGCCAAAGGGGTGTGTTGCCTCAGCCGGGGGGCCTTAAAGGTCCAAACACCCAGCATCGGCTCAACCCCCAGGATCCCCTTTTCCCCAGACACGGCTAAGCCGCGCACGGCTACACGCGGGAGGGTCCAACCCTCGTGTGCTCGGGTACGTGGTGTCGCAACACACCAAACGCCTTCGTGAAAGCACAAGTGCCTATGTCAGCAACGTGGAGGACAGCAACGAATCTGCAAGTGAAATAGACTGTAGGGATGAATTCACTTCTGCCTTCTAGTTGAGCAATGATGATGATGCAGACAGTAAACCAGAGAATGCTGCTGAAGCAAGCGAGCTTGCAGCCCTTGAAGATGAGTTTGACATGTAGTTCACAAAGCTTTCAGAGAAGTACCTTCCAAACCAGACAACAACCAAAGCACAGGCACTTCTTGAGCGGGCATATGTTGTTACTTCTGGCCTTATGTGGGCACAACTACAAGGGCTTCTTACTTTAATAAATGCTCTGTTTGGGGTGCAAGTTGTGCCATGCTCGGCATATGCTGTGAGGAGGCTGTGGAAAAACAGAAAGGAAGCATTACGGATCCACCTATACTGCCAGAACTGCCATCAATATCTGGGAAGATACAATAATGCCAAAGGTGGGCCCACCATCACTCGTGCTTCTTGCATTAGTGAGAAGCTGCAACATTTAATTAATTTTGCAAGTTATTTCCTAACATTTAACATTAAGCAGCAGCTTCTGGTGCTATTGAAACAGGTTGGCAGTATCTTGCTTTGCCATTTGCTGAAGATCGCATCTGTTGCTCATGTGTCAGGTGCCTACTGTGACATCACGGATGGCATTCTTTACCGCAGTGTTAAAAAACAGAGGAACATGACATGGAGTGACATCACTTTGACCATGAACACTGTGGGGCGCCTGTGTTCGATGCAAGTAAGAACTCTAAATGGCCAATCCAAGTGGTGGTTAATGAACTTCCAGTTAGAACTCGGTGGCAAAATTGGTTAATATCTGGTGTGTCGTATTCCTATGTTCACCCACCTATGCACCTCTTCATGAAGCAGTTTATTTAGGAAATTAACAGCATCGGAAAGCTGATGTCGTCACATGCTGGAAAAACTATTCAGTCAGCAGTGCACATTAATGTGTGTTGTGTTGACTCCCCAGTAAGAGCCGCTATCCTAAACAGGAAGCAGTATAATGGGTATTTTGGGTGCAGCTGGTGCTTGGAGCAAGACATCACTATAGACGGTAAGTGAGCTCAGTTAAGCAGCAAACAGCTATTGTCAAGTCTATGAGAAAAAGTGTGCACTCTTTCCTTATGCATACCATAGTATTCTTCGAATGTAGTGTGCACACACTAAAGCAGGGTGTCAGAAATCTTGATGTGTCGCATGTTTCTCTGATCTTTGTTTTAGTGTATGCACTGCACATTTGAAGAATGCCAAAGAGCTCTTGTCAAATCTCCTTACTGTACTTTACACTGCAAGGTTTGTAGTGGTTAACAAAGCTATCCCCGTATCTTACTGCTTTTTGTTTGGTGCATTAGCAGCCTTGGCTGACTATGTCTGATATAACTTATATTGACTGCATACTTTTCCTAGTATTTTATAATGCGTTTATGCGGTCACTAACCTTCGGTCATTTTCCCACTAATTATTTTAACATTTGTCGCAAATCTGACAATTTTAATACCTTAATGATATCGTGTTTGGCATTGGCAGACAGCAGCCCGTGATTGCAGCTAAGTCGTGTGCCTGGATGTGATGACAAATTTGTGCAGAAAGTGCCCTTAGCGGTTGATACTGCAAAAGAAGTACAGAAAGCTTATCCAATTTGGCTGACTGTTGTACTTACAAATCTAGAATGTGAAAAACAGCAAAACTATTTGAAGCTTGGACTACTTAATTATAGCAGTTCAGCTCACGTGCATCACTTTTGAGTGCAATTTTTTTTTCTATCTTTGAAAAACTAGCAAAAAAGTTTCTGTGTATGGTGGAAAAAAAAAAAGTTGGGAGACAGTGATTTTAGTGTTGCCATAGGGTGAGTGTTGTTTCGTAGGATACAAATCCAGGTATTGCTTCCGTCCTATGATACTGAAAGGAGCTCCACATATTTTGTGGTGTTTAGACGGCTGCTGCGAAGAAAACCGTCCTGCACTACCTTCACAATTGATTCTTCTAATCCATTCTTTTCCGAGAGTATTGTCCTTTGGGAAACAATGAACGGAAACTTCTGGTGTCTTCCGCACATTGTTATTGTAGCCCAGAACACAGCAAGTTTGCCCGCCTCCTCGCTTCTTCTTTGGCATGTTCGGCAACAATTCCGAATTTTTGAAACAAAATACAACACTCCAATAAAAACTTTTAGCAATGTAGGACAAATGCATGAAAGTCCAGGCACTAATAAGAAGCTGTTTTCTCACAGTCGCAGCACACTGCACAACCAAAACATTTGCGTGTGCGATGAGGGCGGCTCGGCGGCACTCCGCTTTCCTATAGTGCCCTAGCGCCGATCCGCTAAGGGAAGGCACGGCACTGCGATTTCTGAAAAGGTCCATTGGCTTACATGAATATGCTATTGGAAGAATGTAACGTACATGAAAGCTGCTTAGAACCTTTTCTCAAAAAGCTAGCATGTGCATGAGTGCTTTTTTGGAGTAGTGCAACTAGTACGCAGATGTTAATAATGAAAAGAACCCACAAACAGTTGGTCTTGTTCTTGCTCTAGTATGTCTATTTACTAATTGTGCTACACCAAAAATATGCAGATCCCACGCACTGTGGGAATTAATGTAATTGAAGCTTTCCGTGCTGGACGCTTTGACTGACGATAATTAGAGGTGATGTTTACGGCTAAAGCCTAATTTCTTCAACCTACAGGCTAACTTGAGAGTGGTGAGTTGATGTTAAACATTAGCTTGTGTGCACCACTGCTGTTTCTCTGCGTAGTACACAGAACACACAGGGAGAGGTGTTTGCTTGAGGCGTTGTTGTGCGCCATATTTTATAATTTCTGAGAGAGTCTGGAGTCAGCCATAGTGACGGACTCTGGATCAACTTTGACGGTTGTCCCAAAATCTAAGTGCATGTGCGTCTTCTATTTCGCCCCCGTCAAAATGCAGCTGCCGCGATTGGGATCAAATGCACGTCTTCAAGCAATGCCATAGCTGCAAAGCTAATGCGGTGGGCACAGAAGTGTTGATTTGGTGGTCGACCACTTACGTAGTGTTTCCTGGACCCTGCTCACTTTAATTAATGTGGCTCTGCTTCTGTGGGCCCTGCATAACTTGCCCGCTTAATATAGTTTGACGTTTAATTTTCAGAAATAGTAGCAACGTACTGTACCATACCTTGAACTTAAGTTTATCGTGTGTGTCCCGGGGGCAATCGCTTTCGTATAGTAGTGGGGTTTCCTTGCCTTCTGATGTCACCTCCCCCTCTCTTGTATGGGAACTGCCTCTTCTCCTCAATACAGTTCTATCTGGGTCCCCTCTAGCATCGCACGTTAGTAAAAAGGGAAGCTCTGTGGTTTCTGCAATGCTTCTGAGGGGAATTGCAGATAATTACAGCTGTCAAGCGGCTAAAGTAGCGACAGCCAGGAAGCTCAAGAGGGTATTGTGCGCATTTGATGCAGTGGGGTGAAAATGAGTTTCTCCTGTTGCCTTTCCTCTCTTACTTGCGCCTGTCATCTATAGACATTTTCATCAGTCGAGGAGGCAAGGGCGCACAGCGAGCCTTTTCTCCTCTCTGGCGCGGTGCTGCTTGAACGTATTGCTATCGTGTGATGCAGAATGATTTCGTGACGTTTTAGATTGTACTTTGTGAAATTTATGCAATGTCAGTTCATACAAAGTCTTTAAATTATGGGGTTTTACATGCCAAAACCACTTTCTGATTATGAGACACACTGTAGTGGAGGACTCCGAAAATTTTGACCACCTGGGGTTCTTTAACGTGCACCTAAACCTAAGTACAGTACACGGGTGTTTTCGCATTTCACCCCCATCGAAATGTGGCCGCCGTGGCCGGGATTCGATCCCGCGGCCTCGTGCTCAGCAGCCCAACACCTTAGCCACTGAGCAACCATGGCAGGTTATATAAAGCCATCAGGGAAGCCTTTCGGTGCATCGGTAACTACAGTACGTGGAAATATCTCTTGGGAACGCAAATAAGGTAAATATACCTGGTAGCAAAGCTTCCATAGGGGCCCATATGTTCAAAACATGGCAGTTCATCGGTGGTTCATGGGGCTTAGAGCCATCTGTATGGGAAGGGAACACTTCCAGCGAAAGAAAAAATAATGTGACGCCATATCCGTTAAAAACAAGTGATGTCATTTTGTTCTTGAAGGCACGAAATTTGTTTTGTTGGCCTGCCTTTAGAGCTATATAATTAAATGCCCCGCCATTAGACTTAATGGGCATTTCGAGCTTTCAGCGCAGAATGCGATGCAGGAAAAGGCCAGCCGTACGTATGTTGAAATCTCACCCCTGCAGAGAACATACTCTCCTTGGAGGCCAACGAAAGCTTTAGGGGTAGAGTGCTGGTCCTATCGTCGGACGCCATGCACATGGGCCAGTGCAGTTGCACGAAAACAACTAAACAATTATCTCGCGGTCGTAGTAACTCACTACTTTTCACTGAACAGGTTAAGAAGCGATGACTCTACCCGCGTCAACAAATTTAGACAAGTGTTGACAAGCAAAAAAGCACACCGTGTGTTGAGAATTGGTAGCGACCGTCGCGCGTTTCCTGCAACCGTGGTTGGGGGCCCGGCGACGCACCAAGAGGGAGCCGGCGAACGGACGAGGGGGCGCCCTGCTGGGCTGGTGTCCCGACCGGCGCCTCGACCCGCAACCTGATCCGTGCCCCGTGTTTTCGGCGGACCGCCTGCTGGGCGCGCATGGCCGGCGCTTCTGAGAAGGACGAAGGCGTCGGTGCGGCCAACGGACAACTCGTATTTTGTATTTTCTTTTCTCTTCCTTTTCTAGTCACTGCGATGTCTTTTGTAAAATAAACGTTCAGTCTGGAAGCGAACCCCGACGAGTGAGAATCGTTCCTTCGAGGCTCCTGCGTGCGCGGCCGCTTTACGCAGCCGCCCGAAAGAGTCTCACGCAGCAGTTTTTTTGTAGTCGCACTCGCGAAGTGACCTCCACGGAGCGTTGGTCGTAGCCTTTAATTATTCTACATTTTCTGGTGCCGAAACCCGGGAGTGCTACATCTGGAATAACTTCGCCTGCATCATGGAGCGACTACAAAGGAAGCAAGCGGCCCTGCGACAAGCCATCGACACTACCATCGCAGCGGCCAGCACCTTACTTCAAGCGACAGAAGCATCAACCGGTGAGCTTGAAGAACATTTGGACATCCTTCTTGAACAAGCTGAAGAGCTTAAAGCAGTCAACGACGCCATAGAAAAGAAAGTGGACCTACAGGAGCTCGACACCGTATTAACAGAGTGCGCTGCGTACAGCTTGAGAATTTGCACCTTGAAAACAAGGATAAAAAGGGCACTGAGAGGTGGAGCCGCGAGCGAAACGAGGTCAAGTACGCCATCAGAAACAGGAAATAACTCTGACCATGTCGCGCAGTCAGGTTCCGTCCAGCATGCAGTTACGACGACTCTTCAGCTACCGTCGACAACGACAAGACTTCCGAAGCTAGAGATCGCCAAATTCGACGGAAACCTGCGCTCATGGCACAGATTCTGGAATCAGTTCGAGTCTACCATCCACAAGAATCCAGCTCTACATCCAATTGACAAGTTTCACTACTTGACGAGCTATCTCACCGGCAAAGCAGCAGCCGCTATCGACGGGCTACCACTCAGTGACCGAAATTATGAAATTGCAGTGAAGACATTGGTCGAAAGATTCGGAAAGGACGACGTTATCATTGAAGAACATATGTCGAGGTTGCTCAACATCCGACCTGTCCATGACATCCTCGACACCGAGAGGCTGCGGACCCTTTATGATGAGGTACAGACAGAGGTTCGGAGTCTCGAGGCATTGGGTGTGGCGTCGAGCACTTATGGAGTGCTTTTATTGACAGTCCTACGGAAGAACATCCCGAATGAGCTTTGCCTCGGTTACTGCAGACAAAAGACAACATCTGCAGTCGCGCCAGGAGATGATCTTCAAAATTTCCTCAGTTTCCTCAAGACCGAAGTAGTAAGTCGAGAGAGGGCCGAATGTGGAACCCGTCAACAGCTGAGCACTGACAGGCTAAGTCGCCCGATCCGCAAGGATATTCCGGAAAAGAAGGCGTCCGCGTCTGTTTTAACTGCCGTCATGAAAGCTGAAACACTGTGCAAATTTTGCGAAGCGCGCAGCCACTTAACCGCCGACTGTGATGTTGATTTGACTGCGGATTAGAAGAGGACAATTGTGCAGCGGGAAAGACTCTGCTTTAGGTGCGCCAAGGCAGGTCATCGAGCATACGAATGCCGCACCTCAAGATGGCTTAAATGTAAGAGATGTTCCAGCCGGCACGTTGCAGCCCTGTGTAACCTGAATCGACCACCAGCAACAGGAAAGTCGGAAGAGAAGACTGTACTCACTGAGACAGTCTTCGCTGCAAGTCGAAGGCACCAAGAAGAGAACCCGTGTCCTTCTGCAGACGGCTCAAGCGTGGGTTCAGGGTAGGGAGAAGCGAGCGATGGGCAGGCTGATGATTGACGGCGGAAGTCAGCGTACCTTTGTCAAGAAAGAGGTTTCACAGAAGATGGGACTGCGTGTGATGGGAGAGGAGACCCTGAAAATAATGACATTTGGAAACGACAAGCCGTCTTCAGGAATGAAGTGCCGCCGAGTGGAGTTATGGCTGTGCAGTCGACACAATGAAAGAAAGATCCGCGTTGAAGCGCTCGAGATCCCACAAATCTGCTGCGACATCATGCCAGCACCAGAAGCTCCCCCGCGTCCGAGTGAAGGAACGTGAACGGGCGGGAGTTCACAACCGCCTCGATCTGAGTGAGGACGGTGGTCAAGCTGTCATAATGTAAGGCACTTCTTCCGAGGACCTTTCGCAGCGCTGTCTTAACAGTTCGCACCATGCGTTCCCAAAAACCGCCCCACCACGGTGCTCTTTCTACGATGAAGTTCCAGGTGATGCGGTTGTCGCCCAAGTAAGCCTGCATCTCGCCTCCCTTTACAGCGTAGAATAGCTTTTCCAAGTCTCTCGACGCTCGCTTGAACGTTAGAGCGTTGTCTGAATAAATTTTCCTGGGCGTTCCCCGCCGGGCCACGAACCTCTTGAAAGGCATAAGGAAAGATTGTGTTGTCAAGTCCCTGACGAGTTCCAAATGCACAGCTCGCGTGGTGGCACATGTGAACAGGGCTATATAGGCCTTGTAAGAATTTCCAAGCTCGGTATAAAATATCGGCCCTGCGAAGTCCACTCCAGTAATTTCAAATGGCTCTGATTCGCGGATACGGTCGTATGGCAGCGGTGCAAACGGCTCATCCGCGTGCGCGGCCGCTTTACGCAGCCGCCCGAAAGAGTCTCACGCAGCAGTTTTTTGTAGTCGCACTCGCGAAGTGACCTCCACAGAGCGTTGGTCGTAGCCTATAATTATTCTACACCGTGTGAATGGGGTGTCTTTCAACAGGTGAACTTTACGAGCACGCATTTTTTGCACATTTCAAGAGCTGCATTGCATTGTAAGTGATAGCAGCGTCAACACCCCCTGTAACAATGGGCGCTGAAAAGAAATGTATTTATTACAACAATAAAATTAAATAAACTTGTATTTTCTTAACTCATCACGTATATATATAATTGACCCAAAATTTTATTTTCGTTGAATGAATCTGTGTCTCGCTTGAATTTTAAAAAATGCTTTTTTTCTTTCCAAATGTTTGTTCCCTCCAAACATAGTCGTGCTTCAATCGCTGTTCCAATAACCACCCTTGCTGATGTCGGTGACAATTTGTACTGAACTGCTTTTCGCCCGAAGCTTCGTGACCTATTTGGATCGACCTTGGCGCAAACATGTGACGCGTATTATCAGCCGCGGTGTGTGTACGTGTTGTGGATAATCTTACATATATTGGTTTTAATTTAACGAAGAGAACCGGTGTCTCTTCATTACCAGCATGAAATGGTAAATCTGCTCACTATCTGATCGCTTGGCATATGGACTAAAACGAGCGCATACTTGTGTATGGTCAACCTAAGGTAACCACAAAACATCTAAGCGGCACGCGCTATCAAATATTTGTAATACACCGGCATCGTTCTCGAGCATTTCAAGTCTAGTAGCCTTGAAATCACGTATATGTCTACGCTAGCCTTCCTGCATGAGGCCCATGGCGCTGCTCAACACAGTGATCACTGTGATTGGTGAACCAGCATGATACATATATAAGCTATCTGTTTCGGCATTGCCTTTTTCTCCTGCAAAGCCATAATATCCGAGATAGATTGTATAAAAAAAGTGTGGTGGCAATTTTTCAGGACAAAATTTTCGTAATACATGTGAGTGCATCGTAGACAACAGAACGAACGCAACCAAAAAAAATTTTGTTATCATCCTTTCTCGAAAAAGAAAATGGGCTAATGCCGCAATATGACCTCGCATAGTCACGCCGCATAACGTTTATAGATCTATAAACGTTGATGCCGTATGCTTTGACCTTGCACTACCGTATTTACTCGCATATAACCCGCACCAAAAATTGAAAAAATGTGTTTAAAAAGTGGGGGTGCGGGTAATACGCGAATATTCCGGAGAAGGGGGGCTCGGCGGGTCGGCTTCACGGCAACGCGCGGCCTGCCGTGCAGAGTCCGCATCCCCATCGACATCAACGTGTGTTGCAGTGCATATTAATATTGCACCAACCTTTTGACCACCGAAGGCCAGTATGGACTGAAAGAAGACCACGTGGAAGCGGAGACCATGGAGCATATCGTTTTGCGGTGCAGAACACTTCGTCCGGACATTGCCGAAGACGCGGCGATAGATATAGAGGGTGCCCTGGGATTTGCAGGGGAGGACGGACGTGTGGATGAGAGAAGGGTAGTGGTGACAAAGAGTAGGTTGGAAGATTGGTGCAAAAGGGGCTAGGGACGAGTGAGTCTATAAAAGAGGGACAAATTACAGTTCACAATACGAACAAAATTACGGGGGAAAAAAAAGGGGGGAATCCTAGGCTAGGGGGCGCAAGCCACCACCGTTACAAAGGGCCACGCATTTCGCATGCTTTGCATACGCTTTGTTCAGACGTTGATGGGCCTTGAGTAAGGTGCCGTTTCTTGTACGCCCAGTTTGCACAGTTCGCCAGCCTTGTCTAGGCATCATGAGTGTGTCTCGGCGGCAATCATTCACGGCGAAGGAGAAACTCAGGATCGTCGCCGCTGCTGAACAAATCGGCAACAGAGCTGCTGCGAGAAAGAACGATGTCGACGAATCTTGCATTCGCGACTGGCGGAAGAAAAAAGACTCTCTCGAAGCTGCGAACAAGGACAGGCGAGCGTTTCGCGGCCCGAAGACTGGCGCGTACCCTCACCTCGAGACGCAGCTTGCAAAATTCATCGAGGAGCAGAGGAGTCGTGGCCACGCTGTGTCTACAGAGATGGCGCAGATGCAAGCCCTGAAGCTGGCCCGGGAAATGCACATTCCACGCGAGTTTCATGCGAGCCGCGGATGGCTGCAGCGCTTTATGGCCAGGCATGGATTTTCGATGCGGCGGCGAACTACCATGTGCCAGCGGCTTCCCGACGCTTACGAGGAGAAGCTGCTCAACTTTCAACGTTACGTCATCGGACTGAGGAAAGAGCGCAACTACTTGCTATCTCAGCTGGGAAATGCTGACCAAACGCCAGTATATTTCGAGATGCCTATGGACACGACCCTGGAAAAAAAGGGCGCAAAATCTGTTAGTGTGCTGACTGGCGGCAACACCAAGCTGCGCTGCACAGTGATGTTGTGTGCTTTGGCCGACGGCACCAAACTGCGCCCGTATGTAATATTCAAGCGCAAGACTCTACCGAGTACACCACTTCCCCAGGAATTGTTGTGCGAGTGGAAGATAACTCGTGGATGAACAGTGACCTCGTCATTGACTGGATTCAAGCAATCTGGGAAAAAAGACCAGGTGCCTTGTTGGCACGCCGTTCGATGCTGGTGCTGGATTCGTTCCGAGGCCACTGCACTGACGCGGTGAAAGCTCGCCTCGCTGACAACGGCACAGACCTTGTCGTAATACCTGGCGGCATGACTTCCATGCTCCAACCACTCGACGTGTGCATCAATAAGCCTTTCAAGGCTCACGTGAAGCGGCTATATGCCCAGTGGATGGCCGATGGCCTTTACGCCCTTACGCCGACGGGACGCGTGCGAAGGCCAGATATTGCACTGCTGTGCCAGTGGATCGTAGATGCATGGGGGATGATCCCGGCCGACATGGTACGCAAGAGTTTCAAGAAGTGTGCCATAAGCAACAGCCTAGATGGTACCGAAGATGATTACGTCTTTGAGAGCGGCGATGAAGCCTCAGACGGCAGCAGTGAGAGTGGCGACGATTGACAATTGAACGACAGCACTGACAACGTTGCGGCAGTCGTTTTCAAATATATTTGTTTTGAAAACTAAAATGGTGACTGTTTGCTCAGTTGTAACTTCCTAGTCCTCATTTTTTCAGGTAAGTGTGCGGGTTATACGCGAGGATATTTTTTTTTTATTTCATGGGGTTCAAAGTTAGGGGTGCGGGTTATATGCAAGGGCGGGTTATACGCGAGTAAATACGGTATATAGAACAAATATATCAGTAATCCAGCACCCACCACTGCCGCACTCACGCACTTCGTAGAGGGTCGCTTTGCTGGACAAGCTTAATTCACACTGTAAAGTATGCTGTCATTAGTAAGCAAAACAATTTTATTCATGGGTGAAAACCTCATCTACTGAACCAAGTAGCCATGCAATGCAATCTGCAACAGTTTGAACGCTCAATCTATAACAGCACAGCTCCTATCGTTGCAGAATGGTACCCATGCTGTTATGATCGTCGCATATGTTTCATTGCTCCTAAGCTCAGCTTAGAACTAGAGGATAATACTGCAATAAGGTCACATTAGTGAGTGGAACATTCAGAAATACACAATTGATCTCCGAGGCTGACTGTACGCTCAAATACGCGCGTATGCATCGTGCTGTGTGCTCCGTCCGCCTCAACGCCAGCAGAAAGTCCGGCCAACCTGACTTAAACCACTTAAGAGGTATGAGGCCACTTTGAAAACTATTTTTTTGAAAAGATCAATTTTTTCAATTTTATTTTATCACATTACACATTCATTTCTGTATGATATGCGAAAAAAATTATGCTCCTAACTAAAACTGTTCCAAAAATATAGCCAAATATGTAACCACCTGTGCATTTTGCAAAACCGAAACTAACACAGTTTCGGTTTCCACATATAGAAAAATATTTGGCTCCTTTGGCGGTCTTACCTTTTTTTGCACCACAATTTTTCAGTTTACAATTATAATAACTTCTTTAAGCGTTTGTGTCTATTTTTGCTTTCATTTAATAACAAAAGTGCTGGCAAGAGGGATGCATGATGTTTCGATCACGTGAGTTGTGTACCCTGGAGCGTTCCCGCGCAAATTGAAGAACCCGCAGACTGCTTGCTCGGTGACTCGTATGGTTCAACGACATCACTTAGTTGTTACGCGCTTTACGCACACGGGCAAGTTTAGAGCGCAGAGGAGACGAAAGCGAAAGTTTGCCGGAAATAGACACAGGACAGGTAAGTGGGCGACGAACTCAATCCCGCCAAGGTGAGTGCTTAAGCAAGTGCCTTGAAACTCGGTGATGTGGAGGACTACGATGACTGCAAATTGGATTCTATGCCAGAAGGAAACAAGATAACTGACCTTGACATTCTGATGATGTGTGGTGTTTTATGGCGCAAGGGCCAGGTTTGACCAAAGAGCGCCATGACATGTGGTAATGTTGACGATGTATTGTGGATGACATGCACAATGAACTCATCATGGTAGATGTGATATGGCTGTAAAAGGGCCTAAAAAACTTACGCTGTAAGTGGAGTGGAATATATAGATGGTAAAATAATGACGGTGACTAGGATGTGATGTGGGCTATTGCAATGGGCTTTCGTTAAAAGATGATGTAATAAAACCATAACACTGACTCCAGAGCTTAAAGAGAGCCCTTGAATGCAGGGCTGTTAGTCGCGTGCTTAAAAGTTGCCTGGCCAAATGATTTTCAGGGTGTCCGTTGTGGCTAAAAACTCTAAGACTGTTTGCAGATTAAAAAGAGGTTCATCGCTAAGAAAAAATGCAGGGTGAAGGGGTAAATTCTCGCGATATGCAGCAGGGAAATACTTTTTCCTCTCTGTTTCTATTTCAGGGCACTGAATAAGAGCATGGAGGACAGTGAGATTATTGCCGCACTTAACACAGGTTGGAGGATCGCCCCCAGTCAAGAGATGAGAGTGGGTGCCGTATGTGTGGCCTATCCTTAATCGGCAAAGAAGTACCTCCTTGTATCTTGCTATTTTCCCATTTATCCAGTTCCCCAGTTTTGGTTTTATTATGTGAAGCTTATTCATTGCTTGTTTATCCCATTCGCCTTGCCAATGATCCCGCAATTTACTGCGTAGAAAAGGCTTTAGGTCTGTGGCAGGGATGGGGATATTTGAATCTGCATCGCTAAAAGTTACTGACCCAGCGCTTTCGTCAGCAGCTTCGTTGCCTTTTATACCTTTGTGACCAGGTACCCAGCATATCACTGTCACTTGATTGCACATATATAGGGAGCACAACAGACTGTACAGCTCACTAAAGACTGAGTTTTTATATTTTCTTGGTCTAAGTAGGGCTCTGACTACACTTAATGAGTCTGTAAATACAATAGCCCTAGCAAGTTTTGTGAGCTTTATGTTTTGAACAGCCGAGAGTATAGCGTAGGCTTCAGCTGTAAATATACTTGTGTGTGGATTTAGTGCTCCAGATACTGAAAATGAAGGTCCCAGAGCTGCATAGGAAACTCCTTTAGAGGACTTGGAAGCGTCTGTATAATATTCTGTACAGGAGTACTTCTCCTGAAGTTCACGAAAATGGAATTGTATATGTGCTTCTGGTGCCCTCTTAGATATTTCTACAAAAGAGACGTCGCATTCAATGGTCTGCCATTCCCATGGTGGGAGCAGGCGAGTGGGTGCCATTAGGACATTCTCTAGGACTAAGACGCCTGTTTCTTCTGCCAGTGTTGTCAAAAGAAGGCTCAACGGAGGTGTAATAGCTGGGCGGTTACGAAATAATCTGGCTGTAGAAACTTCATGAATAGATGAGTGAGATGGATGCTGAACATCTGATTTGACCTTGAGAGCATAGGAAAAAGTTAAATATGTCCTTTGGAGATGTAATGACCATTCATTACACTCCACATACAGGCTTTCTACGGTACTTGTCCTAAAAACGCCTGTAGCCAGGCGTATACCCATGTGGTGAATGGGATCTAGCATCTTTAAAGCACTAGGCGCAGCAGAGTTATATACTATTGCTCCATAGTCGAGGCGGGACCGTATAAGGCTTTTGTAGAGGCTCAAAAGGCACCTCCGGTCACTTCCCCAAGATGTGCGGGATAAGAGCTTTAGTAAATTCATTGTCTTCAGACATCTCGCTCTCAGATACCTAAGGTGAGGGACAAATGTTAGTTTCGTGTCTAAGATGATTCCTAAAAATTTATGTTCGTGGCTGACAGGTAGCCGTTGTCCATTAAGATAGATAGCAGGATCAGGTAATATACCTCTCTTTTTAGAAAATAGAAGGCATGTGCTTTTTTGGGGGTTTAACTTGAAACCATTCTCGTCAGCCCACTTAGATATCTTGTTTATACCAAGCTGTATATGTCGCTCACAGATAGAAATATTGCATGATTTAAATCCTATCTGTACGTCATCCACATACACTGAATAAAACATTGTTCGTGGTATGACGCTGTAGAGGGAATTCATTTTTACGATGAAGAGCGTGCAGCTCAGTACACCTCCTTGTGGCACACCTGTTTCCTGCTTAAATTGACGAGATAGCACTTTACCAACCCTCACACGGAACGTACGATTAGAGAGGTAGCTTTGGATCAGATTCAAGAGATTGCCTCTGACACCCATACAAGCCAGATCACGAAGAATTCCATAACGCCAGGTTGTGTCGTATGCCTTTTCCATATCTAAAAATACGGCTAATAGAAACTGCTTGTGCACGAAGGCATCTCGGATATTCGCCTCCATACGGACAAGGTGATCTGTTGTACATCTACCCTCCCTAAAACCACACTGCAAGGGGTCTAGTATTTTGTTGCTCTCAAGATAATGAATTAGGCGTCTGTTTACCATTTTCTCAAAGAGTTTGCATAGGCAGCTTGTCAGGGCTATAGGCCTGTAGCTGCAGACCAAAGTTGGATCCTTGCCCTCTTTGAGAACAGGAATGACGACTGCTTGCTTCCAGGCAGATGGAATGTAACTGGCAGAGAATATGGAATTAAAGAGTGCTAGTAGTGTTTTGTGTGTTTCGGCGTTTAGGTGTTCTATCATCTCATAAACTATTCGATCGCCTCCAGGAGCTGATTTATTGCAACAGTCCAATGCTGCCTGCAATTCGACCATGTTAAATGGCCGGTTGTAAGGTTCATTTTTATTTCCTTTCCGGTTCAAAGGCTGGCGTTCCGCTTGTCGCTGATATCTTAGAAATGTATCTGAGTAATGGGATGAGCTCGAGATGTACTGGAAATGTGCCCCTAGCGAATCAGCTTGGTCCTCAATAGTGTCTCCTTGTGTGTTTACTAAAGGTAGAGGGTGAGTTTCACGGCCTTTTATTTTGTTGACCCTGTTCCAGGCTTTCCGTTCGTCTGTATATGAACTGATGCTACTGATGTATTTTTGCCAACTTTCCCGTTTGGCCCGGCGGCGCGTTCTTCTACCTAGTGACTTTATTTTCTTGAAATTGATAAGATTCTCGGCAGTTGGAGATTCGCGAAGGTGACTCCAAGCCTTATTTTGATTTTTACGAGCTTCTTTGCACTCCGCATTCCACCAGGGAACACGTCGCCTAGTGGATGATCCATTTGATTCGGGGATACACAGTGACGCCGCATCAACTATAAATGCTGTCAGATATGCCACGGCGTCATCAATAGAAAGTGCAGAGATGTCTTCCCAGGTCATGCGGGTAAGTTCTTTATAATGTTTCCAGTCGGCTGACTCGACTATCCAGTGGGGGATGCATGGGGAGCATTGATCATGTTTTGTTGAATTTATGATAATTGGAAAATGGTCGCTCCCATATGGGTTTTTAAGCACGTTCCACTCTAGATACGGAACCAGTGTACCAGATGCAAGGCTCAAATCGAGCGATGAAAATGTTTTGTTTGCCACGCTATAGAATGTAGGCTCTTTATTATTTAGCAAACATGCACCTGTAGTGAAGAGGAGGCTTTCTACTAGGCGTCCCCTGGCATCACAACGACAACCTCCCCAAAGGGTGTGGTGTGCATTGAAATCTCCGACGACAATATAAGGTTCGACCAGTTCATTAATAAAGCTTTGGAATTCTGTTTTTGAAAGATGGCGATTCGGAGGGATGTATACTGAGGAAATCGTTACTAATTTATTAAACAGTATCGCACGAACTGCAACTGCCTCTAGGGGTGTTTTAAGTTGTAATTGTCGGCAAGCAACACCCTTATCTACAATTATTGCCACACCGCCAGACGAGACAAAAGCGTCGTTGCGGTCTTTTCGGTATATGGCATACTGCCGGAGAAAGTTCGTGTGTGAAGGATTAAGATGTGTTTCTTGGACACACAGCATCTTTGGATTATACTTATTTAAGAGTTCCTTAATGTCGTCCAGGTTGTGGAGTAAACCCCTGATGTTCCATTGTATTATCTGCGTATCCATAATGTATGTGTTTTGTGCTGTGTGTCTAAGAAATGTAGATTATATAAGCTCACGAGACCTTTTCAGGCCCCTTGATACGAGCTCGCTCTTTCTTCCCAGCGCGCTCGAGGGAGCTGCGCCGTTCCTTGGGCGTCTGAGACGCCGGATTTGTGCTTGTATCCATCACCTCGTCTGAGGTGGTGGATACTGCCCGCGGAGCAGGCACTTTCGCGAGAGTGGTGGGCCGATCTGTACGAGCAGTGGCCCTGGGTACAACAGGCCCGGAGGTCTGCTGGCCCTCATTTGCGGGCGACGGAACAGCGTTGGCTGTTCCAGTCAGGGGGGCGGATGGCGTGACCGCCGTCACTCTCCGAGTGACTTGGGCGGCCGCCGAACGATGTGGCGTTGCCCCCCGGCGTGCCACATCGGTGTAAGAAGGACTGGTCTGATTGTTGGAATGGAAACGCTTGCGTGCCTCTGGGAAAGTCAGATTTAGTTTTACCTTGAGTTCTATTATTTGTTTTTCTTTTTTCCACGAAGGGCAGGATCGCGAGTAAGCTGGGTGGTCTCCTTCACAGTTGGCACAGTGGGTTGCTGAACTGCAAACGTCAGAAGAGTGTTCGATGGAGCTACACTTGGCACAAGTAGCACGCCCTCTGCAGGTTTGGGACCCGTGGCCAAAACGTTGACACTTAAAACATCGACGTGGGTTTGGAATGTATGGCCTGACACGTAGCTTGCAGTAACCGGTCTCGATTGATTCAGGAAGAATGCTGGTTCCAAAAGTTATGATAATATGCCTAGTTGGTATTTCTTTGTCATCTCGTCTTATTTTAATCCTTTGCACCTTGACAACGTTCTGTTCTTGCCATCCTTCTAGTAATTCACTTTCACTAAGTTCCAGAAGGTCATCTTCCGAGATGACCCCGCGCACTGTATTCATTGTCCTGTGTGGGCCTACTGAGACGGGAATGTCCCCAAACGCTACAAGTTTTGAGAGTCTGTCGTACTGTGGCTTGTCGCAAACTTCGAGAAGAAGGTCACCGCTTCCCATCTTTGTTACTTTGTATCCTGGGCCTATTGCTTCAGTGAGGGATTTCGCTACCAGAAAAGGTGATATCATTCGGACTGTCTTAGTTTCGTGTTGGCTGTGAACGACGTGGTATTTCGGGAAGGACTCTTTTGGTTGCATAAAAAAGCTGAAAGGTTCATCGGTGCGCCCCCTCTTCAGGGAGCGATCAGGTAATAGGGGAAAAGCTTCAGCCATAAAAATTGGAAAATTCGGCGGCGATGGTGGCCACCCACCACCGAGCCCAACAAGGGGACGCTACAAGGTCGGGAAAATACCTGCAGACGCCAGCCATGCATCGCCGCTATAACCTAATATACGATACCCAAGGTTGGATAACTACACCAGGTTAACCCTCGCCACCTGGAAGTCTGGAAGTAATAAGAAGCGAAGAGAAGACAGGAAAGATTTAAAGTAAGAGAGAAAGACGAAGATTGAAGAGAAGGACAGGAAAAGGTGACTGCCGATTTCCTCCAGGTGGGTCAGCCTGGAGGTGCCGTCTATGTGAAGCCGAGGCCGAAGAGGTGTGTTGCCTCCACCGGGGGGCCTTAAAGGTCCAAACACCCAGCATCGGCTCAACCTCCAGGATCCCCTTTTCCGCAGACACGGCTAAGCCGCGCACGGCTACGCGCGGGAGGGTCCAACCCTCGTGTGCTCGGGTACGTGGTGTCGCAACACACCAAACGCCTGCTCACGCAGACGCCCCTGCGGGGACCTTGACATTCTGTCAAACGTGTTTTCATCACTGGCGTGTCCGGAGTGCTTGGCAAAATCCCTGAAACTTGAGGAGCGCTCCTGTGCAGGTGTGTCTTGCGTGTTGGCTACTCTGTGCGTTGAATGTGGCTATGAGAACCATTTCTCGTCATCAAGAAAGTCGGGGCATTCAACGGAGAACAATGTTCGACTTGTATATGCAATGAGACAGCTAGGAAGTGGGCATGCGGGTGCGAAAACATTTTGTAAAGTTATGAATATGCCTCCACCCCCATGGCATTCCACTTACGATAAAATATCTTTGAAGGTGTCTGACGCTGCAAAGGAGGTTGCATCGAAGTCAATGATTGATGCAGCAGCTGAAGTGCAGAAGGCTGTCAACAGTAATCAGTGCGGAGTGTCAGGGGATGGCACATGGCAAAAACGTGACCACTCTTCATTGAACGGCTGTGTTTCTTTGATATCTGTGGATACAGGAAAAATAATTGATGTGGAAGCTTTGTCCAGCACAGATCAAGAGCAAATTGAATCCCACAAGCAGCGAATTCCTGGAATGGAAGGCGAACCACACAACATGTCATGCCAACCACACAGGCACTACCGGTGGTATGGAGCCAGTTGGACTTTACCGCATGCTTGAGAGGTCAGAAACGATGCGCGGTTTGAAATATGTACACTACTACGGAGATGGAGACTCGAAGAGCTACTCGACAGTGAAAGATACTTATGGACCAAATAGCATGAAAAAAATTTAAATGCATTGGCCATGTCCAAAAACGGGTTGGCTGCCGGCTAAGAAAGCTGAAGAAGGCAGTACTTGGTTTAGGTGGCTAAGGAAAATTGACTGATGGGCTCATTGACCGCCTTCAAAATTACTATGGCATTGCCATCAGAGCCAACGTCGGAAATCTTGCAGGAATGAAACAAGCAACGCTAGCTAGTTTGTTCCAGTGCAGTTCCACGGACGACAATCCAAGGCATGGGCTGTGCCCTATAGGAGCAAGCAACCGAGCTAAAGCAGCTGGCCAATGTAACTACAAGCACAAGGGAGGACTTTCAAATGACGTTCTGAACAGAGTAAAGGTTGCGTACAAAGACCTTTGTTCAGACGAGCTCCTCAAGAAATGTTTGCATGGCAAGACAGAATGCCAATGAATGTTTCAACGGCATGCTCTGTCAAAGGGTACCTAAAAATGTCTATGTCAGCCTGCCAACACTGAAGTTTGGCTTGTATGATGTCGTGTGCCATTTTAACAATGGAAACAGAGGAACGCTGGATGTCTTGAAACACATTGGGATCGAGTCTGGACGCCACACAACGAAAGCTTGCTTGACAGGTAACCAACAGCGCATGAAGAGATCCTCCCGTCAGTCTACCGATGCCGCAAGAAACGCAAGGAAAAAAAGTGAGCAGACGAACGAGCGAAAAAAAGTAAAAACAAACCTAAGGAGGACCTGAGCTACAAATGTGGTGGATTTTAACCCTCCTGGATATTGCTGTATGACATATGTAGCTATATCAAATCTTTTTTGTTGTTTTTCTCGAAACTTACTTTTCTGCCGTTTCAGCTTGCGCAAACATTCCTAACTTTTTTCCGCTAGTAAATTTTTAACGATATTTTCAACACTTATTCTTGGTATATCAGGCTGTGCAACCAACTAGAGACAATAAAATTGAGCAACAAGATTTGTTATTGTTGCATTTCTTTTAAAAACCTTCCTTGCTGAAAACCATCATTTTTGGTAATATTGTAAATAAAAAGCTCGATGATATCGTAATTATTTTAGTTCACTGCATGGATTATGGCTTTATGTACACAACTGCAAGAGGAATTTTTCTTGTGGTGAGCTATATATGAGTTATGACTGCTGGCGTGGGATGCATTATTAGTAAATTTTTTGACAATAAATATACATAAAAATTTTTGTATGTATTTCAACACTGATTAGAATACAAAAAGACAATCTTTAATATAGATCACTAATTTCCACTTTGTATTCGATACCAAAACATTTTTCTGAAAAGTGGCTTCATACCTTAAGTATGTCTTACAGAACCGTTTAACACACAGAAGACACATCATACTAAATAGACCACACGAGTGTGAAAACAAACGCCAGAAACTACTGCCGAGCGTATATCTTCCATGCAAGACGGAGCGCTCGCCCAAGCCAGCAAGCAAGTGGTCCTGATCTCTTTTGACTCAGGGCAAGCGTTTGTCAATGCCACAGGAGATGTTGAAGGCACGAAAAGGAAAGAAAGTAAGGTGTGGAAAGTAAGGAGAGAAAGACCATAAAACAGAGTTTTGTCACAGTCCCAGTCTGCGAGTCTGGTTGGTCCAGTTTGTTGTTCTCTAAGCTCCAGTCGCCTCAGATTTCACCAAAGCCATGACAATCCAATCCGCCAGCCATGCCAGTTCAAGTCAGCGCATCCCAGCCACATTGCTGCCTGGTCGGCCATGATCTGTTGTAGTAGCTCGTGCAGCTGAGGTGGTTGGCGTCTGCGGCTGCTCGCTGTGACTGGGCGGTTCTAGCTGGATGATGTTCGTCTGGGTTTTTCCTCCAGATTTTCGGCTTGCCTGCCCAGTCATTCCCACTTTCTAGCCGAGTCTTCGTAGTTAGTCTTGGCGCGTGCAGTTCGTTCCTCTTCGGTGAGACCAGTCAGCACCAGGCTCTTGGCCAGGGGGCACGATCGGGGATCTGCGGGAAGTCTTGGACATTGTTATAGCACGTGGAGAAGAGTTTCTTCTGGTGCACTGCACAAGCAACACGTCGGATCTACGCCAAATAGTTCGTAGCAGCCTTAGTTTGTGAGAAGAGCATCAGTGCGGGCTTCAAACAACAGGGCGCTGCCTCTCTTCTCGGTAGTGTGGTGGTGGGCACGGTTCCGGCTTGTAGTGGTAATATAGTGCCAGGATTTGCTTTTTTGCCACTTTCATGCGCCAAATCATTTTTTAAGCATCGAGTTCCTTGATGACTGCCTTGCACCACCTGCCTCTGTCTTAGTGTCGTGGTGTTTTGAATTTTGGCTGTATTTCATGTCCAGGGACGTGTATTTCTGAATCCAAGCAGTCTTGATGCTTTTGTATCTTAGGTGTAGGTAATTTGTGTTTAGCATGAATTTGAGTCTGCCGGCATATTGTAATTTGCACACCGCCTCCTTCGCCTCGTATGAGGACCAGCTCATTTCCCCGCTTACTGCTGCATTTGCAGTAGCTATGCTGTCCCCTAGCAGCCAGCGGCCTAGTTCTGTTTGGCGACGCTCCAGGCATTTTATGGTTTCACTGGAGTAGGCCAGCACATCCTCCGCAGGGGCATCTGCGTCAGCAGGCGTTTTGTGTTGCGACACCACGTACCCGAGCACACGAGGGTTGGACTCTCCCGTGTGTAACTGTGCGCGGCTTAGCTGTGTCCGAGGAAAAGGAGATCCTGGGGGTTGAGCAAATGCTGAGTGTTCGGACCTTTAGGGCCCTCGGCGGTGGCAACATAACCCTTTGGCCTCGGCTTCACGTAGGCAGCACCCCCGGACTGACCCACACAGGGAAAATCGGTAGTTGCCTTTTCCTGTCTCTTTCTCCCTCCAACCTTCGTCTTTCTCTCACTTTCCATCTTTCATGTCTCCTCCTCATTTCTTTATTACTTCAGAGCTTCCTGGCAGCAAGAGTTAACCTTGTGTAAGTAGCCAACCGAGGTTTCTCCTATTTGGTTATAGTGGCAACATACAGCTGGCATTTGCAGGCCCCGTTTTTGCAGGCCCTGCAGCGTCCCCTTGTTGGGCTCCCAGTGGGTGGCTGGCATTACTACTGAAAAATGCATGTCTATACATGGCTACTTCCTTCCCTCCACTACCCGATCGCCCTCAGAAAAGAGAGTGCACCGAAGATGTTTTTAAAGTTTTCGGATGCCAAGTCCACACTTCCCTCGTTTTCATGTAGTACACTTAAAAAAAAAAAAGGCAAACCAGTGCAAACAGTCTCACCGTTCCTTGTTTCAGAGTCGTTAACTGAAATTTTTGGTCCAGGATATAAGGCGTCAAGGATGGCAAGCGGTGATCTCTTGGAGCTCCATGATCAAAAGCAGTATGAGAAACTGCCGAAACGCTGTTGCCAAATGCTGTTGAAACGAATCGCTACACTGCAGAGATCAAAAGAGCTTGTGCCCCGCTGAGCACTCCCGCATCAAAAAATGGGTGCCTGTCACAAAGGAGGAGATGCGGTTGTTTCCTGCTCCGATACTCTTGCAAGAAATTGTTCATAAGCCACAACAAGCTATGTACTGGTCGAAAAACAAGCTCCTGTTCACGCCTATCTTCGGAGAAGTGATGAGCGGTATTCGGTTCCAACTGCTAATGCAGATGCTTCACTTCGTTGATAATGCCTCTGTCACCGACCTCAGTGGACATCCACAGCCGAAGCTGCACAAGATATGGCCATTTTTTGTTCAGATGTTGAACAACTACCGCTCAGCGTACTACCTGAGAGGGACATATCCATTGACGAAAGCCTCACGCTCTACAAAGGCAGGCTGGGATGGTTGCAGTATATTCCATTGAAAAGAGCAAGATTTGGCTTGAAATTTTTCATGCTTTGTGAGGCATCGTCAGGATACGTGTGGGATGTCGTCATCTACACTGGAAAAAGCACCAATTTCGGTACGCCAGCAAACATTGAACCCAGCTCACCAATGGGAACCAAAGTTGTAATGAAGCTCCTGGAGCCCTTGCTTGGCAAAGGGTTTTGTGTGACCCTAGACTGCTTTTACACTTCTCCAGAGCTCGTGGATCTCCTCCTTCAGGACCACACAGACGTATATGGCACCGTCAGAGGAAACAGAAAGGACATGCCTCCCAAATTTCGAACCATGAAGCTGAAGAAAGGAGAGGTCTAGGCTTACCTGCGGGGTAAATGTGTCGCCCTCCAATGGCGCAACAAGAAGGTCGTGGCAGTCTTGAGCACAGTGCATAGTGCAAGCATGGAAACGTTCACCGACTCACAAAGACTGGTCACACAAGTATTGTTGGAAACTACCACCACAATGCGAGGTGTGGATAAGTCTGATCAGATGCTGGCCACCTACGCTGTCCCGCGGAAATGGCAGAAAATGTATTATAAGAAGATTTTTCGCCACATGGTGGATGAGGCTACATTCAACTCTTTTGCACTATACAATAAAGATGGAGGGAAAATGACTCACCTTGACTACTGTCTCGCCGTTATAGACGCAATACTGAGCAAGTACCTGGACCCTTGCAAGAAAGCAAAGCGTGGACGGCCATCTGATGTGCTTGATGCCGTACGCCTTAAGGAGCGGCACTTTCCAGATTACATTCCGCCAAGCGAAAACAAACCAATGCCAACAAGAAAGTGTTTCATTCGTAGCAAAAAGCGAGACAAGGGCAAGAAGACAAGGAAGGAAACAAGACTTTGGTGTGGCAAGTGTAACAAGCCCCTGTGTGTAATTCTATGTTTTGAGATCTATCACACCGTTCCAAACCTTCCTGTGCGAAACTTGGACAGCAGACGTCCGATTTGTGATGTGGTAACCAGCAGGCAGCTGATTTTCTGTTAGGGGCAAGCAATGAACTTCATTCTGGTATTTTACCTTTGTAACTGGCTCGAATATTTTTTTAAACATTTAATACATGCATTTTATTACAAGACATTTTCAATTCAACAACAAAAAAATAAGCAGTTGTGGTGAGAAATTTGTTACTATAAATAAACGGTTAAGGGGTTAAATTGCATGCATGATTGACCATTTCTGAACACAATCAAGCTGTTTCAGATTTCCTTGTTTCGGCGGTGTCATTGTGCATGATCTGATGGATACATGCACAAGCTTGGATTATCATATATGTAGCGTCATTGGGATCAGCATTCCCTTAATGGTTTGCGGTATAAATTGCTACATATTGTCTGGAATACAGCCTTTCTGTAGACGCACATGCATGCTTACATATGTGATTGATCAGCTCCCGTGTTAGCGATACCTGTGCTGCATTATTGCAACATTAAAAGCAAATGTTCTTTCTTTTCTTTTTGAAATCAGCATTGACCATGCGCTGTTGACCCTATATATGTCTTATTTTTCGGATACGACTGTGTTGCTTTGTGTTCATCGAGATCAAGCAAATTCTATATAGCCTCCTTTGTCGAGATGCTCGTATTAGTGGAGTACGAAGTAGACATGACCACTGCGGTTCTCAAGCCCCACAACAGTGCAAAACTTTCCTCCCAAAAATATTGTGGATTTCGATCCCATCGTCCGCTACGACGTGTGGTGGAATGGGGAGGACACCATGTCGGGAGGCTACTATAAAACCAGTGCTGCACATGGCTCGTAAGTACCAGTCATTCTTAATTAAGCATACCTTAACCTTATATGACGCACCTTTCGAACGATTTAATCTTCACCAGCGTGTGCTTTGTCTCACTCATTGTGCAGTAGTTTAGCAAATGGCCAACCGAATCTCGTAGCGTGGCTTAGGGGTTTAGGCGTGGCTGCACACAGGTCCGCCCGAGACGCATCTCTCGGGTATGGCTTCGATTAGTCTCAACATTCTTATTTTGGTTCTGCTATGGTCCTGTCAAAGTCGCATGCGAATCCATATCCATAGAGTACATAGCTGTCATCATGACGGATACGACTGTGTTGCTTTGTGTTCATCGAGATCAAGCAAATTCTATATAGCCTCCTTTGTCGAGATGCTCGTATTAGTGGAGTAAGAAGTAGACATGACCACTGCGGTTCTCAAGCCCCACAACAGTGCAAAACTTTCCTCCCAAAAATATTGCGGATTTCGATCCCATCGTCCGCTACGACGTGTGGTGGAATGGGGAGGACACCATGTCGGGAGGCTACTATAAAACCAGTGCTGCACATGGCTCGTAAGTACCAGTAATTCTTAATTAAGCATACCTTAACCTTATATGACGCACCATTCGAACGATTTAATCTTCACCAGCGTGTGCTTTGTCCCACTCATTGTGCAGTAGTTTAGCAAATGGCCAACCGAATCTCGTAGCGTGGCTTAGGGGTTTCGGCGTGGCTGCACACAGGTCCGCCCGAGACGCACCTCTCGGGTATGGCTTCGATTAGTCTCAACATTCTTATTTTGGTTCTGCTATGGTCCTGTCAAAGTCGCATGCGAATCCATATCCATAGAGTACATAGCTGTCATCATGACGGATACGACTGTGTTGCTTTGTGTTCATCGAGATCAAGCAAATTCTATTTAGCCTCCTTTGTCGAGATGCTCGTATTAGTGGAGTACGAAGTAGACATGACCACTGCGGTTCTCAAGCCCCACAACAGTGCAAAACTTTCCTCCCAAAAATATTGCGGATTTCGATCCCATCGTCCGCTACGACGTGTGGTGGAATGGGGAGGACACCATGTCGGGAGGCTACTATAAAACCAGTGCTGCACATGGCTCGTAAGTACCAGTCATTCTTAATTAAGCATACCTTAACCTTATATGACGCACCTTTCGAACGATTTAATCTTCACCAGCGTGTGCTTTGTCCCACTCATTGTGCAGTAGTTTAGCAAATGGCCAACCGAATCTCGTAGCGTGGCTTAGGGGTTTCGGCATGGCTGCACACAGGTCCGCCCGAGACGCATCTCTCGGGTATGGCTTCGATTAGTCTCAACATTCTTATTTTTGGTTCTGCTATGGTCCTGTCAAAGTCGCATGCGAATCCATATCCATAGAGTACATAGCTGTCATCATGACGGATACGACTGTGTTGCTTTGTGTTCATCGAGATCAAGCAAATTCTATATAGCCTCCTTTGTCGAGATGCTCGTATTAGTGGAGTACGAAGTAGACATGACCACTGCGGTTCTCAAGCCCCACAACAGTGCAAAACTTTCCTCCCAAAAATATTGCGGATTTCGATCCCATCGTCCGCTACGACGTGTGGTGGAATGGGGAGGACACCATGTCGGGAGGCTACTATAAAACCAGTGCTGCACATGGCTCGTAAGTACCAGTCATTCTTAATTAAGCATACCTTAACCTTATATGACGCACCTTTCGAACGATTTATTCTTCACCAGCGTGTGCTTTGTCCCACTCATTGTGCAGTAGTTTAGCAAATGGCCAACCGAATCTCGTAGCGTGGCTTAGGGGTTTCGGCGTGGCTGCACACAGGTCCGCCCGAGACGCATCTCTCGGGTATGGCTTCGATTAGTCTCAACATTCTTATTTTGTTTCTGCTATGGTCCTGTCAAAGTCGCATGCGAATCCATATCCATAGAGTACATAGCTGTCATCATGACGGATACGACTGTGTTGCTTTGTGTTCATCGAGATCAAGCAAATTCTATATAGCCTCCTTTGTCGAGATGCTCGTATTAGTGGAGTACGAAGTAGACATGACCACTGCGGTTCTCAAGCCCCACAACAGTGCAAAACTTTCCTCCCAAAAATATTGCGGATTTCGATCCCATCGTCCGCTACGACGTGTGGTGGAATGGGGAGGACACCATGTCGGGAGGCTACTATAAAACCAGTGCTGCACAAGGCTCGTAAGTACCAGTCATTCTTAATTAAGCATACCTTAACCTTATATGACGCACCTTTCGAACGATTTAATCTTCACCAGCGTGTGCTTTGTCTCACTCATTGTGCAGTAGTTTAGCAAATGGCCAACCGAATCTCGTAGCGTGGCTTAGGGGTTTCGGCGTGGCTGCACACAGGTCCGCCGAGACGCACCTCTCGGGTATGGCTTCGATTAGTCTCAACATTCTTATTTTGGTTCTGCTATGGTCCTGTCAAAGTCGCATGCGAATCCATATCCATAGAGTACATAGCTGTCATCATGACGGATACGACTGTGTTGCTTTGTGTTCATCGAGATCAAGCAAATTCTATTTAGCCTCCTTTGTCGAGATGCTCGTATTAGTGGAGTACGAAGTAGACATGACCACTGCGGTTCTCAAGCCCCACAACAGTGCAAAACTTTCCTCCCAAAAATATTGCGGATTTCGATCCCATCGTCCGCTACGACGTGTGGTGGAATGGGGAGGACACCATGTCGGGAGGCTACTATAAAACCAGTGCTGCACATGGCTCGTAAGTACCAGTCATTCTTAATTAAGCATACCTTAACCTTATATGACGCACCTTTCGAACGATTTAATCTTCACCAGCGTGTGCTTTGTCCCACTCATTGTGCAGTAGTTTAGCAAATGGCCAACCGAATCTCGTAGCGTGGCTTAGGGGTTTCGGCGTGGCTGCACACAGGTCCGCCCGAGACGCATCTCTCGGGTATGGCTTCGATTAGTCTCAACATTCTTATTTTGGTTCTGCTATGGTCCTGTCAAAGTCGCATGCGAATCCATATCCATAGAGTACATAGCTGTCATCATGACGGATACGACTGTGTTGCTTTGTGTTCATCGAGATCAAGCAAATTCTATATAGCCTCCTTTGTCGAGATGCTCGTATTAGTGGAGTACGAAGTAGACATGACCACTGCGGTTCTCAAGCCCCACAACAGTGCAAAACTTTCCTCCCAAAAATATTGCGGATTTCGATCCCATCGTCCGCTACGACGTGTGGTGGAATGGGGAGGACACCATGTCGGGAGGCTACTATAAAACCAGTGCTGCACATGGCTCGTAAGTACCAGTCATTCTTAATTAAGCATACCTTAACCTTATATGACGCACCTTTCGAACGATTT
Organism: Dermacentor variabilis; assembly: GCF_050947875.1. NCBI lineage: Eukaryota > Metazoa > Arthropoda > Arachnida > Ixodida > Ixodidae > Dermacentor > Dermacentor variabilis. The sequence goes on along the minus strand of NC_134570.1, from coordinate 132,228,890 downwards.
AATCTTCACCAGCGTGTGCTTTGTCCCACTCATTGTGCAGTAGTTTAGCAAATGGCCAACCGAATCTCGTAGCGTGGCTTAGGGGTTTAGGCGTGGCTGCACACAGGTCCGCCCGAGACGCATCTCTCGGGTATGGCTTCGATTAGTCTCAACATTCTTATTTTGGTTCTGCTATGGTCCTGTCAAAGTCGCATGCGAATCCATATCCATAGAGTACATAGCTGTCATCATGACGGATACGACTGTGTTGCTTTGTGTTCATCGAGATCAAGCAAATTCTATATAGCCTCCTTTGTCGAGATGCTCGTATTAGTGGAGTAAGAAGTAGACATGACCACTGCGGTTCTCAAGCCCCACAACAGTGCAAAACTTTCCTCCCAAAAATATTGCGGATTTCGATCCCATCGTCCGCTACGACGTGTGGTGGAATGGGGAGGACACCATGTCGGGAGGCTACTATAAAACCAGTGCTGCACATGGCTCGTAAGTACCAGTAATTCTTAATTAAGCATACCTTAACCTTATATGACGCACCATTCGAACGATTTAATCTTCACCAGCGTGTGCTTTGTCCCACTCATTGTGCAGTAGTTTAGCAAATGGCCAACCGAATCTCGTAGCGTGGCTTAGGGGTTTCGGCGTGGCTGCACACAGGTCCGCCCGAGACGCACCTCTCGGGTATGGCTTCGATTAGTCTCAACATTCTTATTTTGGTTCTGCTATGGTCCTGTCAAAGTCGCATGCGAATCCATATCCATAGAGTACATAGCTGTCATCATGACGGATACGACTGTGTTGCTTTGTGTTCATCGAGATCAAGCAAATTCTATTTAGCCTCCTTTGTCGAGATGCTCGTATTAGTGGAGTACGAAGTAGACATGACCACTGCGGTTCTCAAGCCCCACAACAGTGCAAAACTTTCCTCCCAAAAATATTGCGGATTTCGATCCCATCGTCCGCTACGACGTGTGGTGGAATGGGGAGGACACCATGTCGGGAGGCTACTATAAAACCAGTGCTGCACATGGCTCGTAAGTACCAGTCATTCTTAATTAAGCATACCTTAACCTTATATGACGCACCTTTCGAACGATTTAATCTTCACCAGCGTGTGCTTTGTCCCACTCATTGTGCAGTAGTTTAGCAAATGGCCAACCGAATCTCGTAGCGTGGCTTAGGGGTTTCGGCATGGCTGCACACAGGTCCGCCCGAGACGCATCTCTCGGGTATGGCTTCGATTAGTCTCAACATTCTTATTTTTGGTTCTGCTATGGTCCTGTCAAAGTCGCATGCGAATCCATATCCATAGAGTACATAGCTGTCATCATGACGGATACGACTGTGTTGCTTTGTGTTCATCGAGATCAAGCAAATTCTATATAGCCTCCTTTGTCGAGATGCTCGTATTAGTGGAGTACGAAGTAGACATGACCACTGCGGTTCTCAAGCCCCACAACAGTGCAAAACTTTCCTCCCAAAAATATTGCGGATTTCGATCCCATCGTCCGCTACGACGTGTGGTGGAATGGGGAGGACACCATGTCGGGAGGCTACTATAAAACCAGTGCTGCACATGGCTCGTAAGTACCAGTCATTCTTAATTAAGCATACCTTAACCTTATATGACGCACCTTTCGAACGATTTATTCTTCACCAGCGTGTGCTTTGTCCCACTCATTGTGCAGTAGTTTAGCAAATGGCCAACCGAATCTCGTAGCGTGGCTTAGGGGTTTCGGCGTGGCTGCACACAGGTCCGCCCGAGACGCATCTCTCGGGTATGGCTTCGATTAGTCTCAACATTCTTATTTTGTTTCTGCTATGGTCCTGTCAAAGTCGCATGCGAATCCATATCCATAGAGTACATAGCTGTCATCATGACGGATACGACTGTGTTGCTTTGTGTTCATCGAGATCAAGCAAATTCTATATAGCCTCCTTTGTCGAGATGCTCGTATTAGTGGAGTACGAAGTAGACATGACCACTGCGGTTCTCAAGCCCCACAACAGTGCAAAACTTTCCTCCCAAAAATATTGCGGATTTCGATCCCATCGTCCGCTACGACGTGTGGTGGAATGGGGAGGACACCATGTCGGGAGGCTACTATAAAACCAGTGCTGCACAAGGCTCGTAAGTACCAGTCATTCTTAATTAAGCATACCTTAACCTTATATGACGCACCTTTCGAACGATTTAATCTTCACCAGCGTGTGCTTTGTCTCACTCATTGTGCAGTAGTTTAGCAAATGGCCAACCGAATCTCGTAGCGTGGCTTAGGGGTTTCGGCGTGGCTGCACACAGGTCCGCCGAGACGCACCTCTCGGGTATGGCTTCGATTAGTCTCAACATTCTTATTTTGGTTCTGCTATGGTCCTGTCAAAGTCGCATGCGAATCCATATCCATAGAGTACATAGCTGTCATCATGACGGATACGACTGTGTTGCTTTGTGTTCATCGAGATCAAGCAAATTCTATTTAGCCTCCTTTGTCGAGATGCTCGTATTAGTGGAGTACGAAGTAGACATGACCACTGCGGTTCTCAAGCCCCACAACAGTGCAAAACTTTCCTCCCAAAAATATTGCGGATTTCGATCCCATCGTCCGCTACGACGTGTGGTGGAATGGGGAGGACACCATGTCGGGAGGCTACTATAAAACCAGTGCTGCACATGGCTCGTAAGTACCAGTCATTCTTAATTAAGCATACCTTAACCTTATATGACGCACCTTTCGAACGATTTAATCTTCACCAGCGTGTGCTTTGTCCCACTCATTGTGCAGTAGTTTAGCAAATGGCCAACCGAATCTCGTAGCGTGGCTTAGGGGTTTCGGCGTGGCTGCACACAGGTCCGCCCGAGACGCATCTCTCGGGTATGGCTTCGATTAGTCTCAACATTCTTATTTTGGTTCTGCTATGGTCCTGTCAAAGTCGCATGCGAATCCATATCCATAGAGTACATAGCTGTCATCATGACGGATACGACTGTGTTGCTTTGTGTTCATCGAGATCAAGCAAATTCTATATAGCCTCCTTTGTCGAGATGCTCGTATTAGTGGAGTACGAAGTAGACATGACCACTGCGGTTCTCAAGCCCCACAACAGTGCAAAACTTTCCTCCCAAAAATATTGCGGATTTCGATCCCATCGTCCGCTACGACGTGTGGTGGAATGGGGAGGACACCATGTCGGGAGGCTACTATAAAACCAGTGCTGCACATGGCTCGTAAGTACCAGTCATTCTTAATTAAGCATACCTTAACCTTATATGACGCACCTTTCGAACGATTTAATCTTCACCAGCGTGTGCTTTGTCCCACTCATTGTGCAGTAGTTTAGCAAATGGCCAACCGAATCTCGTAGCGTGGCTTAGGGGTTTCGGCGTGGCTGCACACAGGTCCGCCCGAGACGCATCTCTCGGGTATGGCTTCGATTAGTCTCAACATTCTTATTTTGGTTCTGCTATGGTCCTGTCAAAGTCGCATGCGAATCCATATCCATAGAGTACATAGCTGTCATCATGACGGATACGACTGTGTTGCTTTGTGTTCATCGAGATCAAGCAAATTCTATATAGCCTCCTTTGTCGAGATGCTCGTATTAGTGGAGTACGAAGTAGACATGACCACTGCGGTTCTCAAGCCCCACAACAGTGCAAAACTTTCCTCCCAAAAATATTGCGGATTTCGATCCCATCGTCCGCTACGACGTGTGGTGGAATGGGGAGGACACCATGTCGGGAGGCTACTATAAAACCAGTGCTGCACATGGCTCGTAAGTACCAGTCATTCTTAATTAAGCATACCTTAACCTTATATGACGCACCTTTCGAACGATTTAATCTTCACCAGCGTGTGCTTTGTCCCACTCATTGTGCAGTAGTTTAGCAAATGGCCAACCGAATCTCGTAGCGTGGCTTAGGGGTTTCGGCGTGGCTGCACACAGGTCCGCCGAGACGCACCTCTCGGGTATGGCTTCGATTAGTCTCAACATTCTTATTTTGGTTCTGCTATGGTCCTGTCAAAGTCGCATGCGAATCCATATCCATAGAGTACATAGCTGTCATCATGACGGATACGACTGTGTTGCTTTGTGTTCATCGAGATCAAGCAAATTCTATTTAGCCTCCTTTGTCGAGATGCTCGTATTAGTGGAGTACGAAGTAGACATGACCACTGCGGTTCTCAAGCCCCACAACAGTGCAAAACTTTCCTCCCAAAAATATTGCGGATTTCGATCCCATCGTCCGCTACGACGCGTGGTGGAATGGGGAGGACACCATGTCGGGAGGCTACTATAAAACCAGTGCTGCACATGGCTCGTAAGTACCAGTCATTCTTAATTAAGCATACCTTAACCTTATATGACGCACCTTTCGAACGATTTAATCTTCACCAGCGTGTGCTTTGTCCCACTCATTGTGCAGTAGTTTAGCAAATGGCCAACCGAATCTCGTAGCGTGGCTTAGGGGTTTCGGCGTGGCTGCACACAGGTCCGCCCGAGACGCATCTCTCGGGTATGGCTTCGATTAGTCTCAACATTCTTATTTTGGTTCTGCTATGGTCCTGTCAAAGTCGCATGCGAATCCATATCCATAGAGTACATAGCTGTCATCATGACGGATACGACTGTGTTGCTTTGTGTTCATCGAGATCAAGCAAATTCTATATAGCCTCCTTTGTCGAGATGCTCGTATTAGTGGAGTACGAAGTAGACATGACCACTGCGGTTCTCAAGCCCCACAACAGTGCAAAACTTTCCTCCCAAAAATATTGCGGATTTCGATCCCATCGTCCGCTACGACGTGTGGTGGAATGGGGAGGACACCATGTCGGGAGGCTACTATAAAACCAGTGCTGCACATGGCTCGTAAGTACCAGTCATTCTTAATTAAGCATACCTTAACCTTATATGACGCACCTTTCGAACGATTTAATCTTCACCAGCGTGTGCTTTGTCCCACTCATTGTGCAGTAGTTTAGCAAATGGCCAACCGAATCTCGTAGCGTGGCTTAGGGGTTTCGGCGTGGCTGCACACAGGTCCGCCCGAGACGCATCTCTCGGGTATGGCTTCGATTAGTCTCAACATTCTTATTTTGGTTCTGCTATGGTCCTGTCAAAGTCGCATGCGAATCCATATCCATAGAGTACATAGCTGTCATCATGACGGATACGACTGTGTTGCTTTGTGTTCATCGAGATCAAGCAAATTCTATATAGCCTCCTTTGTCGAGATGCTCGTATTAGTGGAGTACGAAGTAGACATGACCACTGCGGTTCTCAAGCCCCACAACAGTGCAAAACTTTCCTCCCAAAAATATTGCGGATTTCGATCCCATCGTCCGCTACGACGTGTGGTGGAATGGGGAGGACACCATGTCGGGAGGCTACTATAAAACCAGTGCTGCACATGGCTCGTAAGTACCAGTCATTCTTAATTAAGCATACCTTAACCTTATATGACGCACCTTTCGAACGATTTAATCTTCACCAGCGTGTGCTTTGTCCCACTCATTGTGCAGTACTTTAGCAAATGGCCAACCGAATCTCGTAGCGTGGCTTAGGGGTTTCGGCGTGGCTGCACACAGGTCCGCCCGAGACGCATCTCTCGGGTATGGCTTCGATTAGTCTCAACATTCTTATTTTGGTTCTGCTATGGTCCTGTCAAAGTCGCATGCGAATCCATATCCATAGAGTACATAGCTGTCATCATGACGGATACGACTGTGTTGCTTTGTGTTCATCGAGATCAAGCAAATTCTATATAGCCTCCTTTGTCGAGATGCTCGTATTAGTGGAGTACGAAGTAGACATGACCACTGCGGTTCTCAAGCCCCACAACAGTGCAAAACTTTCCTCCCAAAAATATTGCGGATTTCGATCCCATCGTCCGCTACGACGTGTGGTGGAATGGGGAGGACACCATGTCGGGAGGCTACTATAAAACCAGTGCTGCACATGGCTCGTAAGTACCAGTCATTCTTAATTAAGCATACCTTAACCTTATATGACGCACCTTTCGAACGATTTAATCTTCACCAGCGTGTGCTTTGTCCCACTCATTGTGCAGTAGTTTAGCAAATGGCCAACCGAATCTCGTAGCGTGGCTTAGGGGTTTCGGCGTGGCTGCACACAGGTCCGCCCGAGACGCATCTCTCGGGTATGGCTTCGATTAGTCTCAACATTCTTATTTTGGTTCTGCTATGGTCCTGTCAAAGTCGCATGCGAATCCATATCCATAGAGTACATAGCTGTCATCATGACGGATACGACTGTGTTGCTTTGTGTTCATCGAGATCAAGCAAATTCTATATAGCCTCCTTTGTCGAGATGCTCGTATTAGTGGAGTAAGAAGTAGACATGACCACTGCGGTTCTCAAGCCCCACAACAGTGCAAAACTTTCCTCCCAAAAATATTGCGGATTTCGATCCCATCGTCCGCTACGACGTGTGGTGGAATGGGGAGGACACCATGTCGGGAGGCTACTATAAAACCAGTGCTGCACATGGCTCGTAAGTACCAGTCATTCTTAATTAAGCATACCTTAACCTTATATGACGCACCTTTCGAACGATTTAATCTTCACCAGCGTGTGCTTTGTCCCACTCATTGTGCAGTAGTTTAGCAAATGGCCAACCGAATCTCGTAGCGTGGCTTAGGGGTTTCGGCATGGCAGCACACAGGTCCGCCCGAGACGCATCTCTCGGGTATGGCTTCGATTAGTCTCAACATTCTTATTTTGGTTCTGCTATGGTCCTGTCAAAGTCGCATGCGAATCCATATCCATAGAGTACATAGCTGTCATCATGACGGATACAACTGTGTTGCTTTGTGTTCATCGAGATCAAGCAAATTCTATATAGCCTCCTTTGTCGAGATGCTCGTATTAGTGGAGTACGAAGTAGACATGACCACTGCGGTTCTCAAGCCCCACAACAGTGCAAAACTTTCCTCCCAAAAATATTGCGGATTTCGATCCCATCGTCCGCTACGACGTGTGGTGGAATGGGGAGGACACCATGTCGGGAGGCTACTATAAAACCAGTGCTGCACATGGCTCGTAAGTACCAGTCATTCTTAATTAAGCATACCTTAACCTTATATGACGCACCTTTCGAACGATTTAATCTTCACCAGCGTGTGCTTTGTCTCACTCATTGTGCAGTAGTTTAGCAAATGGCCAACCGAATCTCGTAGCGTGGCTTAGGGGTTTCGGCGTGGCTGCACACAGGTCCGCCCGAGACGCATCTCTCGGGTATGGCTTCGATTAGTCTCAACATTCTTATTTTGGTTCTGCTATGGTCCTGTCAAAGTCGCATGCGAATCCATATCCATAGAGTACATAGCTGTCATCATGACGGATACGACTGTGTTGCTTTGTGTTCATCGAGATCAAGCAAATTCTATATAGCCTCCTTTGTCGAGATGCTCGTATTAGTGGAGTACGAAGTAGACATGACCACTGCGGTTCTCAAGCCCCACAACAGTGCAAAACTTTCCTCCCAAAAATATTGCGGATTTCGATCCCATCGTCCGCTACGACGTGTGGTGGAATGGGGAGGACACCATGTCGGGAGGCTACTATAAAACCAGTGCTGCACATGGCTCGTAAGTACCAGTCATTCTTAATTAAGCATACCTTAACCTTATATGACGTACCTTTCGAACGATTTAATCTTCACCAGCGTGTACTTTGTCCCACTCATTGTGCAGTAGTTTAGCAAATGGCCAACCGAATCTCGTAGCGTGGCTTAGGGGTTTCGGCGTGGCTGCACACAGGTCCGCCCGAGACGCATCTCTCGGGTATGGCTTCGATTAGTCTCAACATTCTTATTTTGGTTCTGCTATGGTCCTGTCAAAGTCGCATGCGAATCCATATCCATAGAGTACATAGCTGTCATCATGACGGATACGACTGTGTTGCTTTGTGTTCATCGAGATCAAGCAAATTCTATATAGCCTCCTTTGTCGAGATGCTCGTATTAGTGGAGTACGAAGTAGACATGACCACTGCGGTTCTCAAGCCCCACAACAGTGCAAAACTTTCCTCCCAAAAATATTGCGGATTTCGATCCCATCGTCCGCTACGACGTGTGGTGGAATGGGGAGGACACCATGTCGGGAGGCTACTATAAAACCAGTGCTGCACATGGCTCGTAAGTACCAGTCATTCTTAATTAAGCATACCTTAACCTTATATGACGCACCTTTCGAACGATTTAATCTTCACCAGCGTGTGCTTTGTCTCACTCATTGTGCAGTAGTTTAGCAAATGGCCAACCGAATCTCGTAGCGTGGCTTAGGGGTTTCGGCGTGGCTGCACACAGGTCCGCCCGAGACGCATCTCTCGGGTATGGCTTCGATTAGTCTCAACATTCTTATTTTGGTTCTGCTATGGTCCTGTCAAAGTCGCATGCGAATCCATATCCATAGAGTACATAGCTGTCATCATGACGGATACGACTGTGTTGCTTTGTGTTCATCGAGATCAAGCAAATTCTATATAGCCTCCTTTGTCGAGATGCTCGTATTAGTGGAGTACGAAGTAGACATGACCACTGCGGTTCTCAAGCCCCACAACAGTGCAAAACTTTCCTCCCAAAAATATTGCGGATTTCGATCCCATCGTCCGCTACGACGTGTGGTGGAATGGGGAGGACACCATGTCGGGAGGCTACTATAAAACCAGTGCTGCACATGGCTCGTAAGTACCAGTCATTCTTAATTAAGCATACCTTAACCTTATATGACGTACCTTTCGAACGATTTAATCTTCACCAGCGTGTACTTTGTCCCACTCATTGTGCAGTAGTTTAGCAAATGGCCAACCGAATCTCGTAGCGTGGCTTAGGGGTTTCGGCGTGGCTGCACACAGGTCCGCCCGAGACGCATCTCTCGGGTATGGCTTCGATTAGTCTCAACATTCTTATTTTGGTTCTGCTATGGTCCTGTCAAAGTCGCATGCGAATCCATATCCATAGAGTACATAGCTGTCATCATGACGGATACGACTGTGTTGCTTTGTGTTCATCGAGATCAAGCAAATTCTATATAGCCTCCTTTGTCGAGATGCTCGTATTAGTGGAGTACGAAGTAGACATGACCACTGCGGTTCTCAAGCCCCACAACAGTGCAAAACTTTCCTCCCAAAAATATTGCGGATTTCGATCCCATCGTCCGCTACGACGTGTGGTGGAATGGGGAGGACACCATGTCGGGAGGCTACTATAAAACCAGTGCTGCACATGGCTCGTAAGTACCAGTCATTCTTAATTAAGCATACCTTAACCTTATATGACGCACCTTTCGAACGATTTAATCTTCACCAGCGTGTGCTTTGTCTCACTCATTGTGCAGTAGTTTAGCAAATGGCCAACCGAATCTCGTAGCGTGGCTTAGGGGTTTCGGCGTGGCTGCACACAGGTCCGCCCGAGACGCATCTCTCGGGTATGGCTTCGATTAGTCTCAACATTCTTATTTTGGTTCTGCTATGGTCCTGTCAAAGTCGCATGCGAATCCATATCCATAGAGTACATAGCTGTCATCATGACGGATACGACTGTGTTGCTTTGTGTTCATCGAGATCAAGCAAATTCTATATAGCCTCCTTTGTCGAGATGCTCGTATTAGTGGAGTACGAAGTAGACATGACCACTGCGGTTCTCAAGCCCCACAACAGTGCAAAACTTTCCTCCCAAAAATATTGCGGATTTCGATCCCATCGTCCGCTACGACGTGTGGTGGAATGGGGAGGACACCATGTCGGGAGGCTACTATAAAACCAGTGCTGCACATGGCTCGTAAGTACCAGTCATTCTTAATTAAGCATACCTTAACCTTATATGACGCACCTTTCGAACGATTTAATCTTCACCAGCGTGTGCTTTGTCCCACTCATTGTGCAGTAGTTTAGCAAATGGCCAACCGAATCTCGTAGCGTGGCTTAGGGGTTTCGGCGTGGCTGCACACAGGTCCGCCCGAGACGCATCTCTCGGGTATGGCTTCGATTAGTCTCAACATTCTTATTTTGGTTCTGCTATGGTCCTGTCAAAGTCGCATGCGAATCCATATCCATAGAGTACATAGCTGTCATCATGACGGATACGACTGTGTTGCTTTGTGTTCATCGAGATCAAGCAAATTCTATATAGCCTCCTTTGTCGAGATGCTCGTATTAGTGGAGTACGAAGTAGACATGACCACTGCGGTTCTCAAGCCCCACAACAGTGCAAAACTTTCCTCCCAAAAATATTGCGGATTTCGATCCCATCGTCCGCTACGACGTGTGGTGGAATGGGGAGGACACCATGTCGGGAGGCTACTATAAAACCAGTGCTGCACATGGCTCGTAAGTACCAGTCATTCTTAATTAAGCATACCTTAACCTTATATGACGCACCTTTCGAACGATTTAATCTTCACCAGCGTGTGCTTTGTCCCACTCATTGTGCAGTAGTTTAGCAAATGGCCAACCGAATCTCGTAGCGTGGCTTAGGGGTTTCGGCGTGGCTGCACACAGGTCCGCCCGAGACGCATCTCTCGGGTATGGCTTCGATTAGTCTCAACATTCTTATTTTGGTTCTGCTATGGTCCTGTCAAAGTCGCATGCGAATCCATATCCATAGAGTACATAGCTGTCATCATGACGGATACGACTGTGTTGCTTTGTGTTCATCGAGATCAAGCAAATTCTATATAGCCTCCTTTGTCGAGATGCTCGTATTAGTGGAGTACGAAGTAGACATGACCACTGCGGTTCTCAAGCCCCACAACAGTGCAAAACTTTCCTCCCAAAAATATTGCGGATTTCGATCCCATCGTCCGCTACGACGTGTGGTGGAATGGGGAGGACACCATGTCGGGAGGCTACTATAAAACCAGTGCTGCACATGGCTCGTAAGTACCAGTCATTCTTAATTAAGCATACCTTAACCTTATATGACGCACCTTTCGAACGATTTAATCTTCACCAGCGTGTGCTTTGTCCCACTCATTGTGCAGTAGTTTAGCAAATGGCCAACCGAATCTCGTAGCGTGGCTTAGGGGTTTCGGCGTGGCTGCACACAGGTCCGCCCGAGACGCATCTCTCGGGTATGGCTTCGATTAGTCTCAACATTCTTATTTTGGTTCTGCTATGGTCCTGTCAAAGTCGCATGCGAATCCATATCCATAGAGTACATAGCTGTCATCATGACGGATACGACTGTGTTGCTTTGTGTTCATCGAGATCAAGCAAATTCTATATAGCCTCCTTTGTCGAGATGCTCGTATTAGTGGAGTACGAAGTAGACATGACCACTGCGGTTCTCAAGCCCCACAACAGTGCAAAACTTTCCTCCCAAAAATATTGCGGATTTCGATCCCATCGTCCGCTACGACGTGTGGTGGAATGGGGAGGACACCATGTCGGGAGGCTACTATAAAACCAGTGCTGCACATGGCTCGTAAGTACCAGTCATTCTTAATTAAGCATACCTTAACCTTATATGACGCACCTTTCGAACGATTTAATCTTCACCAGCGTGTGCTTTGTCCCACTCATTGTGCAGTACTTTAGCAAATGGCCAACCGAATCTCGTAGCGTGGCTTAGGGGTTTCGGCGTGGCTGCACACAGGTCCGCCCGAGACGCATCTCTCGGGTATGGCTTCGATTAGTCTCAACATTCTTATTTTGGTTCTGCTATGGTCCTGTCAAAGTCGCATGCGAATCCATATCCATAGAGTACATAGCTGTCATCATGACGGATACGACTGTGTTGCTTTGTGTTCATCGAGATCAAGCAAATTCTATATAGCCTCCTTTGTCGAGATGCTCGTATTAGTGGAGTACGAAGTAGACATGACCACTGCGGTTCTCAAGCCCCACAACAGTGCAAAACTTTCCTCCCAAAAATATTGCGGATTTCGATCCCATCGTCCGCTACGACGTGTGGTGGAATGGGGAGGACACCATGTCGGGAGGCTACTATAAAACCAGTGCTGCACATGGCTCGTAAGTACCAGTCATTCTTAATTAAGCATACCTTAACCTTATATGACGCACCTTTCGAACGATTTAATCTTCACCAGCGTGTGCTTTGTCCCACTCATTGTGCAGTAGTTTAGCAAATGGCCAACCGAATCTCGTAGCGTGGCTTAGGGGTTTCGGCGTGGCTGCACACAGGTCCGCCCGAGACGCATCTCTCGGGTATGGCTTCGATTAGTCTCAACATTCTTATTTTGGTTCTGCTATGGTCCTGTCAAAGTCGCATGCGAATCCATATCCATAGAGTACATAGCTGTCATCATGACGGATACGACTGTGTTGCTTTGTGTTCATCGAGATCAAGCAAATTCTATATAGCCTCCTTTGTCGAGATGCTCGTATTAGTGGAGTACGAAGTAGACATGACCACTGCGGTTCTCAAGCCCCACAACAGTGCAAAACTTTCCTCCCAAAAATATTGCGGATTTCGATCCCATCGTCCGCTACGACGTGTGGTGGAATGGGGAGGACACCATGTCGGGAGGCTACTATAAAACCAGTGCTGCACATGGCTCGTAAGTACCAGTCATTCTTAATTAAGCATACCTTAACCTTATATGACGCACCTTTCGAACGATTTAATCTTCACCAGCGTGTGCTTTGTCCCACTCATTGTGCAGTACTTTAGCAAATGGCCAACCGAATCTCGTAGCGTGGCTTAGGGGTTTCGGCGTGGCTGCACACAGGTCCGCCCGAGACGCATCTCTCGGGTATGGCTTCGATTAGTCTCAACATTCTTATTTTGGTTCTGCTATGGTCCTGTCAAAGTCGCATGCGAATCCATATCCATAGAGTACATAGCTGTCATCATGACGGATACGACTGTGTTGCTTTGTGTTCATCGAGATCAAGCAAATTCTATATAGCCTCCTTTGTCGAGATGCTCGTATTAGTGGAGTACGAAGTAGACATGACCACTGCGGTTCTCAAGCCCCACAACAGTGCAAAACTTTCCTCCCAAAAATATTGCGGATTTCGATCCCATCGTCCGCTACGACGTGTCGTGGAATGGGGAGGACACCATGTCGGGAGGCTACTATAAAACCAGTGCTGCACATGGCTCGTAAGTACCAGTCATTCTTAATTAAGCATACCTTAACCTTATATGACGCACCTTTCGAACGATTTAATCTTCACCAGCGTGTGCTTTGTCCCACTCATTGTGCAGTAGTTTAGCAAATGGCCAACCGAATCTTGTAGCGTGGCTTAGGGGTTTCGGCGTGGCTGCACACAGGTCCGCCCGAGACGCATCTCTCGGGTATGGCTTCGATTAGTCTCAGGCTGTCTGCAACATGCCTGAAAGGGTCGGCATTAAGAAATGGGGAGTGGGTGCAGCCCGGGGTGTGCTGCACCCACTGCACCCTGGGCTGCCTTGGGCGCTCAATGCGGACTCCGCTTCGCAGGAGTCGTCAGCACAAATGCGTGTTTTTGTCAGTTACCAGCATAATTTTTGTTTCGACACTTAATTTTGGGCTTAAATAGTGTTCATGAACTCAATATTTAGTGGGATGTAATGACATAAGCCTTATGAGATACCTGTCCAGTGCTTGAACAGATAACTGCCATGCAGTGGACGTGGGAGCCGCACTTTCAAATGCTAAAAATTAAATTAATTAAATTATGGAATTTAAGGTGCCAAAACCACTTTCGGATTATGAGGCACGCCGTAGTGGAGGACTCCGAAAATTTCGAACACCTGGGGTTTTTTTCGCCCCCACCAAAATGCAGTCGCCGCGGCCAGGATTCGATCTCGCGACCTCGTGCTCAGCAGCCCAACACCATAGCCACTGAGCAACCACGGCGGGTCTTTCAAATGCTTTGCACTTATGAAAAGATGAAATGAGAGTAATGCCAGAGGAACTAGTATGCTGGCCAGATTTGTCATTATGACCCTTTAATGTTTCTCGCCTAGCATTACTGCTTGTCAGCAGTGTCAGCTTTCTAATACATTGTTAAATGCCATGCAGAAACCGAAGAAGACATGAGAGTACACATGTCAAAAAGGCTCAGAAAGCTTGTAGTGTAATTGGAGAAGGGCAAGAGAGGGCCAAAGGAAAGGTATCACAACTTATAGTTAACAGGATTATAGTTTGATATGTTGCTACTGATTTGGGTCATGTGGCCATGCTTTATAAGAAAAAGAATGTTGCTACTTGCTAGCATTTTCTACACAAGTTAGGCTTGTCGAAGGCCTTACAAGAACATTGCGCCTTTGTTCTAGGGAAATGAGCTCTGCAGAGGACATCATGTAGAGAATATATTACATCCTCCTATGCACTGTTTCTTGTGATTTTCAGCATGGATAACTAAAAACCCAACACCTGTTTCCTTGTGCTTTGTTCATTTTCATAAAAAATCCTCACTATGCAGTCATTTAAACATTGTACAGTGTTACCTCAATTCATGAATGCTCTTGTTCACTAACAGCACCATTTTCAAAATGTTACCTCTGTTGATGAAACTTGCCTCAAGTGACCAACAGAACTGTGTAAGAGTATAGTCTCTAGAAATTAAGCTAGTCTGCTGTTTACCACCTCTGTTTTTTTTTACAGTACACGCATGTTTGTATTTATGCATGCAGCATTGGTATGTCTTAGTTTGCCAGCTTCAACACAAGGGAGTGTTGCCTCGCAGGGGCATCTGTGTCAGCAGGTGTTTGGTGTGTTGCGACACCATGTGCCCGAGCACATGAGGGTTGGACCCTCCCGCGTGTAGCCGTGCGCAGCTTAGCCGTGTCCGGGGAAAAGGGGATCCTGGGGGTTGAGCCGATGCTGGGTGTTCGAACCTTTAAGGCCCCCCGGCGGAGGCAGCACACCTCTTTGGCCTCTGCTTCATGTAGACGGCACCCCCGGACTGACCTACCCGGGGGAAATTGGCAGTTGCCTCTTCCTGTCTCTCCAAACCTTCGTCTTTATCTCTCACTTTTGATCTTTCCTGTCTTCTTCTCTCTTCCATTTACTTCCTTCTCCACGGTGGCAAGGGTTAACCTTGTGTGGCAATCCTACCTTGGGTACACCATATTTGGTTATAGTGACGGCGTGCGGCTGGTGTCGTGCAGGCTTGAACACAAGCTCTGCCGCGTCCCCTCGTTGGGCTCCGTGGTGGGCGGTCGGTGCTGTTGCCAAACAAACACATTTCCTTGTGGCAGCGCAAACTTCTGTCTATGATCGGCGTCTGAAAAGATGCCGCACCGAAGCAACGTTCCAGTTATCCTTTTGGAGCAATGCTCTGTCGTTTCCCAAATACTATGTCGTCCACAGTGAAAATAACATACCAGTAAGAAAGCTCTCTCCCTTTCTGGTGGCTGTCTCAAAGATAAAATCGGAACTACATATAAAGCTTCAAAAATGTCTAGCGGGGACCTCCTCCTAGAACTAAATGACAAAGATCAAGTGCAAAAGCTGTCAGAACTTACCAGTATTGGCGACGCCACAGTGACAATTTCACCACATAGAACACTGAACACAAGCCGGGGTGTGATATCAGAGGAAGACTTAAATGGCCTGAGCGATGAGGAACTCCTTGAGGGTTTCCAGGAGCAAAATGTGACAAAAGTACAAAGAATAGTAATCCGCAGAAATGACCAAGAGATCCCATAAAAACATGTCATACTTACATTTGGAACAAGCGTAATGCCTACCTCTCTGGATGCAGGGTACGTAAAAGTAAACGTCAGACCATATATCCCGAACACAAGACGGTGTTTCAAGTGCCAAAGGTTTGGGCATGCTTCACATGCATGTCGAGGCCAAACAACCTGTGCTAAATGCAGCTCCAATGATCATCAATCTGAAAACTGCACTTCTTCCCCATATTGTTTTAACTGCAAAGGAGACCATCCAGCCTACCCACGGTCTTGTCCATGCTGGAAAAAGGACAAGGAAGTCATTGCACTAACTGTGAAAGAAAAAATTTCGTTCTTTGAAGCCAGAAAGCGGCTATCGTATCTCCTGCGAAGAAGTTATGCCGATGTGATGCAGGCGGGGGCAGCGTCACAGAGGCCTCCGGAGTCCTCCGAGCCCACGCGCAGTGGTGCCGCAGCGACTCCTCCCGCCCCCGTGATGGAAGCAGCCGATGCCACTCCATCCTCTTCAAATGCCCTGCAGACACCATTCCTGCAGGGCCCTAAGATCAAACAAACCCCAAGGCCCGAGACACGTGTCTCGGCGCCAAACTCTCTGTCCTCCAGCACCTCAGACAGAGCGATGGAGGTCGACACAAAAACCCCGGTGTTATCGACATTGAAGGACAAGCGCTCTCTCGAGCGCGGTAATTTCAATAACTATTCAAAATAAGAAACCAATAACCTAAAGGTTATCGCTCATTTGTACTAGCCTTTTTAAATCCATGTCACCTAACACAGCTCACCTCTTATTTTTCCGTAGTGCTATTCTTACCTTTCAATTTCAATATGGCTTTTATTATCCATTGGAATTGTAGAGGGCTTTTACACAACTTAGGTGACATCAAAGACTTGTTAAGTAACTTTTCTCCTGTGGCCTTGTGCTTACAAGAAACAAAATTAGGCCAAAAGCACAAAAACATTTTAAAGGCTTCACTGTTGCACGGCGCGACCGTACTCAGGCGAACCGACTTTCGGGTGGTGTAGCTATTGTTCTACAGAGCAGCATTGCAGCTGGAGAAAAGTTGCCATTAATACTGACTTGGAAGCATGAGTTTCAGTAGATTTTTTATGTGCCATGCATGAAAGTGAATTTCTGTGCTGTCATGCATTCTGTAGATTAAAATAAGGCTTCACAGGAGAAGAAAATTAGTCCTTGCCAGGGGTGTGAAACACACAACCACCACTTTGCCGGGGTGACTGCTCTACCGAGCTAACCAGGTGGCTAGCACATGGAAGCTCGAGAGCAAATTCAGCGACAGCTTGAAGGAAGCCATGCTTTGCATATGTGTGAATGATCTTAAACACCCTTCAGTGCAGAAACTGCCAGCAGGAACACAGACAGAAGTCTTCATTGTTCTTAAATGATAATTTAAAAATGAAAATTTGCAGCTGAAAAAAATTCTACGATTGTGAAGCTCCCTAATGCGAAAGTTGAGCGCAACTCTGTACGTGTTTTCATTCTGTAATATTGTTACGGAAGGATGAAAGAAGACAGAAGAAGAAGATTGCGAGACGCTGGCTGCTGTGTTGTTGGTGGTCAGCCATCTTGTCTATGCTGACTCATCCTGTATATATATTGTAAATAGTCTTTATATATTCCTAACATCCCCGTAACCCTGTAACCCCGTAACCTGGGAGGTGCAGGGTACCACGGCTGGAAACGGAGCTCCGCAGTGGACGTCACATCTCCGTCCACACCATGAATGACGGTGAGCCCGCAGGATCAACGTCGTTGCCGCCTCCAACGTCATTGTCGCCACCTACGTCACTGTTGCCTTCGGTTATGGTTGTGGAACCCAAGGATCCTCGAACTTACTGCGGGACCGATGGCGCCGATGTATAAGAGTGGGTGGCGATGTATGAATGTGTAAGTGGAATCAACAGATGGGACCCTATGCTTATGCTAGCCAACCTGTTCTACCTACGAGGCACGGCAAAGGTGTTGTATGAAAATCATGAAGAGGAGCTCACCAGCTGGGACCAATGCAAAGAGAAGTTGACAGGGTTGTTTGGCAAACCAGACGGCTGTAATGTTGCCGCAAAGCAGGAACTGGCCTCCCGTGCCCAATCGCCCCCGGAGTCCTATGTCTCATACATCCAGGACATGCTGGCACTTTGTTGTAAAGCCGACTGCGACATGACAGAAGCTGAAAAGGTCGGGCACGTGCTTAAGGACATTGCTGATGCCTTTAATCTGCTCATGTGCAAAAGCTGTTCTACAGTTGATGCCATCATTAAAGACTGCTGACAGTTCGAGCAGGCAAAAAGCCGTCGCGTCTTGCAACAATTTGCCGGACCTCCTAATACTGCAACAATGTCGCCGTGTGAAGATCAACCCGCACAGCAGCATGCGTCACCATCAGGACATGGTACAAATTGTTCGACATGAACTGGATGTGATGGCGCCCGCAGCTTTCTGTTCGCATAGCCCTGATGCTACCACTTTTTCAGCTCCGCTCGTGCAAGCCATCATTCGACAGGAACTTGAAAACTTTGGCTTGCATTCTGTCTGTGCTGTAACCAACCCCAGAGCCAACGAACACCCTCCTACTATTTTTGCTCCACCCCAACGCTTCACTCCGCATTACCTGAACCAGAACGAGTGGAGAAGCACGGACGACCAGCCAATATGTTTCACCTGTCGCCACATTGGTCACGTCGCCCGATGCTGTCGCAACTCATGCCCCTCAACACCTCGCACGCCAAACAACCTGAGCAGTTTTAATGAAAATGGCCGCAAAGTTTCGCCCAACGCTGAGTCGAATAGCATCGAAAACTCTGCTAGGAACACGTGGTACAGTCGCTCACCATCGCCGGGTGGACACCAGTTGCACTCACTGCAAACACATCGCCCATCTTCCCGTTCGCCGCAGCCACGTCACCTTTCGTCCCCTGTGGCTTTTGGCCGCAACTTTTCAGAAAACTAAGAAATGCAGCCCTCAGAAGTGGTGCTGCATTGCCTAGTACTGCAGCAAATCCTCTGTCTGTGCCCACAAGGAGAAGCGTAATTGATGTTAAAATAGACGGCGTACCTGTCCAAGCACTCGTCGACACTGCAGCCCACGTTTCTGTGATGAGTGCTAGCTTACGTAGACATTTAAAGAAGGTCCTCACTCCAGCAGCTGCCCGAGTGCTTCGTGTGGCCAACGGCGGAGTGCTGGTTGTTCTTGGAATGTGTACTGCGCGTTAAAGTATAGCCCGCCGGCTTCCCTACTTCTGTTCCATTTGCTGTGATCAACAACTGCCCTCACGACGTTACCCTTGGACTGGACTTTTTATCCACTCATTCTGCTCTCATCGACTGCGCGACCGACGTTCTTCAGTTAAAACTGCCTGAATTCACTGATGCTCCGAGCATCGACCAGCCGCACTTGTGCTCGCTTCACGATGTGCGTCTGGCACCCGAGACAGTTCCGTCACTTTGACAGCTCAGCCCCAGGTTCCCGACAGTGAATATATGCTTCGCCCCATCGTCGACATGCTTTTGAACCAAAAAGTTGCCGTTCTGCATACGCTGGTCATGGTTACTAATAATGACGTCGTCCTACCACTTCTGAATTTCAGCCTGTGCTCTCAAGTGATTCCGGCCGGCATGTTCTTTCTTGGCCAGCATTTCTAGTGGTTCCAAATTTGACATTGATAGTCTGAATGCCGAGAGTGGTTTGTTAGCGCCCATTGCAACTCACAGCTCTGGTTCCTTAATGGATGACCACGCAAAAATGATTGCACCTGACTTCACCTCGGCACAGGCCATGGACCTAAGTCTCCTGCTTGAATCGTACAGTGACATCTTTGATTTCGGTGCCAGGCCTTAGGCCAAGCATCTGTTGTTCACCACCATATAAACACTGGAGACACGAATCCTATTCGTCGGCGTCCCTATCGTGTATCGCATGCTGAACGTCGAGTGATTCAATCAGAAGTGGGCAAAATGCTCCGCAAAGGGGTCATCGAGCCATCAGCCAGCCTTTGGGCCTCGCCTATCATGCTTGTGAAAAATAAATATGGTACCTGGCGTTTTTGCATCGACTATCGCCACTTAAACAAGATCACGCGCAAAGACGTCTGCCCACTACTACGCATCGATGACGCCTTAGACTGCTTGCACGAAGCTAAATATTTCTAATCCATCGATCTTCGATCAGGCTACTGGCATACTTCAGTTGATCAAATGGACCGCGAGAAAACGGCCTTCATCACGCCGGATGGCTTATATGATAATAATATCAGTTCAAAGTCATGCCCTTTGGCCTAAGCAATGCTCCTGCAACATTTGAATGTATTTGACAGTGTTTATATATTCCTAACATCCCCGTAAGAATACATTGGCTGACAGAGACAATCTGTCTCGTGCGGCATGTTGCAAATGGTGTGAAGAGTGGTATGACTTCTTGCCAATCTGCAGATCATGAGAGCCAGAGCGTGGGCACGATTTACAGCCGCCGCCACCGCCAGACCTCCCAGATGACGCATGCTACTCTGACACTGTGATGTGTGGTGCGCGACGTGGTGCGGGGCTCGGGACGGTCGAGAGCAGACGACGCGGAGTGCACGCGCGCCGAGCTGGAAGGAGGAAAAACGACGACGCCGAAGAGCGCCTGGCACGTGAACGCGCGGCGCAGGAAAGACAACAAAAGGAAAAAAGCAACCAATGAGAAAAGACCACGGGGCGTCGGGCAGCCAATCAGTAAATGCCAAATCGGCCAGACCACGACAAAAAGCGTGGTGCGCTGGCAGAACGGGGGCGACACGCAAGAGGACACGCAGGGAGACGCCGGGGAGACGCCAGGAGAGTCCCAGGAAACGACGGCAGGAGGAGGTCAACCACCGGAGCGGGCGTCGAAGACGGGCCGTCGGGTTCCGGACCCGAGCCCACCAGGACTTCACCTGACCGGGGCCTCCTGCCAACCTGTTCCTGTGCGTCGCCCGTCTACCTGAGCGTGCCGTTGGCTCCTCAAGGCCGGTGAGCTTCTGCGCCAGTGGGCAGGACGAGAACAGTCGGGCTACGGGCCCGAGTTCTACGCCAGCTGCCCGGCCAGAACGCCGCCCCGTCTGCCGTGCCGCCTGCTGCCCGAGGCCGGCGTTCGAGCTTCCGTGCCCGTGGGCGAGAGGGGAGCAGTCGGGCTACGGGCCCGAGCTCTCTGCCCGGCCAGAACGCTGCCGCCGTCCACTCCTGCCACCCAGCCGCCAGCGTTACCTCGCCTCGCCAGAGCTGGCGCGCTCCCGGCGCCCGGTCAGTCAGCCCACGCCGCAACCTTTGGTGAGACCGGCGCCACCCCTTCTGCCAGCTTGTCGCCGCGTTGCCGTGTCGAGACTGCGACACGTCCCCGCCCTCGTGGCAAGCCCGAACTCGCACCCTCGTTAACCTCGTGCAAGCCCTATAAGAGCGTTCCTTACCGCAATGTTTTCTTGAGTGTGTATTTTAAGCATGCTTTCTATTTTCTTTCTGTTTGCTTTATGCTTTTTTTGTGTGTGATTAAAAGTCTTTGTGTGTGCGTCCAAACCAACGGCTTTGTCCTCAATTGGGTTCTCGGAGGCTCCGCCTAAGAGAACCGCTAAAACATTGAGTACCCGAACCTTTGCCCCCATAAGTGGGTCATCACAGACACCAATTCGTAGCCATCGTTGCCAAACTGCGCATTTCTTCTCATGCTTTCACCATATCCTCCTCCGCTTTCTGCCTCATGGTTCTGCTGCACCCTCCTCTCTGCTTTGCTCCTCGTTTTTTTCATGCCCTGCGGCATTCCGCATTCCCTCTTTCATCCTTTGCTGCGCTCGTTTGCTTGGTTACAAGTGACAGTGCTGACACTTGCTGCAGGAACAGGTGCCTAAGAGCTGTGCCCTAAGGATTTGTCTTGATTTTGGGATTCGAATCTGGGTGCTGGACGAATTTTTCTTCAACTGCAAAGTTTTGTGTTAAATTATCATATAAGCATGTTTTCTGCATTATTGTGCGTTTTACATTTGCGAGATTGCACTTCAGGGATCTTAAGATGAGTTCTATAGTGTTATTGCCATGTTCCTAAAACTGATTTTGTTTACAACAGCAGGCCAAACAGGCAACCAAAAATTTGAGAGTTGAAGTTCAACGAAGTGTTGAAAAGGAACTGCTCTCAGAAATCGAAGGTGCATGCCTGCAACAGCATGTGCAGTGCACATGCTGTGACCAAGGATGTGTTGTGCTTGAAGAACTTGCCAAGTGCAAAAAAGAAAGTGCAGAACTGAGCAAGCAGCTCGAGGATGCAAAAAAAGACGCTGCTGAGGAGCTGAGAAGTTTGAAGGAAAAGGTGCTCAGCTTGGAGACTGAATGGGCATCTGCAAGCCGCTTTGACTTTGAAAGTCTTCGCAAGTGGTGAGTAAGCGCTCATGTTTGCTGAAGGTGGAATTAAATATACTTGAGTGCAAGTAGAACACGGCAGAAAATTGATGCATTCAGCAGCAATACTCAAGCAATACTCAATCAAACACTTTTGCATGAAAATTGAGCTCTGCAGGTATACCTTATCGCAACATAACAAAGCACTCTCGCTAAAGCACTGCAACTAAAGTATCTCACACAATTTGTTGCGAAGTAATAGTCCTCAACCAGTCTGCGCCACGGATACTCCCTGGCAGCAGCTGCCATTAGCTGGGATAAGGTAGCTCGTCTAAAATGTACATGGAAAGCTGTAACTGAACTCAAACAATGCTCTGGAAGACAGCCCATGCATCTATATGCTTGGCAAGGCCAGCGTTATCTCAACTTGGGTTGCCACATTGCAGAATGGCAATGTGTGGAATGGCCCTCACATGGACATGTTTGCTGTAACCCATCTTCTGGGTGCAGGAACATTCATTAAGTGCATAATGTGGTGCCATTGCAGTAATGGATATTTTGATGGTTGTGCTGGTTTTGTTTCCACCAAGTGTAAGTCCGTCCCAAGTGAGCCCATAAGTTGGCTCGTACTGCTCGCATCACTATGTCTGGTTGTTAATCTAGGCCTGTAATTGTCACTCATCTGCTGAAGGGAATTAGTCATACCTTTAAAAGACCTTGGCAACATTCACATTTACCTGTTCCTCATGCCATTAGTTCGTAATTTTTTCAGTCTTGAAATAACTGCTAGGGCACCATAGTACATAAAGTAAAATTTGTGGGCTTCTTTCAGCAGATGATTGGAGTGTATTCTGATTGAATGAATGAATGTATTATGTTTAATGGCCCAAGGGCAAGGTTTGGCCAAAGAGCGCCATGCTAGTGTTAATGTTTTTGTAGCGGACTGATGGGTTCGGCGAAGTTAATGTGACGTGGCTGTAAAGGGGCCTAAAAGAGTTGTAAATTGCATAAAATCTATGCGTGATAAAATTATGGCAATGACCAATAGCATGTACTATGAACACTAAAATGCATTGCAAAAGAGTGATGCAATATAGAAAATATGTGATATGCTAAAATTGCCCAGAGCACTACTGCTTCGCCAGAGCCCTTAAAACACAAGGGCATAGAGGCATGTACTATATGAAAACTATCACAGCGGCATCCTCTGAAGAGAGTAGGCTCTATGAATGTATGGGACTATTAACATGTAACACAACATCTTTCAGGAAACCTAGGACTGTGTTGGTGTGAAAGAGTGGTTCTGGGCCGAGTAGCATTACAGGATGAAGGGGGATGTGCTGCCGGTATGCTAAGGGAAAATGTTTCTTTCTCTCAGATTCGGCTTCCTGACACTCCAGGAGGACATGGAGGACGCTCAGCCTCTCCCCGCATCTACCACAGGTTGGAGGCTCATTTCCAATGAGTAAGAAGTTATGGGTCCCAAATGTGTGTCCTATTCTTAGCCAACAGAATAGGACATCTGTTCATCATGACTTTGTTGCTGAAGGACAGAAACGTAATAGTGGCTTTATTACTTGCAGCTTATTTGTTTCCACATCCCACAAGCCTTGCCAGTAGTATCGCAGTTTCCTTTGTAAGAAGGGCTTCAGATTTGTGACAGGGACTGCAGTGGTAGGATTAACAGCACGCGATGCAATTGATGTGGCCATCTGGTACGCTAGAATGTTACCCTCGATGCCCCTATGGCCAGGCACCCAGCATATAATCACATGCTGGTTGGATATATACGCTTTACACAGGACGTAATAGAGTTCATTATTTACTGAATTTTTGTGCTTACAGAATGATATCAAGGACTTCACAACACTTAGGGAGTCCATATATATAACTAATTTTTAGACTTCTGATTTCCTTATGTGCTTCACAGCCGACAGTAATACGTAGGCCTCAGCTGTAATGATACTTGTTCCCAGATGCAGTACATCGGATTCCGAGAAAGATGGACCAACGGCTGCATAGGACACCCCGTCGTGTGACTTCGATGCGTCTGCAGAACTCTGTGCAGGAGTGCTTATACTGGAGTTCCAGGAAGTGCACTTGGATTTCAATCTCTGGAGCGTGCTTTGTAACTTGCAGGAAAGATATATATCACATTGTATCAGCTGCCACTCCCAAGGAGGTAGCAGCTTAGCCGGAGGCATTAAGCAATGTTTGAGAAGTGGGACATCCATTTCAACGCTAAGCTCCCTCACACAGTGAAAAGGGCTGTCTTACAGAGGGACGATTATGAAAAAGTGCAGCATATGTCATATTGTTGATGGTATTAAAACACGGATGTTTATGATTAGAGTGAACTTTCAGAAAATGTGTTAGGCTGATCTATGCTCCCTGCAGATGGAGTGACCACTCATTTAATCTTACATATAAACTTTCAATGAGATGTGTTCTGAAAGCGCCAGTGGCAAGTTAGATCCCTGAATGGTGGACAGGATCTAGCATTTCTAGCGCACTCGGGGCGGCAGAATGGTAGATCGCAGCACTATAGTCCAATCATGGTCAAATCAGGCACTTGTAAAGATCATTAAACACTTCCTATCGCTATCCCATGTCGTGTGGGATAAAATTTTCAGTAAGTTCATTGTTTTTAAGCATTTCACCTTGAGATACTTTATGTGTGGAATAAATGTTAGTTTAGAGTCAAGTATGATACCTACGAACTTGTGCTCTTTGTTCACAGGGATTTGCTGGCCATACATTTCGATATTGGGATCTGCAACGAGGCCTCTCTTTCTTGTGAAAAGCACACAAGAACTTCTGTTGGTGTTCACTTTAAATACGTTTTCGTTTGCCCATTCGGACATGTTGTTCAAGCCCTGTTGTACTTGCCTCTCACATACTGCAAGGTTGCAGGATTGGACACCTATTTGTATGTCTATGTAGACGGAATAAAAAATGGCTGGCAGTAATGAAGCACGAAGCGTGTTTATCTTCACGATAAAGAGCGTGCAGCTAAGCACAACTCCTTGGGGTACACCAGTTTCTTGTATAAAGGTTGTGACAATATGTTACCGATTTTCACGCGGAAGGTACTATGGGAGAAATAGCTTTCCAGTACGTTTAACATATTTCCACGAATGCCCATTCCCGACAAGTCTCACAAGATCCCGTATCGCCACATTGTGTCATAAGCCTTCTCCATATCGAGGAATAGATAACTGTTTATGTACAAATGCATCACGGATATTTCCTTCAATGCGCAGAAGATGATCAGTCGTGGACCGCCCTTCTCTGAAGCTAGACTGATAGGGATCAAGTGTACTCAGTTCAAGGAAACATAGTCTACGATTAATCATTTTTTCAAATAGCTTACAAAGACAAGTTGTAAGAGCCATTGGGCAATAACTTGCCGCCAAGGACTGGTCTTTACACAGCTTCAAGATGGGAATAACAATAGATGGGAGGTATCCGGCCGCCCAGATAGAGTTGAAAAGTGCCAGAAGTGTCATCTGTGCGTCATTTAATCATGTCATACATGATTCTATCAGCTTTCGGTGAAGAGCTTCTACATGTGCTCAAGGCAGCTTTAAGCTTGGCAATATTAAAAGAACAGTTGTATGGTTCACTCTGACGACATTTACGGTCCAGTGACTTAAGTTCAGCTACTTGTTTATATTTAGGGAATGATTTTGTGTAATGTGTGGAGCTTGATACATGAACGAAGTGTTCACCCCGAGCATTGGCCTGGTCTTCCAAGGTAATGCCTTGGTCATCAACTAAGGGCAATGGGTGGATTTGCTGATGTTATATCGGCGGTTTCGGTTTCGATACGATAATTGACTCGCCCTCATCGGGCGCTGACAAAGTGATGTGGAGCCAAATTAAGGTCAATAAATGCACTTTCTGCCTCGGTCTCTGTCTGCGTCACAGTGCCTCTTCAGGCCGCTGCCCCGGCGTGCATGGCGGCCCCGCCGACGTAACATTTTGGCGACGAGGATAAACCCTTCCCTATGTACTATGATGCCTTCAAGATTCCTTAGAAACCGTTTTGCTGTCGTGGACACCGCATTCTGCCCATACGCTACTAGCGTTGGCACTTGCTCCGTGTCTTGGTGAGCAATGCGTTCCGTTGCCATTCTGAAAACATTTTGGCAACGAGAATGATCCAAGTACATCACGCCTATCTGCAAGTTGTGCTTGGCAAATGCATTCCTTACGGCATCTTTCACTTTGCCTGCCCTTACTTCAAGCAGTATTTCTGCACTTTCTATGACTGCCTGATTCTTGCTTGCTGCTTCTGCAAAGTTTAAGTCCACTTCTTCTTCACTCCTTGCAAGCAGCATTTTTGCACTGCCTGCATTTTAACACGTCTTCAACGTCATCTGTCTCACCCCCAATGCTACTGCGGCATTGTCTTTGGATCTGTCCTCACCCTTCAGCCCTGCCTGTAACTGCTCGGCATGAATGCGGCAATCCCCCCCTCTTGTCATCCCTTGGCTAATATGGCGACATGTGTTACGGGCATACGTTGCCACCACCGCTATGCCTTGATGATGATGATGTATGGGGTTTTTTGGCACAAGGGCCAGGTATGGCCAAAGAGCGCCATGTCTGTGCTAATGGGTTTGCAATGTACTTATGATTACTATGAGGTTGGTGTGACGTGGCTGTAAAGGGGCCTTAAAATATACGCAATAAAGTGCGTAAAATCTGTATAATAAAATTATGGCGATGACGTATGACTTGTACTATGAACATTTAGATGCATTTAAAAAGAATGGTACGATAGGTAAAATATAGCAGATTATAAGAAATGCTAGAGCACTGCTGCCTCCATATGGCCCTTGAAAACACAAGGGCCTGGAGGCATGTGCTATTCAGAACAATTATCGCAGCAGCATCCTCTGGAGCGAGGATGCTCTGCGAATTTATTGGGCTTATAACGTGTAGAACTACATCCTTTAAGAAGTCGAGGACTGCCTTGGTGTTAAAAAGCGGTTCCTTTCCAAGAAACATTGCTGGGTGAAGAGGTATGCAATGACGATATGCAAGAGGAAAATGCTTCTTTCTTTCAGGTTCGGCTTCGCGACACTCCAAGAGGAAGTGGAGGACGGTCAGCCTCTCACCACATCGACCACAGGTTGGCGGTTCGTTTCCAGTAAGAAGACAATTGTGTGTACCAAATGTGTGCCCTATTCTGAGGCGGCAAAATAGGACATCTGTTCGCCGTGATTTTGATGGGAAGGGCCAAAAACCTAGCTGTGGCTTTATAACGTGCAGTTTATTGTTTATTTCTGCGTTCCACATGCGTTGCCAGTGTTGTCGCAGTTTCTTACGCAAGAAAGGCTTCAGATCTGTGACCGGGACAGCAACTGCAGAAGAAGTGTTTAGTGATGTGAGTGATGTGGCCATTTGATCAGCCAGTACATTGCCCTCGATACCTCTGTGGCCAGGTACCCAGCA
The DNA here is from genome assembly GCF_050947875.1 of Dermacentor variabilis. NCBI lineage: Eukaryota > Metazoa > Arthropoda > Arachnida > Ixodida > Ixodidae > Dermacentor > Dermacentor variabilis. Next base: position 132,201,463 of record NC_134570.1, on the reverse strand, counting down.
TATTATAATGTTCTGGTTAGATGTATACGCTTTACACAATACCGAATACAGTTCATTGAATACGGGATTTTTATGTTTGTAGAGTGACATTAGGGCCTTCACGACGCTTAGAGAGTCTGTATAGATCGCTGCTTTTGGAAGTTTTGATCTTCTAATATGCTTCACAGCAGCGAGTAATGCGTAGGCCTCGGCCGTAAAAATGCTGGTTTCCGGATGCAGTACATCAGATTCCGAGAAGGATGGGCCGACGGCTGCATAGGATACCCCGGCATTTGACTTCGAAGCGTCTGTGTAGTACTCTGCGCAGGAGTGTTTGTACTGCAGCTCTAGGAAATGCATTCTGATTTCAGCCTCAGGAGCGTGCTTTGTAATTTTTATAAAGGATATGTCACATTGTATAACCTGCCACTCCCAAGGAGGTAAGAGATTGGTTAGGTGCATTAAGCGATGCTCGAGGAGTGGGACATGGATTTCATCGCTCAGCTCCTTCACACGCAGCGAGAAAGGCTGTCTTATGGAGGGGCGATTGCTGAAAAGTGTAGCGCACCTCATATCGGTAACGGTATCAAAACATGGATGTTCAGGATTAGAGCGTACTTTAAGGAGATATGTAAAGCTGATGTATGACCTCTGTAGGTAGAGAGACCATTCATTGGATTCGGCATATAGGCTTTCAATCGGGCTTGTTCTGAAAGCGCCTGTGGCTAAACGGATACCTAGATTGTGAACAGGGTCTAGCATCTTTAGCGTGCTTGGGGCGGCAGAGTTATATATCACGGCACCATAATCTAATCGTGACCGGATTAGGCTCTTATAGAGATTCATTAGGCACTTCCTGTCCCTACCCCACGTAGTCTTGGATAGAAGTTTTATTATGTTCATTGTTTTTAGACATTTTTCTTTCAGATGTTTAATGTGTGGGACGAAAGTGAGTCTATTTTCAAGTATAACACCTAGAAATTTGTGCTCTTTGTTTACAGGTATCTGTTGTCCACACAGTTCTAAGGAAGGGTCCGGAACCAGGCCTCTCTTTCTTGTAAACAACACACAAGAACTCTTGTGAGGATTGATTTTAAATCCATTTTTCTCTGCCCACCCTGACACCTTGTTCAAACCATGCTGTACCTGTCTCTCACAGACTGCGAGGTTACAGGACTTGAAACCTATTTGAATGTCGTCCACATAGACAGAATACAGAATGGCCGGTGGTAAGGAAGCACGAAGTGTTGTCATCTTAACAATAAAGAGTGTGCAACTGAGCACGCCACCCTGGGGTACACCAGTTTCTTGTGTAAAAGGACGTGAGAGGACATTGCCAACTTTTACCCGGAAGGTGCGATTGGACAAGTAGCTTTTTATTACGTTTAGCATATTACCATGAATGCCCATTTCTGACAAGTCTCTCAAGGTTCCGTAGCGCCAGGTCGTATCGTACGCCTTCTCCATATCAAGGAATATCGATAAGAAGAACTGTTTGTGTACAAACGCGTCACGAATATGTCCTTCAATACGTACAAGATGGTCGGTTGTGCAGCGCCCTTCTCGGAAGCCACACTGATAGGGATCAAGCATTTTGTTTTGTTCGAGGAAATGGATGAGACGCCGATTTATCATTTTTTCAAATACCTTGCACATGCAGCTTGTGAGGGCTATCGGGCGGTAACTTGCCACTGAAGAAGGGTCTTTCCCTTGTTTCAAAACAGGGACCACAATTGCTTCTTTCCATGCCGTTGGAAGGTACCCTGCGTCCCAGATGGTGTTGAAAAGTGTAAGTAGTGTTACTTGCGTGTCATTGTGCGTGTTTTTGAGCATTTCGTACATGATTCTATCAGAGCCCGGTGCAGAGCTTTTGCATGCGCTCAAGGCAGCTCTCAACTCGGCAATGCTAAAAGGACAGTTGTATGGTTGATTCTGTTGACATTTTCTCATGAGTGGCTTACTTTCTTCTATTTGTTTATATTTCAGAAAGGATTGAGAGTAATGGGTGGCACTTGACACGCTCTCAAAGTGCTCCCCAAGTGAGTCCGCCTGAGCTTGTAGGGTATCGCCTTCTGTGTTTACCAAAGGGAGTCCATGTGCTTGTCGGCCTCTTATCCTGTTGACCCTGTTCCAGGCTTTCGCCTCATCTCTGAACGAGTTAATACTCGATAGAAATTTCTGCCAACTTTCTCGTCTGGCCTGTCGGCGGGTTCGCCTGCCTTCGGATTTTGCTTTTTTAAAGTTGCTAAGGTTCTCCGCAGTGGGAGAAGCGCGTAGCAACCCCCACGCCCTGTTCTGTTTTTTACGAGCGATCCTACAATCGTCGTTCCACCACGGGACACGCCGTTTGCAGGCCAAGCCTTTTACTTCTGATATGCATTTATATGCGACATCTATTATGAAGGCTGTAAAGAACTCGACTGCAGCATCAATTCCTAACGAAGACAGGTCAGCCCATGAGATACTTGTAAGAGATCGAAATTTATCCCAATCAGCTGTCTCAATCTTCCACCTAGGAGCGTGTGGTGGATATTCGTTGTCTTTAGGTGATATTAGCAGTATAGGAAAGTGGTCGCTGCCGTAAGGGTTGTCGGTAACTTCCCATTCAAGTTCAGGCAGTACAGACGGGGAGACTATGGTAAGATCTATGGAAGAATAGGTTCTGTTTGCAAGAGAGTAATATGTGTGTTGCTTCTTATTCAACAGACACGCACCCGAAGAAAAAAGGAACTGTTCGAGAAGACGTCCTCGCGAATCTATACGAGGGTCGCCCCACAGGGAGTTATGTGCATTGAAGTCGCCAAGAACAACATAGGGTTCTGGCAATTCATCTATAAAGTCTGAAATTCATGTTTGCTTAGTTTATAATGTGGAGGAATATAAAGCGAGCAAATAGTGATAAGTTTGTTTAGCAGAATAACTCGAACCGCCACTGCCTCAAGGGCCGTTCGTAGCTGTACACGTTGACAGGCTATGCTTTTTTGAATTATAATTGCAACACCGCCCGATGCGACAGCATCATCGCGATCTTTGCGAAAAGTAACATACTGTCGAAGAAAGTTTGTGTATTTGGATTTCAAGTGTGTTTCCTGTAAACACAGCACTTTTGGATTGTGTTTACGGATGAGTTCTTGAACATCATCAAGATTCCTAAGTAGACCTCTGACATTCCATTGAATGATTTGTGTATCCATATTTTAAATTAAGTTGGTGCTGTGTTTACGGAAACGGAAGGGATGTCTCAGATTACAGAGCCCTTTCGAGGCCCTGTAACCGGGGTTTTGCTCTTTTTGAAGCGTTCGAGTGAACCTCGCCGCTCCTTAGGCGCCTGGTGCGCCTTGAGGATAGGTGTAGTGTCCATTGCCTCTTGTGAGGCGCCGGACACGTGCTCTTGCAAGCGAGAAGTTTCCCGAGAGGGTCCCGCCTTGGAGGGCAAGACCCCTGCGCCCACCAGCCCGGAGGTCGATGGGGCTCCCTGGGGGATTTGGATGCGCCGGCCGTTGCCAGCGCTGGAAGGGACCTGGGAGGTTGAGGCAGCCTCGGCTGCGACCACCTTCGGGGTCGACGGTCCCTTCTCCTCGGTTGACGGAGCAGCGCTAGCTGCAACCGCCGCGGGGGCAGATGGCGTAACTGCCGACTCACTGCTTGTGGGTCGGACAGCCGCCGGAGGCCGTTGTGACGCTGCCCCCTGACGCGCCACATCGGCAAAGGTTTTCTTGGGCAGGTATGATACCCGCCTTCGTGCCTCTTTGAACGATATATTCTCTTTTACTTTTATAGTTACAATTTCTTTTTCCTTCTTCCAGGAGGGGCACGACCGCGAGTACGCGGCGTGATCCCCGTCACAGTTTACACAGTGGAGAGAGTTATTACATGCTTCAGTGGCGAGTTCAAGGGCACTACATTTCGCACATGTTTGGCGGCCTCGGCAGCTCTGCGAGCTGTGGCCAAAACGTTGGCATTTGAAACATCTCAGGGGATTTGGCACATACGGCCTTACTCGGAGCTTGATGTACCCGGCCTCGACCGACTCGGGCAGGACACTTGAATTGAAGGTGAGTATTAAGTGTTTGGTCGCGATTTCTTTACCCTCGCGCCTTATCTTGATTCTTTTGACATTTATGACATTCTGTTCACTGAAGCCCTCCAAGAGTTCAGCCTCAGAGAGCTCCAGCAAATCATCGTCCGAGACAACGCCGCGGGTGGTATTCATCGTACGGTGCGGGGTTACTACGATTTGGGTCTCCCCAAATGATACTAGTTTAGGCAGTTTTTCAAATTGTTTCTGATCACGGAGCTCCAAGAGGAGGTCACCGCTAGCCATCCTCGACGCCTTATAGCCTGGGCCAAAAACTTCGGTAAGGGACTTCGATACAAGGAATGGGGAAATTGTTCGCACTGGTTTAGCTGGTTTTTCAGAATGGATGACGTGGAAACGAGGGAAAGATTCTTTTTCCCGACCAAAAAATTTGAATACTTCATCGGTGCGCCCTCTTTTCTGAGGGCGATCAGGGAGTGGGGGGAAGGAGTTAGCCATAAGATATGTGAGATTTCGGCAGTAACGCCAGCCACCCACCGTGGAGTCCTACAAGGGGACGCTGCAGGACCTGTGAAACACGGCCTGCAAACGCCAGCTGTACATTACCGCTATAACCAAATATGAAATAACCAAGGTTGGCTATCCACACAAGGTTAACCCTTGCTGCCTGGAAAAATTGGAAGTAAAAGGAAACCAGAAGAAGACAGGAAAGGTGGAAAGTGAGGGAAAGACGAAGATAATAGGGAGAGAGAGACAGGAAAAGGCAACTACCGATTTCCCCCGGGTGGGTCAGTCCGGGGGTGCCGTCTACGTGAAGCAGAGGCCAAAGAGGTGTGTTGCCTCCGCCGGGGGGCCTTAAAGGTCCGAACACCCGGCATCGGCTCAGCCTCCAGGATCCCCCTTTCCCCGGACACGGCTAAGCCGCGCACGGTTAGACGCGGGAGGGTCCAACCCTCGTGTGCTCGGGTCCGTGGTGTCGCAACACACCAAACGCCTGCTGACGCAGACGCCCCTGCGGGGACCGCTATGCCAGAACACAAAAAAGCATTCTTCCTAAATGCACTGGGGGTAGAAGGCGTCAGCGTCTGCCACATCACCGAGACGAAGACAGAGGCTGATGAAGGGATAGGGGATGCGGGGTCAGTTGATGTTTATGAAGTGGAACTTCAAATGCTTGACAAGCGCTTTTCTACAGAAGATCAATTCTGCAGCCACGTCCAGTTGAAGCGCAGATTACGAAGTCCGGCGGAGCTGACTCTGTCGTCAGCTCCGCCGGACTGTAGAGTGTTGCAACAGTCTATCGTAGTTAAAGCATCGCGACGGCAAGCTTCACAGAAGACAGTACATCACCAGTTAGTTTGCGTGTTGAGCGCATTTTTACCAGGTTTTTCTACAGTCGCACGCTTGCTAAGGTATATTCCCCTTTTGCAAATTCTTTTCTAAAACACTCAGATGCAGCAGTTACTTCAGATATGCCTTCAGTGAATTCCATATTTCAATACAGTTCTCCTAATTTGCGAGTGCATTCTTACACAACTCATAAAGTAGCTAGAATAAATGTTCTATGTTCAGCCGTAAGGCAAGAGAATCAGGCACGATTATGCTGACTGACGTGCCCAGTCATGTTCTGGATGCCTTTGAGATGATCCATAATACCTCCACACGTTGTTTGGATAAATTTAGATATCTAGTGCACGTACTGTATGTCCAAGGTCTAACATATCATACATATCTAAAGGATGTATCTCGCTATCTGGGAAACATGTGGCGTCAGCACTCCCCCTCCTTCCACAAAGCTGCGTAAACATACTCTCTGCAATCCCCGATGCACTGTCGCCTTGTGCTTTCCTCATTTAGTTATCCTTTCTAGAATTCATGAAGTGTTGAACATAAGTCTGTGCCACACATGCTCAACAACTTAAAGCGGATCTCGCTTTAAACCTGTGCCTTTCAATGAATGAAGTCAAATTTCCTGAATAAATATTTGAAAAGGACCTATATAACTAAAGAGCGGCATCAATCAACACAATGCTTCCACTGCTAGCGCACAATATGTCAGTTTATTTCTTCGTATTTCTGTGCGGTGCACCAACTATACTATCTGGGTTAGCGTCTTACACAGGACCGGTCACAGGATGCGTGCGGGCTGCGCTCCCCTTTCCTAGAAGCTGAGTGCGCAAGTGCGCTACCTTTCATTCTCTAGTCATGCTCAAGAATAGAACGCAATCGTATGAACAATCGCCCGATGCCCCATTCTGCAGTATTTCCCATCATACATAGACTGTGTCGATATTTGCGTCTTCATGGTACCGCTTTGTATTATGAATGTTTTCTTGCCCAATTTAAAAAGTGTTGCGTCTTTTTCGCTGCTCACAGATGCTGCGTTCAAGCTGCCTCAGTTTATTGTCTCTGTAAAATCACATGACAATGAATAATGTGGCATGATTAATTCCAAAACCACCAATTTGCTTGTTTTAGAAGCATAGCAGATCCCTTTGCGTGCTGTCGACTGTGCTAAGTTTTGCGGACGAAAGGTGGATTCTGAATTGTCTTAGGGTTCAAATTGTGTTGTTTCATTTGTGCAAGTCATCTTTACTTTATTTTGTACATTAGCGTTAACTCTCAGCATTTATTTGTTGCTTTAATCCTCGCTTTTATTGGAGTGTTCATACACGGCTGCCGAAATTCCTCTCAGCATGACCCATGTCCTTGTTGCTGGAGACTCAATGTTGAAAAACCTTGCAGGATCTGTCACATTGGGTCCCTTGGTAGATGTCGAGGTGCACTCATTCAGTGTTGTGTGCATCGAGAAGTTTTCTTTGATCACTGATCGCATGGCAAACATGCATGTAGTGGTTCTTCTATATCGTAACAATGTCGGCAAAGAACCACTCACGCAGACTGCCAGGTTATGGGCACTAATTGCTCACATTCTTGATGTCAACCCATGCATCCGTGTGGTGGTGTCAGCATTTCTGCCAATACAGATGAGTTTTCTCAAGTGCTGGTGGGCGCTGACTGCTCGGGAATTGGAGATATCCAACAGGGATTCTACAAAGACAAATGCTATTTTGCAGGCGCTGTGCCACAAGAATGCCTACAGGTACCTAGACAGCACTCGCGTCTTGCTGGGGATGCTGAAGACCAAGAGCGTGCACCTGACATAACATGGTAGCTTAGTGAGTGACATGATCATATACTGTGTAATGATATCATCCCTGGGACAAGCGAATTACATCCGGCAGACATCGCTCGCTAGGTTGTACTGTCCGGCCATGCCATGAAATATCTTGCATGTGCATTCCGGAATCATTATAGGGACTTGCTGGATACATTGCACGAACATGTCCATTAAGGCTATTTACACGGCACATTTGCTATGGGGAATATATCTGCGCAAATAGAGTATTTGATTTCTTCTAGGCCCTTCGCCTAAAACAAAAATTAGGTGTCAAATTGAACTGAAGTTTTCAAAACAGATTGTGTTAAAAATTATGCAACATACAAATGCACACTTCGTTGAGCTGCTGACAGGTGACAGCCTTGGATTATAATTTGAACACATCAGAAAACGTATTTCTGTCATGAGGAAACAAAGACAGAGCCTCTGAGAGCACAGCTATTTACATGTGGGGTATAGAAATTTCGAATGCTGACTGTCGTAAGGTGTCTTTAAATTCGCTGTCTGGTGGACATCTTGTCTCCAAAGCAGTGCATGGACACAAAGACGTGATATGGGTGTGCAGTTGAGAAATATACCCTACACTGAGTAGTTTATCATCAAAGTCCTTAATTTTCTCTACGTACACTGCATGAATGTCAAAAGCATTTTTTAAATGCAACACTAAATGTGTTTCTGCATGTTTCAGTTAATCTGGCACCTGCTGCGTGAAGCCATCAGGAGTGTCATTCAGGACATTGTAAGAACCATGGCAAGGTAGCGTGACAGCAGCACCAGGTGCAGGAGGAGCATGAAAAGCTGCGCCGTTAGCATGGTGACCAGTCTCTAATGTCTTGCCACACCACTCGAGCATATACAGCTTTCCTGTTCTTTACCAATATAGCTCCCACAGGTTGCAGTGCCAAAAAGACATGGGCAGCAGTAGTGCGCATGCCTGCTTCAGTGTGCACAGGTCCTTGAAAAACTTTGAAATTGAAAGTTGCGTTAGTAAGGCCTTGAAAGTTCTGAAATTTCTTTTCCATCCTTGAAAACCCTTGAATTCTTGGGGTTTTCATGGGGACCGATTGTACGACTCGCATTTTATGGTGGTTGAGCATGGTCCCAGTAACCTTCATTGCTAACCACTTTCCCGACACCAGGGCTGCAAAGTCAAACTTCCTGCACAAGGAAGAGGCGAGCACGCATCCGCCGCACACATATTTCTTTTTTTTTCTCATCTTGCTTGCTTCAATTTAGGGGTTGCCCAAAAGCCATAAGTTGCACGTCCCAAAGACTCTAGTGTCTTGACCTCCTCGGAATAAAGACATGTTGCACCAGCATACTTATTTGTAATGAAAATGTGGTTACATGAACGAGACATGAATCTTAACAGTTGAATTTAGTAGTATTTCAAGTTTTGTTTTGGCTTTGCCTTGAGCTGAATTTATTGGGAACCAATTAAATATAGGCACAGCCTTATAGCCTCAGCGTTGTCTGTTGGCCACATTGTGCTTCATTTATATCTGGTCCATGCCTACCCTGGTGCCGTCGATGCTTTGTTTGCTTTCTCCTTCCCATGTGTTTCTTCTGGTGCATGTAGTGATCGGGTTATCCATGCATGCAGGTGGTGTAGTTCAGAATAATGCCTGGAGAATGCAAGTTCCAAAGTGCTTGGCTCAGCAACGACGATTATAAGCTTTGGGTTGTGCTCGATACATCAGACCGCCACCACACAAGATGAAGATCCTGCAGAAAGACATTCGACATTGATTTTATGGGCAAATATACTCTCAGAAACCACACAAGAAGGGTAAAGCCATGTGGAAAATAGAAAACAGCGGTTGGAAGCTCTATGGAGTGCGACCTGGTGGCAAGCACATAGCGGTCTGCTGACTTGGCTCCATCGCAGGCGACCCATCTAAACATGCACTTGCAAATCACACGAAGTGGTTACCGATGCAGAAATTTTGCAGAAAGTCCGCGAATTACTTACTGCAAGAGAAGGAAATGGAGGTGGACGTGCGCTGTTGGGACTTGTCACACAAAGTGGCCATCAGACATTACACATGCACTTTTATGGGGCATTCCATGGCAGTGGATATTCAGGGAACAGTTCTAAGGGCTTTGGAGCATTTGCCACTTGGCAAGGTTATTCAGATCTCTATCGATGGGCCGAACGTTAACCTGAAATTCTTTAGGAATATGCATGTGCACCTGCAGGAAAATTATCAAGTCCAATATGTTGCCTTGGGGACATGTGGTCTCCATACCATCCGCAATGCATTTTCTGCATTATTGTGTGTTTTACATTTGCGAGATTGCGCTTCAGGGATCTTAAAGGGACACTAAAGGTTACTATTAAGTCAACGTGGACTGTTGAAATACCATCACAGAAACCTCGAAACGCTTGTTTCGTGCCAAGGAGAGACTTATTTTAAGAGAAAATGTGTTCTGAAGCGTCCGCGTACCTCTAGCGCAGTTCAAATCGCCCACCCTCCGATCGAGGAGTACTGACATCATGGTCTCATAGTGACGTTGCGCCATCAGTGAGTAGAACGGCGTCCGCAGACGGCGCTACGGCTTTTCTTCGCAAAACGCGAACGCGCGGCCAGAAACAGAGCCAAGACAGAGCCGACAGCAGAGCGAAAGCGGCAGTATGGTGGCTAGCGGAAGGAGAAACGAATTACGTCCCACATTACATCTCACAGCACACGGAGAGTCCGTTTTCGTTAAACTATAGGCTGCGGCGAGCTCGCAGCGTGGTCGGCGTGGTCTATGAGAAGCGACGAGCCTTTTCGCACTCGCAACAGGGCATAAAAATGTGCGAATCGACGCAAAACTCGGCCTAGAAATGTGCTTCGCCACAGCCAGGGCTCAATACGACCCAAGCTGGCACGACCCAGATGTCGTTTCCCGCACTGCCACCAGGCGCCGCTACTATACCTCAAACTCCAGCGCAAGACGCCCATAAGCTGGTACTTCATTCTATGATGCAAACTTCGACGCTCGTCGCAATGGACCCTGACACTGACAGATTGGTTCGCGATGGTGGGCTCAACTTCAGCGATTTGAGCACCAACGAGCGCGACCTGCTGCTGAGGGCTCGCACTGCCGGCGTCGTTGCGTACTACGACGGCGGCCTCGACACCGGCTCTCCGGAGCGGGAAAGCAACGAGGGCTTTCCACGACATCACATGGACGTGGCATTCTCGCTGCTTGTTCCAAATGAAAGTTTCCCGAGCCAGCAGAACCTTCACAGCACGACGCGATAACAAAACTACTGAAACTCCAAAGCGTGCGCGGCGCAGAGTCGAGCGCGCAGAGTCAAGCGAAAACGAAACCTTTCGAACACCCATATTACTGAAGGGTAACGTCAAAATGTTATTTTTTCTTAGAATCGAATAGACGTAGACAAGTAGCATTTTTTTCCGTCTTATAATCGAATGAAATGATATTTTTAATACGAGTAGTTGAGTATTAGTAACACAAATTATGAGGAGTCCTTTCGTCATCGGGTTAGTACCGGAATGTCGCTGGGGGGTCTCAAATCGTGTCATGCATTTACCTAAATTTCTCGGTTACTAAAGCTCTGTTCGCGATTATATTGACGCCTTAGACGTTCTAGAACATTGCTCTACCACTTTAACTTGAGTTTCTGGTAACCTTTAGTGTCCCTTTAAGATGAGTTCTGTTGTGTTCTTGCCATGTTCCTAAAACTGATTTTGTTTACAACAGCAGGCCAAACAGGCAACCAAAAATTTGAGAGTTGAAGTTCAACGAAGTGTTGAAAAGGAACTGCTCTCAGAAATCGAAGGTGCATGCCTGCAACAGCATGTGCAGTGCACATGCTGTGACCAAGGATGTGTTGTGCTTGAAGAACTTGCCAAGTGCAAAAAAGAAAGTGCAGAACTGAGCAAGCAGCTCGAGGATGCAAAAAAAGACGCTGCTGAGGAGCTGAGAAGTTTGAAGGAAAAGGTGCTCAGCTTGGAGACTGAATGGGCATCTGCAAGCCGCTTTGACTTTGAAAGTCTTCGCAAGTGGTGAGTAAGCGCTCATGTTTGCTGAAGGTGGAATTAAATATACTTGAGTGCAAGTAGAACATGGCAGAAAATTGATGCATTCAGCAGCAATACTCAAGCAATACTCAATCAAACACTTTTCCATGAAAATTGAGCTCTGCAGGTATACCTTATCGCAACATAACAAAGCACTCTCGCTAAAGCACTGCAACTAAAGTATCTCACAGAATTTGTTGCGAAGTAATAGTCCTCAACCAGTCTGCGCCACGGATACTCCCTGGCAGCAGCTGCCATTAGCTGGGATAAGGTAGCTCGTCTAAAATGTACATGGAAAGCTGTAACTGAACTCAAACAATGCTCTGGAAGACAGCCCATGCATCTATATGCTTGGCAAGGCCAGCGTTATCTCAACTTGGGTTGCCACGTTGCAGAATGGCAATGTGTGGAATGGCCCTCACATGGACGTGTTTGCTGTAACCCATCTTGTGGGTGCAGGAACATTCATTAAGTGCATAATGTGGTGCCATTGCAGTAATGGATATTTGGATGGTTGTGCTGGTTTTGTTTCCACCAAGTGTAAGTCCGTCCCAAGTGAGCCCATAAGTTGGCTCGTACTGCTCGCATCACTATGTCTGGTTGTTAATCTAGGCCTGTAATTTTCACTCATCTGCTGAAGGGAATTAGTCATACCTTTAAAAGACCTTGGCAACATTCACATTTACCTGTTCCTCATGCCATTAGTTCGTAATTTTTTCAGTCTTCAAATAACTGCTAGGGCACCATAGTATATAAAGTAAAATTTGTGGGCTTCTTTCAGCAGATGATTGGAGTGTATTCTGATTGAATGAATGAATGTATGATGTTTAATGGCCCAAGGGCAAGGTTTGGCCAAAGAGCGCCATGCTAGTGTTAATGTTTTTGTAGCGGACTGATGGGTTCGGCGAAGTTAATGTGACGTGGCTGTAAAGGGGCCTAGAAGAGTTGTAAATTGCATAAAATCTATGCGTGATAAAATTATGGCAATGACTAATAGCGTGTACTATGAACACTAAAATGCATTGCAAAAGAGTGATGCAATATAGAAAATATGTGATATGCTGAAATTGCCCAGAGGACTACTGCTTCGCCAGAGCCCTTGAAACACAAGGGCATAGAGGCATGTACTATATGAAAACTATCACAGCGGCATCCTCTGAAGAGAGTAGGCTCTATGAATGTATGGGACTATTAACATGTAACACAACATCTTTCAGGAAACCTAGGACTGTGTTGGTGTCAAAAAGTGGTTCTGGGCCGAGTAGCATTATAGGATGAAGGGGGATGTGCTGCCGGTATGCTAAGGGAAAATGTTTCTTTCTCTCAGATTCGGCTTCCTGACACTCCAGGAGGACATGGAGGACGCTCAGCCTCTCCCCGCATCTACCACAGGTTGGAGGCTCATTTCCAATGAGTAAGAAGTTATGGGTCCCAAATGTGTGTCCTATTCTTAGCCAACAGAATAGGACATCTGTTCATCATGACTTTGTTGCTGAAGGACAGAAACGTAATAGTGGCTTTATTACTTGCAGCTTATTTGTTTCCACATCCCACAAGCCTTGCCAGTAGTATCGCAGTTTCCTTTGTAAGAAGGGCTTCAGATTTGTGACAGGGACTGCAGTGGTAGGATTAACAGCACGCGATGCAATTGATGTGGCCATCTGGTACGCTAGAATGTTACCCTCGATGCCCCTATGGCCAGGCACCCAGCATATAATCACATGCTGGTTGGATATATACGCTTTACACAGGACGTAATAGAGTTCATTATTTACTGAATTTTTGTGCTTACAGAATGATATCAAGGCCTTCACAACACTTAGGGAGTCCATATATATAACTGATTTTTGGACTTCTGATTTCCTTATGTGCTTGACAGCCGACAGTAATACGTAGGCCTCAGCTGTAATGATACTTGTTCCCAGATGCAGTACATCGGATTCCGAGAAGGATGGACCAACGGCTGCATAGGACACCCCGTCTTGTGACTTCGATGCGTCTGCAGAACTCTGTGCAGGAGTGCTTATACTGGAGTTCCAGGAAGTGCACTTGGATTTCAATCTCTGGAGCGTGCTTTGTAACTTGCAGGAAAGATATATATCACATTGTATCAGCTGCCACTCCCAAGGAGGTAGCAGCTTAGCCGGAGGCATTAAGCAATGTTTGAGAAGTGGGACATCCATTTCAACGCTAAGGTCCCTCACACAGTGAAAAGGGCTGTCTTACAGAGGGACGATTATGAAAAAGTGCAGCATATGTCATATTGTTGATGGTATTAAAACACGGATGTTTATGATTAGAGTGAACTTTCAGAAAATGTGTTAGGCTGATCTATGCTCCCTGCAGATGGAGTGACCACTCATTTAATCTTACATATAAACTTTCAATGAGATGTGTTCTGAAAGCGCCAGTGGCAAGTCAGATCCCTAAATGGTGCACAGGATCTAGCATTTCTAGCGCACTCGGGGCGGCAGAATGGTAGATCGCAGCACTATAGTCCAATCATGGTCAAATCAGGCACTTGTAAAAGATCATTAAACACTTCCTATCGCGATCCCATGTCGTGTGGGATAAAATTTTCAGTAAGTTCATTGTTTTTAACCATTTCACCTTGAGATACTTTATGTGTGGAATAAATGTTAGTTTAGAGTCAAGTATGATACCTACGAACTTGTGCTCTTTGTTCACAGGGATTTGCTGGCCATACATTTCGATATTGGGATCTGCAACGAGGCCTCTCTTTCTTGTGAAAGGCACACAAGAACTTCTGTTGGTGTTCACTTTAAATACGTTTTCGTTTGCCCATTCGGACATGTTGTTCAAGCCCTGTTGTACTTGCCTCTCACATACTGCAAGGTTGCAGGATTGGACACCTATTTGTATGTCTATGTAGACGGAATAAAAAATGGCTGGCAGTAATGAAGCACGAAGCGTGTTTATCTTCACGATAAAGAGCGTGCAGCTAAGCACAACTCCTTGGGGTACACCAGTTTCTTGTATAAAGGTTGTGACAATATGTTACCGATTTTCACGCGGAAGGTACTATGGGACAAATAGCTTTCCAGTACGTTTACCATATTTCCACGAATGCCCATTCCCGACAAGTCTCACAAGATCCCGTATCGCCACATTGTGTCATAAGCCTTCTCCATATCGAGGAATAGATAACTGTTTATGTACAAATGCATCACGGATATTTCCTTCAATGCGCAGAAGATGATCAGTCGTGGACCGCCCTTCTCTGAAGCTAGACTGATAGGGATCAAGTGTACTCAGTTCAAGGAAACATAGTCTACGATTAATCATTTTTTCAAATAGCTTACAAAGACAAGTTGTAAGAGCCATTGGGCAATAACTTGCCGCCAAGGACTGGTCTTTACACAGCTTCAAGATGGGAATAACAATAGATGGGAGGTATCCGGCCGCCCAGATAGAGTTGAAAAGTGCCAGAAGTGTCATCTGTGCGTCATTTAATCATGTCATACATGATTCTATCAGCTTTCGGTGAAGAGCTTCTACATGTGCTCAAGGCAGCTTTAAGCTTGGCAATATTAAAAGAACAGTTGTATGGTTCACTCTGACGACATTTACGGTCCAGTGACTTAAGTTCAGCTACTTGTTTATATTTAGGGAATGATTTTGTGTAATGTGTGGAGCTTGATACATGAACGAAGTGTTCACCCCGAGCATTGGCCTGGTCTTCCAAGGTAATGCCTTGGTCATCAACTAAGGGCAATGGGTGGATTTGCTGATGTTATATCGGCGGTTTCGGTTTCGATACGATAATTGACTCGCCCTCATCGGGCGCTGACAAAGTGATGTGGAGCCAAATTAAGGTCAATAAATGCACTTTCTGCCTCGGTCTCTGTCTGCGTCACAGTGCCTCTTCAGGCCGCTGCCCCGGCGTGCATGGCGGCCCCGCCGACGTAACATTTTGGCGACGAGGATAAACCCTTCCCTATGTACTATGATGCCTTCAAGATTCCTTAGAAACCGTTTTGCTGTCGTGGACACCGCATTCTGCCCATACGCTACTAGCGTTGGCACTTGCTCCGTGTCTTGCTGAGCAATGCGTTCCGTTGCCATTCTGAAAACATTTTGGCGACGAGAATGATCCAAGTACATCACGCCTATCTGCAAGTTGTGCTTGGCAAATGCATTCTTTACGGCATCTTTCACTTTGCCTGCTCTTACTTCAAGCAGTATTTCTGCACTTTCTATGACTGCCTGATTCTTGCTTGCTGCTTCTGCAAAGTTTAAGTCCACTTCTTCTTCACTCCTTGCAAGCAGCATTTTTGCACTGCCTGCATTTTAACACGTCTTCAACGTCATCTGTCTCACCCCCAATGCTACTGCGACATTGTCTTTGGATCTGTCCTCACCCTTCGGCCCTGCCTGTAACTGCTCGGCATGAATGCGACAATCCCCCCCTCTTGTCATCCCTTGGCTAATATGGCGACATGTGTTACGGGCATACGTTGCCACCACCGCTATGCCACAACACAAAAAAGCATTCTTCCTAAATGCACTGGGGGTAGAAGGCGTCAGCGTCTGCCACATCACCGAGACGAAGACAGAGGCTGATGAAGGGATAGGGGATGCGGGGTCAGTTGATGTTTATGAAGTGGAACTTCAAATGCTTGACAAGCACTTTTCTACAGAAGATGAATTCTGCAGCCACGTCCAGTTGAAGCGCAGATTACGAAGTCCGGCGGAGCTGACGACAGAGTCAGCTCCGCCGGACTGTAGAGTGTTGGAACAGTCTATCGTAGTTAAAGCATTGCGACGGCAAGCTTCACAGAAGACAGTACATCACCAGTTAGTTTGCGTGTTGAGCGCATTTTTACCAGGTTTTTCTACAGTCGCACGCTTGCTAAGGTATATTCCCCTTTTGCAAATTCTTTTCTAAAACACTCAGATGCAGCAGTTACTTCAGATATGCCTTCAGTGAATTCCATATTTCAATACAGTTCTCCTAATTTGAGAGTGCATTCTTACACAATTCGTAAAGTAGCTAGAATAAATGTTCTATGTTCAGCCATAAGGCAAGAGAATCAGGCACGATTATGCTGACTGACGTGCCCAGTCATGTTCTGGATGCCTTTGAGACGATCCATAATACCTCCACACGTTGTTTGGATAAATTTAGATATCTAGTGCACGTACTGTATGTCCAAGGCCTAACATATCATACATATCTAAAGGATGTATCTCGCTATCTGGGAAACATGTGGCGTCAGCACTCCCCCTCCCTCCACAAAGTTGCGTAAGCATACTCTCTGCATCCCCGATGCACTGTCGCCTTGTGCTTTCCTCATTTAGTTATCCTTTCTAGAATTCATGAAGTGTTGAACATACGTCTGTGCCACACATGCTCAACAACTTAAAGCGGATCTCGCTTTAAACCTGTGCCTTTCAATGAATCAAGTCAAATTTCCTGAATAAATATTTGAAAAGGACCTATATAACTAAAGAGCGGCATCAATCAACACAATGCTTCCACTGCTAGCGCACAATATGTCAGTTTATTTCTTCGTATTTCTGTGCGGTGCACCAACTATACTATCTGGGTTAGCGTCTTACACAGGACCGGTCACAGGATGCGTGCGGGCTGCGCTCCCCTTTCCTAGAAGCTGAGTGCACAAGTGCGCTACCTTTCATACTCTAGTCATGCTCAAGAATAGAACGCAATCGTATGAACAATCGCCCGATGCCCCATTCTGCAGTATTTCCCATCATACATAGACTGTGTCGATATTTGCGTCTTCATGGTACCGCTTTTTATTATGAATGTTTTCTTGCCCAATTTAAAAAGTGTTGCGTCTTTTTCGCTGCTCACAGATGCTGCGTTCAAGCTGCCTCAGTTTATTGTCTCTGTAAAATCACATGGCAATGAATAATAAGGCATGATTAATTCCAAAACCACCAATTTGCTTGTTTTAGAAGCATAGCAGATCCCTTTGCGTGCTGTCGACTGTGCTAAGTTTTGCGGACGAAAGGTGGATTCTGAATTGTCTTAGGGTTCAAATTGTGTTGTTTCATTTGTGCATGTCATCTTTACTTTATTTTGTACATTAGCGTTAACTCTCAGCATTTGTTTGTTGCTTTAATCCTCACTTTTATTGGAGCGTTCATACACGGCTGCCGAAATTCCTCTCAGCATGACCCATGTCCTTGTTGCTGGAGACTCAATGTTGAAAAACCTTGCAGGATCTGTCACATTGGGTCCCTTGGTAGATGTCGAGGTGTGCATCGAGAAGTTTTCTTTGATCACTGATCGCATGGCAAACACGCATGTAGTGGTTCTTCTATATCGTAACAATGTCGGCAAAGAACCACTCACGCAGACTGCCAGGTTATGGGCACTAATTGCTCACATTCTTGATGTCAACCCATGCATCCGTGTGGTGGTGTCAGCATTTCTGCCAATACAGATGAGTTTTCTCAAGTGCTGGTGGGCGCTGACTGCTCGGGAATTGGAGATATCCAACAGGGATTCTACAAAGACAAATGCTATTTTGCAGGCGCTGTGCCACAAGAATGCCTACAGGTACCTAGACAGCACTCGCGTCTTGCTGGGGATGCTGAAGACCAAGAGCGTGCACCTGACATAACATGGTAGCTTAGTGAGTGACATGATCATATACTGTGTAATGATATCATCCCTGGGACAAGCGAATTACATCCGGCAGACATCGCTCGCTAGGTTGTACTGTCCGGCCATGCCATGAAATATCTTGCATGTGCATTCCGGAATCATTATAGGGACTTGCTGGATACATTGCACGAACATGTCCATTAAGGCTATTTACACGGCACATTTGCTATGGGGAATATATCTGCGCAAATAGAGTATTTGATTTCTTCTAGGCCCTTCGCCTAAAACAAAAATTAGGTGTCAAATTGAACTGAAGTTTTCAAAACAGATTGTGTTAAAAATTATGCAACATACAAATGCACACTTCGTTGAGCTGCTGACAGGTGACAGCCTTGGATTATAATTTGAACACATCAGAAAACGTATTTCTGTCATGAGGAAACAAAGACAGAGCCTCTGAGAGCACAGCTATTTACATGTGGGGTATAGAAATTTCGAATGCTGACTGTCGTAAGGTGTCTTTGAATTCGCTGTCTGGTGGACATCTTGTCTCCAAAGCAGTGCATGGACACAAAGACGTGAAATGGGTGTGCAGTTGAGAAATATACCCTACACTGAGTAGTTTATCATCAAAGTCCTTAATTTTCTCTACGTACACTGCATGAATGTCAAAAGCATTTTTTAAATGCAACACTAAATGTGTTTCTGCATGTTTCAGTTAATCTGGCACCTGCTGCGTGAAGCCATCAGGAGTGTCATTCAGGACATTGTAAGAACCATGGCAAGGTAGCGTGACAGCAGCACCAGGTGCAGGAGGAGCATGAAGAGCTGCGCCGTTAGCATGGTGACCAGTCTCTAGTGTCTTGCCACACCACTCGAGCATATACAGCTTTCCTGTTCTTTGTTCACACTCGTAAACCAATATAGCTCCCACAGGTTGCAGTGCCAAAAAGACATGAGCAGCAGTAGTGCGCATGCCTGCTTCAGTGTGCACAGGTCCTTGAAAACCTTTTGAAATTGAAAGTTGCGTTAGTAAGGCCTTCAAAGTTCTGGAATTTCTTTTCCATCCTTGAAAACCCTTGAATTCTTGGGGTTTTCATGGGGACCGATTGTACGACTCGCATTTTATGGTGGTTGAGTATGGTCCCAGTAACCTTCATTGCTAACCACTTTCCCGACACCAGGGCCGCAAAGTCAAACTTCCTGCACAAGGAAGAGGCGAGCACGCATCCACCGCACACATACTTCCTTTTTTTCTCATCTTGCTTGCTTCGATTTAGGGGTTGCCCAAAAGCCATAAATTGCACGTCCCAAAGACTCTAGTGTCTTGACCTCCTCGGAATAAAGACATGTTGCACCAGCATACTTATTTGTAATGAAAATGTGGTTACATGAACGAGACATCAATCTTAACAGTTGAATTTAGTAGTATTTCAAGTTTTGTTTTGGCTAGACCTTTTGGATAGACCTTTTGGGTGCCATTCAAATGCTGAAAGCCTCGTGGGACAACGTCAAGCAGTCTACAATAGTTCACTGCTTTCAGAGTTAACAGACGTGGAGATCGCGGCAGAAGTGACTGTCGAGCGGCCAAACGAAGACGCTGCCGAGGCTGATCCAGCAAGCGCTGATGTTGCCCCGCTCCCGACTGCAACTGAGGCTGTAGCTGCTTTGGCCATTGTACGCCGCTACTGCGGCGCAATAGAAGGCACTGGACTGTCTCTTGTGGATCGTTTGGACTATGTTGAGGACGCCGTGGTCAAGCACGCGGTTGCCAATATGAAGCAGGCTACGCTGCTTCAGTACTTTCAGCTAATGAAATAAATACTTTGTTTGAAGCTTCATGTGAGTATCTATTGCGCCACGATTGGTTCATTGATTGATTCGTGCTAGTTGTTTACGCATTTTCTACGTGATTCTATATATCAAATTCTGGCTATATTGAACTATTTTGCGATCACCGTGCTGTTCGATATATCGAGGTTCGACTGTATATAGCTGACCGCAACTTGATGTCAGCTATCAGTCAGTACCAGCGGTTTAAGGGAATGATGAAATAGTCTGATGACGAAATAGTGCATCTAAAAGAGTGAGGACAGGGCCTTCTGTTGAAAAGAGAGCGTTTGAAAGAAAAGTGACTCTGGTTGCTCTTCATCCTTGTATACAGCCGGTGGAGAAGGGCTAAGAAGATCACACATGCTTGCCCGGCATGTACTTGATGTGGACGCTGCTGACAAGGTCTCGCAGCACACCACTCTGGCAGAATCCCTCACAATTTCAGGTTTTAAACTGTCGTCAAGATACCCGACTTTTGTGAGTTCCTCTTCAGATTCTATGCAATCGGGAATTCTAGCCAATGGGGCGAGTTACGAGACATGTGCACACAAGCAGTTCTTTTTCTTTTGCACGAGGTTTTATAGCATCTGCAGCACTGGCCTGTTGTCCAAATGGCAGCTGTGCATTTTTTATGTCCAGTGCAATTCTTTCAAGCATACGTTTTTTGTTCTTGAACTTTTCCACAGGACCCCCTTGTGGGAAGTAATGCACATAGAGGTTAAGCAGTAGCCTTGCCTCTCCTTCAGTCAGTTTACAACCTGTAGCTGTGAAATTGAAAATAAAGATTAACTCATTAATGGCTTGCAGAGATATGGTACTCTTAGCAGTGTTACTACACATAATCACACTGCTTTGTTTGTTCTGCAAAGTAAAGTTTCTTAAAATATGTTGGAACTATCAGTATGGGCACCTGCATTTAATTCATGCATTTTCAATCCACTCTCTCAACTCAGTACAATGCAAGAAAGCACCATGGGCATTACGCTACAGCTTCATGTGATCTATTGTGGCGTTTTTCACTGGTCGACTTGGAGCAGGTTTTCTCGCTCCACAGCAACGAATGCGAATTTCTTTGGTTCAGTGGGTTTCGCACTCTCCAATGGTCGTTTCGGATCAACTTGCTCTGTTGCCGAGGCGCAGACTCGGGTGGAAATAATCCGCGTCACTTCCATCTTCAAATAACTTTGTTACACACAACATTGGGTTGCTTCGCAAAATGGCTGCGTTCGCTGCTGCTGCAGAGCTTGCGTTTAGCGATGAGAGCAGTTCGAGCAGTAGCTCTTCCAGCTATGACTTCAGCTATCATGAGGTGCTGTACGAAGCCTTCTTTCGGGATGCCTTCTCTGAACTGCTGCGCAACTGTCCATCAACTGTCGGCTTGTGCAGCTATAGCAAGACAGTGGGTAGGCATAACACCACTTTAATAATAGTTCAAATATCTTGTTATTGTATCTGTTAATCATTTGCTTGTTTGCAGGAACTTCAAAGTTTCTAGAACTGTAGCAGACAAACAACTGATAAGGAGATTTGAGGGCTTGGAGTTCTATCCTTGCAGTGATCGTGGCAGGTCCCCTGCAATAACAGCTGAAGAGCACATTCTGATCTTCCTCTGGTGAGTCAGCGAGTTGTTTTAAGCCATGTGCACCTGTTTACTTAACCTTATGTCATGCTTTCTTGAAGAAGCAAAATATGCAATTATTTGGTGTTCGTTTGTCACAGCCACTTGATTAAAACACACAAGGTCTGCGTTTTTATCAGGCGGCCATGGTTTTGCATTTCAAAGTCAAAACTTTAAATGTTTATTTTCTTCAAATGTCCATTGACTCTTGTCATGCAGAAGTTTTGTTTCTACTGCATTTGCAGATTGTGCTCGCACTGCTTAAATGCCAGCATGAGTCCATTGGTTTACATGCGACACACCTAGACTGCAGTTATCAATGCCAAAGAAAATTAAGGAACGCAAGGGCCACTTTTATACCCACTGTAGCTATTACAAGCTAGTGAGCAGTCTGTCTTGCATATTTTATTTGCAAATGTAAACAACATTTATGCACACACCTGTACATAGATAGGGACAAAAGCAGTATGTAATAACCAGGTTTCCACCCCCATTACCATCAGAAAAGCTGCAAGGAGTCAGCAATATATCGCACACATGGCTAATATTCCAACTCTTCCTATTTTTGAGGCACAAAACTTGCAAGCTCCCTTGCTGCGCACAGCACCCAAATACATTAAAGGGCACACCATTATTTTTAACAGTTACCATTTTATTGCAGGTTCCTTCTAACTGGCTGCTTACACTGATTGTTCATCAGATATGTATACGTTTTCAGGTTCGTTGAAAACAAGGCATGCCTGAGGGATGTAACCAGTCAATTCGGCATTGGGCATGCAACAGCATTCAGGATTGTTGAACGCAGTCTTGAATATTTGGTGGGCATCACCAAGGAACTTATAACATTCCCAGCAGACTCTGACCAAGTAAGGATTGTATTGATGCTTCACTGTTTCGTGCCATGCTCTCTATCCAGCAACAATAGTATGCGACATGCTGCTTTCCATTTAGGAATTTTGACGTGATTTGGCAATTTATCATCACATGTAACCCCAGCCCTGTTAAACTCTCTCCCTATTAGGCCATATGGCTACTCATTCATTCAGTTAAGCTGATTAAATTTTAAATTTCTTTCACAGGTGTTCCTTCACTTGTCTTAATATTGCAAGTGCCAGGAGTACCCACTACGACTGGATGCTTTGATGGTTCCTACATAAGTGTCCGGTGCCCTGCTAAAAAGATGCGGTCTACGTATGTAAACAGGCACAGCTACCCATTTCGTGTTATGCAAGCTGTGTGTGGCTACAAGAAGTTTCTAAAGAAGTTTCTGGACATCACAATTGACAATCCAAGCAAAGTTCAAGACTCCAGGATTCTCAGAAAGTTGAGGCTTGCCGAGAGGTTGCCTGGACTTTGTTGCTTTGGGAAGTTTCACATTCTTGAGGATGCGGCTTACCCACTTCGTGATTACTTCATCACACCATTTCAGGACTATGGCCATATAAATGCAAGACAATGTGCCTTTCACATAAAACTTTCAGCAACAAGAGTGAAAATTGAGAACACCTTCGGGGAACTCAAAGGAAGGTTCTGCCAGCTGCTGCACCTGGACTTTTTTTTTAGTTGACAAAATGAACAAGGTCATTGTTGCTTGTTTCGCACAACCTGTGCACTAGTTGCGGGGCTGTTGTTGTGCCACCATACAGTGACGATGCGAGCACAGCATGGGGCTGGCAAGCATCCCTAGATGACGACAGCCACAAGTGCGACAGACCAAACAGTGAGTCAAGCTGCACTGATTCAAAAAAGGGAGGCAAATCGATAGTGCTTTATTGAAGCTGCAGCTGAGTGGGAGTACAAACGCACTGCATGCTTAGCCACAAGTGGAACGAGAAACACTGTCTGCCTACAAGCTGCATAAGCGGAGCGTCGCTGCAGTCTTTCGCTCGCACAACTACTGTCTGATAGCTCTTATTGGGTTCTGCATTGACGCTCTTTCCAGTGACCTGCAAGGAACCTTTGATCTCATCCGGGATGCATCCTTAAGCACTTCTGCTATCACTTTGTTGAGATAGTTTGTGACTTGCGTACCGGGTTTGGCGAGTTCTAAAAACCAGCTCACGCCCAGCTCCCTTCAGGTAGCCTTGGCAAAAGTGATATTTTTAGCAGTGTACACTAACCTGTTTTTCCTAGTCATTTCGTATGTTTTTCCTAACTTTTTAGAGATTTTTATACTGTGATATTTTGTGATTGTGACATGTTGACACCAAGGAAGAAGAACGGGCATTAAATCCCAACCTCTGGACTGTATGCTGGAGAGACAATCAAGATGACAGACCCCTTTCCTTCGACAGGACCTGATGCCCTGTACTATCAGGAGGTTCTGTACAAAGGTGAAGCTCACATTAACGATCACTTCAGACCAGGCATGTCGCACATGAGACCATTACAGAAGGATGATACGGCCAATCCACTTCAATGAGCGAAGGTGGTTGATGGGAGCGCTCTCTCTCGTGTTGCATCGAGGCACCTCACTCTTTCTAAGATGGCTGCCTCCAATGAGATGTTCTCGACCATGACCTCCACTTGAACCATGGCTTTATGTTCATCTGTGCAGCACAAGCCACGAAAGCGATTTCGCATAGACAAGATTTATGCTTGCTAACTCACTTGAAAACCCCACAGCAGGGAAGGAAGTGCTGCCAAATGTGGTGTGCGTTGTGCGTTGTGCATTGTGCAGTGTGAGCTCACCAATCGTGCTATCAAAGAGCGTGTCAACCTACTCATCGGCAACTTTAGATAGCAAGACATGGTCAACCTGGGAAAGTGAGTGCTGTGCTTCTCATGGTAATGTTTGCACTGTTTGTTCAGTCACAGCCGGGCTTGACTGGCGCGCATGCTTGCTTACGGTCTTCTCACCCATCTAGAAAGCAGTGGGAGAATGTCTGAGCATGTTTCGTGATCCATCAGTGGTAGAGGTGCTGCGACCCTGAGCCTTCCGAGACGGTGCTTTTGGTGACAGAGCAGGCAGCGGTAGCAGCAGACCTTGACTGAAGTTAAGCGCTTTCATATTTTATTGGCTTATTTTTTAGAAGCAAGTTTTTGTGCATGGTGAAAGCAGTGTAGGGTGGCAGTTTTAAGCAGTGGTAGGTTTAGGGAGGCTAGCGGAGGTGGCCGGATAGCGAGATTGCCGTGGGACTTTGTTTGGGTATTTTGGCAGGTTTTTTTGTTGGGTGATGGATCCATCGCAGGCTAGAAAAGTCACGGGTGATAGTGAGCTAGTGTAGTGCAAGGAATGCAAATGTTGGTGCTGTTTGGACGAGACGAACTTCGCGTGTTTAGCTCAGAAGGCTAGTTTCACGTGCAAGCTGCGTGAGGGTTTATACAGGGAAGATACACCACATCAGGGGCTACAAGGTGACATGGGATGGACATCATTCCAAAGCAGGGAAGCTGGCAGTGAAATAGAATTTGTGGAGCAATTGAGAGAAAAGGGGGGGAAAGCGGTGGGCTAGGAAAGTTTTCAATTACTTGTACATGAGAAATGTAGACAAAAGATGGAGGATGGAGGAATCAAACCAGAAAATTGTCAGGCAAACATTTGGACGGCAGCAGGGGGCAAACCAACAATCATCGGTTAAGAAAAAGGTTAATGAAACAGAGGGGTCCGTGGAAAATAGGGATGCAGACGAAATCAGCACTGGGGTCATACAAAAATTTCAAGCAGGAAATTGCCAAGGAAAATATCTACGATAATTCCAGGGGAAGTTTATTGTTGTTTGAAGCCAGGACAGGAGTATTGAGGACTAAGACATAGAGAGTCAAGTACCAAGGTATTGACAATTAATTTTTACTCACTCACCGAATGAGATGTTTTAGTGATGCGTCTGTCTTTACAGCTTCTACACCATTGCAGCAAGGCCAACAGAGTAAAATGTACACATCGGAGACTGCAGGCGCCATCAAACAACTGAAGAATGATGCATAAAGGTATCTGAAGTCAGCTAAATTAATGAGCCTCACACGTGAACGCGAATGGAAACCCAACTTTAGCCGCACGTCTGTATGTTCTTTGATACCCCAGTCGTCGCGTAGCATCACTTCCTACGCTCAAAATGGTGTTCAACCGCTTTCACACCACCGGAGCGGTACATCGTCAAAGAACAAGACATTAGAAGCGCCCGTGGTGTCATCGTCTTTCTTGTGTGTGTGGTTTTTTGGCGCAAAATTTTTTCAGTAAACAACACATTACCATATCCTGAGCGAAGATCTTGAGACCAGCATCTTAGCCTACGTCAACAGAAAGCCACAGGCGAGCGTAAGAGAAATCACTGATGCATGTCAAGGTAATTTTGTTTCAGTTTGGAGAGTGTTGTCGAAACATCAGTTTTACCCGTATCACCTACTTCTATATCAGGGACTCACAGATAGTGACTTCCAGTGGAGGCTAGACTTCTGCAACTGGTGCCTCATCCAGTGTGACCAAGATGAAAATTTTCTGAATAATGTGCTTTGGACTGACCAGGCACAGTTCGACAGAGATGCAGGAGTCAACTTACACAATGCGCATTACTGGTCAGTAGGAAACCCGCACTGGCTGCCAGAGCACAGGCACCAATGGCAATGGTCTGTAAAGCTGTGGTGTGGAATTTTTCGTGGCTGTATCGTTGGACCACACTATTTTTTAAGTAAACATGACAGGCAAGCGCTACACAGACAGAAATTTAAAGGACGTGGTTGCAGACTTAGCATCGGAACTTCCACTCAGCGTTGTGTGTTCGATGTGGTACCAACTTGATGGAGCGCCACCACATTCGTCTTCTTGTGCTGTGCATTTCCTTCATGTGAACTTTCATTCGCAGTAGATCGGGCGCGGCAGGCCCATTCCATGGCCACCGAGGCCGCCAGATTTGACACCATTGGACTTTTTTTCTTTGGGGACATGTAAAAAGTGAAGTGCACCAAACAGCTCCAACAAGCCTCCAGGATCTCAAAGACAGAATCGCCACAGCGCTGGCCAATGTCCAAGAGGACATGACTGTGCGTTCTGTATGTTCAGTGAAAGATCGTATGCAGTTATGTATTGGTATGCAAGGCCAACATTTTGAGCATTTGCTGTGAGCTACTCAGCGTTCCTCCAGAAATAGAAGTTTCATCCCTGTGACCACACTGTATGTTTGGCTGCATTTTGCTAAAATGGTAGCAAAATTCCAGAGTGCAAAAGCAAGAAAATTCTTTCAAAAGCAACCGCAGTGGTAACACAAAGCGAACTGCTTTGCATCGGGCAATGCATTCATGGGGTCGCAGGTGAAAGCCACACACAGAGCTCATAACAAGGTGCATTTGGGCGTATGAGGAGGTTCCAGCAGATAATGAACACGTCGCTGCTTTCCACTGTCCGGGCAGCAGAAAAAGAGTGGTATGTATGTGACATGCACCACTCTGAGTGATATCAGCGCGTGGGTGTGGCTTTGCGGCGCTCAGCTGCCACATGGAGCCCTTGGTGCACGTCTGGAGAGCAGAGATTCTGAGTGCTGTAGCTTTGCGCGCAATTACAATTTCACAAATCTAACAATCGATACAGGATGGACTCATGATCCACTAAAATTTCCTCCTTACAATCAAACACCTAACTAGAACAATTAAAAAGTTAATGGACAAATTCTAGTTAATTATTCCCCTAAATAGCACTTGCAACCTGTTTGATAGCGCCCGCCACGGCCCCTTATCACTTTGAGCAAGAGCAACAATTTTACCTCCGAAATCCTATTATTTAAAGTTACTTAAGGTCTTCCTTGAAACACCCTGTATGCATGGATGCATGCATGCATGCATGCATGTATGTATGTATGTATGTTGATACAAAACAGCCGCCATAGTGAGGCTGCACTGAGGAGGAAGAGGACGACGCGTGCCCACTTGATATAGCGTCGCCATTTTGGCCTCCGTTAGCTCCCCTGTAAATAAATTGTAAATAGCATTGGCCATAAGCTACATGTAACATTAATTTGGTGGAGGTAGACATTCCCCGTACCCATCATGGAGCTCCGCAGCGGCTGCAACGGCAACAGTGCAACTTCGGCTCCTGCTGGCGGCACTTCATCTACGCAAGCGTCTGCGCCTGCAGCCCCGACCTACATCGCCGTTTCCTCCCCTAGGGATCCTGGTGTTTTCACCGGAGTCGGCAGTCCTGATGTTGACGACTGGCTCCACTTATACGAACCTGTTAGTACCAGTCACAGGTGGGATCTGACTATATGCTTGCCAACGTTCTTTTCTACCTCGACTGAGCTCCACTGGCATGGTTCCAGACTCGCGAAGAGGAGATCTCGAGCTGGGATCTCTTCAGAGAGAAGCTCCGCGACCTTTTTGGCAATCTGTTCGGTCGCCAAGTCAATGCCAAGAAAACCCTTGCCACACGTGTACAGACGTCAACCGAGTCCTACGTGTCATACATACTCGACGTCTTGGCCCTTTGTACCAACGCTGACCCGAACATGTCTGAGGACGATAAGGTTAATCACATCCTCAAGGGCATTGCTGATGACCTTTTCAATTTACTGGTGTTTACGAACATCACCAGCATCGATACGATCGTCAAGGGGTGCCGCCATCTCGAGCATGCTAAAAGCTGCCGGGTATCCCAGCACATCCCGTGACTTCCCAACACAGCTGCTACGTCATCTTGTGAGGACCTCTTCTACCAGCCGTCGCGATGTGACAACTTGACCCGCATCATTCATCGTGAGGTCGAAGCAGCACAACCGGCGGCCCCTTCATTCCCGTCACCTGATTGTTCTCCGCTGGCAATCTCCTTGATCCAGACCGTCGTCTGTCCAGAGTTGTCCAACGTCGGCCTGCAATCCATTCATTCCGTATGCTCGGAACCTCTTTCTCCACGCACGTCCCCACCCCGCTTTTCTTACTCCTCTTATGGACAGCGCAACACCTCCAAATGGCGAACCATGGACGACAAGCCAATCTGTTTTAACTGCCAATGCATTGGACATGTCGCTCGCCACTGCTGCAACCGCTGGACCTCTCCGACGTGCTATTCTCCTGATTACCACCCTCGTCCCTCTAGCGCGTCCTTTTCCTTCGCTCCTTTATGTCCTTTTCCTTCGCTCCTTCTATGGCCGCCCCATCATTGGACCCTGCAACACTTTTGACACGACCCCGCTACCCCGCTCGCCTTCTCCCTCTCGCCGTCAATCTCATTCGCCCCCGTCACAGCGTGCTCCTTCTCCGACCGACTTGCAGCACCTCCAACTGGAAAACTAGACAGTGCAGCTTCTGGAGGTAAAGCTGCAATGATGACATCGGCGTGAAATTTTCGCTTCACCTTACTCACGTACAAGAATCTTTTGGATGTTCTCATCGACAATGTTCCTGTGTGCGCGTTGATTGACACCGGGGTGCATGTGTCCATTATGAGTACTGCTCTTCACCGTCAGCTCAAGACAGTTCTGACGCCTGCCCCGAACCGAGTTCTACAAGTCGCCGACGAAGGGACTGTTGCTATTTTTGGCATGTGCTCTGCCCGACTCACCAATGCTGAGACACACACCATCATCCTCTTCACCGTCATCGAGCATTGGCCTCACGCACTCATTCTCAGTCTGGATTTCCTCGCGAATCATTCAGCCCTCATTGACTGCTTGGCCAGCTCACTTCGCCTTCACTTGCCTCTTCTTGCCGACCATGTGGACCCGCCTCCAAGCCATTTGAGCTGTATGGATTTTATTTGCCTACCGCCTCACTCTGTGACACTTCGACTTGTTGTCCTCACCAGCTGTACCTGACGACAATTACATAGTCGCACCGATTCCGGCCTTTATACTTACACATGGTGCTACCGTGCTGCACACTGCTGACAATTACTGGTTATTGCACCTGCCTCCCTTTTGTCAATTTCACGCTAACCGCGCAAGTTCTGCCTCAGGGGATCTCATTGGCTATAATTAGCACTTTGCAGGATGATGAGGTCGAGCCATTCACAGTGGAAGATCGTTACAGCTCAGCCCATACCGTGACGTCATCGCACAGTACTGACGTCGACATTGAGAAGATGGTTTCCTCTGACCTTACACCTGCTCAAGGTGAAGCCCTTTGCCGCGTTCTTGAAGTCTATTGCGAAATTTCTGATTGACAATCGGCCCTTAGGTCAAACGTCCGTTCTGACCCATCCTATAAACACTGGCAATGCGAACCCTATTCACCAACGTCCATTTCGTGTTTCTGCGTCAGAACGAGCTGTTATCCAACAGGAAGTAAAAAAAATGCTTGAAAAGGACATTATAATTGTCAAGCCTTCCTGTAGTCCCTGGGCTTCTCCTGTCGCACTTGTCAAAAAGAAGGATGAAACCTGGCGCTTTTGTGTAGATTTTCGCCACCTGAACAAAACCACAAAAAAGTATGTGCACCCTTTGCCACGTATTGATGACGCTATAGACTGCCTGTACGGTGCCACCTATTGGCAGATATCCGTCGACAACATGGACCGAGAGAAGACTGCATTTGTCACTCCTTACCACCTTGATCAGTTCAAGGTGATGCTTTTCGGTCTCTATAACGTGCCCACCACCTTCGAATGAATGATGGACTCTTTGCTTCAGGGATTCAAGTGGTCCACCTGTTTGTGCTATCTGGACGACGCCATCGTTTATTTGCCCACATTTGAAACGCATCTAGACTGTCTTTCAGCGATTCTTGACGTGTTCCGCCGCGCCGGTCTCCAGTTGAACTCGTCAAAATGTCACTTCGCTCGCTGCCAAATCACCGTTTTTGGACACCTCGTGGATGCAAGAGACGTGTGACCTGATCTGGACAAAATTCACGCCATTACGAACTTTTCTGTTCCGTAGTCTACCAAGGACGTTTGTAGTATCGTAGCGCTGTGCTCTTATTTCCGATGCTTTGTGAAGAATTTTGTGACCATTGCACATCCCCTTACCGGCCTCTTAAAGAAAGACACCCCTTTTACTTGGGGTCCTGACCATGCCGCATCTTTTTTGAATCTCACTACTCTCCTTACCACGCCTGCAATTCTGGGCCACTGACCCGTCTGCCTCAACGGAAGTTCGAACTGATTCCAGTGGTCACGGCATAGGAGCAGTGTTAGTACAATGCCAGCGTGGACATGAAGGTGTTATAGCCTATGCCAGCAGACTTCTATCACTCGCCGAACTCAATTATTCAATCACAGAATGCAAGTGCCTCGCTCTTGTGTGGGCTGTTGCGAGGTTTCGTCTATACTTGTACGGGTGCCTATTTTGTGTCATCACTGATCACCACACCCTCTGCTGGCTATCCTCGCTCAAGGACCCTATGGGACGACTCGCTCGCAGGGATGCCTGCAAGAATATACCTTCTCCTTGGTATATAAGACGGGACGCTTGCACCCCGATGCCAACTGTTTGTCCTGCTACCCCGTCGACGAACCGGCTGATGCGGACGCCATCGCTTGCCTTTCCTCTGTGTCCCAGTTGCTTCAAATCGGCAACAAGCAACGCCGTGATCCTTCATTACGAGCCCTCATTGACTGTCTGGAGTCAACACCTGGCAACGCTTCTCTCCGGATGTTTCTTCTCAAGGAGGGGACATTATACCGCCACAATTTCTATCAACACGGCCTTGACCTTCTGCTCGTCATTCCATCCCACCTGCGTTCGACTGTCCTCCACCAACTTCATGACGCTACCTTGGCTGGACACTTGGGCATCTCACGCACATACGACCGTGTACGCCGTCGATTCTTTTGGCCGGGTCTCAGCCGCTCTGTGCAGCGCTATATTGTCACTTGTGAGCCCTGTCAGTGCCGGAAGGAGCCCTCCACACTTACAGCTGGATGTCTCCAGCCGATCGACATCCCAGCCGCTCTGTGCAGCGCTATATTGCCGCTTGTGAGCCCTGTCAGCGCCGGAAGAAGTCCTCCACACTTCCAGCTGGATGTCTCCAGCCGATCGACATCCCACCGGAACCCTCTTTCTGTGTTGGTGTAGACCTTCTTCCGCTCCTGCTCGACAAAGCACAAGTTCAGCACGTTCTACCGCCCACAGACCAACGGCCTTACGGAGCACCTCAACCGGACCATCACCGACATGCTTTCGAAGTATGCCGTGACCGATCACCACGACTGGGATCTTCACTTGCTATATGTGACGTTCGCATATAATTCATCATGTCACGACACCGCCGGCTATTCACCATTCCATCTCCTATGTGGCCGAGAACTCGCATTGCCCTTGGACACTTTGCTGCCCTCGGCCACATGTTGAGCCACTGAATACGCCCGCAACGCGATCGCACACACCGACCACGCGCGCCAGCTCGCCTGCACCCGTCTCGAGGCCTCACAGGAGCATCAGAGACGCCTCTACGCGTCTTTCATCGCGACATGCACTTTTCTCCGGGTTCTCTGGTGCTTCTCTGGTCACCCATTCGTCATGTGGGCCTTTTCTAAAAGCTGCTGTCGCGCTACACTGGCCCATACTGTGTGGTGCGACAAGTGACCGATGTCGCGTATGAAATCATCCCCATTGACCTCTAAGCGTCGTCAGCTGCAAATGGCATCGTTCACGTGGCAAGACTAGAGCCATACCACACACCTTTCACTGTGAATGCATAGATTAAGCACCGGGACGGTGCTTCTACTACCGGGGATGATGATACGGAACAGCCATCACAGTGTGGCTGCACTGAGAAGGAAGAAGATGACGTGTGCCCGCTCGATATAGCGTTGCCATTTTGGCCTCGTTAGCTCCCCTGTAAATAATTTGTAAATAGCATTGGACATTAGCTACACGTAACGAATATATATATGATAAAAACACAAGAAGCTATCGCTGCAGCTGATCTTGAGCACCGCCTACAATAGCTTCAATGCCCCGTTTCATCGTGTACTGTTGACAACAAAGTATTTGCAACATTTCACTGTTTTCAAATAACGACTATTCGATTCAATGACTGAATGCAATAGGACAATATTCTTCTCGTTATTCGAAACCTTCCAATTGGTCATGCACTTCACGAGACAAGTTCTTTCAGTAGGTAAAGTAGACAATGTTGAAGCTGCTGAAACAGTAACTCATCTAAAGACAATGTGCTGCTTTTTAGTGTTTCAGTGTTTTCAGCCATTGAACATCTACCAACCTATTAGCCGTGGGTGGTAAAGTATTGTCAGACAACAACTGTTGGTAAACAACTGTCAGATGGACATCAGTCAATTTATCTCCGCCATTAAGTCGCACCCACCTTAGAGCCATGGTCATGCATATCTCAGTATCTGTCTCAGCTCCACTATATCGATAGCCCTTAGTGGAATCGCATCTTAAAATCATGTCAACCATCATGACGATGTACTAGTTGGCTTTGCTAGAGGTTGGAAAACTATGTTAATGGCAGGCAGTTTTTTTTTTTTTTTTTGTAGGACACAACTGGAAGCTTTGGATTACAGCACAAGGACTGCTCCATTACAAGCAAATCTCTAACTTCCTCAGAGTCCTTATCAGCTTTAGACATGCCTATCCATCTATCAAAGTGGTTGCTGAGACGAAATGCACACTACTTCCCAGTCTGTATGGGCTTGTACTTCTTGACACTGATTGATACTTCTGTTATCACTCTAAACTTCTGCAGCAGTGTTGTTTTCCCCTAGTCATAGTCTACAGATTCTGCATGCCAAAGTTTTGATTGTACTAGCACCGTAAAATTCCGAACAAGCGTCCCCACCCGTGCGAGCCCCCTCCCCCCCCCCCCCCATAACTTTACTGTCAATTTCATATTTCCGTGCCATTCCGTCATTCCGGGAAAGCGCCCCCTCCCCTGCACGCGTCCTTATCACGCTCCGCGCCTGAGCCACACTGGTCTGCGCCATCAAGTCCAAGAAGCTAATCCGATCCAATTCTTCCTTTCAAGCCATTCGCATGCTCGTTTGCATGTGCCATTTCTCGTCTTGTTTTGGCATTGTGAAGTTCGCGATGCTGATGCATTCGTACACAGTGGCGAAGAAATTGGGGTCGTACAATGGCATCGAGAAAACGGAAGAAACGTGCACCAAACGTCTCAACATTTCGAGCTCGACTGCAATCGGATACGGGAATGGGACAGTAATTTTGAGAAGTTGTTTCAGCAAAACTATGGGAGAGCGCAACTTTGAAGAAAGCTGAGTAACAGTGCCCCGGTTTTCAGTGAATGCATGGACGATATGCTCTTCGAGTTCTTTGAGCGGGAGAGAACAGCAGGACGTGCCGTTAGTAACCGTCTTCTCTCTGAAGAGGCTGTCAGAATAGCCAACAGCATGCAGTTGGGAAACTTCGTAGCTTCCAGCCATTACATAAGT
The DNA here is from genome assembly GCF_050947875.1 of Dermacentor variabilis. Taxonomy (NCBI): domain Eukaryota; kingdom Metazoa; phylum Arthropoda; class Arachnida; order Ixodida; family Ixodidae; genus Dermacentor; species Dermacentor variabilis. The sequence goes on along the minus strand of NC_134570.1, from coordinate 132,167,901 downwards.
CGACGGAAGCAGCGATTCAGTGTGTCAATGCGCTGCTCTACGAATGAGTCAGAAGACGCCTGAAGAGTTTTCAGAGGCAGCAAGTGCCTTTCAGTCTGCCGCGAACTCCCCGCGACGGCGCGACGACTACACGTTGTACAACATCGCTAATATGGACCAGACGATGGTCCAAATAGACAACCCAGCCAACAGGACAAACAACGTCGCCGGCAAAAGCACCATATGGATCGCAAACAGTGGATGTCCCCGATGAGGCTTCACGGTTTGCCTAGCCGCACGTGTCACCGGCCTCAATCTTCCAGCATTCGTTATTTTCAAGGAACAAACCGGGAAAATTTCAGCCAGGCTCTTCACAAGCCTTCACATACCAGGTGAGAATGTTTTTTTTTTTTTCTTTTTCAATGGGGTGAGGAATCCCACGATGTCGCTAAGTTCGTTCTATCAAAACGCTGACTTTTTTTTTTTCACTCGTAGCAAATGTTCGTCTCACCGCTACAAAAAAAATGGCTGGATGACATCGAAAAAGATGCAGGAGCATCCGTCTATCAGAGGGTGCCTCGGGCCCTCCCTTGTTCACAACCCAGGTTGGATCATGACAATGGGTGTCAAATTTAAACCCTGTAAGCAAATCCTTGCTTTGTAGTGTCACACGAGTCAACACCAATTCAATGTTAACATCTTTATGCCTCACCCTGTATAGGTGCTTTTTATACACAGGTGTGTCTTATATAAAATTTTTTTCTTCAGATATTGCAAAAGCAGGGGGTGCATATTATACACCAGAAAAAATGGCATATATAGCAGAGTTCCTGTTCACACTACCTCTACAGAACAATGTATGGGAACTTTTAATCAACAGTGAACATATTGATTCTTCAAGCAATTTTAGAATTTATGGCCTTCAGTGTAGTGCTTTTCAAATTCAAAGGTTAGCAGCTCTGAACATGTTTTCAAAATCAAACTCCAGTTGTTTAAACATGTAGCCTGTGCAGGGTTCAGGGCAACTGCCAGGTATGCAATGTTTGAAATAAAAGCCAAGCGAGCTGTATGGCTCATGGGATGGAAACAAAGCAATGGGGACATCCCCTCCAAGATTGGAAATATGTTGCCTCCTTTCCAAGCCCATGGACGAGGCAGAAGAAAAGCTGAGCACGGCATTGCACAGAAAATAATTAACCAGAAAGCAAACATAATTGTAGGCCACATCTGTCTTTTAGTTCACTTCTCTAGCTTCCCAAAAGTGGTCCCATACCAAAAATGCCCACAACTAGAGCTCAAGCCTCATTTAGGCCTTGCTTATTCAATTTTTCACTGAATCCAACATGGCCACCAAGCACAGCAGCAGTCCAGGCATGGGTACTTGCTTTTTGGGCCGTGCACCTCTCACGCATGCATGTGTGTATTTAGCGCAACTTCTCAGCCAGTGGCCATGGATGTCTCCATGAATGTCTCTGAAACACATGGAGGCACTCTGTCAGTGTGGTAAGAGTGGTGTTAAAAACATGGCAACCATGATACTGCTTCCAACACTATGCAAGCAGAAAGAACGAAAGGTGCAAAAGCAGTCTTTGAGATTGGTTTCCATTGCTCTGAAGGAGCCGTTGCTGCGGGATGGTGTGGACACCACCTATAGGCCAAAATCATTCCCTTTGGCACACATATTCATAGCAAGCGCATCTAATCTGAACCTTCGCCACTCATGCTAGGCTGCCAGTTTGATGGTGGGGCAGCTGACGACAAAGCCATTCTAAGTGAATATTGGCAGCAAGCTAATTAATTATTATTGGGTTTTTATTGGCGCATGGGCCAGGTATGGCCAAAGAGTGCCATGACATATGGTGATGGTTTCTCAAATTATGAATGGAATGGACAGTGGGTTGAAAATGGTAGATGTACCATGGCTTTATAAGGGCCTAAAAACAATTCGCTGTAAATTGTGTAAAATATGTGAGTATAAAAAGAGGTTGAGCATTACTGCAGTTTTTTCCTTCTTTTCACCAGTTCCTGTAGTCCGTGCAAAATATGGCTGCCCCCTAGAAGAGCATCAAAGGGAAAACAAAGGGCTTTCCTGGATAAATTCTTCAGTGCAGAAACTTTTGTGCACATCACAACCTCTTTATATATCCCCATGTCCAACGCAATGGTACACATTCTTTCGTCGGCGGCTAGCAGCTTGGCAGAGCAAGTGATAAAGAATATTTATACTGAAATCGGCAGTCAAACCAAAGATGTGCAATGCATCATAAATTCATTCTATAGAATGAACACAACAGAACCATGGAAAATGACCGCTGAGGAATATGGTGACGAAGAACATCAATATTGCGCTAAGAAGTTACGATTAGATATTTTTGTCTTTTAAAAAATGCAGAAACGACGCATGTGGCAAAAGAAATGAAAACAATGGCTACTCTGGTGGCATAAATGAAAGCAAGTAGCAAGAGCAACAATGTCCCTTCCATGGTGCAACTATCACAAAAGAACAAGTGTTATCGTTGAATATGTGAATCAATGATCAATCAATCCCAACAGCTATGTGATGACACTTGACACACATGCAAAAAAAAAAGTTGAAACTTGATTTGACATCAACATCTGCTGCGATTTCAGAACCGTGTCTAGTATCACCAGCAAGTGACCAGCAATGTGAAAATGTTGCATCGTAACAGTTTCAGCAGCAACGGCAACAGCAGACATGTTTCATCGACCACCATCAAGCCTGCACGGTTAGTGCGAAAAATGCGATACAAAAGAAAAATCCAAGCCAAGGAAAGGAAAAGATGAGCACTGTTGATGCATTGCAACAACGCGCATCATTGCCACAAGTTTTTGTCAACATCGACAACTAGTGCAGAGACGACTCGAAGCAAATGTGTCTTCTCGAAAGATACGATGCAAACAAAAGAGAAAAAGAAAAGTCGGTGTTCAGTATTAACAACGCGATGATGCAGCATGTATTGTTATTGTAGAATGAAATTCTGGCTGTCTCAGATCTGATGTGTCCCCAACACCATCTGCTCAATCACGGAGGCGCATTGAATAAATAGCAGCATCTACACAACTGTCTAATGATGTGACCAAGTCAAGAAGTGCAAGATAATATCTCTCCGTTTCAATCATTGCAGTCCATCAAGGAAATGGCAGCACCTCTGCAATTGCCAACTGATGTGACCACGCATTGCAAGAAAACATATTCTTGTCTCAATCATCGAGGCTGACCAATGATGATTGAGATAAGAGAAATGCAACCTGACCTTGAAATCAAATGTTTGGAGTCGACTCCAGCGTGTGCGGGAACTCTGGAACGATCAAGCGAGGCAGAATCATACCGCATGGACAGGCTGTTGAAGCCATTTGAAGTCGGGGAAGGACGTAGTGTAGTTCCCAGGAAACTTTGAAAGGCCTTGCGAGAAGATGAACTTCGCTCCAAGTACGTGGCCACAGCAGTTGCTGTCTATGTTGCTGTGTAAAGCTGCTGAAGTAATTGCCAGACTCAGTGCACAAGATGCATATGACAGCGCGAAGGTTAAGGCTAGCCTTCTGAAGAAGGCTAGCCTCCTCTGCCTTTCAGCTGAGGCTATCCAGATGATGATGATGTGGTGTTTTATGGCGCAAGGGCCAGGTTTGACCAAAGAGCGCCATGACATGTGGTAATGTTGACGATGTATTGTGGATGACATGCACAATGAACTCACCATGGTAGATGTAATATGGCTGTAAAAGGGCCTAAAAACCTTACGCTGTAAGTGGAGTGGAATATATAGGTGGTAAAATAATGACGGTGACTAGGATGTGATGTGGGCTATGGCAATGGGCTTTCGTTAAAAGATGATGCAATAAAAACCATAACACTGACACCAGAGTTTCAAGAGAGCCCTTGAATGCAGGGCTGTTAGTCATGTGCTTAAAATTTGCCTGGCCAGATGATTTTCAGGGTGTCCATTTCGGCTAAAAACTCTAAGAATGTTTGCAGATTAAAAAGAGGTTCATCGCTAAGAAAAAATGCAGGGTGAAGGGGTAAATTCTCGCGGTATGCAGCAGGGAAATACTTTTTCCTCTCTGTTTCTATTGCAGGGCACTGAATAAGAGCATGCAGGACAGTGAGATTGTTGCCGCACCTAACACAAGTTGGAGGATCGCCCCCAGTCAAGAGATGAGAGTGGGTGCCGTATGTGTGGCCAGCTGAGGCTATCCAGCAAAGGTTCCGAAGCATGGGCAAGAAGGATAGCGAGGGATATCCGGAGTTTGCATATGGCTGCAAACTTTGCCTATTTGCATATATTCATGTGTCTAGAGTAGTTTCACAAAAGCACCCAACAATCGGTGAAGCTGTGGGTGCAAGACAGAGGAAATGCAAACACTGTGGAAAGGGCGGCCGAGTTAGCCGAAGAGTACACAATGCGTAGGAAGCCGAGCGCCGATGATGGAAGCTCAGACAGTCGAAATGGACCGCGGAAATAATTTTCGGTCAAAAAGGCACTGCAGACCAAATTACTGGAGCATGCAGATGCAGAGCAAAGGACGTCAGAAAAAACTAGAAGTAAATGGCAAAACCGTACAAAACGAGTAGAAAGATGAACTTGAAATTTTAAGACCGATCCACTACTATAACTGCCACAAACTCAGACATATCACTGAGAACTGTGGTATGCCTAGGGTAGTTTTTTCCTACGTGGACAAAAGAAACGAGAACATGGAACTTTTACGCCCATACCTTCACGACCTACATATTAATGGAAAACCATGCCGGGTGCTACAAGACGGTGCCACCCCCATGGACACTGTCCATCTGTCTTATGTGACGGTAAATGACTTCACTAGAAAAGTTGCATGGATTAAACAGGTTGCGGAAGGACACAGCATGAGTCTGCCGATGGCGAAAATAATAATCAGGGGGCCGTTCGGAGAGCTCGTGACCAAGGCTGCATTTTCCAAATTCTTGTCGCTGCAGCTTCCATTTTTTCAAATTGGTTGGATAAGTTACTGTGTGAGAAGGGGCTGAAACTTGGAGAGGGCGCAGTACAGGCATTGACGCAATCCCAAGCTTGTCAAATAGCGTAGCTTTCCTCAGAAAATGCAAAATCTGCTCTAACAGAAGTAGCAAAAGAGGTAGCCTCGGCAAAAGAAATCGAGCTAGGCTTGAAGGAAGAAAAAGTGGTCAAAGAAATCCTGCCAGCTGACGAGCTCAACAAGAGCGTATCACAAGGCAAATGTCTAAGTTCACGCCTGCACGGAGAACCAGCTGATGCACTCGCAAGCGAGACAGGGTTGTTGCTGCCACCGACCTCCAGGAACTTTGATCGGCTCTTGCGTGTCATCATCATCATCATCATCATCATCATCATCAGCCTGGTTACGCCCACTGCAGGGCAAAGGCCTCTCCCATACTTCTCCAACAACCCCGGTCGTGTACTAATTGTGGCCATGTTGTACCTGCAAACTTCTTAATCTCATCCGCCCACCTAACTTTCTGCCGCCCCCTGCTATGCTTCCCTTCCCTTGGAATCCAGTCCATAACCCTTAATGACCATCGGTTATCTTCCCTCCTCATTACATGTCCTGCCCATGCCCCCCCATTTCTTTTGATTTCAACTAAGATGTCATTAACTCGCGTTTGCTCCCTCACCCAATCTGCTCTTTTCTTATCCCTTAACGTTACACCTATCATTTTTCTTTCCATAGCTCGTTGCGTCGTCCTCAATTTGAGTAGAACCCTTTTCGTAACCCTCCAGCTTTCTGCCCCGTAGGTGAGTACTGGTAAGACACTGCTATTATACACTTTTCTCTTGAGGGATAATGGCAACCTGCTGTTCATGATCTGAGAATGCCTGCCAAATGCACCCCAGCCCATTCTTATTCTTCTGATTATGTCCGTCTCATGATCCGGATCCGCCTTCACTACCTGCCCTAAGCAGATGTATTCCCTTACCACTTCCAGTGCCTTGCTACCTATTGTAAATCGCTGTTGTCTTCCGAGACTGTTAAACATTACTTTAGTTTTCTGCAGATTAATTTTTTAGGCCCACTCTTCTGCTTTGCCCCTCCAGGTCAGTCAGCATGCATTGCAATTGGTCCCCTGAGTTACTAAGCAAGGCAATATCATCAGCGAATCGCAAGTTACTAAGGTATTCTCCATTAACTTTTATCCCCAATTCTTCCCAATCCAGGTCTCTGAATACCTCCTGTAAACACGCTGTGAATAGCATTGGAGAGATCGTATCTCCCTGCCTGACGCCTTTCTTTATTGGGATTTTGTTGCTTTCTTTATGGAGGACTACGGTGGCTATGGAGCAGCTACAGATATCTTTCAGTATTTTTACATATGACTCGTCTACACCCTGGTTCTGTAATGCCTCCATGACTGCTGAGGTTTCGACAGAATCAAACGCTTTCTTGTAATCAATGAAAGCTATATATAAGGGTTGGTTTTATTCCGCACATTTCTCTATCACCTGATTGATAGTGTGAATATGGTCTATTGTTGAGTAGCCTTTACGGAATCCTGCCTGGTTCCTTGCTTGACAGAAGTCTAAGGTGTTCCTGATTCCATTTGCGATTACCTTAGCAAACAGTTTGTAGGCAACTGACAGTAAGCTAATCGGTCTATAATTTTTCAAGTCTTTGGCGTCCCCTTTCTTATGGATTAGGATTATGTTAGCGTTCTTCCAAGATTCCGGTACGCTCGAGGTCACGAGGCATTGCATATACAGGGTGGCCAGTTTCTCTAGAACAATCTGTCCACCATCGTTCAACAAATCTGCTGTTACCTGATCATCTCCAGCTGCCTTCCCCCTTTGCATATCTCCCAAGGCTTTCTTTACTTCTTCCGGCGTTATCTTTGGGATTTCGAATTCCTCTAGACTATTTACTATTCCATTATCGTCGCGGGTGCCACTGGTACTGTATAAATCTCTATAGAACTCCTCAGCCACTTGAACTATCTCATCCATATTAGTAATGATATTGCGTGTGGAGAGAGCAAAAGAATGACACAAGCCTAGCTAAATCACATGTAACAGCTAAAGAAGGCACTGCTAGGCACAAGGTGACAACGCATGAGAAAGGAGGCTTGTTATATCGGCCCTACAGAGACTGAAAGGGCAGGATTGTGCATCAGTTGGTTGTAAGTACTAAGCACGAGGAGGTCCTTTTGGGTCTCATGGAAATGGGTGGTCGGGCCACCTAGCCATAAACAAATCCAAGGAGATTGCTTAAGAAATACTACTAGACTGGCTATAATCAAAGGCATCGAAAACTTTGTGAGATCATGCGACGCCTGCCAGCGCTCGGGTAAACCAGGAGAAACATGGAAAGCTCCAATAAAGGTAGTGCCCTTAATATCAGAACCTTTCAGATGACTGGTAGGACGCTGTTGCAAAACGCTGCCCAAATGATCCAGTCGCTCTCGGTGACAAGCCCCCGAGCTGCGCGCTCACAATCCCTTTTGGGATCGAGAGGCACGGCACGAACCGTGTCGCATGCAGAATTCGGGGGCAGGTCCCTACGCTTGTCGACAGAAAGTGCCTATTGGGATCAAGCGACATGGCATGAAGAGGCACTACATTCTCTGGCCACCTGTGCGGTTCATTCCAATCATGCACAGAAGGCTCGTCTGTTGGCACTGTTACGCCAGCACAAAGAGCTTTTCACCGATCAACCTGGCTGTACCGATTTGGTGAGCCATGCGATTGAAACTGGAGACACGCTTCCTCTGAAGTGTAACCACCGGCCCGTAGGCCTGGCCAAGAAGCAGAAGAGGCAGGTGATTGATGGCTTGCTACCATTGGCTGACATTATCCGCCGCTCGTCGAGAGCCTGGGCATCTAGAATTATGTTGGTGCCTAAGAAAGATGGCATTTATCGCCTGTGCACAGACTACTGCCGTCTGAATGAAGTGACTCGTAAGGATGCATATGCGCTCCCTACGATTAGCTCCATTGTAGGAACCCTGGGCAGTGCGAGGTACTTTACTATGCTCAATGCCTCCGAAGGTTACCTACAGGTTCGGATGGATGAGTAACTGGTGCAAGACTGCATTCATGTCCCACAGAGGGTTAATTTGAGTTCTCTCGTATGCCCTTTGGTCTTTGCAATGGTCCTGCGACATTTCAGAGACTCATGGACTGCGTCCTCGGGGAAGCAAAGTGGTCATACTGCATGGGCTACCTCGACGACATCATGATTTATCCACGAACCTTTGAAGAACACTAGGCCCATGTTGCGGATGCGCGGAAGAGGGTGTGGGCCGCCGGGATGACCTTGAATCCTGCGAAAGCCCAACTAGTGCAAACCCGGGCTGAGTTACTGGGGTTTACACTGAACAGAGGCTCCACTCAGCTAGACAGGGAGAAACTTCGGGAAATCCTCGATTTCCCTGCACCTAAGGACGTACATGGCCTTTGCTGCTTTTTGGGAATGGCCAACCTTTACCAGTCGTTCATCTCGTCTTGTACCCGAATGCAAGCACCCTTGAGCAAGCTCTTGGGTAAGTCGGCTGAGTGGCAGCGAGGACCTAAACAGCAGCAGGCTTTTTCCATCTGTCTAGTGTCATTGTGGAGATAGCGCCGCTCAGACTCCCCGACCTGACCGTTTGTTGTCTAGATCAAAGTGAGCAATCTGGATTTAGACGGAGTCTTCCAACGGAAATACAATGGCATGTTGCAGCTGTCGGCCTTTGCCAGCCGCTCCGTGATGCCAGCAGAGAGGAATTATTTCGTAAAGAAGGAATGCCTCGCTATCATATTTGCACTACATAAATTCGATGTCTATCTTGATGAGACGAAATTCGTAGCGCAGACGAACCAGTGTGTGCTCAGTTGGCTGATGTGGCTACATGAGCCTGCGGGCCAGCTGGCATGGTGGGCTAGCAGCATTGCGACTTTTCTGTTGCAGCATTGAAAAAGGAACACCAACGTGGTAGCTGACGCACCATCTCGTGCCCCATTGTCCACCATGAACTTTCCTCCAGGTGTGACAGCCCCTGCTAGTGCCTTTGTGCAAGCAAGCATGTGGGTGCAATGAGCGAAAAGAAAGGCGAGTCCACAAGTGGGCAAACCTGCTACTCCACTTTCCAGGCAAGCAGTGCGCCACAAAGCAGACAAGCGGGGGAGCTTCTCGAAAGTGAACCCATGACGCCGACGGCTGCAGTTCTGAGTGGGGACGAAACCAGATTTCCCTTTGGAAGAACTGGAATCGTTTTCAGCACGCAAGAGTTACTGAAGGCCAAGCAAACTGCTCTGCTTTGTCGACGATTGAGTGATGGTCTCAGGGAGATGGAGCACCGAGACGCTGCTGGTAGTACGGCAGGTGCAGGGGGGCCAGAACAAGTGTGTGTCAGTGGGTCCCTCGCAGATTCAAATTTGCTGGATCATGATGGGCTCCTGCATAAATACATAGCCACCGATGAATCTGTGGAGCCATTTAAGGTGGTTACCCCAAAAGTCTGAGAAGCACACTGTTGCAATCCTCTCAAGACAAACCCAGCTGGTCATTTGAGTGGCTTGAAAATTTTTGTGGAACTAAGCCAAACTGTGACCTGGACTGGCATAAGGTGGTGACATTTTTCGCTATTGGCGTTCCTGCCCTGTCTGTCAAACGGTGAAATCAAGAGGTGGCAAGCCGCTTGGGTGGATGAAACCAACTGATAGTGAGCGTCCGTGGCAAGTGGCCATCTGTGATATTATGGGGCCTTTCCCCAGCAGTAAGAAGAGGTTCGCATATCGGATGGCAGTCTATCATTTTTGGAAGTGGGTGGAGTTATTTCCGATATGGAAAGTGACAGCACGAGCGGTGCTGCGGAGGTTACAGAAAGTTTTTTGTCACTTCGGCTTCCCGAAAAGACAGATTACAGACAACACGCCCTATTTCACCCCTCAAGTATTTGGTGCTACATGCAGTTCCTTGGGAAATAATCACTGCAGCACTTCGCCCTACGATCCCCAGTCCAATTTGAGAGAGAGACTCAATAGAACCGTCACCCAATATCGACGGCCCTTGCTGAAAATCAAAAGGATTGGGTAGACCACTTGAGTGAGCTCGCATTCGCAATCGGAACAATCAAGAATTGCTCGAGTGGTTTCTCTCTCACCTTCCTCAATTTTGGAAGGGAGTTGGCGAACGCGGTGACCAGCGCCATTCAATGATAGCTCAGGAACGAAGAGGCGCTGGCAGACTGTTCTGTTTACACTTCAGCACTTCAGAACACTTACACTTCAGAACCGAAGCCATCGTGCCAGACAGCTTCCCAAGCTAGAAGCAGGTGACCTGATCCGGGTGACAGACATGCAATCCAAGGCCACAGTCCTCGCATAAGCACCGAAACCACGGTCATATATAGCGCGAACAGATGACGGCGTTGACCTCTGCCGAAACAGGAGCATGCTTAACAGTCTCCCAAAAGGGCGCACATGGAAACTTGCGAATTTCCAGAAAACACAGAGCAGCCGAGCGCGGCACAATTGGCTCATAGCCAAGATGGCGCGACTGCAACAGATTCAGCGGTGCCTCCAACTCTCGCTATGGCCAATAGTGACCCCACTCTCACTGTAACACAGTTTGGTAGAGTGGTGAAGAAACCCATCTGACTGGGCTTTGATGAGTAGTGGTTTGGTGTTTTTTTGTTTTCTAGAATAACATATATTCTCTACCATGTATGTGCGAATGTTCTTGTGCTTGAAAAAGAGGGATGTGCTGTTATCGCCTGCCTGTGCGCGGTGTGTGACGTCATGACAGATAGCTGAGCGACAACTGCGTGCGCCAAGCTACTTTTACCATGTGACGTCCCCCCCCTCCACTTCCCAAGTGTATATTATCAGCCAGCACAATAAACAAAGGTCTTTTTTCCTTTCATCACCTTGAGCACGGCTCGTCGACTGTTCATTCCAACAGGCATATGCGTTGCGCTCGTATGCGGTGCACCACACTATTAACCTGTTAGTTGAGCGACTTGTACGCCTGCTGCAAAAGCCTCTCGCCAGGAATGTATTGCGCCTATGATTACGGCAACACAGAGTATTCTTTTTCCTATACGAACAATAAAGCAGTTATAACTTCCCCGTTGCTCTCAATGTCAATTTTTTTTCTAAAGTGAAAAACACAATGCTTCAGTAAATACAAACGCACTTGTCAACAAGCGGCTGTGCCATTGCAGAAATAACTGTTGCATAAACGAACATCTTCGAGAGTGTACTGCGCAAAGGCAAAAAAGGAGGAAACAGAGACGCATACAATCCGAACTAGCCCAAGCAATCACTTTAGTTATAAACAAGTACTAAACAAGTGCTATATTTTGGTGGAAACATCGCCGACCTGGTACATTCGATAGTCACACTTACTAATATGATTAACGCCATAAAAACTTTATTACAGCCCTTTAAATAGCGGCAAAAGCATGCAAGCTGCGCTGTCACGTCGCGATCCGCCGTAAATACAGTAGAACCCCGCTGTTACGTTCCTCACTGTTGCGTTTTCCCGGCTGCTACGTCGTTTTCATCGAGCCCTGGCATAACTTCCATAGGATTCAATGTATAAGGAACCCCGCTGTTACGTAGTAGCTATGAAAATGTTTCCGCATGATACGTCGCAACTTGGCACCCCGAACCCGCCTGGGCTAAAGTAGGCAACGCGCTCCAACCGCCATTTTGGCTTTTGACGAGTTCTGGCCAGGCTTGGCCGGGCTTGGCTATGGAACTGGCTGCAATAAGCCGCACGCCAGCTCGAGAGGCCGCCACTAGGTGGCCATTCGTGAAAAATGCTCTCACTATCATCACTGTGATTACGGTCACCACATGGTTGTTGGACGGGTCGACTCTTATATTGTGCTATTGTCATTGTGCATTAAGCCTCGTGAACGTCAAACTTGTGCTTAGACGGCGTCGCGCAAGCGGAAGGCGCTTTCCCTTGAGAGAGAGAGAGTAAAACATCTTTATTAATAATATTTGAATGGCGAGAGCAGTGTGGGAGGAACCCTCAGTCCAGGGTCTCTAAGATGATTCCAGCGATGTTTCGAGCCCATTGTATCACAGCTCAGAGGACCTCGGGAGGTCCGTCGCGGAGGGCATCGTCCCACAGCTCTTTGTTGCGTAGGGGGGAAAGGAGAGTCGGCAAGGGAGGAGAGAGGTTTGCAGTGCACTCAATCGTGACGTGGAAGATTGTGGGCGAGCTGCCACAGCCAGGGCAACGATCTGCATAACAGTGTGGGTAGAATTTATTGAGAGACACAAGATTTGGAAAAGTTGCGGTTTGTAACTGGCGTAATGCCACTGCTTCCTCCCGCGAGAAGGACGGCGGTGGTGCGGCGTGGGTGCGACGAATGCGTGTATAATGACGGAGTATGTCTTTGTAACGGAGCAAGGGATCCCCCACTCTGAACTAGTCGCCTCACCACGCCGAGTCGCCCGGAGGGAAATTTTCCGGGCAACTGTATGTGCGCGTTCGTTACCCGGCAGCGAGGTATGACCAGGGGTCCAGAGTAAGTGGATGCGGGGAGTTGTGGTTAGGGTATTTTGCGGGATCTGTTTGAGAATTTGGTGCGCCGCTCTCGGGATGCCATGTCCTGATAGGAACGCCTGGCATGCCTGTTGCGAGTCCAACAATATAGAGGAAATGCTGGATGCATTAAATGAAGTCGACAGGCAGCCAGCGCAAAAGAGAGTCGACATTGCCGAGGACCTTGGTCTCCCACCATCGACGCTTAACAGCATCGTCTTGAAGCGTGCCAAGATAGAAGGGAATGCCGCGCTCTTCGGCCCCAAAGCAAAGCAGGCTCGTGGCGCCAAGTATGGAAACCTCGACGAGGCTCTTCTTACCTGGTTCAAGCAAGCACGCGCTGCCGGTGTCAACTTCGAAGGCAGCATTTTGCGCGAGAAGGCGATGGACATAGCCGACAAACTGGGCACCACCGACTTTGCGGCGTCCAACGGCTGGATCGACCGTTTCCGGAAGAGGCACGGCATTGCTTATAAGACGGTAAGCGGAGAAGCAGCGAGCGTCAACTTGGAAGCAGTGGATGATTGGAAGGCCACCCTATCTGGAATAATTAAGGGGTATGAGCCTCGTGATACTTGCAATGCCGACGAAACGGGCCTCTTCGTTCGGGTGCAGCCATCTAAGTCATTAAGTTTGAAGGGCGAAGCATGCCATGGAGGCAAATGTAGCAAAGAACAACTAACTGTGCTCCTTTTCTGCAACATGGATGGCTCAGACAAGCTCAAGCCATGGGTAATTGGCAAATATCGAAACCCACGGTGCTCGAAACAATCGCCTGCTGCCATGTCACTACCGAAGTAACTGTCGTGCATGGATGACATGTTCTTTGTTCGAAGGATTTCTTCGGTACTTTGACAACAAGATGGGTGCCCAGTGCAGGAGTGTCATCCTGGTACTGGAAAATTGTGCTGCCCACCCGAGAGACACGGCGTTTCTTCGGAACATAAAGCATGTTTTTACCACCAAATACAAGCCATTTGCAGCCATTGGATGCCGGCGTCATAAAAAACTTGAAGCATTCTTACAGGAAGTGCATTGTCAAGCGTTGGCTCGCACATATTGATTGCGGACAGCAGCCTGCAACCATTTTGGTGCTTGACGCTATGCACTACGTGGCTTCAGCGTGGACTGCAGTGAGTGCGTCAACTGCGCAGCACTGCTTTGCACGGTGTGGCTTTCGCTTGGACGGCGAGATGGAAGCTGCCACGGAAGCTGAAGAGTTGCGAACTGCCTCTGGTGAAGAAGAGCTAGCTGAGCCAATGAATGCGCTGGGTGCCATGGGAGTCGCATACGATGACTACCTCGCCGTGGATGCTGCTGTCGTGACGTCAGAGTGTCAGAGCATCGCCGAGATCGTTGAGAACTCGGTCGCGAGTGAAGCCGCGGACTGCGATGACGACGAGGAGCACGAGCCGCACGATGCCGGGGCGTTGCCATATCCTAGCTTCGGAGAAGCCGTCACGGCTCTGAACCTCCTCCGCAGGTACGTCACACCTCACAGCGACGCTGACAGCAATGCGGCCTTCCAGGCTATTGAGAAACATGTGGCGATTTCTAGCGAGCGAAAGAAACGGCAAGCCACCATTCTGGACTTGTTTAAGTCCTAAGCGCACTCTGTGAAAATAAATTGTCTATAGTTGAAGCTGCACTTTTTTCATTCATTTTCGGAGCTTTCCTCACTTTTGTGTTTTCCCGGCTGTTACGTTTTTTTCCCCGGTCCAGTGAAAAATGTATGAACGGGGTTCCACTGTATCTCCGGCTGCTCTTCCTTACCGGTGGCGCCGCTGCGGTGGCCCGGAACACTAGGCGAGCTATGCCATGGCCTCCGAGATTTACCCCTGTGCACGTTTCTCTCCGCCCATGCCAATCGGTGCACGGCCCAGCCAAATGTTGTAAGTTTGTCAATTCCTCCACGCCTCACCAGGCAGCAGTGCGCACCTATGCATTGTCCTGCCCGTTCGCGGCATATATCCGCTGGCGGTTCTCCCGTTTTTGCACGTGTGCATTCAGGAAAAGTTCATTCATAGCGTGTCCTGCAGCCTTTCATCTTTAGCTGCTTCTCGAGCAAGGACTGAACACAAGGTATGTTCGAAATATTTCACAATTTAGGTGTTGTGTTTACTAGCGAAGCGGAGTGTTGATGTTGTTGCCACGCTCACATAGCGTGTTCCGTTTTACAGGGAACTTACGCATTGTGCTAGTGTAGATAGTAGTCTCTGCTACCGGAATGGTTACTCGTCAAGACTGTCTCGTGAAGGTGGTAGTCTTTGCATGCCAAACGGTTAGTCGACAAGCCATTCTCATGTAAATGGTGGTAGTATTTGTGTGCCTAACGGTTACTTGTGAAACTGGCAGTCAATCAGCGTCACGAGCACACGCTCAAGTGGTCAAAGGCATGCATGCTTTTTAGCAGCAAGGTCCTGTTGCAGTTTGGTGAATCGTGGCATTTGTTTTCCTTGCCCTTTTTAAGCCTAAGACTTGTGTTCTTGCTTGTAAGCGGTGTGAGTTATGCCGGTGCAAAGAAACTGCTTCTTCTTTGGTCACTGCTGCGCTGCAATATGAGATCCAGCATGTTCACAATTAAATAGCACTTTAGGTCTTCACTGTAAATATTTATGTGATGTGTACTCCTTTTTTCTTCTAGAGCAATGACATACTGTTGTGTGCCGTTGTGCACATCTGACCGGCGCAAAAAACTGGGGCTCAGTTTTCACGAGTTCCGACGCTGTGCCGACGCTCGTTTTTTCGGCATTTCGCTGCTGGTATAGCAAGCTGTGAGTGCGAAATCTACAGAACGAAGTTTTTACATGCCGAGTTCAACTATTCTAACGTGAGCATGAACATATTACCGTAACACGTCATGTCGTGCGATTTGAGCATGAATGCTGATCAGCTAAACCTGTGGGCACCGCGGGGTAGGACGAATAGCAAATATCAGTGAATGCGCACGCGTACCCACAGCCAGTTATTTCACCGTATAAAAACAGCGCCGTACAAACAGGTTGTGTTTGAGCCATCTCTCCGGGTCTAACTGTGCGTCGTGAAGTTAGCTTCGCCTGCCCCGCTTCTGTTTGCTTGTCACAAGGAGTTCTGAGTAGCCTTCTTGACTCACGCCACTGCAAAAATTTGGTCGGTATGCAGAGTAAGCTGGATGATCTGGATGTGGGCCACCTGAATGAAGTTCACGAGATGGTAAAGCATTGTGATGCGGTGCTAGATTATCGTGAAATGGTGGGACCAAATAGCGACTATCACATAACTTACTATGTTAGCGGGTATGTGACCAGGAAAATACTAATGAGAACAAAGTGCGAAGAGTGTTCTCTAGCTGTTACTTCAAGCAAAAGACTCGCACTTGCTTCCGGAAGAGTCGTGCCTTACCAACCACATGGATAGAGGTGACCTACTTTACCCATCTCAGGCACTAAAAGACTTGGTTGCTGCGATGGAAGATGCCTTCATGCATTGTTTCAGCTTTAACAAGTTGAAGGCTGACAGCATCATGGACCTTATTTCCTGCCTGTCAATAAGTAAGCTGGATATGGTTGGCTGTGCGCAACATAGCGTAGAAACCACCAACCAAGGGATACGGTTTTTTGTCATCACGAGGTTGCACGTCCTTGTCGCAGGAGAGAACGCATCGAAGCAAGGGAAGCGAGAAAAAAATGAAGTACCTCAAGCTGAGGCGCACAACATAACTGCAAATTTTATATCAGCAAGACCAACATAAAGCTTTTGTATATGCATGTAAAACAGGACTTGTTCGCATCACATTGTATGCCCAGAAATATCTGCATATCTGAACAGAACTTCCCACCCGACAAATTATTATTGTTTGCACTGCATCTTGTTCACAGTCTCTGGGTATACCTCCATTACATATTGGATTTGCGCTCCATTTCGTGTCATATTGTTTGTTTGAGAGCTAACAACCATGCATATAGAGTCGTGTGTATTATTTTATTATTAACAAATATTTTTTTCTAAGGCATTCTTGGCATCATCTAAGCGATACTACATATGCGAACTTAGTTCTTTGCAGGATTCTAATATTGGAAACCAAATTTCCCTTTGCGTTCTCATTATGCTCAGTTTTAACAATTGGTGCCAACAGTTCTACCTTTCATTACAAAATTAAATAAACTTGAAATAATCCTGGTTCACTCGAGCAGCCCGTTTCAAGTGCTGAGGCGCGCAGTATCCAGTAGACGATTAGGTCAAGCGCCTGTAGCTAAATCACTAATAAAGTCATGTCAGACAGAACTGTATACGGCACCCATAATAGTACCTTAACCCCTTGAGTCACGGCGTACACATATGTGTACGCGATTTTGCGGACTTTTTTCCTCTCTTGGAGTTCAAATTTCCCGCCCGAAAGACTTTTGTGTAGGTTTGTATGGGCACTGGGCAAGACTACTAGCGCCATCTGTCGTTGCAATCGAGAAATGAAGTCGTAAACAGCCACTTCCAAGATGGACGCCGCCACATTCTACGGGAACGCTGGTAAGTGATTTACCAAACCAAAGGTTTCTGGATTTATATTGCTATTGGGAGGCAACTGCGCGGTTTTTTATGCTCGTAAGGACACAAGGAACACGCAGAAACCGTGAAATCCATTAGAGCTGCATTACCGCGCTAGAAAATCTAGCTCAAACTTCAGCGTACACAATTGTGTACGGCGTGCCGCTATCGTCACAAACCGAAAGATGGCGTATCTTGTACTTGAGGTTTTTACTGATAGAACGCTTGGTGTTTCCGCATTTCAGACTTGAGAAATCATGGAAGACAACGAAGAAGACTCGATGATGACTCGGCAGAAAGACTGCTGTCCAGAATTGGCGATGGGATGTTCCGATATTGGACTTTCTGACGACGAGGAAGAAGAAGGGCATCCCAATCAATCTGTGAGTGGCGGAATGAGCGCGATTGTGATTCTGTCGTGTTTCCCTGGGCAATTATAAAATAAATTTTGTTTGGCAGGCGGCCGTCACAGACAATGAAGCTGGTCCTTCCGGAGCAGCTGAGCGTCTTGATCCTCTGCTAGACCATGATGAGCAACAAAAAGACGCCGGCCGACAAAAGAGGAAAGCTGTTTGGACCAGTGCGGAATTTGAGCCGCCCGACACCACATTTCATTCTGCAGGCCGTGATGTCAGTGTTGTGATTGAACCGTGTGAGTACTTCTTCAGGTACTTTACAGAACTATTTGAAGAGATTGCACATTGCACGAACATCTACGCGCTTCAGACTTCAGGAGCCATCCTTGGAACAACACCAGAAGAAATAAAAACGTTCTTTGGAATGTTATTGATAATGGGGACACTGAAATTCCCAAGCATCAGGATGTACTGGAGTCCTGCAACGCAAATTCCAAGTGTGTCGGGAGCAATGAGCGTGAACAGATTTTTCAGGCTCCGTTCTGCACTACATGTCACTGAGCCAGACCCAGATCACACTGGAACTGACAAGTTTTGGAAAGTGCGACCGCTCCTTGATGCTGTCAGGAAGAGATGCCTTGAACTGCCTCCTACTGAAAAAAAACAGCATCGATGAGCAAATGATCCCCTTTACAGGGAGAGTCGTTGCGAAGCAATTTGTCTGTAACAAACCCAACCCCGAAGGTGTGAAAGTGTTTGTTCATTGCAGCTCCAGTGGTGTCGCGCATGACTTCAAGTTTTACCAGGGAAAAGGTACCGGCACCTCAGTGGAGCACAAGCACCTAGGGCTTGGTGGCTCCATTGTGATGAGGTTGACTCAGCACCTCCCAAAACTGCGTAACTTCAAATGTTATTTTGATAACTATTTCACTTCGATAACACTGCTTCAAGAACTGAAGGAAATAGGTATTTGGGCTATTGGCACCATCCGTAGCAATAGGCTGCAAGGATGTCCACTGAAGTCGGAGAAGGCCCTTAAAAAAGAGGGACACAGCAGTATGGATGCCAGTGTCACCAAAAGTGGTGACGTCACAGTTGTCAGGTGGCAGGACAATGGCATTGTGAATGTTGCGTCGACATTCGTGGGTGTTGGGGAGCCTACAAATGTTAAACGTTGGAGTGAGGCATCAAAGAAGCATGTCAACATACCGTGCCCTGAAATCATCAGCCAGTACAATGAATCGATGGGCGGAGTTGACAAGATGGATTTTTTGCTGTCGTTGTACCCACTAAAACAAAGAACAAGGAAGTGGCCAGTACGCGTCATCTCTCATTTCACGTCATTCTCATTAGTGAATGGATGGCAAGAGTACCTGGCTGATGCAAATGACAACTGCTTCCAACGCAGGAAAATTCTGGACTTGTTGGCATTTCAGAATGATGTGGGCTTGGCATCGATAATGTGCAACAAGAATGGTGCCAGGAAACGCGGTCGCCCAAGCAACGATGCGAAGGAGTTCCCAAGGAAGGTGCACAATGCTGAGCCGCGGCCTGTAAATGCCGTCCGGTATGACGGAATGAACCACTGGCCAGCACATACAGGCAATAGCTTTGCTCAGCGTTGCAAGCTAGAAGGCTGCAATTCAAGGACGCGAGTGCGATGCCGCAAATGCAACGTGTTCCTTTGTCTTTCAGCGACAAATGACTGCTTTTACGCATTCCATAACAAATAAGCTTTCAGTTTCCTTTTTTTGAATGACATTTCTATGCGAAATAAACAAATGCTTTGCCTCAGACTCGAAATGCAACTTTGTCTCATTTGTACTGGCTGAGTCACAATGTACACATATGTGTACGCGTGCTAAAATTCAGTAAGGAGGAAAAAAATTTTTTTTATTTGCTTTATTTTCATTCTGGGAACATCCTCTTGTCGAAGAAGCATGTCGAATAATTTTCCCGCACTTTGCTTTAATTCGTGACTGAAGGGGGTAAAATGCAAAACCGGCACTGGCAAACCACAAACGACCGCCTACTGCGGAAGCTTTCTCTGTTCGGTGCAAATATGAGTTTCATAAGTGCTGCACTGAGTGCGAAGCTAAAGCATAGCAATAAAATGACCAAAATTTAGTAGTACATTGGGCCAGCTGCAGTGATAAAGTAGCCTAGCCTTTAAAATGATTTTCCAATACGCGTATGGTGCCCCAAGAAGCCGCGGAGCGAGAAAGCACTTCACAGCGGATCCAAATAACCGCATCAGACCATAGCCAGCGTACGGGAGGCATCACTGAGCCGACAGCAGCGCCGCCACATCGTCCTGAAAAAATGCTGCCTCACGGGTGCTCCGATGCCAACACCTCCCGCTCTAGCCACCATCACGGCACACGCGCCGACCAGCGTGAGCCCGGTGCATGCGCAGGGCGACACCCTGCCTCCTGCCTCGGCACCCCTTCTCCGTGTGCCGCCTCCTCCCCCCAGCACGAAGAACAGGTGATCCGACGACGCGGGGGCCACTAGGGAGAAACGCGTCTCACTAATGGTGGTGTTTCACGTCGGCACCGCAGCACACGTAAGGAGGCTGAAAGGCAGAAAATTTGAAAGGGTAAATAGTTAGAGCTGTGCGTAAAACACGTTGAAAGAAATGAAACCGAGTCTTTCATTCATCATGATCATCGAAGTTCCTCAGGTGCCGTAACAGACGTTAATAGAGACTTTTAGCAGCGCCAAGTTACCGTACGGAAAGCGCGGAAATACCGTACCGGCCGAAGACTGCGCATGCGCGCACTTTACTGTACGTAAACATTTTCCGTGCGGCATACGAGACGCTAAGTAGTGTTACGTGGGTCACATGCACACCGAGTTTTGCGAACCAAGACAGTTCAAGCCAAGACATAGCTCACACTGCGAAATGGTGTCCACCACGAAATGCGCACCGTATTTGCCCATTTCTAGCGTGCATTTTACCCGGACAGACGACTTGATCTTATTTCAAGTCGTCAACGAGGTTCAGCCTGTCTGTGACCCAGTGAGGTGGCAAGAATTTGCAAAAATTGTGCAGGAAAAAACGGGCAAGCTCTGTACCGCTCGCCGCGTCAGAGAGAGGTTCGACCTCCTCCTCATCCAGTTTCGCCACAAGGACAATAAGAACCGTGGCAAGTTAGTATATTCTATGTACATTACTTCAAAGCCATTGCTTTGCCCCGGACCTTCGATCCTGAAAGTGTGTGCTTCAGCGTAGGTTGGGTGTGGAAGAAGTAGTTGGCGAATTCGATCAGCTACTCCAGTACATCTCAGGGCTACAAGCCGCACACTGTGGACCGCCACAGCAGGCAGCAAAAAGCCTCTCAAAGTGCAGCGCACATGCAGCCTGCTGCAGCCCAGTCGGTGCATACTTCAGCTGCAGCAGAATGAAAAGCCAAGGCTATGCAAGCCTACTCTGCGGCTTCGGAATCTGCTGATGGCGACCAGTCCTGCTTCAGTAAGGATCTAAGCACACATATGGTGTTGCGTTTTTCCGATTTGCCTGAGTTGTTATATATGCTATGCTAAACTTTAAGCCTCGGAATGCTAAGTAAGAGCTGGAAACTTAAACGTGAAGTCCATAGTTCCGGTATTGATAGGGAGCAGGAAAACGTCAGGTGTAGAGAGTTCAACCGAAATAGTGACGTTTCAACTGGAATAACATTTTCCTGTTTTTAGTACAAATGTACTCGCTATGGCCAGAAATAAAGATCAAGTTGCTACACGTTTATTCATTGTGATACTTTGTTTGCACATTACAGGGCTAAGAACAGCTCACAGCAGAGCAATGAACAATTATGTGGCTTCAGTCATGCTGTCACTTGAGCCAAACTGTTGTCGTAATGACTGCAAATACACAGGATCACAAGCCTAGATACCTGTTATCAGCAGAATAGGACTGTACGTATAGCGTGAGGTGGACAAGATCGACAGAAGAAACACATAGCACTTCTATTTCACTTGCCTTTAATGCCAGTATTTCAGCTGTTGTGTCGACAAATCCCTTGGAAAGCATGCAATCTGCTTGTGCCAGCCTAAGTCGAAGCTTAGCAGTAGTTTATGAATGAGCATCTGCATTTGGCTATGTTTGAACGTTCATACTATTGCGAGAATGTGTGACTTTCACGTTTCAGCAGTCTTGTAAAAGTCCAACGAAACTAATGCTTCTGTGCCACATAATGTTGAACAGCAATGTATCTCTCTTATGCAGATGGTGACACACATGACAACAGGCAGCTAGAAAATTCTGGCAACATCTGAACTCCTTGGGTAATAGGACAAGCCTAGAGCAAGGTATATAGTAACAGCTCAAGGTACTCGGTTAGAAGGAGAGGAGGCAATGGAGCATATAGGAACCATGATGAGGGAAAAATTTACAGAACAGAGAAATGGTACATGCAGTATGTCGGAGAGGGATAGCCCGGTCAATCCACTGCTTTCGCTTGGACAGAGAGTGGGAAAGGGCTGAGAAGAGGGTACCAAGTAGCATATCGGCAGGCCCCGATGGTTTTCCAATTATGTTAATTAAGAAATTGGGCCCGAAATCAAAGAAAGCATTAAGGGAGGTGGTGAGCAAAATGCTAATGGATGGTAAAGTACCTGACGAATGGAGGCTAAGTAGGATGAGAATTATATATAAGGGAAAGGGGGACAAAGCTGACATAACTACCGGCCTATAACAGTGACGTCAGTGGTTTACAGGCTGGTTATGCAGATTATAAAGGACAGACTGCAGGCATGGGTAGAGAACGAGGGGGTACTTGGAGAGCTACAAAATGGGTTCCGGAAGCATAGAAGGCTAGAAGACAATCTGTTCTCACTAACACAGTGCATTGAAATATCTGAAAAGGAACACAGACCCCTATGGCTGGCTTTTTTGGATATCAAGGGAGCCTATGACAGTGTACCTCAAGAGGGCTTGTGGGGCATTCTGGAAACTTTAGCAGTGCAAGATGGAGTTACCAATTTCTTAAAAGATATCTATAAATGTAACCGGGTGATTATACAATGGGAAAAGCAGGTTTCGAAGCCTGTAATGATTCGGCGGGGGCTTAGGCAGGGGTGCCCATTGTCACCTCTGATGTTTATGCTGTACCTACAAGGTTTAGAGGCCAAAATACAACAAAGCAGACTTGGCTTCAACCTATAATTTTTCAAACAAGGAAAGCTGATCGAACAGTCATTACCAAGACTGGTGTACGCGGATGACATTACATTAATGGCTGACAATGCAGAAGATCTGCAGGGATTGATGAACATATGTGGTACAGAAGGAGACAGATTAGGCTTGAAGTTTAGCAAAGAAAAATCAGCAGTCATGATTTTTTATGATAACATTTGCGGCGAGCATAAGATACAGGAGGCCACGCTGGAGACAGTCGATAAATACATGTACCTTGGGGTGTGGATAAATAATGGCATTGAGTATCTGACAGAGTACGAAAAATATCTAACGACTAAAGGTAACAGAAGCGTAGGTAACTAAAACGTACTGAGCCAGATACCAGGAGATAGATTTGTTGTGCGGGGCGTGTGGAGAGGAGGAGGAAACGGCTGAACACCTGATACTTGCTTGTAAACAACTTCATCTTGCAGTTGAATGTAACGGGGAACTATTTAAAGCTTTGGGTTTTAAAAAAAGTGAAAGTAAAATAGACTTTGAACAGGTAGAAATAACTAAACGGAGGCTATCTGATTGGTGGATAATATCAACGCAAAAGTAAAGGCGTAAATGCATAGGTATGCATGCATATAGTACCATCCAAGGCTAGGTGGCGCTCTCCGCCACCGCCCGATTCAAAGGGTTGAGCCTCAATCATCCATGCATCCATCCATCCATCTATCCATGGCCGGACTGCACCGGTGCGGTTGATCGAGGATGAAAGTGCGCAGTGCTGCAAGAGCAGGACAGCAGATCTGACCACAACGGCTGTGTAGAAAAGAAAAGCGACAGCCGACTCATTTTTTAGGTAGCCGGCTACGTTGTCAGGAAATCACTGAAATGATTCCCATGCCCCGCATGTGCATCTGCCTTCGCTATTTTGCCCCTACAGGCTGATAAAAATGAGAATGTCTCACTGACGAGGCAGGCTGGCCATGGAGGTTTCGTGTATGCTTCAAAGCACATGGAAATGCTAATAACTAAACTAGAAAATGCATTCACTGCCTTTTTCAGCAGAAACGAGCTGCATGCTGGGAGCATGATGTAGTTTTTAAATTTTCTACAAGGGCATGAACTCCAAGAAGTCAGCTGCAGCGAGCACTCCCGCACTCTTACAAGGTATGTGATTAAGTTTTATGTATTGACAAGGTTGCATTTTTTTACTAAGGCTATGAACAAAAATAATGCGTCCAATAGCGAGAAGCAAAAGCTGCTCAAACTGGGGCGATGCCAGTGAAACTGCATCAGTGAAATGTTCCTGTAAATGAACATTGCATTAATGTGTTCTGTTCCCTTATTTAAGTTATTACATTAATGTATTCGGGGCTGTAACGACCATGTGCGAATGGTGCCTTCCACACGTGAGGCCGTAATTTCACTCGGTCGTCATACGAGACACGCTCAATCTCTTGGATGACGAGCCTTTCTTGTTTCTGCGCATGTCGCGTTGTACTCGTTCATTCCCCTTCGTTGCTGTCTTGTTGGGTAGTTTTTCCTTGTTCCTTTTTCTGCGAAAATGGGTCAACCAAAGCATAAACAAGCAAAAATATAACTGCTCGCGGCTTCAACAGTCTGTGTCCACCTGAAGCAGTAGCTTCGAAAGTGGTTTGCTGACAATGCCACTGCTGATCTACGTTGCATGCGAAGCAGAACATATAGACACTCGTATTATATTTTGTGCTTTGGCCAGATGAATATCGCAGACGTTACAGAAAGATGCGCGCAGCGATACGCGTTTCCCGGCCCGGCATTGCTGCCGAGTGCGCGCACGGCACACCTGCTAGCTGTAGCGCCATCTGTGAGCCGTCATTGAAAATCATTTCCTCTTCACTGGCGCGTTCACGACATTAGTCAAACCTTCTAGCCTCTATAGTGCAACAACGCGTGCTCGGAGAAGTACCAGCAGAGGTTTCGAATGTAAGAAAACTTTCTGATGCTTTTATTACTGCTTTGCTGCAAAAATAAAAATGTTATTTTTTAAAGATTTATACTTTTTGTTGAACCACTAATTTTTTAACGTAATATTGTTTTTTGTACGTGGTTTTGAGTGCTCGACTGGAAAATGCATTCACACTGCGGTAAACACCAGTGGTTCCTTCATTTCGTGAATGTAGTTGCACGTGTTTGCAGTTTTGCGTTTCCTTTTTTTTTTTTCGTGCAGCGTGTCATGAAACTCAACGCTGTTTCAGAGTTAGCATCGGTACGGTAACGTCGTCGGTAACGACGAAGTACGTCGGTGCTGGGAGGTGTATGTCCAGTGTGTAGGCTGTGATAATGCCTGGGCATTGCTGCGTACTGCGGTGCCAAAGAAACTATGATGGTGGTGAGCGTGTGCGTGTCTTCACCTTCCCTTCGCACCAAGCAAGAAGATCTCAATGAATTAGAGCTATCCACCGTGCGGACTTCACTCCATGAAAGCGGTTGGTGGTAAGGAAACATTCCTTTAACTGTCGTTACGCCTCCCTCAGTTGTATTGAAAACGTTGCGGGCAGGATGTTGCGAGGTAATTCCGTAGTGCTTCCTCTTTTGGACCGGGTAAATCTGTAAAGTCGTAGCAAAATAGTATTGCTGACATTCAGTTAACACGAAATTTATAGAAATTTCTCGTACTGTCATGCACCTGTCTGATTTTTGAACTTCAGGTTCTAGAGCTTTTACTGTCTTTTGTTTTTTTCTTATCCCAGGTCTGCGAGCGCCGCTTTAAACCGTCCGACATGGTAAATAGACCAAGTTACACGGATACAAAGACCGGCAAAGTAATTGAAGTGACACTGAAGCTCGTACGGTTACGACCTGATGCTGTTCCAAGTATACTTCCCAACTTCCCGGCATATCTTTCTGCCCCAAATGCAAGCACGTCTCGAGACAATGCTCGAGAGGCCCCAGATGAAAAGAGGACGTGCCGAGAGGCAGCTGCATTACAAGATGCCATCAACTTGTCTACTGAAACACACCAGGCGGAAGAGGACAGAAACAAAATTGAGAACTTTCAGGCGCTGTTGAAATGCATACCATGTATGAAGGTTCCAAATTCTTGACGGTTGTTTCTCAGCACGACTTTATTCTTTTCCTCAATCTGACTGTCGATGGTGCCCCAGCAATCAAAAAGTCAGTTAAAGTCACCGAGGACCTCTCTCTAAAGCTGTATTTTCATGATGTCGAGGTCACCGAACTTGATGGCGTGGAGATCATTCCCGAAAACTGTGAATCATATTCGGTGCTTCAGAGGTCTGTTGGATGCTGTTCAGAGCTCTGATAAGATTCCTGCCTTCCGCAAACCTGAAGACAAGACAGGTGGCATATTGAAGCTCATGCTATCTCTTCTTGAAGACGCAACAAATCAAGAAATGCAATACGAAGAGCAGCAAGATGCTTTGACATTTCTAAAGGAACAAGTCGTTCTCCTTTTAAGCTAGTCACCCCACTACTCTTCAGAGCTGTCGGTATTTTCCAGCCTTCTATTTACCATCTCTCATGCTTACAGGTACTTGAGTAACTGCAGAGGTCTTACATTGCCACATGAGTCCACGATCGGGCATGTATGCAATGCATATGTTGTAAATCCAGCAGCTGAGCAGCAGGATGTTTCTTTCCTGCTTTATGTGAAGAAGCTCGCGAGTGCAATGAAGGATCATGAGAAGTCAGTGGTTCTCGTGATGAATGAGATCCATCTACAGGGGTATATTGATTATAAGGGTGGCACGATTGTCGGCACAGCCAGCAACACTTCAAATGCAGCAAAGACAGCTCATGTCTTTATGATTCAAAGCCTCCTGTCATCACAACAAAGTGTTGTTCACATTTTGCCAGTAGAACAAATCAATGCCCAACAGCTGAACACTGTGCTCCGCAGCATCATAAATGAGCTTGAAAAGGTTGGGCTTCGCATCATTGCAGTCCTCACAGATAACAACTTTATCCCAAAACAATGTCTCTGGATTGTCATCAAAAGTCAGCAGCTCCTATCCTCACCCATCAGATCCCACTCGTCCTCTTTTTTTCGTTATTGACCCTGTTCACTTGTTGAAATGTATTCGGAATAACTGGATCAACCAAAAGAACCATGGAACCTGCATGTTTTTTCCTTCACTTATGAATTTGAACTCCAACCCCAAAATTATCCCTGCTTCGTTCAAGACACTCTGTTATCTCCACCTAAAAGAAAAAGACCACCTTAACAAGGCTGCTCCAACACTGTCAGTAAAGGCCCTCAATCCATCTAATATGGAAAGGCAAAATGTGAAGCTTGCACTGAAAGTGTTCAACCTATCAACCATCGCTGCTCTAGAAACATGCCGTCAACGCTATGCACTGCAGCATGCAGCTGGAACAGCGGAATTTTTAAAGGTTGTCAAAACCTGGTGGAGGAGTGTTAATGTGAAGTCCCCCAGCAAAGGATGCCGGCTTCGTGATGACCTGCAGACTCCCATTGCAGAAAAACTGTGTCCACAAGTTGAGTTCCTTCAAGCCATCATGCAGTGGCTTGACCTCTGGGAGAGCTTGAAGTTTGACAATGGAATTCTCACTCGGGAGACCCACAGTGCCTTGCGTCTCACTACGGAAGCCTTGGTTAAGATAATAAACAATTTTCTTGAAGACCTTGGATTTGACTACGTACTTCTGGGGAAGTTCCAGACAGACTACTAGGAAAGATTTGGTAAGTATAGGCAGCTTTCAGGTCGAAGTACCACGTGTCCATCAGACAAGTGTTCGAAACTGAACGCAAGCTTCGCCTACAAAGAGCCCTGGTGCTTCCAGACATGGATTCAGGGGCACCTGCTGTCAGCCAGGGTGCTCGTTCCAGGAAGTCCTCTGGTCGGCAGCACCGGAGAAACCCCCGCCACCGACAGGAGCCACACGCAGCACGGCAGCGGACGACACCAGCCATCTAGTCGCCACAGCACTCGCCTCAGCACTATGCACGCTCCTGGAGTCAACGCCCATCGACTCGCCAGCACACCACTTGTGTGATGACACCCTGGTCCAGCGGAGCAACGGCCACGCATCATTCAATGGAACGTTCACTCGATGTGCCGCCGACATCCTGAGCTCGTGGACGGGGCTCATGTGGACGGTTGCGACATGCTTTCTTTGCAAGAAACGTACTATCGGCGGCAAATGAAACACGAACAGCGGAATGTGTGACGATAGGCCCAATTGAGGCCGCCTGCTTACCGTTATCAGAGAGAGGCGCGAATTTCCGGCTTGCGATAGTTTACTTCTGCTTTCTTGCTTTGCCACTGGAGCGCCACACTCATACTTACCACCGATTATACCATGCGCAGCACTTTGATTTTGCTTCCACCGATGCCATGTTATCAGAATCTGGTCGCGATGCGAACAGTGCAGGAGGCCAATCGGCCGAACGTGACATCTTTAATAGCTCTTTTTTTTAATAATGCGCACAACTTTAAAGCCACCACAAAAACTCAAATACACTGGGGCCGATCATTCATGCATCATTGAAAGCCGGAAAGCCCATTTGTCCCCGCATGGTGCCCGCTTCGGGCACACGACAACTACGTGCACGGCTCAAGTTTTCTTGCGGCTGCACGGCGCCTACGACGGAAGCGGCCGCCGGCTCACGGACTGCTATTCGGCCCCTCCTCGTGCCGACAGCAATGCCCCCCCCCCCCCTCCTTTGTGCGGCGGTGCCCAGGGGCAACCCTTTTACCGACCACCCAAGGCGGACTATGTTTCGACCCCGTGCCTTGCAGTTGGTTCCCTTTGTCCTATGTCGGGCCTCGGGCCACTGAACTTGCCCGGCGCACCATTCCGACCGACCGCCAGATTGGCCTGACGACGCAGCGCAGTGCCCGGAGGCACCGGCCACTGAAAGCGGCGTTGGGACCACTGAGGCTGCCCGGACTCTCTCTCTCTTGACCTTGTTCGTCCTTAGGGACTGTCTGGGGAATCTGGGGACGGGGAGGTGTTATTTGAGCAGCTTGCAGCTGCTCTGCTGCTCTCTCCTGCTAACCATGCCAACTTGTAAACACTGTATAAAGAATTCTTTGACGAGAAAGCTCTCCTCGTCTCTGACTTTGCATGAAGTGGGGTCAAGACCTCCTGCCGGCCACGCATACCTCGGCACACGAAACAGCCTGCATAAAGTGTTGCCGGTCGTTTTTGCAGGCAAGAAGAGGAATCTGACTCCAGAAGAGGCCCTTGATCTTTGCTTCAGCCTTCCCGACCTTGAAAGTGCCAGCGAAGATGACAGTGAAGAAGAATCTTGTGAAGAGCTGCCTTGTGATCTTCAAAGTGAAAATGACAGCAAAAGTGATGAAGTTGAGCTGGCAGTTCCTACTGTAAAACGTAAGAAAAAAGAATGCGAAGAGTGTATACTGACAAGCAGAAGAAAAGGCGTTGCAGCTCAACTGCAGGCTCGCCAGCTGCTGCAGATGCTTCTGACATGGAAGATGAGTGGGAGTTGACACCAGCGGATGTTGTGACACCAACAGACACTGAGCAGACTTTTTCTGCGAAGCTATCATCGAAGAGCACGGCATTGAATGTCTTCGAGCTTTTCTTCACCGATGAAGGGGGTGAATCACATAGTTGATCATACAAATTTTTATGCCACCCAGGAAGGAACATGGGGCTGGATACCTCTCACTGCTGAGAAACTAAAGGCCTATTTTGGCATGCTGGTATTCAAGAGTGCCAATCCTATGCTCGAGGTGCATCTGTATGGAGTTCTGATAGCCTATTCTATGTGAAAGAAATTGTTGCGGTCAGGACGCACAAGAGATTTCAGCAAATCACAAAAATTTACCCTTGTATGACAACGTGCAGATGCCAAAGAAAGGTTCAAAAAAGTATGACCACTGCTTAAAGTTCGCCTGCTCATCAAGATGAATGAAAACTTTCGTAATGAGTACACGCCTTCATCTCCTCTTGCAGTCAACGAAAGTAGGATTTGATTTAAGGGAAGGTCATCTATGAAACCATTATGCCTATGAAACCGAAAATGAAATGCAGTTACCAGGTGTGGTGCATTGCGGACTCGTCCACGGTTTACCTAAGCAAGTTTGAAATTTACCAAAGTAAACACCAGGAGCAACCAAACAACAGAACACTTGGAGAACATGTCTTGTCATTGTCAGAAGGAATCGTAACTCCTGGAAATCAACTGTTTTTCGACTTCTTCAGTTCCACCACCTTGCTGCAACAGCTCCGTGACAAAGACATTTTAACTCCCGGTACATATGTCACAAATCGAAAGGACCTACCAGCGGAACTGAAAGTAAACAAGCTCGACCGTGGTGAATTCGTCTGGAGGAGAAAAAAGAATCTTACCGCCTACCAGTGGCGGGACACATTATGTCGAACTATCATGACCCTTGTGAAGATGTTCAAGTCGACAGGACTACACCAAAAGGACATAAGAAATCCATCAAGTGCCCCGCAGCAGTGCGCGACTACAACCACTGGATGGGAGGGGTGGATCGCTTCGGCCAAAAAGAAATGCGTATCCACTAGACAGGCACTCAAAGAGGTCGTGGAGTCACCTTTTCTATTTCATCCTTGACGCGGCGATTGTCAATGCTTACGTCCAGCATCGCTACAGAAACAGTATCGCACACCTGTTCTTTTGGGTCATGCTGGAAAGACAACTCATCAGTGGGAGGAGCTTTCGCAAGGGTCGGCGCAGCCTAGTGTATCACAAGAGAAGAAGCAACAGCTGCTCAATTATGACAGGGGTGCCAAAAGATGTTCGGTCCAATAGGCAAGGGCACTACCCGTGCGCCACCACTACACGCGAAAGGTGCCAATGGTGCTCGACATCACAGGAAAACGCACAAAGCTTGTGTGCACCAAATGCCTCTTTGCATTACATGCTTTGAGCCTTTTCATAAGCAGGGATAAAGTTCATAGACAGAAAGGATGACCGCCAAGGTTAGCAGAGGGACAACGTGTGTCCCACCTTTTGCTCATGGCGCCAAGTTATCAGTGGGACAAGTGTTGCCCGCCCATTTTCCCCAACAATATTCTTTTGCAAGCAATAATAAATTTTTTTGTGGTTCCTACATGTGGTACTATTTATTTGGAAAAAGGCAGCGCACAAACCATCAGTAGATTTTTCGTGCCTAATAAGGGGTTGAAAAATCGGTACCATGAAAATTGCTTGTCAGGCCCTTTAAAGGACACAATCACAGGAGGGCCATTTGTTCATGATGGGAAGTTATACACCACACACAGTGCTCTAAAAAGAGGCCACTTTTAATTGCCACAAAATTATCAGGAAAGCCTTTGTGATACGTTTCTGCGGCCCCATGCCAACATTACTATTAAAGTTATATGCCTAAAATGTATGTGCATGTAAACAAACTAAATATGAACTAGAACATTATTCACAGAAATCAAAAACAGATGGACAAACATATTTAGTGTCTTATGCCCGGAACGTTTAAAAACCACACAACTTAGCTTTTTAACATGAAAGCAGTGCTTAGTAGACCTACCTGAGGTATGAAATGTTATACCCTGCACGACATTGGAAATTTAAAATCACTGCTTGCTCCTGAATTGCAGTGTGTGTGCAAAAATGACCACAGCAACAAAACAGTGCTGCAGATATTTTGAGATATATTGCAAAGGTGACCTCTTGGTAGATGATGAGCCCAGCACGTCTGACCCAACATAGACTTCAAGTTTTGCTGAGTTGCGCGGAGAAGCGTCAGAGCCGCAGTTGCCGAAAAAAAGAAACCAGGAAAGAAAAATAGGATGATCAAATTCGAAGCCTCAGTTGGATTCTCGAGAAGTCTATCGAACATGAATACTTGCCTCCTTTGTGGCAGAAAAAATGAGGCACGTGCCTATGAGGCTGCAAGATGCTGTGCAGATGGAGTTTATTGGGACAGGAGGTCTCAGTCCTGTCAGTTCTTGATTGGGTCTGCATAATAAAATGGTTTTAGTAAACATACACAGCCTAGAAATTGAAACAAATTTGTTTATTTCAGGCCTCTCCATTAGCAAGGCTGAGGAGTGATTGTGATAATTCCGACATACCTGACTAGCTAATGATACATATGACTACTATACTGAGGAGTATACTGGTACGTCATCAAACAGTGACAACGAAGAACAAACTGCTCAGACTTCACAGCGACATAATTGTGAAGAACAGCGAGTTCAGCTACAGAATGCTGAGCCAGATCCAGAAACTGGCTTTATTCTTTTTTTTTAAAGAGGTGCAGTTTTTTATCACTCACCAGGAGTATGTAAAAGATGATATGCTTGAAAAAAATGGCTAAGAAAACAACCCACCGAATCCACAAGGAGCAGAGAATTGTACGAAATAGGAAGTAAAACCATTTTTTACTCTTCGATGTGCATGGGAATAATAGGCTATCCAAGAACTATGTTTTTCTGGAATAAGGAAATGGCTGTGAGTGCAGTAGAGGATACAATGCCAAGAGATCACTTCTTCCAGATTGGATGCAACCTATGCTGCCAAACTGAAGGTGACATCCACTGACAATGACAAAGATCTTAAAGGCTACCAGAGGTTGCCCCCTTTGTCGATTAGTGCTGGAGGGTTGCTTGTCCCTCAAAAGACCAAACTGCTTTTGTGCCAAGGAAATAATTTCTGCCTGCTGCCCTGTGAAGCAGTACACTCCAACTGAACCACATCCAGTGGGGCTGAATAACTTTGTTCTAGCCAGCAAGGACGGAGTGATTTATGATTTCAAGCACTACAAGTGCTACGGCACCTTTCCCGACTACAGCCTTGGTGCGTCTGGCAACTCAGTTGAAATGCTAGTGGAGACTGTTCCAGTGTTGAACGCTGTACATTGAAGGCTGGTTTCCATCCAGCTCTTTAATGAATGAACTAATCAAGAAAAACATCCTTTCTACTGGCATGCTGATGAAGAATAGTGTTCTAAAGGAAATTCACTGGATGCATGACGAGGATTTTGTGAAGCAATCTAGGGGTATACCTGAAGTATTAATAGGTGGCGTGCACAATACAGCTTGGCAAAAAGCCTATTCTCATGCTTTCAACTGCCTCTGAAGCCTATCTGGAGCACGCCTGCAAAAGATGGTGCAAAAAAGAAAAGAACCATGTTGATGTCCACCGCCCCACCGCAATAAATCAAACTACAATGACAAAGTGGGAGCAATAGACCTACCAGACAGAATGCTAGCTCTGCACGCACAGAGAAACCAAATCAACCAGTGGATGTTTTATACGGTCTCGCACACATCAGACTTCGCTTGTGTCAATGGGTGGCTTCAGCACAGAGCCGATAAAAATGCTACGGGGCTACTCATCGGGGCAGCCTTAGAGTAGGACAGCCTTTGCATATGCATCACCGATGCAGTGAATGCTCAGGGATCGCTTAAATACCATGCAGCTGTACGAGTTTTCGTTCCACTTTTATTACACAAAAAGTTGGCGTGCAGCAGTTGCTCGCTATGCTGCCTCTGCGGGAGTACACTGATGGACGTGGGTTCACTGCGCTACTTCTGCAGCTGCTCATCACAGTGCATCTCTATGGAGCCGGGAACACCACGCACGCTCGTCAAGGTCAGACATGCTTAACCGCTGCTCCACGGCACGTAATTCGGCTCGAACCGCAGCCCCCAGCCGGGGGCCCCCGAGGCACCGCGAGCGGCACTGCTGGCCTCGAGACCCCGGCTCCCCAGCTCCGTGCATTTTCATCGGAAGTTAAGCATCAGCTGAGTGAGTACTACGACTATCTGCACCATACTCTAACCAACGAGGCCACATTGCTGATCACTGCGTTCGAAATAGCAGCTAAGTCAAACGACACCACGGCTCAGTAGGCCCGGCCAGTCAGTGCACAGGATGGACACAGACGAGCCTGCGGGCGACACCAAAGAATCCGGAACTGCATTCATGGTGGTCACTTCAATCAGACGCATGCAAGAAACACAGAACGTTGTCCTCCGTCTCAGAAACCGCATCAACCTAGCTACCGCATCGGCATTCCACCTCACAGACGATATAGTCACGGCCGCCGCACTGACTGCATCAGACACCAAGGACCTTGACATCCCCACATCAGGCACACCCAGAACTTCATAATCGCTTCCATGAAGCGAGAATCAACACTGCAGAAAATTCTCGCTTTGCACACAGTCGTTCACAACGGCACCGAACACCAAGCCACAGCTTACAAAGCCAGCGAGCCAGGAATTGCTCGCGGAGTAGTTCGAGAAATACCAGTAGAAATCCCGGATGACAAGATTAGCGCATACAT
Source organism: Dermacentor variabilis (assembly GCF_050947875.1). NCBI lineage: Eukaryota > Metazoa > Arthropoda > Arachnida > Ixodida > Ixodidae > Dermacentor > Dermacentor variabilis. The sequence goes on along the minus strand of NC_134570.1, from coordinate 132,134,131 downwards.
CACCTTCAGGGACGCCAAACTTCTCAGATCACGGCGCCTCGGCAAGAGTGAATGCGTCCTGATCACAGTAAGAGGCCCAAAGCTCCCGAGCGTCGCACTAGTGGGACGGGAAGTCACATCGGTGGCTCCCTACAGGCCCAACGCGGTACAGTGCGCATTATGCCACATCATAGGACACCGAACAGACGTCTGCCCCACAGCACAAGACTACATTGCATGTGAAGGATGCGGCACCCAATTCACCCCGGGAACTGACCCTAAATACACACCCCATGACTGCGACATGAAATGCTTAAATTGTGAAGGTGCGCACAGCTCCAGAGACCCCACCTGCCCAAAAAAAGAAGCCGCCGACAAGGCCACTTGAACAGTTGCCTACAGGAAAGATCAAGAGTCTACGCCACCAACGTTGCAGCTTTGCCCCCGTTTCCAGCAGCCTCTCACCCCCACCCTAACGCCCAGTAGCACCTGACAGGGGGCCGGAATGAAATAAATTTCTCTCTCTCTATATATGGAGCCGGCACCTTTCAAATTATGACTGGAGACCTCGTGACTGTTTCACAGCTGACGGTGTCATGGGTCATCAAGCGCATGCCTACCGTGATCAGCAAAAGCCTGTTTTCTGTGCTCATGAAATTGCGTGCTGCTTCTTAAGTGGGTGGTGTAATGCAAGAACTTTACAGGATTGGCAAGCTTCCCAGTACCAGTGCATGCACTGACTGCACCCACGTGCCAATTAAGAGCCCCGGTTGTGACTAAGCCGAGATGTACCGCAACAAGAAAGGACATCTTTCGATAAATGTCCTGGTGAGTTTCCATTTAAAACATTACAGCGGTGGTTTGATACCAAAATGCAAACAAGCAGTACCGAATGCTGCTAGTAGTACGATTTTGTACATGTAACATATCTAACACAAAGAAAATCACCCTAATAATTTACGATGCAGGCTCCCACCACCAGCCTACATCTGTGCTACAGTAAATGTTGAAGCTTCGAATTTGCTACCAGAGTTACCTTAACCTGCACCAACATCTCAACTCCCATCGAAATGTAACTACCGCAGCCAGCACTTGAACCCATGATGTTGTCCTCAGCATACGAACAGCGTAGTTCCTATGAAGTTGCAGCACCTTAATTATATAAGCTTTTATGTTTTGATCCAGTATATAGTATATTCTCGATTATGTGTACTTTCTGGTACATAGCAAAAAATTCTGCGTCACCTAAAAATTGTATCACCAAAGAACTTGAAGAAATCAGGAGATCAATGTAATGAAAAGAAGCGCGCCTGAAAATTCGGCAAGAGTATAAGTGCTAAAGTAAGCTTTGTCACAATACAGTGCTGTTATGTGGCGAAGATTGCACAATGTATTTTGGTGAAGCCTACATTATAAAGAGTGAAAAGAGAACACACATTCCTTAATTATACAAGCTCACACAAGCCGCCAGAGATCACGTGATGGCTCGGTTCTTCATACAACCCACCGCGGTATGACAAGCAGTTCGCAACATCCGAAATTTAGCATGTTGTAAGCTAATGTACTTGGGTCGGGACTTTCAAAAAATTCTTATCAGGCATGACCGTTTGTTCGAGGCTTGACTGCATAAGCCTACCACAGAGCTACAGTGGCCGCATTCAACGCTCCGCCCGGGACATAACGTCTCTTGACAACTCAAGAATGCAAAAAGTGCCGAAAGGTATTAGCATCGGGAAAAGGCATCGCTACAAAATTGCTTACAGCTTAGCCAGCAATGCAATTCAATTCAGTGTTTACAAGTTTAAGCAATTTACAGCTGCATCTCCATAATTTGTACAAGGAAAGCCCAGAGAAAGACTGTATTTGCAGTTCACCGTCTACTCAGAAATTTTATACACCAGAAGCGCTTTATTGCAGATTTGCTGTGCAAATTCTTCATCAACAAAAAGCAAACCTACTGGACGTGAAGCAATAAAGTTACAACAAGAAGCGACCGGCCCACCAAGTAGTCCTACTCTGGAAAATGGAAATTTATCGATGCGTTTGCCAGAAATGCAGAGGCCACCAGTATGCCAAACAGTCACTGAGGATGTTGGCAATGAAGCTGATAAGTGCCAAAGTACCTTTTTAACAATGAAAGCGTAGTTATAATCATACTAATAATAATCTTTAAGCTTTTCTACAAATACTTTTCTGCCAAAATGACAAAATGCTTCAAAGGCAGTGCTTGACTTTGGCAGGCAACAAAGTCCGTAAAAATGAAGTGAAATAAAAAATAGCAGCTTGTCATGCACAAAGTGTTACAAAATTTAGTTCTAGTGCACTTTATCCAAGTTTCAGAAACTTGTTGCACTGCTGCAAAAAAATAAGTTTAACTATGTCTTTTTCTCCAGTCTGACAGATGCGTGGCTACTACTGCTTGCTCTTGTCACATTACTGTGGTGGCAGTTATGCATATTTTCGCTTTGTCAATGGTACAGACATGCAAGAGCTTCACTGCCTTCGTCCAACACTTACGCACATGTGCGAGATGCATGAGAGAAATGTGACGACTGCGCTTGGGTACTATGGAGGAGTACACGCTTTGCTCCGCTCTTCCCTGGCCAATGGCAATGTGCACGATTCTCGACAACCGTCGTTTAAGTTCCGTTGAAACAGGATCACAGCAGCCGACAAGAGTTTGTAATGGGTAAGCACACAAAATAACAAATCTACAGTAACAGCATGTCGTTATTCCGTGGTCTGCGGCTTCTAAAGCAGCATCTACCTAAGCCGCTAACCCCACACCGAGTAGCTTCGCTCCCCTTGGCAGGAACCCGTGTCAGGCCTGGTGGTGAAGCAGAGGTAAATAACTACTGCACAAGTGAAAGGGATATCATATCGCAGATTTTTTTTTTTCTTTAAAGAAAGGAAAAGGCCATTCAAACACACATTAGATCTATGGACCTGCCAATCACGACTGTGATACTGTGACTGCTATGCCATGAATGATGAACAGAGGGAGAGCTCATTCTGGAGTATTTATCCACGGTTGCATAGTGCAGCTCAGCTAGGGTCAAATGAGCGAAAACATGTCCCAACTGTAATACCTACGCACAGTCCCCAGATTTTTCTTTCGCAGCGTATGCGAGTTAGGAAAATGTGGTGCATCTATTGCGTGTCTGCACCTGTGACTAAACGGAAACATGCAGCAGGTACAGCATGATGCTATATGGTGTGCCGCCTCACTAAGAACGACACGAAATAATTTCCGCTAACTTTAAGACAAAATGTGCATTTTCCGTTTTCTTATCCCCCAAGCGCATAACAGCATTCTACATTTAGACATAACGATGATCACAGAATTGACTTCCTGCAAAAGGGAAGTCTGGCATGCATATTAATGAAAGGCAGCTAGTGGTCACTTCTACAGAGTCATGTTGAGGATACCATTTCCAGCTCCGAGCAAGCGAGTGAGCCACCGCATGTAGTGGTGAAGGGAGCCAGAGTTTGCCAGTAGCTGTGCATGGCATCTCATCAAGGGCTACGAAGTGGTCTGATGTGATGTTCGAAAGAGCGGCGATAGAAAGGAAAGGTTCACAAATGCTATTCAAAATCCAGATGATGCCGCTGCACACTTTGTGAAAACGCCACAGCTTCACTGATGCGCTCTCTTCACAGACATGATGAAGTGCCAGAAAGATACTCTTAGTGCAGTAGAAACCTATATTTCAAAGTGAATTTTCTCTTTTAGGCAACACAGCAGCAAAAATAATTTTGTAAATGATTTGTCAACACAATTCAAGCGGGAACAAAATGGTGCGGTATAGCTTATACCATGCAGTCATGTTTCCTTCACTTCGGCCTGCATAATCTAATGATTCCTTTAGCTATATTATATTCCTCTATTAAAACTGGTCAGCATTGGTGGTAACCACTGTACAGCCCCTCTCACACCACTAGTGAAGCGCAGAAAGGAGAAGACATGGAACAGAATTGTTACATTATCCTATTTGTCTCCCCTCCCTACCGACACATGGATGCAGGCTTTCATCATCCCTCTTCACAAGGGTAGAGAAAGCCCCCTTAAGTCCCGGCCAAGTAGCCCCCCGTGGCTGTCACTTCAATGCTTTGCCAAACATATGAGCAAATAGTGAGTTGCTCAAGTTCTATAAAGGAAACCACCTCCTCGCTCTCACACAGTATGGTTCCAGAAAAATATAGTACTGCGAGACTGCACTGGCACACTGGACTGTGGTATAGCCATGGATATGACCCAACTTGATTTTAGCAATGCATTCAATACACTCGACCACGTCATACTCTTGCATACAATCGCAAAAACAGCCTTTTGTGAACCCCTTCTTCGATGGATGGGTCGATTATTTACTGCTCCGGCTCAGCGGATCCTCTTCCATGGATCTCGCTCTGATGCCTTCGTGGTTACAGCTGGTGTCCCAGAGCTGTGTACGTGGTCCAACTTCGTTCTCCCTTTATACAAATCACCTATGTCTGTCCAACTACATTCTCACAGTTCAGCATGGTGATGACATCACTCTTCTTGCTTAAACTTCCCACAATCCCTGCTGTAGTACCCCCCAGATTCATCAGCTTGCCAGTGAGTGGTGGTCTGACCTCAACTGCCTCCTCCTGAATCTGTCAAAGTGTGTCATCATGCGGGACAGTCATGATTACACTCCAGAAACTGCCACGTATACTCTTTCAGACATCCCTCTTATACGCACAACATCAATGCCTATCCTCAGCGTCGCTTTTACCCGACTTGTCATTTCCGATGCATACTGCCAATGCAGTTGCCAAGGCCAGACGCCTACTGGAATTTGTGTCACAGGTGTCCAACTAGTTTCTAACACCATGCTAGTGCTCCAGCACCTTGAGTATTGCTGTGTTCTGTCAAGCCTGTAGCAAGGCCACTTTATCTATGCCGTGTGTGTGGGTGCATTCACTTTTGCATGTATTATTATCTCTTACTGTGCACGGCAGGCCAATAGGAACACTTGCATAAAGGTTTTCCCCTTCCTGCACAGCTTTGCACACCGTCCACAGTTATGTTATGAGCATATAAATACTATTATGCTTATCATTTGACTATTAACTCACTGCCAAGCGCTTCTAATACTTATGGCAACCTGACTTTGTGTGCATTGTGCTTTAATTGTCGGTATGTTTAATGTTGCTGTTCTAAATAAATAAAACTCGCCATTTGTAACTGCGCCTAGCAGCACCTCGCATGATAGGTCCAGCACTGTCACTATAACAGCATGTTCTTGGCTCTATTTAGACATACAATTTTCACGTCATCTTTGTCGTTTACAAGCATAAGCAGCTGATGAACGAAAAATGTCCCGCACACGTGAATGGCGACAGAAGCAGCGATGACACTACAGCGCTTTAATGTCGTCTCTGCTTTTATTTGCATTTTTTGAGTGCTTGGTCCTAAGCAAGTTCTGCTTGTAGCACTCTCAACTTTTGCTTCTGGAATCACGTTCACAGACTGCGGATCTTTTTCATTTAAGCTGACAAATGTATTTTCTGTAGTTGTCGCAATGTACTTCATCGCTTCATGGCCAGCCGGTTTATTCCTCTCTTTATCTGTCGCATATCGCTGCTCTGTATTGTGTTTCCACGTCGATCGAGAAATTTCTTTAAGCAATATGAAGAAACTTTAAAATCTGCTCAAACACAAAAGAAAACATCGTCCTACGCTGCCGACAGCACTACAAATACTAACAATAACATTGCGGATATTGCCAGCACTCGCAACAAGAAAATAAAAGCAATCCAAGACAATACCTGTGCAGGCGGATGAGTTCTCGATACCACTGACTGCGGTTGTCGCTCCGCCGGGATACTCACTGAGGGCTAGCACACCTCTTGTTCAGTCCAGAGCTTGCACACGCAGCTTCCCTTCGCGAACACAACGCACCGAAAAACGCGAATAGAGGAGGGCAAGTCAACCTTTCGCGGGGGCAAAGCATTGAAAAAGGCGGTTCATCACATGCGCCTAAACAACGTGCACCGACGCTATGCCAACGCATGGCGTGTTGCACAGAAAGGTGGAGAGAAACACAAAGGCAATGAAGTTATGGAAATGGTCGGTCGCGTCACCTCCTAGACTTGGCATAGGAAACTCTATGAGACTTGGCAAGAGGCTAACAGCACTAACAGATGCACCGTTCATAAAGCTTCGAATCTATAAAAGGTGAACAGACGTGCGTTTCTCCCTGCACGTCATAAAATATTCTGCTTAGGATTTTGGAGAAATATAAAATGGCACAGTTTTTATTTAAATTGCGGGTCTTCAAGGCTATGCTTTGGCTATTAACAAGCACCAAACACGATTTCAAGAGCCAGACACACGTCATGCATCTTTGGGTAGCAAATCTCGAAGGCTTTGCTTTTGCTTGCTGCTCGAGTGAGCCCAGTGGGCCAGAGGGCGCTCTCCCGCTGAGGCGCCGGAGTGGAATTCACAGTGGAGGAAAAGAACTAGGAAGCATAGAGAGAGAATAAACATTTATTTCGTAAAGCGAGTAGAAAGTTTCCTCGATGAGTGGGGCCCTCAGTCCAGGGCTCCATTGCCATACGCGACTTCGCGAGCCCGCTGGATCAGCCGTTGCTGTTCCTGCTGGCTTGTGCTGAGCAGCGCAGACTCCCAAGAGGAAAGGGTAGGGTTGGGTATAGGAGGAACACCTGAAGGGTTAGGCATTGGGTTAGGGCATTCCCATATGGAGTGATACACCGTGGGTTTGGCCCCACAGTGGGGACAATAGGAAGGGTACAGGGTGGGATGAAAGATATGTAGCATGTGGAGACAAGGAAATGAATTGGTCTGCAGTTGCCGCCAGAGAGCGGCATCTGCTCTATTAAGCGAAGGATGAGGAGGGGGATAGTTATGGCGACTTTGTCGGTACTACTCGAGCGTCTCAGTGTACTGTAGGGGCTCTGGCGGTGCATCGTCTGGGTTGGACAGCTCTTCCGATGGTGCCCGGCCAGTCAGACCTCGGGCTACCGCATTAACGCGTTCATTACCATGGAGAGAGGCGTGTCCAGGAGTTTAGACGATACGCACCCTGTGTAACGTGGGAAGGGGGACAGAGGAGAGAATTCCATGTGTGTGTGCAGTCACGAGTCCTTGCGCGAAGGCCCGGCAGGCAGCCTGCGAGTATGTCACTATGGTGATGAGGGTGTCTTGTGCGGAGAGGGTTGAGGCATGGACAATGGCCAGGGCTATTGCCCCTTTCTCTGCTGAGCAGCTGTGCGTTGTTAGAACTGTGGCACACACCCTATGCGCGTCTGTATTGTCAGTTACAGCTAAACACATGACCCGCCTCTCTGGGTAGCGGGCCGCGTCCGTGTACAAAACCGGTGTAATTGTGGTGCGGTCTCCAAAAATGCGTGCCAGGGCCTGAGTTCGGGCGCGTCTACGGCCGGCGTGTCGCTCGGGATGCATATTGCGGGGAATTGGAGCTACTTGTATGCTAGCGCGTAGAGCCGGAGCGAGGCGATATTGTGGGACGTGTGTGGGTGTCTCAGGGACAGGGTAGCCAAGGCGAGAAAGTATAGCGCAGCCCTGACGGCTGCGTGTGAGACGTTGGAGCTGACCATTGCGATGAGCCTCCAAAAGCTCGCCTACGGTGTTGTGGATACCCAGCTGAAGAAGCCGTTTTGTGGAAGCATGTGGAGGCAGCCCAAGAGCCGCTTTCACTGCCTTCCGCAGAAGGACGTCCATCTTCTGAGTTTGAGTGAGGGTGAGATTGTGATAGGGGAGGTGATATGTGAGCCGGCTGATTATCAGAGCCTGTACTATGTGGAGGACGTCTTTCTCGCGAAGGCCTTTTCTACGATTAGTAATGCGGTTTATCATATGTGTGACTTGTGCTTTCTGCTGACCCAAAAGGTGCGTAGTGTGCGAGGCTTCGCCATCCGACTGAATGTGGAGGCCCAAGATGCGGAGTCTAGCTACCTGAGGGATGGGGCTGCCGTGTAAGAACAGGGAGATATGAGGGGATTCGTCGGTTCTGCGGCGCCGCCTGTGCACGAGGAGCAATTCGGACTTTTCGGCTGCACAGGAAAGGCCTCCCGTGGCTGCATAGTTCTGCACGACACGTACAGCTTCCTGGAGAGCATCCTGGATGGCCCCGTCGGATCCCTGGCTTGCCCAGATCGTAACGTCGTCGGCATAGAGAGCGTGCCGGATGGTGGGTATCTGGTCTAGTAAGGAGGGCAGCTTAGCCATAGCCACGTTGAAGAGAGTGGGCGATAGGAACAAGCCCTGTGGTGTTCCTCTACCTGTGAGTGCGATGACGTCCGACCGGAGCTCTCCTATGCCAATAGTTGCTGTGCGGCCCGAAAGGAAAGCTCTGAGCTACGTGTGCCGCATTGGGAAGAAGCCAGATTGTCGAGAATCAGGTCGTGGGAGACGTTGTCGAAGGCCCCCTTGAGGTCCAGGGCCAGCATAGCTCTGGTTTGTGCCGTAGTGGGGCCATCCACAAAGTCCTCCTTAAGCTGCAGCAAAATGTCTTGCGCAGAGAGGTTAGGGCGGTAGCCGAAGAGTGTATCCGGAAAGAATTGGCTGTCTTCGAGGAAGGGTTGTAGCCGCGAAAGTACAAAGCGCTCGAAGAGTTTACCTACACATGAAGTTAAGGATATAGGTCGGAGATTCTGGAGGGACAGGGGCTTGCCTTGCTTAGGAATTAGCATGATGTCCGCATGGCGCCATTCCTGTGGAAGCGTGCCATTCCTCCAGTGGTCATTGTAGAATGCAGTTAAGTCTTTAATGGCCCCATCATCTAGGTTGCGTAGGAGTGTGTATTGAATCCCATCAGCCCCGGGTGCAGTGTTGCGCCTAATACCCTGTAAGGTCGCCCTAACCTCGGCTTCTGTAATATCGGCGTCTAGGGAGGTGGCGTCTATGTGCGGGTAGTCTCTGTAGGTGGGGCGGGTGCCTGTAGCAATGTAGCGTTGCTGTAGAGTGTGAAGTAGAGTAGTGTCACCGAGGCCTGATTTGTGGAGGATGGTGCGGACTCTGTTGCTAGTGTGCATTTTGGTTTGCGTAGGGTTTAATAATGCGCGGAGTAACGACCAGGTCCGAGGTGTGCTTAGCGTGCCGCTGAGGCGATCGCAAAGGCTATGCCAATTGTTATTAGGGAGGGCGTTCGCGTAGTCATCTGCCTCCGTAGTTAGGCGGGCAATACGCAGACGAAGTTTCCGATTATGTTTTTGCCGCCGCCACCGCCGGGTCAGGCCTCTACGGGCCTCCCAGAGATGGAGCAAATGGAGATCCACATCGAGTGTCTCTGTTGTTGCAGTGATGTGTTGAGTTGCCCTTTTTAGATCAGTTTGGAGTTGTTTGATCCACTCCTGAAGAGAGAGGGTGTCCTGAGGAGCTAGGGAGGACCGATTACGCCTAAATTTGTCCCAATTGATTAGCTTAACAGTACGTTCAGGAGTGCGTGTTGGTTGTACCTGCAGTTCAGTAGCTAGAATGTAATGGTCGCTGCCTAAGTTCTCCACGAGATTGCGCCAAGAGTGTTGACCTACCCCTCTGACCACGGTGAGATCAGGGCACGTGTCTCTGCTTACGCTCTTGCCTAATCGTGTTGGCTGATCTGGTTCTGTCAGCATAGTCATGCGATGTAAGACAAGAACTTGAGCAAGCCGGCGTCCTTTCGGTGTTTCTGTTTGGTAACCCCAGGCCGGGTGCGGGGCATTGAAGTCGCCTACAATGACCATCTGTTTAGCCACCTTGCATAGATGTGCAAAAAGATGTCCGAACTCATGCTTCCTCGCATTAGGTGCGCTGTAGATATTAAGCACAAACAGGCTGCTATGGGAGCGATAGCACGGGACCAATTCGAGAAGTACATGCGGTATGGGTGAGGTTTCGAGGGTGTGTTCGATAACGGTCAAATGTTTGGACACTAAAGTGGCTGTGAGGTGTGGTGCGTTGCTATTTATTGTGTCTGTGTGTGTGTTGTAGCCGGGAAGTGTAGGAGTACAATGCACTTCCTGCAACGCTATTACATCGGGGGGATGGGGCTGTGTGGCAATGAATTGCGTAAGGGATCCGCGTTTCCGGCGGTAGCCCCTGCAATTCCATTGCCACGCGCTTAGGAGTTGGGTGGTAGCGCGTGTCCCTTTACGGTTTCTGGCCATGATCAAGTATTATTTGTTTGTGTTTTATACCCGGAGACTGTCCGGGTGGCGGCTCATCGGCCTGGGAGGTGCCGGGAAGTGAGTGTTCCGGGCTCAGTGAGGCGGGTTTTCTGTCCGGTGACGGTAATCGGGCAGGACGAAGGTAAGGATGTGATCTTTGCGTTTCACGTGAAGGGGACAGAGAGCGTTTGGATGAAGGCGGAGGGGTCGAAAGTTGGCCAAGTGAAGCCGCTATTTGTTGTCTAATATCGGCCACTATCTGCTGGACAGCAGGTTGCAGGGCCTGTTGTATTAGCTGTTGAAGTGGCGCTGTGACTTCAGCCATAATGAGCTCCTTCATTTTTTGCATTTCTGCCTGCATTATGGCAACCAATTCTGTCTTTAGAGAGACCGCCATTTCGTTCAGTGCTTGTTGTGTACAGTAGTTTGTGCGAGATGTTTGTGCAGAGTCATTAAGATGCGGCTCATTGTCGGTCACCATGGGTTGCGGCGTGGGTTTAAGTTTAACGTGTTGTGTGACTGAAGGGGTGTGGAGATGTGGAGAGGCAGACAGAGGTGGGAACTGCGCTGCCCAGCTTACCGCTTGGTCCTTCTTGGCAGATCCATCTCCCTTATGGCCGCGGTCCCTCGAACGGCTGGTACTGGGAGTCCGGCCCTTGGAGTGGCCCTTGGAGCGACTCCGGTCAGTCTGGCGGCGATCCATTCCATTCCATTCCTTTATTTCAGCATTCAACTTTAAATGTACAAATGCTAGGACAGGAGCAAAAAGCCGCTATTTTAAGCGGCTTGACAAAGGCCCCTGCCCCTACGGTATTTGGCAGCAGACAGTTTGTGAACACTTTTCACGCAACAATACACGGGTACATAAAATATATCTTGAGAAACATGTCTAAGGGAATGATAACATGCGTTTTTGAAAACACACTATAACCAACATTTTTTTTTTACCAGCAATACATGCCTTCTCTTAACAGAAAAATACAGATTTATGTAACGTGGTGAAACAATACATTTTTCCAATTACATAACAATATATAAAAGCACTTTCACATACAAGACAAATACAAAAATAATTCTAGGCTTAAGTTACAACCAAGAAAAGGAAATGCAAATACAACATACTCTAATCACATGCAGGCGCACGGCTAATGAAATATTCCTTCAAAATTCGACGTGAAACAGTTCTAAGATCCATGTTTTCTTTTTCAAGACTGTTCAGTAATACCGATATGCGGTACGGTAATTTGTCCTTACCATGATTAGTTCGCGAAAAAGGCACGGCCCACGTTTCTCGCTCCCGAATGTCGTAGTTGAGGTGATGAGGTTTGCTTAGATTGCAAAGACCAGTAAATCCCGTGTGGCCTCGTTTTACGCTTTCTTTATATTTCATAGCAAGATTAAACTGATAATTGTAATGAAATGGAAGAACATGAAACTTCGAAAAAAGTGTACTTGTATGACTGCCGTAAGAAATACAAGCAACGTGGCGCAATGCTTTTTTTTTGTAAAACAGATAATGTCTGAATATTTTTTTGTGACGTTGTCCCCCATACAAGACTACAATAATTTGCATGAGAAATAAATATGGTGTTATACAGCAATAGCCGTAGTTTTAATGGAAGAACATCTCGAAGCCTACAAAGCGCACCGCACGCTTTTGCCATACGTGTTGCCACGCGTTCTACGTGTTTGTCCCAACTTAAATGCTGATCAAAAATCATTCCCAGTGTTTTCACGTCCGCGGTGACGTCAATTCGTTCTGATCGATAGAATGTGTTTAGATTACGATTTACATTTTTTTGGGCGGGTGCAAAAAGAACAGCTTTGGTTTTTTTAGAGTTAATCTGTAAAGAATTTGCCTTGCTCCACCAATATAGTTTATCAAGGACGGTGTTTGCTAGTTGTGATAAGTTATCAGCATTGCATGATTGGAAGAAAAGACTGGTGTCATCTGCGTATATTATATAGTGTGGTAGGTTACTAATGTTTGTTAAATCATTTATATATATGTTAAACAATATAGGTCCTAATATGCTCCCTTGGGGAACACCAGCTTCTAAATTCAAGGGGTCTGAGTATTCTCCTCAGATGTAAACGCATTGTTTCCTATGGGTTAAGTATGACTTTAGAATGTCCAGGGGTAATCCACGGAATCCGTAATGTTCGAGTTTTTTTAGTAGAGTAATATGATTGATCCTGTCAAAGGCTTTGGAAAAATCGATAAACACGCCTAATGTTAATTTTTTTTCTTCATAGCCGTTGAAGATTAAATCCTTCTGTGTTAACAGAGCTAATTCAGTCGATCGGCCCTTACGAAACCCAAATTGATGCGGAGATAATAACTGATATTTTTCACAAAACGACATAACCCTTTTACAGATAACCTTCTCTAAGCCTTTTGATATGACAGGGAGCACTGACACCGGCAGATAATTTGACATGTCACTTCTGTCCCCTGATTTGAACAGAGCAGTAACCTTTGCCTGTTGCATTTTTCTAGGGAAAACACCAGTAGACAAGCAAACATTGAATACGTGGGTGAAAGCGGGCACTAACAAGTCTATTGCAAATTTAATTGGTTTAATCTGGAGACCATCGATGTCACGTGCCTTACTGTTCTTTAAGGATATAAAAGCAGAGTAGACCTCGTCCGGTGTCGTAGGCTCAAAAAACGCTGTATTTACACTAGGCGCACTCAAAAAATTGAGAGCATCTATATTGCTACGGAACAGCCGCCACACTGTGAGCGCTAATAACTAAATTTGTAAAGTGTTCATTGAGACGATTTGCTAATTCTATACCCTTTAGCTGCTTCCCATTCTCTGTAATCTCGAGTTCTTCATAACGACTTCTGTCGCGATTTAGGAGCTTATTAAGCGCACGCCAAACTAGGTCGCCTTTGGTATCAGCATCACTAAATAGCTTTTCCAGATACTCTTTTTTTGTATTTCGAAGAAACTTAGTTACGTAGTTTCTGTATTTCTTAAATGCAAAAAGATCATCAGGGCTTCTAGACTGCACAAAGTGAGAGTACAATTGGTTTTTTTTAAGAATTAGCTTTACACACTCATTTGTTAACCAAGGTTTCCGTATCTTCCTAGATGTTTTTATCTTTTTTAATTTAAAACAACCAGTGTACGCATTTTTAATGATATGCATGAGCGTATCATAGGCCGTATCAGCATCGTTACACTCGAATACTGGTGCCCAGTTTGCAGTTCGAAGTTGGTTTCGAAAGTCAGTCATTGTTTTTGGATTTATTTCCTGCATGACGAAAGATTTACATTGGTTTCGGTTCGCTTTAAGTGTGCTATTTCGTTTAGAAAACATGTATATCGGCAAGTGATCACCTAGATCGGCGGCAATGATACCAGCATTGATATCTAGCATTGGGCTGTTTGTAATAAATAAGTCGATAAGGGATTCAGACAGGCACGTGACTCGAGTGGGTGTTTTTATCACGTTCGCACAACCAAAAGAATCAAGGAGTAAGATCAGATTGCGGGAAACTGTATTCGATTGCAGTAAGTTTATGTTACAGTCACCGCCTATGTTTATGCACAGTCTATTCTGGTAAGCATAACACAGTAATTGTTCTAAAAAGACAAGAAATCTTTCACTATTACCATCAGGTGGTCGATACAAAACAGCGAAGATATAGGATCCACATTGTACCGTAAGCGCTTCGTAATCTGGTGTGGTTTTTGTGAGATGTGCAATCAAGTCGCATGAAAGCCTTTCTGACACCACCTGCATCACACCTCCGCCTCGGCGGTTAGGTCTATTCAGAAAGAAGCTTTGGTATCCGGGCAAGGAAATGACATCATCTTCCGAGTTGTACCATGTCTCACTTATCATTATTATGTCAAACCGGAACGTGAATTCGTTAAGAAATGCTTCTATCTGATCGTGTTTATTACGGGCAGACTGAACATTAAAATGCAAAAAGGTAAGAGAGTCGGCGTAACCAGGACGAACAAGGTTGCGTGGCACGATCATAGCAAAATAAGGTACAAAAAGTGTTCGTTGCCAATTGCCACTAGCAGATTTTAGTTAGGTCTGCCTCGCATGTGACTTTAACAACACTAGACTCTTCCGTTTTTCGCGCGAATACCTTTCCGTCCCTCACCCATACAAAGCGCCATTTCATTTCCTTTTTCTTTGCCACAGCCATGCCAAGCAGTTGCTTTAGTTGAGGGCACAAATGCTCGTTCACGAAGACAGACTGCTTGGAAGCAAAACCGATGTCTTCTGCGGTGATCCTTGCATTTCGCGCTTTTTTGATCACAGCATCACGTTTCGACCGACGATTGAAAGACACTACTATGTTCTTATCAGTATCAGAATTTCGCACAGGAACGCGATGGCAAGCATCAATATCTTGCTCAGTTATCGGCACGCCAAGCACTTCCCCGACCTTCTGCAGAACGTTCCCAAGGTTCTCATTCTGCAAACAAGGAACACCTTTCACCTCAATGTTCCTATTTCTCGAATATTGATCCTGTGTTACTATCTTTAGCGAGTTCTGACACACTTGCTTTCTCAGCTTCTCAACTTCTCGCAGAAGAGGCTCTTGTGCTGCTTTTAGGTTGACATATTCCTTTCTAAGTGCTTCACATTCTAGTTTCAGAGACTCATACTGTCCACTAGTAAATTCTACACTTTGCCTGAGCTGTCGAAGTTCCTTACGGAACTCACGTTTGAGATCTGCAATTTCCCGTTTAAGTTCGTCATTTCCCATTTTGGGCAACAGCAGAAACACACGGCAAACAAGCAAAAAGTGCGAGCCGGGTGATCCCCGGGTGATCCGCGACTGTGGCTGCGTCCTCTAGTCCAGGGGTTCTCCGCCGAGTTCCCCGGTGTCGTTGCTACTTGGGTCGTATTTTCCTGAGCGCTCTGCTGAGTCCCAGGCTGGCCTTGCGCTGATCCGGGCAGGGGGCGCTCGTCCTTATGTTTTTAACGCGATAGCGTTAAGGAGCTCGTGTCGCAGAAAAGCCGGTGTCGTCGGCGTCCGCGGCGTTGGCCGTGAGCGATAAATCACGGCAGGCACTTCATAAATAAAAAGCAACTTCCAAGATGGGCTGGGTGGGAATCGAACCAGGGTCTCCGGAGTGTGAGACGGAGACGCTACCACTCAGCCACGAGTTCGACGCTTGAAAGCGGTACAAACGCGCTTCTAGTGAACGCGGTGTTGCCGTAAAAACGTGCCGTAGAAAGTTATACTGCGGTGTATATCGGTAATTATGAGCATGTAACTTACAGAAGTCGCATTTACACGAGTAGCGAAGTAAGTTTCCGCTACATTTCTTCTGCGCTTACCGCACACGCAGAGCCATCTTGCGGCAAACACAGAAGACCCCCTCCTCTCAATGTACGGCGCTGCCCCGACAGGTGGCGCGCCATGCGCGCATTGGGGCTGTGCGCGGACCGGTGCCAGGCGCGTCGCGGCTCCGACTCCCTCTCCCCTGACGACGCTTCGCCGTGCTCCCACGCGGGTTGCAGAATCAAGCGCCGTTCCTTTCTTTAGATCACTATCTATCTATCTCTCTGCCCGTGCCGATCACGACGTTTGGCTGGCGTAGATCGTTTCCCCCTCCGAGACACCGAGTTCTTTGGTTCGTTCCGTTTGCTCAGGAGCACGTTTCGTTGCCGCGCCGAACGCTGCGTTGCTCGACGCTCTCCGTGTGATAGGTGGCCGCAAAGTCCGATGCGAGGCGCCTCGTAAGTGATCCCTGCGCCCTAGCGCATTGTCTTACACCCCTTGGCGGGTCGATGGGAACGCTGTCGCGTTCCACTCTTGAAGGCGAAGCTTAAGCGTCCTCCAATTTTTTTTTTTCACGAAGCACGCGCGATTTGTTGTGTTGCGGCAGTTGACGCGATGGACAGCGAGGATCAGTAGCGGGATGAGCGTCGTTGCAGTGAATACATTTAGGTGTGCACTCATGTTCCTTCGGTGGGTTTCAGATGCCACACGCCGGGCAACGGGGTTTGTCGGGCGTGAGACAGACGTCCGCCCGATGGCCCATCGACAAGCACAAGCTACACACCTGTTGGCGCGGTCGGTATACGTGACAGCGGAGTTCTGCTCCGTACATACGGACGTAGCGGGGACGCCGGAGAATGTGATCAGGGCCGTATTCGTAGGTCCCATCATGCGAGCGTGTAAGACAGGGGCTTCTGAGCAGCGGAGGTTTTCTAGCAGCGTCGTCGTAGTGGTGTTGGGCTCAAGGCCTGAGACTACACCCTTGCAGGAGTTGTCTGGGGCGGCTACGTACGCTTGAACGGCGTGTTGAGTGACGCCCATGGAGATGAATCGAACTTCCTGCAGCCGTGCCGCGAGGTTCTCGTCCGGTGTGCTAAGCACCGCAAGATTTTGTTCAGTGCGGATACGAATGATGAGCTCGTTGAGCACGGCGCTGTCCAGCCCCGCTGCTATGCCGATGGCTCGGGCAACAGAAGTATAAGGTCACGCACCGAGGTTCAGGCCGTCTCTCGGGCGGAACACAATCTTGTAGTCGTCGACAGGCAGTGGCGGGAGTCGCGCGTTCCTCTTGCGCGGTGCTTCGGGTGTCGGAGGAGGTGGCAAGTTCGCAGTAGCTTCTGCTAAGCGTTTCTTTTTCCGAGCGACGAGAAACCAGTTGGTGTCGTCCTCGGCCTGACCGGACGAAGCGTCGGCGTCCATCGTGTCAGGGGGCGGGTGTCGTCGGTCTCAATCTGAGCGGAGTAAATGGGCGTTGGAAAGGACGCGCGCCCGCGTCTAGGCTGGCGAGGTGAACGCAGGTAAGGCCCAGCGCGGCGGCGTCGGTGGTCCAGAACTTCCAAAGCCAATAAAATGTGAGGATCTCACCAGATCTTGGAGAAATTGGGCTCGATCGATGCCGCTCGCCGAGCTGCGTCGTTTGATGGTATTTTCAGTGGTGAGAAGGCAGGGGAACGGCTCGTTGATGGTTCGAAATGCGGAGCCCATACAGAGTGCGGCCAGTCACTACGGCAGCAGGTCAGGAAGCATAGAGTTTCATATTCTATGCTAGGAAGCTTACCAGCAAGTAGTGGCCTGTAGGGTGGGCAACACAGCAACAAAGAGCTTCAAGCGGAAAGTCAGAGAGGCTGAAATAATACCATGGGTGGCGGCATTGGAAAAGAAACCTGCCATGAGTAACTACTTAAGAGGAAAAAACGAAATCAGGAAAGAAACAATTTATGATAACTAAAAGGTAAGCTCATTACTTTTCGAAGCGAGACCAGGGTGCCTTAGAACATGCACCTATAAAGCGAGATATAAGAAGGAAGAAGAAGCATGTGTTAGCTGCGGTAAAGCTAGGGAAACGATAGAGAATGTTTTATTAGAATGTCAAGACATCTGCCCAGTGGTCGATTTATGCACCACTGGCCTCCTTGAAGCCCTTGGGTTCAGCGAGAGCAGGGGAAAAGTAAACATGTCCGCAGTAGAGATTAGTAAGAGGCGATTGGAAGATTGGTGGCAGAAAAGTGGGGAAACGACAAAAAACTGCGACATACAAAAGCAAAGTTCGCAATATGGTTCACAAAATTTGGTTGTGGGAGTTCATAGGGTTTTTTTTTTTCTTTTTTAACCTAGGCAGGACATTAGGCAGTATAATAGCAGGTACTTGGTGGCGCCGGCCATCGCCCCGTTCCAAAGGGGACGCTCATAACATCCATCCACCCAGCCGCATGGTGAGGATGGAAGGGGCGCTAGAGGAAGGTAATATCCACGGAGGAAGGAAACTAAGGAGCATGGAGGAAGGTCCGTGCTAGGGAGAGGCCCTGACGTCACTCTTTGTGAAGCTAAAGTGAAGCCGGAAGTTGGCGCCGCTCATGGCGTTGCCCCGCCTATCGGGCCAGCTCTCCTCTCTTGTTTACCTTTATTGTGAAACCACGCCGCGCTGCGCGCAACCGGGCTGCTCAGACGCGCGTGCTCCGCAGCAATACTGAACAATCGCGATGTCTCATTGCATTACCGTTGCCAAAATCATGTTGAAAGAAGTTCATAATGGATTTCGCAAATTGAGCCGTGAGGTCGAATCGGCTGATTTTACCGGCTTTTATGAAAATAAACATGTCTTACAAGGCCAGCCAACTGAACTGTTCTCATCAACCGCAGGTCCCGGCCGCAGCCCAGTTCTTGCGTGTTTTTAAAAAAAGGTCACGCTATCGCTGCCTTCTACTTACTTTTCTCTGCTTGGGCTTCCTCGGGCTCTCACTCGGTCTTGCGAGCTAGACGTCTGGCGATACGAAAAAAATGTACGCATTCTCACTGCACTACAAGAACGCACTGGAGACACTTGCGACACACCGACCCATTTGCGATCCACTGGGAGTTTATGAGCACAAACACATTCTCGCTTGAGGAATCGTCGTGTTTATTGAACAAACTTCGGGTGGCTGCGCATCACTACGGCAGCGCGCCGGCGACGAGGCGGAATGTCATTTCTTACTCCGTGTTTAGACTCATTGACTGCGGCCTGAGGTGCCTTCTTGCCACGGTAAGTGAAGCTTCACGGAACCAAATTTTTGCGATAGCCGGCGCACGGTGCAGAACAGTACGCGCGTAGAACCGGCCTACATATGCGACCATGGAACAGCCGTTTGATGTGTCCGCAGGCGTACGTTCTGTGGAGCCTTGCCCGACTCTTGCAGCGCATCCGCTAGCCTCCACTTCCCTGCGCTTCTCGCGAGCATAGATAAGATACGCCTGCGGTAGGGAGGACTCGTTCGTTAAGTCAAAGCAGCCGCTTCTTTCCCATTTTCCAGGATGAAGCGTCGGCTGGCAGGCGCACGGTGCCGATGGCAGTAAAATGCACATATTCTGCGTAACGCTCTATCAGCACTTGTATTCAGGTACATCTGTGCAGGTGTGCCTGAACCTCGAACGCGCTCTGCTCAAAAGACTTCGGGCTGTCGCGAGTACCGCGAGGAACAAGCAACAGTTAAGCAACATGTGTTTCAATATGCACAAAAGCAAGTTGTTACTGAACACGAACTATGCATTCATAACGTACGTTCTACGTGCCGCAAATGCATCATATGCGCTGTCAAAAGCAGGAATCACTGACCTGCACGGCGTTCATTGTACAGATTGTGAAACGCATCGGTTTGGGCCTTCCATGGCACGTTAGCGAGGGTAAAATTTCTCGCGGATATTCCTTCGTCCGTTGCCATTTCTGTGGCGCGGTACATTGCGTACAGCGTTGCATGCGCGTTCATTTCACGAACTTCACTTCCTCCTGTCCCACCTGGCCACAGCAACATCCGGTAGAGCATGGTCCAGATAACGCAGCGCAACAAAACACGGAGACCAACGCAAACCTTCCCGCACGGCGCCTTTGCCACGGCACGAAACCTACGGAGCAACACGTGTGAGCGCACAGAACCAAAACAAAGCCGCCATTGTGGCCCGAAAGGCGTGGCCGCTACGACAAAGAAATGAAAAATCAGCAAAAAAGAGGTGAACCTACAACGTCATTTCCTCCACACTTTTCTCCTAGCGCACGGAGGGGGTAGGGCCTCTCCACAGTTTCCTTCCTCCATGGTAATATTATAGTGAACTAGAACACCATAGTAATATCTATAGACCGTTTTTTCGACGTTTTTCGTAGGCGCCGCCATATTGTGAGCGCAGTGGCGCCGCCTATGAGCAGCGCCATACTGGCTTGGGTGGAAGCGGTGTTTTGCATGGCAGGTATACGCTCGGCGGCAGGTTCTAGCGCTTGTTTTCGCGGTCGTGCGGTCCGTTTACCACCTAGTACGACGTGCATCTTCTACGTGGTAAACGGTTCTGTGAGGCGTGCTGAAGTGGTTTAAGGCGTCATGGCCGGAGTTTCTGCTGGCGTTGAAGTGGACGGAACACGCAGCGGGATGTGTGCGCGCATATTTGAGCCTACAATCAGCCTCGGAGGCCAATTGTGTATTTTTGAATGTTCCATTCACTATATAATGTGACATTATTGCAGTATTATCCTCTATGTCTAAGCTGCGGTTTAGGAGCCATGAAACATACGCGACGATCGTAGCGGCGCGGGTACCGCTCTGCTACGATAGGAGCTGTGATGTTATACTTTGACAAACGTTCGAACTGTTCGCTGCAGGTTACATTGCATGACTACTTGGTTCGATGGATGAGGTTTCCACCCCTGAATAAAATAGTTTTGGCAAGTAATAGCAGCATACCTTACAGTCTGAATTAAGCTTGGCCAGCAAAGGAACTGTTTACGAACTGCGTGAGCATCCTAAGCAGTGGTAGGTGCTGGATTACAGATATCTTTGTTCTATATACCGCATGGTCTAAGCATTCATATCTATAAACGTTGTGCGGCGAGACTATGCAAGGTCGTATTGCGGCGTTAGCCCGTTTTCTCTTGCTTATTCGAGAAAGAGGATGATAACCGATTTTTTTTTTCGGTTGTGTTCGTTTCGTTGTCTACGACACACTCACACGTATTACGGAAATTTTGTCCTCAAAAATAGCCATCGCATTCTTTTTATGCGATCCCTCTCATATATTATCGCAATATACAGGCCAAAAAGGCAATGCCGAAGTTCACAGCTTACATTTGTATCGTGCTGGTTCACCAACCGCGGTGATCGCTGTGTTGAGCAGCGCCATCGGCCTCATATGCAGAAAGGCTAGCGTAGACATATAGTAATTTCAAGCCTACTAGACTTGAAATGCGCCAGAACGATGCCGGTGATCACAAATATTTGATAGCACCTGCCGCTTGGCCGTGCACGAGCATGCGCTCTTATGTTTTACTCTCTGCGCCAAGCGATCAGACAGTGAGCTGATTTATCATTTAATGCTGGTAATAAAGATACACCGGGTTTCTTTGTTGAATTAAAACCGATATAAGCAAAATAGTTCACAACACATACACACCGTGACTGATAATGTGCGTCACATTTTTGCGCCCCCAAGACAGACATATTTCCGCCTGCTGTAGTTACCGATGCACCGAAAGGCTTCCCTGACGGTCTTATATGAACGGACATGGCGTAAATTTCACAAAGTACCATCTAAAACATCTCGAAATCTTTCCGCAGCATGCGACAGCAATACTTTCAAGCAGCGCCGCGCCGGATCGGCCAAGCCAGAGAGGAGGAAAGGCTCTGCGCGCGCGCTATCCTCCTCGCCCGATGAAAAGGTCTATATTAACATCGGGTTTAATCTCTCATACAAACAAGCGGGTACAGTAGTAGAGCAGCAGCTTCCAGATTTGTTTTGAGCGGACGACATTGTGTTGCTACCTAACAAGCATAGTGATATGCAACGTCTGGTTAATATCTATGGACAGGAAGGCGAGAATTTAGTTCTGAAATTTAGCGTTAAAAATCTGTTATGGTATTCAATGAAAACAGTGAGGAGACAGTGTCAATTTTTTGCCAGTCTTTCCCACAGAGAAATTTAAATACCTGAGCAATGGCAACTAACTTCTTCTGAGATAGACACAGTGAGGGCTCCACGAGAGGTTGCGGTCAATGATGACACCCAGAAAGCTTTGCGTTTTAACATTAGACAAAGCTTGACCAGTGATCGAAACGGGATACAATGACATTTGTTTGCGCGTAAAGCCAACCAATGCGCACTAATAGTTACACACAATGAGGCCTTGTTCTCGGAGATAATACGCCGTCATGGTTGCTCCCTGCTGAAGCCTGGCCCGTACCCGTACCTGAGGGCGAGTTACCGCAGAGGCCCAGATGCAAATGTCGTCAGCGCATATTGAGACTTGAACTGTCTGCGCTAAGTACTCTGGAAATCCTACCAGGATGACGCTGAACAATATGGGGCTCAATAATCCGCCCTGCGGCGCGCCTATCAGTGGCACTTTTTCTATATGTCAAAGGAGCATGTGACAACATCGCCCATGAGGAAACATTGAACTCACTTGAGGCTGTGGGAGTTTTGGCCGGATGTATCAATGGATTCGGGACTGTTTAACTAAGAAGTGCTTTTTTTTTACAGACCAAAGACGGCCCAGCTTCGGAAAATTACATCAGCGGTGGCAAGGTGGAATATAGGGCAGCGACGTGATGCCACCTGGTCCTGGTGACGATAAAGGTTGATTGACCATAGAGATTTAGTCCGGTAAGTTTGATAACAGCCGATAAGGGTTGGTAAAGGTCTATACTGGACGGATCAAGTTCCATAAGCTTGATAATGACACCGGGCGGCGGGGAGATGAATAAGTGACACAAGGCTTACGTATACTTAGACAACTCCCAGAGACGTTTCTGCGTGAAATTTTCTCTGTGGGCGTTGAGACCGATTACGCATGCACGCTGTTAAAAAAGTGCTTATTTCAACTACCAATTTATATATACACCATTTCGCTACCTATATACAGGGTCCTGAATATTTCGTTTCGCGTGTTCTAAAAAAGGTTTTGCACTCACCGCTGCACCGTTCTTGCTCAAATTTTGCACATAACACTTGGCACAGTTTTTTGTTTTGTTTTTAAGAAAGAAGTGCAAATTTCCCTGTGCCTATGGGGATGCGAGCTGCTGCCGCGACGGCGCAAGCATAAACTTGTGTCGCCGCCTGTCGTCATTTGCAGAAAGCAGCGTTTCGGAGAGGGAAGTCGCCTGTTCCAGAAGCGGGTTGCTAAACGGTGGCTAAAAGTGAGGATGCGAGAGCTAGCGGCCGTGGGCAAGTCAAAACCGCCATGATTCCTGCATGCACCAGGTATCACATAGCCTGAGAAAGATATGAAGTCGCGCTAACCTACGGGTTGTTTTTGCAGTTTCAGATACGCGAAGTACCTTGGGCAAAACCACTAACCCAATGAAGGCAAAAAAAGCTGGTGTGTGATAAAAGTCACAAAGATCAGTTCGCCGGATGCGCGGCAGGGTTTGTCTATCGCATTCCGCGGTCACGTGGTAAATGCGCATGGCCAAACTGGAAGATGCATCAATGAACGCTTAAGAGAGCACAGAAATAAGTGTCAAAGTGTATAAGGCGACGGTTTCCTTGCTTTTCATTGCAAAACGTGTCCATATCGGGCATGTCCGCCCACTTCTAGAAAATACCACTATTATATATAGGGAGCAAATTCTCTTGGTCGCTGACCAATGCATCAGCAAACCGTCACAGTCACTGTAAGCGAAAGAGCTAGATTATTTGCGCATGGCATGAAAGCTTGTGTTTTCCTGATGTACCAGTTTTAGATTGTTTTCATGCCGTCATGTAAGTGTATCTTCATGGTTGATATTGCTGTGAACGTGGTTGTTTGAGTGTATAAGTACGACCGATCCCGAAAGTAAATTTTCGTTGTGGATAGTGCGCGCTAATTGTCTTCGTCTTCGTTTCTTCTTGTGGCCTTGTTTTATTGCGCTATCCAGATACCTTTCCATGACGACCGACCAACAAGCCCATATCGCCACTGTCGTCGATTTCATCTCTATATGAAATCAGCCCCAGGTAGCCCAATGGGTTATCGGAAAGAAGGAATCACGGCAATGATTGTACGACAACATGAACAACAGTTTTGGGGACAGGATGAACTCAGACTGAATCGATGAAACTGGGAAGACCGATGTAATATGCATGGGTGGTCTGGCGATCTCCTTCAACGCGCCAGCAAGTGAAATGAAGTAGAAACATACAAGCCCCATCGAACGGTATTGGCTATTCAGATCGTATTAGATTCCAAAATTCGCAGTTAAGAATGGTCGAATTGTCGTCTCTGTTTGATTGTAACGTATAACAGCACTTTGAAGTATCGTGGGCGAGTGACTGATGCAAGGGAAGACTGTTCCGAATGATTCTGCTGTTGGCGAATCGCGGCTGTTGCGCAGAGGCGCGCCAGTTCCCGAGCGAATTAACGCAAGGGGGTTGATAATTTCTGCTTAGCAAGTTCCTAGCTGTCATTCAGTATAAACGGCATATTTTGGGGCAGCCTGTAAATCTTGATTGCTAACTCGATTCGGACTAGGAATTTCTAATTTCCTTTTACAGTCTCACCATGTTTGCATCTCATTAAAACTGAGTGCATGAGGTAGCACACTTATATCCTTCAACGAACAAAGCATGTCCTTATATATATCTCGGCGTGTACCTGAGGTATGTCGTCCCTTTGATTGCTTCATTACTGCCGTTATGAAATAGTGCACAGGATAACCGAAAGTAGCCGTTTATAATATACAAGCTGCTCAATTGAGCGGGCGTACAATTGGGAGCATCATTACATGCAGAGATGAAATGTAACATAAGCATAATCCGTTCATCTGGGAAATCAAACTCGAGAATAGTTTCATTTTGCTACACCCCTGGAAAAATGCCGGAGGACGCAGGTAATTTTTTTTTTTTACGTGAACAAGTTTTACGGTGTTACGCGGCAAAATGGCCATATGATTATTCGGCAACCTGTTTAGTTTTCAACACCTGGGGTTATTTAACGCGCACAGAAATATAAGTGCGCAACTGTCTTTCCATTTCACCCCCATTGAATTCAGTGGCATGGATTGAACGCGCGAGCTCGAATGTTCAGCAGCCCAATGTCATAACCGATAATTAAACTACCGCGCCTGCTTGAAACGACAAAAACACGGACTGGTAAAAATTTAACACGGCTTACGGGCCAAAGATTAGTATATGAAAAAGTAAGATAAAACACTTTGCGGCACCCGAGGGCCGACCGCATTGAAAGACCCCGTGCCAATTACTCCACATTCTGTTACGCGAGGAAGGCGCAAACATGAATAGAATGTTGCGCAGCATTTCGTTTGTGTAAGTACTGCACTTCATGTAAATCTGAGAACCGGGCGCCGATATGGGGCAGATACGTTTCATTCGCTTAAAGCGGCAAACAGCAAGCTTAGAGTTTTTATTTTCTGTTGACGTTTAGCAAGACCTACTTATGAAAAACTATATGCGCAAAAAAAAAAAAAATGAGAGATGCATATGTTACATGAAGCGCACACAAAATATTTGTTCTCCAAGGGAACTACAGTGACGTAGTAGAATGAAAGCCGACACTGTGGCCGCAGTGCGCGCACATTCACTGCATAAAAAAAGGAAATGCATTTGTTCTTAAGACTTACATACACGTCGTATACGCAACTAAGAATACAATTTGAGTGGTCTGATCGCAAATACCAGGGCGCGAAGTTGTGCGAACGACCCTGCCGAGTAGTTTCGCCAGTAATTTCCAACGCCACGACCTTGATGAGGCCCACTTCACTTTAATGATGATGATGATGCTTTATTGATGATAATTTATCGGCATCCCTTTTGGAATGGGGTGGTGACAAATAGTCCCCTGGCCTGCTTGATTCAATAAGGTATGCTATACATGGTTTTTATCCTATAGCATTTTTGTATATATATCCTTATTCTCTTTTTTCCCCCTCAAAACTTCTCAATCTGCTTTGTACCGCTACCTATGCCGGCACATGATCCGGTGGTATCAATCTCTTCTCTGCCTTTTTTCAACAGATACCCGAAATTTCTCTCGCTTATCTCGACTGCTGACCGGTTGAGGCTTCCGTCCACTTTAAATCCAAGCGCTTCTGGAAGGTGTACGTTGCGAACTGGTCTCGCTGGGGGAATCCCTTCGCATTTTGTTAGGATGTGTTCAGTGGTCTCCGCACTTTTTCTGCAGCATACACAGGCCTCATCTAATTTCGAATATTTCCTGTGGTATGTCTTTTTTTGTCCTTAAGCAACAAGCTCGATCCTCAAATAGCAAGCGTTATCGCACAAATTTGCCTCTCAAATATCTTTTTCTAATTCTTGTAAATCTCCATGGCCATTTTCGTTTCCGTTCTTTGCATCTAATGCGCTCTTTCTGTTTCTCTCACTTTCTTCCTGATTCCGCCTGGTTGTCTATGTACACTTAGAATTGCCATGTACTTGGTTGCCAACTTTCTTGACCTCTTCCTGCACTCTGTGTCCGTGCTTCTCCGGTGCAGTGCACTTTAGCCGCCTGTTCATTTTGATCCATATTCCTGAGTCTTTCTTCAAAACTAATTTTTGCTCTGCGCTTCTCTGACTTAAAACGAGGCCCAGCCCATGTCCCCCTGCACTGCCTCATTTGGAGTTTTGCCGTGGGTGCCCAAAGCCAACCGGCCTACAGATCTTTGGTTAACATCGAGCCCTGACAAGATATCCGTTTTTAAACACGGAATAGCAATTGCGAACGTTAGCGCTGGCACCATTAGTCCTTTCTAGATTCTCCGCACAACCTCACATTTATTGTGGTCCCAAAGTGCTCTATGTTTCATTATTGCTGCATTCCGCTTGCCCTTTATTTTCAGATGATCTTGGTGGGTGCTTGAGTAGGTCCTTCCTTCGTTTATGTATACGCCGAGGTATTTATATTGCATGACTATCGGTATGGCTTGCTGTTGTGTCGACACCCCGTAATTGCTCATATCATCTAATTCTAATTCTAATTCACAATTTCTCTTTGCCTAACTTAAAGCCTAAACTTAAGGTCCGCGTACCTGCGTTGCCAGACATATTCGCGAGTGTCTGTAAATCTGTTGCATTGCATTGCTAGTAGCACTACGTTGTCCGCATGTATCACTCCGGGAACCTTCTGTTGCACCATTTGTATACGTTACGCATGTATGATAAATCAAACTGCTTTCCAGTCGTCTTTTTATGCCATTGACATAAAGCGTGAACAACAATGGAGACAGAGGATATACTTGGTGAATTTCCACCGTTTCGCGCGCCGACTCTGTATAGAATGGCGCCTTCTAGGTTTTAAGTGCTGATCTTAAAGGCTGTGCTTTTGCTGGTTTAATCCGGCGGAAGTGATTTTGGTAGCCGGAAACACGTCGTAGACGTCGTCTAGGAGTACTTCAAGTTTAAACAGCGCGAACAGGCGGCGACAGAAAGGAACACAGGCACACAGGACAGCGCTGGTCCTGTATGTGTGCGTTCCTTGTTGTCACCATCTTTTTACGCTGGTTAAACCTGGAATGATAGAGTTAGTTGGGCTGTTTTTCTTCACCTACACTCCATGCAGACTCGTGCAGAACAAGGAAGTTGCGTATTTAGACTTCTGAAGTGGAGGTGGCTCTCCAAAAGCGAAGCCTGTCGCCGCCATCTTGCTATAGGCAAGAAGACAGCCGGCGTAGCCGCCGCATCACAACGCATCACAACGTGCTTATTTATTGTACAAGGGCCCTGACTGTGCGCAGTCGGAACAGTGGTTAACTGATTTACGCGTCAAGTAGTCGCTGGCATGGCGCTGCGCGTGGTATTATTAGCGCAGCTGGCTGTGACGTGCGGTGCGCGTTTTCCACGACCCTCTCTATTTTGTTGGCACATATTGCGTAATGCGGGTATTTGTAATAGAGAAACCAGTGAGAGGCATGCGCAAAAAAGATGAGCACTCGATTCAAGACAAAAAAATAAGGAATGGTTGCAAGCACAGCCAGAACTATCTATCGAATGAAATGAAATGGAAATCCAGTACAGTTATTCGATTCCTTGTGAATGCCTCTGGCATGTATCAAACATGTCCCGTTTATTCACAGATACCTACCCACTCGCCAAGCAAGACATTATGTTGTATTTTGGCGGCTTGAACGGAAACGCGGTTGTGCTCAACTACATTTACAAGATTGCAGAATGCTATCTAATTTTTCGGGTACACCACATCACTCTGAAATGTAATCGAACGCATTGTGAAAAGCGGCCGGCAACGTTGCTTTTGAGAGTCTTATGATTTAAATAATCATTTGACACAGAACGTAAGTTCCAAACTGAGCTTCCCTACGAGCTCAGTTTACGTTACCAGTATGCCAGTTATATACATGCAAATATACACATTTTGAAAAGTTCAAGTGTCCTTGGAAAGTGTTTTCTGCTATTCCTACGCTTGTGCAGCATTGGTGACTGAAACGTTTCTGTGAATACATTCAACGGGGCCACCGCAACGTGTATGCTGGCGATATACTGCTCGACGCGCAACTTACGAATCCAGTATACAAATATAAACTATTTCAAGATACTAAATGCATGATTTGCAGTGCCTTTCTTGATAAAGCCAGCTTAGCAATGTTGTACCAAAATTAAATAGGAATGCGAAGATCAAATGAAAGAGCCAAATGGTCACTTAATTCAGGCAGGTAAGATGGATGGATGGAGTGGATGGAGTAACTTTATAGAAAGGTCCTGCGAGCTACGGGGCGCAAGGTCCCATAGAGCGGGCTACTCCCTCGTTGGGACCGGGAGTTGTAACTCCCTGGCCGCATCGTGGGCTCGCTGGACGGCCCAGAGCTGCTCCGCCAGGTCCGTGCTGCGTAATGCGTCTTGTAGCCTGGCGGAGTCTTGATCCTTGTTTGCGTGGGTCCGACCACACGGCCAGAGCAAGCGATGTACGTCTAGTGTTCTATGGCAATTTTCGCAATATGATGTTTTGTATAGGTCAGGCATGTAGTGGTGGAGTCTGTTCTGCGTGGGGTACGTGTTTGTTTGAAGCATTCTGAACGTCAGGGCTTGAGGCCTGGTGAGCTTATTGTGAGGTGTGCTGTATATTCTGCGGTCTAGATAAAAGTGCTTTATGATCTCGTTATATGTGGAGGGAGGGTCCCGATTCTCGCTGGGATGGTCACGACCAGAATAGGGGGCGTCGCGGAAGGTTAGGTCTCGCGCGCTCCTGTGAGCCATCTCATTGAGATTGCGAGGGGCGTCCTCGATCTCTCCGAGGTGTGCCGGGAACCAGCAGATGGTGTGATGCTGCAGCGTTGCGGATCTATTGATTATTTGTAGTGCTTGTCTTGCAACTGCTCCTTTCTGAAAGGCTTTGACGGCCGAGCGTGAATCGCTGTAGACGTGGGTGGTAGTCGGGTCTGTGAGCGCGAGTGCAATGGCAACCTGTTCTGCTATCTCGGACTTGTGGGTCTTGACTGTGAGAGCGTTTCTCACTTGACCTTGCTTATTGATCGTGGTGGCAACGAAGGCTTTCCTGGTTGGGTACTGTGCCGCGTCAACGAAACAGGCTAGGATCTTCTTATCACGTATTTCGCGCAGGATGAACGATCCGCGTGCCAGCCTTCTGGGTTGATGGTGCGCCGGGTTCATGTTCCGCGGCAGTGGGCGAACCGTGTAAAAGTTGCGTGTGTCCGTCGGAACGCTTTGATATAGATTCTCGATTACTGTGGTGTCATGACCTAGTTTGGCTAGGATGTCTCTACCCGGTTTGGTTCCAGAGAGTCTTGTCCATTGAGCCCGTTCTTGAGCTTCGGCGATTTCTTCAAGTGTGTTGTGTACCCCCAGTTGCAGCAGGAGCCCTGTCTCGGTGTTCTTGGGGATTCCCAGCGCTAATTTGACTAGCTTCCTCAGTTGTACGTTGAGTTTGTCCTTCTCCGCTACCTTCCATCTGTGCATGGCCGCCTCGTAGGTGAAGTGGCATAGCGCAAAGGCGTGTGTTAGCTTGAGAAGATTTTCTTCCTTAAGGCCGTGTTGTCTGTTGGCTACGCGTCGTATGAGGTTCAATGCATTATTCGACTTTGTCACGATCTTCTCCACTGTAGCGGCGTTAGAGCCGTTGCTCTCAATGAACATCCCAAGGACTCTGATTTTGCTGACGTGTGGAATGGTTCCTCCGTCTTTTGTTCTGAGAGTAATGACGTGTGTGTCTCTGATTTCGTTCTTTGGTTTGGGACCGCTCCTCGATGGTTTGTAGACGAGGAGCTCCGACTTCGCAGGCGAACATCGCAGGCCGGTGGGAGCGAGGTATTCCTCGATCACGTCGATCGCTTCCTGCAGAGCGCTTTCAATTGATCCCAGGCTACCTCCGGGGACCCAGAGCGTTACGTCATCGGCGTATATCGTGTATTTGACGTTCTCGATTTGTTCCAGTTTCTTGCCTAGGCCAGCTAGCGTAAGGTTAAAAAGCGTCGGAGAGATGACAGAACCTTGCGGGGTGCCCCTGCCTCCGAGTTTGTATTTCTGGGACTTGATTTCCCCTAGACGGAGGGTGGCCGTTCTGTCGCTCAGGAACGATTTTGTATAAGCGTAGAGTCTCGTGCCGAGGTCGAGGTTGGAGATCGTGTCGAGTATGTAGTCGTGTGATAAATTATCGAATGCCTTTTCGAGGTCTAGCCCTAGGATTACTCTCGCGTCTCTCGTGTCTGCGTCAATGATCTGATGCTTGAGGAGCTTCATAGTGTCTTGGGTGGAGAGCCCGGGTCTAAAGCCGATCATTGCTGCGGGGTAGACATCTCTATCTTCGAGATGTTTCGAGAGCCTGTTTAGGACCGCGTGCTCGGCTACCTTGCCGACGCAAGACGTCAGCGAGATAGGTCTGAGGTTATTGATGTTGGGCGCCTTGCCAGGCTTTGGGATGAGCACGATAAGGGCCGTTTTCCAGTCTTCTGGTAGTGCTCCATTCCTCCAGATTTTGTTGATTTCCTCTGTGAGGGTTTCGATTGAGGTTTCGTCGAGGTTTCTAAGTGCCTTGTTAGTTACGCCATCCGGCCCCGGCGCTGACTTGCTGTTTAGGTTCTGAAGCGCCGTGCGCACCTCTTCGGTTGAGAAGTCCCGATCAAGCTCTGGGTTGGCTTTGCCGCGATATGCATCGGCGGTCGTGCCTCTAGCATTTTTGGCCAGCGGGAGGTACTTGTCGGCAAGGCGGTCAATGAGCTCATTTTCCGTAGTAATTTTGAGTTCCTCGTGCATGATCTTGTTCAGCGTACGACCCTGGTCCGCTTTGGTTTTGGTTCTATCTAAAATATGTTTGAGCAGGTGCCACGTCGTCCCGCTGTTGATGCGGCCGTCCGCGGCGTCGCACACCTCGTTCCATTGCTGGTTAGATAGTTGCGTGCAATATTCTGCAATCAGCCGGTTGAGGGAAGAAATTCTTTTCCTGAGCCGTCGATTGTGTCTTTGTTCTTTCCATCTCCTGGTGAGCGATTGTTTGGCTTCGAGCATGTGGGCCAGTCGGCTGTCCATGCTTTGAACGGGAAGATCTGTCTCTATTTCCTTCGTGGCCGCCTTAATGTCGGCCTTTAGTTGCGACGTCCATTGTCCATTGTTCCAGGTAAGATAAGCCAGAAATAATATAATTTCGAGTTGTAAGAATAAAGCCAAGCATATTCGCAGTGACATCAGCTAGGAGAATAGGTGGAAGCACAACTTGCGAAAAAGAAGAAGTAGAACAGAAGTCAAGGAATTCTTGACTTCGCGATAAATACAGTGACAAAGCGGGCGGATCATACGACCATAATATCTTAGAAAAACTTAAATCACCTACGAACACTCTCGGTTACCAGGCATGCCGTGTTAGAATAGAACTGAATACATCGTGTAATTTAGAAAGAAAGTTGGGAGGGTTATTGAGAGGACAGTAACAAACGCCATGTACTGTTTTCAGGTGTTCGAATACAACGCATGCCCGGACATTTTCAAAGACATTCTCCACGGTAACTTGACTTGATTTCAATGAGTTAGATATACCGAGTAGAACGCCTCCTCCTTGACGTCCAACGCAATTACGACGGTAGATTGCGAAACGAGATGAGTCATGAAATATCTCATCGCCGCGTACAGCAGTGTTAAGTCAGGTTTCTGTTCGAGCGATGACGTCAGAGCCAGCAGTATCTGCAAGAGCGCGTAATGAACAGAGTTTATTGACTGTACTCCTAGCGTTGGTGCGGAATACAGACGCACCGTGAGCAAATGACCATCGATCACGCCCCTCCCCAGGACTGGGCAATGATACTTTGCATTTGTATCATGACACGATGCAAGATACTCGGGCAACAAGTATTTGACATACATATACAAGATACTACCGCAATTATTGCATCCGATAGGATACTTTCCATTTGTATATTAAGATACTTCGATAGATTCGGAAATTTCGTAATATAGATCTATATAATGTAGCAGCAATCGCGCATGCACAAACACGTTTCCGTGGAAATTTCTCAACTGCGACCAACGGTGTTTCATTTGGATAAAACGCCTGTTAGTACCTCTAAATGTCTGTGTTTCTTTCTCAATGTATAATATTTTCATTCGCAAACAATTTTTTGATGGTTACTTTAGCTGCTTAACGTGAAACCTCTTTGAAAGCTGCGCTGTCAGAGGCTTTTGCTTGTCGCTTTTGTAATTGATGGGATCTGCTGCTCTGCTTGCCGACCAGCTTGCGGGTCGCCATCTAACTACAAGAACATAAATAAGAAGCCTCTACCCGATAGCATAAATACCATTGTAGCGTTTTACCTTTTCCGTAAACGAATTAACTTTTACGCACGCAACGTATATGGTCCAAATTTGCTTTTGGTGCTTGCGAGCAACAATCACGTGCACAAAAATAGTCACCTTATGCACAAGTCTCCCGGAAGCAGCGTGATCCACGCTTTGGTTCACAACACTCAAACAATTACATCCACGCGATCCTTCAAATCGCTGATGTGTGAAAGCCACTAGACGCAAGGCAACCCCATTCTTGAATTCTTCTGACTTCGTGACAGAGCACCACGCAAGAGAAACTCCATAACGACACTATAGCGGCATCAGAATTTTTGCGAAAGACGTCGCACGCATTGTCGCACGCAGCACAGTAGGGTGACTAGGAGCAAGTGCTATGGCACCGACGCAACTAAAAAGGAGAAAGCAAGAAAAGGTTGGCTGCGCGCACACGTTCGCGCGCTTGTTTTTGTCGAGAAGCTTCGAGTGGCCCCATGTGACTCTGCTCCACCAATAAGGACTGGCGGACATCATCACCTGCCCTCGCTGGAGGGCTCTGGCGGAAAGACAAAAGAATGCCGCTGCTGTTGTTTTATTCAAGTGGCTTAGTGCCGGCAGTATCAGGGGACGTATTATGCGACGATTCACTTCGGCGACACTATCGCCTTGACCATGCCATGGCCATCAGGCGCGCAATGATTGGCTGGTTGAGTAAAGTCGGATGAGCTGATTGGCTGGTTGAACACTACCTCATCCAATTTTGCTCTACCAGCCAAATAGCGCGCACCTGACGGCGATACTATCGCCGAGGTGACACTGTCACCGAAACTGATCGTCGCAGTATAAAAAAATAAATTATGGGATTTAACGTGCCAAAACCACTTTCTGATTATGAGGCACGCCATAGTGGAGGACTCCGGAAATTTCGACCACCTGGGGTTCTTTAACGTGCACCTAAATCTAAGTACACGGGTGTTTTCGCATTTAGCCCCCAACGAAATGCGGCCGCGAAGGCCGGCATTCGATTCCGCGACCTCGTGCTCAGCAACCCAACACCATAGCCACTGAGCAACCACCCCCGCAGGGGCGTCTGCGTCAGCAGGCGTTTGGTGTGTTGCGACACCACGTACCCGAGCACACGAGGGTTGGACCCTCCCGCGTGTAGCCGTGCGCGGCTTAGCCGTGTCTGGGGAAAAGGGGATCCTGGGGGTTGAGCCGAAGCTGGGTGTCTGGACCTTTAAGGCCCCCCGGCGGAGGCAACACACCTCTTCGGCCTCGGCTTCACATAGACGGCACCTCCAGACTGACCCACCTGGAGGAAATCGGCAGTCACCTTTTCCTGTCCTCCTCTCCAATCTTCGTCTTTCTCTCCCACTTTTACATCTTTCCTGTCGTCTCCTCACTTCTTATTACTTCCGTATTTCCTGGCGGCAAGGGTTAACCGTGTGTAATATATCCTGCCTTGGGTATATATATATATATTAGGTTATAGCGGCGATGCATGGCTGGCGTCTGCAGGTAATCTTCCAACCTTGTAGCGTCCCCTTGTTGGGCTCGGTGGTGGGTGGCCACCATCGCCGCCGAATTTCCCAGCTCTATATGGCAAACAACTTTCCTCCGCTACCTGATCGCTCCCTGAAGAGGGGGCGCACCGATGAAACATTCACTTTCTTCATGCAGCCTAAACAATCTTTTCCAAAGTACCACGTTGTACATAGTCAGCACGATAAGAAAACCGTCAGAATGATCTCACCATTTGTTGTAGCGAAATCTCTCACTGAAGCAATTGGCCCAGGCTATAAAGTAACGAAGATGGGAAGTGGCGATCTTCTTCTCGAACTCCGCGACAAAGTGCAGTATGACAAACTGTCGAAAGTTGTAGCATTTGGGGAAATTCCCGTCTCAGTGGGCCCACACAGATCAATGAACACAGTGCGCGGGGTCGTCTCAGAAGATGACCTCCTCGAACTGAGCGAAAGCGAACTGCTTGAAGGATGGCAAGACCAGAACGTAGTCAAAGTTCAAAGAATAACATTGAGGCGAGATGACAAGCAAATACCTACCAAACACATAATCATAACTTTCGGAACCTGCAACCTACCTGAAACAATAGAAACCGGTTACTGTAAGCTTCGCGTCAGACCGTATATCCCAAATCCGCGTCGATGCTTCAAGTGTCAGCGCTTTGGGAATGGGTCGCAGAACTGCAGAGGACGTGCTACTTGTGCCAAGTGTAGTTCTTCTGAACACGCTTCCGACATCTGTACATCAACAAACCACTGTGCCAACTGTGAAGGAGACCACCCCGCCTACTCGCGATCATGCCCTACTTGGAAAAAGGAGAAACAAATCATAGAACTGAAAGTAAAACTGAACCTATCATTTCCAGAGGCACGTAAGCGTTTCGCATTCCAAAATCAGTCCAGTCCTTCCTACACCGATGTGGCGCGCCGGGAGGCAGCGCTACATCTTCAGGCGGCCGCGCAAGTCACACGGAGTGTGACGGCGTTTACGCCATCAGCCCCCCTGGTGGGAGCAGCCACGGCTCTTCCGCCCCCTACGACGAAGGGCCAGCAGACCTCCGAGCCTGCCGGTCCCAGGGCCACTGCTCGTGCAGACAGGCCCGAAAAACCCCCGCGCGTGCCCGCTCAGCGGGCGTCATCCAGCGCCTCTGATGAGGCGATGGATGTAACAAAAACTTCTCCGGCGTCTCAGACGCCGAAGGCACGGCGTTGCTCCCTGGAGCGCGCCAACAAAAAAGAAATACCCCGCATCAAGGGGCCTGGAAAGGTCCCTTGAACCAACCTAAGTGATATCTCTTGACACACGGCACATAAACACAAACAAGATGGATACACAAATATTACACTGGAACGTGAGAGGCCTGATCCACAACCTCGATGATATCAAAGAACTCTTGCACAAATACAATCCAAAGGTGCTGTGTGTTCAGGAGACACATCTTAAATCTACGCATAGAAACTTTCTTAGGCAATACGCTATTTTCCGGAAGGACCGAGATGATGCTGTTGCATCGTCCGGCGGTGTAGCAATAATAGTAGACAGAGGCGTTGCTTGTCGGCAACTGCAACTCCGAACTCCTCTTGAGGAAGTTGCTATCCAAGCAGTACTATTCAATAAACTAGTTACTATCACGTCCGTATACATCCCCCCAAGTTATCAACTCTCTAGCACAACATTTCAAAGCTTTATTGATGAGCTGCATCACCCTTACATAGTCGTCGGTGATCTAAACGCGCATAACCCACTGTGGGGCGACTCTCGCTGTGATGCGAGAGGACGGCTTGTAGAAAACATCCTGTTCTCTTCAACTTCCTGCTTGCTGAACAAGAAAAAGCCAACATTTTACAGCTCTACACACAGAACATTTTCTTCGATAGATCTAAGCATAGCGTCTAGTACAATTGTGCCATATCTGGAGTGGGATGTCATTAATAACCCTTATGGAAGTGATCATTTCCCCATCGTTCTAAACCTTAAAAAACAAAGTGAGTGTCATGCACATCTTCCTCGATGGAAAGTTGACTCAGCCGACTGGACAAAGTTTCGCGAACACAGCTGCCCTGGAATGATATCTCTGAACTAAGCTTAGACGACGCAGTAGCATACATAACAGCGTTCATTATTGAGGCTGCATCAGTATGCATTCCCCAAACAAATGCGTTGCCCTCGAAACGACGTATTCCATGGTGGAATGAGGAGTGTAGGGAAGCCAGGAAAAAGCAGAACAAGGCTTGGAGCCTCCTCCGTAACTCCCCAACCACAGAGAATCTGATTAATTTCAAGGCGATCAAGTCGCAAGGTAGAAGAACGCGCCGCCGCGTTAAACGAGAAAGTTGGAAAAACTACGTAAGCAGCATTAACTCGTATACAGACGAACGAAAAGCCTGGAACAGGGTTAACAAAATAAAAGGCCGCGAAACTCATCCCTTACCTTTATTAAATACACAAGGAGACACTCTGGAGGATCAGGCAGATTGTCTAGGAGCACATTTCGAGCACATTTCTAGTGCATCTCATTACACAGATACATTCCTAAAATACCAGCGACTGGCAGAACAGATGAAATTGGGTTGGAACAGCTCATCCAATGAAGCATACAATCGTCCATTTGGAATGGCTGAGTTCCAGGCCTCACTGAACTGCTGCAACAAGTCCGCCCCAGGAAGTGATAGAATAATGTATGAGATGATCAGACACCTACACCCTGAAACCCAAGAAACACTACTGTCACTCTTCAATTCTATGTTCTCCGCAGGCTACATTCCGTTTACCTGGAAAGAAGCAATCGTAATCCCCATTCTCAAAGAGGGCAAGGACCCTTCCTCACCCGACAGTTATAGGCCTATAGCTCTGACAAGTTGTATATGCAAATTATTTGAGAAAATGATTAACCGTCGCCTCATCCATTTTCTTGAAAGCAACAAGATACTCGATCCCTTACAGTGCGGCTTTAGAGAGGGTAGATCCACAACAGATCACCTTGTCCGCATCGAGACAAATATCCGTGATGCCTTTGTCCACAAACAGTTTTTCCTGTCCGTATTTTTAGATATGGAGAAGGCATACGACACAACCTGGCGTT
The DNA here is from genome assembly GCF_050947875.1 of Dermacentor variabilis. Classification (NCBI taxonomy): domain Eukaryota; kingdom Metazoa; phylum Arthropoda; class Arachnida; order Ixodida; family Ixodidae; genus Dermacentor; species Dermacentor variabilis. The sequence continues at coordinate 132,097,223 of NC_134570.1, read as the reverse complement.
TTGGAATCCTCCGTGATCTGTCTGAAATGGGAGTTAGAGGCAACTTGCTATGCGTCATTCAGAGTTACCTCTCGGATCGCACTTTCCGTGTTAGAGTTGGTAACGTTCTGTCTCGTCCATTTACGCAAGAGGCTGGTGTTCCACAAGGAGGTGTGCTGAGCTGCACTCTCTTTATTGTAAAAATGAATTCCATACAGACTACCATACCACGTAGTATGTTTTATTCTGTATATGTAGATGATATCCAGATAGGTTTTAAATCATGTAATCTAAGTATCTGTGAGCGACATGTACAGCTTTGCATAAATAAATTGTCTAAGTGGGCGGACGAAAATGGTTTTAAGCTAAATCAGAGAAAAAGTACCGGCGTCCTGTTCTCTAATAAGAGAGGTATACTGGCGGAACCCGTAATCAATCTCAATGGAGAACGGTTATCTGTGAGCTGTGAACACAAATTCTTAGGGATCCTTCTAGACAGTAAGCTAACCTTTGTGCCACACCTGAAGTATCTTAAGGCAAAGTGCCTCAAGACTATGAATCTTCTGAAGCTGTTGTCACGCACAGCTTGGGGAAGCGACAGGAGATGCCTAATAAAGCTGTACAAAAGTTTAGTATTAACACGCCTTGACTATGGCGCCATAGTCTATAATTCTGCAGGACCTAGTACTCTAAAAATACTAGACCCTGTCCACCACTTAGGCATCCGCCTTGCTACAGGTGCCTTTAGGACTAGCCCTGTGCAAAGCCTTTACGCCGAATCTAATGAATGGTCCCTATACTACCAAAGGACATATTTAAGTCTTTCATATGCCTTGAAGGTAAAATCAGCTGTGGATCATCCATGTCATACAATTATTCACGACTCCTCCACGGCCAGGCTGTTCCGTAACCCCCCAGGTGTCCGGCCTCCTCTGTCCCTCCGGTTGGAAGCACTCTCAGAAAAAACAGGGGTCTCTCTTTTAGAGAATGTCTTAATGGCGCCCTCTCGGCTTCCACCGCCTTGGGAGTGGCAAACTATCCAGTGTGACATCTCTTTCTTAGAATTACCGAAACAAGCACCTGAGGCTCACATACAGTCACATTTTATTGAACTTAAAGAGAAGTATTCCTGTGACGAATATTACACAGATACTTCGAAGTCTCCTGCTGGTGTTGCTTACGCAGCTCTCGGACCCTCATTTTCAACATCAGGGCCACTAAACCCACACACCAGTATCTTTACGGCAGAAGCATACGGTGTACTTTCGGCTATTAAACACATAAGGCGCAGAAATGTCGCTAAGGCTGTTGTCTTTACAGACTCACTAAGTGTCGTGAGAGCGCTGATTAGCTTACGAAAGCATAAAAATCCCGTTTTGAATGAGCTGTATAGTTTGTTGTGCTCCGCATATATCTGCAACCAAGCGATTATCCTATGCTGGGTACCTGGCCATAAAGGTATAAAAGGCAACGTAGCTGCTGACGAAAACGCTACGTCAGTGAGTTTTAGCGACACAGATGGAAATATCCCCATTCCTGCCACAGACCTAAAGCCCTTTCTGCACCGTAAATTGAGGAAACATTGCCAAGCAGAGTGGGATACACAAACATTGAATAAGCTACATATTATAAAACCAAGATTGCGGAATTGGATAAGTGACAAAACAGCACGGTACAAAGAAGTACTTCTTTGCCGATTAAGAATAGGACACACTTACAGTACTCACTCCTACCTCTTGACTGGCGGGGACCCTCCTACTTGTAGTAGGTGCGGCGATGACCTGACAGTCATCCATGTTCTTATCCAGTGCCCTGCAATAGAAACGGAGAGGAAAAAGTATTTCCCTTCTGCATATCGCGAAAATATACCTCTCCATCCTGCATTTTTTCTTAGCGACGAACCGTTTTTCAAACTGCAAACAGTCTTAGATTTTTTAGACGAAACTGACATCCTGAAAATCATTTGGCCTGGCAATTTTTAGCACGTGACTAACAGCCCTGCATTCAAGGGCTCTCTTAAAACTCTGGTGTCAGTGTTGTTTTATTGCACAATGTTTTAACGACAGCCCATTGCCATAGCCCACATCACTGCCTTTTCACCGTCATCATTTTAGCAACTATATATTCTACGCCACTTACAGCTACAGATTTTAGGCCCTTTTACAGCCATATCACATCTACCATGATGAGTTCATTGTGCATGTCATCCACAATACATCGTCCACATTACCACCTGTCGTGGCGCTCTTTGGCCAAACCTGGCCCTTGCGCCATAAAACACCACACATCATCATCATCACTGAGCAACCACGCTGGGTCGTCGCAGTATACGCCCCCAGCTTGAGAAGCAGAGTTCAGCGAACGTTTATAGTTCCGCACGGTGATGTTGCGATAGCAGTATTTTGTACCTTAGGATACACGGTACGTTCTTTCATGTATCGGAAATGCAGACACTAATACACGTCTTGCCAGACGTATCATGATACAGATAAAAGATACCCAAAGAGCATCTAACATTGTATTTAAGATGCATGTATTTTAGGTGGTGCCCAGACTGCTTCCCAGGGCCCTTCGATGAAGCGGAGTTTGTAGCTGCAGCAACGCTTTGTTTGTGGGCGACAAATAATGCTTCGTAAAAGGGATTGCCGCTGGCAGGCTGCTTGCAAGCTATCATACAATTATTTTGGCGTCATGCACATAACTATTGCACCACACCATTGTATAACAACCCGCTTTGGTACACAGTGTTCGTATTACACCAATACACTTGCAAGCTAATAGGCCAATGCATGCTACCATTGTATTAGGTCTATTGTTTCATAGACCAATACCTGTACTATTGATGTATCAGATATATTTCATAACGCAATGGACCAGTAAAGGCTACCAGCTTTACCAGTGTATCAGGTCTATTGTTTTATAATTCAGTAATGTGAAACCAATGAAATTTCTGTATTGCGATTTTTTCTAGGGCAAACACTTTGGCATCGCGATCTCTGTCTCCGTCCTAGGGCACATAGGGTTTGTTTCGCGATATAATAATAATAACAATACCTTTATTCATAAAACCAAGTGGTACAAAGTGCCAAGGCATTGGGAAAAACGTTGCTACAAAAGCAACTTGACTGGTGCTAATAACCAGAAGGTCCAAAAGGCAGCAGACAGCAAGGAGCGAGAAAAAAAAAGAAGAAAAAGAAAGGAAAGAGGAACAACGAAAAGGGAGAAAGGAACGAGAGTAACGGCACGTAGTACATAGAGCTCACTTAAACAATTTGCTTCGCACATGAAACAGCTCGGGAAAAACAAACAATGTGGATACATAGATACACAAAACTCTTAAAAAGAATAAGATTTGGTACATGGTTAAACCCAATTCTTGGGGCAATCGAAATTATACAGTTCTCTGCCAGAACAATTAGGTACATCGATGGACGCAAATCTGAGATTATTCAGCAGAGTGGGGAGAGTGCAACAAGTGTAACAGGAAGCTAAATTGGTAGTCTGCACGAGGACGCACGGCCTGGCCTGTCTCAGACATCCCTTTAGCTTCAGCCCGTAAAGACACTCGACGGCTGCATGACACAATCCTCTGCTTACTCCGCGTCAGTCTACAAATTGGTTTGTTTACACTGCATTGCCTTCGGGATCGGTACATTTTTTCTTTAGTAAACCCACCCTTTAGGATCCGGTTTTAGGCGCACGCAAGTCTATGAAACTGATAACCAGTATTGATCTATTGGATTATGAAATACACCTGATATACTAATAAAACAGGTATTGGCCTATGAAACATTTCCTTTCAGCTTTTTCTGAATCGCAATGGCCCAAGGATTAAGCAAATGCTGGAGCAAGTAATCGGCGGCACTTTGAAGAGCCGCAAGTTCATGCTACCTTGTAATGTAAAAAGAACACATAGAGATGACGTTTGATGGGACAATCACAGCCCTGCGTCATGTGTTCAGACGAGCAGCTGGTGCTCGAGATAAATAGAACACTCACTCCTACACGCTCGAGAACGGACTCATTCTATTGTAATGGCTGCCAGCAGTTACAAAATTGTTGGCAGAGACGACGCGGATGAAGCTACTTCTTCGGCTCAACAAGATCTGCATGTGGCATATGTATGTCGAGAACGGATGCGGCTCAACAACTTGCTCACTGGTTTGGCACATCCAACTTCGCCGATTATCTGCTGAGCGAACGCGCCTTGCTGAGGAAACCTTCGCGGAGAAAACCAGACTCTCTCGATGTTTTTATCTCGCAGAGCGAACCAGACGCGTCTGCGCACAGACGCCCCTTAAGTTCTCTTGGGCCTCCTTTCTCCTTGGCCACGATTTTTGAGGACGAGATCTTCTTTGAACATTCCAGATTTATTTGGTGTTCATGGTATCTGGGCTGCCGCTTTCGTTAAAATAAAGTGATTTGTTTCCTTTTAATTCATGTAGGGTAACAACAAAAAAATGCCGAAATGAAGCTTGGAACGAAAAAGATGCACCAAGTTAGCGTAGACCTATGTACGGAACGGTAATATACGTAATATACGCAATATATATGCAAACTGGTTGAAATTATACCCTGAATATTTACTGTGATAGTGAACATTCATCTGCGAGTGTGATCATATTTCTCTCTCTCTCTCTCTCTCTGTTTCTTTGTTTTTCTTTCTTTATTTTATCTTCCCATGTTTCCCCTTATCCAATGTAGGGTAGCCGACGCGGCCCTGCCTTGATTAACCTTCTCGCCTTTCTTACTACACTCTTCAGCTGTCTACACTCTTCTGCCATTGGGCCTCTTCGATTTTCGGAGTTCTGGCAGCCCGCTGGCAGCCAGATGGCAGCCAGCTAGTTCCGGTTCTGACAGGAAGTCACATGGGCTGGGATCCCAAGACAACCCGAACCTGCCCGAAGTTTGCAAAACCGAACGCCGGTACAGATGGCCAAATGTAAACATGCTACCGGCATGGCAGCGCCCGTCGAGGCCGGCGCGCGCTCGGCGTAGTCGGCCCATTTATGCGTTGCCAGCTTGAAAATATATTGTTGCATTCAGGGATACGATCACTTTCGCGCGATTTCGCGCGACTCGGCGCAGGACGCGTACTCGGCCAACCTCGCTTGCGCAGCGCAACAGATGGCCTCCGACGCGGCGGATGACAAGACGCGAAATCGTGATTGTATACTCGAAAGCGATAGCTGGAGGATCCCTGCTCGCAGCGATCACGTCGACCACCGGCGACATTGATGAGTTGGCGTTGTGTCATCACAAGACATGAAAAAGCAGGTTATCGGGTACGTCTAGCTCCTACGCATAAAATTTCGTGCCGACCTGCTTGGGCTTCGATTTCATAAAGTTTGTTGTGGCTGATGGTGCTTCTCATTTAAGAAGCTGGGCACGCGGCTGGCGCATGAAAATGCACGTCGCCTGTGACGAGCGAAACGTTTCACACGAGAAACAACATTGGTCGCAATCATGAGAGCAATAAGCCAATGTACGTGTGTCTAAATGTACCGAGTGCAATCAGTGTATTCTTAGATCAACGGCCTGCAGTTCGAACACATATCGGTTTCGAGCTGCCACAGCATACGACGGAGAGACGGAGCGAACACGGGTTAGCTGCAGATCCTTCGCTAACTGCAGAGAAAGGAGATATACATACGCGAGATATGTGAAAAGGAACGCCACCGGAGAAAGACGAACCCAGAATGTACCGCAATGTGGGAATGAGCGTCTACAACTTGCGTGGAACACGATGCAGATAACATGCAAGCATGAGAGCGCGGCGCGCTGTTCACCGCCGCGAAGAAGCAATCAGCTGGGGACACACACACAAAAGCTTCAAACGGTTCACCACGGCTCGTATCACACCGCTTCGCGATGCGGAACGGTGCGTTAGCACCTAAAAAGATAACGCTAGAAGTAAGGAAATCCGAAGATGACCGTAGACAGTTGGCTGAGCGAGGTAAATTTAAGTCCTCAAGAACCCGCGTTGCAAACCGTGAAGTCCCCGCAAAGATGGCGGCGAGCGCCCATCGCCTCTTTTAGTCGTCTGCTAGCCAGAGAACTTCCAGAGAGCAGCCAGACCAAAATCGTCCTGGCAGGTTCTGGCAGCCCGCGGGTAGCCAGAACCGTCCAGCGCGAGCAAAACGAACGCCCGGCGGAAGTGCGTAGCGCGGTGGGCGGAGCAACCCGAGAAAAACGAAGACGCTCTGGCTGGCTCTGGCAGCCCGCGGCTAGCCAGAAGTGGAAAATCGAAGAAGCCCATTGAGAGTTCCTCAGTGGTCCTGGTGATGATTATGATTTAGTGAGTTTGGCGCACACCCAATCACGGGGATTGGCCAAGAGTCGGGCAGACTCTGCTTATGCTTGGGTAGTGAATTTAAAAATCTATAATTTTGTTGCCTGAATTGAAGCGAGGAAAATTCAAAACGGTTCAGTAGATTGTCATTCAGTCAAGAGAAAAAGATATGTAATATAAATGAGGCAATAAAGGAGGAATGAAAAGAATAATACGGTCAACAATGAAATCGGTTTGATTCAATAGTGAATTATTCTCAGGCGATGCACACATTCTTGTGCGAGTGCCCAAGCACAGACGCTCCGAAAGACAGCAGTACCGGAGTGTTCAGTGGCAGGCCAAGCTGTCGCACTGTAATTTCTAATGTCATTTTTCTCAGGGAGGAGAAACGCCGGCATTCCAGTAAGTAGTGTTCGATCGTCTCTAATGATCAGCGAAAACCATGACCAACGAAGAAGATGAAGAAGCGCTATCATCGTGGCTGTCGGTGGTGGGCGACCATTACAACTAACTGACCAGTATTGGCGGTAATGATTCCTTTGCGAGCGTACAGCAGCTACGACAGCAGCCATGTCCAACCCTGGGAGACCGAGATGTACTTCATCCTGCATCCGGCGATCCTGGGAGTCTTGCTGCTGTTCGCCTCGGCCGCCATTTGGTCCAGCGGAGTCGCCGTGGCACCCGGCGAGTTGCAGCCACCCCAGGGAGGGCCGCCACCGTACTGGCTGTCAGAGATGGGCGGCACTTTGAAGCGAGAGTTCTTGCAAGAGCACACGGCGGTGCGGAACGAGTACATGGCGTACGTGCTGGGCGCCTACACCGACCTCCGTGTGACGCCGCCCGTCGTTCGTTTCTTGGTGGTGGCCAACGGGGAGGAAAAGAGGCGCCACTTCCCGCCCTTCGAGTGCCGCTTCACTTTCAGGCCCATCGGTAAGCGAAGACAGGCGTGGGCTCGCTATATAGGTAAAATATTGGTTCCCTGACACGCTTTCGGCCAGCCTATGACGCCCTGGTTGAAATTAACCTTGAACGAGGGCTCGTCGGTTTTGCATGTTGGAGTGAGTGTTGCACTCAAATAAAGATGAAGTGAAGAGGGAGCGTAATCTGAACGATTTTTCATTCAAGCTCAGTGGCTATGGCGCTGTTTTGCAAAAGGGCTATGTTGAGGGTTCGATTCTCGGCCGCGACGGCAGCACTATGATTGGTGCAGATTGCTAAAAATAAGTACGGCATAATCCATCTCGCGATGACTGTCCACGGTAATGCGTTGGCATTGAATCATTATAGCGACACAACGTATTGCCACCGTCGAAACGAGTTTTGTATAAGGCGCGTATTGGCAGCGGTCGCTCAAGAACACTGGGCGCCATCTAGCAACGCCGCAGCGAAGCCTGTGCGTGGCCTCCGAAATGCACGGCGGGCCGCTGCGTGCGAACTCTGAGAAGCGAGTCATGAGTCAAACGGGCTTCTCTCTCGCGCTTCGTTCTGGACATGCGGCGTTTAGTGGCACTGCTGAGAAGTCTGCGAGCGGCCTTCGAGACGAGAATTGTGCGAAAGCTGAGAATTGCTCTATAGCTTAACTGAACACTCCGTGCCAAATACTCAGGGACCCAAGTTGGCGAAACGTTAATTGAAGAGCGATACATACCCAGTGCATTCATGGTGCACCTCACTGAAGTGTTGGTGTGAAAGGCGTTGATCGAAAAGCAGCACATACCCGGTGCGTTTGTGGCGCGGCCTGCTAAAGCGTCGTGTTGCTGTCCATGTGGAACCCTTGTGACGTGGGTTCGAGTCTGTTCGGCATCGGAGAAATTCAAGGGATTTTCTTCGTCATTGTATAGCGGCACATTCCAAATCGCACATACCTAGTTGCCCAAGTTGGCGCCAGAAACGTTCATTCAAAAGCGGCCCAGACTGAACGGCATATATATACGCAGTACTTCAAGTCGGCGTTGGAGAGTTTCTTCGAACAGTGGTGCCTACCTAGTCGCGCATCTTTAGTGAGCCGTCTCCGCGTGAAAGAAGTTCGTTGAAGAGCGACATCTTTGTACACATTGCAACATGCTTAGCGACCCAAGTTCGTCCGAGGGTTGGTCTCAAGCCCTGTTCCCGCAGCATCGCAGCCCGCAACCTCCTTCTCGCCAACTTTAGTTACTAGGTGGGTTTGGGTATGTGCGACTGACCAGTGAACATCCTTGATGCCAACTTGGGTTCCTGGATATGTGCCGCGGTTCAGTGAACTTCCTTCACGCCAACTTTAATTACTGGGTGTGTGACGCTCTTCAGTGGACCTCTTTGACGCTAACTTAGATCACTGGGTATGTTCCACTGGGTTTGCGCCGCTCTTCAGAGACAAAACAATTATTTGATATTTCTCCAGTGTGTAGCGGAATCGAAACCATGTCGTTTGTAATCTGACAACTTTGTTTGAATATACTCGAGACGCACCCCGCGTGGACTTCGCGGCTGTGGCGCTAAATGGCGCAGCTTGTCCAGAGGAAAGCGTGATGGAGGAGCTCACGACATGTTGCATTTCGAAAGCGGCAACTGCGGTGTTTTGCCACATAGCTTAAAAGCTAATCGCATTAACGCTGACAGTCATCCTGAGATGGTTTATGTCGGACTTATTTTTTTTCTGACGTGATACTGAGAGAAGAAAAGACTCGGTCTGTGACCCGGCAATAAAATGGCAAGTTTACCTATCGAGCACGCGTGCTTACTGAAGGGGTTCGTGACGCAGATGGCGTTTGCTAATCATAGAAGTAGTTTTAATCGTACTCGTCGTTTAAACAACCATTGAGGTATGCATCGATTTTCGGACCAGCGTTTGGCGGGCGAAAATAACACACACAGCGATTTTCATCTAAGAAAGCTTTACTAATCTCGGCGTTACTAGCACGTGTCGAACGATTGCATTTTAACAGTTCGCGAGGCTCGCAATACTATACTTACCGCATGAAATAGGCGCGCGGAATGTATGTGATGGCAGAGCGTGCACTATTTCTGCTGCATGAACTTTGTCGAAAGGATGTCGCACAAGCTCTAACGCATTGTTTATTGTTTGGTGTTAATGATGAGTTCGACAGCCGGGAGCAGGGTGGCCGCGTAGTCTTTTTACATGCGCTTAACACTAGAACCCCCGACACGTGCGGTAAGCGAGCATGAAAGTCCGGATAGTCCCCAAGATTGCGTTAACCTCGCTGTGGTAGAAGGCAGGGACGGAATTCCGCTTGCGAACGCTCATATAGGCCAATTGCACTATGCGGGAAGTGAAGCTCGCCACCTGGTAGCAGGGTGACGCGAAATTTCAATTTCTCCTGCCTCTTCCAATAATGAACAGTTTCTAAAATTGTTGCAGCAGAACGCCGCTATAGACGGCCCATTAAGACTCCCAATGTATAATCAAAATTTGCGATATGGCCTGGTGAGAGACCCTATGTGTGAGTTCTATGCGGGTATTTATGCTGCGAGCCGCCGTCCTCTTTCGCACACTTGTCCATCTTGGCGGTTTGTGCGGGAACAGCGGCATGTTCGTCGCTGCTGAGATATTGGGACGCCTCCTCCTTTTCGTTCATGGGTCACGTGTAAAAAAACTATTTTGCGTGAGCACTAAGTGTACGGAGAGTATGGCGTAATAACATGCCTTTGTGGCAGGAGCCTGTTCTGCATTACTGACCTGTCACTGACTAGGTTTGCGTGTGTGCTACTACGGACACTAGCAACGCTGCAGTTTATTCGAACCGGAGGGGATGATGAGGTGAGGTTCAATAGGCCTCTCAAACATTATTTTTTTTTTACGTTGAGAACCTGTTAGCTATAACGCAGTGGTTTCAACTGTTGTGCCTTCGACTGTGATTTCGACTTTACTACCGGTAAAGGTGCGATGTGCGATACAGAAAGCACGAGAGACGCGAGTCGTGCATACAGCCGCCTCGATATGGTTGAACAGGATCACTTAGATCGTGTTAGAATAGTTATAGGCACTTCGCCTGCCTCGGCGGGACCACCGACCCTGGAGCAAGCCTCGCAGTGGCAATTCTAATTGCTTTTGTGCACCCACGTGGGACAGGAGTTTCCTCACGGCTGCTAATGAAGTTGGAATCTGTTGTGCAGTACAATATAGCTGAATAATTATTTCCGTCTGTCGTTTACATCATGTGCCAATATTCACATTTCCATCTGCGCTTATAGTTCGGCAGATAGGTGTTTAGGTCTAACGGAGCGGACGGCATGCTTTCATAATCCCTTTTTCCGGACACTACCTCGTCGATTGCAGGAGACCCGCCAGAAACGGACGATCCGGTGCGCGCGTCGTGGTCTCCCGTCGGACACCGCGGCGGTTTCGAACCCCTGCTTGTCACCTGCCCCACTCCCAGAAATGGTTCGTTGCCCCACCTGGTGTCTCTAGTATACATGGGCACAGATGGCAGCGGCTGGATCGTGCCTCGCCAAGTGGAACGAGTCGCCAAGCGATTCGGCACCATCGCGCTGTGCGTCACAGTCGGAGACGAGGACGTCGCGGGCCCGAATCCCAGGATGCTGGCCGAGTTCCTCGCCTTTTACGACGCGGTTGGCGTCACTCGCTACGTTTTTTACATTAAAAGTCCCGGCGCGGGCCTTGACTACCTTACCGCGCTGCAGCGAGAGTACAGGGAGACCACGAACGCCAAGGACAGGCTGCGCGTACATCTGGACGCGGAGCAGCAAGACGACGAAGCCGTGACGAGCTGCGTCTACGATCTCGTGCCGTCTTCTATCGAGTACGCACTCGCGGTGACCCCCCGGGACTTCGTTGTTCCTCGGCGAGACGCCACTTTGAAAGGGTTCATCCAGCGCAACCGAGGCGTCGGAGCCATGACCTTCCTGAGGTACTCCTTCGTTGGTCCCCGCCCTGTGTCCCTAGGGAACGAGTCGACCATGACCAGCCAGTTGAAGGTTTTGAGGAGCTCGCACGCCGATCCGCCTGGCATGACGTCGCGCGCGCTCGTCAAGGTCGCGGACGTGGTGCAGCTGGGCGCGCGCGGAGGTTTCAGCCTGCTGAAGCCTGCGAGCGCGCGCGTCGTGGACCCGCGGCTCGTCAGCGTGCACAGCTACGTGGAAGACTGCGAGATATCGCCGGAGGCGACGCTCTCCTACGACGACCGCGTGCGCGCTTACGGTGACTTCATGCGCCAGTCCCTGGCCTGGCGGCTGTACATCGAGCGCTTCGGTGCCTGACATATCTGCAGGAAGGTGCTCATACGGCTTCAGATACCGTGTTCGCGGGTGTAAGATTTTTTTTTTTTAGGCAGTGACATCATTGGCCCGCCCCAGTAATCGCAAAAAATGAACGAAACTTCACTAAAGCAATCGGCTTTCTTGCTTTATTTGTTTTTTTTGTTTACATACCTGTAATTATTTTTCTTTTCTTTTGCCGACGGCTTGTCCCTGAAGTAAAGGGCACTCATGCCCCCATGTTTTATTGCGCACCCGGAATCTTCAACTGAAGAGTTCAAAAGAAGTTCCAGTGTCGAGGTGAGAATTTTTCTAGTACATAAGGGGTGGGGGGAGCCGGCATTGTTCGCAGAAATCAAGCCAATGGTGATGCTGCTTAACTTCATGGCGACGTAACGCCTAACTGTACGCAGAGTTTTGTTTATTATAGAAAACCAAGCCTTAAAATAGAAAGCCGAGCGTAGCAATCGGGCATACACATAATTTTATTACTACCTGATACGCCTCGTATGGCATAGCGACAAGTGGCTCATAAATGTTTTCCCCTATGCTTCCCTCCTGGCAGCCTACGTTTCGAAACGCTGTGTCGCACTGCACCGCCTTCAGGATCGGCCTACATTCCCCAAGTGTTTACTTGTGACACCTAGCGCCGCACATGCGCTAAGCGCCACTGTTTTTAGCCGGAGTGCATCGAATCAGTCGCAATGCCATCGTCATCGTTGGCGTTGTCCTCTTGGCGATTTCGCCACAAACACGCTCACAATTCGCACGCTACTGCTTGCCTTACGCACTTTGATCCATCTGTTAAGGCTTGCACAACCCTCGAACAATGCCGCATGACCGGTACATATATACCTTAAAAAATGATTCACATTACATCAGTCCGCAAGGTGGATGTAGATGTAGAACGTAGATGTCAGTGGCACATACCTACTGTGGGGGATCGGCCAGGAGCTGGCCAGTTCAATATAAAAGTAACAAAAAAAAAAGAAATGCAAAATAATGTAGGAAAACACACTACGTCGAATCTGGAAGGATCTTCCCTGCAGTTCTTTTTTTTTCTAGTGCTGCAACAGTGAGAGAGCCCTTTATCAGAATATATAGTTTCACAGCGTGAGCACATTGGGCCAACGACATACATGGCTGTCAAGTCATATATTAAATATTGGGTGAATATCATTGAGCAGCACGTGCAATATTAAAGCCTGAACCAAGCTATATGACAGAATGAAGTGCTCATGTTAGAGAGACCCGCCGTGGTTGCTCAGTGGCTATGCTGTAGGGCTGCTGAGCACGAGGTCGCGGGATCGAATCCCGGCCACGGCGGCCGCATTTCGATGGAGGCGAAATGCGAAAACACCCGTGTACTTAGATTTAGGTGCACGTTAAAGAACCCCAGGTGGTCAAAATTTCCGGAGTCCTCCACTACGGCGTGCCTCATAATCAGAAAGTGGTTTTGGCACATAAAACCCCATAATTTTAAATATTAAAGAGAGAGCAAGCAGCGCTTCTTTCCCCTATTGAAAGATGATAAAAAATTACGCACTCTGTTTGAACCACCGTCCACCTCTTCGACCTCCACTTTTGTATATCCAGTCACGTTCTCGCTATTCATTTTCGCGGTCATCCTTCAAATCAAATAATTTCTGTTGTAACGGAGATTGCGGCGGTGCTCTCGATGCGAGCCTGAACGAAAGCTACACAAGCATCCGAAAGAGATAATTTTATTGAACAAGCATAAGCAGCTTGAGCAACTCTGAAACAAAAACACGATATACTAGTACATAATACAAACTATTAAAAGAAAATCCACATTAATCGATTCAACAGTAAGGAATAATAGTACAAGCAACTCGAAACATATCGGACGAGCGAAAAAAGAATAATGTGACAGGAAAGGTTTCAGGAATTATCTAAATGTAGAAGAGGATAAAATTTTAATGCATCCGATAAGTTTTTCTTTCAGCACGCGATTCCTTTCAAGTAATATTATTGTCACTTGAATTCTATCGGCGTTCGCGTGACATTCTGGTTGCTGTCCTGAGTGATTGTGTCGCGTGAAAAGGTTCCCGTGTGCCTGCGATGATGAAGAAGAATAATAACCGGACCCTGTTCGCTCGCAAGCGTCCAGTTGTCTGGAGTGCCGTGATGGGTAACGTGATCAGCGCGGCGACGGAGGATGCGAGTGACGCTGGCATGATCCAGCTCGTTGTTCCCCACGGAAACTTGGCGCCAGCGACGGACACGGCCGCTGAGTGGATCCAACAGTCTTCCCAGGACGAGGCTCTCGAGACTCCGTTGTACCGGCTTTGTAAGTGCGACATGCATTATTATTATTATTATTATTATTATTATTATTATTATTATTATTATTATTATTATTATTATTATTATTATTATTATTATTATTATTGAAACATACAAGGACACAAAGAAAACAGGGAGAGAGCAAGCTGACAACTGCCACCGAGAGGGGCACAACGCCTGCCTACTCTTTCGGAAGGAGGGGATGAAAAGAGGAGAAGAAGATAGGAAAGAAAATAGAAAATAAGCAAATGACAGGGACACGGAAAAAAGAGACAGGAATACGGAAAAAGACATGTCTATAAACGGGAGGCCAAATCAGTTTTCTGTGTGAAAGCTAGCAAGGCTCTATGGGCCTAGTCGCGTTGAGCAGCACTCCCTCTCGGAAAGAGGCAATCGTCAAGGGTCGTAAACTTGAGTCCAGTCAGTCCATATACCTTAATTCGCAGTGCACGTTGTGTGACGAATACGGGACGCTCCAATATAAGATGTTCAAGTGTCTCACAGGAGCCACAGGGCGTACGCGACGGGTTGTGTGCACGTCCTTTATGATACAAGCGTTCGCACAGCAACACAGAGCCAACCCTTAATTTCCCCAGCAGTGCTCTAGCACAACGAGGCGAGCAACGAGCACGAACATGGGGAGGGAATGAGCCGCTTGCAACACGGTGGTCTGGGAGCTGCTGGAGATACCGGCGGATTAACACATGGGCGTTGTCAGTCATACTAGGAATTTCTGCGCAGTCACTCCCGTTGCGAGCACAAGGTGAAGTGAGACGATCGCTTCCTCCTCATTTCCAGCAATACCCACGTGCGAAGGTATCCATGGGCAATGAGGTACATCCCAGAAGAAGTAATTGTGCCTCATGTACGGCGAAGAGTTTTAATGCGATTAGCATTCTCAGGATAATTCACGTACTTTGCGGCATCCATCCATCTATCCATCCATCCATCCATCCCCATCCATCCATCCATCCATCGGCGCCGACTACGGCGGCGATGGGGGGAGTGGGTGCACTCCGGGATCCGAGCCCTCTCCTGAGTTTTCCAGGGAGGTGGTCTGAGTCCCCCACTGCGATGCCGAAGCCTATGCTGGTGATACGAAGCCTGCCGGCAATGCCGAACCCTCCTCCCCCCCCCTTCCCCCACCGAACGTGTCATTGCCAGAGTTTTGTCACCCAGATCACTTTAGATTTCGTTTGATTTGCCCTGAACTTTTCAATTAAGATTTTATTGTAGCTAATAGCTTACGGCATCATTGTTGGTGCGGATGTGCACGGACTGTAATTCATACTTTGCTTTATTTCTGCAAATCCTGATAATAGGAGAACAAGCGCATTAGAAGTACCAGCGGCGGCTGCCTCATCGGTATTTTCTCACTTCAACATTCTTTTAAATTTCCAATGTAAACACCATGCACATATACAATATATTTAAGTATATACGCAAGACAAAGTTTATTATATTTTTCAAGAGAAGGAGGTAGCCAAATAACAATTATTTCTGAAGATATGGATAGCTTATGCCTAGAGAATGAATATGTGGCTGTATGTTCTCGCTTCAAAATGCTTTGCGTGTTTTTTTACCTTGAACAAAAAAAAAAAAACATCTGTAGACTTTATTGATCCCTCCGGCAGTCTTTTGTCAACGGCGTGTGAAATGCATGTGAATGATATGTGTCTCTATCGCCTCTCTTTCCATAAAGCAAAGTTAACGGCTCATTAAGAAACACTTCTAATAATTTACAACATTTATTAGTGGCGGAAACATCGTCATTTGCATGCACAGGTCATAAATATATACAGGGTGCCCCAATTAACTATCATCCACCAAGATTATAAAAAAAAAATATGCAATGCGTTACTCGAGAAAACCTAGTGCATATTGTTTCCAGTACAGTGGAATAGCTGCCAGTAATTTTTTCGTTACTGAGATTTAATTATGTATTTGTAATTAACTATGTAACTCGAGACGTACTATTGGAATTATCAAAGTGTCAATGAGACATTTGTAGGCACAGCCAAGGGACATCTAACTGCGGTATATTCAGCGACGTACAAATGGCCTACTAATTTTTTTCGACCAACAAAGAAACTCTGCGAAATATGGCGAACACCCCGTGACTGCGCTCCCACGCGCATCATGAAGCAGCGCCCTCGAGCAGGCTACTTTTGAGTTAGGGAGAATGAAATAAAGGAAATAAAGAAAAAAAATCACCGCCCAAGCATTCCGTACGAATGGTTAACCAGCGCCGATCCCTGTGTTTATCACTGGATTAATCCCGACAGTTCATTAAACGACGGCTTGGTAGGCTGCCGGATCCTCGGTACGTAGTTGCTGCTTGCGCTCGGCTGCACGAGCTTGTTCCTTGCCCGGGCTGCAGTATTGGGACGGCGTGGAGGAGCTCGTTATCGGTTCTGGTCGGGGTGTTGCTGATCGAAAGCTGCTTGCTCCTCAGGAGTACGTTTGCCGCGTGGCCTACCCGTTTCGGAACTGGAGAGAAATTGCTGTGCACCCGCTCGGCTGTGACGGAGAGCAACGACGTCACTGCTGGCACAGCTAATCGCGCGTCCTTTTTTCGCTTTTTTTTCGTGCATTCGCATGGGGTTGCGAAGGAGGACTTTTCGGCGTACAGGCGATAGATGGATGGACGGACGAATCGGCTAGCCATATACGGCTTCTCTGTAAAACATCGCGATCAAGCTAGTGTCTTATCTGCCGCGCCTCGGCCGAAGTAAACGTCGCGTGTGGTATTTGTTGGAAACCAGCTGTGACAGCTGTTGTCTTAGCGTAGATAAGTGCACTGATAGTTCTTTTTTGTCAGGAGACCTATCCACAACAAGCGAATTGACAACGTCAGCGCGAATGTTCGAAGGTGCCTTTTGTTTCGTCCCAGTCGCCATGTCTTTCTCGAATGAGCAGAAGGTAAAAACGATCCTTGCCTTGGGAGCTACAAATGACAACAAGAGGAAGGCCGCAAATATAAAGAAGTCATGGAAGTGTGGCGGTGGACCAAACACGTCGACTATGATCAGGAATGATGAAAGCCTGAGACAAACCGGCAGCTTCAAGAAATAGCTGCGTACACTCTAAAACAATATTACACCCTTTGGGTCGTACCTTGCCACACAACAATAAACGCCATCTGTCTTGTCCGCATTTCCTTTAATTCTTTAACGCTGCGAGCCCGGTACTTCCCAGTAACGAACGGCATGCACGTTACGAGCGTGACATAGCATTCCCAACAGGATAGCGGGCGCAGCGTTTTCAAGAAAGGAAACGCAAGCAAGGCAGATGACGATTACTGTGTGGCAGACAAGGTACACCCCAAAGGGTGTACCTTTTCTAAGAGTATAGGATTCCATCTTTGAGTCCTAGCCTACGTTCTAGCATATATGGCCTCAAACCCTCATGCTAGCGTGCGGGACACGGCCGCCCAGTTACCAATTTCCAAGTCATCGGTTTGGAGGATTCTACACGATAGCCTTTCACTCGTACCACCTTAACCAGCACCAATGCTTGGAAGATAGGGGCCTGTAGAATCGTCTAGATTTCTTGAATGGGGTCCTCATAAAAGCCGATGAGTCGCCGGACTTTTTGAGTAACATCATGCGCACAGATGAAGCCAATTTTCACAGAAAGGCCCAGGTAAATTTGCATAATGCACACTATTGGAGTGACTACAATACACACTGGATAAAGCACAATCGGCACAAGTAACAGTGGTTGTTCAATGTGGAGTACGGAATTTACGCCGGTGCTAAAATGACTCCCATCTTCTTCGATCACGCACTGACTGGGGACAGCGTTACGTGGACGAAATTCTTGAAGGAGTGGTGGGTGAGTTTCACAGCGAAGTTCTCCTGTCACGTCTTCCACTTCTGTGGTATCAGCAAGATGGAGAAGCAGCACACAGCAGCAGCCGACCACGAAACTGGCTGGATGCGCCTTTTCATGCGCAATAGATTGGAAGGCACGGGCCTGTAAATTGGCCGGCTAGGTCACCTGAACTCACTCCTCTAGATTTCTTTCTTTCGGGTTATGAAAGATCGTGCTTACACCATCGATACGGACGTCAGGTTAGGCGAAGACAAGGATAACGGAGGTCTGCCGTAGAATTCGAGCGTCGGTTATCAAGAAAGCTACTAGAGATGTGATAAAGCGGACTAAGTACTGCGTAGCTGCAGGAGGAGACCTATTCAAATACCTCCTCTATAGGCAGCAGCTGGTGTTCAACGGAGCTTACGAATTTATAGATATTAAGGGCACACTGAAATCTGCTGTATCTTTTTTTTTTTTTTTTGCAGTGGTCCGGATTGCCAATTAGGCTCATTTAGAAGTGGTTATTTGCTGTATAGAACGCATCGATTTTGCCTTTTATCAACATGTGGTTCGCGTCCCAGTCTCTTTATTTAGCTTTTATTTTATACCATGAACCTGTTTCGGCAGCGCGTATACACTATCATGAAAACTAAAACCGTCACTTTAATTTGGCTTTGGTCCGAGGCAGGTATCTGGCGCGAAATATAACTGCTTAGAACGACAGAAAGCTGAGCTAGTTTGTAAGGATTCATTATGCAAAATAGAAGTGAGGCGTGCAGACAGGACACAAGAGTAGAGATGTGGCGTTCTCTGGTGGACAACACGGCGTTCGTGTTGTCCACTTCTCTACTCTTGTGTCCTGTCTGCACGCCTCACTTCTATTTTGAAATATAACTGCGCGCGCACTCTGCCGATGTGGAGCGAGCAAAGCCGGGATTTTGAAACGTGCTATGCCTATTACATCGCTTTTCGCATTTCGTGCGTGGTCAGAGCGGCGCTTCGGCCGCGTTATCAACCGGCTTTTGTTGTCAATTCGGTCAGTCGGCCTTGAGAGACGGATAATAAGAATAGCGTAGAGAAGAAGAAATAGCTAGCTGCAAAGCCGCGAAAGCTGTTGTTGATGCTCTTCCGTACCATTGTCAAGGTGACGCGCTGTCTCTTTGGTTCGCGACATGCCATCCAGTTGCTTTCACTCAGCTTATTTGAGGGCGCTGCTTTATGATGCGGGTGGGAGTACAGTCACGTGGTATTTTTTATATTTCGTGAGGTTTGTTTGCCAGTAGGAAAGAAAACTGGAGCAATTAATACGTGGTTGAAAACACAGCAGTTAGATTTCATTCGGGGCTGCCTGGGGGTGCCTACACATGCATCATTGAAACTTTGATAATTAGTACAGTATTTCCGAATTAGATAATTGCAATTGTCGAATTAAATTTCAGGAATGAAATAATTACTGGCGGCTACTCCACTGTTCTGGAAACAATGTGCATTAGGTTTTCTTCGAGTAACACAACTACTCTTTCTTTAGGGTTTGGTGCATGATAGTAAGGGTTCCTTGTATAATTCGCTCAGTAAGCGAAATGAGGCCAAGCCAGATTCACTCGAAAGCAGAATCAACAGCAGTCACGCGCAGGAGCGCTTATACCCGGACTTGCAGAAAAAGAAAGAAAGATAGAGAGATACAGGCTGCAGTTTCGCTGGAGAAGCGAAGCAGTATTAGTGATGACGAAGTACACGACAATTACATGAAGGAAGATTACACCACCAGATTCTTGGTAGTGGGAGAGGATTCAATTTGTGAAATTTAACTGTCTCCTACTATGAGGTCTAGTAAATTCTCATATAAGGCCGTCACTTCAGCGAACAATTTCTCGAGGTCACACGAAGTTTCTTCAATATATATATATATATATATATATATATATATATATATATATATATATATATATACACAAATGGGATGCGGAAGACTGGTCGGGACCCAGCGCACATGTATGTATGTATGTATGTATGTATGTATGTATGTATGTATGTATGTATGTATGTATGTATGTATGTATGTATGTATGTATGTATGTATGTATGTAGGCATGTATGTATGTACGTATGTATGTATGTATGTATGTCCATCTGTTTTTTTTTCCGACCCACACCAAGTTGGATCCCTGCATGGGTCTAATCGGGCTCCTGTGCTGAGGAAACCAGGTTCAAAAACTACTGTCGGACCAACTTGTGTCACTGGGTAAATGCCGCGGTTCAAGGAACCCTTTTCATGCCAACGTGGGTCACCCAGTACGTGCCTCTCTTCAATGAACCTCTGTGACGCCAACTTGGGTCATTGAGCTTGCGTCGCAGGGTATGTGCCACTCTGAAATCAGAAAAAAAAAATGGATTTGTTAGCCACCGGCGTTCAGGACCAACCGTTAGGGCAGGGTACGAACTCCCAGCACAAGCGGCGTTCCCCGAGCAAAAGCGCTGGAGAGATTGACCCACCCGAAAGCGCTGAAGAGGATTGCCCACTATAGCGTCCCCTCTTCTTCGCTACAATGACCCCCGGGGAAGAAAAGGGAGGCGTCTGGCGACCTAACAGCTCCTCACTATGAGTGGATCATAGTATGGCTTGAGGCCCGTGACGTTGACAATGTCTCGTCCATGACGTCGTATGTCTGAAGACGTTTCAACGGGTAAGATCACGTAGTTGACGGGGGATGCGCGTTCGGCGACACGGTAGGGCCCTTCATATTTGGGTAGTAGTTTTGAAGAGAGACCAGATGCAGCGGAAGGAATCGAGAGCCGCACAAGCGCTCCAGGAAAGAAGGTGGGCGTAGAGGTGGTGTCACCGCGAGTGCTCTTCTGGTGCTCTTGGTCGTTGGAGGTAAACGCGTGAGTGAGGTCGCGGCACTCTTCAGCATGTCTTGCCGTGGCAGATATGGGCGCACATTCTGGTGTATCCGGCCAGTATGGTAGAATTGTGTCGATGGTGTGCGACGGGTGCCGACTGTACACTAAGAGAAAGGGTAAAAAGCCGGTGGTGCTCTGAGTAGCGGTGTTGTAAGCGTAGGTTACGAAGGGCAAAATGACGTCCCAATTTGTGTGGTTGGAGGCGACGTACATGGCAAGCATGTCGCTGAGCGTACGGTTGAAGCGTTCCGTGAGGCCATTGGTTTGAGGATAGCACGCCGTAGTTGTACGATGAATAACGTGGCACTCTTTGAGAATAACTTCAACAACTTCGGACAGGAAGACACGTCCGCGCTCACTGAGCAGTTACCGAGATGACCGCGGGCGCAGGATGAATCGACGAAGCAGGAAGGGAGCCAACATCGCGTGCTGTAGCTTGCAGCAAATGGACCCCTTCAAGCTCTTCATCTGTTTACTATTGGCCAATACTTATTTTTCTTCCTCCCCGTGGTGCAGTGCGTCTGATCGGAGGCCTACTTGTCGACACTAAAGTGGGTCTCTCTTGGAGATATATATGTGCAGTGGTACAATAAACTGGGCTGCTTCCCGAGATGGCACTGTGAAAAATGGGCCGATTCCGGAGACGGTGTAATCCACGGTCGCGTGGTTCCAGTTCTTCCTCGTCTTTATGATTTGCCGGGCAGATATATAGTGGCCATGCTGCAAAAACTCGTTGCAGAAGGTGAATAGTTTCATAGTGTCTAACATATGTTAATGTCTTATTAAGCTTAGCTTCCCAGAGACTCTAAAAATGATTGTTGGATCTGCATATATATAGATTGGCGTCCTAAACCGTTTCCCGATTCTCGGCAGACCCTTCGACGGAGACGTTCGGGGAGCAGGCCGTCTGGAGCAGCTTCAGGGACCACGAGTCCGACTCGGCTCTGCCGCCTTCGTCGCCGTACACTCCCGAGGAGAAGGCGGCGCCGTGCCGTCCGGGCCCTCGGCTCATCTCGGCCGCGCCTTCGGTGCTGGCCGCCACGCGCTCCCTGCCGTCGCCCACGCGGCTGTCGCCGGCTTCGGACGAGGAACAGCGGACGCCGACCCCGCTCGCGCGAGGCAGCCTACCTCTGGTGACGGAGCTCCGTTCGCATCAGGTAAACATGCGAGAAACTTCCGCAAGATTGACTGGGCCATTCGTAGCATGGCGCCAGTTCATTGTGAACACCTGATCTGCGTTCGAACGGCCGTTACGGCGAACGTGTAAATTCCCGAAGTTATATACTCACGGCTACTTACTATCTAACTGCAGGTTGTTAACAAATTACTAAAGAATCTGTCAATATTTCTAGGCTTCTCCGTAGTGATTGATTAGTGAATATTTCAGCTTTTTAATGAATGACCTTGTGGTAAAACTGTATGTACAAGGTTTGTATAGCAGTAATTTAGAGTTGTTTGTGAGGCGCTGCCGTTTGTGCAGCGCCTCACAATTAATGACGACTAATTAAGTAATTACGCGGAATAAAAATATAATCTGAGTATCTCCAAGCGACGGCAAACGACATTACCTTTGTTCTGGTCAGCTACCTTTGTTCTGGCATTTGCATATTTTGAACCTCTTGCTGAAGTTAACTGGTACACCCTGTACGTCCCCAAATACAATCAAAATAGTATATACATTAAATGCCAACAAATATCTCCCGTGAGGATACGGCGAGCACCAAACTTCCAGCAAGGAAAGCTGTACGCTTTGAAACACCACATATAAAAAATGTGGTTTATCGAGCCGCAGGCTGCCTCAGTCGGGCCCAGCGCTGCGTCTCTGAGCGCTCCCGTCTCGGAGGCGACCTTGACGGCGACGCGGCGTTTCCCGCCGTTGGCGCGCGGCCTGCTGGTGGCGGGCGCCGTTCTGTGGCTGGTCTCGGCGCTGCTGGCCCTGGTCACGTGGCGCCTGTCGCGCGAGCCGCTTGGCGCCGACCTCGCCCAGAACGTGTCCGCTCTATTGCGACAGCTCGAGATGCTCGCCACGGGCTCCGCGGGAGGTGCTGTGGCCGCCTCGAACGACTCGGTTGCGTGGAACCTGACCCGCGGGAATGCGGCGGCGAACCGAATGGCCGACGCGGTGGCTGCTGGCGGCCACGAACAGCCGGACGTGTGATTTGTACGCGCAAAAGTGTAGATTGCCTTTTGTTATAGTTCCGTCGCGCGTAACGAAGGTGCAAAATATACGACGCTATTCACGTCGAAGCGACGACGTTCTGTACTTACATCGCTACCTAGGACGTAGGGCCGAAATTGCAAAGCATCGCGTGCTTAAGTGCTCTTTTCGTATTGGCTAGCAGCTGCTCTTGCATTTTGCAATCAGTCGTACCTTAAAAATGTTCTTTTGTGGCCGCAGGCACCATGACGTTCTTGTATTTCTTTGCGGGTAAAGTGCAGTACGGCGTCAACGCGAAGTTGCATCCGTAATCAACACATTAGAGAGTTTTAGAATAGGGGCCCCAAACGTTTTGGGGCCCCAAGGAAATAGCGTCGAATCCACTGCGCATGCGCAAGACGCAAACTGCGTTTGGGTTTTGCGTTGGGAACGCTATTTCATCGATTTAGCGGGAGGCCAAATAGCGGCCCCAAAAGCTTTGCGTCGGCAAACATGGCGGCACCCATCGAAGCGACGGCTCTCGATTCGCGGTAACACGTCAAGTTCGCAAGCTAGGAGAAGTGACTGCGGTTATCGCTTTCTCTCAACTAGCGTGTGTTATAAAGATTGACCCATTAGGCGCCGCTGATTTTGAATTCGATTGTGGATTTTATGGCTCGTAGGCCTAACACGGCTAAGCTTGGCTGGTGAAGGCTGGTAAAGTTGGTTTGCTCAAAACTAAGCGTAACTAATTGTTTGCTGCTTACAGAATAACCTCTAAATTGTAATTAAACGTGAATACACGCAAGTCGAAATTATTATTCCTATCATAAAATGGTATATCTTATTTAATTATTTCTAATAGCTTTTCTTTGACGCCGTAGTGGCGCTGTCAGCGCAAGACGCTATCCGCAAACGTAAAACCCTATTCTAAAACTCTTCACTCCTACGTGCCCCAACGCTAACACCCGCAAAGCTCACTGGGGCCCCAAACTATTGGGGCCCATATTCTAAAACTCTCTATTAAGAAAGAAAGGAAGCGTTCCCGTGGCTGCGGTCTAATATGTGTCTCTTAAAACAAGGGCGCTATACTTACGCTCCTTTATATGCGCTTCATTGCGTAAGCAGAGTCGTTGCCAAATCACCGGTAGCATTTCACCTGACGGACAGATGCAGTGATTCCTACACATATCTATAGGGTGGGAATGGTGAAAGCAGCACAATAAGGGACGCATGCAGAGGGAGATACCAAGCGAGATGACAAGCGCTGAACTAAATTTTATCGGAGCAACACAACATAAATGTACAGAAAGAGTAGTGGGTATGTGTACTGTGCAAACTCCGCGGAAGAGAGAGTACAGATTTTATTTCTTTGTTTAGAGGAGTTCGCTCAGTAGTTCCTTCACCGGTATGGTATTGCCTTTCACAGCGTAAGCTGTTATGGGCTCATTTCAATAGCCGTTTCGATCATCATCATCATTAGCATCGTATCGTCTCACTTGCCTTGCGATGTGAGATGCACGCCTGGTAGCATCGTTGGCATTGCAGTTGCATATTATTACGCCAGGTGGAACGCCATGTAGCACTCGCATATCTATAGGTAGCGATACAAGGTAGATAGAGAAGTCTTGAGGAAGAAAAAGAAGATTATGGGGATATACAAATATTGATGTAAGGAAAAACAAGTATGGCATACCTGAATGATTCAAGCAGGCTAGGTGACTACGGTCCCGTTTCAAAGGGAATGCCAATAAATCGTCCTCGTCATCATAGCATGCTATCATGCCATTTGTCACGCGATGCGACATGAGCGCCATGTAGCGTCGTTTCAATGCTTTTCAATGCAGTTCTGTTATATTCCACCAGGTGTCCCGACATGTAGCAGCTGCACATAGCAGTTGCATGCCGCATGTAGCTGAACCTGATTAACTCAAGCACGCTACGTGACAATTTGTCACCACCCCGTTTCGAAGGGGATGCCAATAAACCATCATAATGACCATCATCAGCAGCAGTAGCAGTATACCAGTGTACCGTGCCATTGGTAAAAGGATGTCATGTGCGTCACGCAGCCTGGATACATGTCCTTACTCTTCGGCACATTTTATGGATCCTCGCAAGCTACGAACCACTACTTAAGAAGCGAATCATACAGCTACGTGCTGCGGCTGCAACGAAGCAACATCGGGCTCAGCAAACCGCTGTGCAGAGAGCAGGACAACCCGCAGCTCCCCTTTGACGCCGGGCGGACTGCTCAGGTCGTGCTCGTAAAGACGACGCGAAGGGACTTCGCCGCGAAGACCCTGTAGTGCATGATGCAGAAAATGGAGCTCCTATGGAGCCGCTCCTGCAGCTTACGCTGTGACGGTGATGCATGTGTCGCGCAAGCCGGTGGGCCAAACAATAAAACGTTCCTTTCCTTAGACCGCGTCCTAACCTTACGTGAGGCCTCCTTAGAACGAAGGACCGATGGAGGAAGCGAAGCCCATCACCCTCGAGAACATCCGCCCCATTTCTATTACATCTTGTCTCGGCAAGACCTTTGAGCACATAATCCTTGCCCGACTGACAACGTACATGGAAGAAAATCACCTTTTCCCCCACAGTATGGTGGGCTTTCGTGCGCATCTATCTGCGCAGGATGCCCTACTTCAAATTACGCACGATGTGCTTGATGATACCATGCCCCATCTTACTAAAGACATCCTGGCGGTGGACCTCATTAAGGCATTTGACAGAATTCGACACGCTGCCATCTTACGGAAACTGCAGGAACTACAGGTAGGCCCTAAGACCTACAACTACGTTCGCGCCTTCCTCTCTGGCCGCACTGCCTCCTTGCACATTGATCAGCTCAGCACACCCTCTTATACACTCGGTGAATTTGGAACCCCGCAAGGCGCGGTCCTCTCCCCCCTTTTATTTAACATTGCTCTCATCCCCTTAGCCCACAAGCTCAATCTCATCCCACACCTAAAACATACTCTGTACGCTGATGATATTACCGCATGGACCACTCATGGCTCAAACGGGGAAATTGAGGAAACTCTACAATTAGCAGTCGACACCATCTCCGCTCACGTATCATCTATCGGACTCGGGTGTTTCCCCTCTAAGTCCGCGCTCCTCCTAATGAGACCAAAATCTGCCGCTAACTCACCCATCCAAATCACTTTACAAGAATCCCCTATCCCCATCACTCCCACCCTGCGCATCCTTGGCCTCTACCTGCAGGATTCCGGACGCAATGACCATACCCTTAAAACACTCAAGGCAACCACGCAATCAGTGTTCCAGCTTCTACGCCGCGTATCTTCCTTGCACAAGGGTTTAGACGAAGCAGACAACATGAAAGTTGTACATGCTTTTACGCTTAGCCGCATTCTGTACGCCACTCCATATCTCAAGCTGAACTGCACGGAAACCGTGCGCGCGAACGCCATGATCCGCCTTGCAACTAAGGCAGCCCTCAACCTACCTCGCAGTACTAGCACAGCCAAACTCCTTGCACTAGGCATGCATAACACGCTTCCTGAACTAGTTGAGGCGCACCTTCAGACGCAGTACTTAAGACTTGCCGCGAGCGCCACTCGTCGCCATATCCTCGCTTCCCTTCGCATCAACATACCCGCTAGTCAGTCAACCCTTATGGTTATTCCTCGACACATTCATACACCCCTTATAGTGAAACCCCTTCCTCGAAACGTCCATCCCCAGTATCACATCTCTCGCCGCGTAGCTTGGGCAAATGCCCTCCACAACTATTACGGACAAGTCGAGAAAGCCATCTGGGTAGACGCCACATGTACAACGCATGAAGCTGTAGCAGTTGCTTACAACTCAACCTTACCCCGACCCATAGCTCTCCACCTTCCCTCGGGCTCTACACCTGAGGAAGCAGAGGTAACCGCCATCGCCTTAGCCCTTGCCCTTTCGGATGCTGAATACATCTTTAGCGATTCAAAGACTGCTTTGTCCAACTTTGCCAGAGGCAGAATTCACAACCCTGCCTGGAACTTGTTGAACATCACCACCCAGAATTTATCACGCAGGGTAGAGCTCAGGTGGGTGCCGGCTCACTCTGGGAACCCCGGAAACGAGGCTCCCAATAAATTGGCCCGAGGTTTAATTTGCCGGGCTCAGGACAGCCTCGATCCGGGTTTCTCGAGGGAGCGGGTGCACAGCTTTGCGGAGCTCACGCAAATACCCCGTTCGGACCGTCGGACTTACCCTCCTCCCCACCCCTCCCTGACGCACTCCCAACAGATCCTCTGGAGACGCCTCCAGACCCGCTCTCTCCCATCCCCTCAGCTGCTATCCCACTACTGTGGCATCTGCCCTACATGCTCCCTATGCGGAGACCCTTACGCCACGCTCTCCCACATCCTTTTTGGCTGCCCTGCCGATTCTCCCCCGCAGGGACAGCCCGCCATCTCAAGCTGGGAGGACTGGGAGGTCCTGCTCTCGTCTACGGACCCGACATCGTAGCTTACTGCGGTGGCTCGGGCTGCCGACGTCATGAACAAAAGGAGCATGAACGTCTCGACTTAGTGCGGGACCGTGCTGTGGTCCAGGGACCCAGAGGAATCCAAACTCACTTGCTATGAATAAAGTTTTTCTGTCTGTCTGTCTGTCTGTCTGTCTGCCTGTCTGTCTGTCCGTCCGTCCGTCCGTCCGTCCGTCCGTCCGTCCGTCCGTCCGTCCGTCCGTCCGTCTGTCTGTCTGTCTGTCTGTCTGTCTGTCTGTCTGTCTGTCTGTCTGTCTGTCTGTCCGTCCGTCCGTCCGTCCGTCCGTCCGTCCGTCCGTCCGTCCGTCCGTCCGTCCGTCTGTCTGTCTGTCTGTCTGTCTGTGTCTGTCTGTCTGTCTGTCTGTCTGTCTGTCTGTCTGTCTGTCTGTCTGTCTGTGGAGGAAGCGAGCGTACTCTGAAAGCACCCTTCGCCCGTCTTCGCGCAAGGAACGGTTGCCGTACGCCTGGGTTCAGGAGCGCATCTCTTATAAGCTTTGCACGAACGCATTTATTCACTAAAATGTAAGTAGGATGGTACATAATCGTTAAATCTCTAAAAATCTCTAAATCACAAATCGTTAAATCTTAAATCGTCAGCGCGAGAAACCAAACAGCAGTTGAGTGCAAAACTTTATATATTCTAGCAACACTAGCACGCCGGCATTGCGAGACGCCACTTTCACCGAACGTGCGATTCTCCGCAGGCGGGC
This sequence comes from Dermacentor variabilis, assembly GCF_050947875.1. NCBI lineage: Eukaryota > Metazoa > Arthropoda > Arachnida > Ixodida > Ixodidae > Dermacentor > Dermacentor variabilis. The sequence continues at coordinate 132,069,357 of NC_134570.1, read as the reverse complement.
GACAGCGCGCAAGCGCAAGCAAGCATCACTTGCGCCAGCAGTGAGGCGAAGCGTTTTCCAGGGCCAGGAATAGCGTAAGGACGCTTGAAGGTACCTGCGGAGCAACCTTACGCTGAGGTAGCACTAAGGAAGCCTTTACCGAGGGCCCCTCAGTAAGGAAGCTTTCATACTGACATAAGGTGGCCTCACAGCAATGAAGACTTCCTTACTGAGGTACGGAGAATTTCATCGTTAGGAAGTGAAGCTTGCGCCGGCGATACCGCTAAAAAAAAAAAATTGCAGGACGCTTAAGCTTTGCTTTTAAGAGTGGAACGCCCCCCCCCCCCCCCCTTTCGATAGCATTCAAAGATCCCTGTCTGCTTCTCACGCTTCCCGGAACAAAAAAAAAGAAAGAGGTTTACGTGCATAACTATTTTCTGATTATGAGGCGGGCTGTAGTGGGGGACTCCGGAAATATCTTTAACGTGCATCTAAATCTAAGTACACGGCTGCTTTCGATCCCACGATCTCGTGCTTATCAGCCCAATACCACAGCCACTAAGCAACTACGACGGGTGCGATTCCCGGTAACTGGAGCGTATGTAACCGTAATGTTTACCGGGAAACACTGGCCGCGAACGCTATGCACGAAGGCGAGCTTTGTGGTAGAAACGCGGAATCTTGCGCGGGCCCAGTGTTGCCAGGTCGGACAAGGCAGCGCAGCCCAAAGCTATAGAAATGGTAGCCCAAATGCAGCCAAACACAAGGAAGAGCAAAACAAATGTGTAGCCATACAGCCATTTTCATTTGTATACACATTTTCACATTCGACTGCGGTAATTCCCTTTTGCACAACCCGTCGTAACAAAAAGTCCGTGATGCCGTGACGGCCGACCCTTGACATCCACAACAGCGGCATCATGCTTTCACGCAAAACACTTTTTTGGTTGGCCCTGGGAACTGAAGTTCCAGCATATCGCTGAAGAGGGCGAGCCTATCGAAACGAATCTCCAATGTAAGCACGAATGTGTTGCGAGACGTTGATGGAAATGAAATGACCGTGACTTATAGTGACAGAATCCAGCACGCTGTTCGCGATTAAGTAGGGATAATAATATTAAATTGGCAAAGAAAATCTCTTTATTCCATGTTTCGGAAATGAAAAACGCACGCATGACTACGGCAACACGCTGAACCGCGTATCACGTGTAAAATCATCGTTTCGTTTTTGATCCAATTGGTTTCGTTTTGACTGGTTAAATACCAAAGCAGTTGGACAGGAAACAAAGAAAACACGTAGCTATTATCGCAGAAATACTTTAACACTTTGGAGAACATGAATTGCAGGAACGTCGACTTGATAGACAAAATGATAGCTTCGCACAGTTACGGCCGCACTTGTCGTCTGCCTCCCGCTAATGCCGGCGTATAATCGCTAATGCGCTCACCTATCGCCGTTTTCGGAATGCTTCCAGTGAACGAGTAAATTCTCATTGCAGATGGAAAAATTGTGATAAAAATGTTCCGCGGCGTTTTTCGCGTTACCAGTTTATGACTAGTCACTCTGACCGTTAAGCTTTACATTGCATTAAAAAAATAGGCACCCTGAAAGTTTGTCCACAGTCCACGCGATAGCATTCAAAGATCCCCGACTGCTTCTAACGCTTCCCGGTGATTTCAGCTTGCGTAACCGTAATGTTTACCTGCAATAGCTGGCAGCGAACTTCTGGTGAGCCCCCCGCACGGCTGGTGCCGTCACTGCCGCGAGTGCCATCTGGATGGTGCTGCAAAGAACCGGGCGGGGCGCGCCGCTCCGGGAGCGCGTAGGGTGCCTCGATGCGCGCGCCCCCGCTTAGGGTGAGGACATCTGCGTCGTCTGCTACGGCGGCCGCCATTCTCGTTCCCACTGCATGCTCGTTCTCGCGGAGAACGGACTCCTCCGCTTTCCGGCTCCCTATCTCACGCTCGGCAGCGACTGGGGCTAACCCCCTTTCTCCCGCGCTGTTATGCGGAGGGCGTTAAAAGGCTGAATGGGCATTTTTCTTCGTGAACGGAGGCGCGGTAAACAGGATTGCATGGGAAACCTCACTGATGTCCCAATGCAAGTGAGTGAATTTGATCGGTAAGAAAATTCAGCCGACGCGGTCAATGCAACAACGTCTTGGTTCTGCACGCTTTGAAGAAACAGCATCAGCAACGGTAATAAAATATAAAGTCCCCTTTTCGTCTGGTAACAGCCAGATGAATACAAAAGCTGTTACCCAAGCAAACATGAAATCATTTATTCAGTGCTTATGAAAACACACAAAGTTAGAGATTTGTGTTTAATGGGAACGTGAACACTGAACATTATTGCACTTTTTAAAAGTCGACATTTATGTTAAATAGACCGTAATTGATAAAATAGTTGTGATCACTATATATATAGATGCAGACTTCAGACTTTGAAGGAAAAGGCTCGCAGAACTGCAGATTCCAGCTTGCTTACGCAAGGCTGACCCCTGCACAAGTCTTGCTTCCGTGGCCACTAGGATGAGTGCTCGGAATTTGTCGGAGATGAATTCGGAGCCTCACTCTGGCATATGCAGCAGTCAGCATTTTGCTTATTCGTTCTTTGTGAGCCATGCATGTGTTCACTGAGGGTTTGTCTATGCCTTCGAGATAGGCTATCAGAGAACGAAGTGGCGACTTCATGGTGAAAAATTTGCCTGTGCACCATGAGTTGACAGCGGTGAAATGTTCCTCGTAGTTTTTTAAAGTTTTCATGACATCAGCGCTTGGATATACGAGGTTTTGCCCATCCCTGACGTATTCCTTGAGTGCAGTCAGGGAAGCATACTGATCGTCAGGCTTGCCAAGGAGAGCAGCCTTGCACTGCGGACAAGTTATAGATTTCAAAATTCCTTTCAAAATAAAACCGCCAAGGTAAAACAAGATGCGGCACTCGGTTGACGTGAGCTCTTCAATGAACAGAATTTCCGTGTCGTTGATTTCATCGACTTCGCTTTCTGCACATTCCTTCTTGCTATGTGCAAGCAGATCGACAAGGTATTCGCGGTCGTCAAGTTCGTAGCTTGTTGATCTCGGAGTGTGAAGAAAGTGGCTGACGCTGACGAGTCGGAGTGCACACTTCAAGTCATACGCAGTGGGCACTGGCTTCATGAGCCGCACCACAGAAAAAAGGTTTTCTAGGCAGTCTTGCAACAGCCTGCTCGTGAGGAGGAATTCATACCCTTCACTGCCAAGAAGCACTTCTTGAAGGCGAAGGACAGCCGTTGTCGCAATTAGGACCCCTGCTTGCGATGGCTTCCACTGAGATCCAGTGCCCATTTTCAGTTCTCTGATGGTGTCTGTTGCCGTGCGTAGTGTGTCCAAGGCGGCATGATATTTAGTAATGTTCCTGCGGCTTAGCGCCATGGTGGGATGACGCGATGACATGAGGGCATACCACCTAGAAACGAGGTCCATAAACCACGCTGTTGTTTCGGCCTCTGGCTCAATCACTCCTTCTTTTATTAGGAACCGAATAGCTGGTGGGGCTTCACGGAAGAGCTGGACAGCGACTCCTACTTTCATTTTGGTGAAGTGCCCACAACTAATGTGGGTTTCTGACAAATTTGGTGCTACCTTAAGTTCGTTGGCTGCGTCATAATCCAAGACGGCCTGTACATGCTCCAATTTCACCTTCGAGGCCGTCAGTCCGTTCCTGCTTACTGTAGTATCACTGAGTGTGAAAACTTTTGAGCTTAGAAGCTGTCCTTTCAGGTTCTTAAGGACATGTGCCGGGTCCGAGATGAAAAAAAGTTCCTTCCCTTTTAAGGTTGGGTGAGGTATTGAGCACGAAGTTGTCGAATGGCGGTGGCTCGAAAAGCCAAATTCTCTCCACATAGCGCGGTTTGCTGCACCCATGTCACATGTGATAACACGGACTCTTAGAGAAATCTGGCTGCATATCTGCACTATTTCCAGGACATATGCCTTGAGTACAGAGCCGTCCACGTGCCTACCAGTGAATTCATAGGCTATCACTTGCTTCCATCTCTGGTTTACCCCACCTAGCATAAACACCAAAGCATGATTGGCTGGCTCTTCAGGCTTTGAGGGCAACGTCGTTCCTCCCAGAAGCACGTCTTCGCCACGGTCGAGTTCAAATCCGGGTGCTATCTCCATTTCATCTAAAAAGAGAACGCAGTCTTTCTCCACGTCCTCCATTCCCTCTGCTTTCGACCTCATGACGTCGATCACTTCATGCAGGATACCTGGCAGAAACTTCAGGCCCTGAATTCTTCTTGCTAACGTTCTGCTGGATGGAAGAGGGTAGCCAATCTTTCTGAGTGTTTCATACCCGGTGGTTCCACAAGCAAATTTAATTTTTAGACCTTGCTTTACTGTTTACGCTGACCACGAATTACTATGATTGTTGTTCCGAGAAAGAGCACGAATTTGGTCTTCATTTAAAAACTTCGTATTTCGTGAGAAATTAGTTGCCTCTTTCTGCAGCTTGCGTACCTGCATCTGTAGTTTTTTGACAGTGTTCTTAGATTCGTTATGATGTTGTCTAAGCTTATTATTGGCTGCTGTGAGATCTGCAATCTTCTTCCTAAGCTCAGCTGCCTCAGAATCGAGGGGTTGGGTCGCAGTAACTATTGCAGTTTCTTGAAGCCGTGCATCCCTGGGGGTCGAAGTAAGTTGCCCATTAGCATTGTTGGTTTCCGTAGCCGCCAATCTCTCATTTATCTCCCCGTCTGACGAAGAATCAGCGGGAGAAAATTCCTGCGTAGTTGAGGGAAGAACGTTTCTCACTTCTCGTGAAGAATTGTGTGCGGCTGCGTCGTCACTGAATAATGCAGGCACGTGTGCATTTCGTTCCCTTGGTGGCCTTCGCTCTTTAGGAAGTTCTGGAAACAGATAAATAAGAAAAAATGCCCATTACATATATTTAAGATTGTGTTAACTAAAAGCAGAATAGAAGGCGCGCCAGAAAATTTAATATGTATGCGCATGAATCGTTTCCTCACATAACTTTTTCAAATGTAGATAATGAGCCGATAAGCAACGTGGTAACAAATACCAGGGTCAGGAGGCATCTCACCTTTGAATGGGAACACCGTTGGTACAGCATTAGGCTTGAGCTTCTTCCACCCATCCGCGCGGTTCTGTTCGAAGCTGCTGGCTTCGAAATGAGCCTGCAGATGAATTTGATATTGAAATTAGCGGCGCATTTCCGGCTCGATAATGAAAACAATGAAGGCAGCACGCAAGAGAACACAGTAGTCCAAATATCAGTCGAATTACTCGAATGAGAGCCTCAATCTGCACATAACATATCCTGTCTATCTCATTCACTGACTTAATCCGCCATCGCAGAACGAAGCGTCGGGTTAACAGGCCAAAGAACAAATTAGTCGAAATATCAGGCGAATTACTCGAATGAGCGCCTCAATCTGCACATAACAACGATCTCTGTTAATCTCATTTACTGACATAATGCGGCGTCGTAGGACGAAGCGTCCGGTTAATAGGCAGCGGAAGCTACCCAACGCCGCACACATGTCAAAAACAACTTCAGAAATCGTGAGTGAATTAATCAAAATTGGTTCCTGGACCATCCATTTGCACAGTAATTGCCACAGCTTATGTGCCCTTGCTTGTCCTCATGCTCTGTGCCTTGATGCAATGTTTGGGCCCAGACCGCAATTCGCTGGCAAGCGCCTAGTAAAGGCAATTACCTTTGAATGAAAAGAAGCGGCGAAAGCACGCGTGGTACGTATTCCCCAGCGGACACGTGTCGTGCAATTTCGGATGCGAACAAGCAAGCGGCAGACAATGGCCTGTACCGCGCTGTAGTGAAACTCATTTACTTTGTTTTAGTGTTTCACGCAGCTTTTTTAAGCCGAGCAAGAAGAATATTGAACGACACTTAGCTGCCCAAACGCAACAAAATACAAATAAATCGCAACAAAAACAGCACTGAACCAACATGTGGCACTTACGCTGCAGACACACGAGGAGTTCGTCGGTTGCCACTTGTCACGCTTGACTCGCACCAGCCACAGAAGCCGCCTTTTTGGGTCCCTTGGAAAATGGAACATCCTCCAACCATTTCTCGAATGGTTGGAGCACTGAGGAACACAACATCCAGGCATTCTACGCCGATGAAAGCCGCGCGAACGCAGCAGCGTTTCGAGGACGCCCGCACAGCAGCGCGGCGAAGTCGACGCGGGCAACGCAATGGCGGAGGGAGCGCGCGAAAACAGGTTTAGGCGGCGCCGGCTGGTTCAAAGGGTGACCTCACCCTAAGCGGGGGCGCGCGCATCGAGGCACCCTAGGAGCGCGCCGCTCCCGCCGACGTCACAAAACCACAAAAACTCACCGCGTCAAAGTGACGTGTGCGCGTCACTTCGACGCCGTGAGCTTGACCGCCGCCTCGCGCCCATTCAGGAAGCTGCCGACATATCGGTGGAACCTCGCCCCGAGATTGAGTCGGCTGATGTTGTCCAGTATGGCCATGTGCTTCACAGTGTCGAAGGCGCTCTCGAGGTCTAGCCCGAGCAGGGCGCGCACGTGCGTGCTCGGAGCGTTCACGACCTCTTGCTTGATCTGTAGCATGGCGTCCTACGTGGAAAGTACCTTCCGGAAACCGATGATTTGGGTGCCGAAGGCGTCTTGATCCTCGAGGAGCGTCGTCTCCCTGTTGAGGCAGGCAAGCTCCATCCTTTTCCCGACGCAGGACGTGAGGGAGAACGGCCTCATGATTCGTACCTCTAGCGGTTTGCCCGGCCTTGGTATGGATATAACGTCCGTGGTCTTCCACTCTTGCGGAATTCGGCCCTTCTTTCAGCACGCATTGATGATGTACTCGCAGAGCTTCTCGACGGCGTCGTCGTTCAGGTTCCTCAGGATATTGTTGGTGATCCTGTCAGGACCGGACGCCGATTTGGTCTTCAATAGCTGGAGGACCGTTTTAATTTCTTGCAAGGGAAAGTCCGCGTTCAGCTCCTCGTTGGGAGTGCCGCGGTACTCTGGGTGTATATGCCCTTCCACCCAGACTACCGCGGGGCTCCCAACCTTTTTAATTAATTACTGTACGGTACAAATCATCTCAGTCTACAAATTATGGCTGGTGAGTTCGCAAGGCGTATCCAGTTGGAACAAATTCTCAGGACTGCACCAGTTTCGCGATAATTTTTGAAGTGTCCGACGAAATGTATTGGCGTTGTCAGCGTTGTCAGAGAAATTATTGCTCATTCATCTGACAGTATATAGCACGAAGTGACAAAGCAAACGCCACACGGGCTTTTTGAAAAAAAAAACAATTCGCTCATGTGGAACAATTCCTCTTGTGGAAACAATTCAATACTTCTCTTATAAAATTTATTCATTCCGCATTCCGCCCATGAACTTTCTACTCATTCTGGTCTGGTCTGGTTGCGCCTCCTCTCAGCGATTTCTTTGGTGAACGAGAGTGAGTGAGTGAATAAACTTTTATTTGGTCCAGCAAAGCGCGATAAAACGCGCACCCGGCTAATCCCACGACGGGACTGGCAGATCTAGTCTGCCGGCCCGATCGCGGGCGCGCTGGACGGCCAGGATTTGATCCTCAAAGACGGGACTTCGCAGGAGCGCGTCCCACTTTTCCTTGGTGAACTTCGGGCCCAGCGACCCGCACTCCCAGAGCATATGAGGCAACGTAGCTACCTCACCACAGGCCACGCAAGAACAATGTGGATAAATCTCGGGATATATGCTATTAAGGGACGCCGGATTTGGGTACGAGTTCGTTTGCAGAAGTTTTAGTGTGACCGCCTGCGGCCTGTTTAACTTGGAGTGAGGCGGGGGGGAAACCCTTCTCTCTAAGTAGAAGAATTTAGTGATTTCGTTGTGTGTGAGAGGAGCGTCTCTGTGTCCGGGAAGAGAGTCGCCCGATCTGAGGGCAGCGTGGTCGGTAAAGCCACGCGCAGCCTCGTGGGCAGACTCGTTGAGGTTCAGAGGAACCCCCTCAATCGCCCCGACGTGTGCAGGGAACCAAAGGATCGAGTGCATGGAGGTGTTGCCGTGTTTGGCGCCTTTCAGAATGTGAACTACCTGCCGGGCTACCCGGCTTTTCTGGTATGCCCTGATGGCGGCTTTCGAATCGCTATACACCCTGTCTCTCCGACCGTCTTGCATGGCGAGTGCAATGGCCACTTGCTCGGCCACCTCTGGGTTCGTCGTCCGGACGGAAGCACAGTTGATAACTTTGCCCTGCGTGTCAACGACGGAAACCGCAAAAGCCTTGCCGTCTCGGTATGCAGCTCCGTCCACGAAGCTTGCTGCGATTTTGTCCCTGTTTACTTGCTTTAGTATATTCAATGCTCTTGCCTTGCGACGACCTGCGTTGTGAACGGGATGAACGTGGCGGGGCAAAGGGGCGACCACGATCTTCTGCCCCATTCCTTTGGGGATTTGGGTGTCTTCAGCCAAGTTCTTGGTTGGTGCGAGTCCGATCTCCTCGAGGATACGCCTGCCGGCCGGCGTGGTGGACAGCCGAGTTAGCTGGGCCCGTTCCTGAGCCTCGGCTATCTCCTCCATGGTGTTGTGTATGCCGAGCCGAAGGAGGTCCTCTGTATGCGTTCTGACGGGCGGCCCGAGGGCTCTCTTGAAGAATTTTCTAATGAGGGCATTAAGCTTTTCCCGCTCGGCTCTGAGCCAGTTGTGCATGGCCACCGTGTAGGTGAAGTGACACAGCACAAAGGCGTTGATGAGCCGAAGCAGGTTGTCCTCCTTGAGGCCACGATGTCTGTTCGTGACCCTTCGGACAAGGCGAAAAGCATTGTCGCTTTTCGCAATTATCTTGCGTAACGCAGTGCCATTGCCGCCGCGTGATTCTATAAACATACCCAGGACTCTGATGGTGTCCACCTTGGGTATCGGGTCACCGCTCCGAGTGAGCAGGTGAATGTCACTTTCCGAGACCGGTTTCCAGCCCTTGGGTCTGCGGCCTTTTTCTTTTCTATAAAGGAGAAGCTCAGATTTGGTCGGGGAGCATCTGAGTCCGGTGGGTAGCAGGTACTGCTCCGTGACGTCTACCGCCTCTTGCATGGCGCTTTCCACTTGCCCTTCGCTACCGCCGGTGCACCAGATGGTGATGTCGTCTGCGTAGATGGTGTGTTTGATACCTTCAACTTGGGCCAGATTCCTCGAGAGGCCGATCATGCAGATGTTGGAGAGAGCAGGAGAAATGACCGAGCCTTGCGGCGTGCCCCGTGGGCCCAGGAGCACCTCGTCGGAGACAAAGTCGCCGATCCGCAGCTTCGCTTTCCTCCCCGTCAGGAACGAACGGGCGTAGTTATATAGTCTGGGGCCCAGCTCGAGGTCTGCCACGGAGGCCAGAATGTATTCGTGGAGAACGTTGTCAAACGCTTTCTCGAGGTCTAGTCCGAGCAGGGCCCTGGTGTCTCTGGTACTGCCGTCGATGATTTGATGTTTGATCATCTTCATGGCGTCCTGCGACGAGAGGCCGGCACGAAAGCCAATCATGTTGTGAGTGTAGATGTTGTTCTCTTCGAGATATCTGTTTAGTCTGTTGAGGAAGACATGCTCCGCCACTTTCCCAACGCAGGAGGTGAAAGAGATCGGTCGAAGGTTGTCCACGTTCGGAGCCTTGCCGGGTTTGGGGATCAGGACGACGTTGACGGTCTTCCATTGCTCTTGAACGCTGCCGTTTTTCCACGTCTCGTTGATCTTCTCGCTGAGGTATGCGATCGAACCGTCGTCAAGGTTCCGCAGCATCTTGGTGATTCTGTCGGCACCTGGCGCACACTTCCCCTTGAGCGCGAAAATGGCTTGCCTAATTTCCCCCACGGTAAAGTCTTCGTCCAATTCCGGACGGCTTGGGCCGAGGTAGTCGGGAAACCGGTCTTCCTTGTTTCCACGCTTTATGGGAAGGTATTTCTCCATAAGCTTGGTAACCAGCTCGTCCCCGGAACAGGATGTGGTAGCTTCGTGAAGGGCTCTGGCGAGCGTGTGTCTCTGACTGGATCTGGTGCTGCCCTCGTCGAGGAGATGTTTAAGCATGCCCAAGGACTTGCCGTTACGCATCTGCCCGTCGATCGAGTCACAGACTTCGTCCCATTGCTGCTTGCCGAGGGTCCGACAGTGATCGTCGATGGCCTTGTTAAGCTCGGAGATCTTTTCCCTCAATCTTCGGTTAAACTTTTGTCCCTTCCATCTTAGAAGCAGCGCCTGCTTGGCCTCGATCAGGTGGGCCAGCCTACTGTCCATCTTTTCTACCTCCAGGTCGCTGACGATCTTCTTAGTGGATGACTCGGCGTCACTCTTGATTCGCTCGCACCAATCTTTCAGGTCTTTGGGGACGGGTGCGCTGTCGTTGCCGCGGAGCTTGCGAAAAAGGTCCCAGTCCGTGACAGTGAATTCTCTGGATTTACTTCGGGTGACTTCGAAGCGGTTCTCGAGCACATAATAGTCGCTACCAAAATTTATTGCGGTGTTGCTTCACTCGGCTCCCTCGACGTTCTTCACGAACGCCAGATCGGGGGTGGTGTCCCAGCTCACCGAGTTGCCGATTCGGGTGGGGAACGCCTTGTCCGTGATGAGCGTGAGGTCCATTTCGTTGGCGTTCTGCCACCGACCCCGGCCCTTGCTCGTGTCGTAGACGTACCCCCACACGCCGTACGGTGCGTTGAAATCTCCGACGACGACCAAGGGATGGGTGCCGGCCAGGTCGACGGACTTCTTGAGTATCGTTTTGAACTGCTGTTGCGAGTGCCTAGGATTGCTGTAGATGTTGAGTATAAACACGCTGTTTCTTCGCTGGTTGCGTTGTCTCGTGTTGAGCAGAACCTCCGCCATGACGTATTCGACCTTGCAACTCGCCAGCTTCAGGTCGTGAGACAAGTGTGTAAGCCTCCTGTCAATTAACGTGCACACTCCCCGACCTTCGGCCTGCACGGAGACGGCACGATAACCAGAGAGGGATGCGGCAGAGACGAGGGTTTCCTGTAATGCTATTACTTGTGGTTTGTTAGGCAGCGATCTTAAATATTGCTGCAAAGGAGCCCTCTTATTGGAGTACCCCCTGCAGTTCCACTGCCAAATTCTGAAGTCCTCTTTGGAACTATCCATGATTAGATAAATTGTCCGGGGTACCCGCTGTAAGCACAGGTGCACGCAAGAAGTTCCCCCCACTCTGACGTGCCGATGTGCTCGTAGCCCTGATCTGAGTCCCCGACGCGTTCGGAACAACGACCTGAATCGGAGTTACGGACGTATTATTCGGTATCACCAGACGCTCGAGGGCGTCCATGCGATCGGCCAGCACGCCTAGGCCTCTCCTCGGGTCTCCAAGGGCGACTTGCACCTGTCCTAAGCCTTGTTGTAACTGCTGCACACTCTTAGTGAGCGTAACCAGCATGCCTTTGATCTCATAAGTTTGAGAATCTGAATCGTCCTTACTCGAAACTGCCCTACGCTTGGCGGCGCCGGCCGAGTCGCAGGCCGGAACTGGTGCTTCTGTGGCAGTCGGCGCCGACGCGTTGGATGTAGCACTCTGACTGATTACCAATTTCTTAATCTCTATCATTTCACTAGCCATCTTTCTGATCATTTCTTTTAAGTCCGCGTTTTCCTTCATAAGGCGCGCTACCTCGTCGTCCCTGGATTGCTCTGGAAGCGGGTCGCGTGGTCCCCGGTAGGATCTCGCGTGGGCGCCGCCAGCAACCATATCTGTCCACGATAGCGTCGACTTTCTCTTCCTCTGCTGACCGGCACTGGACCCATACCGGGCCCTCGAGACAGAGCGGCTCCTGGAGCGGCTTCCGGATCTGCCCCTGGACATAGATCTGCCCCTGGACATAGATCTGCCCCTGGACCGGGATCTTCCCCTGGACCTAGAACGGCGTCCCGAAGGCGGAGAGGGGCTCCTGGATCTAGAGCTCCCGCGAGCCGCGGAGCGACCGGCGGCGGCTGGGAGTTGTCGCTCGCCCATGGCGAGGGCCGGAGACTTGCTTCTATTGGCTCGAGATCGGTCCCCGCGCCATATTGAACATTTCTTTCTATATTACTGCGAATGTCCTTTAGAGAAAAGTTTTCGTCAGCTTCGACGTTTAATAAACTCGCCATTCGTTCTCTCCCTTGTGGTGTCTTTCTTGGACAGTACAGTAACAGGAACTGCTTGTGTCGCCATTTTAGCAAAAATAAGAAGAAGAGACGTGTCCGATTTTCGCTAGTCGAAGCCCCATGAAGCCCACAGGTAATGAAGTTAAGCAAAACATGTGTACAATTATTTGCAGTTTTAATTCAAGTGTAGATATGATGAGCTAAAGGCAAATGAACGTGAACAAAAAAAAAAAGAACTTGCTGCCTGTGGGAGCCAAACCCACAACCTCCGCATTACGCGTGCATTGCGCTGTCGTTCCCTACGTCCGCGTTCACGGGCATTTGTGTATACGTGTACAAGCCCTGACCCGGGAAGTGTTAGTGCGCGCCACTCTTGTTTACAGCGGTGGATGTGGAACATCCATTAGACTGTTTTATAACTTTATCCGCGCTACAATATAACTACCACGTTGAACTGCCGAAAGCTCCTGTCGGCTATTTTCTGAAGTTATAACTCATCAGAACTCTCCACTTACATCAGGATGCTTCTGACGTCTGCTACATTTTAATGTATCGCTTCACAGCAATCTGCCCTCATACTTTGGTGATAAAGTTTTAATTTTTTTGTTAAGACATTCAGTTTCAGATTATTTGACAGGTGAACGCTTCGAGGATAATGCCTTGCAGTGGGTAAGTGTCATTACTTAATTGGAACGAGAAGAAGACGGACACGCCTCTGAGTCTGGCTGCTGTTCTCGTTGGTTGTTCCTCACTCATTCAGGTCGCGTCATCGGCGTAATGGTAAGTACAGGCTTACGAGGATAAATCCCCATACTCGTAGTCCCCGCACGATAGCATAATTCGCACGATATGACGTTTGGTTTTCGTTTGAAGCTCCGCATTCAGGGTAGTCCTCCTACAGGCACGCCAAACGGCTAGGCCTTGATATTACAACCGGCTCGCAAGAGCGAGCTGGTTTTAGCAAATATTTCAAACTGCGTACGGTCCGAAACACAGGGCAATGAGGTAAATTAAGCTTTCTTATGATCACGCGCATGCCGGCGGGTACCAGTCGTTCTCGTCACAATTACTGCGAAATCGTGTACACGAGGTTACACGAGGATCACCCCGCGAGCGGCGATAGGGAAAGGGCGCGACATTTCGCTGCTCCAAATCGCACAGTGGGACGCCGCCACAAGTTTCACCAATCCTCCGACGCGACGCATACAGCACGGGGTCGTGATAAACAGGAGTGCCGTCCAGCCTAAAACGGGCCCGTATTCACAAAACAGCTGTCGCGTTAGGATCGATTATGCAAAACGGAATATGCCAGCCAATTCCGATTCTGGACATACTATTGGCTAAGGCAGCCAACAAATGGAAATACGCACTTAAGAACGAGAGACCTTGGAAACTCGGGCCCTGATACTCTACAGAGTGCCATATGAACGATCACAGGAAAACCTGTCAGGGCGGGTCCATGTGAAAAGTAATCGCACATGTAATCCGGGAAAGTAACTCCGGCGTGCTAGCCCTGTTCACCATGTTCCCACCGCGACGGGGATTCCCAGACTTTCAGATTGATAAATGACTGTCCGCACGTGCGAGCTGGGGAAGAGGTGTGGGAAGGCACCTCGGTCATAACAGCATTCGTAATAAACGCGTTTGTAAAGTTGTTATGCAGTATTTGTTTGTAATAACAGCAGATACTACGCTTCAACTCATGTACATCCTTGCAAGTTTCTTTTTTTTTAATAACAGTTTTAGCAGAGCGTTATGGTATGCCATGAGCGTTACTGTAAGCCGGCTGCCACGAATGCACATGGGCGGAGTTTAGTTGGCGCCGGTGTAAGTTTATCGGAACGCTCCTCTGTATACCGTGTTCGCGCAACGACACGGCAGCTAAGGCTGCCCGCACCGTTCCTAATTCGCCCGTGATACTCGCTCACCGCCGTAATAGCAAAAAATAGATGGCGAAATCGGCCGTCGCTTACTCTTATCTCACGCTGAGGACAAACTATAAGCGCAATTTTGTAGTTGTTAATCAGATTGGTTGTTTGTTTTGACGCTGCTATCCCTATAGAGGGACCTAGAATGGCGGCGCGCGCTGACGCGGCCCGATTTCGGAGGCCATAGCGGCAGAAGAGTGTGTCGACTTCCACCAGTAGGAATGCATTCTGCTGCGTTGTTCACGTCAGGGGTCCCCGTCGCCGTTACAAGACCGCTGACACGCCGTGCTCTCGTCGTCGCGCAATATTATCAAAAAACAAAAGGCGAGCGCGTTCGTCATGTGATTTCGATTAATGTGACTTAACGAAATCGTACGCATTATTTATACGCGTGGTCTAGCCGACATCACATAGTAACCATCAGAATGCGCTTATACAATACCTTAACTGGAAAGGATCTGTCCCAGTATGCCTAGGAATGTCCTCCCGTTTGAAATGTTCCTAAGTGCCGATGCCAGCCACTGGTGATGTCGGACATGTTAGCGAAGATGGTCGGTGAGTATAGCGAACAGCACTTGTCATAAGCTCTGTGAACTCGGCTCCTGAAGCACAGTTGACGCCTCTATGCGCTCAGATTTATTGCTCTCATCTCGGCGCAGACATATCACTGCTGGAAAGTACCTATACTGTGCAGTAAAGAAATATATTACGAGCTTAAGAAAAATTAGGGTAAATGCCTTCACACACCTTTATTTCAGCAGCGCTCTCAGATTGTATGAGCCCCATGTTCCAATATTCTCACTTTCAATGAGGTTATTTATGTAGTATAGCTACAGTGTGTATTTAGAATCGCAGTGCTTGCTTTTAAAACCGGAGGTATTCATAAGCAAACGGTTAAGGTTACGTGTGACCGGTTTGTGTTTAATATGCTGCTATTGCTGTGGCATCTCAGCTTGCTGGTCTTATGCATTCGCTCGATGGAAGCGATTATAATCGGTATGTCATTTTCTTGGGTGCTTCACCTCACACTCTCGAATTTGGTTTTCTGGTTTCGAAGCTGCACCGATGCATGTAAACAAAATACACGTAATTAGTTGGTTTTGAGTTATAAACCCGTACGGCTGTGATACGGACACTAGTCTCAACGAGCGTAGTGATTTCGTTTTTGTTTTATTTGTTAGTTCGCTTTTGCGTCTATATAGAACGAATGTGTTTGCGGGAAGTCTGAGGTTTTCGTATTTGGGACCAAGAGGCGTTCCAACCGAATCTATGGCCACATAAGTGAGAGTGGCAGGTGCGAGAGGGGTTTGGGGAAAGCGATCTGCGCCCTTTGAGTTCGCGG
Source organism: Dermacentor variabilis (assembly GCF_050947875.1). Taxonomy (NCBI): domain Eukaryota; kingdom Metazoa; phylum Arthropoda; class Arachnida; order Ixodida; family Ixodidae; genus Dermacentor; species Dermacentor variabilis. Next base: position 132,053,991 of record NC_134570.1, on the reverse strand, counting down.
TGCGCACAGTGCTGTGCCCTTCCTTGTGTGCCTCAGTACATGTGGCCCGGAGGCTCAAGGACGTGCTACAGATGGAACCGAGCAACGAGACACTATATGCGGAAGTGAGAGATAACCGTGCGGACGAGTTGTGTGCCTTTGTCCGGCACACTGCAAGCACTCGTTTTGTAATTAAATAAAATTTGTGCTTGTATCAGCAATGAGCGCGCCCGTGCGTTAATTTCGCCATCGCTAACGTTGTACTACACCACAAATGCATAATGCAGCCCGCGCCAAAAAATAAAAAAAGTAAGAGAAAAACAAAGAGTGGCGTAGCCTTGCTTTTCTAGTTTAGCAAATGTTTCAACAGCTGACGCTAATGGTTGCATCATGAAGTATAGAGCCGTTTCTTCGTGATGTGAGCAGAAACTTCCAACTCAATAACCACATCAAGAGAGGGAGCTTTAGTTGATCACGTATTGGCCAAGAGGAGTAAAATAACTTTGAATGTGATGATGCATTACCTTAGCATAAGCTGTCTCCTGCTCGTCGTCACGGGCAGCGAATCCAGAATCGGCATAAGCGATCGTTAGATCGAGTCACAGTAAACATATACAGACTCGCGCATCGTGTTCTAACGCACCACGGCGATGAGATGCCAGCGCATTCGCATAGCCACCAGACATTGCTACTTCTGCAACAAGTTCAGAGCGAAAAAGCCGAAGGAATCTGTAGCAGCAAAACGGTACCTAAATTGCTATTGGTCTGCGACGCCGCGTCCCGAACTGTGCCTCGACGGAGCAGAGCGGGCGTCTCGGAACGCCTGCCGCCGCGATAGCGCTCCAGGTGCTGCATGAGGGGAGAGGGCGCCGCCGCGACGCCGCGTCACCACGCGCGCCTCGACGGCGCACGCAGATACGCGAGGCCACCTGCAGACGCTGTTCTCTGGTTGCCTAGGTCACCTGCGCGTTCCTTGATTGCGCAAGCTCTCGCCTACGTTCCAACAGCGCTTCGGTAAGACCAAATCAAAACGCGCCAAGCATCTCAACGCGCTTGCTTGCCCGCAAGGAGGTCATAACTCGAAGGGCCGCTCAGCGGCGTTCAAATGGACATTAATGCCTTCTCATTCACAACTCAAAAGGAAGTGCTTAGATGTCCTCGGATTTTTTTATCTCTTTCTATTGCATCTCAGGAGAACCCACCCAAAGAAACACAGCAAGACATTCCCAGCAAGTCGGCCATGCCCGCAACCTCGCTGTCTTCAGCAGTGGTAAGGGCGCGTCAATATATATATGCTCATGCGTGCATGCCCCACGTAGCACCAACCGTGACGTCTCCGCTCGTTCGTCTGGGAAGAGCGACATTTTCTTCTGTATCGTAAACAGTCGGGATACCATTCGCACTGGTTGATCCAACGCGACATAATCCCGAAAGATGACCTGAAGAGGGAAGTTTTCGGGGACATTATCAAAGATAAGCTTTCGTTTTTAGATGACAACTGTTACTGCCGAAATTATTGGCTGACCTTACCACTGTATCGAAGGTTTGATTCGAAGAAAGATCATTGGAGCTTCAACAGCTATGTACCAACTCGTTGATTACGAACGGGACCGTGGGAGGCTCGATTTAACAAATATGGCACTCATCCGAGTGAGGAGGTACATCGACGCCCACAGTCGCTAAGCCGAACGTCATTTTTATCCTATAAGCACACTTGAAATTGCCCTAAACACAGTTCAAAAACTGTAGGTATGATAATTAGGTGATTTTTCACGCTGTCATTGGCAGAGTACTTACCCGAAGCAGTCACGTGCTAACTTCTGCGGCACCGACACCGCGAATATCCCATGACGGATAAGTTTGGCTATAGGCCTCCCGAAGAAGGGGGGGGGGGGGGGGGCGTCGAGTTAAGGATATTCGGAATACGCGACAAAACTAAGCTACGCAACGTGCTACTCCACGTCCCAAACGTTTCTAGCTGGTGATTTCTGCATAGTATATGATCCTGCCGTCATCATGGCACCTCATTAGAATAAGTTTCGCAAAAGCGTTTGGTCACCTCGCGCCGTGCAATGCGCCGCGCGCTCACGCTGGTGCGAAATTTCGGCGAGGCGAGAATATCGCCCGTTAGGTATCACGCAAGTTTACGCCTACTGAAACCGCAACCTCGTCATTGAGAAACACCACAATGCGGAGGAGGAGGGGGGGGGGGGCTGTTGGCAAAACTAATTTTAACCCCCCTTGGAGGTGCTTAACGTGCGCGTAATGTTTGGTGCACTAGTGTTCTCGCATGCGGCATACTCCCCGATGAAGCTGTCACAGCAGGCAATCGAGCTTGCGACCCTCGCGCTCGACGCCGCAACGTAATATAGCCACAGAGCAGAGCACCCCGGCGGGAGCTTGCAGCTGCCCGATGGCGGCTTTTTTCGCCATGGCGTGCGCTGCGAGATCCGTCGCGTGTTTATACGACGTGAATTACGCACTATGGTGTAAGTGCCATAGTCGATGCTCAGCTGTGGCGATATATGCGCTGGTCGATGGAGATGCGGGTTGAGAGACGAGACACAAGAGCTGGCGCAGCTAAAAACTGCCGCTTGGTCGATGTGTATGGAAGGTTCACGAGAAGTGCAAGTGGGAAGCATGGAGTACTTGCCCGACAAGACACACTCTGTGGCACGTGCAGCCCGGTTCTCCGTCACCGCAATTTTCTCAGTACGATTAACTCGCTAGACTTGAATTTATTTGTTTTTTTAAATCGCGCACCTCATCTTCGCTACGCACCCTTCCGACGGCTGTATGTTCACGAACGACACGCACGTTCGAGAACTTGCCCGTGCGCGGAAACCTGGTGACTGACCAGAAACGCCAGGAGAGATATAGCAAGGAGGCAACCGGCATAACCTGTGAAGTTGTGAGACGGTATCCGGAATGCCTTCGAGAAAACTGTAAACCAGAAAGATGAAGTAAAAACTAATCTTTCGTGTGCAAGCTATACTGCGTAGAAAATTAGAAATGGTCGAGTCAAGCTATACGTTTTCATAAAGCCACGTTCCAGAGTATAAAACGGGGCGAATGCCAGCGTCTCGTGGAGCACAGCTTGTACAGATCGCGGACTTCCGTGCACTAAATGCATGCGCAGTGCGTGGCAGAAGTGTGCAACATCGATGATGCATCGACGCCCTGCTCGCCCACCATGAAGACAGAAATATTGCGGGGCACCCGAGATAAACAACTTCGCATTTCTACTTTTGGAGCTTCGTCTTACACCATTAATAATAATAATAATAATAACAACAACAACAACAACAACAACAACAACAATAATAATAATAATAATAATAATAATAATAATAATAATAATAATAATAATAATAATAATAATAATAATAATAATAATAATAATAATAATAATAATAATAATAAAATCCTGTGCAGGTGAGTGACTCCAACAGCCCCGCTCCCTCGGTGCGTCGTGCGCGCCGGCAGCGGCGTCCGCAAGTCATGTCGCTCACCGTGGCCGGCGTCCTGTTCGGAGTCCTCCTGAGCGCCGTGCTGGCCATGCTGTTCTTGAAGCCGGCAGAAAGAACGCAGAAGGAAGCGACGGTGAGCGGCGCCCTATATGTGCCGGCATCTATGTGGCGCTATGTTCCGTTACGACGTTATAACAGCGCCGGCGAATGGCTGGACAAACAGGAGGACACGCGAACGATGTAAGAAAATATGAAATCACACGTGCGCGTGTCTCTTCCTACATTTGACCCGCCCTTCTCGTTCTTGTAATTTCGACGTGTACCAACCATACCGCATCAACGGCATAGTGTTGGCTACTTCCGCATTAGAGGGACGAGAATGATGGCCTTCCAGCTTTTCTTGCTGTCATGATCATGCAATGCAAGCCATTTAGATTTGTTGGAACAGGGATTCAGACAGAGTCTTTAAAATTGAAATCAAACTCTAAGTCAATGTTGAGGCTAAAATAAAAAAAATGAACTGGATATTCTTATTGCGAACGGTGGCAAGGCAAAAGCTTTGTATCCCTTTTATTTGTTGCCGGGCATTCACACGTTCTTTAAGGTTTACGACCACATTAGCCCGCCTGTACCTCAGAACTCGTGGCAAGGCCGTCGCCGACGGCCTTGCCGCAGGGGGTAGCAAGCCACTGCGGCGGACGATAACCGCTCACGTGCTGTTGTGTGCCTCGATTAAACACAATGTTGGCGGACCGTTTTCTACGAAAGTACCAATATACGCTTCTCAATAAAAGAAAATGTCGTTTAAAAGCAAAGCAAGAAAGCACGCCCTGTGGCACTAGCCATTTTATTCGTGCCTGCATGCATAGCTTTTGCCTCCATGGGTCTAAATTTTCCACACTGCAAAATGTATTCGCTAGCATCACTGCGTATGCGCTGGGTAAGACACCTTACTTCGTAGCAATCCTGCATTTCAAGTGAGTCTCGTCGCATGCGCACAAACTTGCGCGTCAGCATAACGTTATACTGCTGACGCATGCTTGCGACAACCGATAAATGCACCCACCATTGCAAGTCGTGAGGGGACACTAAAGAGAATTCATTTTTGAGTTATTTTAGCAAGTGATTAGTAAATTGGTGATTAGCAATAACCATGCTTACCGCGTGACGACGCTGCTTTTAGGTTCTCGCACGAGCTTGCGGTCACGTCATTGATTTTGACGACGTCTGCACGGACCTATACTTAATTTTTATTCCGTAAAGATAGAACCACACTGTACCGCCAAAGAACCAACACTGGTCTCAGAAAGTTTCAGGGTCCTTACCGGCGCCAAACGCGGGCCAAACACGAGAAAACGTACTGCAGTCAGTGACGTCAAACAGGCGTACCGGTGTTTCTCTCCCGGCGCAAAATTCGACAAAAGGTTCTTTTCGTTTTCTCTTCTATTGTTCAACTTATTAACCCAAAATTGGTGAATGTTGAACTCATACTCTATCAGTCTAAACGAATTTAATGTTTCGGGCTTCAGGCAGCAGAAGCACCGTGACCGTTTGTAGTGATCCATACCGTCGGCGATTGTGCTAGCTGCTGGCCGTTATATAGACCTGGTAATATGCACGTAAATCCGTAGCCCGTGAAACGTTGCCAGGGATAGGTTCATAGCAGCGAAGGGAGTTGCTTTCTGGCGAAGACCGCATATGACGTGATGTGACAGCGATGCAAACCTAACTTTTGCACTGACTTGCTTTATCCGAGCTGGGATGAAACAAAAGAATGCGGAGATAATTAGGGAAGAAAAGAAGACGAAGAGGGCAGGATGTTGCCAGACTTCTGAGCTGAACAAGCGCATCACATCGTAACGGCCGACCCAATTCACCGTTGCTAGTGATCGTCGGTGGTGTCCATCCCCTTTCCGCATCCTGCAACTTATGCTCTTATATCTGTTATCCCATAAGAAATGGGACGCCAAAGAGTTGAAAAATTATAGACCGATCACCTTAGTGTCCGTCGCCTACAAAGTATTTTTAAGGTAATCGCAAATAGAATCAGGAACACCTTAGACTTCTGTCAACCAAAGGACCAGGCAGGATTCCGTAAAGGCTACTCAACAATAGACCATATTCACACTATCAATCAGGTGATAGAAAAATGTGCGGAACATAACGAACCCTTATCTAGCTTTCATTGATTACGAGAAAGCGTTTCATTCAGTCGAAAGCTCAGCAGTCATGGAGGCATTGCGGAATCAGGCTATAGACGCGCCGCATGTAAAAATACTGAAAGATATCTGTAGCGGCTCCACAGCAACAGTATAGTCTTCCATAAAGAAAGCAACAAAATCCCAATAAAGAAAGGCGTCAGGCAGGGAGATACGATCTCTCCAATGCTGTTGACAGCGTGTTTACAGGAGGTATTCAGAGACCTGGATTGGGGAGAATTGGGGATAAGAGTTAATGAAGAATGCCTTAGTAACTTGCGATTCGCTGACGATATTGCCTTGCATAGTAACTCAGGGAACCAACTGCAATGCATGCTCACTGACCTGGAGAGGCAAAGCCGAAGGGTGGGTCTAAAAATTAATCTGCAGAAAACTAAAGTATTGTTTAACAGTCTCGGAAGAGAACAGCAGTTTACGATAGGTAGCGAGGCACTGGAAGTGGTAAGAGAATACATCCACTTAGGGCAGGTAGTGACCGCGGATCCGTATATAATGAGACTGAAATAATCAGAAGAATAAGAATGGGCTGGAGTGCGTTTGGCAGGCATTCTCAGATCATGAACAGCAGGTTGCCATTATCCCTCAAGAGAAAAGTGTATAATAGCTGTGTCTTACCAGTACTCACGCACGGCGCAGAAACCTGGAGGATTACGAAAAGGGTTCTACTTAAATTGAGGACGACGCAACGAGCTATGGAAAGGAGAATGATGGGTGTAACGTTAAGGGATAAGAAAAGAGCAGAGTGGGTGAGGGAACAAACGCGAGTTAATGACATCTTAGTTGAAATCAAGAAAAAGAAATGGGGGGGGGGGCGTGGGCAGGACATGTAATGAGGAGGGAAGATAACCGATGCTCAATAAGGGTTACCGACTGGATTCCAAGGGAAAGGAAGCGTAGCAGGGGGCGGCAGAAAGGTGGACGGATGAGATTAAGAAGTTTGCCGGGACAACATGGCTACAATTAGTACATGACTGAGGTAGTTGGAAAAGTATGGGAGAGGTGTTTACCCTGCAGTATGCGTAACCAGGCTGCTGCTGCTGCTGTTGATGATGATGATGATCTGTTATTTTGAATTTAGCGAACTGAGCTGACTTGTTAAGCGAAAGTGTACATGGAATCCTTATTAATCCTGCGAAGCTGGTTTTATTAGTACGCGTGCTTTGTTTGCTAGAAGGGTTCGGTTTTTCTTGCGTGGAATTCTGGAAATTTTCTCACCATATTGCGAGACAATTTTCACTACTCCGTGAAAGTTTATTCGCGCTTACATCAAAAGTAGTAAAAAAGCACTAAAGGAGGACTATTACGTTGAGCTGAATTGCTAAATTACACACGCGAAATACCAATAAGGTCAGCTTTATCGTGAGTGCGCAGGCAAAAAAAAAAAAAAAAACAGAGAGGGATGGCGACTCCACCTTGAGGCTCCACCCTCGCCTCATATGACGTCATGGATTTTGAGAACGGGACTAAATGTTAACCAATAAACAATGATTGCACTCTGCACTCGAAGGGACCAAAGGCCGAGCCTAGTAAGTTTTCAAATGCTAAAAAAATGGCGCTAAAACGTCGCAAATCCTTAAGTCGCAAGTCCTTAAGGAAATCCGTGAAGAAAGAACAGACACTAACTATCAAATTTAATTAGCTTTCGTAAGTCAACAAAACAATGTAGATGTACTGCGTGGCATGCAAATGAGGAATCGGTGGATGGAACACTTCTCTGACAATATCTTTTAAGTTTTTTTGGGTTGTCAGTTACTTAAGCAAGCAATTTGCCTACCCTCAAGGTCACACAGCCGCCGGACGGATGCCTCACGGTCGACTGCCGCTTCGTCGCCGACGAGTTGCTTCAAGCGATGAACCAGAGTGCAGAACCATGCGACGACTTTTACGAGTACATGTGCGGCAATTACAACGGTCCCGAGGCGAACATGTTCGCGGCGGTAAGCCTAATGGTGTCCTAGCGCTGCGCTATTCAGAATCTAAGCTCACCTGCGCTCAGGAACAGATCGATTTTTCGTTAGCGCACTCCAAAGCTTCTCGATACACGTATGAGACAAGCATCTTGATGTCAGACGAGATACGTCGCGGTAATGCACGGGCATATGCTTCAACTGCGACATTTTCGCCTACTGGCGTATTCCTGTGAACGTATGCAGGCCGTCAGCACACTCGCATGAGCTCGTGCCAGCGACTTTGCGAATGCTTGCGTTGCAACGACCGAGGCAATGCGCGCCAAAGTGAGAGCACTCACTAGAGAGTGGAGGTAGTTGCGTTGGCCGCTGTGGACCTACCACTTTGACCAGAAGTTACATGACACGACGGTGGCTTTACGTCTTAGCTTTTACGGTTGTAAGCCGGTAAGTTGAGACATCAACAGTTTGATATGTTACGTCAGATTACACGCATACGTCCTTACAAACATGAAATCCGCTCACGTTAACGTTGATGTAATCTAGCCCTTGCTTCATTAAAGTCAGTGTCGTTTATTGTCTCAACGGATAGCTGCCCTTGTCTTTTATTTAGTCATCACCAGCCTAAACAGGCCAGCTGCTGGACAGAGGGTTCTTCCAAAAATATCATACTGCCGCTATCCTGCAGTGAATCAATCGTAGCTGGTCACATACCCGCAAACGCTCCTACTCCATTGCACCGAATGGGTGTTACCGTCGCCTCGCGGAAATGCGGCCGTAGAGCGTCAGGGTCAAAGATGGGATTGAGGAGGAGCATATGGTAAATGTAGTGGGTGCCATGAGGTCCACATTATGCAACGAGCTACCAAGCTGCGTCCTCTTGCGCTACCCCCTTCGTGCAGCGCACGCAGTCTATTTTCCTTGACTTCGTTGGTTAGCTGGTCGCGAAAGCGGATGATCGTTGTCGTTGCACAGTTTCAGAATAGGGAACGTAAGCAACCGTAAAGGCTTCGCAGGCGTGAAAAATATTTAATGCCAAAAGCGTTTGTCTAGAATTGCCCTTCTTTATACACCCACTTTCTGTTCACTGCGCATGCCTCGGGCGTTGTCAGGTCTCTTTGGTTTCCGTACGATATATGCTAACTAATTTGGCGAATAGAACAACAGATAGCTTTTGTTCGCATTAAGAAGCGTTGGCAAGTTTCATGGCTTCCACGGCTGCCACCTCGGCACGGAATTTTGTTATAGTGCTGTTCTCGCTGTCTTCGATCCGCAATAAATGACAAGCTAAGCTATACCTTTTTATCGGCTTATATGAATCGCGATTTACGAGTAGGTTATCAAACCACTTTCTGAGGTCGTTCCGTGACTGTGGCGCCCACAGCTAAAGGTCTGGCGAGACACGCCGCCGTGGAATGGGCCCGTTGGATTCAAATGAATTGCTTTGGCTTGGACAGCCTTAGCACCAGGCACCGTATGGCGTCAGATTGCTTACCTTTCGGTGAATTTACGTTCGCTTACGTTAAACCAGAGTCACACTTGCCCTAGCCAGAGTCTTTGGCAACGGCACATCGGGTACACCAGTCCTACCCACCAACGTCATTCGAAGAGCTATCCAACCCAGAAGAAGCATCAACAAAGCCATTTAATTACACTGATATGCTACAGCTTTAGAGAAAAAGCAGTAGACACTTCCTCCTGAACTGCAAAGAAGTCCCCCCCCCCCCCCTTCGGTTGGCGACAATTACAAAATAATCCTATAGCCTGTATATTCGCGCTTTCATCTCTTCTACCGTACCCAACATCCCTAACATGGCCCCTTCTGTGGAGCAAAGCCTACAGTATGTCACTGCACCTGGGAATGGCCATGCCCTCAGGGCTAACTTCCTATTCCTTCACCCTCGCCTTCCGGCTGGGAGACTGCGCTGACCGGCTGAGAGCCGCAGGACCAGCGACGGCTCGTACATCGGGCGCACTGAATGGCGTCAGCCATTGGGGCCTCGAAGTAGGGGCTCCACCCTACGAGGACGATATCCCACTTTAATAGCAGTAAATGTTTCTTTCTCTGTCTATTCATCACGCGCACATGACGATCTCGCAAAGTGCTTCAAGTTAACTTGCGTAGGGCCTCGCAGACCAGTCTATGGCCGTTCAACGGGGTTTTGCTTCGCCGCTACCACCCACATACTGAAATGCGCGTTCGCTTGCTAGCTGCCTCGCATTTATTAGGCGTCCGCTCAACGACACACCGCGTGTGTGAGCAAGAGTGAGAGAAAGAGAGAGAGAGAAATAAACTTTGCAAGAACCAAGTCACCATGCGGCGTGACGACATGCTTCGGGCTTGTGGATTGTTTACTTTCGTTACAGCGTGCCTCCACGATGGGTCGCGTTATTCGCAGTCGAAATATAGTGAGCGCTCGGCGAGTATTCGGTCGGGTTGCTTTATCCGCAGGTGGAGGAGACTATCCGAAGTTCTCTGAAGGCACTGCTCAAGTCCACGAACGTCCCCGAAACTGGCCAGGACGCCTGGGAAAAAGCAGCCGGCATGTTTCAGTCTTGCATGGATCTTGACGTCACTCGGAACACTCAGGTTTGCGCGCTGTTTACGACCGATGCTCTGCTCAGCTTCGCCTGTATAGTTGCAGATTTCCGGTAACTATTCGCAGACGAACGCCTCGAGACGAATGCCAAGAGAATTTCCTTGTGAAAGTACACGCATTCTGCAAAGAGCGCTCGGCCTTCTTGGAGAAAGCGTGGACCAGAGCTCCGCCAGGGATATCGGTTACAGTTCCTCAGGGAAAAAAAAATGCTTAAGCAATATGCCGGGCGTTCTTTGCTTTTTTTCTGCACATAATTGATTTTTTTTTGCCAAGGGCAGATAGGGCAATACTAATCCTTGAACTAGATTGTTCGGAGAGGTAAGCATTGCAGGATAGATTGAGATGCGCAATAGAATACTGAAGCAAGTGTCTCCTATTAGGTTTTATATTTTACCAATTATATTACGGCACAAATTGCAATTAACGAATTGCAGCCAGTGATATTTCAAGGCAAATAGACTTGAAACAGATTCTTGGAATAGCAGCACTGTCGTGATATGCGCCGCCGAACTTGTGGCAAAAATGCACACCAACTTTTTTTTTTCTTCAAACGCCGTTTTATGCGTTTGAAGCACAATTATACAGTAACTGGAACGCCGGTGTGCTTCGTTGCACATTTTGGAAATGAATATCTCCAAACTGGTGTCCCCCCGATAATTCGCTACACAGCAGAATACACCTCGCCAAGCCATCGGCTGCAATTTATAAATTGGAATATGTGCCGAAAGCAATTAATTGAAAATCTGTTTAGTAATATTCTTCTTATTTGTCGATTATGCATTTTCGGCTTATTGTGCAAGTAATTTCCGTCCGTTCAAGTAATCCAGTTCAGTGACTAGAATTGTGCTATCTGGTCACAGGCGATACTAACATATCTATATGCTCACAAAAAAGAAGAACGTGGTAGAACAGAAGAAGAGAACAAGGATTTTCTGAGACTCAACTGGTTCGTTTTCGGGGGGAAGAAACGCGCGAGAAAAAGAACAAGGTCTAATATCCTTACATGTTTTACAGAAGATCTGCAATACCCACGCGCACTAGCTTGCAGACTTGTAATTCTATAGTAGCCGTTAGGAGGCGAGATCGTTGCTAGTCCTCGCAAGACACTTTCCTTGTTATGATGTGCGCCCACTATAGGCCGCCTGGACTTTTTGCCAGCAACGTGAATTGGAGCTTCTTTCTGTTTTGCAAACTTTTTTCTCTCAGAACACGAATTTACGAATACGTGCAATGAGGTTGATTTTAAACCTTTTCTTTTTTGCGCTGTGCCCTGTGGAATCCGAGGAATGAAGTAATTATAGAAGCAAGGACAATGGCTGATTCATTTCTCTCAATCACGCATACAAAAAAAGAGCACTGCAACTTGCGCAGTGAGTTCATAATGTCTCTGCGGAAAAAAAAAATCTCTTAAGCGGCAAAGTTGAGTTTTCTTTGTGCCTTACCAATCATGTACCATTGTAAACTGGTTTTTCTTTCTCTTGGTTCTTGCGCCAGCGGAGAAAAGCGTGCGAAATTCGGCAGCAGTTAGAGATACGGTGAATGTTTGCGGCATTCGGATAGGCTTGTATGGCAGGGAACAATATAAGGGTCTGGGAAATAATCATCGCTATAACTGTACTCTACACTTTTAACTATATACTTTAAAGAAGGCGTCGCGGGTCAGGTGGCATTCTGCAACATACGTACTACAATTAGGGCGGAATGCGGAAATGCCAATTTGCCGAATTCCTAGTGCATGCCACACTCTACAGTTACCAATGCGGAGTTCTTTAATGTGGCGTCTGTCGTAGCCCCTGTGTACACTTTGGTACTTTAAACCCAATGGATCATTTATGAGTAATAGAAAGTGTTCAACGGTGCATGTTTTAAATTACACACCGCTGAATCCTATGCAGTCCCAAAACAGTCTGCAATGCTTTGAATACGCAAATAAGCCTTGTTACACACCTCCCCTGTCCTGCCGCAGATGGCTGATCTTCGGCAATGGCTGGCTTCTCAGAGGCTCGACTTCTTCAACATCACCCAGGACCATTCGTACGATGTCGTGGACGCGCTGGTGATGTTTTCTCTGCAGTATCACCTGCCAGCATTGTTGGCCTTGGAAGTAGACAGGATGCGCTTCTTGAACAAGAAGCGCGCTATATCGGTACGAATGGTCACAGCCTATTGTTTAAAGCGCGCGTTCTTACTTGCAGGAAGACTAACATCTGAAACTAAACTCACCAAGTATTTTTGCTTTAAGAAGAGAGGATATTGTCAAGCCGGGCAGTGTGCTGTAACGCTCGCTCCTAGTTTATTTCTTCCTCTACAGAGTTGATCCTCCAAGTTCTTGGAGACAATGAATCTTTGTAATCGGCATTAGTCAAACACAGGACATCAGTGGCGAGCGCAAGATGCCATTCAGTGTTCTTTTTGATGCGAAGGCATCCATCCAATGGATCAATGAGAGAAAAATCTGGCGTTTGTCCTCTGGGCAAGCGAAGAAGGGCACCTCAATTCCCACTGGCCGCGATGCCAAGTCACGAGCGCGCCTCGACGGAGGAGAGCGGCCAAAAGCTGCAGCGATAGCGCGCTAGGTGTTGCGTGAGGGGAGAGGGCATCGTCGCGACTCCCCGTCTCCCTCACTCTCTAAGGTCTGTGTCATCTGCGCATTCCTTCGGTCTGCGAAAGCTCTGGCCTGCGTTTTAACCGCACCTCGGTAAGGCCAAATCAAATCGCGCAAAGCAGCAGGCCTGTGACTCCGCTTTATGACGTCATGCTACATGGACGGAAACTTCCATCGCCAAGCTCGGCGTGACGAAACCGGTGACCTCAGTACCACCGCGGCTTACTCGGGAGCGGTCCCATTAAGTTCTATGGCATTCGGGCAAGGTAGCATTACGCCACGGATCGAAGAGCACCGGCCTTGTGCCATTTTGAACACGGTGGCCGAGCATCTCAACGCGCTCGCTTGCCTGCGAAGACCTCCAGACATTAATGCTTTCGCATTCACAACTCATAGGATGTGCTTAGGTGTCCTCAGATTTCTTTTTTAGCATCGAGTTGACTTGACGTCACGCTCAGGCCGTATGGCATATTGACTAACAATGATGACAGGTTAACCTGTGCGTATTCGCGAGAGTCTATAATCAACCGTGGTAATTATTTTATAGCGAAAGCTGCTTTAGGCTGACTCCCCTAGTGGTGTTGTGTCCGCTTGTAACCGGTGGTGCATGTCACACGAATTCCACGATGCTTTGCGAAAAGTTTACGGAGAAATGCAGAAAAAGAGAACGTCAAAAGTTCCAAATCAACAGCTATAGATTGCTAGTCCAGGGTTTCATTTCACAGCCTCTACACCGATGCTGTAACAGAGAAAAATGCACCTGGAGAGTGCGCTCGAGCTGCTATACGATACGCTGACGAGCACTGACCGGCGTGACACCAAGTTCGCTGGGTTACCTATGTAAAGGGGTCTTAAACCACCCCTCGGGCTTGGTGAACGCACACCCACCGTAGGGAATGAAATTGTGACCGCATTTATTGTCGGTGCAGGAGCCGTTGGGTCTCATTAATTTCGTTTAGTTTTGAGCAGCCAACTTGCCTAGAACCACGAGAAATTTTAAGCCCAGACAACACGTGTACTACGCCTACCGCGCCTCGCGACGGATGGCGTTTAGCAACTACAAGGGACGCGCTCACTCCCGGGCACGGCTCGCGACCAACGTAGGTTGCGGCCGTTGGCGGCTAGGCACATTGGCAGGCATTAGTTCGTATTGAGCTATGATTGATAATGCTTCAAAATGCGTAATTTCGATGTGTCTACTATCCCTGCAGGGCAAAGCCTGTCTGCACCACATAGCACTGCCACAGTGAAGTACGCGAGTGTGAGCGCGCACTCCAACCTTGCCGTGCGCATAGCAGGCGCGTTAACTTGCTTGTGACTCGCGGACAACTTTCTGTGGCAATGAAGGGAAAGCTACGGAGGCAAAGCGTGCATGACTAAGTGCACTACTGAAAAGAGTCCCGTGTTTTCACCCACGTTAGCTTAGGCTGGGGAAGACAAAACATAAACACCTTATTAGCCACAGCTAAATAAGATAAAACCCACGACTGAATGTAAAACTTTACTTATTTTGCGGCTTTTCCCTTCCGCGTCTGGGCAAACGCGAAACCACCGCACGTGAAGCTGCGTCGATTCAGCGCCAGACCTCTCCAGTCCTCCGCCAAAGGGGTGCAGCATATCCGCTAACAAAGAACATTCGATTATTTGAATACGTTTTCTTATCTTCCTTATCTCAACTGCTAAAGCGGGTGTGTGGCATGCCACTCCTGCCGCCTTCCTATCTAGCCTGCCACTCTTGCTTTGCGTGCATTATTTGGCCATGCCGCCAGCACAGCCGTTGCGGTAGCTTAGCGGCTATGGCGTTGTGCTGCTGAGCGCCAGTTCCCGGCCGCGATGACCGCATTTAGATAGGGCGAAACGCAAATACGCTCGTGTACTTACCTTACAGATGCACGTTAAAGATAACCAAGCAGCCAGAATTAATCCGGAGTTATTCACTATGGCATGCCTCATAATGAGATCGTGCTTTTGGCACGCAAAAGCCCACAGTAGCCGCACGGCCTGCGTTGGTAGCAAGAGCCTGTTACTGTGGTTGATGTCCAATCACAGTTTTACTTTTTATTCTAGAAAAAAAGGATTGATCGCGTGCATCTGTGAATGTTTACTGCGGCAAGGTTTCGACTGGTGTTGTATAAGTCGTGGGTCGCTTTTTTTGTTGTGACGATTGGATTTTTTACAGGTACTGCTCTGGGAGGGCACATGTAACGGCCAAACGGAGGCCTTATGAGAGCACCTGAGATTATAAAGGAGGCGGCTCAGGATCTCCAGGGCACCCAAGAGGTTGCGGGGGGATCAAAGGAGGGAGCAGGGCCTGTGGGTTGGGGCCGCGTAGCCCGAAACGTCTCAGGAGGTGTTCGCATAAAAAATTGGCAGCCCGCGATAGTGGACAGCCGATCTTGTACACCCCTGGCACGCGCAGGCCTCTGCGAACCCCAACCCACGGACTAGTCAGGGTTCTAGCTTTGATGTCCCCGATGCCGCTTTGGTGTCCTGGAAGCGCCGCCAATAATTCGAAATAATTACACGCTGTTACAACTAGTAAAAAACACGATTGAATGAATATAATTGCGTTCAGCCGCCAACTTGTGACGCGAAGTTCAGCAATACCGCGTCCCGCGACTTCTGCAACACCAGTTAGAACCTTGCCGTTTACTCCGACCTATGCTGCATGAAACAATGAAAGATTTATCATGAAAACTTACCGCGATTTACTACCGAATTAGTGATGTTCCCGCATCACCGCTTCGCATTATGTGCGAAACTGTAACTTTTTGCCGCAGGATGCCTGCCACCACCAGTTTCTCTTTTCATGCCTGCCACCAATAGCTCTTTTCGTGTGGTCACTTTGGTAGTGAGGTTTCATCCATGACTCTGAACATCTGCAGGAGCACTATGTGGTTATTTCTGCTTAGGCTGCGGCTATTGCAGGAATTTCTTTCCCTGCGATGTCCCGCTTGTGGCACCAAATTCGATGGCATTTTTTCGTTGCGTTGGTTACCTTTGCGGCAACAATTTCGGTTAATCCTTGAAACTACTTAGATTTTGCGGTGGCAGTTGCGTAGGAGAACGCTTTTATACACCCCCATTGACCCCTTACGTATCGTCCTACAGCAAAGGCAAGGAGTTACTTTTTGTTGGCAATGATTTTTCCGTCAAGCGATTTCGCTTTCGGTCACGTGGTGTCGTCTCGCATTTGCAGAGACAACGCACTCACGTAATATGGGCCGGCATAGTGTACCATACATGATTCCACTATTCTGTGCAAGCTTCTCGAGTAGCCCGAACAGTAGTCCACATACGTTACCAGCAGACTCGGCCTGTCATGAGCATTAGATTACACGAAATGAATAGAATGGTCGAAATAAATCGTTGCAACGTAGCTCACCATGTCGGTAACTTGACTTCGTTAACGACTTCAACATATGAGTTACAGGGTAAGCTGATGCGGGCATTGCTTGCCCACTCGACGCGTAGTTATAACTGTGTAGGCCCGGAAATAAATATATCGAAGAATATTCGCACCTTGGCACTTCATTTGTAGGTGGTAGATAGCATGTATTCTGACGTCATGGCCTAATGCTTGACAGACGTGCTGCACCATTCTCCGATAATAGGAAGGCCGAGAGCTGACTCATTTGCATAGCATCCGCTAGAGACCCTGCGAGCAGTGAGACTCTGTTCGACTGGTGGTTATCACGGGACCCCGACGTCCTGTGTGGTGACTGCTCGTAGCTTCTTGCCTATCACCTCTTTCATGCTGATTGGCTTATGTGGACGGATATGGACACTATAGGAGTGCGTTGGGAGAGGCATGCGGTACGCCTATTCCAGTGGCGAGCGTTCTTGCTCAGAAGCCCCGGTTACGCTCATTTTGCTGAGAGTATTTGTCGTTGGCGCCTAGCCAATGCCATATGTCACTTCGGTGCCATTCGCGGTGTCATCTGTGCTGGTGCTTCCCGCAGCATCGGTTTCTGTTGCTATAATGGCTACTGCGGTATGGCTAATACATCCGTGGCGAAGGTCCACAGATGAACCGGGGCGGTATTTCAAGAGTTGTGTAGGCTGCCACTACGCTTGGTTCTTTCAACCAGTACAGTCTGTGGAGGAGGACTTCGCCAAGATATGGGCCCGGACGTTGAGGTAGCCTGGAACTAAGGTAGCCCCGCACACACTTTCAGGCTGCGATAGTTTATGCCTTTTGCTGCGGTCGGTTTGCTACCCAGACTGTCAGCCCGATATCTGCATATCTTGGCAGTACTGGCGATCCCGTCATTTCCCACGCTGCACTTTCGCTCAGCACTTCCTGGGCGTCCCGGCACGCTACGATCTGTAACATTCGAAATTGTACTAGTGTTGCTGTTATCCACTGTCACATAGGGATGCGGTGATTCCCGTAACCCATCAGTTCTTATCAGACCATTTTGATATTGTGTAGCAGTTCATCACCATGTGTTTGCATGCATTGTGTTCAGCGGCGGCATTCATATGCTTTTTGAAACCGTTACGATGGGAATGCGTTTGTTTATAAATGAAGAGAGGGAGAAAAGCTGCACCGGCAGCGGGCTGCTTCGTACACAAGTGCACTCCGTCTAGTTCTCCTTTTCCGCTCTCGCTCTAGCGTAGCACTCCTGTTTTCGCAAATGAAGCCCGTTGGGCGAGTTTACTCGTACGTACATTCTCGAGTCGCGGGGCTGATAGTGCTTGAGGCGGGCCACGTGAACAAGTTTCGACTTGTTAGAACGATTGTCATGATATACGATACAAGCAATCGCATAGGCGACGTCCCATAGGGGCCGGTGACCTGAGCCAGAAACTTCTAGCTGAGACTGCGTTGGCGAAGGGGCGCCGAAAGGCATACTGGGTCAGCCTTGTTGTACCGCACATCCTTGTGCCGTCAATCGTACCTGACTTTGGAGCGGTCCTGGGAGGCCAACCTACGGAGCTCAGCCATACGTCGGGCTTCCATAGTACGGTGAAGATTCTGGGCGAGAGAGGAGTCCACGTTGGGAGTAAAAGGCAGAATAGCGCCCAGGAAGCGGGGAATTGCCGCGCATAAAGATTAAAGCGCTGTAACTAGTGGTTTCATGCTTTTGCGCTGTTATAGGCTTACGCTTGGCAAATGGCAAAATACCATTCCAATTCTTGCGCTTGGAATCGATATGTATAACACTTCTGTTGGTGCGCTCAACGAGGCCGCTCTTCTGCGGGTGACACGGCGTCGCGTAGCGAAATGGACAAGCGCGGAGACGCAAGAGCTCATCGACTACGTCGGCCACCAACCGGCGGCCATGATCGCGCCCATTATACGTGAGGTTCCGTGACGCGACATAACGGAGGATAGCACGAAGCACGAAACCTCGGTAGCCGTGGCCTTTGTCATTGTTCCGGTTTCAGTATTATGTCGCGTGTCTAATGCATGTTCTTGTTTGCGTCGCGTTGCAGTCGTGTGCTCTATCCTGCACGAATTATTCATAGTGAAGTGCATCCCTAAACTCACCTACTCATTTGCGAACCTGTTATCTACGCTTGTTAAACTGAAAATACTTGAGAAGCTTGTTTTGATGCGTATGTCAGATTATTGCGCCACCGTCTCCACTGCCAAGATAATAGTAAATTTTGTTTATGACTAAATTATCCTCATTATAGCAAGTGACGACTGTGAGAAGCACGTTGGGCATGTAGTGATAACAGCATTTGTTTATAATTGTTACTTCCCAAGTCTATAGTGACAGTCTCCTCCTTTATTTAATATTTTCTGGAGGAGTTCTATAGTGAAAATTTCATGTTTACGCGTACAAATTCTTGGGGCCCTTTCAAACCGTTGCCACTGTAGCTTTTTGTTCAAGAGGAAATAGCTGAGAGATAGACAATCTATGCTTCGTCCTTAAGGTTGAGTAAGTGTACGTGTGTACATCACGAGGGCCCAGCCTGTCTATTGCGGGATTTTGGTCCGCACTCCTTTGCACGGATCGCAATACCAAATATCACGACGCACATGAGCGCTCCGCTACGTTGATATATTGCGCAGACTATAATGCGGTAGGTTAACCTATGTCACGCTCGCATTTGCAGTTCACTATTTATGAGGACGACATCGAGTGGTACACGCATTACCACATAGCCAATGGAACCAACCATAGGGGGCGACGCAGCAGTTACGAAACTAATTTAAATCACTACGGCCTGCGTGGCGACGCGCTTAAAGCCATGTCCCGCTCACTCGAGGACTACGGCACCCAAGGTGAGTGCACGCTTCTCCTGTGCAAGAAGCCACATGCAGCAAGCTGCCGTATTCCTGATAATGCTACGATTGCGATGTTCACTAGAATTAATAACGTAGAGAAACCGTGTGGTGGCGTAACGATATTACAGATGAAGTTAGGGGGTGACAGAAATTTTAAACTGTGACCAGCAACTAACCAGCGCGGGCTAACATCTTTTCAAGTGAAAATTTTGACTTACCATACCTTCTGGACTACATCAGTCCACAGCTGGTTCGCAGGGGTGGATATTTACGAAAATCTCGTACTTACTATGAGAGGTCACATCAGCGGCCCTGTCCGCAGGGGCTAAACATGAAAAAAAAAACGCTCGGATCAACTATGTATTTGTGCAAATATGTTTCCTACAGTACGTAATTTTAACCCGACAATTATGATTGGTGATCGAGAAAAGCGTCCTACTGCACCAAATTATCACTGGCGCTGTAAATTTTTGGTCTCATAAATCGTCACAGCCAGCATCACCTAGTTAGCTTTGTGCTATATATACGTGCAGTCGGCGTTAAAAAGTTATTGACCACTGAATCGGGCAAAACGCTGAACATTACAGCAGCCTGCCCACGCGGACTGGTATTACGTTTTACAGATGCATTAATGCGAACAACATAACTTTTTACGATGTTCCAGGTTACGGTCGCAAACTTAAACGAAATTCAAAATTTTCTCGGGCCTCGTAGTCCATAAACTTTGGTGCCTACTACAAACGTTAGGAACGAACGAAAGGCGCACCTAGCTCCGTTGTGGTAGAGGGGATGACGAGTTCGAGAAGGATTCCGCACTGGCCCATTCAGACAAGGAGCAAACACATTCCAGCTGGCGCACGTGTGTTGTGTAAAAGTGTGCTTACTACGCACTTGCCTCTATGCCTAGGTTTACGACAGTTTTCTCGAAAATGATTGAAACGGTTTCTGCAACATTTGTGCACATGGTGCATTATGTAGCATATGAGCCTGAGTTTAGCAACTTATTACCTGAATTGCCGAGACCCGCTTTCCGAGTTTAAGTGAGGCACGTGGTGACAAGTTTACTTCACTTGTAACAAATGAAAAACTTCGAAAATCTTTTGTGGCAGCAAGTCACAAACGATGGGACTCGTCCTTTGAAGTGATGTAGAAAATATTTCCGCTTTATTTACGAGAGATTACGATTAGTTATACATTATGTTGGAGTATCCGCAGTGCGTGGAATGTCGTGATAGCACAGTGCACCGATTGTTTTTGGTATCAAGTAACTTCCTGAATATCAGGACTAAATTAAACTATAATCTACAGCAAAAGTGATGTGTCGCTCAATGAAAGCCATGAAAAGGCGGCCGTTTAAAAACTACGATGACGGAGGAACTAGCGTCAGGGGTCGTCAATCAGCTTTGACAGACGATTTCGCCATGTCATCAGGTATCTACGTATCCACGTCACTGCCCTGCCCGTGTCCTAGTGGTTTGCGCTTGTGAACATTAGTTTACTAAACATTTGCGAGCAATGTATTCGAACTGTTGTTGCTGCATTTTTTTTGTGCTGCTTGTGTAAAAAGTGCAATAATTTCCGAATGACTTTGCCGCAAGGATTGAAATATTTAGCACGATTTGTTACATCGGACGCATTCAAAAAGCCTTTCTACTCCGCTAATATGGTCAAACAGCAACGGCTTCTGCAGGCAACAGTATCTTCTCGCGCGGGAATTTGCACCTCGGTGTCACTTATCAGAGGCGCCGCTACTGGTATATTATAGCCTGCAGTGGAAACTGTTGTATCCCTCAGCGGGTAAAAGAACAAATTTCGTGTCAGTCCTTGATCGAATAGAATTTTAGGCACGGGCTTGAAGGGCGACATAGCGGGGGCCATCCTGCTGGCCACCCGTAGCGTTACAGCAGTCAAGAAAACGATATACAACGTCCCTACACATAGAAGTCCAATGCTAAGGGGTTCCTAATGAGGAAAAAGCAAGGTACCACTTGGTCGGTACCTAAAAGAAGCTCTGTGCCAAAGGAGGGTAGCTGTGGCGAGAATGCTGTCATTGCGCTGCGAAGGGAAATCGCGTCACGTGTGCAGGGTGACGTAGGGTTGAGTGATTATGCGCGTTCGATTTGTGCTTTGCAGCCGGTTTAAAAGCGAGCGCGCAGAAGTTAACTTTATTGCGCGAACGGTGCTGACAAAGATGTTCTTGTTCTCGCCGTCTTTAAGTCGCCGTCGCCCTGGACCGCTATGCGAAGCAGCCAGCCACGATCGCTGCAGTCACAATCGCTGGTCTTGGAAATCTGACGGAGGGCCACGTCGATTCAGGTAAGATGAGTGGAGAGGCGAATGCTTATATGCTCTCAGTAGATCTTGTTAACAGTGACATGATAACAAATACTGAATATGTTTTTCGTGTATAACAGAACAAAAATATACTTATTGCATGTAGAGTTTCAGTCCTGTGTAGCTCATCTTGACCATTCCTCTCTTTTTCGTCCGAGCACCACGCAAGAGTAGACCAATACCTTCCGAATGCTACAGGTTTCGGAAAAAACAATGTCGGGTAGGCTTTATCGGGCACGCAGCCACAGTTGGCGGTACGTGAGATGTCTTGAGCGTGCTGTGGAGTATTGCTGGGTACTGCCGACACAGAAATGACATAACCAAATACACCACATGTGACACTTATTCACACATTACAAAGCTTACTTGACTAAAGTGGAGCACGATAGAGGGGACGGAGGAAGGCGACACAGACGGGATATCTGCGCCGTATGTATCGCCTTCCTTTGTCCCGTCTATCCCGCTTCACCGTAGTGAAATATGCATCGCCAACTGGCCCAAAATTCCGCTCTTCTGAAATTGAAGCTTACTTTCAGAACTTGTAATGCGACTAGTCGAGGTTGTAAGACATATGATCTTGTAATCACGCTAGCTCCCTATTCGTAGTGGGCCTGCGGTGGTCAGATATGGTTGACTAGGATTGGAATTCTTTTGTAGCTTGCTGCCCGAGTCTCTTCACGCCATTTCCGCACTCTACGCGTCGAACGCGGGTGCCCCCATAACCAATCAACCGTCAAATTTTTGTAACAAATTGCACTTTTGTAAACCCTACAAGTTCGTCCTGACGAGCACAGGTTTCAATTTGATAGAGTGCACCTACTACGGCAAGAACGAACTATTTCAAACGCGATCACTGACACTAAGATCGACAAGCGTTCTGTGGAGCTGGGCCTCTCGGAACGCCGAGCGATAGACGATGTACGTTTAGCTCAGATTGCGTCATGCGTGGCGCGACAACGGTGCCGCATGCGCACGTGACACGCGCATGATGGAGAAATGGCATCTTTCTCTGACACAACGATCTCAAAGTTCGCATACTTGCGGCGGCGTCTAAAGTCACCGCATTAAGTCACGTGTTTTCACGTGAATCTCCCTTATTTTATGCTGGCGCTGATTTCCCGGCGTACATTTTCGGATGACCTTGCCTAAAAAAAAAAAAAATGAAATGCTGTTGTTTAGCGTGCCGAACCCACTATATGATTCTAAAGCGCATCGCAGTATTGGACTCCAAAATAATTTCGACTACCAGGGATTCTTTAACGTGCACCCAGTGCGCAGTATGCGTTTTTTTTTAGTGTCGTTTATTTCGTTTAATTTAATTTTAATTTAAGTCCCGGTTGTCGCGACCGTGACTTCATCCCGTGCCCTCGGGCTTAAGAGTGAAAGGCCAAAACCACTGCGCGCACAGCGTCGATCTTACTTTGGCTCTTCATCATTAGGAACTTTTCATCTAACCTATCCGTCATCAGTGGCTACGGCATTCTGCTGCGGAGCACGAGGCCGCGGGTTCGATACCCGGCCTTGTGCCGTTTGGATGGGGTGAAATGGAAAAACGCCCGTGTGCTTACGTGTAGGTGCAGGTACAAGAACCTCAACTGTTCGCAATTATTCATCACTACTGCTTTCTTGTAGTTGGAGTATGGGAACAAAACGCCATTTTTTTCCAGCCGCATTGTTCATTGAAACAGTTGACCTGCAGTAGATCCTATAGATGAGATGAATATTTAGAATTATTATTAGGGTTATAATTATTTTCGAGTGCTGATTGCCGTGTTATAGTTAGTTAACGAAACTTCCCCTCAAGTCTAAATATTGTAAGGCAGTTTGTCGTGTGCGTATCATGGACACGCATGCTTATATCGCCTTTCAGTTTCTCTGCCACTGTTACGCTTTAAAACCACGGCGCTGCAAGTTTGCTTTCCTTTCCTTCCCTCTTCTCCGCCCTTAAACTGACTCTCTTAACTACTACACGCAGAGACAAAGAAACAGCGCGCGCATGCGATCCCATAGATGAGATGAATACATATATATAGAAAAGCATCAGTCATAGCTCTCGAAGTATAGCCTTCTGAGCCGTTTCCTTTTTTCTTTTTCTGTTTTTTTTTCTTTGAAAGAAGTCCTATTAGGGTTATTATAGTTACACGAAGGTATTTCGCCCTCGCCAGCAGCAGTACTTGAGATAGCTATTCCGGCGGCTAGCTTCCCACGCTATGCGTACCGCCCTCGCACCTGTTAAAGCTTTTCCTAGACGCTAGAGCTATACTATTCCTGCGCAACCTTGAGCGATCGGAAAGCGCGTTTTCCACCCTTGGCCGGCGGTGAGGGGAGGCTTCGTTCCGGCCGCGAAGCTCTCCACATCCCCGTAAGGTGCCTGGTGGTTGTCTCGTGCTGACGATGCCCTCTCGGTGAGCGCATATTTCCCCCCTCATCTTTTAAGAGATTCAATACGTACAAGCATTTGTCTCGCAAACCAGATTTATTTCAAGGGAATTTTCCACGTCTCAATAATTTCTCTCGTCGTATTCGAGTGCTGATTGCCGTGTTATAGTTTGTTAACGAAGCTTCCCCTCAAGTCTAAATATTGTAAGGAAGTTTGTCGTGTACGTATCATGGCCACGCACGCTTATATCGCCTTCCGTTTCTCTACCACGGCTGCGCTTTAAGACCACGGCGCTGCAAGTTTGCTTTCCTTTCCTTCCCTCTTCTCCGCCCTTAAACTGGCTCTCTTAACTACTACACGCAGAGACAAGAAACAGCGCGCGCTTTAGATCCTATAGATGAGATGAATATTTACAATTATTATTAGGGTTATAATTATATTCGAGTGCTGATTGCCGTGTTATAGTTAGTTAACGAAGCTTCCCCTCAAGTCTAAATATTGTAAGGCAGTTTGTCGTGTGCGTATCATGGACACGCATGCTTATATCGCCTTCCCGTTTCTCTGCCACGGTTGCGCTTTAAAACCACGGCGCTGCAAGTTTGCTTTCCTTTCCTTCCCTCTTCTCCGCCCTTAAACTGACTCTCTTAACTACTACACGCAGAGACAAAGAAACAGCGCGCGCATGCGATCCCATAGATGAGATGAATACATATATATAGAAAAGCATCAGTCATAGCTCTCGAAGTATAGCCTTCTGAGCCGTTTCCTTTTTTCTTTTTCTGTTTTTTTTCTTTGAAAGAAGTCCTATTAGGGTTATTATAATTACACGAAGGTATTTTGCCCTCGCCAGCAGCAGTACTTGAGATAGCTATTCCGGCGGCTAGCTTCCAACGCTATGCGTGCCGCCCACGCACCTGTTAAAGCTTTTCCTAGACGCTAGAGCTATACTATTCCTGCGCAACATTGAGCGATCGGAAAGCGCGTTTTCCACGCTTGGCCGGCGGAGAGGGGAGGCTTCGTTCCGGCCGCGAAGCTCTCCACATCCCCGTAAGGTGCCTGGTGGTGGTCGCGTGCTGACGATGCCCTCTCGATGAGCGCATATTTCCCCCCTCATCTTTTAAGAGATTCAATACATACAAGCATTTGTCTCGCAAACCAGATTTATTTCAAGGGAATTTTCCACGTCTCAATAATTTCTCTCGTCGTATTCGAGTGCTGATTGCCGTGTTATAGTTTGTTAACGAAGCTTCACCTCAAGTCTAAATATTGTAAGGCAGTTTGTCGTGTACGTATCATGGCCACGCACGCTTATATCGCCTTCCGTTTCTCTACCACGGCTGCGCTTTAAAACCACGGCGCTGCAAGTTTGCTTTCCTTTCCTTCCCTCTTCTCCGCCCTTAAACTGGCTCTGTTAACTACTACAAGTAGAGACAAGAAACAGCGCGCGCTTTAGATCCTATAGATGAGATGAATATTTACAATTATTATTAGGGTTATAATTATATTCGAGTGCTGATTGCCGTGTATAGTTAGTTAACGAAGCTTCCCCTCAAGTCTAAATATTGTAAGGCAGTTTGTCGTGTGCGTATCATGGACACGCATGCTTATATCGCCTTCCGTTTCTCTACCACGGTTGCGCTTTAAAACCACGGCGCTGCAAGTTTGCTTTCCTTTCCTTCCCTCTTCTCCGCCCTTCAACTGGCTCTGTTAACTACTACACGTAGAGACAAGAAACAGCGCGCGCTTTAGATCCTATAGATGAGATGAATATTTACAATTATTATTAGGGTTATAATTGTATTCGAGTGCTGATTGCCGTGTTATAGTTAGTTAACGAAGCTTCCCCTCAAGTCTAAATATTGTAAGGCAGTTTGTCATGCGCGTATCATGGACACGTATGCTTATATCGCCTTTCCGTTTCTCTGCCACGGTTGCGCTTTAAAACCACGGCGCTGCAAGTTTGCTTTCCTTTCCTTCCCTCTTCTCCGCCCTTAAACTGACTCTCTTAACTACTACACGCAGAGACAAAGAAACAGCGTGCGCATGCGATCCCATAGATGAGATGAATACATATATATAGAAAAGCATCAGTCATAGCTATCGAAGTATAGCCTTCTGAGCCGTTTCCTTTTTCTTGTTCTGTTTATTTTTCTTTGAAAGAAGTCCTATTAGGGTTATTATAATTACACGAAGGTATTTCGCCCTCGCCAGCAGCAGTACTTGAGATAGCTATTCCGGCGGCTAGCTTCCCACGCTATGCGTGCCGCCCTCGCACCTGTTAAAGCTTTTCCTAGACGCTAGAGCTATACTATTCCTGCGCAACCTTGAGCGATCGGAAAACGCGTTTTCCACGCTTGGCCGGCGGAGAGGGGAGGCTTCGTTCCGGCCGCGAAGCTCTCCACATCCCCGTAAGGTGCCTGGTGGTAGTCTCGTGCTGACGATGCCCTCTCCGTGAGCGCATATTTCCCCCCTCATCTTTTAAGAGATTCAATACTTACAAGCATTTGTCTCGCAAACCAGATTTATTTCAAGGGAATTTTCCACGTCTCAATAATTTCTCTCGTCGTATTCGAGTGCCGATTGCCGTGTTATAGTTTGTTAACGAAGCTTCCCCTCAAGTCTAAATATTGTAAGGCAGTTTGTCGTGTACGTATCATGGCCACGCACGCTTATATCGCCTTCCGTTTCTCTACCACGGCTGCGCTTTAAAACCACGGCGCTGCAAGTTTGCTTTCCTTTCCTTCCCTCTTCTCCGCCCTTAAACTGGCTCTGTTAACTACTACACGTAGAGACAAGAAACAGCGCGCGCTTTAGATCCTATAGATGAGATGAATATTTACAATTATTATTAGGGTTACAATTATATTCGAGTGCTGATTGCCGTGTATAGTTAGTTAACGAAGCTTCCCCTCAAGTCTAAATATTGTAAGGCAGTTTGTCGTGTGCGTATCATGGACACGCATGCTTATATCGCCTTCCGTTTCTCTACCACGGTTGCGCTTTAAAACCACGGCGCTGCAAGTTTGCTTTCCTTTCCTTCCCTCTTCTCCGCCCTTCAACTGGCTCTGTTAACTACTACACGTAGAGACAAGAAACAGCATGCGCTTTAGATCCTATAGATGAGATGAATATTTACAATTATTATTAGGGTTATAATTATATTCGAGTGCTGATTGCCGTGTCATAGTTAGTTAACGAAGCTTCCCCTCAAGTCTAAATATTGTAAGGCAGTTTGTCGTGTGCGTATCATGGACACGCATGCTTATATCGCCTTTCCGTTTCTCTGCCACGGTTGCGCTTTAAAACCACGGCGCTGCAAGTTTGCTTTCCTTTCCTTCCCTCTTCTCCGCCCTTAAACTGACTCTCTTAACTACTACACGCAGAGACAAAGAAACAGCGCGCGCATGCGATCCCACAGATGAGATGAATACATATATATAGAAAAGCATCAGTCATAGCTCTCGAAGTATAGCCTTCTGAGCCGTTTCCTTTTTCTTTTTCTGTTTTTTTTCTTTGAAAGAAGTCCTATTAGGGTTATTATAATTACACGAAGGTATTTCGCCCTCGCCAGCAGCAGTACTTGAGATAGCTATTCCGGCGGCTAGCTTCCCACGCTATGCGTGCCGCCCTCGCACCTGTCAAAGCTTTTCCTAGACGCTAGAGCTATACTATTCCTGCGCAACCTTGAGCGATCGGAAAGCGCGTTTTCCACGCTTGGCCGGCGGAGAGGGGAGGCTTCGTTCCGGCCGCGAAGCTCTCCACATCCCCGTAAGGTGCCTGGTGGTGGTCTCGTGCTGACGATGCCCTCTCGGTGAGCGCATATTTCCCCCCTCATCTTTTAAGAGATTCAATACTTACAAGCATTTGTCTCGCAAACCAGATTTATTTCAAGGGAATTTTCCACGTCTCAATAATTTCTCTCGTCGTATTCGAGTGCTGATTGCCGTGTTATAGTTTGTTAACGAAGCTTCCCCTCAAGTCTAAATATTGTAAGGCAGTTTGTCGTGTACGTATCATGGCCACGCACGCTTATATCGCCTTCCGTTTCTCTACCACGGCTGCGCTTTAAAACCACGGCGCTGCAAGTTTGCTTTCCTTTCCTTCCCTCTTCTCCGCCCTTAAACTGGCTCTGTTAACTACTACACGTAGAGACAAGAAACAGCGCGCGCTTTAGATCCTATGGATGAGATGAATATTTACAATTATTATTAGGGTTATAATTATATTCGAGTGCTGATTGCCGTGTATAGTTAGTTAACGAAGCTTCCCCTCAAGTCTAAATATTGTAAGGCAGTTTGTCGTGTGCGTATCATGGACACGCATGCTTATATCGCCTTCCGTTTCTCTACCACGGTTGCGCTTTAAAACCACGGCGCTGCAAGTTTGCTTTCCTTTCCTTCCCTCTTCTCCGCCCTTCAACTGGCTCTGTTAACTACTACACGTAGAGACAAGAAACAGCGCGCGCTTTAGATCCTATAGATGAGATGAATATTTACAATTATTATTAGGGTTATAATTGTATTCGAGTGCTGATTGCCGTGTATAGTTAGTTAACGAAGCTTCCCCTCAAGTCTAAATATTGTAAGGCAGTTTGTCATGTGCGTATCATGGACACGCATGCTTATATCGCCTTCCGTTTCTCTACCACGGTTGCGCTTTAAAACCACGGCGCTGCAAGTTTGCTTTCCTTTCCTTCCCTCTTCTCCGCCCTTAAACTGACTCTCTTAACTACTACACGCAGAGACAAAGAAACAGCGCGCGCATGCGATCCCACAGATGAGATGAATACATATATATAGAAAAGCATCAGTCATAGCTCTCGAAGTATAGCCTTCTGAGCCGTTTCCTTTTTCTTTTTCTGTTTTTTTTTCTTTGAAAGAAGTCCTATTAGGGTTATTATAATTACACGAAGGTATTTCGCCCTCGCCAGCAGCAGTACTTGAGATAGCTATTCCGGCGGCTAGCTTCCCACGCTATGCGTGCCGCCCTCGCACCTGTCAAAGCTTTTCCTAGACGCTAGAGCTATACTATTCCTGCGCAACCTTGAGCGATCGGAAAGCGCGTTTTCCACGCTTGGCCGGCGGAGAGGGGAGGCTTCGTTCCGGCCGCGAAGCTCTCCACATCCCCGTAAGGTGCCTGGTGGTGGTCTCGTGCTGACGATGCCCTCTGCGTGAGCGCATATTTCCCCCCTCATCTTTTAAGAGATTCAATACTTACAAGCATTTGTCTCGCAAACCAGATTTATTTCAAGGGAATTTTCCACGTCTCAATAATTTCTCTCGTCGTATTCGAGCGCCGATTGCCGTGTTATAGTTTGTTAACGAAGCTTCCCCTCAAGTCTAAATATTGTAAGGCAGTTTGTCGTGTACGTATCATGGCCACGCACGCTTATATCGCCTTCCGTTTCTCTACCACGGCTGCGCTTTAAAACCACGGCGCTGCAAGTTTGCTTTCCTTTCCTTCCCTCTTCTCCGCCCTTAAACTGGCTCTGTTAACTACTACACGTAGAGACAAGAAACAGCGCGCGCTTTAGATCCTATAGATGAGATGAATATTTACAATTATTATTAGGGTTACAATTATATTCGAGTGCTGATTGCCGTGTATAGTTAGTTAACGAAGCTTCCCCTCAAGTCTAAATATTGTAAGGCAGTTTGTCGTGTGCGTATCATGGACACGCATGCTTATATCGCCTTCCGTTTCTCTACCACGGTTGCGCTTTAAAACCACGGCGCTGCAAGTTTGCTTTCCTTTCCTTCCCTCTTCTCCGCCCTTCAACTGGCTCTGTTAACTACTACACGTAGAGACAAGAAACAGCGTGCGCTTTAGATCCTATAGATGAGATGAATATTTACAATTATTATTAGGGTTATAATTATATTCGAGTGCTGATTGCCGTGTTATAGTTAGTTAACGAAGGTTCCCCTCAAGTCTAAATATTGTAAGGCAGTTTGTCGTGTGCGTATCATGGACACGCATGCTTATATCGCCTTTCCGTTTCTCTGCCACGGTTGCGCTTTAAAACCACGGCGCTGCAAGTTTGCTTTCCTTTCCTTCCCTCTTCTCCGCCCTTAAACTGACTCTCTTAACTACTACACGCAGAGACAAAGAAACAGCGCGCGCATGCGATCCCACAGATGAGATGAATACATATATATAGAAAAGCATCAGTCATAGCTCTCGAAGTATAGCCTTCTGAGCCGTTTCCCTTTTCTTTTTCTGTTTTTTTTTCTTTGAAAGAAGTCCTATTAGGGTTATTATAATTACACGAAGGTATTTCGCCCTCGCCAGCAGCAGTACTTGAGATAGCTATTGCGGCGGCTAGCTTCCCACGCTATGCGTGCCGCCCTCGCACCTGTCAAAGCTTTTCCTAGACGCTAGAGCTATACTATTCCTGCGCAACCTTGAGCGATCGGAAAGCGCGTTTTCCACGCTTGGCCGGCGGAGAGGGGAGGCTTCGTTCCGGCCGCGAAGTTCTCCACATCCCCGTAAGGTGCCTGGTGGTGGTCTCGTGCTGACGATGCCCTCTCGGTGAGCGCATATTTCCCCCCTCATCTTTTAAGAGATTCAATACTTACAAGCATTTGTCTCGCAAACCAGATTTATTTCAAGGGAATTTTCCACGTCTCAATAATTTCTCTCGTCGTATTCGAGTGCTGATTGCCGTGTTATAGTTTGTTAACGAAGCTTCCCCTCAAGTCTAAATATTGTAAGGCAGTTTGTCGTGTACGTATCATGGCCACGCACGCTTATATCGCCTTCCGTTTCTCTACCACGGCTGCGCTTTAAAACCACGGCGCTGCAAGTTTGCTTTCCTTTCCTTCCCTCTTCTCCGCCCTTAAACTGGCTCTGTTAACTACTACACGTAGAGACAAGAAACAGCGCGCGCTTTAGATCCTATGGATGAGATGAATATTTACAATTATTATTAGGGTTATAATTATATTCGAGTGCTGATTGCCGTGTATAGTTAGTTAACGAAGCTTCCCCTCAAGTCTAAATATTGTAAGGCAGTTTGTCGTGTGCGTATCATGGACACGCATGCTTATATCGCCTTCCGTTTCTCTACCACGGTTGCGCTTTAAAACCACGGCGCTGCAAGTTTGCTTTCCTTTCCTTCCCTCTTCTCCGCCCTTAAACTGGCTCTGTTAACTACTACACGTAGAGACAAGAAACAGCGCGCGCTTTAGATCCTATAGATGAGATGAATATTTACAATTATTATTAGGGTTACAATTATATTCGAGTGCTGATTGCCGTGTATAGTTAGTTAACGAAGCTTCCCCTCAAGTCTAAATATTGTAAGGCAGTTTGTCGTGTGCGTATCATGGACACGCATGCTTATATCGCCTTCCGTTTCTCTACCACGGTTGCGCTTTAAAACCACGGCGCTGCAAGTGTGCTTTCCTTTCCTTCCCTCTTCTCCGCCCTTAAACTGGCTCTCTTAACTACTACACGCAGAGACAAGAAACAGCGTGCGCTTTAGATCCTATAGATGAGATGAATATTTACAATTATTATTAGGGTTATAATTATATTCGAGTGCTGATTGCCGTGTTATAGTTAGTTAACGAAGCTTCCCCTCAAGTCTAAATATTGTAAGGCAGTTTGTCGTGTGCGTATCATGGACACGCATGCTTATATCGCCTTTCCGTTTCTCTGCCACGGTTGCGCTTTAAAACCACGGCGCTGCAAGTTTGCTTTCCTTTCCTTCCCTTTTCTCCGCCCTTAAACTGACTCTCTTAACTACTACACGCAGAGACAAAGAAACAGCGCGCGCATGCGATCCCACAGATGAGATGAATACATATATATAGAAAAGCATCAGTCATAGCTCTCGAAGTATAGCCTTCTGAGCCGTTTCCTTTTTCTTTTTCAGTTTTTTTTTCTTTGAAAGAAGTCCTATTAGGGTTATTATAATTACACGAAGGTATTTCGCCCTCGCCAGCAGCAGTACTTGAGATAGCTATTCCGGCGGCTAGCTTCCCACGCTATGCGTGCCGCCCTCGCACCTGTCAAAGCTTTTCCTAGACGCTAGAGCTATACTATTCCTGCGCAACCTTGAGCGATCGGAAAGCGCGTTTTCCACGCTTGGCCGGCGGAGAGGGGAGGCTTCGTTCCGGCCGCGAAGCTCTCCACATCCCCGTAAGGTGCCTGGTGGTGGTCTCGTGCTGACGATGCCCTCTCGGTGAGCGCATATTTCCCCCCTCATCTTTTAAGAGATTCAATACTTACAAGCATTTGTCTCGCAAACCAGATTTATTTCAAGGGAATTTTCCACGTCTCAATAATTTCTCTCGTCGTATTCGAGTGCTGATTGCCGTGTTATAGTTTGTTAACGAAGCTTCCCCTCAAGTCTAAATATTGTAAGGCAGTTTGTCGTGCACGTATCATGGCCACGCACGCTTATATCGCCTTCCGTTTCTCTACCACGGCTGCGCTTTAAAACCACGGCGCTGCAAGTTTGCTTTCCTTTCCTTCCCTCTTCTCCGCCCTTAAACTGGCTCTGTTAACTACTACACGTAGAGACAAGAAACAGCGCGCGCTTTAGATCCTATGGATGAGATGAATATTTACAATTATTATTAGGGTTATAATTATATTCGAGTGCTGATTTCCGTGTATAGTTAGTTAACGAAGCTTCCCCTCAAGTCTAAATATTGTAAGGCAGTTTGTCGTGTGCGTATCATGGACACGCATGCTTATATCGCCTTCCGTTTCTCTACAACGGTTGCGCTTTAAAACCACGGCGCTGCAAGTTTGCTTTCCTTTCCTTCCCTCTTCTCCGCCCTTAAACTGGCTCTCTTAACTACTACACGCAGAGACAAGAAACAGCGCGCGCTTTAGATCCTATAGATGAGATGAATATTTACAATTATTATTAGGGTTACAATTATATTCGAGTGCTGATTGCCGTGTATAGTTAGTTAACGAAGCTTCCCCTCAAGTCTAAATATTGTAAGGCAGTTTGTCGTGTGCGTATCATGGACACGCATGCTTATATCGCCTTCCGTTTCTCTACCACGGTTGCGCTTTAAAACCACGGCGCTGCAAGTTTGCTTTCCTTTCCTTCCCTCTTCTCCGCCCTTCAACTGGCTCTGTTAACTACTACACGTAGAGACAAGAAACAGCGTGCGCTTTAGATCCTATAGATGAGATGAATATTTACAATTATTATTAGGGTTATAATTATATTCGAGTGCTGATTGCCGTGTTATAGTTAGTTAACGAAGGTTCCCCTCAAGTCTAAATATTGTAAGGCAGTTTGTCGTGTGCGTATCATGGACACGCATGCTTATATCGCCTTTCCGTTTCTCTGCCACGGTTGCGCTTTAAAACCACGGCGCTGCAAGTTTGCTTTCCTTTCCTTCCCTCTTCTCCGCCCTTAAACTGACTCTCTTAACTACTACACGCAGAGACAAAGAAACAGCGCGCGCATGCGATCCCACAGATGAGATGAATACATATATATAGAAAAGCATCAGTCATAGCTCTCGAAGTATAGCCTTCTGAGCCGTTTCCCTTTTCTTTTTCTGTTTTTTTTTCTTTGAAAGAAGTCCTATTAGGGTTATTATAATTACACGAAGGTATTTCGCCCTCGCCAGCAGCAGTACTTGAGATAGCTATTGCGGCGGCTAGCTTCCCACGCTATGCGTGCCGCCCTCGCACCTGTCAAAGCTTTTCCTAGACGCTAGAGCTATACTATTCCTGCGCAACCTTGAGCGATCGGAAAGCGCGTTTTCCACGCTTGGCCGGCGGAGAGGGGAGGCTTCGTTCCGGCCGCGAAGTTCTCCACATCCCCGTAAGGTGCCTGGTGGTGGTCTCGTGCTGACGATGCCCTCTCGGTGAGCGCATATTTCCCCCCTCATCTTTTAAGAGATTCAATACTTACAAGCATTTGTCTCGCAAACCAGATTTATTTCAAGGGAATTTTCCACGTCTCAATAATTTCTCTCGTCGTATTCGAGTGCTGATTGCCGTGTTATAGTTTGTTAACGAAGCTTCCCCTCAAGTCTAAATATTGTAAGGCAGTTTGTCGTGTACGTATCATGGCCACGCACGCTTATATCGCCTTCCGTTTCTCTACCACGGCTGCGCTTTAAAACCACGGCGCTGCAAGTTTGCTTTCCTTTCCTTCCCTCTTCTCCGCCCTTAAACTGGCTCTGTTAACTACTACACGTAGAGACAAGAAACAGCGCGCGCTTTAGATCCTATGGATGAGATGAATATTTACAATTATTATTAGGGTTATAATTATATTCGAGTGCTGATTGCCGTGTATAGTTAGTTAACGAAGCTTCCCCTCAAGTCTAAATATTGTAAGGCAGTTTGTCGTGTGCGTATCATGGACACGCATGCTTATATCGCCTTCCGTTTCTCTACCACGGTTGCGCTTTAAAACCACGGCGCTGCAAGTTTGCTTTCCTTTCCTTCCCTCTTCTCCGCCCTTAAACTGGCTCTGTTAACTACTACACGTAGAGACAAGAAACAGCGCGCGCTTTAGATCCTATAGATGAGATGAATATTTACAATTATTATTAGGGTTACAATTATATTCGAGTGCTGATTGCCGTGTATAGTTAGTTAACGAAGCTTCCCCTCAAGTCTAAATATTGTAAGGCAGTTTGTCGTGTGCGTATCATGGACACGCATGCTTATATCGCCTTCCGTTTCTCTACCACGGTTGCGCTTTAAAACCACGGCGCTGCAAGTGTGCTTTCCTTTCCTTCCCTCTTCTCCGCCCTTAAACTGGCTCTCTTAACTCCTACACGCAGAGACAAGAAACAGCGTGCGCTTTAGATCCTATAGATGAGATGAATATTTACAATTATTATTAGGGTTATAATTATATTCGAGTGCTGATTGCCGTGTTATAGTTAGTTAACGAAGCTTCCCCTCAAGTCTAAATATTGTAAGGCAGTTTGTCGTGTGCGTATCATGGACACGCATGCTTATATCGCCTTTCCGTTTCTCTGCCACGGTTGCGCTTTAAAACCACGGCGCTGCAAGTTTGCTTTCCTTTCCTTCCCTTTTCTCCGCCCTTAAACTGACTCTCTTAACTACTACACGCAGAGACAAAGAAACAGCGCGCGCATGCGATCCCACAGATGAGATGAATACATATATATAGAAAAGCATCAGTCATAGCTCTCGAAGTATAGCCTTCTGAGCCGTTTCCTTTTTCTTTTTCAGTTTTTTTTTCTTTGAAAGAAGTCCTATTAGGGTTATTATAATTACACGAAGGTATTTCGCCCTCGCCAGCAGCAGTACTTGAGATAGCTATTCCGGCGGCTAGCTTCCCACGCTATGCGTGCCGCCCTCGCACCTGTCAAAGCTTTTCCTAGACGCTAGAGCTATACTATTCCTGCGCAACCTTGAGCGATCGGAAAGCGCGTTTTCCACGCTTGGCCGGCGGAGAGGGGAGGCTTCGTTCCGGCCGCGAAGCTCTCCACATCCCCGTAAGGTGCCTGGTGGTGGTCTCGTGCTGACGATGCCCTCTCGGTGAGCGCATATTTCCCCCCTCATCTTTTAAGAGATTCAATACTTACAAGCATTTGTCTCGCAAACCAGATTTATTTCAAGGGAATTTTCCACGTCTCAATAATTTCTCTCGTCGTATTCGAGTGCTGATTGCCGTGTTATAGTTTGTTAACGAAGCTTCCCCTCAAGTCTAAATATTGTAAGGCAGTTTGTCGTGCACGTATCATGGCCACGCACGCTTATATCGCCTTCCGTTTCTCTACCACGGCTGCGCTTTAAAACCACGGCGCTGCAAGTTTGCTTTCCTTTCCTTCCCTCTTCTCCGCCCTTAAACTGGCTCTGTTAACTACTACACGTAGAGACAAGAAACAGCGCGCGCTTTAGATCCTATGGATGAGATGAATATTTACAATTATTATTAGGGTTATAATTATATTCGAGTGCTGATTTCCGTGTATAGTTAGTTAACGAAGCTTCCCCTCAAGTCTAAATATTGTAAGGCAGTTTGTCGTGTGCGTATCATGGACACGCATGCTTATATCGCCTTCCGTTTCTCTACAACGGTTGCGCTTTAAAACCACGGCGCTGCAAGTTTGCTTTCCTTTCCTTCCCTCTTCTCCGCCCTTAAACTGGCTCTCTTAACTACTACACGCAGAGACAAGAAACAGCGCGCGCTTTAGATCCTATAGATGAGATGAATATTTACAATTATTATTAGGGTTATAATTATATTCGAGTGCTGATTGCCGTGTTATAGTTAGTTAACGAAGCTTCCCCTCAAGTCTAAATATTGTAAGGCAGTTTGTCGTGTGCGTATCATGGACACGCATGCTTATATCGCCTTTCCGTTTCTCTGCCACGGTTGCGCTTTAAAACCACGGCGCTGCAAGTTTGCTTTCCTTTCCTTCCCTCTTCTCCGCCCTTAAACTGGCTCTGTTAACTACTACACGTAGAGACAAGAAACAGCGCGCGCTTTAGATCCTATAGATGAGATGAATATTTACAATTATTATTAGGGTTATAATTATATTCGAGTGCTGATTGCCGTGTATAGTTAGTTAACGAAGCTTCCCCTGAAGTCTAAATATTGTAAGGCAGTTTGTCGTGTGCGTATCATGGACACGCATGCTTATATCGCCTTCCGTTTCTCTACCACGGTTGCGCTTTAAAACCACGGCGCTGCAAGTGTGCTTTCCTTTCCTTCCCTCTTCTCCGCCCTTAAACTGGCTCTCTTAACTACTACACGCAGAGACAAGAAACAGCGTGCGCTTTAGATCCTATAGATGAGATGAATATTTACAATTATTATTAGGGTTATAATTATATTCGAGTGCTGATTGCCGTGTTATAGTTAGTTAACGAAGCTTCCCCTCAAGTCTAAATATTGTAAGGCAGTTTGTCGTGTGCGTATCATGGACACGCATGCTTATATCGCCTTTCCGTTTCTCTGCCACGGTTGCGCTTTAAAACCACGGCGCTGCAAGTTTGCTTTCCTTTCCTTCCCTCTTCTCCGCCCTTAAACTGACTCTCCTAACTACTACACGCAAAGACAAAGAAACAGCGCGCGCATGCGATCCCACAGATGAGATGAATACATATATATAGAAAAGCATCAGTCATAGCTCTCGAAGTATAGCCTTCTGAGCCGTTTCCTTTTTTCTTTTTCTGTTTTTTTTTTCTTTGAAAGAAGTCCTATCAGGGTTATTATAATTACACGAAGGTATTTCGCCCTCGCCAGCAGCAGTACTTGAGATAGCTATTCCGGCGGCTAGCTTCCCACGCTATGCGTGCCGCCCTCGCACCTGTTAAAGCTTTTCCTAGACGCTAGAGCTATACTATTCCTGCGCAACCTTGAGCGATCGGAAAGCGCGTTTTCCACGCTTGGCCGGCGGAGAGGGGAGGCTTCGTTCCGGCCGCGAAGCTCTCCACATCCCCGTAAGGTGCCTGGTGGTTGTCTCGTGCTGACGATGCCCTCTCGGTGAGCGCATATTTCCCCCCTCATCTTTTAAGAGATTCAATACATACAAGCATTTGTCTCGCAAACCAGATTTATTTCAAGGGAATTTTCCACGTCTCAATAATTTCTCTCGTCGTATTCGAGAGCTGATTGCCGTGTTATGGTTTGTTAACGAAGCTTCCCCTCAATTCTAAATATTGTAAGGCAGTTTTCCTAGTCTCTAAAGCCGCTCGAGTTCACGCTGCTCCTCTGGCGGCCATTTTTCCAAGAAATTATGCCTTCCAACCACTCAGAATAGCAAAAATCGACTGTCGCGGACAACACCAGCCCCTTTCCACATTGGTATGAGGCTCGGAGCAGGAGCTATGGCGCTTGAAAGTAACCGCTGGCTTGACGAACCAACCGACTGAGCTACCTTTCCGGGCAACATTGAAGGATCACGAGTTCAAATCACAAGTTATGTTCCTTTTTTCCGCCCCCTTTTTTTTCTTTCTTTTTAATGTCTTTTCCTTCATTTTATCGCTGTACGGAAACCCTCCTAAAAAAAAAATTATATATCCTCAATTATGTGTGGCCACACATGTGCCGGTCATAAATACCAGGTTCTCTAGCCGAGTGCCATCCATGCGGTATAACCGAGCTCAGATTGGCCCACCTTGACTGATCAAATTGGGCACCACTGTAGGTTAAATGAGGCGTACAACTCCTGCGGGACCCGCCGTGGTTGCTCAGTAGTTATGGTGTTTGAATGCTGAGCACGAGGTCGCGGGATCGGACCCCGGCCACAGCGGCCGCATTTCGATGGGGGCGAAATGCGAAAACACCCGTGTACTTAGAATTTGGTGCACGTTAAAGAACCCCAGGTGGTCGAAATTTTCGGAGTCCTCCACTACGGCGTGCATAATCAGAAAGTGGTTTTGTCACGCAAAACCCCATAATCAAATTTTTCATTTAACTCCTACGGGGACGGTAGAGTATCCGTCTCCAGTGCAAAAGGACCGTGATTCAAATCCCGGTGCCGCGCAATTCTCCACCGGAAAATACAAAAAAAAACGTGTGTTGAGAAAATTGCACAAACAGGCCTGGAGTGCGGCCTGATCCCGGTGACCAGAACCGGTAACGCACTCTCTCACCAGAGCAGGATTGGCCGCCCTGGTGCAGTACTTGGCCACAACCTCCTATATGAATACAACAATCAAACCCCGGCCCTCAGTCCCCAGCAGCCGCGAAGCAACTGACCGCGGCGGCGGTCAGATCTGTGACGCTGCAGAGGGTGCTAAGAATACCTGGCTCCGGACAGGCCGCCATTGGAATCTGAACCTGGCAACGTTTAACGTTAGAACGCTATCTAGTGAGGCGAGTCTAGCAGTGTTATTGGAGGAATTAGAGGGTAGTAAATGGGATATAATAGGGCTCAGTGAGGTTAGGAGGACAAAAGAAGCATATACAGTGATAAAAAGCGGGCATGTACTGTGTTACCGGGGCTTAGCAGAGAGATGAGAACTAGGAGTCGGATTCCTGATTAATAAGGAAATAGCTGGTAACATACAGGAATTCTATAGCATTAAAGAGAGGGTGGCAGGTCTTGTTGTGAAGCTTAATAAGAGGTACAAATTGAAGGTGGTACAAGTCTATGCTCCTACATGCAGTCATGATGACCAGGAAGTCGAAAGCTTTTATGAAGACGTGGAATCGGCGATGGGTAAAGTCAAAACAAAATACACTATACTGATGGGCGACTTCAATGCCAGGGTAGGCAAGAAGCAGGCTGGAGACAAGTCAGTGGGGGAATATGGCATAGGCTCTAGGAATAGCAGAGGAGAATTATTAGTAGAGTTTGCAGAACAGAATAATATGCGGATAATGAACACCTTTTTCCGCAAGCGGGTTAGTCGAAAGTGGACGTGGAGGAGCCCGAATGGTGAGACTAGAAATGAAATCGACTTCATACTCTGTGCGAACCCTGGCATCATACAAGATGTAGACGTGCTCGGCAAGGTACGCTGCAGTGACCATAGAATGGTAAGAACTCGAATTAGCCTAGACTTGAGGAGGAAACGGAAGAAACTGGTACACAAGAAGCCAATCAATGAGTTAGCGGTAAGAGGGAAACTAGAGGAATTCCGAATCAAGCTACAGAACAGGTACTCGGCTTTAACTCAGGAAGAGGACCTTAGTGTTGCAGCAATGAACGACAATCTCATGGGCATCATTAAGGAGTGCGCAATAGAAGTCGGTGGTAACGCCGTTATACAGGAAACCAGTAAGCTATCGCAGGAGACGAAAGATCTGATCAAGAAACGCCAATGTATGAAAGCCTCTAACCCTACAGCTAGAATAGAACTGGCAGAACTTTCTAAGTTAATCAACAAGCGTACGACAGCGGACATCAGAAACTATAATATGGATAGAATTGAACACGCTCTCAGGAACGGAGGAAGCCTAAAAACAGTGAAGAAGAAACTAGGAATAGGCAAGAATCAGATGTGTGCGTTAAGAGACAAAGCCGGCAATATCGTTACTAATATGGATGAGATAGTTCAAGTGGCTGAGGAGTTCTATAGAGATTTATACAGTACCAGTGGTACCCACGACGATAGTGGAAGAGAGAATAGCCTAGAGGTATTCGAAATCCCACAGGTAACGCCAGAAGACGTAAAGAAAGCCTTAGGAGCTATGCAAAGGGGGAAGGCAGCTGGGGAGGATCAGGTAACAGCAGACTTGTTGAAGGATGGTGGTCAGATTGTTCTAGAGAAACTGGCCACCCTGTATACGCAATGCCTCATAACCTCGAGCGTACCGGAATCTTGGAAGAACGCTAACATAATCCTAATCCATAAGAAAGGGGACGCCAAAGACTTGAAAAATTATAGACCGATCAGCTTACTGTCCGTTGCTTACAAAGTATTTACTAAAGTAATCGCAAATAGAATCCGGAACACCTTAGACTTCTGTCAACCAAAGGACCAGGCAGGATTCCGTAAAGGCTACTCAACAATAGACTATATTCACACTGTCAATCAAGTGATAGAGAAATGTGCAGAATATAACCAACCCTTATATATAGCTTTCATTGATTACGAGAAAGCGTTTGATTCAGTCGAAACCACAGCAGTCATGGAGGCATTACGGAATCAGGGTGTAGATGAGCCATATTTAAAAATACTGGAAGATATCTATAGCGGCTCCACAGCCACCGTAGTCCTCCACAAAGAAAGTAACAAAATCCCTATAAAGAAAGGCGTCAGACAGGGAGATACGATATCTCCAATGCTATTCACAGCATGTTTACAGGAGGTATTCAGAGGCCTGGAGTGGGAAGAATTGGGGATAAAAGTTGATGGAGAATACCTTAGCAACTTGCGATTCGCTGATGATATTGCCTTGCTTAGTAACTCAGGAGACCAATTGCAATGCATGCTCACTGACCTGGAGAGGCAAAGCAGAAGGGTGGGTCTGAAAATTAATTTGCAGAAAACTAAAGTATTGTTTAACAGTCTCGGAAGAGAACAGCAGTTTACGATAGGTAGCGAAGCACTGGAAGTGGTAAGGGAATACATCTACTTAGGGCAGGTAGTGACCACGGATCCGGATCATGAGACTGAAATAACCAGAAGAATAAGAATGGGCTGGGGTGCGTTTGGCAGGCATTCTCAAATCATGAACAGCAGGTTGCCACTATCCCTCAAAAGGAAAGTGTATAACAGCTGTGTGTTACCAGTACTCACATATGGGGCAGAAACCTGGAGGCTTACGAAAAGGGTTCTGCTGAAATTGAGGACGACTCAACGAGCTATGTAAAGAAGAATGATGGGTGTAACGTTAAGGGATAAGAAAAGAGCAGATTGGGTGAGGCAACAAACGCGGGTAAACGACATCTTAGTTAAATCAAGAAAAAGAAATGGGTATGGGCAGGACATGTAATGAGGAGGGAAGATATCCGATGGTCATTAAGGGTTACGGACTGGATCCCAAGGGAAGGGTAGCGTAGTAGGGGGCGGCAGAAAGTTAGGTGGGCGGATGAAATTAAGACGTTTGCAGGGACAACATGGCCACAATTAGTACATGACCGGGGTAGTTGGAGAAGTATGGGAGAGGCCTTTGCCCTGCAGTGGGCGTAACTAGGCTGATGATGATGATGATGATGATAGAACCACGCAAATGAAGATTCTAAACAGTTAGATTTATTGAACGATACAAGCGAGAGAAACGTAAGCGCGAAGAAAATTGGGAGCGGTAACCAAGCGCGCGGTTGTGCAAAATCTGTTAAAGTTGTTCGAATGAATGTGCGGGTCGCTTTCAGCTTGTGCGGCGCTTGCCGACTGCATCGCTGACGTGTGTGCGCCATCCAATGCAGTGCGATGGGCGTCAATTTTCGGCCGGTACACGGGAGGCATCTACCATGGCGAAGACTATATCCAGGTTGTGCCGTCGGCACCGGCTCTCCTTGTGGCACTGCTATCGTCTCCGACCATAGGGCCGCATGGATTGCGCTGCCTGCTTGCCTGGAGTGTCCTGCGCTTTGTGGGAGACCTCGTGGAGACTGCTTCAGCAGATGCAGAGGCAAACAGCAGGCCATTCGATAATGTTTGTTACGACCACGTTCTCTTGGTCATGGAACCTGTGTTCATGAGGAAGTACGACGAAATCAGTGAGTACTGTGCGCCGGCTATGGCGTGTCCATTTACACACGATATCATAGACTGCTGCAGATGTTACGATCTATAGGGTAAAAAAAATGCAGCAAATCACGGAGGTGTATTCTTAAACTCCCGCGCTACGGAATCATCGTCATGTCAAGCTGCTGTAGGGAGTAACATCGCTACTGTAATAGTGACACAAGATGAGTCTTTCTTACCTATGCGGAAGAGTTTCTCCTATAGCAGACTGAACCAATCTTACCGGCTTGTGAATCAGTTTATTGACAGTGATATCATAGTGGTTTCACCGTGTCAAGACAACGACCCTAAGCGCAGAGTATCATCGCAGTACTGGGACGAAGCTTCCAGGCAAAGCTTTTTACAGATCCTTGGTGTCCTCTCCTATTACAGACATTGAAAGCTACGCTACAACTGCAGTCGCGTTGCTTGTGTATTCAAAGAGCATCGGGATCACAGTTGTGGAGTGCAGGCACGTACCCAGGATAGCTTTTCGGGG
Organism: Dermacentor variabilis; assembly: GCF_050947875.1. Classification (NCBI taxonomy): domain Eukaryota; kingdom Metazoa; phylum Arthropoda; class Arachnida; order Ixodida; family Ixodidae; genus Dermacentor; species Dermacentor variabilis. The sequence continues at coordinate 132,011,658 of NC_134570.1, read as the reverse complement.
GGGGGGTCAACACAAGGTAACCTATGCAAATGAGGGGAGGGAGGTAGCTTTACTAATACAAATGTGAATAATGCCCACCATTTGCCATAAAGACGCGTGAATCCGCAAAAAGCTGAAATAAGGTCTACCTCACAGATACGCCTGTGAGATACACCACTCCTTTACTTAGCAAACAAGGAAGAACATCAAATGGACTTGCGCATGACAGAAGCGCAGGAAGAACGCTGCCAAGAAAGGGTAAACAAGCGAAAGTAAAAAAATGAAGAGTTATAGTAGCGTTTTTTGAATGAGCTCTGGAAGATTTATAGAGAAATGTATATGTTTGCGGAACAATCACAGTTCTTTTGGATCCATCGTTCACTGCTCTACCAATTTAAGTGCCAAAATCGACCCGTTTTGCTATTTGGGAAGTTGCGTAACAATGCATGGTCACCAGTCCCGTACAATCGCGTAATGTGCAGGACGCTGTGGTTCTAGACGTACTGCGCCCACTTCGGAAGGTTAGAAAAAGACTCAGCAGAGAAGGGATTATGTCAGGCGGCTCCATTGATAACTGTTGAAGCGTGATTCAAAACACATGGAATTATTCTCCACTTCCGGCGACCTTTTCTCTGCTTCCTTTTTAAACAAAGAGATCTTGATCCATAAATTTGTTCACAAACAACAGTTAAATTTGTTAATTTTCGCTTTTCCTTCCTCTTTGGCTCTGCCCTTGGCTCATTGCCTTAGTATATCGCTTAATTTCTCAACTCTTTGGGACACATCTTTCCAGTTGCCAATTTTGCACGAAAAGTGCTGTACAATTAGGGAAAAGCCAGAAGACGTAACGGGTGACAATGATATTGTTTATGGTTTTAACGGTTATTGCAGGGTCTGATGATGGACGCTGTTTGGCATTATCTTATTTTCCACCTTATCTAACCCATATCGCGGGCATATGGTTCCGAGGATCTGCCAGCGTCGCGGCAAGCCGTGACTCCAGGAAATAATGAAGCAAAAGGAAAAGTTTAACGCAAGTGGCATTTTCTCGGGCCGCAACTCGTTCCTCGAGCATTTAGACCAGCTCACTAAGAACCGAATCCTTTTCCTGGTCCCTAGATCAGTCTAAACAAAGAAAGTTGAGCTAACAAAGCAACAGCGATGCGCGTTATCATTGAATAGATGGTGACAACTGAACTCATCTCGAGTTAATCGCGTGGGCACCGAATCGATGAGAAAACTGGCCTTCACGCCCTAGGAGATGCCGATAACTACCGCCATCCAAAAGGAGTGAAAAAATTGACAACCATACTACTCTGTGAAGATGGAATGGCAGCGAGAGCTGACGACAGTCAAAGCTCTCAAACGAGAAGCGAAGTGCTTCACCCACGTATGGGGAGTGCTTAACGCCTGGTTTACCTCAGCCGCGGGTCGGCCCGACGGTAGTGCAATACTGGGCCCAACCGCGGCGGAGGTGAAGCAGGCGTCAAGTGCTCCCCATACGTGGCCGGGCCTATCCCGAAGATTTCGAAGGGCGCAGGTTCCCTAGCGCACAGGGGTATGTGCCACTGAGCTTGGACCCTTTTGGCACTATCACCAGGACCGGCCCACATGAGGATTTTTTCTCTTGACGGATGACGAAAAAACTATATATAATAATATGATGGGATTTAACGTGCCAAAACCACTTTCTGATTATGAGGCACGCCGTAGTGGAGGACTCCGGAAATTTCGACCACCTGGGTTCTTTAACGTGCACCTAAATCTAAGTACACGGGTGTTTTCGCATTTCGCCCCCATAGAAATGCGGCCGCCGTGGCCGGGATTCGATCCCGCGACCTCGTGCTCAGCAGCCCAACACCATAGCCACTGAGCAACCACGGCGGGTAGGAAAAAAACTATGTAAGGTTAGTCATACGCAACTCTCGCTGTAAAAGGCATCAAAATGTTGACCGCCGAAGAGATTGATTTGTCAGAGCTTTAGGAATGTGTGTGAGGAGTGGTGGTGTGGCCGGGGAGGGGCGGGGGGGATGCCGCTTAAATTGGGGGGGGGGCGCCCCCCACTCTCCTGGGTACGTGCCTCGTGGAGTGGCAACTCTGGAGTTGGAGTGATTGCGGTATCTTCGCACACTTAAACGCACGTAATGGAATGGAAATGGAATGATGGCTCCAGTCGTACAGATAGAATGAGAATGGAAAGGGAGCCCAAGATTCCGGAATGGAGTTGGAATGAAATGTGTACATAGTCCTGGAGTGCTAAATGTCGATTTTAAGCGAGACTACAAAATTAGAAAACTGGTAAATTTACCATGCATTCAGACTTTGCCAATATATTGAATTGGTCCTACCGGTCGTTTTAGTATCTACCTACATGTAACTACTTTTTCCTCCATAATTACAAACAACACGCCATTCTCAGCGCAACTTCTACACTTCTCAAGACCCGAAAACCTTTCTGTGTTAAAAGGGTAAAGTGCGTTTAAAGAGCGCAACTTGTAGTGGTCAAGAATAATTCGGTTAGGCTCAGCAAACATGACTTACGACCAGACTTGCACATGTCACAGAAAAGAAGTAACCAATTACAATTACAATTACTTCAATGTAGTTGATTACAGTTACCAATTACTGCCCCAAGAAAGTAACTGAAAAACTAGTCAAAAGTAATCATTATATTTACGTTACTTTTCTGCGAATTTTTATTAACATTGCGCAGATAAAGTAAATAGAACGAACTGGCCTAGCACCTTCAGCGAGTCCTCTGCGGCTCTTCGCACATTGCCTATCTTCACTAAAATTTCCTTTTCAGAAATTCAGTCCGTTACCTTCCCTCGTTTTTCTCGCGAATACATCAACAGCGACACTGAAAATTCGCTCGATGTAGTCGCTTGGGTGTAGAGCGGTGTTGTAACGTATACGCATTTTACTAACGCACAGGGTTGCTCAGGATCTTGGTCCTCTATAAAGCGCAGCGCTTCATTGTCGCGGATACTTGGACAATACGTTTCCGGTTGGGCAAATGAAAAGTTGAAAAAAAAAATGAAATCGCCGGTATTTGATTTCTTGGCATTAATACGCTAAGCGGCCTTCGCTAATCGAGACATATCAGCGCCGGTTCACTTCGTCGGCCTACATCTGATGGAGCGTTCACACGAAATAAATACTCAGATAGTGGCTTTGCCTGTCTCAATGTCCGCCAGGCTGCTGCGTGGCACGATGTGTCAGCTGTTCTACGGCACCTTCGGCCGAATTCAGGTTTTGAAAGCTGCGTCGCTCTCTTACAGCTTGTCTCGTCAATAAAGTGATTGGTTATAATTAATTCGGTATGGAAAAAGAAAGTAAGTGAAGTACACTGAGCAATAAATTATGGAGTTTCACATACCAAAGCCACTTTCTGATTATGAGGCACGCCGCAGGGGAGGGCTCCGGAAATTTTGACCACCTGGAATTCTTTAACATGTACCTAAATCTAAGTACACAGGTGTTTTCGCATTTCGCACCCATAGAAATGCGGCCGCCGTGGCCGGGATTCGATCCCGCGACCTCGTGCTCAGCAGCCCAACACCACAGCCACTGAGCAACCACGGTGGGTCACACTGAGCACTTCTGAGTATCCAAAGCAAGCGGTAAATTACAAATTTAACGAAATATGTAATGCTTTAGAAAGAATTATTTTAATGTAATTCGTTGCGTACAAGTCTGCCTACGTCACAAGGATAGAGGCCAGGAATGACGTCGCAAATGGTTACACCCTGCGCGAGTTCACGGCAAGCTGAAACGTTCGTCATGATTTTCGGCGCACGCGCATGCGCACACTATCGTGGTTATTATGCCAGTGGGTGTGAAAAAAAAAAGATGTCACCTTGCAAAACATATCAATGGGTTTCACTTTTTATGTTAATCGTAATACTGAAGCAATATCCGCACGCATGACATGCCCAAAGGTGTAAGAGTATTTTGTATCACCACAACAAGTTGAGAGAGTTATGTTAACGTTTTTGCGTTTATGTGCAGCGCGACACAGCCCTTTCAAAATTTTTTATAGAAAGTATCCACTGCGATTCTTTACAGAGCAGCGGCCAATTTGAATATCATTCATTCATAGAAAGTCTATAGAAAGTCTATAGACATTTGTCTATGAAGTCTATAGACTCTTTATAGACATTTCTTTAGACTAGTCTACAGAGAATCTGTAGACTTATGGTCATACAATTTTTATAGACTACTCTATAAAAAGTCTGAGTCTATAGATTTCCCTATAGACTGTCCATAGGCAGTCTATAGACTTATGGCTATAGACGTTTTATAGACTAGTCTATAAAAAGTCTGAATCTCTAGACTCTCTATATGCTGTCTATAGACTGTCTATAGAATAATGAGAATTCATGTTTGTAGACAATTGTCTGCAGAATGTCTATAGACAAGTGTACAGGCTTATATTTCTACATTTGTAGACTAAAGTCTATAGAATGTCTATAGACTAAAGTCTATAGAATGTCTATCGACAAATGTCTGTAGACTATCTATAGACTATTCCTATAGATAGTCTATAGACTTATGGCCGTACACTTTTTATAGACTATAAAAAGTCTGAGTCTATAGACTGTCTATAGAGTGTCTATAGATTAATGGAAATTCACGTTGGTAGACAAATGTCCCCAGAATGTTTATAGACAAAAGTGTTTAGGGTTATACTGTTCTATATTTGTGGACTGAAGTCTATAGCATGTCTATAGACAAATGTCTACAGACTATTTATAGACATTTTATAGACTTCAGTCTACAAACGTAGAACTATATATACAGTTCTACATTTGTAGAATAAATTCTATAAAATATCTATAGACAAATGTCTATAAATAGACTATAGACATTTGTCTATAGACATTCTATTGGCTTCAGTCTATAAAAGAGAACTATATACAGTTCCGCTTTTGTGGACTTAAGTCTATAAAATGTCTATAAGCAAATGTCTATAGACTACCTATAGACATTTGTCTATGGACATTTTATAGACTTCAGTCTACAATAATAGAACCATATATTCCTAAACACTTCTTTCTTTGACATCCTGCAGACATTTGCCAATTAACATGACTTTTCAATAATTTATAGACATTCTATAGACACAAACATTTTATAGACAAGTCTACAAAGAGAGTATAAGGCCAGAAGTCCATAACTATCTGCTATCCAGGAGTTAGTTTATATTTTTGTTTACATGTGGTAGCAAAACATTTTAAATGTATTTATGCATGTGCGCCTGTGGCTTTTCATCAGCATTTATGCATTAACGTTAGTAGATTAATAATGCTCATGAACCAGCTGTACTCTCATATATGTTGCATAAACAGGCAGAATTGAAGTGCTGAATCATGCAGTGGAATCAGTGCAGTGCAATCATGCAGTGCAACGTTCAGGCAGACTCCGCACACCGCTACAAGCGTTTACGTGCCTGGCGCACTCGTTGAGAATTCAAATTGACGCGGACAGATGGCGCTCATTGCGCACGCGCAGGAGCTCCGCGCGCCGGGGCGCGCGCGCTCCGAGAAGTCCGTGCGCCTTTTTTTATTATTGTCTCTTTCTCTCTCTGCGCCCCATGCGCGCCGGAACGGGTTGCCTTTGTTTTCCATTTTTCATCATTTTTTCATGAACGAAGGAAATGCGCTGGCAGGTTGTATTACAAATGCTGTGGGCTATCGTATGAGACTGGAACGCACACAAGGATGAATGCGCTGTTTGTAAAAGCCGTAACAGGGCCCTTCAGACGCTCGCCTTATTGCCAGCGACCATGAGTAACACAGTGCATTTGTAGCATATCTTCCAGCGTACCGCCAAATGTGATGCCCGCACGTCATAATCATCATCATCATCAGCCTGGTTACGCCCACGGCAGGGCAAAGGCCTCTCCCATACTTCTCCAACTACCCCGGTCATGTATTAATTGTGGCCATGTTATCCCTGCAAACCTCTTAATCTCTTCCGCCCACCTAACTTTCTGACGCTTCCCTTCCCTTGTAATCAGTTCCGTAACCCTTAATGACCATCGGTTATCTTCCCTCCTCATTACGTGTCCTGCCGATGCCCCCCATTTCTCTTTCTTGATTTCAACTATGATATCATCAACTCGCATTTGTTCCCTCACCCGATCTGCTCCTTTCTTATCCCTTAACGTTACACTTATCATTCTTCTTTCCATAGCTCGTTGCGTCGTCCTCAATTTAAGTAGAACCCTTTTCGTAAGCCTCCAGGTTTCTGCCCCGTACGTGAGTACTGGTAAGACACAGCTGTTATAAACTTTTCTCTTGAGGGATAATGGCAACCTGCTTGCTCTTCATGATCTGAGAATGCCTGCCAAACGCACCCCAGCCCATTCTTATTCTTCTGATTATTTCAGTCTCATGATCCGGATCCGCAGTCACTACCTGTCCTAAGTAGATGTATTCCCCTACCACTTCGAGTGCCTCACTACCTATCGTAAGGTGCTGTTCTCTTCCGAGACTGTTAAACATTACTTTAGTTTTCTGCAGATTAATTTTTAGACCCACCTTTCGACTTTGCCTCTCCAGGTCCGTGAGCATGCATTGCAGTTGATCCTCTGAGTTACTAAGCAAGGCAATATCATCAGCGAATTGCAGGTTACTAAGGTATTCTCCATTAACTATTATCCCCAATTCTCCCCAATCCAAGTCTCTGAATGCCTCCTGTAAACACGCTGTGAATAGCATTGGAGAGATCGTATCTCCCTGCCTGACGCCTTTCTTTATTGGGATTTTGTTGCTTTCTTTATGGAGCACTACGGTGGCTGTGGAGCCGCTATAGATATCTTTCAGTATTTTTACATACGGCTCGTCTACACCCTGATTCCGCAATGCCTCCATGACTGCTGAGGTTTCGACTGAATCAAACGCTTTCTCGTAATCAATGAAAGCTATATATAAAGTTTGTTTATATTGCGAACATTATTCTATCACCTGATTGATGGTGTGAATATGGTCTATTGTTGAGTAGCCTGTACGGAATCTTCCCTGGTCCTTTGGTTGACGGAAGTCTAAGGTGTTCCTGATTCTATTTGCAATTACCTTAGTAAATAGTTTGTAGGCAACGGACTGTAAGCTGATCGGTCTATAATTTTTCAGGTCTTTGGAGTCCCCTTTCTTATGGATTAGGATTATGTTAGCGTTTTTCCAAGATTCCGGTACGCTCGAAGTCATGAGGCATTGCGTATACAGGGTGGCCACTTTCTCTAGAACAATCTGCCCACCATACTTCAACAAATCTGCTGTTACCTGATCCTCCCCTGCTGCCCTCGCCCTTTGCATAGCTCCCAAAGCTTTCTTTACTTCTTGCGGCTTTACCAGTGGGATTTCGAATTCCTCTAGACTACTCTCTTCCATTATCATCGTGGGTGCCACTGGTACTAAAATTTTCCGTTCCGATGATAGGTCAAAGCAATCAGTACAGCAATGAGGTACTCATATGCGTGGCCGCGTAGGCATACCGCCTGCGAAATACTGGGTGGGCTCAGAGAATTTGGCACATATTTTAAGTGAATGAGACACTTTGATGAGTTTATAGTGCAGGATATCAGTCAACGAAAAACCGCCCGATATTAGTGATGCAGCCTAGATACAAAGACAATGTGAGAAGTATTTGAGAATCGGAGGAGACACAACGCGCACACCACATGCGCGACATCGGTTCATCGCACACTCACAAAGACCGCGTTGTCAGCTACAAACATTACGAGTCTCTGTGCTGTTAGCTTGCTGCCTGTTTGGAATCCACTTGTAGCTAAAGTTGGCGTTCATAACATCTATTATCCCAATTGGATCGGCGTTTTGCTTTCTTTATTATACTGCCGCAAAAGTCATGCTATGACAACTGTGAAGGCTGTCTTGGGATTGCCGAGAGCGACTACGTAGATCATATTATGTGGTCAACAAATGCGGAGGTGTACACTATGTGTATACTAACGTTTAAAAATAGGCTCTACAGCAATCTCAGCAGTATACAACTTCAGTGGCTTATATCAAACGCAGCTCCGTATTATCTACCGGTACCTGTGCTTGTTTACAGCGTACAGCGCAGATTAACAATTTTTGCCTATTGCCAATCTATAGACGGCATGTAAACCGGAAGCAATAACAATTTTACAGTATCGGCTGTTTTCTACTTCATCTCACGCCTTACCACGATCGGTATACGGGCTGTTCGCGCAAGTTAACATGACCTTTAGTGACGTTCCACTCTATGGCCTTCACCAGCGGTGATATAGGAAACCGTGGAAAATAATTCGAATTGCAAATAAGTATACGGGGTGTTTCACTTAATTTGAGCCAGCATATGGAAATGGTACGTAGCTGAAGAGAACGAAGGTAATATTTGTCATCGCTTGAAGATACTCAGATAATTTTTGTGCATTCCCATGATTAGATCATTAGTGTTAATTTATTTCTCAATCATTTTCATTAGATGAAAACTCTCAATGATAAAATTGTAGGGCAACGTTAGAAACTCCCGATACAGCTTTCTGTTGCTCAACACGTGCTCCATAGAAGTGTTTTTCTGAGCGTGAAGAAACCCGCGATTACATGCAATGTGGCTCGAGCGGCTGGTCGCGCAGCAATATATATATATATATATATATATATATATATATATATATATATATATATATATATATATATATATATATATATATATATATATATATATATATATATATATATGTGTGTGTGTGTGTGTGTGTGTGTGTGTGTGTGTGTGTGTGTGTGTGTGAATGTGTGCGTGTGCGTGTTTGTGAAGAACTACGTGGAGTGGGAATTGAGAAGAAATATGCACCTTATCGACTCTCGTCTATAGACAGTAGCCGAAGAACGAACAACAATAAATAGAGACTGTACCGACTTTTGTCTATAGTTAGTCTACAGAGCGGAAGTAGACAAAAACGAAACAAACACCTTATCGACTTTTTTCTACAGACCATCTATAGACTGCAAATAGACAAAATGAAATAGAAATCTTATCGTCTTTCGTCTATAAAAAGTCTATAGACAAACACTAGACAAAAATAAATACAGATTGTATCGACTTTTGTCTATAGGTGTCCATTGGGGGGAAGTAGACAAAAAAGAAATAAACGCCTTATCGTCATTTTTCTATAGACCATCTATATACTGCGAATCGACAAAAAGCAATAGAAACTTTATCGACTTTCGTCCATAGACCGTGTGTAGACAAATAATAGACAAAAATAAATAGAGACTGCATCGACTTTTGTCTATAGGTAGTCTATATAGGGGAAGTAGAAAAAAAAGAAAGGATCACCTTATCAACTTTCATCTATAGACCGTCTATAAACTGCGAGTAGACAAAAGGAATAGAAACTTTATCGACTTTAGTCTATAGACAGTCTCTAGACTTTGTATCAACAAAAGTCCAAATCTATAGAAAGGTAAGGTCGTCTATAAAAAGTCTATAGACTTTCTATAGAAAGTCTAAAGTCATTTTTGTAAGGGGTACGAGGGACAAGGAATGGATGACACGAGCGCTGACTGACAAGAGAAAGTTTATTGCTTGACAAATCATTATAAACACTTAGGTCGCGTGGTAGGTACTGTATAGGCAAGGGTGCCGGGAAACACGCCAATAAAAAATTCAGTTTTTTTATGCAGTGTGAAATGGACGTCTGGCTATCACGCGAGTCGGAGTGTATATGTGTGTGTATGCTTTCAATATATCTCGTTTTGTTATCTGGTACGCACCATGCGACCTAAGTATTTATTATGATTTGTCAAGCGATAAATTTTAAGTTGTCAGTCAGCAGTCGTGTCGTGCGTTCCTTGTCCCCAGTCTTTTTTCGGCCTGCACATATATGTAAAAAAGTATTTTACAAGTTCACTTTACACGCATCAAAGTAGTTCGGAAGAATTACAGGTTTTTGTAAATGGTGGATCATTTAGAAAACCGGTCCTGCTTGTATCACAGGCTGCGATATTGTCGTGGACTGCCTAACCCAGGTACGGCTAAAGTGAAGTTAACTTCAGCAGTCACGATCGAACGGGCAGGTGTGTACTAGTGCTTCAAACATCGATTGATCAGGTCCGAAATCAGCGTCATGTTTGGCTTAATGCTAAATTCAACAAAACCGACGTAAACATGGCGAAGTGGGAGTTAACTTTTGAAGATACAAATATAACAAATTTCAAATTATGATTTTGAAGAAGCCCAGAGAGTGACAGAGGTTTTGCTGTATTTCCTCACTATTTTTACGGAATAGTGAATGGCTTCAAAGCAAGGGACCACATGACAAGCTGTCGTGAAAACTGACATGCTTGGGAGATATTTTGATTGCAAGAGATGAATATATTTCACAATAACGTCATCTATACTTCTAACCCACACAGCTAAAATGTGTTTGTTAACTCTATTTGTCAAGTAAGAGAATAAAACTTATGTATGATATTTTTGTGTATTTCTTTGTCTAGTCTTATTACACACTGTGTAACTGTCTTCAGTACTCGTCTTGTGTATCTGTTTGTGCAATAAGGCCCCTTATGTATGGTTAGTCTATTGATAAGGCACGTGCGCTATTATCGGAGTATTCGCGCAATACTTCTTCAGAGGACTCATGATCATTTTCACAGCACATAGGCAGACAAATATTACCCAAACCAAAATTGAGGAGACTTCTTTCTAAACAGTAGTTATTTGAGAGCACAGGCAACAACGCGGTGCAAAGGTAACATGGATGATTCTTGCGTGAAAAAAAATCTACATAACATTGGTTGCGACGTTCATAAGACTTCAAAAAATATGTGTTTAGCTGTGTAAACAGAGAGTCAAACGGACGTAGTCAACAATTATGAAGAAAGCTTTCATTTACTGGAATCTGAAGAGTGGAATAGACAAGCACAACCATTGCGGCAGTGAAAATAGTCCGGCTCTCACCATTCCGAAGAGTTCAAAGAAGTATAACTAGGTGGATCTCCACTCATTGAAATAGAGTGGGACTGCAGGGCCCCACTCGGCAAGTCTGATGGGGAAAGATATTGCGGTATCTCAGGATGGCCTTGAGTACCAGCATATGGTTTTACGCATTCGTAATTTGATTTTAATTCATAAGGCGCGTAAATGAACAGTATCAGCTTGCTTAGCCAAAAAGAAAGGCATAACTTTGTTCCAAAGCTCACTTATTAACTTGGAGTTCCATGGTGATAGCTTTTTTTATACTGGTGCGTCGCACATATTGCCGAATACATCTTCGTAACAATTTTGATTTACATCTGCGTTCAGACTTATACTACAGTCATTGTAGACAACAGATCTGCAACCTATACTATGCAAATAAAGAACATGCCTTTTTTTAACTGGCATATTTGTCTGAAAGGCCTTAGAGCTGTGGGCCTACAGGAATGCACAGGAAATCTCGCTTCCGTTTGATTCATGTGATGCTATATTTGGAATGGTATTGCGGGCCGTCTGAATGATCCGCATGCGTGCGGTCGACGTCAAACGTTTATGTATCGTAGGATCTTGATTAGGAGATATTTTCCGCATGCTTAGCCCACAGCCTGTGCACAGCCCGCACAGTCGATTCGAACAATGTGCTATAGCATATGCGCACAACATACGGGTGTGTTTTAATGGCTATGGTCAGAGAGTACTAAAAACTTCGACATTTCCTCATGTATCCCGCAGTGCATAAGCCTTTGAAGCCCCGTGGTTGACAACGGTAAAGTGCAAACGCAGGCAAACTACGACCACAGCAAGGCGATTCCATCTGAACATGTGTACAAAATGCAGGTGATAAGAAGCACATGCTCAGAAGAGTTATCAAATTGTCCTTTTCTGCTTACTTGCTGAATATTTTCAACCACCTGGACAATTAAAACTTAATTAAAAAGCTTGGAAATGGAGGATATTTAAATAGATCTACTTAAGTTCAACTTAAAAAGTTAAAAACTGCTTAAGAACGAAATGCTTAAGACATTCTCGCAATACCGCCAACGTGTTGTCGTTATCATTGTTTTTTCCAGGCGCAATTTATTGTCGCAGGCTGTTTCAAACAGCCGCCTAGAGCCATTTCTGTAATTTTGGGTTATTATCATATATGTTCATACTGAGGAGAACGATGGATCCCTTATTTACGCTGATAACAGCAGCACATGTTTCAGTGCTGAAGAGTGCAACTGTCACAATCTGACTAGACATTATGGAGTAACGTGACCGTCTCCTTCTTAACGTCAGGCGAGAACAACGAGAGCGTTCTTATCAAGCCGCAATATCGCTTGCATCATTTTAGCGTAAATAGTTGCGTCACTCAAGGGCGTCTCCTAGGGCATGACAGTTATGCTCTTCCAGAGCTGTTTCAGTTTTCTTGGTGACACTGGCCGGAATTGGTTAGGCTATATAATCTAGAAGCATCAAGTTTTTTAATGTTTGGAAAGTGGTCTCGAAACTATCCGGTTGACGTGCTTCGAGCATCGCAGTAGTGTTAATGGGGTGCTGTACGGTACAGTTATTACATCCTGGCTTTATTACAATCTCCTCAGGTGAAAATCACGTAGCCGCCAGCGCTAGCACGGTGCTGACCCACTAGGTTGTTTCAGCGGTCTAATGAAGCACTCTCCTCGTTTATAGAAGGTAATTAGTTTCAAAGTAGATATCATTGGCTATAACGACATGATTTTCTTATCTAATCGGCTGACGACTCGCGAGGAGTGCGCAGAAGTGGGGAGGGACTCAGCGGAGCCGCCGTACCACCCTTGTGTAGTGAAAATAGATAACCGGCTGAGGAAAGAGGTGCCGGCGTCTCCGATTGATCCATTTCCCTTGCTAAGCCTGCGATGGCTCGTCGACGATTGTGATGACGCGCAACAGGGCGTTAAAGATACCACAAAAGGGATGCTGAGGGAATACTTGGCGGAGTTATTTCATATAAGTCCAAATGGTCTCGGTAAGCGACATTTTTGTTATACATAAATAAATCAGCTCTCGCCGGCACACAGTATCGGAGCGATCAGTGGACAGCCATTTTACATTTCTTTCGGAATGGGGCTACTTTCGTAAAGAAAGAGCTGTTTGTTTCCTAGCAGTACAAACGGGGTGTTTGCCGAGTGGCACCGCGCAACAGAACGTGCATGCTCAAGGAAGCTCGCCACGGCGCGCATTGGCCAGGGGATAGGCATTCCAAGCTTTGGATTAATGTGATACGCTTCCCGCATCGGCCAGGGTCCCATTCCCGCGCGGAGACCAGTCAGTGCCTCTTGGCACAGCTTAACGGTGCTTAATGATGGTTTGGTTCTTTTTCAACTCACAACTGCTTTAGTGGATATATATATATATATATATATATATATATATATATATATATATATATATATATATATATATATATATATATATATATATATATATATATATATATATATTTATATATATATATATACACATCGCCTCTCCTCCTTTAGGTCTAGAATGGGTGTCCATGATAACCCGGTGGCTTGATTTGGCGACCACTGAGTCCTGTGTGTGGTTGTGATGCCACGGTGTCACTTGCTGTTCCGGTTGCCTGTGCATGAGGTCTCGGTGCATCCCTTCGCGGCTCTCGTGCCTCCCCCCTCTCCAATGTCTGCGGCACCGGTGCATTATGTGCGCATGTTGTTCGCTAGGGCTTGGGAATCTCCAGATTGGATCCACCGTTTCTTCGTGATCTTGATCTGCAATGCTTGTGCACTGCCGGACGGGATCACGGTGACGCCTGCGTAGCCGTACTTCCAGTCGCCTTCACCAGGAACGAACCGCTCTTCTGCGTTATGATCACCGGTATCCAAGCAGGAGTTCCAAGGAAGTTCCGCATTTAACTGGTAGCCCCAGGTCAAGCTGCATGAGGTGATTATTTGAGGGTTAGTCCTCATGGCATGTCGCTGAAGAAGTCATGATGCTAAGTGGCATTGTAATTTTTCTGCCAATCATTAGTTCAGCTGGCGTATTTGTCAGTTGCCATTGAAGGCGTGGAATGTTGTCGATAGAGAAAGCGTGCAATACTACATTGCACAGAACCTTTAGTTAGCTTCAGCAAAGCTCGCTTTGTTTGTGCCACTATCCACTCAACTTGGACGTTAGTTTCCGGATGATATGGTGCACTCGTCTAGTGTTTGATGTCGTTTCTGGGCCAGAATTTCTCGATGTGTGTGGACATGAAGTTTGGTGTGGTGTCGGTCACTACGTAGCACACAGAAGGTTGCAAACACCAAACGCAAGGCATCCGCATCGCATGGGGATGGAGTCATTTTCATGGCCTTCACTTCCAACCATATTGTGAAGACATCCGCGATGATTAAGTATGATCATCCATCAAGTGCGCCAGCCAAATCCACGTGAATAGTCAGCCACGCAGAGGATCCAGTGACTTTTTAATGTCAGCATCCAAGCCTGGACACCAGAAATGACTGCATGCCGTGCCCTTCATTGACACAACGCCGGCATTGTTGGCGTGCATCATCTTAAGTGCTTGCTCTTGAGCGAATTTTGCCACGATGGCTCGCGAGCCCCTAAGTACGCACTCCTTGTGGATTGAATGTTCTTTTTCGCGTCGTTTGAACGCGGTGAATTCTCTTACAAGCCACTTTTTCTATTACCCTCCTGGAGTCCGTGGTGTACAGCAGCAAACACTTTTCCTTTGTGAGCTGTGCCAAACGCTGGCCTGTGAGCGGTGGTCGCACAATGGCTATGAGCAACAAAATATCTCCTCGGGGTGCAGGTTTGCCTTGTTCCCAGGAAGCGGGAGTCTGCTGAGAGCGTTGGAGTTTTGATGCGTTTTTCCTTGGCGATAACGGAGCTCATAATAGCAGAAGCCAAGCATCAAACACCAACGTGTCATTTGCGGAGACAGCATCACTGAGATGTTTCTTTTCGTGCTCATTATTCCCAGTAATGGCTTGTGGCGTGTGTTCACAGTTACGTGACGGTCTGGGACGTACTGGTGGGAAGGCTTCACTCCGAAGGTGATCCAAATCCCTCCTTGTCCACTTGTCAGTAATTTAATTTTCTAGTGTTCGATAGGTGAAAGCTATTGGCGCTTCCAGACCGTCATCATTCATTTGAGAGAGGACGGCTCCTTCGCCGTATAGGAAGCACTACATAACAAGATGAGGTCGTGTCGCACATCATAATGGCTCAGAACTGTGTCCGCACTCAGAATGGTTTTCAGATTTTGAAAGCCAGGGCTCTCTCGTTTTTTCCCAGTGCCATGCTACGTCTTTGTCGAGCAATCTGTGTAAGCTTTCGGCGACTGAAGTTCGGTCTTGGAGAAATCGTCTGTAAAAGCTGCGCATACCGAGGAAGGTTTGCAGCTCCGTCTTTTTCTTTGCGCTCAGGGCCTTCCGTGATAGCATTACGCTTTTCGGCTGTGGGCCAAACGTCCTGTACGTCAGCGTGATAGCCGAAATATTTCCCGGAGGATGCAACAGATGCGCATTTTCTTTCGAAACACGCGGACCTGCGCTTTGCAGTCGTTTGAGCACTGCGCCTACGCACTTTAGGTGTTAAGACTCCACCTCTTCCGTCGCAAGAATATATTCGAGGTGCACACCAGCTGCTGGAACAAGTCCTGAAACAACAGGGCGTCACGGTGATTCCGAAGGGAACTTTGTATAGTCCCTTTGTTGTCGTCACGACGAGGACTTCTACCAAGCTTTCGTCCACTCATAGTTGTTTGCATGCCTGGTGGAGGTCAATCTTCGAGAAAAACCGTGAACCTCTCGCTGAGTCAGTACCTGGATCGCTGTTGGAAGAGGGTAGGCTTGTGGGCTGAGTGCAGGATTCACTGTGTAAATGTAGTTACACAGTGAATTCCCTGTGTCTCTATGATTTCCTGTGTCTCTAGTCGTTTTAGCTCCTCGTGTACGGCTGTGCCAAGAGCTAGCGGTACTTGACGACATTTTACAAACCTTGGCGTAGCCTGCGGTCTATTATATATTTATTTTACCCTCAGAGTACACAGCACATTACAGAGGGGGGTAGCAATCGAACATGAATATAGCAGTCTGATAATAGGCAAGGAATAATTGAGCAAAAAACATGGGTTAGACGATATAGCAGCACTTCATAAGCACATAAGCCCAGAATTACAATAATATTGATACATGCATATTTCGTGTTTCTTGTGGCCGATGCACGCGGGCGCCCCGACGAAGACGACGAACGCTCTCTGGCTCTCGAGCTGTAGGCTGAACTGGCGAGCGCTGCAGTTACCCTTGTAAATATACTTTGTAAATAGTCTCCAGTCTCAATCCTTGGTTCGCGTAACATTTTGGTGGAGGGTGCCGTGCCCCATCCTCGCCACGGAGCTCCGCAGCGGCCGCACCATTCTGCTTTCCGGCTCCCGGTGACGACAGCTCATCTCCTTCTACTCCTGCGACCCCTACAACAACGTACGTTACGGTTAGCAATCCACGCAATCCTGGCATATTCTCCGGCCAAGATAATGTCGACGTTGAGGACTGGCTCAGCCTGTATGAGCGTGTTGGCCGAAACAGCTGGGACCCTACGATTATGCTAGCGAATGTCCTATTCTACTTAGGCGGCACTCCTCGTCTCTGGTTTCGGGCACACGAGGACGAGATCTCTAGCTGGGATGCTTTCAAGGAGAAGCTCAGCGACCTCACCGGTCGGCAGCTGGCTGCTAGAAGAGAGCTTGCTGCCCGAGTTCAGTCTTCTACTGAATCATATGTCTCGTACAAACAAGATGTGCTTGCTCTTTGCTGCAATGTCGACGAGAATATGGCCGACGTCGACAAAGTCAGCCACGTTACTCAAAGGGATCGCGGACGA
This sequence comes from Dermacentor variabilis, assembly GCF_050947875.1. Taxonomy (NCBI): domain Eukaryota; kingdom Metazoa; phylum Arthropoda; class Arachnida; order Ixodida; family Ixodidae; genus Dermacentor; species Dermacentor variabilis. The sequence goes on along the minus strand of NC_134570.1, from coordinate 131,994,843 downwards.
CGCGTTAAACTTGTTGGTTTTCAACAATGTGTCCACCATCGACGTTATTGTCAAGGAATGCCGCCGCTTTGAGGTCGCCAGAAGCTGCCGCGTCATTCCACAGTTCTCCCGGCTCCCTAAGACGGCTGCGACGTCGTCTTGCGCCGACCTTATGGCTTCACCACCAAATGAGTCACCCATACTGTTCGCCGCGAGCTCGAGGCTACAAGTCCTGCGCCGTTCCATCCACGCCCACCTGACCGCAACCCTGCCTAGTGGAGAACTCCGGATGACAAGCCCATTTGCTTCCGTTGCCGCCGCATTGGTCACGTCGCTCGCCACTGCCGGATCTCCTGGACGTCGCCGTATTCAAGCGCCTTTTCCCCGTCTCCTCGCCCATATACCGACCCGCGCCGTTACTCGCCTCGCTGTATGCCTCCTAACTCTGACGTATCCGTCGATGTCAGTCGTCCTGCTCGCTCGCCGTCACCTCAGCGCCGTCGGTCCCGATCGCCCCAGCCACGCCGCTATTCGTCGCCGACGAATTATGGACCCTGCCGGACAGAAAACTATATACAATAAATATATAAGAACACGCAGAAGTACAATAAAGAGAATGGAATTACACAGCGGTTAAAGACCAGCTAATTAACTGTTAAGGCGTTCTTAAAACGTAATGAATCGCGAATGCCCTTTATAGACCCAGGCAGCTGGTTCCAGTCTCTGGCAGTCTTAGCCAACAATGAAAATAAATGGGTAACTGTGTTGTTTTTGGGAACGTGAACCTTCTGACGGTGGTCGAGGCGCGCTGATAAGAAAGGTGCGGCATGTATCAACAATGAAAAGAGATGTGGGTGATGATAGTAAGTCTTATGAAAAAGACATGGGCTAGAATATTTCCAGCTGGCGGCAGGTGAAGGAAGTTGTGATGATACTTTCATGGAGGTCACGCTGGATGTTCCGTAGTATTTAGATCAGATAAAACCTGTGGCGTGGTTTTGTATTGCCTCGATGTTTTGGGTTAATCTAACATGGGGGGATACCACAGCGCTGACTCATTTTCCAGCTGTGGCCGACGTATCTAGTGTATCTAGCTTAGCGGAAGCTGGCAGAGTAAAATGTTTCTACGGAGGTAACCTAGAGTGCGGTTGGCTTTAGATTTGATATGTTGAGTATGTTTATCCCAAGATAATTTGTTGGTTATATGGACACTTAGGTATGACGTTACTGATTCTAATGGTTGGTTATTTATGAGATAGGCTGAATGCCCCGTGTTAGTATGAGAAATTCACATGGCCTTGCATTTACTGATATTTAATTTCATGTGCCAGGTACGGCGCCACTCGTGCACAGCGTTCACATTTCTTTGAAGAAGGGGGAAGTCAGTATTACTAGTTATTTTACGATAGATTACGCAATCATCTGCAAACAAACAAATTTGAGAGAGAATGTTAGTGGGCAAGCCATTTCTGTATATTAAAGATAGCAGTGGTCCGAGCACGGAGCCTTGAGGCTCGCCAGAGAAGACATGTGTCGCAGCTGACACTGCCTCATTTGCAAAAAAGAACTGAACTCGGTTAGTCAGGGAGGCTTCAATCCATTTAATTATAACAGAGTCGATATTAAGTAATTGTAATTTATGTAAGAGGAGACCGTGGTTTACTTTGTCAAAAGTTTTAGCAAAGTCATGAAATACGCAATCAGTAAGAATACCAGAATCAATATCGTTATGCAAAGCATTAGTGAACAAAAGAAGTTTAGTGTCACACGGAAATGTCTTACGAAGTCCGTGTTGAAATAGAGTAAAAAATTATTGTTCTCAAGAAAGCGTGCAAGACGTGAGTATATGCCATGTTCCATTATATTGCATGCTACTGATGTAAGTGATATTGGTCTGTATTTACGTGGGTTAGACGTATCGCCGGATTTATCAATCGGTATGACTTTCCCTGTTTTCCAATCTATTGGTAGTGATGCAGTATCAAGTGACTGGGTGAAAATGCATTCTAATATGATAGAAGAGTATCCCTTAGTGTTCTTGAGAAACTTGGATTTGATTTCGCTAGAGAGCGGTAATTTGCTGATTATAGCGCGAATAGCAGAAGAGTTAAGTGTAATAGGTTCCATCACAGAATACTTATATTGGCGGAGCAGTGGGCAATCATGAAGCGATGCTCATGAGCAATTAATTCCCGAATGAGTCATTTAGAATGGCTGCGCAGTCATGATCAGGTACCGCAGTACCAGATGATGTAGTAAGCAATATTTTGTTGCTATGTTTTCGCTTTGCAATACTCCGAAAACTTTTGGGTTTGGTTTATGCATATTAGGAAGAGTACTATTTAGAAAGGTGAATTTGGCTGTTCTTTGTATCGACAGGTATTCTGCAGCAATTTCTTTATGTGAAAACCAACAATCCAGCATCTTAATTTTTTTAGCGTTTAGGTATCGCCGCTTTTTCTTCTTATTTAGTCGATTAAGCTGACTATTGAACCAAGGAGCTGAGTTGCTCCTGTGCTCACGTCGTAGGGCAATATAACGATTGATAGTTTCTTGAATCTTGCTTTTAAATATGTACCAGTTCATTTCAACGGTGCGTTCGAGACAGACAAGACATTTTCAATGAAAGTAAGAAGTTCGGAATTTGTGGCTGAGAAGCTGGCTTTTTATAGCCCCTGATAATTTTACAGTGTTTACATTGTGTTTTGGCTGATGTGCATTGGCTGACCGATATCCCTGTCGAACCGCCCTTTGAACACGCCGCCCACCGCACCGTTCAAAAAGTTCATAGAGCTTTAATGTGGCCAAGGCGTCGATTCCGGTGATTCCAATGTCCAGAGTCCGGAACCAGTCTCGTCCGAGGACGCTATGCGTTGTACGTCCTTTGCGTTGTACGATGTACAGCTTTGCGGTTTTGGGATTCAGCTGCACTTCCACAGGACAGCATCCCGGCAGCCCGCAGTTGTGCAGAAGATGCAGGGCAGAGGTACTGAAAAGCCTCATTGTGGATCCCTGAATGAGATGCTCCGGAGTCTATCTTCGTTAGCAGTGACTGCCCGTTCACAGTCAGTTCGATTGTGATTGGTGTTGACGAACCCACATACTCACTGTTCCAGACGAAGAGATCGCCCACTGAATAGGTCTGGGACATGCATTGGCGAATCTTGGGTCACTGAGGTGCTGCGGATGCGTATCTTTGCTGGTGCGGAGCTGTGTAATTCAATACGTTCTTTCTGTGCAAGAAGGCTACTGCAATGTGGCCTTTTCTTCCCCCACCTCGTGCGCCGCATGGGGAGTTATTGTCCCACAACTTGACTCTTCCTGAAACTGAAGCTGGAGCCTGGCACAATTCCAGGTAACCTGGGTCCCGAGCAAAGCTGTTTTGCGGCTCTGAAAGGTCGCTCGAGCACAACGCACCTCGCCCCGTTGAGTTGCAAACCCGGAGGAAAAGACGCCTGTAAGTCACTGTGAAGCCCTCGAAACACCCATCCACCTATTGTGACGGTGCATGCAAACCCGCAGGGAACAACGGCTGTAATTCACCGTGAAGTCCTCGGAGCAACCCCCCCATCCGCTTATTGTGACGGCAGTTGCAGACAAGAAGGGCACTACCGGAGGCAAGTGATCCCTCGGACCGCAAAGTCCATGGAGCGACCCTGTGACCCGAATGTGACTACAGTCGCACGGGCGCCTACCATTGGCCGAAAATGACGACACCTGAGCGGGATCGACGATTGGCCGAACAGGATGTGTCCTCGAGACACCGAAGGGGTTAAAAGCCAGAGACCGGGAACACAGAGAGGGCGAGCATTCCTTCATGCATCTTTTTCAGGCTTCTTGCCACGGGCCGCAGCGTCCGAGTTGCTGCCGGCCAACAATGACTTTATGACTGTCAATTTCTTTGTATCTTTACTGTAAATTAATGTAAATAAACCTCCAGTTTTCATCTCAATGTCCTGCTCAACCTCGGCCAACCCCCGCACTCACGGCAAGGTGCGATATCTGGGGGGACAGAAATTTGGAGTGTCCTCCAGATCCAACAGTATTGTGCCTTCTCACTTGCCGACTTGTCGCTGCATCCGCTGCGTCACTGATTCGGCTGAGGAGCTCGGCTGTCATTAGCTCTACGTTTCAACTTACACCTACTCTTTGCACGTGTGTTTTTGCTCTGGTAACTACACTGCATACTCAGAAAGATAAGTTATTGTTTCTTCTGTACCTTTTTCACTAGATGCGAACACAGGAGCAGCTGGCCGAGCTCGTGACATGATTGGCAACATCAAGGTGGCGTTCAAGCGGTTTCTTTTCGCATTTAAGTGGATGGGAGACGAAGTTCAGAATCTGATGGAGCATAAGCTTGCCGACACGGCTGCGCTCGTCGGATACCCGGAGAGCGCTCCTGACGCACACGGACTGAACGACTACTACGGTACGAATTTTAGCGGAATCGAAACCTTAGGGTGTCTAGCCATTCAATTCTGCTGACGCTAATTCCCATGGTGCACAGATTTTCAGATTAACAAATAAGCTTTAGAAGAAGCTTAGGAGCGCGCAACGAGCGTTGGAACAAGAGACGATAGGCGAAGCGTTAAGGAACAGGAGTGCAGCTGCGTGAATTAGAGAACAATGGTATCCGATATCCTGTGGTTGATGTTAAGAGGAAGAAATGGGGTGGGGCAACCCATGTAAGGCATAGAAACGCATTACATAAACGGGTGTCAAGAGGAGGGAAGCGCAGTCGAAGACTACATAGAGCTATATCGGGTGCTTCAGCGAACACTTTCAGGGTTTTTTATAGGTTGCCTCTGGCAGATAGCGCAATTCTAGTCCATGAGAGCTGGCCTACTCAAGGGGGTGGACACTACTTGCAAGAAAACTTGAAATGCATAATCTAAAAATTAACAAACGTTCACTAATTCACTTTTTACCTAATTACCTTATGGCCCATATTGCAATTTACAAACTCTAGCCGTGGAGTTCCGAAGGCGGATACACTTGGAACGAATTCGCAGGATTACACCAGTTTCGAGATATGAATTCCCGAACTTTGAGGAGAAATCCACTGGCGTTCCAGTTACTCTCTTAAGAGAACGTCGTTTTATGCATTCAAGCACGAAGGTAGAACGCCAACGCATTTGTCCGCAGAGTTGGGGAACTCATATCTCGCAACTGGTGTCATCCTGATAATTCGTTCCAAGTGGATCCGCCTTGCGAACTCCACGGCTAGAATTCCTAAATTGCAATATGGGCCATAAGGTAATTAGTTAAACACTTAATTAGTGCATTTTTATTCATTAGTATATAGTGCATTTACATTTTTTTTCTGCAAGTAGTGTCCGCCGCTTCGAGTGGGCCGCCTCATGCACTAGAATTGTGCTATCTTTCACAGGCAACCTTGAAGAATTTTTGAAAGTGTTCGCGTAAACGCCCTGTATATAGGCGATAAGCAAAACGCGAACAAGGTGAATGCAGGAGCCAACGTTTCGACAAGTGGACTTGTCTTCTTCAAGGCCACTTGTCGAAACGTTGGCCGCTTCATTCACCTTGTTCACGTTTTGCTCATCGTCTTGAATTTCCATCTCCCGCATTCCCCGTGTTTTCCCCGTATATAGGTGGTGTGATGAAATTAAAAAAGTTACAGCACGCATAAATATGATTAAGAGGCAAATTCGGAGGCAGTCACGCTTCACTGCACCCCCATTTTTTAAGGATACTTTGAAAATTGCACCTATCTTGCGAAATGCATGATGGAATCTCAACGCTGCAGAATTCAAGTAATATCGAAACCGAGCCTGCTGGGAGTGTTGGAAAGGCAGCACAGCTGTCACGTAACACGGAAACACCCACTGACTAAAAGCGTCACGAAGTTTGAATTACTCCACGTTACGGCAGATTCTGATATGGCACGCTTCGCCTGGCAAACATACGTGCCGTGACATGCGATAATTCAAACAGCCTCTATGGCGATGGTTGACGCAACACTACGAGTCATTGTCTCAAAGTAGTTGAAAATCAGTCACAAGCATTTCGCGATTAAAACGAGCAACTGTCACAACAAAGCTCAAAGTTTGTTTTTATGTGCTGCATAGTGAACCATCACATATCACGAGTTAAACTGAGGAGGGGGCCAAATATACAATAGGTGAACAGCTGCGCTTAGGAGCACGGCTCACGCTACATTCGAAAGCGTTAAATCACTTCATTCTTTGACAAATACCTTGAGCAGTGTAGTAAGCAAAGGAAAAGAATGGAGAGCTGGGAGAACTGGTACATTTTTTTTAGAAAACTAGAGACAACGCTCAAAGGACGAAGGACAATAACAACATGTCACAGCGCCGGTGCTCTTTTCACTGTCCTTCAGCCTTTGTACGCTGATCTTAGTCTTCAAAAAAAAAAGGGGAAAGCATGGTAGTTAGTGGCCAGGCTATGTAGTTCATTAGAAGCCAGTAAGTACGTGTAACGAGGGTCACCATCCTGACAGCTGCTTCGACATTATGATGCAGCTGTTGTGTTCGGTCAGATGCCATAAGGTCACTTTCTGTAAGAAGCTCAAAACGTCGTGGCGTGCTTAATTTCAACATTACCTAAGTTTGTCCTGTGCCCGTTAAACAAGTCTGCAGCTAATTTTACTTTGGTACAGTGCTCGAATAGGCTCACTGCGTTTCATTACAATAGTGCCCTTGACTTCGGACTTCTCTGCAGACGAGCTGGACGACTCGACACCTCCACGATTTTTTCACGACTGGCGCAAGGCCCTCGAACTCTACGCAAGGCGCCTCGTCCGCGATCAGGTGCACATGCTGTTCCTGTCAGTGAAGGCAAACGTCTCCTACTCACCCGCCGCCAACGCCATTATCGTGCCTGCGGCGAGCTTGCAGCCTGGTCTCTTCTTCCAACAGGGTCCCGCCTCCGTAAACTATGGAGGACTCGGCACAGTGAGTTCAATCGCTAGGATATCCTTATGATTCGGTGGGATAAGTATATGTGCAAAAATATTTGCTTGAGGTAATCGCTATACAAGCGTTTCAGTTCGATTGTATTGTGTAATTCCTAGAAAATAATTTGCACCATGACCGACCAGCGGATTGCCGTGCATGGCTTAGTTAGAGAACGCCGTGTTTTGCAAGAAGTAGCAATAAGCATCGTCAAAAGTCACCAAGGGTCCCGAAAGCAAACGAGGGGTTTCATGTCCTTAGAACACACTAAATGGTAATATAACGTTCAGCGTTATAGAAAATAGCATTTCTACGTTTGGAAGATGACCACTGTTATCAGGGAAAGAAGGTTCATTAAAATGTCACAGGTAAGGCAAAGCATTGATTGCGATGGCAAATAATTAAAGAACCGTACGACGTAAGACTTCAAGTTTCATTGGCCGTATAAATTGCCGCAAACATTCGCTAGCCCATTTAACAAGCACGTTGTCACGCGCACAGAGGCAAACACGAACGAATCTCACTCGACGACCGCGGACACTCGCTGTCAAAACGCTTGCGGGACGAAGAGCAACAGCAGCGGCGATCAAAATACCCTTCATAACACATCTCGCGCGAGAACGCAGGTTTGCGAGAACACGGAGAGCACGAAGCCATCATCTGTCTCATTTCCGCTAGCCTGCGAACCCACAGCTGATTGCGTCAAAGATGGCACGTGGGAAACCGCGCTCAGCCGCCACAGTTGGCGTACAAGAGGAGACCGACACTGAGCTGCACCTCCGCTCCCCCCCTCCTAGCGCGCGCACATCTCCCCTCCACCTTGCGAGCGCGAGAACACACTGCCGCATCAAGCTACCCTCCTTCTCGGCTCACCCTCGCCAGCTTTCGCTCGCACCTGCATCGTGCGGCGCGCGGCCGCGATGTTATCGCACTTCGACCATATGCGGAACATGACGCCGACGGCGGAAAAATCACAATAAAAAAGAAACAAGAGAACGTGCAGATCCCATGCAGTGTGGAAATTGATGTTATGCGAAGCATTTGGCGGGCACTTGGCTATCCAAGGTTTGTGTGGGGTTCCACAAATGGTTACCGCGTGAACCGACGTACTTATGCAAAGTGAATAGCTGTGTGCGTGGACTCGACAGCGTACGCGTGTGCAAGGGCAGGAGCACGACGACGACCACGTCGAAGACGATCGTACGGCAGCAAGGGAATTTCTACGCCGAGAGCTCGAAGGGAGCGTGTACGATGTGACGATGGTTGGGTTCTATATGGGCAGCGGACGAGCGTAAGCGAGAGAAGCAAGGATCGTGACGTCATCAGTAACTACGTCTTATACATTCGTCCGCACCTTATGACTATGTCATGTGGCGTATGTTAAGACGACGATGGCTTTGTACTCCGGCTTATAAATGTTAAAATGTGATTAACTTGGCCGATCTTGAAGTTGGCACAGCGTCGGAGGGTTTCTACGTAGCGCAAACTGCCACGAAAAAAGTGCGCGGCAAAGTGGGTCGGCCTCGGAGATTTTGGCCTAACACGGCGCCTCATAGCACGAGCTGTCGCAGGTAAAAAAGCGACAAGATGGCACGTGACGCATGCGCCGATTGTTTCAATGACTTTGCTGCCTTTTGTACGACAGATGCAAGCGTTTGATCATGGCTTACTGGTTAGAGCACCGGGCTGATGTGCTCGGACGGCCAAGGTTTGATTCCACCGTAGATCACACATCGTTTTATGATAGTGAGGCGAGACAGAAACCAACCTACCTGCAGCGAAGCGATGAGAACGAGACAAAGAACGCTTCGCATCAAAAACGCAAGAAGAAACAATGCAGGATGCAGCGCCGTCATTAAGTTCACGTACCAGCTAGCCCTGACTTCATGGATATTGACAGTGTCACAGGTGAACTGTTTTACCAGTAAAATAGAGAGACGAAACACAGAGAAAGGAAAACCAGCGCACTTCCTGCGGTCTTTCTTTTGTCTGTGCTCCGTTTGTCGTTCTGTCATATGCCGGTGGAACACCTCCCAATCCGGGAAGTCGCAACAACAGACAGCTAAGCTAGTTGGTAAGGATTCATAATACAAAGAAGGGGCGCGTTCATGTGTTCGTTCATAATGCATTCGTGTTTCCCAGTTTTCTTCTCTTGTGTTCGTGTCTGCACGCCTTACTCCTTCTTTGCATTATAAACCGGGAAGTCACGCTGAAGTTCAATAATCATAATTGAAAGGTAGTAATTGAAAGTAAACAAATGATACCAGCTCAAGTTCGCTTGGAGTAGCTTTTCAGTGTCCCTCTAAGAAAGAGGGTTTCTTTCAATACCTGTATTGGAAATGGTACAGATCCTGCCACGGATATTGGTACTGGCTCGCTAAAGGTAGACGCCTCAATTACTCCGCGGCATAAGGGTGGCCCTCATCTCTCGAGTTCTCATGTGGTCTCACTCGCAAGAATTGACGACGCAAAGATGAGCGTATTCTTATTGAGCTAAGGGGAACCGGTGTACTCTGCTTGACTTGACAAATGACAGCCATCCTTAAACCTCTCAAAACGGAGCAAAGCTGTGTAAAGAACGTCCAGTCCGAGAACAAAGCAACTCTACCATGAACGTTCCTGGCATAGGAATTGACACACACTTTGTTACTGGCTCTTAAAGTGTTCGCATAATCGTCATCAGGTTAAAGCTGTAAGCATAGCAATGCGTCGAGTAACTAATGTGAAACAAAGAAATGATAAATACACGGACTGCGGTACACGCTTACAGAATAGAGATAACCGAACATTTGAAGCTTAAGTGAAAGCTGCGGCGAGGAGAAGACGCCGAGGTCGAAGGCCTTTTTCGAAAACATTGCAGCACTATGAATAAAGGACAAGCAAGCAAACACGTACGGTGTTTCTCCAATCCCTACAGAGAACACTGCTAAATTTTTACCGTAGCCTAAATGTTCTGTGCAAGTTTGTGGGCATTTATAGTTGAAGTCTCAGGAGCCAAATGTTATGAACCAGTGGGAGACCGCGTTGTTCAGCTGTGCACCGGAAGACCAACTCAAGGCAATCCAGCAGGCCGAAGATGCCACCAGGGCCCAAGGGCTCGAGGCCGTCATTTAGGTAGAGGCCTAGGTCTCAAATCTGCTGTGCACAAATAAAGTTTATTCCTCCTCCTCCCCCCAAAGAGAAAAATAGAGCACATTCAATGTACAGAGGTACATCAGTGACGTCCGTCTTTTCATGTATACCTAAACTGACCGAACGAACTCCAGCGACGTAAATGTATTAGGACGAGATGATGAATGAGTTTTCAAATAAATAAACTTTGGGATTTTAAGCGTCAAAACTGCGAACTGCGACCGTAGAGGGGGAAAACCGGAATTTTGACCACTTTGTGTTTTTTAACGCGCACCCACTGTACGGTACACGGCTATTTCTGCATTTCATCTCTATCAAAATGATGAAGCCGAGGCCAGAATTTGATCCCACGACCTCGTGCTTAGCTACACAATGCCCTGGCCACTAAACCGTCAGACGAGAGAAGTTTTCTTACCAGCATATGTTTCTTTGAGGAATATGACTGTAGTCCTGTTCAGGAATGGTTCCATTCCACCGATTAATTTTCTTGTGAGAGAACCGCCGCTTGAAGGACTCCTCGTAGAGAGAAAGTGCTCATTATCGTAATAATTGCCCGCATCTCCCATTTTATTGGGGCATTTAACTTTACACAGGACCAACGAGGGCAAACGCTGGTCATTGGGGAGGATAAAAAGCAACGGCCTTTGTTATCCTAGTTAACGACGACGGCGAAAGACTGCGCTTCCCAAACTTCTCAGCACATATAAGCCATAGCTATGGCGGGATATTACGCGCACTAAGACTATCAGTGTTTTGTGCGCTATCACTTATGGTAGATATTCCCGGCTACATCTATGGGGTGCTGAGTTGGCACCACCGCTGTATCTTTTCATTGGGCGAGCCATGCACATAATTCTACTTTATCTAGCCACGTCGACGCCGTGCAAGGCTTTTTAACGTGACGAACTGAGTGAATGTTTGTGTATGGAACCATGACCATGCTTCGCATTTAATGTTCTGCAGATTTCGGTAAACAAATAATCCAAGCGCTTTACATGCGAATAAAAGCAGGCCAATCGTAGCCTGAAGCGTGATCAGCGACGCAAACACATTGCCGAAATTCAGGGTGTCCCACATAAATTTAGCCAAGAATTCAAAAATGAAAGGCTCGTCGGAAGCGAATTGAACCGAACGCATACTATTCGCATTGACATATAGTAAGTCGTACAATTTTTTTTGTTTTCCCCGTAACTCACTAATTAAGTTTAATTATCCAACTTCTTTATTATTGGATGAGGGCCCAAGTATGATGCTCAGATTTGTAGAGAACCTTGAGAAGCCATCGATCGAGTCGTTTCTTGTACGATACCTCTCACGTAGTCCTTTTTTTGCGGGGTTGCAAAGAAGGCTCGCGAAATATGAAAAAAAGTCACGTGACCGAGCGTTTGCGCAGTGGTATTGTGGTGGTGTCAAAGGTGCGTTCGGTGAACAAGGTCGGCAGCACCGTGACTGGCGACGAGGAAGTGGCAGGGCGTTCTTTATCTCATCCGCAGCGCTCGGTCAGCAAGATGCGTTTTCGCCGTCATCCGACGGGAGCCGACCTTGTTCACCGAACGCACGCTTGATATAAGCACGTGCGATACCACTGCGCAAGCGCTCCGTCATGTTGCTTTCTTCATATTTCGCGGGCTTTCTATGATACCCGGAACAAAGTACTCCGTGAGACGTATTGTAAAGAAAACTCGATCGGTTGTCTCTGAAAGTGCTGTACAAATCTGCGTATCATACTTGGGGTCCTCACACAATAATTAAAAAATTGGGAAATTAAACATAATTGATTAGCGGGTTATGGGGAAGAAATTGTGTGGGTTACTATAGGCTATTGCGAAGATTATGCTTCGGTTCAATTCTCTTCCGACGCGCCTTTAATTTTTAAATTATTGGCTCAAGTTATGTGGGACACCCTGTATATTCGAAGCTCTTAAGTGGCTGCTGCAATGGTAATCAACATTATTCGAACGAGGAGTATCTTGGGCTGGAGTCGACGTCTCTGACCTCTGCGCAAGCTTTTTCTTCACTTGAGTCAATGTTGAGCTGTGTGATAAGCGGGGAAACTGTGGTTGGGGGACGGGCGCTTAGGTAATGGTTGTCTGAATGAAGATGAAAAGTGAGAGGTGACAAAGGGATTTCTGTTTGTCGGTTCCTCAACAACGTTTTTCCAGTGTTGAAAGCTCCATGTCTCCGTCGTCTTGTGGATCTCTTACAGTTTCAGTTACCAACCGCAGTTGTGTACATATTTGGCAGCTGAATGTCAAATGTTTCTGGAACTTTCTTTGTGAGTATGAAATTCTGTTAGCGCCTTTTTGTACGCCGTGCTCACAAGAAAAGGTTTAGTGAAGTTTATCGGCATTGTGCTGTTAATCAGCTATTCAGACATTCTCTCGACTAGGATATAGGCACTTCATCTGCTCGAGCACTGCTAACAATAGGCCTCTACCGCTATTAAAAGAACGTTTCTGCGCTATGCTGGTGCTGGCGTTCTGCACAGGCACTTGCCTCATAGGCCACTCATGGCGCAAGCATCTTTGCTTTCGTGGCTCTCTTACTTCTTCGTTTCCATCATATGGTTCAAATATGGCGGTAATGTTCTCTTCAATCTCTTTGCGCCATGAACCACGTTCCAAGTACAGTCCGCGGAACCAAATGAATATCCTTCGAATTGAAAACTGTGGGTAGATATATGCAGGACTAAATCTGGAAGAAAAGTGCTGCGGCTTGTATTACGACTTATAGTACGACATATTGCAGTCAGAAGATTGGAGAACGTCTATGAACCATCAAGCTTACGGTTTATCTTTTGTTAATATGTGTCCTAAATATAGAAAACAACAACTTGACGAACTATTTTGAAGTGAAAAAATGAGTATTCTGGGACTCCTCATGGAAGTGCATAGAGCGCCTTCAGTTGTCCTGGCAATATTGCAATGTGACCCTATAGGGGCGGGGATTGGTCAGTATATTTCAGGTCAATATAAAACCAAAATCTAAAAACACCCATGTGCTTAGATTTAGGCGCACGTTAAACAACCCCAAGTGGTCAAAATTAATCCGGAGTACCTCACTACGGCGTCCCTCATAGTCACATCGCAGGTTCGGTGCGTAAAACTCCATAATTAAATTATTTTTAAATTATCCCAGTTGGAAAAGAAACGCTAAGTGTTAAGTGTTAAGAAACGGAAAGTGTGTTAAGTTTTCATCACATGTTTATTTTCCTTCAATTTGTCCCCACCCCCCCTGCAATAATGCCTTTGTGGTGCTGCAGGTACTTGTATAAATAAAAATAAAATAAAGGGTCAAAGCGAACCATTCAGGTCATTCACCGAAGCGAATTCAAAAACACATATTTAGTAGGTGCTGATTGATGTGCTTTCTTAAACGGTGTTATTGGTTTTTCGCAGGTCGTCGCTCGTGAAATGACGCAAATTATGAACTTGCAAGCTTTGACACTTGACCAGCCGACGGCTGTCGAGTGGAACGGCAGCGACACGGCCAAGCACTATGCCTCCAGCGCTCGCTGCCTGTTGAAGTCTCAAAAAGAGGTCGGTGTCCTCAAGCCTATCATCACTTTTTCGCATGCGCCAAGTTGTCTCTTAATGCCGCTCTCACACCTCTACACTTCCAATTGTTCCTGATGGGAGTGAACATTTTGGTTACCGTCGCTCGGTTGCGACGATTTCGCCCGTCCTAGCGACGCTGCAGTGAGCCTCGTTACAGTTTCCACGCTAGGGAAAGGCGTCACTTTGTCTTTGAGACACAATGTTGAGAATGTAGACGCCCTGCTGGCATGTCTCTTTCTATAGGGCGCATTGGATGCTCAATCGGGGATTAAATTGACTACAGAAGCCGACAGATATAGGCCGGTTTCTTCGTAAGCATCGATGAAGGGTGAAACATTTGTGTGACTCCACGTAATACGGATTCCATTTGACGCTGTAGATCCAACAAGGCAACAGTTGTTCATCAATCGCGACTACGTAGTATCGAGTGACATTTATTTAAAAATGAAACTCCGGAGCTTTACACGCAAAAATCGCAATCTGATTATGAGACACACCTTAGTGAGATGCTACGGGTAAATTTTTTACCATTTGTTGTTCATTAACATTTATACGGTGTAAGGTAAACGAGTGCGTTTGAATTCCGCCCTCATCGCACTGCGGCTGCCATGGCGGGGATCGAACACACGACCTCGAGCTCAGCAGCGCAATGGCGCAGGCGCTGGGCTTTACTGAGGTGGCTGCGCGTTTTCTATTAAAAGCGGCACACTGTTATAATCTACGTGGTTGCTCCAAACGAGTCGTGCTGTCGTACTATGACTCGGATATAGCTGCTTAGGAGGGCAGCCATTTGGCATGGCGGTCAAGTGGTCTTACCACCTTAGAATCTGTAGAGGGGAACTGCCTCAGAGAACTCATACTATGTGGTGAAAAACGGCAGCTGGTTCTCTGAACAAAAAAAAATATGACCGTGGTGCGTTGTCGTACCCTGTCATCATCACAATTATTCGCAAAGCCACAAGAAGAAGCAAGTTTCATGAAATAGAAAAAAGATAACCATCCACGTGACGCTAATTTCAACTTCGCAAAACGCACTAAATCACAGAATGTGAAAGAAGTTACTTGCATCCGAGCGGGCAGAAAGCGAAGCTTTCTTCCTCTATACCCTGCTCAGCTTTTTTTGCTTCCTGGATGTACGGGTAACAAACCCGAGTGCCGACAGCTACTGTAGCCGCGCTTACACGAATGCGACCGTGGCCCACCGTATCGCATTTCAAGCGCATGGAATTCACGTATATGGTGGTAACGCGCTAGGAATCCAATTGCAACAGTGCGCCAGGAGAGAGTATAGATCGAAACCGTGTTACGTGTGGTGCATTCACCGAACGACGAAAGTCGGGGTCATTGTGGTCCCGACGTCAAACATTCCACCAAGTCAATATGGACACTGAGTTGCTGACAGTTACGGCAAATTAGACGTCGGCATAAGAACGAGATGACGGAAGTTTTCCCAGAACTTCACCGAGTGACTTCAGGACGTGGAGTAGTTTTACATTATGGCGTCGTCAGTGAAACACTGGGTCTGGTTTCCTTGCTCCCCCCTCCCAGGTTCTGCTTGGCGGCGCATGGGCTTTGTATCAACCTTCCCCTCCTTGGAGCTGGTGGGCTGTGCCGATACGAAACTACGAACTGGTTGATAGGAACATTGACCGTTTGCATAGTGAGTGATCTAGGGAAGATGAAGGGTTTTTTAAAAGACATCTTGATCATATTTTTGCGCGCGAAGGAGACCGTTTATAACCCTTACGGATGAAGGGGACCGTTTACTTTAGGTTGCGAAGGTGATCGCAAGAGCGGCAAGCTGGTTGATCAACTGAGCGTCGTCCTCTTCTTCCTTCCCCCACTCGGGACCGCAAGCACGTTCACTGGTCTTCGTTTTCTTCGTGCGTAGCATTCCTCTCGTCGCAGACGAAGCCCGCCGGGCGAGTAAATCCAATTGCCTTGACGTGAACAATTTCAAGCGGGCGACATGGACCACTTGTGTCTTGGCAGCTCTTCTACCACTCGCCGTGAGGCGAGCTGTGTTATACGTGACTTCCGTGAGTCTGTTAATAATAACAAACGGTCCATTGTAGGTGGCCAAAGCTTTTGGCATAACCCGCGTTTCCGTACTGGAGTCCACAGCCAGACTAAATCATCAGGGCGATAGGTTACCGGACAGTGGCGAATGTCGTAGCGTGCTTTTGATCTGTCCTGCGATGCCAAAGTGCGCAAACGAGCAATACGACGAGCTTCTTCGGCGAGGCAGAGAGTTTTGGCGACAGTAGGATTTTCGTGACTACAGAAGGGGAAAACAGTGTCGATTGTGTACCGGGGTGGCCGTGCGTACAGCAGGAAGAAAGGGCTATAGCCGGTAGTCTTGTGCTTGGTGGTGTTGAACGCGTACGTGATAAAAGGCAGTACGTCATCCCAGTTCTTGTGGTCGGATGAAACATACATAGATAGCATGTTTGCAATTGTTCGGTTGGTGCGCTCCGTAAGCCCATTCGTTTGTGGGTGGTATGGTGTCGAGTGACGCAAGTTGGATTCACACAAACGAAGCAGCTCCTCTACAACGTCGGCTGTGAATTGTCATCCATGGTCGCTGATGATCACGCGAGGCGGACCATGTCGCAGGATCACATATTGCAGCAGGAATGTTGAAACGTCAGTGGCAGTTGCGGAGGGCACGGCCGCCGTCTCACAGTAGCGTGTGAGGTAGTCGACGCAAACAACTATCCAACGGTTTCCTTTGGTTGATTTTGGAAATGGGCCTACGAAGTCAATGCCCACTTGTTGGAAAGGCGTGCTTGGAGGCGGGATCGGCTGCAGGAGACCAGCTGGAGCAGTAGATGGCCGCTTGTGGCGCTGACACTGCATGCAGCTGGCCACATACGTCTCAACAGACTGTCGCATTCCAGGCCAATAAAAATGTTCCTGAATCCGGTAGAGCATCCTCGCCGAACCTAAATGGCCAGACGTAGGGTCGTCGTGCATAGCACTCAGAATCGCTGTGCGAAGGCTCTCCGGTACCACTAGGAGAAAACGTGCGCCAGTGCCGGAAAAGTTCTTCCTATACAGGAGTCCATCACGTACACAGAAACGGTTTGCTGTCGTCGAGGCGGTAGTAGCGGTGAAGAGCGGTGTTAATTTATCGTCTTTTCGCTGTTCGGCTTTGAAGCAGTCGAAGTCTGGAAAACGCGGCGACACGGAAGCCACGAGGTGATCGAATTCGTCGGCTTCACAGTTCGTAGTGCTAAGTGGCATACGCGAGAGGCAGTCCGCATCAGCGTGTCGTCGACCGCTCTTATAAGAGACGGTGAAGCTTTATTCTTGCAGTCGGAGCACCCAGCGCGCAAGGCGGCCCCAAGGGTCACGAAGATTCACAAGCCAACACAATGAGTGGTGGTCGGTGACCACTGTAAAGGGGCGTCCATACAGGTAAGAACGAAACCGCTGAACCGCAAATATTAACGCGAGGCATTCTTGTTCCGTGACAGTGTAATTCTGCTCGGGCCTACTTAATGAGCGGCTTGCATATGCGATCACGTGTTCGCGGTCACCGTATCGTTGAACTAGGATGGCACCATTACCTATGCCACTGGCATCCGTATGGAGTTCCGTCGGAGCTGAAGGGCTGAAGTGTTGAAGAACCGGTCGTGACGTCAGCAGGAACTTCATCTGACGAAAAGAAGAGTCGCCCTCCGAAGTCCACTCAAAGGGGGTGTCCTTTCGTAGCAGGCATGTCAGCGGATACGCAACGTCGGCGAATTTAGGAATAAATCGGCGGAAATAGGAACAAAGCCCCAGTAAACTACGGAGCTCCTTGACAGAGCGCGGTGCGCTGAAGGCTTCAACGGCTGCTGTTTTCTGGGGATCAGGGCGGATGCCATCCTTGTCGACGAGGTGCCCAAGCACAAGGGTTTGGCGATCTCCGAAGTGGCATTTCTTAGAGTTTAAAACTAGACCAGCGTTTCTGATGCAGTTCCGGACAATATCCAGACGCGAGTTGTGTTCGCTGAAGGTGCGGCCAAAGATGACGACGTCGTCGAGGTAGCACATGCAGATGTTCTCCTTCAAGCCGTAGAGAACAGTGTCCATAAATCTCTCGAAAGTTGCCGGAGCGTTGCACAATCCAAATGACATCACATTAAATTCGAAGAGCCCGTCAGGGGTTACAGAGACAGTCTTGTCCTTGTCGTCAGGATGCATCGGAATTTGCCAATAGCCGGATCGTAAATCTACTGAGGAAAAGTAAGAGGCGGAATGAAGGCAGTCTATTGCGTCATCAATACGTGGGAGTGGGTACACGTCCTTTTTTGTTACAGCACTCAAACGGCGATAGTCGACGCAAAATCTCCAAGATCCATCTTTTTTTTTAACAAGAATCACTGGAGCTGCCCACGGACTCGCTGACTCTTGTACGACTCCCCTTTTCATCATTCCGTGCACTTGTTCGTTGATAATCTGGCGCTTTGTTGGTGAAACACGGTATGGCTTTTGTCTAATCGGATTTGCCGAACCTGTGTTGATGGTATGGCGCGTTGGAGACGCAGGGATTTCTGGTATTTTGTCCTTCTGCGCAAAGTCGAAAACCGAAATGTGCTTCGAAAGCACACCCGGCGTTCACTCGCGCTGAGCGATTTGTTTACCATCGACAAAAGGGCCGTGTCCGAACTGTGGCCATCAGGTGCTTCCGGCACATCTGTAAGTTCAGCCACTGATAAGGATGTGTGATTCCTGGCGAAGGCTAATTTCATGCCGTCTGGTAGTATAACAGACTCCTTAGAACAGTTTACGGTCCATAAGCTAGTGCGTCCGCCTTTGATCGACACCACACAATGTGGCACCAACACATTCTTCTTCATACAGGTAAAGTGCATAGGTTCCACGGTAGCTTCGAAGCTGTCGGAATTGGTGCCGCAACAGACAACGGGAACGCAAACGGTAGATGATGCAGGTATGACCGTATCACCACAAACAGACAGTGTAGCTTCGCAATCTACAGGGTTCTCCAGGAGTCCAGATGGAATCCTACCACTTATAATACCTTCCCTCTGCGGCAGTCGACAGTGGCACCACACTCCCGCAAGAAGTCCATGCCGAGAATGACATCATGGGTCGACCGAGGAATAGTATAAACTCTGTCGTAATAACATGGCCTCCCAAAAACACGTCAGCACTACACACACCAATAGGTCGCAACGGCTCGCCATTCACTCCTCAGAACTTTGAATCTTCGTCCCATTTAAACAAAACCTTTCGCCCTAACACGCGTTTAAAAGAGACACATGACCGAAATTGTTGCGCCTGTGTCCACCAGAGCCATGACAGGGACATTATCCACAAGAACGCGCACTTTGTTTTTCAGCATCAACACAGGAGGTATTCCTGTCAGTAGCACGTCTCCAGCGACCTCACCTCCATCGGCCGCGCTAGCTAGTTTTCCGGTGACGAAGGGGACGTGGTGCGACGCAGCGGTGAGGGAGAACGGGGAGCACGACGTTGCGGTGGGGGTTTCAAACTCCTGTCAGATGCCGGGGAACGATACCGGGAGCTTCTCGGCCAATACTCGTCGCCAGATGATACGTGTGTTGGCCACGGGGCACCGTGTGGCCGTTCGGAGGGCCAATAAAACTCTGAGGGCTGGCCATACCAGGTGGTGATACGCTGGTTACAAAACCGCGATATATGACCCGGGACACCGCAGGAATAACACATCGGGAAAGGTCGAAACCTTGGTCGTACGTCGATGAAGCGGATATTATCATTTTCCCGCGTGTAGTGGGTTGGGTCGCGGCGTGTGACACGACGATATATCGGGCGTCGAGAAGGCGTGCGCTGAGCGCGTTGGTCATGGCGCGGAGTCGTCGGGCGTGTTGTCATCCTCGACTGTGGGGCTGCGCTGTACTGTACGGCCGCTGCGGTAACCATCGCTTGCCAAGGGGCCGAATGTGGCGCCGTCATAGCCTCACGTGACGTGTACACACCATGGTGGTCAGCAGTTGAATGCAACAACTCTTCGCGGCGGGAAAGTTCCTCGCGGACAATCTGTCGGATCGTCGAAGGAAGGTCGAGGCAAGGACTAGTGTCCACACTGGCAACCGTCGTAACGTTTGCCAACCAACCAAACTTTAGCGCAATCCGACGCATCTTGAGCGTTTCAAAAGTTCTGCAGTGCCGGATGACGTCTGAAACAGAACTGAGGCTCTCTTTCCAATTAGAAAATTGTACGCATCCTCAGCCACTCCTTTCAGCAAATTTCCAACTTTATCTTCTTCCGACATGCGAGCACTGACCACCTTGCACAGCTTTAGCGCTTCTACGACATATATTGTGCATGTCTCACCTGGTAGCTGCACGCGTTGCAACAGCGTCTGCTCCGCACGCTTATTTTTGGCGACTGAGTCCCCAAAACACGCCTTTAACTCGTCAACAAAATGTTCCCACTTCGTAAGCGCGTCCTCGTGGTTCTCGTACTACACGAGGGTGGTATCGGCCAGGGAGAACACCACATTGGTGAGCTGAGTGGTTGCATCCAACCCGTTGGACTTGCTCACTCGTTTGTAGTGGACGAGCCACTCGTCGGCATCTTCCTCCGCTTTGCCTCCGAAGGTGGGTGGAACTCGGTAGTATGGCAGTGCACTGCTAGGCCTCGGAGCGGCTCCTTCTTCTGGCATCTCGAAGACGGTCACGGCTGATGGCGGGAGGCCGGCAAGTCGACGGCTTCGACGAAGCTGCGGCAGTGACGGTTCCGTTGTTGTGAGCGGTACCCCGCACCTCCACCACTTTGTTGCGCGCGAAGGAGACCGTTTATAACCCTTACGGATGAAGGGGACCGTTTACTTTAGGTCGCGAAGGTGATCGCGAGAGCGGCCAGCTGGTTGATCAACTGAGCGTCGTCCTCTTCTTCCTTCCCCCACTCGGGACCGCAAGCACGTTCACTGGTCTTCGTTTTTTTCATGCGTAACAATATGCACTTTCAGAACGATGTAGTCTGCTCTGACATGTAGCTTGTAGTTGCGTGCTACATGCACTGCCTTAGATGCTCCTACCAGTACGAGTGTCTTAAGCCGTTTCCAGTAAATAAGTTGGCCCTTTGTCCCCCTGTGAATGAACCCCCTGTTCAATTCCTCCAACCTGCTATAACTCGTACTCATCAAAAATTAGCAACTTTCGTCGTGAAAGTTCGGACAATGGCATGGGCCCTCTTAGCCTCCGTGTGACGCCTCGGTAGCGTGGGCCAACTGCCCGTTCAGAGACGCACCGGTGGAGTGGGCTAGAGAGCAACCCTCAGCGTGACGCCAAACTCCGAGACCACGACCCACAAATCCAATAACGGTTAAGTCGACTCGCGCTCTTCGTGTATAACCTAGAGCAAGGCATTGAGAGAGAGAAAGGGAGGAAAACTTAGACTAACTACTGCCGGCATGGCGCACTCCTCGATTCACCGACGTAACGCACTCGCTGGAAACAGGGTCCAGCTGATTTCGGACGAAGGCAGAGGCGTCACATGTAAACACTGTCGCATACTGTTACCGCGATGCGCTAAGAAATGCGATACACCATTGCCGCATTCACGCTAACTCGGCTTGTGACCAATCCATTTTTCTTTCTGTAGTCCTACGTTCTGACAGCCGCGCTCTCACGGTTATCGGGGCTGCGCACGGCTGACGTCCGTCAACCTGACGTTAGCTGAAAGAGGGATGTGTGGCGCCCGTCCTCCTTTTCTTGCAAAACGACGCTTTCGTTGCATTTAATTAACCTTCAGTTTAATTAAGAGCATCACTTAGGCTTCGCTTAACATCGCGTGGGTTTATGTATGTTAAACTGACTACAGAAGCCGACAGATTTAGGCGGGTTTCTTCGTATGCATCGATGACGGAGGGAAAGTTTTCGTCTGTCCATGTAATACAAATTCCACTTGGCGCTCAAGATCCCACAAGACAACAGTTCTTCATGAATCGCGACTATATAGTATCGAGTGACATTTAAAAAAAAAAACACTCTTGTGCTTTACGCGCAACAATTGCGATCTTATGATGAGCGCCGTAGTGAGAGGCTACGGGTTAATTTCTTTCCATATGTGGTTCATCAACGTGCATACAATGAAAGGTAAACGAGCGCGTTCGCAGTCCACCCCCATCGCACTGCGGCCGTCGTGGCCGGGTTCGAACACACGACCTCGTGCTCAGCAGCGCAATGGCGCAGCCACTGGGCTTGACCGAGGCGTATCCGCATTTGTTTTAACAGCGACACATTACTATTTTACACGCGGTTCCTCCAAACGTTATTCACAAAGCCACAAGACTGAGCAAGTTTATATATATATATATATATATATATATATATATATATATATATATCCAACAACCTTCGCATTGCGAAGGTTGTGGGATCGTTCCCCACCTGCAGCAAGTTGTTTCTTCATCCACTTTCATTTACATTAATTTATCGTTTCTTTATTTAATTTATTAAGCACAAGCAATTTCCGCTATGTTGTCCTCAGTGTCAGTGTTTGTTCGATTCTTAATATATATATATATATATATATATATATATATATATATATATATATATATATATATATATATATATATATATATATATATATATATATATAATATATTATTAATAATAATAATAATATATAATAATAATAATAATAATATATAATAATAATAATAATATATAATATAATATATATATATAAATACATATATATATATATATATATATATATATATATATATATATATAGAGAGAGAGAGAGAGAGAGAGAGAGAGAGAATTGTCCCAGCGAACTTGAACCGAGATTTTGAAAAAACCTATGCGTTCTTCAGAACAGAAATCGCGTGGTTGTTAGTGTTTATCTGAACTTAGAGTACCATTATTTTCTCGTCTTCTTTTTAAATAATTAGCCGAGACAAATGAATTAACTGTTTAAATATAGCCTGAAATGTTCAGGCGTGAATAGGAAAGTTGTGGAGCTCCCTAAATATTGCCCAACACAGGCACTTCCAACGAGATAGACTCAGCGTGGCCGTTTTTATTCGGGAAAAACGAAAGCCCGCCGACATTAAAAATGACCCCGGGACAGCGCGCTCTGTGCGCCCGAATGCGCCACGATTACAGCGCTATCGACAACGCTTTGTAAAAAACATCGCTGGCTTTGACCCTTTCGTGCTGCCCACGACAGAGCTTCGCGTTGTGCTTGGTTCCGAGATAAGCGCCAGTGGGTTCGGGCGGCAGTTGAAATACAGCGCGGCTCCCGTTTCTGCGGCGATAATTGGACTCTCACGCTAGCAGAATGCATGCGGAGGTAAAATGAAAAGCTCGCGAGTTCGAATTTGGGAGGAAGACCCCAACAAGCAAACACGCATTATAACAAGCTTGATAACGTCGTGTGAATTACGCTGGCTGTCACGAAAGGAAGAATTGTAAAATGACACGAAAGGTTGCTGTTTAGTTTCCTGCCCATTCTTTGTCGGCAGAGAATTTGTAATTTCACATTACTTACGTGCATTTTCCACGTCGTACAAAAGTTTCACACAGATGGCTCTTTTCATGGATAAAAGTTGTAGAGATTTATTCACTGTGATGTCTGTCTAAAGAATGTGTTCAAACAAGTCGCCTTCTGCCACAATGCAGTATTGGCACCTTTTCAGCAGGTCCGATGTAGCTTTTTTGATGACTCAAGACGGTGTCTCACCGCCTCTGCCTTGAGCGCTTCTGGTGTAGTTGTAGGTTCGCGGTAGACTCGGTCTTTCACATGTCCCCACAAGAAGTCTAGAGGTGTCAAGTCCGGGGACCTTGCAGGCCATGCCACTGGTCCATGCCGCCCGACCCACTGGCGTTTGAAGGCTTCCTCAAGCCAGTCTCGGGCAAGGCTGCTGCTGTGAGCTGGTGCACCGTCGTGCTGATATATATAGTTTATAAACCTCTGCAATCTCTCTCTCTCTGTTTTATCCGTGGCTCGCTTCAGGAATTTTCCTTTTATAGTACTGGATTACACCCGTGTTCTTTTAAAATAGTCACCCATGTGACCACCTATGTTGCTACGCACTGCCAGACTGATCGATGGAACATCGGCGTGTCTGCCCAATATTAGAAAGGCCGCAACTCAGTGGCATCTAGCAAACAACGTCACGTGGGCAGTCGGTGAAAAGTTTGACATGCGTCTTTAGAGCAGCCCACACGTGCGTCTTCCTTTAACAACAAAGGGCATAACTTTGCCAGCTTGCACGGGGCAGAAAAGAGCACGTTTACGTTATATCTCTCAGCAACCTTTTTTACATTACGGGAGATGCGACGAAGCTACGGGATCACGTGCGTTTTGTGACGTTCCAACTGGGCTCGCGGCAATTTCTTATTTCCTTTCACTTTCTGCAGAAGGCTGCCACAAATTTTCGTGCCAAAGGCCGAAGGGCAGCCAGCGTTATTTAGACACCTTGCAAACTCCATGGCTGGAATTGGTAAATTGCAATATGGGCCATATGGTAATTAGTTAGAAAGGTCTTTCGCGCTTGTTTGTTAATTAGTCGATTATGCATTTAATTTCTTTTTATCCAAGTAGTGTCAGCCGCTCCGAGTAGGCCACCTCATAAACAAGTATTGTGCTATCTGCCACAGCCAACCATTAAGAATTATTTAATCTGATCGCTGAAACACCCTGTACATGAACCAGTGATTTTGAATGATGTGTCGGTGTGAGTGTCGGATTTTGAGCACAGCAAAATTAAGGGATTTAGTGCTGGTCAGGGCGGTCGTAACAGAAGAGAAAGATTGCACAGCGGGGTCGTTAGCGGGCAGATGACTAATGGCGTAACAGCAGTACAACAAAGCAAATTGCACAACTGCATTGCAGTCGCACTTGGCAAATGCCGCGATTATGCTAAGGCAGCGACATGAGTAAACAAACATACGCAGCGTTGAGCTGCGAGGGTAGATATTTAGTGCGTTAGGAAGCAAGTGTAAGTTCCTTTGAAATAATGAAGGTGCGATATGTAGCAGGTTTGCTGGGCACTGCTTTTACCACAGAGCCATGCAATACAAAACAACTAAAGATAATATTTCGACAATCATGAAGGGGATTCCAGGTACAGGCCTTCGTCCTGCAGTGGGCATAAAATAGGCAGACGATGACAATGATGAGACAGTGGATTCTAACCCGACAATTGAAGCCAGTCCTTCCCGAAGCTCACAGCTGTTTTGACACATGCAAAACGTTGACGCTGTTAATTTCTGCAGCCTAATCAATTCCTGCCAGTTTCACCCAGAGCAGAAAGTGTACTGTCAAAGAGCGCAGCTGTCACGTCTTTAGCATACGCGCATGCTTGAAGTCCCCGTTTACTCCTGATCACCGGATAAACCTGAAGCGATCCTGAAGGAAGCAAGATTTACCCCTCTATTCTAAAAGCAATGCCCAAGAAATCGCGCAAATATTGCATCTTAACTATCTTTAAAAATAACGAAACGCATTTTCTCAAATATGCTGCGTATCTGCGAGCCAGCAGTATTAAATTTCCCGATGTACAAATTGGGATGTCGCGATAGGAATTAAGCCAAGCAGAAGACCAATCTAAGAAAAATTTTGTCGACCCTTTCTTCACCCAGAACCAATGCGATTATTGGACGGCTGCGTACTCTGACAGAGTTAAGAATTGCGCTTAGTGCGATGCTATAGCATCAGACCCGGCGTCGGCAGAGACATACAACAGATCACGCAACTCTTAGGATGCTGGCACTAAGCAACGCGTGAGTTAAGTTTTAGTTCTTTTCTTCTTGAAGTCGAGCAAAGTCTCTTCAAGTTGATTATCGACGTTGATGAAGCAGGAGGCAGGTTGGAGGTAACAAAACTTGAAGATATATTGCAACGGAAATATTTACACAGCCAAATACAGAGTTAGCAAAAGAACACTGATGCAAAACACACAAGTAAACAGCGGCTTACTCTTCTAGTTTTTCTTAAGTTAGAGCCTAGGACAACTGTCACTACATACGACCAACCGAGTCTCACTGTTCTACCACTAAGTGGTTACGGCCCAGACTAGCATTGCATCGTACGGAGTCTTACTGTTCTATCAGGTTTAATGATTAGAGCCTA
This sequence comes from Dermacentor variabilis, assembly GCF_050947875.1. Taxonomy (NCBI): domain Eukaryota; kingdom Metazoa; phylum Arthropoda; class Arachnida; order Ixodida; family Ixodidae; genus Dermacentor; species Dermacentor variabilis. Next base: position 131,969,155 of record NC_134570.1, on the reverse strand, counting down.
GCCTGAGGACCAAGCACCTCGTCTCGATTGTTATAGTTGGAAGAGACAAAGAAAAGGGGCGGTAGGGTCGTCAGCCCATCCCACGGATGCAGTTGCCAATGAGAGTTGAAAGTCTGCTTAAGCCACAACCCAAGGGGATGGCCCTACTCTCAAAAGTAAATGCATTGGAAAACAACCCTGTTTTCCTTCTTCCCACAACTTCGTTTCCCTCTCTTATTTCCACGTGGTCAGTTACGGCCTCGGCAAACACGCCAGGCACACACAATTTATTGAGGCCATCTCGCACCTGAGCGGCGTTTCTAGCCAGCAGGGGGCTCGGGCGCTGGTGTCCCAACACCGCGTACCGCAGTCCCCCTCAAGGTCTTTCCTCGTAGAAAAATAATGACCGCTGGCGGCATCCGGACTCGGTGTTCTTAAACGACGTTCTCCGAACGCGGCCTCCGCAAGCGCACCGCGCCTTCTTTGCGGCGCGCACTGCAAGTTGTAACTCGACACCAAGCGGGCTCTCCTCAGCGCTCAAAACAAGATGCACGTGGCTGCCGCCTGGATGCGTAGGGGCGTGGACCCCCGCTCCGTACGTGCAACACGTGGTCAACATTGCTTAGTGCCCCTAAACCTCGGCTGCGTCTCTAACCAGCAGGGGACTCAGGAGCCGGCGCCACAACGTCGCGTATACCGCCGTCCCACTCGAGGTTTGTCTGCGTGGACCTATTATGACCATCGGCGGAATGTCAACACAGCGCGCGTAAGAGCACGTTCTCCGAATCCGTTTTCCGCATCCGCACCGCGCCCCCCCGGCGCGCGCCGCGGCTCGTTACCCGACACCACGCGAGCCGTCTTGACCCCTCAGAAACAGAAACGGTTGCTGCCCGACGCGCTGGGGGGAGGGGGGGGTGGACATCTCCCTATTCACAAAACACATGGGCAACTCGCGGCTCTGCAAAAGTATATACAAAACAATCATGCAGCCCTACACCGTCCATTCTGCATGCTCGAGAGATGAGCGGCCTAACAGCGTGTAAGAGTGCGTTGGTCAGAAGACCTTGCGTAAGAGAGGAGCAATATTTCACTGACAAGGACGGGAGTTATTTATTTGCGTGGTCTTCGAAGCCAACAGCCACAGCTTCTGCTGAGAGGGGAACCTGCAGCGAACCACGTCGACGTCTAGAAGCGGCAATTTTTTGCAGCCCCGTCTGTTGCACTCGATGGAATTCAGCTTCGACAGCATGGCGGCACTGTAGCATTAGCATACCCAGGAATTCTGGACAAGCGTTTGGTTTCCTTTTTCGCCACCACGTGGCGTATCCACCTTAATGATTTGAAATTCGCGCCGTGACGTATGCCATGACGCACAACAAAAGAAAACATAATAAAAAGAAGCGCACCCTGAGACTGTTGCTTCACCTCGGTACTTGAAAACGAGCGCGCTCAAGTATCGGCCGTATCTGCTACTTGCCCGACTGGCAATGAATCGACGATTTTGTTAGACACCTTGCCAGACAGCTCGTTGGCATTCCGTGTGAGATGTCTGGCCGAGATAATGGCTCCCGCAAAGCTTCCCTTTGGTTTCCTTCGTTGTATTTTCCTATTATTTGTACACCACTGCAGCCGTGGGCTTCCATATAGTCAGCTTTGTGTTTCGTGGGTTTCCGGTAGAACCGGAATGATTGAATAAGAGGAAGCTTTAGCTAGGGCCTATGTTCGATGCCGGCCGCTCAAATACATGTAAAAGGCATGATTTTGTGCGAAAACAGCTCAATGACCTGAATGAGAATTGTTGCATTTAAGAGAGAACGTGTAGCATTTAAGAGAGAACGTTAAATCAGTGATTGCAGCAGAAATAATTTTGATTTAGGCCATATAGAAGTATTGACAAGACGTCGGAAATCAGTAAATCTGAAAAAAGAATAGAAGTACGAAGTTTACAAATCCGCTTGTTAGCATCAAAAACTGGTATCACATCTCTATATTGGAGCAGCTCAATCGGGCAAGTTTGACGTATGAATTTATGATGTATGTGAGGTTGTTACAATGCTTGTCAAGGTTTTGCGAATGCCACATTCAGGAATTAGTGGTGTACTTAAGGGTGGCATATGTTATATCATTTTCGTCCGCAATAAATGAAATATTAGGTGCAGCTTAGAGAATTACGACATTATATATTGTTGGTGAGGTGCGGGGTTGTATACTTCAGGTAGCGTTTCTTTAAATTTCGCATATTTTCAGAATTTAAAAAAGTGGAAGTTAGATAAAAATTCGTGGTTTCTGCAATCTCATTTTAACGGTCTCTTGTGAGTTCAACATAACTAATTAATTTCGGTGCAGTGATTGTGAGAAGAAACCATTGTTCATTTCCCATGTAGGAGCTAAAGCTTCCGGTTAGGTTCGATTTAGAATATTATTGCTGAAAGAAGAAGCAAGACGGGTAGCGTATTTACAGTATGGGGGCCGCAATTCGATGGGGGTGAAAATGCGAAAACACCCTTGTACTTAGATTTTGGTGTACGTTGAAGAATCCCAGGTGGTCGAAATTTTCCTGAGTCCTCCACTATGGCGTGCCTCATAATCAGATGGTGGTTTTGGCAGGTAAAGCTCCATAATTTAATTTTTTGTAAGTTACAGAATCAGGAGTAATTTACAGTAATTGGCCAAGACAATTACTGCAGTCTAGTTTCTGAAGCATTGTCTTCTTCAGTCCCAAGCTCCTGCTCATCTTCCTCAGCGTTGTGCAGAACTGTGTAACGTATTTCCACCTGGCATGGAAGCGCCATTCCGCTGATTTTTATGCTGAAACGGACTAGTAGCGTTTTAGGCAGCCGAGAAGTACGGCGTCATGGGATGCCTGGATGGAGCGAGTAGTAGGTGCGGTCGGAGAGATCTCATAGGTTACGTCGCTTACCTGAGATCGCCGAAGGACAAGATCCCTGGGAACATAATCGGCGTCCCGGTGACTAATGTCACAAATGCTTTTCTGCGTTTTCTAAGAAGCACAAAGGCGACGGTGAGCAACTAGGCATGTTTCTTGGGCTCGAGCAATTACATGGCGGGTATACTGAAACACGGGCTCTTGAGTAGTAGGCAGTATTGTAAAAAGGCAATACTGGATCTCGGCCGTACAAGGAATAAAATGGCGAGTAACCTATAGTGTCGTAGCGTGATTAATTGTAGGCGAATGTGACAAAAGTGAGAGCAATATCTGAATCAAGATGGTTTTCAGAAACACACATGGAGAGCTTGTCCGTTATTGATCGAATAAACCGCCCCCTAAGATCGTTCGTCTGAGGGTGGGATGCTGTACGAAGTTTATGTTTGGTAGAACAGGAGCGGAGCAAGTAGACCACAACTGTAGAGAGGAAGGAGCGACCCCTGTCGGTAAGAAGTTGACGAGAAGCACCGTGGTGAACATGATGTTGTGCAAGAGGAAGTAGGCTACGTCTGTTGGAAGGGCTCTGGTGAACCCGAACCAAGTTGTAGAATCAGTTGCGACGGCAGTCCATTTGTTGCATCAGCAAGATGTGGGGAAAGGGGCCAACAGTCGTACACCAACGCGATAAAAGGGTTCGGTAGGATTGCCAAGAGGTACGAGTAAACCATCAGTGAGAACAGATGGCTTCTTCTGTAGTTGACGCAACTCACAAGAAGCGACGTAGCGGCGGGCCGATCGGTACAGACCAGGCCGTAAGAATCGTTGCCGGACACGGTCGTACGTACTGATTCCCCGAAGTGACGAAAAGTTGGTAGATCGTACAGCTTGGACAGAAGGATCAACAAGAGAAGGATCACATGATCTAGATGTGAGCTTGTACATGATGCCACGTATACCGGATCTCAGCACTCTTCGGTAGCGAGGTCAGCGAAGCACATAGCGAAAATGCAGAAGCAGAAGCATAGCACACAGGAACATCAGGAGCATCGTCTAGGTGGTAGTACTAGCAGTTGGCATGTTGGTGTAAACTCGCACAAGCAACCGTGTACGAGTATTCCTGTAGGCGTAGCGCCCAGTGACCTAGGTGACCGGTAGGGTCTTTGAGGGACGAAAGCCAGCAGAGCGCATGGTGGTCTTTCGTGAATGTAAAGGGCCGACCATACAGGTAAGGGCGAGATTTTGCCACTGCCTAGAGAAGTGCAAAGCACTCACGTTCAGTAATGAACTAATTGCACTCATCTGGAGAAAGCAGACAGCTGGCGCAGGCAATGACGTGGTCGTGGCGTCGTTGACGTTCGCAAAAACAGGCACCGATTCCATGACCACTGGCATCAGTGCGGACTCCTGTTGGAGCAGTCTGGTCGGAGTGCGCAAGAAGGAATGGAAATGTTAGGAGAGAGATAAACTCCGAGTAGGCAGTTGCTTGTTCAGGACCCCAAGAAAATGAAACGTCTGCCTTCACAAGAGCAGAGGGCGGGTGACCTCCGCAAAATTGTGCATGCGGCGGCGGAAGTACGAGCACAGGCCCACGAAGCTCCGGATATATTTAGCACATTTGGCAAGGGAAGCATCCGTACGGCACGAACTTTGCCCGGGTCTGGGCGCGCAACAGATGAATCAACAAGATAACCCAGGATAGTAATTTGACTGCGTCCGAAGTGGCATTTAGAAGAATGAATTTGAAGGCCAGCATTGAGAAAAGCAAAAAGAATGTGCGAGAGGCACCCCAGGTACGTGGCGAATGCAGGAGCAAAAATCAAGGCGTCATCTAAGTAACAAATACAGATGGACCACTTGAGGTCATGAAAGAGTGTGTCCATCATGCGTTAAAAAATAGCTGGAGCATCACATAAGCTGAAAGGCATGACTTTGAAATGATATAAGCCATCAGGTGTTATAAACGCGATGTTCTCTCAATCTATGTTGTCAACAGCAATCTGCCAGTATCCGGAACAAAGATGGATGGAAGAAAAGTACTTTGCACCGTGGAGGCAGTTGGAGGCGTCATCAACGGCTGGTAGAGGATAAACGCCTTTCTTGGTGATTTTGTTGAGGCGCTGGTAATCCACGCAGAAGCGCCAGCTGGCGTCCTTCCTTTTAACTAGAACGACATTGGACGCCCAAGGACTGAATGACAGTTCCACGACTTCTCGAGATCATGTTCCTGACCTCCGTTTGAATTGTTTGTCGTTTGTGCAAGGACCATGACATGGTCGCTTGTGAATAGGGTGTGCGTCACCGGTATCAATACAGTGGGTGGTGAGAGAGGTCTGTCCTAACGGGCGACCCAAGTAAAAAATGTCGCTGAACGAGGAGAGCAGGTGGCATAACTGGTCGGCGTGGTGAGGCGAAAGTTCGGGATCAACCATGTTTGTTAGGTGAGGAAAGACAGCCGGCAAAGAAGACGTCAACAGGAGATGGCGTAATATCAGAAGTCAAAGTTGAAAATTGCGAAACTTTAGTGAACCGTCTACGAAGCTGGTCGCTCATCGCAGAGATGCACGCGCCTGCATCTAGCAGAGCAGTGAAGGGACACCATCTACGTACACATCAAGTAAATCCGTATCCGTCGGCAAGGTCAGTAGAGCAATTGCAGTCGGGATCGTTCTAGCAGCGTCACTCCAAGGAGCTGCACCCTTCAGTTTCCCGTAGAGCGCCGGTACATGGGCGAAGGAGAACTGCAAACAGGGAGTGAGTGAGACAGAGGTCGTCGTGGTGAAGGTGAACGACTCTGCCGTGTAGATGAGGACGCCTTAGTAGAGTTCGATGGCTCTATGGAATCTTCCTGTACTATACGAGTACCTGGTGACCGGTGGTAAGGTTGGAACGCAGATTGATATTGGGATGACGTCCAGGTATTGCGGTAGTGAGGGGAAATGTGGCTGCAGCGCCTCGGCAGTTGCAACAAATCGGCCGATCTATGGAATCTATGGCTCTATGGTTCTCTATGGTATATATATCCATATATATATACCATATAGATGTTCGCTATTCCGCTGGATTGCGAAAAGGTCGAGAGGGGCACTGCCGTCACGAATGAGGGACCGTAGGAAAGGCATAGGTGTCCGATCGGTTGACGGAACAGACAGTTTGAATTCCAAGGTTACTCAACTGGTCGCGACGACAGACTGCACAAGGGAAATCGTCCGTCGAGAACATTACCGACTGTGACAATATTATCACTTTCTGAAAGCGAAACCGACGCAAAAAGGAAAAAAAATATTAGAAGCCATTCCACTCTGTGAAGATGGATGACCAGCTAAGCTCTAGCACATCACACAGGATTACACAAGCGGTCTTGTATTTATTTTCACCACTCTGGAAACGCTGCCAGTCGAAATTACAACACGAGAAGGGCACCCCATTCCGAGGGTGAACTCAATCAAAATTTTAGGACTTCTAATCAACGCCAAAGGCTGTAATGCAGAAACTCTAAACAAGCTGAGCGCGCAGGCGAAAAACATACCAAGACTCATAACTAGAATCGCAAGCAAAAGGGGGGGACTCAAGGAGGACAACCTACTCAGGGTCTTCCAAGCTTTCTTTATCAGTCACATTACTTACACGGCACCGTACCTCAAGTGGAGCAAAATTGAAAAGAACAAACTCGACACACTCATCAGGTCCGGCGTCAAAAGAATACTCGGTATTCCACAATCCGCTAGCACATTAAAACTACTTGAACTTGGAATTCACAATACCACAGACGAATTAATTGAAGCACAGTTTATTGCACAGATCTCCAGGCTTTCGTCAACTAAGCCGGGAATCAAAATTCTTGATGAAGCTGGTCAACTCCCTATGCAGGCTCCGCTCAACCGACACCCCCTGTCTAAATTAGCCCGTGAAGGTATAAAGGTCGAGCCCGTGCCGAGGAACATCCACCCAATATATAACGAAGGTCGCAGAAAAGCGCGGGCTAGAGCCATCCTTCGACGAATAGATTCTTACGGGGCAGATGCATTCTTCGTTGACGCCGCCAAATATGGCAGCGAAGACAGGTTTGCAATCACGGTCGCTGACGCGCGCGGAACGCTTATCAGCGCCGCATCAATCTACGCCAAACACGCGAACGAGGCGGAGGAAACCGCGATAGCCTTGACTCTTCAAGCCGCAAAAGGCCCGGCGTCCATTTTCTCTGACTCGCGCACGGCTGTCAGGGCTTTCTCGTCCGCTCTAGTTTGTAAACACGCAGCCAACATCGTTAACAGATGCTTTCGTATTAATACGCGAGAAGAAACTGCAGGTCATATCAACATAGCATGGTTCCCGGCACACATGGACGATGCAACTAACCGAGCGGGTTGCAACCCTAACGAGTGGGCCAACTGCCTGGCGCGTGAATTCACGAACCGCGCCAGAGCTAGCAGTCCGGCTCTCCCGCAGGATTGCCCCTTCAAAGATAAACTTACAACCTTTCACGAAATTACGTCACATTACAGACAAAGCAGGAGAAAATTCCCTCCCCCCAGTCCGAAAATGAACAGGGCTCAGGCTGTTACTTTCAGGCTTTTACAGACGAGATCGTACCTCACCCCGAGAGCGCTTAGTTGGATAGACCCGAACTTTCCGCAATCGTGCTCCAAATGCGGTCACGCGTGCTGCTCCTTCGACCACATGCTCTGGCTGTGCCCGTACAACGCGGGCTCCGACTTTCATAACGAGTCCAAGTGGGACGCCTTGCTGAAGAGCTCGGATTTCACAAGCCAACTACAGGCCGTCCAGAGGGCCCGCGACGTCGCGGAGAGTCACCATCTCCCTGTCCCGTAGTGGGTGGAGCCACCAACTTGATCGGGGAGCCTTCGGGTGCCCCCTAATCAAGTTCCTCAGGACACTCTAATAAAGTTCTTGTCACTGTCACCACTTGGTAATGGTAGTGACGATAGCCTTACTGTGATTACTGTGATATATACGGGTTGGTCCGGTTACAACCTCAGACAGATGTCTTGGCCAAAGTAGAATCTATGCACGACCATTGTTGGTTAATTGAGTTACTTCGAGTGGTGTAGCACTCCAAACCAAATTCTTCATGCACAAACTCAGTGAACCATTTATTTTCTGGTTTTCAAATGCCCACATTGAAGTCTTCAATGATGATCACAAAGGTAGTGTCATCGCAGCTAACCAATGCAAAGTGCGTGGTAATGAACTTCTCAGTACCACACTTAGGTGTGCCTGAATATACATATATAGACAGTGGATATCATAATTTCGTCTTTCGTTTGTACGGCAGACACTGCACTCCACAGTCGGTGCCTCTCTCCTCTTACGAGTCATGTTGTATGGTTGTACATACATTTCCGCCTATGCATATGCGGCAATGCCTTCTGCGCGTGAGACCATGTGCGGTTCACAAATGATTCCAGCATGCCCATCGACGGGAAACAATGCATCTTTATTATTATTATTATTATTATTATTATTATTATTATTATTATTAGTAGTAGTAGTAGTAGTAGTAGTAGTAGTAGTAGTAGTAGTAGTAGTAGTAGTAGTATTGGCGGAGCACTTGAAGCCTGCTTCACCTCCGCCGCGTGACAGCCCGATACTTCGCAACCTCCAGGATCGGCCAAAATTCTTGCTCCCTGACACGACAAATGCATTTCGGGGCAGAGGTACACAGCTTCGCTGTGAAAGCGCCTGTACAGTCAGTATTGCCACCCTGTATTTTGTCTCGATGGCACCATCACCATCGGCACGGTCCCGCTAGGAGCTACTAGCGGTTCGCGTTCGTTATCTTCCTTGCGTCTTGACGGCGATGACGCGCTAAATCTGCACTATCATTGCGTCGTGCACCCCTACTTCGCCAAAGCCAGCTTTCGGCGGCACACGTTCGCTTTTGTATTGACATCAGGCTCGGTTTCCTGGCGTCATTAAGAATAAGAACAGCTGCCTGGCGGAAATCAATGCAAAATTATTATGGTGCATTGTATCAAATACAGTAGCGCGCACGTGTGTGTTAGAACAAAAAGTACTGAAGTATTGGAATGAGTGCTTTGCGGAATATATCTTAACTGGCTATTGTTAACACATAAAGAAAAAAATACCACTATTTTTTTTCTAGAAATATTGCTGATATACGTATGCAGTCAATGGAAACATGAGTTCCGACCTAGTGCCCGTGGTGGAAGCAGCCCCAAACCGCACGGCTACATTGGCAGACGAAATATTGGTTGATTAGGGTGAAAGTCTAAAGTGGCTCGTTGCAATGGCTCATACCGGAAAGAAGAACGACACAATCAGGAATGGCTCATACCCTCGTAAGCAAGCAAATATGCAATGGCTGAATATGAATGAAGAAACAAGAGGAAAAAAGAACGAAGGAAAGAAAGAAGGAACAAAAGAACGAAAGAGAAAACAAACAAAGACAGAAAGAAAGAAAGAAGGAAAGAAAGGAAGAAACGAAGAAAGAAATAGAGAAATCTTATTTTGTTGTAGCGCGAGCTGAACAAGGTCAACAGAAAGGCACATCTGACACACACAACGCTAACTTTCAACAACAGATTTATTTCCCATTCTCGTCGCAATATATACACCCTCGAAACGTCATGCAGCCCGTGTGTTGTCCTTGTTCAGCTTGCGCTACAACAAAGTAAAATAAGCCGTACCAAGAAGCCGCTATAGCGATCCTCATCGACAGAGAGAAAGTAAAAAAAAAATCATGAGCCAATCCACTCCGTGAAGGTGGTTGACCAGCGAAGGTGTTTGGCACAGGAGACCGAGGTGACATAATTTTGAACAAAAGGAACAAACTCACTTATTGTCCTGATGGGTCGTCATTATTTCCCTCGCAACTGCAGTCACATTCTTTGATAATGTCAAATAGATGCACGTACGCCGCTGGGTTGTCGGTTGGGCCGGATCAGTGTGGCATCGCAAGGGATATATCTGCAACACGGAACGCGTAACCGCTCCCTTTTCGGTACCCACACATACGCAATGAAATCACCGATGACAACAGAGGCAGTGTCATCGCAGCTAATTCACGCAAAGTGAGTAGCCATGAACCTTACGGGACTATGAGTCGTTACATTTTTTATTGCTTACTGGGGTATGAACCATTGCTCACGGGGGTATGAGCCATTGATGATGGCATTTTTCGACATGCTGTTTTGTATGTCATATGCGTGATTAGAAAGAATTTAGGCACTGTTCGCTTCACTTTGCTGAGTGTATGTAGCCTCTGCCTTACGGGGCTATGAGGCATTGCATTTTTTGCTTGATCGGGAGTTTTCATATTGCTATACAATTTTGTCACTGACACTTTTCACCTAATTATAATATTTTAGAATTTGATTCATTAATTAAGGCTAATTATCTAATTATGCCGAAATAAAAATAAATATCTGAGTATCTTCAAGCGATGGCAAACATTACGTTGAGTCTGTACAGGTACGTTGCATTTGCATGTATTTAATGTTTGGCTCAAGTTACGTGGGACACCCTGTATATACGCATAGGTATATGCGAGAACATTGTGCGCGCTCCCGATTACATATATGAGCGTTGCTGACATCAGGCTGGGTTTCCTGGCGTCATTAAAAATAAAAACAGCTGCCTGGCGGAAGTCAATGCAAAATTATTATGGTACATTATATCTAATACAGTAGCGCGCACGTGTGTGTTAGAACAAAAAGTACTGAAGTATTGGGATGAGTGCTTTGCGGAATATATTTTACCTGGCTATTGTTAACACATAAAGAAAAAAATACCGCTTTTTTTCTAGAATTATTGCTGATATACGTATGCAGTCAATGGAAACATGAGTTCCGACCTAGTGCCCGTGGTGGAGGCAGCCCCAAACCGCACGGCTACATTGGCAAACGATATATTGGTTGATTAGGGCGAAAAAATCTAAAGTGGCTCGTTGCAATGGGGGCTCATACCCGAAACAAGAACGACATAATCAGGAATGGCCCATACCCTCGTTAGCAAGCAAATATGCAATGGCTGAATATGCATATACATTGTTTGACTATGCGTATGACTTGCTGTTGAATTGACACCATGTAATTATTCGTCTTTTCATTAAACATCATAATTCCCGATTTCTCTCTGCTAAACTTAAGGCCTAGGCTTTTCGCTGCGTAGCCACAAACATTCGCTCGTGTATAAATCACATTCATTCTCGATAGTGGCAGAATGTCGTCATCACACATCATTCCGGGAACCTTCTGTTGCGCGATTTGTCAATTACTCATGCAAGATAAATCAGTCCCTAATTCACTGTTCTGATTCCTGATGACGCCAGAAAACCAAGCCTGATGCCGCGAACGCTCAGAAATCTATTAGGGAGAGCAAATAATGCTACCACACACCTTTTGTGATGTACCGTGGCACTGAGGCATTTCTTGAACAATGTAAGAGAATACATTGTAAAGACAGAGGTGCATCCTTGGATGCGTGTGTTCTAAGTTCATCAACTTGAATTGCACCAAGAAAACCTGTCCGAGCATTCGCACCTGCTTTATTAGATGCCTACTGCACTATCATTATACAGGTGGTCTTTTTTAACGGCACCAAATTTTAAGAAATAGATCAATGTAAATCTTCCTGACATTATTATCATTAGAGTGTTCAGACGGTAACCTCCGGATACGGAGCAAGTTGAACAGTTGTGTGCGTAATTCACGAATGTATGTTGATTATCTTTTAAATAATTGATCTTGGGTGGCTAAAGCGAATGAGTAGTTTGGAGCCTGCCTTCGACATTGTATAGTTGAGCGAATATATGCTTATGAAACATGATCCTGTAAGAGTAAGAACAAATATCTTGCAATTAAGCGCTCTCTGAAAGCCTCGCTGACGCGGAAAGAGGTCGAGGGTAACGTCGACCTGACCGCTTCCAGCCTTTTGAGATCTTGTCATGAAAGACACGGCTCCGTGAGCATGTTTCTTGCGGCCAGACGACTGTCGATTTTTATTCACATTGTTTTTTCCGAACGCAAGCCGTTTAAAGTTGAAATGTCAATATAGCAACAAACGTGCGCTGCCGAAAGCTCGCTTGGTCACCGAAACGATACACGATCGAATGATAGTGCAGATTTTGCGCGTCATTGCCTTCAAGACATTGCGCTGCCACCGACGGAAGCAAGATAACGAAGTTGAACTGCTTGGCAGCCTCTTGCGGCATTACTGACATCGCAGGCGCTTTCTTTTTGCAGTGTCATTCGTAGTTGTCTCGTGCATTTAAACAAGGGCTTTAATGGTCTCCACATCGCGTTTGTTTCCAAGAGTAGGTGTAAGCAGGAAAATGTTCGCTCACACCCGCAAACATGCAAATACCCTCGCACACACACACACGCACTCTCTCTCCCTGGCACGAGCACACACTCTCTTCCTCAAACGCATTCACACGCCCTCTTCATCGTGCCCATCGTACGCACAGATATCCATGCGCACACAAACACGCACAGTTATGTCCGCAGGCATGCATGCTGAAACACGAACAAGCACGGTCGCACATGTGTACATTCACGCGCCGCCATGCATGCGCCGAAAGCACGCAAGCGCACACACACATGCACTAACACGCAGATTCAGGCATGCACACACGCCGCGAACGCTCACACACACATACGCGCACTCGCGTGCAAGCATATGTACATACGGAGGCACTAGCAGGCGCACACACTCTCCGCTGGCACGCACACTCACGCACACTATCTCTCTCCCTCGCGTATACACACGCTCTCTTTCCCTCGCGCGCACACACATGCTGGAAACAGTGATAGGTGAGCGCGACAGTGATTATACGCCGGCTGTGCGAGACTGATAACACAGAACTTAGTTTAAAGGAAAAAAAAACTTTAAAAGAACTTATATTCTGGTCATGCAGTACAGTTTAACAAAGGAAAACATCGCAGCGTAGTACGCAACGTCCGCTTTGTCTTGTCACTAAACAGCGTCTCTCTCTTTCTTCTCACACAAACACAAACACACACACACACACACACACACACACACACACACACACACACGCGCGCGCGCGCGCGCACACACACACACACTCTGTATCCCTCGCACGCAAAACGCACTCTCCCTCACACGCACGTACTCTCTCTCCATCCGTCATACGCATACACACACACACGCGCGCACACACACACACACAATACGCACGCACAGATATCCATGCGCACACAAACACGCACACATTTTTTCGCAATCCTGCATGCTGAAACTCGAAAAGCACACGTTGGCATGCGTACACGTACACACACGCCCACGCATGCACCGCAAGGGCGCGCACAAGCGCGCACACACGCAGGCACCCACATACGCTGTGAACGCTCACACACGTCGCGAACGCTGACACACGCATACACGCACTCGCGCGCATGCAAACGCAAATACGGAGGCACACGCCCGCACACTCATACACAGAGCGAACATGCGCATAGAACCATACCCAGGCACGCTCAAGACATGCACATGCATAACCACTCTGTACCATCTCGGCTGCTTCTCAAAAGCCTGTACGTGCAAACAGGCTGCATAACACTCCCTCTACCAATACCTTTTCAATGTCAGCTGTAATAAATCGCTTTAAGGTTTAAATTTGGCGCTTTTTTAAGCCAATGTGCCCTCTGGCGGGAGGGTGCAAAACGATTTTCTCCTGTCGTTGGACTTCACCGCCCCTGTATGACTTTCTTTAACTGCTTTAACGTACCACCAATGTTCCGACTAAGTGCCAAAATGCATATGTTGCTAGAAGGGACTACCCTCTTGTTGTCGTCGTTTGAAACTTTTTGACCCTCGCCCTATATTCTGAAATATAAATTAGAAAAAAAAAATTCCCATTGAGTCACACTTGTGCGTTGCTGTGAAGTTCCGAAGGAGAATGTCCAGAATTCCTGGACATGTGGGTGAGACAAAGGGCCATCTCGAGGCCCCGTCCCGGCAGTTCTTCCATACTATGACTTGACGAATGGTGATGCTGCTCTTAGGTGGCAGCTGGCACAATGAGGCTGCAAGCAGGGCGATTGTGTAGCGATGAGGTGTTGGATTGATGAGGTGTCTGATTGGGGGCGCATACTCCAAACTTTCAGAGTGTTTCTGAATCAAGCGCAAATCATGCTTAACCTTTCCCATATGCCATGTATTCAATCTAGCGTTTGCTTCCAGCTCGTATCCGGATATATTAAAAACAGCCAAATTCGTTCCCGTGTACAAGTCCTGATATTCGAACCAACCAGAGAAATATAGGCCACTTTCTGTTCTGAGTGTGCTAAACGCAGCTATTGAAAAACGAATTTCCAAGATATTGAAACGATTTCTAAACGAAAACAATGTAATTTGTCCGCAGCAGCATGGCTTTGTTCCGTCCAGATCGACATCAACTACGGTCCTAACACTTTGAAAATTAATAAATTCTGCATTTCATCATAGCAAACTAACTATAGGAATATGTTTGGATATAGAAAAGGCATTTGATGCCGTTTCTCAATCAATACTATTGCAATAACTTGAAAGTTATGGCGTTACAGATGACTCCGTAGAATATTTTTCCAACTATTTATCCGCACGGAAAGAAATGGTTGTAATGGGGGTGATTATTATTCTACATGCAGCACAGTCACGAGCGGAGTTCCACAAGGTTCTGTGCTCGGTCCCATTTTATTCTCGTTGTACATTAATGACCTGCCTAATACTTTTCAAAACTCAAACGTTCTAAAGTTTGCAGATGACGCAGCTTTATTATTTACAGGAGACACACTCTCTGCACTACAAACAGATGTGGTGTGTGTGTGTGAAAACTTTTATTGCAATGAGGTCCGGAGGCTCGACTTCTCAAGCCAAGGCGGGCCGCTCCCACTTTGGCACTGTCAGGCCAAGCCTTTCAGCGACATCGTGGGCCCTCTGGACGGCCCTTAGTTGATCCTGAAACAATGGGCTTTGAATCCTTTTCTCCCACTGTGTCCATTCTTCATCGAGGTTGGGGAGAGTCGCGGGACACCCCGCCAGGCCGAGTTATCAAGAATTTCGTCGTGGTGTTTAGAAAACAAATTAACATTAAATAGCAATAAGACAAAATATGTAGTTTTTCGATCGAGGAGAAACAATGTTGACACCAGTCAAGTAAATATTACGTTAAAGAATAGCCCCCATCCAAGAAGTTGATTCGTTTGAATATCTGGGCGTCATATTGGACCAGCATATACATTGGAAAGCACATATCAATAATGTTTGCAAGAAGGTCGCATACGATTGTTACTCCCTACTTAAAGCAAAGCAAATCCCTTTACTATGCGTTTTCCCATAGCCCTATTAGGCATTGTTTAGAATCACGGGGCGTCACTTGCGTGACATACAACCTTCACAAAAACTATAGAAAAGCGCCTTGAAAATAATTAGCGCTTAAAATTATACCAGTGATACGCTTAATCATATTTTCCAAACACAACATGTGTTATCGGTTAAAGCACTATGTAATCACAAGATCTCAATTTCAATGAATAATATTTTGTGCACTAACTTTCGTATTTCACGAAACGCGTTTTATTTGCCAACTCGCAGTACTAGACATGCTTTAAAAGGTAACCTCAACTTACCATAGTGTTACAATGTATACGGCTAAAGGTTAATTGAATTCAGTGGCACAAGAATATGGAACATTTTATCCCTAGATGTTAAAAGCGCACGTAATTTGAAGCGGTTTAGCAAAATCCTTTTTCTTTATAATCAGAATCTTCTAATTACTTGTATTGATTATAAGGAGTATTTTCAGAATGGTTCTTGTCTGTTATAGATCACGGCGTGTTCCGGAATAGTATGCTGTGAAAATCTGCACCTGACCTGTCTGTTATAATTTGACACTGAACCGGAAATTAGCCTTCCCTGGCTATCGGCCCAGCTATCTGTATAATCACGCTTATGTGAAGAAAAATAAAGCACTTGCACTTGCAAAAAAAAAAAAGAAAACGACACAATCGAACCAGTGCACCTCCGGTACACGAACGAGTAAGCTCCAGAATGCAAGGTCAGCGCTATCACGGCAGGAGAGATAATAAATTGTATATTGTTTGAGTACAACATAACCCCATAACGTCGTGCAAGAACTGCTGTTACTGGGCCCTGTGACCAAGTTCCTAGATTGCCCCCGATGTTCGAGAGCTTTAGAATGAGTCAGAAACTACTCTACCCGCTTTCTATATAGATGTGTTCATTTTGATTTCTTTTCCGATCTAGGGATTTCACTGCGACATCAATGTTACCCTATTACACCCCGGTTCGAAGACAGCCCTGAGGTATCCATATCTTCTTGCATCGCGATTACTCCAGAAAATAATCAAAGGTGAATCGGACGCCGACCAAAAGCATTAAAAGAACAGAAACCAAGGCGTTTCGGCTCTCATAGGGAGGCCTTGTTCACAATGAAAGTAAAAGAAAAAGGGGGGGGGGGCGGGTGGAGATTTTCTAGAGCGACTTTGATATTTTCTAGAGAGACTCTACAAAATGCACGAATTGCCCTTTTGGCTCATAACAGCTCCGTCGAAGAATTTCACTGTTCCCACGTACGCTTCAATGTTTCTCGTGAGTGCAATTTTTCTCGGTGCTGTAAGGCTGTGTTACGGAAGGTCCAGCGGCCATGCAAGCGCAAAGCAGGGCACGGATTATTTAATCTAACGATTCTATCGCAATGGCATTTATGTTCGCACTTAATCAGCTGTCAGAGCGGTGCTCCACCCGCGTTATCAACATGATCAGCCGGCCGTGAACGGCCGATGATAAGAGTGGCATAGATTGGAGTAACGCTACAGTTTGCCGACCAATTTTATCGGTATAAAGAGCATACGGAGCAAAAATGTATGGGGAGGGCGGGAGGCGGGGGAAGGGACTTCCTTGGTACTGAAGCGCAGACCTTCTTCCCCCATAGGCGCTGCATCGCTTCCACGCCGAGTCGCCGATCGAGTCGCCCGATTCCGCGATCCTGGCAGATTTCATGGGGCTGCTGGCGGCGCACGCGGCCTTCACGGATCTGCCCAAGGAGGAGCGCGCTGTGAGGCTGCACAGGAGCCCACTGAGCTCCGATCAGACCTTTTACGCTTTCCACTGCGCCAAGCTGTGCGAGCTGAACGGCAACGCGAGCAGTCAGTCACGACAGGCGACTGCGCGGCTGCGATGTGTGGTACCGCTGATGAACTCGGAAGCGTTCGCTGAAGCGTTCGATTGCCCAGCCTCGTCACCCATGAACCCTTCAAAAAAGTGCTCTGTTTGGTGAATAAATTTAGCGTCTTTTCTCAGGGTTTCTCGTTTTCTAATCAAGACAAGGACGACGAGCGTATATGGCGTTATCAAAGAGAGGCTTTATTGCCTTTTAATACGTGAAAATCAGAAGCTATATATATATATATATATATATATATATATATATATATATATATAACGTGTGCAACTGACGGTGGTGTTTAACCGTCGGTTGCACTTCGCACCTCGAAGAGGCAGGACGTATGTCGAGTGATCACCTGAACAAGTTGCAATGCGGTGGAGCGCGTTTTAATCATGGCGGGTCTTGATGCTCGCGCATTTCTCTCACCTTTAAGACTAAATGGTCACTGATATTGTTTTACCGCGCTTTTGCGCGTTTGCCCCGTCGGTTTCATAGCCTAGTAATGTGGGGCGGTCGTGGAGAGAGTGTAATGGTGTACTGGTCTGATTCCGAAGCTGGCCTGAAGAAAAGTGGGGTGATCCCGGACACTGTCTAATTCATGTTCGCGTGGGTCGCGCGGGTCGCGTCGTGGGGTTTTCCGCGTCGTCATGATTTGCCGGGCAGGCACGCAATCGCTGTTCAGAAAAACACGTTGCAGAATTCAGTTAGCGGCTTCACGAAAGCTTGGCTTCACATGGATACAAAAATGGGCGTTGGACCTGCATAATTTTTTATTAAGAAATGAACACCGTAGCGGCTGAAGCGTCAGAAGGAACAGAGTCGGTGACAATCTAAGAATGCTGTGGAATATGTACGTACCGCTGTCGCACTCAAAGATAATTTGTATGGATGCGCCAGCCAATTACGTTCGTTTATTTCTGTGACATGGAACGCTTTCGGTTTTTCTACGGGTATTAAGGCGACTGATATCAGCGTACAGATGTATCTCTGTGTCACTGGGTTTTGGATGAAATCTAAACGCCGTGGCAAGATTTATGTTAGATAATGTGCCAGTGCTCAGCCAATATTTTAGCTAGAAATAATGAGCTTAAAGTTGACAATTAGCCTAGCATTTACATTAGCAGAGCAATAGCACTTAATCTGTCACTTTAAGAAGGCTTAGCAGAGTCAATGGCATCCTTCTCGACAAAAAGCAAGATCACTGACATGTATATATATGTAAATGGTTCTATTGTTTACTCTCTCCTCTCTGCTATCATCTCTTCCTGTCCATTTCCTGTGGTAAAATTTTGCGCGTGTGTTGTCTCGAGGTAGATGTAAGTACGACAGGATCCGGATTCTAGTGTGGTTATTATAAATCGTATATAAAGCCTCTAGGCGAAGATATTAACGGTGTTAGCCGGGAGGAGCCCAGCCTGGCTCCTTTACGAAGCGAATCGATCCGTTTGGCGACCATACAAGGTTGGAAGCTAGCCAGATATCTTGCCGGAAGGAAAGGACAAGTGCTATCGTGTGAGAGCCACCCAATAGAGTTGTGGTGATTGTTCGTTGCCGAACGCGTGCTGTCGGGCAAAAAGCTTTGTGGCGTCTGATGGTTTAGGGACTGTGGTCGGTGACTGCGGCTGTGTCGCGTTTCTCCGGTGCCTGTGCTGACAGTTGCGGGTAGCCTTCGTCGCCCAGTTCCGCCTCGCGTGTCTTCTCGAGATGCACCATTTCATCTTGCCGGCTTCGCTTAGCAAGCTCCCACACAGCGGGGGATCCGACAGTGCGGGGAGCAAATGGTCGGAGGTGTATCTGGCCCCCGCGAGGAGGAAGAAGATCAAATATTTATTAAAAGAAATTAAAAGCAGAAGTTATCCTGCTTCTCCATGCTTCCATGTCGCTCCAGCGAGGGGACTTCTCAGTCCAGGAGCCTTACGACTGCCTTCGCACTCCCTACCTCCACCGGCCCGCCACGCACGCTACTGGTGATCACGCTAGTTTGAGCTGGACAGAACGGCCTCCCACTGTTCGGGGGCGGAGTCTGCGGTTAGGGGCAGGTTGGGAGTGTTGCGGCAAGCCCAAGTGGCGTGATACAGAGGGGCATACCTTCCACAGTGCACACACTTGTGAGAGTATAGGATGGGCTAGAAGGCGTGATGAAGGCACATGGGATGATAGGCGTTTATTTGCAGTTTTCGCCACGCAACTACCTCCATCCGAGAGAGGGTTTTATCAGTAGGGGGATATAGACGATGGGACAGTAGGTAGTATTGGAGCAGGATAAATGGCCCCAGTGAAGTAAATGAGCAGAGAAGAACGCGCAGGCAGGCAGCAGCTTTTACGCAGTCACCGTCATGCTACTGTAAATACGCTATCGTCACGCCACCGTCGCCGCGCAGAGGTTCTACAGGCCGGTGTGATTCCGCTATCGTCACGCTTTCTTGGTCATGGGGCCATCGTCCTTGCGCCATCATCATCTTCATTCGTTGCCACACCGTTGTCACGCGGTCATGCCGTCTACCAAAGAATGTCAACAATTATTTGTTCCGCTATTATGAAATACCGTTGCTGACGCCAGCCGTAGGCTATAGTAGAACTGCGACTTTGGAGAGTTGGTAATGCTTCATCTTGAAATAAAACAGCGCGCATTAAACGAAGACGGATAGAGCAAGAGACACGCACCACAAGAACTGCCTTGCAACTGAAGTGTTTATTGGATCATTAACACAAATATACCCGCAAACAAGCACACGTGACAGGAGACAATTTGCATGAGAAGGAATTTGCCTTTTTGCAGCAGATATTTTCCTAACTTCGGCTGATTTAGAAGGCGGCGGCAACGCATGTCACGTGTGCTTCTTTAAATGTTTGTGAAGGATTCAGTAAATCTTCAGTTGCGAGCCATTGCTCGTAGTGTGTGTCGTTTGCTCTATCCGGCATTTGTCCGCGCTGTTTTATTTCAAAATGAAGTGGCTAAAAGGAAGTATTTGTAGTGCGTACGTTTCATTTCTGCGTTCAATCATATCCGATTGTTTCTGCAACAATTTTTATATTTGTTGCGCTATGAAAGCGGCTTTACCACCCGAGAGACTATCTTGCGGTGTTGCATTGTGTTGGCTCTAATGCCTTTATGCACACAACATGGGGCGGGTCCGCACAATGCGTTGGCGGGCTAGTTCGTGCGAATCCATGAATACTTTGTTAAGCGCAAAAAGACAGACACAAGAAAGACGACAGGACAAGGCGCTACTCTCAACTGATTTTACTGCGTCACTCCTTTATAGACCGCTCAAACCAGACGAACATGCGCAGTGAGCACCATGCGGTGGAGCCACCAACTTCCGATCCCAAGAGCGCACTCATGCGACAGAATCCAAAAAACCAAATTCAGCGCTGTACAAGGTTAAGGAAGGCACACTAATGCACAGTGACCCCAATGACTGAATGAAAAATGCTTCTGATAACTCTCGGGCGGTGGTGTCACGACTCTTCTTCAAAATTGTGGTATCATGAAACATGGGTTTGCGCTTGCATGTTTTACAATGCTGACCCAAATGCGAACCTGTGCCTGTTGGTATGGATCGCTCATGTTCTCTCAGGCGCTCGTTAACACAGCGGCCTGACTGCCCTACATACACTTTGCCACATGACAAGGGAATTTTATAAACCACACCGACGCTGCAATCTACAAACTTCACGTGGTTCTTTTCACAATCAGGTTTTTTACTTGTTTGAGAAATACGGCTGCACAACATCGACAGTTTCTGAGGAGCGGAAAACACTACCGGAATTTTGTATCTGGTGGCGACATTCTTCAGATTGTGAGCCACTCTGTGGCAATACGGCACAACTTCAGGCCTTTTCTTTTGTGTGCTGCAGTTACTTTTATGCCGCTTGCCTTTCCGTTTTTGAAGCAATACCTCCGAGACTGACGTAACCACCACACTTGGGTAACCAGCAGCCTGCAGCCTATTTAACTGTGCAAGGAAACTCATGTTCGCAGAGTGATGACAAGACTTCTTTAAGGAAGATTCTAAACACATCAAAGCAATGGCGCGTTTCACAGTCTTTGAATGCGCAGACGCGTAAGGTAAAAGTTCTTTACGTGCACGTGGCGAGTACATCCAACAGGCGTGGCCTGTTTGTAAGGATAGCTGCAAATCTAAAAACTGGAGTTTACCGTCCCTAGATAGCTCATGTGTGAAAGTTAGACCTTTGCCACTGTCATTGAACAGAGTTAAAATATCAGCTACCGTCACGGAGCATTCGTTGTTAGTCTGTTTTATCACAACAAGAAAATCGTCAACATATCTAAAAATTTGAACCGAGTCATTGTTTAAGGCACTCTTAAGGGCGCGATCGACAAACGATAAAAAAATATTACAAAGAGCAGGCGCCACACATGAACCAATACACACACCATTTTTCTGGATAAAAAGGTTATTTTCGAACTGGACAAAAGTTGCACTTAAATAAAATTCAAGAAGGGACATGAAACTTTCCGAAGATTACCCGGTCGCATTGCAAAAATCTACCTCGCCACTTTCTTCGATGCACGTCATCACACTGCGAAATAGCTCATCATGCGGTATCGAATAGTAAAGATCTTCGACGTCAATAGAAAAAATGTCGGCTACTGAATGGTTGTCTTCCAGAAAAGAAACAACCTCGAAAGAATTCTTTATGCCATAAGGATCGTCAATAGTTAAATGCTTCAACACTTTTTTTTTTTTGCAAAAAGCGGCTAACCAAAACCTGCCAACAGTTGTTTTCACTGACTATTGTACGGAAAGGCACATCCGGTTTGTGCGTTTTTGCAGTGAAAAAAACCTCTAGAGCAAGTACCTTACATTGTTTTACATTTTTCACAATCTTGGTGAGGCCTATATTTTCCAACAAAGAAATGGCTTTGCGTTTTACCTTTTGAGCTTTCTCATTTGCCAGAATGAAGTTCTTGTTGACAGCCTCAATGGCTTTTTTGTTGAAGACCACAGACGGGGCTATTACAAAACCGCCCTCTTTGTCACTCAGTAACAGCCGAAGTTCATTGTCTCTAAAGAAAGATACTGTCCTTTTGATCACAGCTGTCGAAGGTGGCGCGCTCCCGGTGACGGTCCTACGAAGGCAGTCCACCCCATCGAGGAGGCACCGCTCCTGGTCCTCAGGTTCTGCTTTTCTTGCAATGCGCCTGTTCAAAGCCAGTTGCGCCTGTTCAAACGAGCCATTGCTTTGCTGTGTTTAGAATCTTCCTTAAAGAAGTCTTGTCATCACTCTGCGAACATGAGTTTCCTTGCACAGTTAAATAGGCTGCAGGCTGCTGGTTACCCAAGTGTGGTGGTTACGTCAGTCTCGGAGGTATTGCTTCAAAAACGGAAAGGCAAGTGGCATAAAAGTAACTGCAGCACACAAAAGAAAAGGCCTGAAGTTGTGCCGTATTGCCACAGAGTGGCTCACAATCTGAAGAATGTCGCCACCAGATACAAAAGTCCGGTAGTGTTTTCCGCTCCTCAGAAACTGTCGATGTTGTGCAGCCGTATTTCTCAAACAAGTAAAAAACCTGATTGTGAAAAGAACCACGTGAAGTTTGTAGATTGCAGCGTCGGTGTGGTTTATAAAATTTCCTTGTCATGTGGCAAAGTGTTTGTAGGGCAGTCAGGCCGCTGTGTTAACGAGCGCCTGAGAGAACATGAGCGATCCATACCAACAGGCACAGGTTCGCATTTGGGTCAGCATTGTAAAACATGCAAGCGCAAACCCATGTTTCATGATACCACAATTTTGAAGAAGAGTCGTGACACGACCGCCCGAGAGTTATCAGAAGCATTTTTCATTCAGTCACTGGGGTCACTGTGCATTAGTGTGCCTTCCTTAACCTTGTACAGCGCTGAATTTGGTTTTTTGGATTCTGTCGCATGAGTGCGCTCTTGGGATCGGATGTTGGTGGCTCCACCGCATGGTGCTCACTGCGCATGTTGCTCTGGTTTGAGCGGTCTATAAAGGAGTGACGCAATAAAATCAGTTGAGAGTAGCGCCTTGTCCTGTCGTCTTTCTTGTGTCTGTCTTTTTGCGCTTAACAAAGTATTCATGGGACGGGTCCCACAGAGGGCAGGCATACGGAAGGAACCCAAGCGAAGCACTGGCTTTACGAGCGACGCTACCTCACAATCTGTCCTGACAACACAACCACACAAGATACTTCACTGTCGATAGCTGTCGAACAAGTGGGCCATTTAAGGTATAGGGATCTGTAGCTATATTTGTAAAACTTGCTTCAACGCATTTCTCAGTGGCTAAAGCCATTCCGTTCAAACCAAATCAAACTTGAACATGATAGAGATTTTCCTGCAACTCGGCATGCACAACCCGTACCACTGGCCACTTTTCTGTAGCAAGCACGAGCATTAGCGATTAGCCTTAACGTCCTTAATGAAGTATAGAAAGCGAATAGGAGTCAGGTTCAAGCGGCTTTCTTATTATTTGTGTTTTTGGTGTGGAACGCCTTAGGTTTATATTCTGTCGGAATATATTGTGTACTTAGCCGCTTTCATTGCCGCATGCGCACGGGAGATTCCGAAGCCACGATGTTACAACCATTGAGAAAAACTAGCGTGTTTTCAGGCATGTAGGATCCCCTGGGCTGGAACTCTCCGACATAAGGTGGCCTCACAGCCCGCAGGGTTATCTGACTGAGCTAGCTTGGATGCTTGGTAGCCATAGTCGGAAGTTCGAATCCTCCCGCTTTTCATTGTTTTTCTATATATATTTTTTATCTGAAGGGGGGAAGCGCGAAATCACGTCCTGTAGTACGCTACATCTCCAGGCTTGGAGTGGCGCCGTGCACCGGCGGAAATGGTGACCCCTGATTCGTGCTGTGTTTGTTATTACTCGTTGTATGTATTTAATTTTCAAACGGTCACAATTCCGACGGTGTTGAAGTTGATTTGTGCAGAAAAATGTTTTGGCGTTATATACAGTGTACACACCCACTCCTGCGATAGCCAAGTTGGGCTGCAGTATGTATAAATTAATTAGTTAATAAAAATAAACATATCACTGTCGTCATGCCGTCGTCGTTATACCGCCCTTTGTCTTTCCATCGATTTAATTTCATTGTCATTCCATCGCCACTGCGTGGGCGTCATACAGTCGTCGTCATGCCGCTATGCCCATGGCCGACGTGAGCAACCGGCATATATCTGAAACAAGGAATGCGACATAAATATAACTATTCACGTGTTGCTTAAGCGCAACTTCAAAGAATACAGCCTGTCCTCTTCATTGCTGGAGTGCTATTCGCATTATCATCGTAAACCATCGTGAGATGAGTTCAGCCGTAATTGTTGTAGTACGATTAGCACTTTTACGTACTTCAGGTATTCATTTTCAGGTATCTATTAGCATTTTTCCTACGTCTGCCTATCCATCCACCCACCCTCCCACCCACCCACTCACTTATTCATCCATCCATCCCATCCATCCATTCATCCATCCATCCATCCATCCATCCATCCATCCATCCATCCATCCATCCATCCATCCATCCATCCATCCATCCTCTTACTTGACTTGAATGCCAGCTTGGGCGACTATGCCGTGACGCCGCCGAGGTCGTGCCACCATCGTCATTTCAGATTTGTGATCTGACTCTCGCCTTGCCATCGTCGTCATGTCCTCTCGAATTTAACACTCTTAATGCTAACGCATTAAAAGGAATAACACATCCAACAGACACGATACTGCACACTCTAAAAAACGTTTACACCCTTTGAGTCGTATCTTGACACACAACGATAAACGTCATCTCTCTTGTCCGCATTTCCATCCTTTAACGCAGCGAGCCCTGTACTTTCTAATCGCTAACGGCTTGCGCGTTATCAGCTTGACACGGCATTCCATACAGGAAAGTAGCGAGCGCCGAGTTTTCTAGAGAGGAAACGCAAGCAAGGCAGGTGACGATTATTATTTTGGGACAAGATAAGCCCCAAGGGATGTAAACGGTTTTTATAGTGCAGCCGTGTGACCCGAAAAGTGGATGTGACCCGAAAGTGGAATAAGTACCCAAGAAAAGTGGATGTGGAAACAGCGCCGCGGTAGCTCAATTGGAAGAGCACCGCACGCGAAATGCGAAGGTTGTGGGTTCGGTTCCCACCTGCGGCAAGTTGTTTTTTCATCCACTTTAATTTCCAATAATGTATCGTTTCGTTACTTCATTTATTAAGCACAAGTAATTTCCCCTTGCTGTCCTTGGTGTCAGTGTTTGTTGGCTTCTGACGATATATATATATATATATATATATATATATATATATATATACACACAGGAAAGAGACGACGAACTTTTTGGGAGACTTCTTTTACTTAACGTTTTCGGCTGGTGGACCAGCCTTCGTCAGAGTACAGTACTGTACTCCGACGAAGGCTGGTCCACCAGCCGAAAACGTTAAGTAAAAGAAGTCTCCCAAAAAGTTCGTCGTCTCTTTCCTGTGTATGTTACGTCGGGTCCTGCGTGCTGAACTTTGAAGAAAACCCCTATATATATATATATATATATATATATATATATATATATATATATATATATATATATATATATATATATATATATATATATATATATATATATATATATATAACGTGCGCATTGTACTATTATCCGTATATCGGCGTGACAGGAAATAAACGGAGAAGTCAGACAACATAACGGACCCATTGGTGTATGACAGCGCGGCCGACGAAACATGGAGAAAAGAAAACCACAGCACGAGCGCTGACTGCCACATGAAACTTTACTGCCAGACCCATGCAGTGCACATACATCTCAGAGCGGGCGCAGGAAGGACCGCTAAAAATAGACAAGCAAATCAACTCGTTTGGAGTCTTCAAGGTTTCTAGAACGCAAGCAAATCGAAGACTGCGCGGCGCATGCTTCCCACAGTTTGCGCATCCGAGCTGCTTCAACAAGTTCCCGTTGTGTCAGCTGTACCTTGCGACACTGTTGTGATTGTGGATGTGTCCCCATGTTTTCCAACACTGCCATGTTGTATATATATATATATATATATATATATATATATATATATATATATATATATATATATATATATATATATATATATATATATATATATATATTGGGGGAGGAAGAAGATATATAGGGAGGAGGAAGAAGACGACGTGGCCCCGCTTGATATATTGTCGCCATTTTGGCCTTCCGTTAGCTTCCCTGTAAATAAATTGTATATAGTACTGGGCTCCAGCTACACGTAACATTAATTTGGTGGAGGTGGACGTTCCCCGTACCCGTGATGGGGCTTCGCAGTGGTCGCAGCGGCGATAGTGCAACTTCGGCTCCTGCTGGCGGCACTTCATCTACGCAACCGTCTCCGCCTGCAGCCCGACCTACGTCGCTGTTTCCCCCCCTCGGGATCCTGATGTTTTCAACGGAGTCGGCAGTCCTGATGTTGACGACTGGCTCCGCTTATACGAACGTGTCAGCACCAGTCACAGGTGGGATGCGACTATAATGCTTGCGAACGTTCTTTTCTACCTCGACGGAGCTCCACTTGCATGGTTCCAAACTCACGAAGAGGAGATGTCGAGCTGGGATCTCTTCAAAGAGAAGCTCCGCGACATTTTGGCAATCCGTTCGGTCGCCAAGTCAATGCCAAGCCTTGCCACACGTTTACAGACGTCGACCGAGTCTTACGTGTCGTGCATTCTCGACGTCTTGGCCCTTTGTGCCAAGGCTGACCCGACCATGTCTGAGGACGATAAGGTTAATCATGTTCTCAAAGCCATTGCTGACGACGCCTTCACTTTACTGGTGCTTACGAATGTCGCCAGCATCGATGCGATCCTCAAGGAGTGCCGACGTCGTGAGCACGCCAAAAGCCGTCGGGTATCCCAGCACATCACGCGACTTCCCAGCACAGCTGCTACGTCATCCTGTGACGACCTCTTCCACCAGCCGTCGCGATCTGCTAACTTGACCCGCATCATTCGTCGTGAAGTCGATGCGGCACAACTGGCGGCCCCTTCATTCCCATCACCTGATCATTCTCCGGTGACAATCTCCTTCATCCAGGCCGTCGTCCGTCAAGAGTTGTCCAACGTCGGCCTGCAGTCCATTCATTCCATACGCTCGGAACGTCTTTCTCCACGCACGTCTCCACTGCGCTCTTCTTACTCCTCTTACGGACAGCCCAACCCCTCCGAATGGCGAACCGTGGACGCATTGGACATGTCGCTCGCCACTGCCGCAGCCGCTGGACTTCTCCGATGCGCTATTCTCCTGCTTACCACCCTCGCCCCTCTAGCGCGTCCTTTTCCTTCGCCCCTTCTATGCCCGCTCCATCATCTGACCCTGCGACACCTTTCACACGACCTCGCTACTCCCGCTCGCCTTCTCCCTCCCGTCGTCAATCTCGTTCGCCCCCGTCACGCCGTGCTCCTTCTCCGACCTACTCGCCGCACCCCCGACCGGAAAACTAGACAGTGCAGCTTCTGGAGGTGAAGCTGCAAAGACGACATTGGCACGAAATCCTCGCTTCACCTTACCCACGAACAAGAATCTTTTGGACGTTCTCGTTGTCAATGTTCCTGTGTACGCGTTGATTGACACTGGGGCGCATGTGTACATTATGAGTGCTGCTCTTCGCTGTCGGCTCAAGAAAGTTCCGACGCCCGCCCCGAACCGATTTGTACAAGTCGCCGACGGAGGGACTGTACTGTCGCTATTGTTGGCATGTGCTCTGCCCGACTCACCATTGCTGAGAGACAAACCGTCGTTCTCTTCACGTCATCGAGCATTGCCCTCACAAACTCATTCTCGGTCTGGATTTCCTTGCCAACCATTCGGCCCTCATTGACTGTTCGGCCGGCTCACTTCGCCTTGACTTGCCTCTTCTTGCCGACCCTGTGGACCTGCCTCCAAGCCGTTTGAGCTGCATGGATTTTATTCGCCTACCACCTCTATCTGTGACACACGTCGACTTGTGCTCACCAGCTGTACCTGACGGTAATTACGTGGTCGCACCAATTCCGGAAGTTATACTTACACATGGTGTTACCGTTCCGCAAACTGTGCTGGCAATTACTGGCAACCGCACCTGCCTTCCCCTTGTCAATTTCGCGCTAACCGCGCAAGTCCTGCCTCAGGGGATTTCATTGGCCATAATTAGCGCTTTGCAGGATGATGAGATCGAGCTATTCACAGTGGAAGATCGTGACAGCTCAGCCCATACCGAGACGTCATCGCACGGTACTGACGTCGACATTGAGAAGATGGTTTCCTCTGACCTTACACCTGTTCAAGCTGAAGCCCTTTGCCATGTTTTTGACGGCTATCGCGACATTTTTGACTTTGACAATCGACCTTTAGGTCAAACGTCCGTCATGACCCATCGCATAAACACTGACGATGCGAACCCTATTCACCGACGTCCATATCGTGTTTCTGCGTCCGAACGAGCTGTTATCCAACAGGAAGTCAAAAAGATGCTTGCAAAGGACATTATCTAGCCTTCCTGTAGTCCCTGGGCTTCTCCCGCCGTACTTGTCAAAAAGGAGGATGGAACGTGGCGTTTCTGTGTAGATTATCGCCACCTGAACAATATCACAAAAAAGGACGTGTACCCTTTGCCACGTATTGATGGCGCTCTAGACTGCTTGTACGGTGCCACCTATTTTTCTACTATCGACTTACGGTCCGGCTACCGGCAGATATTCGTCAACGACATGGATCGAAAGAAGACTGCATTATTACCCCTGACGGCCTTTATCAGATGCCTTTCGGTCTCTGTAACGCTCCCGCCACCTTCGAACGAATGATGGACTCTTTGCTTCAGGGGTTCAAGTGGTCCACCTGTTTGTGCTATCTGGACGACGTGATCGTTTATTCGCCCACATTTGACACGCATCCAGACCGTCTTTCAGCGATTCTTGACGTGTTCCGCCGCGCCGGTCTCCAGTTGAACTCGTCAAAATGTCACTTCGCTCGCTGCCAAATCACCGTTTTTGGACACCTCGTGGATGCAAGAGGCGTGTGACCTGATCTGGACAAAATTCACGCCATTACGAACTTTTCTGTTCCGTAGTCTACCAAGGACGTTTGTAGTTTCGTAGCGCTGTGCTCTTATTTCCGATGCTTTGTGAAGGATTTTGTGACCATCGCACATCCCCTTACCGGCCTCTTAAAGAAAGACACCCCTTTTACTTCGGGTCCTGACCACGCCGCATCTTTTTTGCATCTCACTACTCTCCTTAGCACGCCTCCAATTCCGGCCCACTTTGACCCGTCTGCCTCAACGGAAGTTCGAACGGATGCCAGTGGCCACGGCATAGGAGAAGTGTTAGCACAACGCCAGCGTGGTCATGACCGTGTTATAGCCTATGCCAGCCGACTTCTATCACCCGCTGAGCGCAATTATTCAATCACAGAGCGCGAGTGCCTCGCTCTTGTGTGGGCTGTTGCGAAGTTTCGTCCATACTTGTACGGACGCCCCTTCTGTGTCATCACTGATCACCACGCGCTCTGCTGGCTATCCTCACTCAAGGACCCCACGGGACGACTCGCTCGCTGGGCGTTACGCCTGCAAGAATATACCTTCTCCGTGGTATACAAGACGGGACGCTTGCACCAGGATGCCGATTGTTTGTCCCGCTACCCCGTCGACGACCCGGCTGATGCGGACACCATCACTTGCGTTTTCTCTGTGTCCAAGTTGCTCGAAATCGGCAATGAGCAACGCCGCGATCCTTCCTTACGAGCCCTCATCGACCATCTGGAGTCAACGCCTGGCGACGCCTCTCTCCGGATGTTTCTCCTTAAGGAAGGGACACTATACCGCCGCAATCTCGATCCACACGGCCGTGACCTTCTGCTCGTAATTCCATCACACCTGCGTTCGACTGTCCTCCAACAACTTCACGACGCTCCCTTGGCTGGACACTTGAGCATCTCGCGCACATACGACCGTGTACGCCGTCGATTCTTCTGGCCGGGTCCCCTCCGCTCCGTGCTGCGCTACGTTGCCGCTTGTGAGCCCTGTCAGTGCCGGAAGAAGCCCACCACACTTCCAGCTGGATGTCTCCAGCCGATGGACATCCCACCGGAACCCTTTTTCTGTGTTGGTCTAGACCTTCTTGGACCATTTCCTCTCTCGGGCTCCGGAAATAAATGGGTCGCCGTCGCTACTGAATATGCTACGCGGTACGCAATCACCAGAGCCCTTCCGACAAGTTGTGCTACTGACGTTGCTGACTTTCTGTTCTATGACATCATTTTAGTGCATAGTGCTCCGCGCCAATTGCTCACTGACCGTGGCCGCAGCTTTCTGTCGGCAGTCGTCGAGAACATCCTCTGCTCCTGCTCGACAAAGCACAAGTTCAGCACGCCCTACCACCCACAGACCAACGGCCTTACAAAGCGCCTCAACCGGACCCTCACCGACATGCTTTCAAAGTACGTTGCGACCGACCCCCACGACTGGGATCTTCACTTACCATATGTGACGTTCGCGTATGATTCATCGCGTCACGACACCACCGGCTATTCACCATTCTATCTCCTATATGGCCGAGAACCCGCGGTTCCCTTGGACACTTTGTTGCCCTCGGCCACAGGTTCAACCACTGAATACGCCCGCGACGCGATCGCACACGCCGACCACGCGCGCCAGCTCGCCCGCACCCGTCTCGAAGTCTCACAGGAGCATCAGAGACGCCTCTATGATTGCCGCCATCGCGACGTGCACTTTACTCCGGTTTCTCTGCTGCTTCTCTGGTCACCCATTCGACGTGTGGGCCTTTCCGAAAAGCTGCTGTCGCGCTACACTGGCCCATACCGTGTGGTGCGACAAGTGACCGATGTCACGTATGAAGTTATCCCCGCCGACCTGTCAGCGTCATCGTCGGCTGCAAGTGACATGGTTCACGTGGCGAGACTAAAGCCATACGAGACACCTTTCAACGCGGATGTGTAGATTAAGCAAAGGGACGGTGCTTCTACCACCGGGGGTGATTCTACGGAACAGCCGCCACAGTGAGGCTGCACGGAGGAGCAAGAAGGCGACGTGGCCCCGCTTGATATAGTGTCGCCATTTTGGCCTTCCGTTAGCTTCACTGTAAATAAATTAGATATAGTATCGGGCTCCAACTACACGTAACAATATATATATATATATATATATATATATATATATATATATATATTTACACACAGAGAGATAGAGATTGGGTTCGGAACGCCGGTCAGGTGCTAGCCCTCCCCTCCCCCCCCCCCCCCCCCCGGAAACTTTCCGCCTATGCTAGACACTGTCACATGCCCTATGCATCGCTGGAAACCGAGCGGGAATTTATACGTCGTTGGCCTTAATATTACACTTAGCGGCCACGAAAAAAATGCCGGTTGTATATATTGTACTAAAACAGCGTATACATTTTTGTATTTGAAAGCATTCCCATTTTCGCTTTGAGTAAATTCGAATGCAGACGTATATTATATCGGAGAAACTAAAGAAATAGTTGGATCGCGTCTGCCTGAATTCAACGTGGCCGTCGCTCATGCTCGTAATGCTCACAAAAAATAATAGCATGATAGGGCTGTATTACGACTTTTATAACCGTGGCAACTAACCAAGCAGGAATAACGATGGCCTTCAAACTTCTTTTTTTCTTTTTGCACGGGTTTTTCATCTCCTCCACCGAATACCACCGCTGGCCATTTTCTTCTCTTTGTGTGACTAACCAATGCGCGCTATATCCGCAAGAGGGCGCTTTGTGTCAACTCTAAACTCCAGCGCTCCTTTCCCATAAGGTTTGAATAACACAATGAGACATCCGTGTAACTTTCTTTCTTCAGCTGATGGCCTCCGGTGAAGCTTCGGATGGAGACTGTTGCTGCTTACACTGGTGCCACAACAATAAAAGAACCTACAGAATGCCAGGATCGGGAATTTTCGTAGAGCAAAATAAACATGTCCTCATTTCACAAGGCGTCTTGAGTCAGTTTTATAAAAGTGCCGGTTGCACAGGGAAAGCTCCAATGGAGGCGTGTAAAGATCGCTCGCAATCGTATGCACTTATTTCGCTAAATAAGGAAAATACCGCACCAAGCCAGCACGCGGTTAGCAGTAGGCGCAGAAACAAATGTCGAGCCCATCAGGGCAGCCGGTGTAACATGTACTAGCTGGCGTTCAGATTTTGCGCGCCCGAAGTCGAAACCTCGAGTGAGGTCCAATTATTCACTCCAGCAGCTTGGTGCGCTGCATCGATTCGGCCGCTGGGCTCTACGTGACTTTCCCCTCTTGTATGTGCTTCTCCATGGTTGAATCCCTAACTCAGGTTTGACACTGCGCCTTTCTTCACTGTGACTAGAACCTGACAATATTTTTCAGTAAAGTGTGCGTTGACAGGTCCTCACTGGAAGCAGTATGCCTTTGCTCAAAGGATGACCATGCTTTAAGCCAAGAAGCTTGGACATGTTGTGAGTTATCCTCGCCCACAAGACGGTTACTATAACGTTTTGAGGGTGGGCTGAGTGCGTAATGGCATGATCCATTTAAGACATTTCATACGCACTTGGTGTAAGCGCTTATCCGGGATGTCCTTATACGTTATCGTATAAACCATGTTTGTTTTTTGTGTCTCAAAAGAGCTCACCGAATCGTCAACCAATCATTTGTTGCTTGTTTCGTAAAATGATGTACGTCATAAGATTCTTGAATTTTAGCTGCTGAAACCGCAATCTTTTCATGAGGCACGCCTCAGCTGGAGTGAGTGAGTGAGTGAGTGAGGGAAAAAACTTTAGTTCGAGTGAGAACGATTTGCGTCCGGCGAGTTAGTGCGCGGCGCCACCGCAGAGGTTACGGCCAAGAGTTCTTGCCTCTCGGCGGCTTCTTTGACCCGCTGGACTGCCCAGAGTTGGTCTTCCAGGTTTGAGCTGAGCATCGCGGCCTGCCATCGCGTGCGGAGGCTGTCGATGGAGACTTCTCTCGCATTGTCATGCATTAGTTCCCGGCATTCCCATAGCATGTGTTCTAGCGTGACTCTGGTGACACACTTTTCATCTATCTGTTGCGTATATGCCTGGATAAATAGCGTGCATTAGTATCGCGCTCTTGTAGGATTTGGTTTGTAGTTGTCGCCATTGGACAGCTTGAAATCGGGTGAGTTGTGGATGGGGTGGTGGATAAGTGCATCTTTGCATCCTGTAATGGTTGGTGCTGTTGTTACGCCTGGTCAATGTGTCTTCCCATTCCCATACTTCGGAGGGCCTTGTCGAGGAGTCTACGTTCGTAGCAGCTCGGAAAGTCAGTCCTCGAGCTACGTTGTGTGCCACCGCGTTAGGGTTGTCCTCTCCCGTTGAGTCGTTGGCGTGGGCTGGTATCCATAGGATTTGAACAATCTGTCTTCCCTGGTAGGTTTGCCTTTTCTGAGTATATTTAGCGCCTCAGCTGAGATCCGGCCATTCGCGAAGTTGCGTACTGCCGTCTGGGAATCGCTGATTATAAGTATGCGTTGGTTTGTACTATGGCTAACGCTATAGCCGCTCCCTCCGCCGTTTCGATTCATGTGGTGTTTATAGTCAAGCTTGTGCAGCATTGTTTGTTGTGGTTAAGTATACCGCTGCGACAAAGGTGCGTTTGTGTTTGTAACATGCAGCGTCTACAAAGACCGCGTCCTTGTTCCTTCCGTAGTTTTTTGCCATGTTCTTTGCCCTACTTTTTCTTCTGCGCTCGTGGTGTACAGGATGCATACACTTGGGTAAGGGGGGTACCTTGAGTCTGGCCCTTATTTTCTTGGGTATGTCCCGTTTGTTTCCGTGGTGCGTGTGCTAGCGGATCCCTAATATATCTAGGATGTGTCTGCTCGCCGTCGTCTTGGAGAGGCGTTCGTATTGCGCTATACGTTGCGCTCCTAGCTATTAGCTCCTCTAGCGTGTTGTGCAGTCCTAGATCTAGGAGTTTCGCCGTGCTCGTGCTTAGCATGAGTCCAATCGCTTGTTTGTATATCTTTCTAATCAGGCCGTCTAGCTTTTTCTTTTCTGTGGCGCATCATCTGTAGTATGCCGCCACATACGTGATCTGACTTATGACGAACGCCTGGATGATTCTCATGACGCTTGCTTCTTTCATTGCCTCGTGCCTGTTGGTGATTCTCGTGCCTGTTGGTGATTCTCTTGATCAATCGTATCGTCTCAGAAACTTTGGCTTCGATTTTTCGAATAGTTTCTCCGTTGGTGCCCTTGGCTTCTATAATCATTCCCAATGCCCTTATCTTTTCGACTTTGGGTATGGGTTGTCCATCTTCGGTCATGAGTTGTATGTCTTTATAGGTTTGTGTGTTGTAGTTCTTGGGAGGTGTCCCCTTTAGCGTTGGTCTGTACAGTAACAGCTCAGATTTTTCGGCCGAGCATATTAAACTGGTGCCTTCTAGGTATTTCTCGACTATTTCAACAGCTTCTTGTAGTCTCTGATCAATCGACCCATCACTGTGATGTCGTCTGCATAGATTGTGTGTTTAAGTTCCTAGATTCTTTGTAATTTGCTAGGAAGACCAATCAGAGCGAGGTTGAAGAGCATAGGCGATATAAACAATCCCTGCGGGGTGCGTGCACTGCCAATAGGCACTTTCTCAGACGTCAGATCTCCTACCGTGATTTTTGCTTCTCTATCCGTTAAGAAGTTTCGTATATAACTGTACGTCTGCTCACCCAAGCCAAGGTTGTTGATTTGGCGCTGTACGGTTTGGTGTGCCACATTGTCGAATGCCTTCTTGAGATCTAGCCCGAGGATGGCTCGAGTCGATCTCCCTGGTTCGTCTATTGGTGCTTCAGTTGCAGCATGGCGTGTGGTGTAGACAGGTTTCTTCGGAATCCTATCATCGTGTTTGGGAGTAAGTCGTTGTGTTCTATGCAGTTGGTGAGCCTCGCGAGGAAGGCATGCTCCATTAGTTTGCCTACGTAGGAAGTTAAAGATATGGGTCTTAGATTCCCGAGTTGTAGTTGTTTGCCAGGCTTTGGTATTAGGATGACTTGTGCCGTCTTCAACTTGTGCGGTATCTTTCCTTGTTTCCAGCACTCGTTCGTATATTCTTGTAGTTTGCCAATGGACGCGTCGTCGAGGGTTCTGAGTGTCTTGTTTCTAAGGGCGTCTAGGCGCGGTGCCAATTTGGTGTTGAGTTTGCAGAGGACTGCTGTTATTTCTGCTTCGCTCAACTCTTCATCTAGGTCGGAGATCTGTTCCCCCTCGTATTTGAGATGAATACACGGCGATGCCTGTGATATGTATTTGAGTTCGACCTCTTTAAAAAATTCTCGCTCTGTTCCTTTATACACGTATAGGATCTTGTGCATGTTTTGCCTGTGCAACGTTTTTGTTTCCTCTGGGTTAAGAAGATATTTGAATAACCTCCACGTCTTGCTCGTGCTAAGTTGCTGATCCATCTCCGTGCATAGTTCCTCCCATTGTCGTTTTTGGAGCTGTTGTGCATATTGTTCTATTTCTTTGTTTAGTAAGGCTATCTTCTTCCTTAATTTCTTGTTATGTTTCTGCGTTTTCCATCGTTTCTGCCGCCCTTGTTCGGCCTCCCACATGTGCGAGAGCCTGCTTTCTATCGCTTATAGCTGAGCCTCTTGTGGGATCACCTTCGTTAATTTGAAGACATTTTCCTTTACGTTGGCTGTCCACTGGTCAATGTCTGTAATGGCTTCTATGTTCCTCTCTTCCCTTATTTTTCTGAATTTCACCTAATCACCTAATTTGAGTTGATTGCCCGTGCATTTGTCGGAGCCTCCACTGAGCTGGATTTCGATTATAGAGTGGTCGCTCCCCAGGTCTTCCTGTGTATTTAGCCATCTTATGGATTGTATATTCTCAGCTAAGGTGAAGTCTGGTGTGGAGTCGTCACAGCCGCTGTTGCCTTTCCTTGTGGGCGTTGCTGGGTTCGTTACAAGGGTTAGACCTTCCTGCTGGGAGTCTAGCCATAGATTTTTGCCTTTGATGAGAACGTACTTGTATCCCCACGTGGTGCGGGCGGCGTTAAAGTCTCCACCTATTATCACCTTCGAGACACCTGCTATGTCGAACGTGCGTTTGAATAGTGTTAAGAATCGGCGCCTCTTGATTTTTTAACTGCTGTATACGTTTACAATAAATATACTGTTATTTGTCTTCCTTGATAGTATAATTACACTTAGTATGTTGTATATGTCTGTGACTCGTGTATCATGTTGTACAACCATATGGTCTCTTCTGACTAGGGTAGTAAGGGCCTTGGTTTCTCCTACGGCATTGCCTATGGACTGGTACCCTGACAGTTTGGTGATACCATTAGTTTCTTGTAAAATAATTATGCCTAGCTTTTCTTTGATTTTCAGGTATTCATACAGATTCGATTTTTTATTTCGGTAACATCTGCAATGCCATATGATATATCTTCTTTTTCTTTGCCTGGCCATGATTATGCTGTGATATTAGAGGCCGTCGGGTATAGTATCGACGGCCTGAGACTTGAGAGTTGCCTGGACTGTTTCTATTTCCTTTGGCGGGGCTACAGGGTCCATTCTTCCTTCTAACGTCGTTACGTTTCCGTTTATATTCTCAAGATGTTGCTGTACGGGTTGTAGTTGTTGTGCGACCATGCTATGGCCGCCTTAATTGATTCTTCCATCTGGCTCATGCGGTCTTCTATCTTTTTCTCAAGTCTGGGTTCAAATTCTTCTAGAAGGTCTTTTCTTATGCTTGCGGTTTTAGTTTTCTCGGGTTTGGTCCCGTTGTCCTCAATAATCTCTGCTGTCTTGCGTTTAAGTTGTGGAGCATGGCTGTTTTCTTCCGTGCTCACATTCTCGCTCTCCATTGTGTCGGTGAACTTTCGCTGTGCTTTTGTTTTTCAGCTTGGTGCTTGTGAACTTCTTCTTTGAATCTCTTATTCACCTCAATCAATACTGCCATTTTCTGTTTCATTGCTGCAACGACTTGTTTTATCTGTGCCAGCTCTTCCTCTAACTTATGATTAGCTACAGCCTTCGTCTCCGCGCGCTTCCCCGTGACCGTGCTTGCCCAGCTCACCGTTGGCGTTGGCATGGTGCCTCCTGAACTCTAGGGTTCCTTGACCTTGGACCTGGCTCGGCTCCTGGACCTGGATCTGCTCGATCTGGTTGTGGACTTCGACCGGCCTCTGCTCCTGGACCTTGATCTGCTACGCCCTTCTTTCAAAGGATTCGAAGGGGGTTCCGGCCGGTTCTTCAGGATGCTTAGGCCATGCGGCTCATCTTGCGTCGTGCAGTTTTCTTCTTCTTTGTGTCTTTTTTGCTTAATTCTTTCCCAGCGACGTTTCTTCACCAGGAAGGGGATCTTGTATCTTTCCTTGAATTATCGATCTGCTGTAGGGTGATCCATGCAGCATAGCCGACACTTAGCCTTGCATTCATGCTTTTCAGGAGGGTCCGCCAACCCACATCCTCGCAAATCTTGTCGTCGGGGTTAGGACACACGTCCGCTCTGGGTCCTAATCGTCCACATTGGTAGCACATGTCCAGTTGTATTTTGTATTGCGTGCACCGCAACAAGGCAGCACCGTATCTCCCGTAGCTTGGGACCTTGTATCCGTCGAACAGCACAATCCCATTTGTTGTGTTGCCCATTATCTTGGTGGCGATTGTTGCAGGATTTCTTGAAGTTATTATTTTTGTCACAATGTCTTGTGCGCTGTCTTGCAGTCCTATGCCTCGGATCACTCCTTTGGATGTATTGTCCGGGGCCGCTTCGTAAGCGCTGGCTTCATATTCCGGTGTATTCGTCCTGATATAGACGATCTTCCTGTACTTGTCGGCGTGTTCTTCTGTGGTAGTACTGATCACTATTATGTTCTGTTGATAGTTGACACATATCGTGGCTTTGCCTCTTCGGGTAGGCTGGCAGCCCTAACGATGCTTCGGACAATGTGGGTGCTCGTCTAGTCGGAGACTCGAAAACCCCCTCTTGGTCTTACTGTTATCCTGTAAGCCTCCTTTGGTAGATACGGCATTCTGCTCGCCTTGGTGATCTGTCGTATACGGCGCTCTATCTGTTTCTTGCCTTCTCCTGTGGACTGGGGTGGCACGTGTTGTCGCTGTGGCGTTGCTTCCTTGGCTTTGCGTCGTATAACTGGACGTCAGCCTGTGCCATCCTCGTAGCCTTCCTGCGTAACGTTCTCCTTCGACCGATACTTCCAGCTTGCTAAAATGCCGGACCGCTAAGCGTGCGGGAAGCCACGGCACCAGAGATGCGGCGAGGCCGCCAACGGCTGCCGTGCAGGCGTAATTTGGTCACAAATTGGTCCTCCCACCTGAATTAGGTGTCAGGGTGATCGCGGTGACTTGCTGCGTCGATCCGTGGTGGCTTTTCCGATGAATTTGGTGATTTCCGCTAAGAAGCACTCGAGAAACACAGAGCCGACGAGGGGTGAGTCCGCTCACCATTGTCTTGTTCTTCTGCGGAATATTCTTGACTACCTTGGATTCTTTAGCATGTACTTCAATTCAACTACATAAGAGTTTTTGCATTTCGCCCTCATCGAAATGCATACACCAGGACCTCGAGTTCCACAGCATAATGTCATAACCCCTATACTACAGTGGTGGGTCCGCTGTACTGAATAGTAGCATGTATGTTTTCTTTGTATCATTATTGTTCGGTAGTGGGGGTGGTGGTGGTGGTGGTGGTGGTGATGGTAGTGGTGGTGGTGGTCCGTTGTACCTGCAGGTGGGTTTAACCCGGCTATCTAGGCCGGGAATTGTTCCACCCAAACGTTCCTTTTATTTGTCATGGGGGTACTCTTGGTGTGTCGAAAAATTCCGTGTCTCTTAGAAATGTGAGAATAAGGCTTGAAGTTTTCTTGCGGTCTCTAGCAGATCCTTCCGGAAAGACAAGGGGTTGTAGACACGTATGTGGGAGGTCTTTCGTTTGTAAATTTTGGAGTCCCTTTCACTGCAGTAGCTCGGGCGCAGAATGTATTCGATGTCTTTTGCTTCATTGCATGAATTACACAGGGGAAAATCAGCACGTCCCATCTTGAATAGCAATGCAAGAATACATGCAGAACCGGTCTTTATTCGATGCAGTAGCGAGCCTTCCTCTTGACGTAACCGTCTGGTTACGTAGGGTGAATACAAAGTGAACACGGATGTCTGATTGCGAGACTTGACTGCTTCATGGTACTTTGGCGTCAGTGGATGTGAGATGGCTGCCTATGCAAGACGGCCAGCTTCGTCATCTTTACCAATGTCGATGTGAGACTGAAGCCTTTTTTATTCAGGTCTTTCGCTAATGACAGTGACTGTCGCGGCAGCTTGCTTAACGATAAACAGCGACTGGGTTGTTGCAAAGCCGCTTTCGAATCCGTGAGGAGTACGGCATCTTATGCAGGCAAGGTATTTAGCTTTCGTAAGGTAGCAGCTATTACACTCCCCTCCCCCTAGACAACTCTTCATGAGACCACACTGTCCATCCGGCCAGAACATTAAAAGAGGGTTTCCCAAACGTAGCTGCGCTGTGGTCTCCGTCCACTTTGACGGACCCGTCTGTGTACGCTAAGAGATGATTCTCGTAATTGATAGTCAAGTGCTCCAGGACGAGTAACTTTGCTTCTGACGATGAAACAGTGTGCCTTTAAAGCAGTATCGGTACGCTTAAGCTGCGTGTAATGGCTTCAAATGTCCGGGACTGCTCTATATTTTGCCTCTTCATTGAGCAAAGAAATCCTAAGGCTCGAAGCGTTTTCAGCGCTGCATAAAAATATGAATGTGTCCTGGCGCCTATACGTTGGAGAAGGATTTCAACCAAAAAAGCTTTAGGCGCCTGAATGTGGGCATGACTCGGCTTGGCACAACAAATTTTTGTTCGAACCTGGCTCAGGAACTCCTAGACATGGTCGAAGGCCTTTCCTGTGTATTGCCTGCGCATTGCTCTTAGGCGCTCGCACTGGCTGACGGGTGGCAACATTAGAGGAATATGGTATAATATCGTACTCGTAGCCAACACTGAGTGTAATAGTAGCGAGGGCGTTGGGCGCTTACCTCCGCGTATGCTGGCGACGCGCTGAGACACATGGATCCTCTATGTTGATTGTGTCCCAAAGTTATCAACCGTGTAGAGACATTGTAACCTGTGGTCAGTGTAATGCCCAGAAATCAAACATTGGTAGCTCGCCGAAATGTGCAGCCACCTAAGCTCTACTTGAAGCATGTAGCTTTTCGCTTCAGCCCGGCAAATAGGACAAATGACGATTTCTCCACTGGTAGCAACTATATGGTATCATCTATGTATCTGTATGGTATACTGTATACTGAAGGAGCTGCAAGCGCCATTCAGGCGCACTCGTCCACGCTACCTAGGCCTAGCGTCCATTCCGACGTTTCCGTTAGGAACCTACTGGGGAGCGCGTAGAAAAAAACTCTTGCAATAGAGAGAAACCGAGAAAACGAATTCGATGTAAAGAACGGACGCTAAAACGACCGTGGAAGTTTAGAATTAAGAATGCGAAGAAAGAAATTAAAGGGAAAATCTGTACGATAACACAATGGACAGTACCTTGCTATCTGAGGCTCGAGCTGGTTGCCTGAGGACAGAAATATACCGAAACAAGTACCGGAGGCCTGTGTAGATAAATTGAAGTGAATTTTGGAGGTTTACGTGCCAAAATCACTATTCGATTATGACGGACGCCGTAGTGGCAGAGTCCGGATTACTTTTTACCGTGAGGTAATGTTTAACGTGCCCCCAATGCACGGGCCACGGGCGCTTTTGCATTTCACCCACATCTAAATGCGGCCGCCGTGGCAGGCATTTCATCCTACGACCTCGTGGTTAGCTGCGCAACACCATAGCCGCTTGGCCGCCGCAGCGTGTGAGGCATGTGTATGCGGCAGCAAAAATCCGGAAACCCTTCAGCACATCCTAGTAGAATGCGAAGGGTTATCACTGTGAGACCCGGATGTAACGCACACGCTCCAGAAGCGCTCGGATCAAATTGACGGAAGCATCCACCGATCAGCAGTCAAGATAAGCAACGGACTTTGGAGTATTGGTGGAAAAAATCCGGGAAGAAATTGATACGACCGGATCCGTTACAGGCATAGGTGGCGATACAGGGTAGATAGAGTGACTTTGAAGAAAAAGAAAAAAAAATATTGCGGAGATGTATAGAAATACACTAGAAGAAGAAACTACTAAAATGGACCTGACTAAATGAAGCAGGCTAGGTGACTATTTGCCAACCCCCCATTTCAAAGCGGATGTCATCAATAAATCAGGAGCAGCAGCCCCCCAACGCAGGCACACTTCTCTTCCAAAGGTCGGTGATTCTACTTAAAAAGGCGCATAGGTTCAACCGCCTATTGACTTACTATACGCCACCAACTTGAGAGAAAACTGAACACGGCACGCCTAATTACATACCATAATCCTGTGTTTCGCGTTTTTTCAGAGGCTCGTTACAAACGACCATTGGCAGACGTCATATCAGGATCCCCCCCCTATTGAGCGCTGCTACTCTGAACTTGTGGAAGCTCTCTGGCGATTCTGGATGAAAACGCGTTTAATATTAGGAGCTGAAACAGGGAAGAAATAGCCTGCCTGCAGAAAAAGAAAAGAAAACGCTCTGTTTGGCGCTCGCCACGGCTCCGAAGACGGCCGTACAAGTGCGAAAATGGGCCATGGGCAGGATACGATAGTGCTCGGAAGAGTATACAGCTCGCATTTTGTGTGTGTGTGCGTGTGTGCGTGTGTGTGCGTGCGTGCGTGTGTGTGTGTGTGTGTGTGTGTGTGTGTGTGTGTGTGTGTGTGTGTGTGTGTGTGTGTGTGTGTGTGTGTGTGTGTGTGTGTGTGTGTGTGGCATAAATCCGCTGGCCGGATAATTTTTTATCTTCATCACCCTGTACATGAAAAAAAAAAACAGCGATGAGCGCTGGCGTTATCTTTCACTCGTTGTGAGCCTGCGTCGCGGCACTGTTCCGCAAGCACGCGCTTTGCTCTCACGGCTTCGCCGGCGCAGCTGCATGTGTTGTGTCGCAAGGTCGTGATCGTTCCTGTCCGTGGTCGGATTTTTTTTTTCCGTTTCTCACCGGAAACTTGTCTACCTACGAACAAAGAGCCTGCATCCCACTTGACTCTGACGCTGCGTCTACGGTGAGTTCCCTCTTGTGTGTCGGGAAAACGCGTGTCTGCTGACAAAAGTTCCATGTTTATGACATAAACGGGCGCTCCCTTCAATTATTCCTGATTCGTTAGTGATTGCAGACAAAAAAAAAAACATTGGACACGGACAGGCTTGACTTACAAATATCAAATGTAAGCGTTGTTACGACGGTCGAAATAGTTCCCAATATTACACGGTGCCATATATTGGCTCGTTATGTTGACTCGTACCTGCAAGCGCGAATGGCGTGCTCTTAAATTGTTTTAGTTATCGACAGGATCTCG
This sequence comes from Dermacentor variabilis, assembly GCF_050947875.1. NCBI lineage: Eukaryota > Metazoa > Arthropoda > Arachnida > Ixodida > Ixodidae > Dermacentor > Dermacentor variabilis. The sequence continues at coordinate 131,926,674 of NC_134570.1, read as the reverse complement.
TTTGTGTCTAGCGAAATCTTGCCTTCGGTGCTGGTAGAATCAAGGCCTGTAGTAATCATGAAAAATGTTCATTGTTCATTCCAAGTTCATTCGTGCACCGTGTTGTTTTGAAGTGGCGCGTAAGCCGGGGCACGTTGATTCCATTTATTGTGTACGCCTTTGTGTGGATTTAACGCGCTGTGCTTATTCATTTTGTACGATCTCCGAGCCGCGGGTAGCCAGCAGCAAAATATTTTCGTTTTTCCGAACTGTTTTGGTTATCCTGAAGATCTGCCCCAATGGCGTCGATTATTTCCTTCGCCCATTATTACGAGATAGCACGCACAATACAATTCTTGAAATACAGTTGTCGATATCTAGCGCTCCACTTTCACTAAATTCACACTTTTAGTGTCTTGAGAGGCTAGTTGGTTCATTCTAATGAGTGATTGCTAACTATGCAAAATTGGAAAATAGGATACCGCTCAGGAAGAAATTTTGGAAGCGTTCTTTTTTATCAAAACAAAACGTAGCGTCTGTGTAGGTGACACATCTATATCGTTGTTCAGTACGGGAACGTCTTCTTTTGTTATTAAAAATTATGTGGGGACGCGGGGATAGGTTTCTATCTTTTTGTTGATTTGTATGCGCCTGCGCATTTGGCCTCCCTTGTAATGCTACCTTTTCTAACGCCCAACGTTGCAATAAACCAGTCGGCAGTCCACTCTCGTTCTTTCCGCATTACCTCTGCTTGTGCGGTGCCCTCTTCCCCAATCTTGGCGCCCCATTTAGCAATCGGTCTCTAGCAGATTCACGCCTCAAAGGATATCCGCAGCACCAGAACCTGCATAAACTCCTTTCTGTTCTGTGCGCTCTAGAACAATATCTGTTTGAACGAATGCGGCAGAAGCGTGTCGCATACACCGGCCGTGGTTGCTCAGTGGGTATGGTGTTACGCTGCTGAGCACAAGGTCGCGGGATCGAATACCAGCCACGGCGGCCGCATTTCGATGGGGGCGAAGGCATCCCTGTGCTTAGATTTAGGTGCACGTTAAAGATTCCCGGGTGGTCGACACTTCCGGAGTCCTCCACTAGGGCGTGCCTCATTATCAGAAAGTGGTTCTGGCAGGTAAAACCCCATAATTAGTTTTTTTTTACTGGCGTGTCGCATAATCCGTTTAGCGTGTGGAATACATGCACTGGCATAATGCACTGCGAACGCGCGTCAAGTTACTTTGCCAAACAGAAACAAAGCGGAGGCAGTGTTTAGTGAATTGATGTCACCGGCTAGGATGAAGACTGAGAGGGCTAACCAGTCTTTCGTTCTTCCACTCAACGACGCAATTTGCTTGAAAAAAAAAAACAAACAACTGGCACGAACATGCTTCAGACGCAGGTACACGAAATTTGATGCGCTACTTGCAAAGGGGGACACGTCGTACAGAAAATGCGCGCTTGAACATATATGAAGCGCTTGTGCCGCATTCGTTTAAGCTGACCAAATCAATACTATTTCCATTCTTTTTAGGTCAGCGGGGAATCCGCTTGAAACAAGAAGGAATAACACATTCCAGTCATTCGTGGTGCGCTCAGTGATTCAATCGCAAAAATTAGCATTCTTGGCTGCCGGCGTTTTTCGCGGCCAAGTGAGCATTGGATGATTTCTAGGGACCAAATACAGTGCCAATGTGTCAGAAAGGCCGACGCTTTTATAGCGTACCACAACGCATATCAGCTAGGTGTCTCCTAGCGCCCACGGACGGTGCAATAAAGCACCGGCCGTCATGCGGGCTGGTTATCGCGTTTGAATCGCTGAGCAATGAAGATGCAAGTAGAACATGTGCAATAACGTCCACGCTCACGTCGCGTGGTTCCGTCTCCCGGACTACATCAGGGCACCTGGCTCGATTGTGGATGCGGGCTGTGCCGGAAAATACATTCTTCATGCGCGACATTATAATTGCGCACCTGCGCTGCGGACATGTTTTGAGACTGTCACAACACGCGCTTGCCTGCTCAAGTCTGGAAATAGAAAGCGTATCCGCATTCCAACGAAATAAGTTTCTTCGTTATCCGAGAGAAACGTTTTGCGTGAACAGATATTTCAGGGCGCGCGTGTAAATCGCGAGGGACAAAAGCGAAGACAGGTGAGCATTGGCGAACAAACATGTTATACGAAGGAACAATTTAATTTGCGGTAATTTGCCGATAGCGCTACTCGATCGGCTCTTCAAGGCGACAGAGCACAGTTGATACTGCTATAAAGGACAGATGCCGCTAGAAAACTTCGAATGCTCACCCAGGACGTGGGATCGTTCGCCACTTGCGGCAAGTTGTTTTTTCATCCCATTTCATTGCCATTAATTTACATTTCTTTAATTCAATTAGTATGTACAAATAATTTGCCCTGTGTATTCCTTGGTATCTTTGTTGGCTTCTTGTGATATGCCCCACTCCAACCCAGAAGAAATGCAAGAGCTGTGACACAGTAAATCCGTCGGCTGATCACCCCTGTCTCCCTTGCTGCGCGCTCTACGGCAAAGACCACCCGACTGGTGATAAGTCCTGCCATCGCCGCTTCCCGGCACCACACCTCTTACTCCAACGACGATGGGAACGCCTACGACTGGGACAGCAAGGAGCAGACCAGCAGACGGGGCCATCGAATTCTGCAAATGGAGACTCAGCTCTCCCAACACCAAAGTCGACACCACAACTGCAGGCTCCCGAACGCAGCAACTCACGCGGACGCAGTCGGTGACGTGGACGCAACCGCTCCCGAGGTCGCAGTCAGTCACAAGGACGCAGTCACTCCCGGAGCGAACCGGATTCAACACCGCCGCAGCAGCAAGGAAACGCAAGCCTTCGAACGACCACAGTTAAAGTGCAAGACGCACCCCCCAAGGTAAGCTGGGCCAGCATTGTCTCCCACACAGGTCACACCTCACAACCTATAGCAACCCCAGTGAACACAGTTAGTGACGGTACCATGCACAGCTTCATGCATGAGCTCCGATCCTTACGTGCTGAGATACAAGACCTCAAGACAGAAAACGCTAAGCTCAAATCACAACTTGCAGACACACAACCCAAACACTTACCATCAAATGCAGACAACCTTCCTGTCCCTGCAATAGATTGCCCGCAAACCACCCAACAACCAACCCCGCACAAGCGCAAAGCTCTCGAACCAATCTCAGCAGCGGCAACACCAGCATACACTTCAGAAGGAAATGTGAACTGTGAAGCCCTCACTGAGCTGCAACAGCGGATAGAACGCAACCTGAATGAAGCATTAGACTGTAAACTTGCCACATTGCTCGACGCCTCCATTGCAAAGGCTCTCTAACGCGCAATGGACAACCTCCTTACTGCGAAACTAGAAACTCTACTACTGCCCAGAATTGAGCAAACCTTTGCGGCAAGCGAACAACAGCGACAGGAAAACATGGACGACGCGCGCAAAGTGTTTCAAGACATGGTCGCGACTCTGGCTCAAAATCACAACACCCGTTTGACAGAATTGGAAAACACTCAACTCCGCCCCAGAGCAGGTCCACTAAAGAAGCCGTACTCGCGTCTCGACAAAGATGGCTGCGAGTAATCCAGAACGTGCTACCTACTGTAATTGGCAGTGGAACTGCCGGGGCTTCCGGTGAGAGCGAGCACCCACTTAGAGCAATATATTACCTCTCTCGCACCACATACTTCCCCCGATGTTATCGCATTACAAGAGACCGGAGAAGCGGCTAAGCTGTCGGAATACCCGGCATACACCGCAGTTTGCGATGATAACCGCAGGCCCCAAGTAACCACACCAGTTAAGCGAAACATTCCGGTTATACAGCATCACACAAGCATTCATACAGCAGCCCACATTTTCCTGGAGATCATCCCGTCTGCAAGGCGCAAGCAACAGAGCCTCTTCATCCTCAATGTGTACAGCAGCCCCAAAGAACAACATAGGTTTCTACGACTTTTCACCAAAGCAGATCAAGTAGCTAAGGGAGCCCCTCTGCTCATCGTAGGGGACCTAAACGCCCCTGCTGTGGCATGGGGATACCCAATAGACCGCCGAAAGGCAAGACAACTATGGCTTGACGGACAGAATCTAGGTCTTACTCTTGTCACGGATCCAACTTGTCCCACTCGTTTGGGAAACAACGTTAGCAGAGACACTACTCCAGACTTGACATTCGCAAAACGAATTCCACAAGCAGACTGGATCAACACACAAGACAACTTGGGCAGCGATCACTATTTAATCCAAACAACAGTTCGAACGGGCCCGCGAAAGCCTAAGGGCCGTCAACTCCGCAAAATGAACTGGGACGCTTTCCGGCAGGCCAGAGCCCTCACCTCTTTCTCGGGTACCCAACCCCCTTTCGCAGATTGGGTCGCATCCTTGGCGCAAGACGCGAGCGAAGCCACTAAATTGGTGCCTAAGGAAGCCAATCTGCAGGAGGCAGATAGCAAGTTACTGCATATGTGGGAAGCCCTCACCAGTCTTCAACGCAGGTACAAACACAACAAGCTCAACCGAACGCTCAGGAAACGTATTAGTACTCTCACCCTTCACATCGAAGACTATGCACAACAACTTACTCGTCAAAATTGGCACGGCACATGCGACAGCATGGAGCGGAAACCAAACCTGCCCAAAACGTGGAATATCCTCCGTTACCTCCTCGATCTTGCCAACAGCAAGAACACACCAACAGCACAATTTGCAAAAAATTATTCACACCCATCCGGGCACGGACGCACAAGTTCTTCAAGAGCTGATAGACCGATACATAGGACCTCAACCTACTACAGCCGTTCCAGCATACACAGGCACCGCTAACGACCACCTGGACGCGGCCACACAAGCAGCAGAAGTACGTGAAGCCATCCTCGCACTCCGCCCTAACTCGGCCCCGGGACCTGATGGCATTACTAATAAAATGCTTCGTAACCTAGATGAGGATTCCATACAAGCCCTCACAGCTTATTTTAACGCATACTGGGAAACTGTAAACCTCCCTTCACAATGGAAAGAAGCCAAAATTATTATGATTCCCAAACCCGGGAAGCGCCTCCTACTCGAAAACCTCCGCGCTATCTCCCTCACTTCATGTGTCGGAAAAGTCCTCGAACATGTCATTCTCACACGCTTACACAGACATATGAACGACAACGACCTCTTCCCCAATACCATGGTTGGCGTCCGCCCGAAACTTTCTGCTCAAGATATCATGATTCAGCTCAAGCACCAAATTATCAATGGCGACAAAAGCTCCAGGCTGGACACCAAAGCCATCTTGGGACTAGACCTAACCAAGGCATTCGATAACGTCACGCATGAGTCCATGCTCAACCAACTGGCACAACTCCAGGTTGGACATCGAACATATAACTACGTGAAGAATTTTCTTACAGGTCGCACGGCCACCATTACCATCGGAGGGTTGCAGTCGCCAATTATTCACTTCGGCAGCAAAGGCACGCCGCAAGGATCGGTTCTATCCGCTTTTCTGTTTAACGTGGCCTTGCTCGGACTACCGCCTGCATTAGCTAGCATCCCCAACCTCAAGCATAGCCTCTACGCAGACGATATCACCCTGTGGGTCACCGGGGGCAGCGACGAGGACATCCAAGACACGCTGCAGCAAGCCATCAACGAGGTCGTTGCGTACGTAGAACCGTGCGGCCTGGCGTGCTCCCCACAGAAATCGGAGCTCCTTCTGTACAAGCCCAATTGGGGAGGTCGACGTTCAGACCCTCACCCGCCCGAGATAGAACTCCACGTGCACCAGCAACGCATACCTACTGTACCTAGCATCCGTATCCTTGGCTTACGCATCCAACAAAACGGCAGAAACACGGAGATACTCAAGCAATTAGATAATCATGTGCACCAAACAACTCGCCTCATTGCACGCATTGGAAATCGACATCACGGCATGAAAGAAAGCAACCTTATACGCCTGGTAACCGCCTACGCCCTGAGCAGGATCACCTATGTCGCCCCGTGCCTTAGCCTCAATGCAGCTGACAAGCTCAAACTCAACACCATGATCAAGAGGGCCTATAAACAAGCCCTACATCTTCCCATCACCACCTCTAACGAGAAACTGGACTCCCTCGGCATTCATAACACCATAGACGAGCTTATTGAAACGCAGCGTATTAGCCAATACGAACGACTCGCCAATTCCACCACGGGCAGGCACATTCTAGGCACCCAAAGCATAACCTACACCACCCAATTCGGACCAAAGGTACCCATCCCTCCAAACATTCGTGCTCAACTAGTTATCCCACCCATACCTCACAATATGCGCCCTGAACACGGTCCGGAGCGACGTGCAGAACGAGCTAAACAACTACAAAAGCGCTACGACCAAGCAGCTGACGTAGCCTACGTGGACGCAGCAGAATACCCCAATCAAAACGCCATGGCGGTCGTCGCAGTCACGGGTTCGCAGTACCGCCTCGCCGCGGCCGCATCAATATTCACCATGCAACCCGAAGTAGGAGAACAAACGGCCATCGCTTTGGCCTATCCGGCTACCAATGCACACTGCATCATTAGCGATCCAAAAACGGCCATTCGTAACTACACAGGACTTATAGCACCCCAAGCGCAGAAGATTCTCTCTGGCACTCCTCCCTCAAGGCAACGCCGCGTGCAGATCATCTGGGCCTCTGGTCACTCGGGTCTGGCTGGAAACGAAGCCGCCCACGATGCCGCCCGAGCTCTCGCACACCGGGCGCATCATCCTTCTCCTGCGTCTTCCGATCCCGACCAGCCCTCTGTTGTGCATCGCGGTCACGCGCGGGACCGAATGGTCACGTCCAGAGAAATTCTCCTGCACTACCGCAGAGAGCGGTTACGCTACCCCGCAGCACACAAAACACTGAATAAGTCTATCTACCACTTGGCGACTCCTTCAGACACGAACTTTTCCGAACCCCGTGCTTTACAACCGCATGTACCCCAATGCATACTCCCCATTCTGCAAAGCGTCCGAGTCCCGCGCTGACCTCGATCCTATTATCTGGCAATGCCCCAAAGCCTCACCCACCAACACCTCCCGCACTAACACACGCATCATTGCTACGGCCGAGCAGTGGGAGACATTGCTGCTCAGCTTGGACCCAGAGGAGCAGCTTTGGGCCGTCCGGATGGCCGAAGACGCCGCCAGAAAGCAAGGACTGGCCGCCGTCTGAGGAAGGGGGGGATTGGGGGTCAGTCTCCCGCCACCCCTGAATACCATCAAGGACATAACAAAGTTTTATCTTGCTCTCGTGATATGAGCCATTCAATTAGTGTTTTAACGTTTCAGCGGTTTACCTGCTAGAAATATGAGAATTTGCTTGCCGTGCTTATTTGTCCTTCCCGATGACTGCGCACGCTATCGGTTACACGAACTTGCATCTTTTTAAGGCCACGCTATCTTGCCAAGTTAGAGGCACGTCTTCGTACGTTTCTGGCCCCCAACGCTGAGCGCTTTTGACGGGATGATGGTGCCATCTAAAGAAGGTGCAGCGAGAGTATTTCACCGTTTCAAGCACAGTGTTTTATACAATTACTAAGCGAAACGCTGACTTCTACGGAAGCTGCAAGCAGGGCGATTAAGCCACGGCGATGTTGGTTTGTGCACAGATTTCCCTAAACTTCGTCCTTTTTGCATCAAACGACCCTGTGACTTTGCAGAGTCATTATTTTCGACAAATTACCACGTTATAAAGAATTAAACAAACATTATTAAAATTCTTCGACTGCAGGATTCGAACACGGAACCTGTAGCACCCATGCCTGATATTGGAACAATTAGGCCATGGACGCACGCGTCGAGGAGCGGCATAGAGCACCTTCTCTGCTGGGCAATCCAGTGCGTAGAGGCGCTTGGCGCATTTTGATCCGCAGCTGCGCTAGTCGAAACCGACGCATCAGGAAAAGCCGCAATTGCAACGCCACACTATCAACACCACCGAAAATTCAAACAAGTAATATAAATTGATGTACTGCATGTAAATATGTGCGGTCGTTTTCATGTAAGCGCATGCGCAGTCTATGCTGCTTCACATGTATCAACCGATGCAGGGGTACAATAAACTTAGTTGAAAGTTTGCGCTTGGTGTACCTTCTCTTACGTCTGTGTCTTTTTTGTTGCATAATAATACTTGAGTAATAGGTGGTGTAGCTACTGAAGGAATAAAAATCGTACGCTACTGGCTACAAGAACTGACGCTCAAGATCCGAGCGATCACTCTCTTAAGTTAGCTCGATATTTTCGTAGTTTTCAGCCTCAGTATTAAGGCCCGAACTATTGTTGAGAATGAGTGCGTGTGGTATAGCATGGAAGCGTATTTAACGGACACCTACCACACTACTGATTCAAAGGACGGCAAAGCGGGCTTGAAGCCGCACATAGCCAGACCACAGCGACAGCTGGCTTGACCCTGCACTCGACTTGTTTCTGCATGCTCGCACATATTACCTTATGTGTATTGGCATTCGCAAAGTTGTAAAACCCTCATAACTGTTTATCTTATGTTTGGTGAAAGTTTCTGCAATAGAAATTGATGAGATTCGGCGTTGGCAGCACAGTATTATTATGATCGAAAATAGTGCTCCTGGTTGCGAGTGTAAAAGACAACTTTCCAGTGCAGCACCATCTCTGGCGGGGACACGAAACTGGCTCCTGTGTCTGGGCTGGTTTAAATCTTGATATAATTAGGAGTCCAGGGGTGCTATAACGCAAAACTATTCCATACTTTTATGTTTCAATTCTTCAATCAGCCCTCCGTGACTGGTAAAAAACTTTTTTGGACCACCCCCGCTTCACGACGTCACGAGAACCGCGATAGCTCCCCATCTGATATGACGTGTACACACTGATTATGCATGATTTGACCGAACAAAAGAAAAATAGTTATTTCTGATTCGACGCCTTTTCTGCCTTAGCCCTCGGCTATTGGTCAAAAGTTTTCTGGCTGCACCCATTTCACCTGCCTCTCACGCGACGTCACGAAACCGCAAGAACTCACTGCGTCAAAGTAACGTGTACGCGTTAAAGATGCATTAATATGCCAAACGAAACTGAATTTTCTTCTGAATAGCCGCAGGCTGCCCCGTTCCGAAAGGAATAAAACATGGCTGCCGCCGATCGCTCAGGTACTCGCTGCTCGCACCTGCCGGAGAGCATGGATTTATTTGCGTGTAATGAACGTTTTTGCGTGACCGTGTAATGTTTTCAAGCACTTTCTACACGTATATGACCTCGTCCTGCCAACTTTTCTTTGCTGAGGATCCGTTTTAGCATCATTCTTAAGCTTCCGTTGCATGCCGCCGCGATTGTCGACGAGTCCCCGCAAGCTAAGTAAGGGAAAGCAGACCAATCGCAGACGCCGGCCCTGCCCTCTTCATACGGTTATCGATTTTCAGTGCACTGGCTGGACCCCATCGAATCCCTCTCCACTTGAGCATGCTCCTCGCCTTCTATCAGCCAAGACAAGACAAGCGGCTCAGTGTAGGCAATGTTATTCGTTTTTCAAGCAAACAAAAGTGACCTCTTATGAACGAGGAGAGCGTTTGATTGGTCTGTTTAAACAACCCTGCAGGTAACCACCCGATGCTTGCGTCGGCGGTTATGCAAATTTGACGTCAGGAGATTTGAATAAAAACATATTGGAATAGTTTTACGTTATAGGGCCCCAGCACTGCAGCATTGTGTGTAATGGAAAAGCCCGTAATCTTTTACGGGCCATAAACTGTTCTTTCTGACATCGCTGCATTGGTGGCTCGTCGCCATTGCCTACTAGCAATGCAGTGCGAGTAGACGATGGCGACTAGCAAATGTACGGCAGATCAGGATGGTGAACATTTCTATTGCATAAGTCAATGTGACAGGCGCCAGTGACGATGATCAAGCACCACATAAATAAAAACGATCTTGTGGTCGTGCTCAAACAGGAAAGAAAAAGTAAACAAACCTATCTATTTGCCACGCAGTGTACATGCTTGAAGTCCAGTGAGCCATAAATGGATCGAAGTTGGGGCGTAGCTGGCGCCGCCAGCCTCACCGCCTTCTTCACGGTGGTGATGATGATGAATTCCGGGTTCTTCTATGTCTCCTTCATTGAAGAATTTGGAGTTGACAGAGAGACAGCCTCATGGCCCGCCAGCGTCATGTCAGTTGTGTCACACTCGTCAGGTAAGAGTAGGCATTGCTGTCATCCTATGAGGCAACGGTTTTAATGCGAATGGCATTTTTTGTCTGCCTCAAATGTCTTGAATCTAGCTGCACACAGTGTCCCAGCTAATTTTTACTCAGATTTTACAAATATCCGAGAGCCGCGTAGCTGCACAGAACCATGGTAATGCTGTTTGTCGTCGTTCGGAGATGCTCAAATTATTTTGTATTCATTTCGCGTAATGAGATAATCAGTCTTATATAATTGTGCAACTTCTCAATTATTATAATTAGATTAAAAGTGCTATATAAACAGGTCTTTCCGAGCGTGAAAGAAGCCGGCGAATGCGCGCAAAGTATCTCAAGCAGCCAGCGTGCGGCAATTTTGCGTGCATTTGCGGGCATCTTTCACACTCGGAAAAACACTTTTCTGTAGCAGTTATTGTGCAACGGAAAGCTGTATCGGGAGTTTCTCATGTCGCTCTACAATTTTCTCATTGACAGTTTTCGTCTAACTATAATCTTTGCGAAGTTGATTAGTTATTTAACATATATTATTATCTAATTAAACGGAATGAAAAAATATAATTTCGGTATTTCGAAGTGACGGCAAACAACATTACGTGGTTCTGTCCAGCTACGTGACATTCGCATATTTTTAAACTTTGGTTTAGGTTAACTGGGACACCCCGTGTGCGTGCCTGTGTGTGTGCGTGTGCGCGCGTGTGCGTGTGTGTGTCCTCTTAGGTTCACCCAGTGGCCTAGGTTGCCTACCTGGTTGAGCAACTACATTTGTGCTCCTGGTCGTGACGCCATCGTGGTCGTTCCACTGTCGTCATTCCAGCTTTGTGATCTTATATTCGTCATGCCATGATTGTCCCTCCTTCTACCTAGACCTCGTGACCCTAGCTGACTGTTGCGGCTTAGGGTGGTGTTAGGGAAAGGAATCCACCAAGCCCATCGACTGCTCCGTCATGTTATAGGAATGAAGGAAAAAGGGTTTATTGGCTGAGTTACACGGTTCCAGTTACGGAAGCCCACTCCATGCAGGAGCAAATTAAACGTCTGAGTTTACATCAGGACCCTCGGTCCCACTTCTTGAAAAGTCTCCGCTTTTAATAGTGTTGTCTTCCCTAGGCGAGTCGACTAGAGAATCTGAAGACTGTCCAGCAGCAAATCACAATCGATGAATCCGTTGCGATACCACGCCCATGTTCGCAACACTGCATAGTAACCTTGCCTCCCAGCCACATGGTATGGAATATACGGTAGGAAGGCAACCTGCGAATAAAATGTCACCGTCGTTGTTTGGTAGCGTTGGATAGGGCCTCCTTTCATCGTTAGTTCAATCTGCCAGGTAATGATGTGGGTGGCGGCCTTTTGTGGACACGTCTAGAGTCGGTGTCTATGCCGTGTTGACATCTGGATAGGCGCTGATGGATGGGTGGGCGTTTTCCTTGTGGCAGACGTCTAATTACCGCCTTTGTGGTGCTGGGACGTGGGACGTAACATCACTAATAGCTTGGGCCACTGGATATGGAATCGTGGTAGTGCTACCGTCGTGGTCGTCACACAGACGCTATCACGCATCCGCTGTCATACTGTCGTCTTCGTATCGTCTTAGTCATGCTATTGTCGTCATTCACGGTTCTTCATCGGGTTTTCCCACACCGCCGTCATCACGCCATCGTCGTCATAGAGTTCACATCGTCGTGTTGTCGCTGTTATACCGTCGTCATAAATTATCAATGGCCATCTCATCCTCATCGCGCCGTTGTCCTTATACCCTTTGTCGTTCCACCGATATCATTCCTTTTTTTGTCGTAACATCGACCCCGCGTCAGCGTCATACCGTCATCGTCATTTGTCCATGCTCACGTGCGACCTTGACAAGCAAGTGCCATAGCAAAGTGGGATGATATAGGAGTATGTGGCATATTGTCAAAGCAATGAAAGTTTCAGAGTTACCGCTAAGCGTGTTGGAATATGGTCCGTCGTTTCATTGCTCGATTGCTATTCGCATTACCGCCGACAGTTATTGTGAGATGAGTGCTGGCAGAATTTTGTTTTCTGGTAACTTATGCCACTCGATATACGTTGCAAAATATCACTCGAGAGCCGCCACCAGACGTAGTTCGCGGCAATAAGCGAATATATTTCAGCTTTTCTGCTATCAAAAATGCCTTGTGGTGAAAATTCTACTTGCTAGAAAGCCATAAAGTAATAATAATAATATTTGGGGTTTTACGTGCCAAAACCACTTTCTGATTATGAGGCACGCCGTAGTGGAGGACTCCGGAAATTTTGACCACCTGGGGTTCTTTAACGTGCACCTAAATCTAAGCACACGGGTGTTTTCGCATTTCGCCCCCATCGAAATGCGGCCGCCGTGGCCGGGATTCGATCCCGCGACCTCGTGCTCAGCAGCCCAACACCATAGCCACTGAGCAACCACGGCGGGTGAAAGCCATAAAGTGTTCGCCTCAGCGTTAACAACCACGTGGTTTGCTTATCGTCTTCTTATGTATCACCATATAAACCATCGCTTATGGAAACACCAAGTGCTTCTTTGGAGCATTCACTCTATGAGATCTCTCACAGGATCACACTTGCGTTATTCCAGAGGCTGTCGCACCACACCTGTGGTCAAAAAAAAAATTGCGGTAAAATTAGTCAGCTTCGTGCGCCTGTACCGCGCGCTGCATCTATAATGCCTACACTGCTATGCTCTGTTGACGTCGAATTTGCGGATGCATAAAAACAATTCTGAGAATAATCTTTATAGACCTTCACAGAGAGATGTATAAAATAGGGAAGAAAACGGTCAAATGTTTCTATACATCGTTGACACATAAAGTTAGTGTCGTGTATCTGCCGACGTTATGTGCCACGTCTAAAAAAGTTGAATGTCGCACACATAGCATCTTGTTTCAGGCAGGTACGACAACAACATCTCACCGTAGCTCTCTCTGGCCTTGGCTGCTTTAATTTTCAACTAAATAGGAGAAATAATACAGACCTAAATGATTGGAGCGTTCGCAAATCGACGGCGTCTAGAAAGGTGCAACTCGGACACGCTTTATTTTGCGCGGAGAAATGTATGTAAATATGTAATGTATGTAAATATGTGATGTTAGGGCAGACCACTGTAAGCTAACTCAACATACACAGAAAATTCCAAACGCAGTTGAGGCGCCATGTTTTAAAATAATGCTTAGTGATACCTTGTCAAAAAGGTAAAGTACCGCCGGCTGATTGTTAATAAAAAGAATTCCGGTATGATTAACTGCACGTAAAATTATAGCTCCCAAGGACCTAAAGTTTGTCCCGGGGATGATCCGACTAGAATAGCGTATTAGAATGCATGGATAGTGGGAGTGCCAGTGGCTGGACTTTGTCATATTACTTCAGTTTCAGTTTCAGTTTTAGTTTATTATTCTTTAGATACAATGAATTGGTAAGCGACTTTATACAGACGAGGGTCTCAAAGTCAGACTGCAATGGGACCTTCGGTTTATGATAACAATGGAGAGATGCTATAAAGAAGAGCAAGATAACTAAAAGAAAAAAACATAATCGCGAAAATACAACATATAAAAATAAAATTAACGAAAACGAATAGTCTGTATACAAGCCTATAGTGCGTAAAGAAACTCAATATATACAAATGGCAAATGTAGTGCAATCAATGACGTAAACTTAGATATACCTATAAGACAGCTTAAGGGCATGACTAAAAGTATGAAAGGATGAAGATTTAATGCTGATGGGTAAACCATTCCACAGTTTTATAGCAGCGAATGATGATGTCATTTCTCCATAGTTAGAATGAACCATGGGGAGTACAAAACTGGAGTTAAGTGCAAACCTGGTATTAATGTTACTGTTGAGGGGCCTGGAATCAATGAATTGGTATGAGAGCTGTTTAGTAAGTAATTTATAAAACATAATTACTAGATAATAGTTGAACAAGTTCGTTACAACAAAGATGTTATTTTCACGAAGTAATAGGGTAGCACTCGTCAAAAACCCACTGTTAGTGATAATGCGTATTGCTTGGTTTTGTAAGTGCTGAATAGACGAGATATGACAGTGACATGGTTTTTCCCCAGGAAACAACGCCATAATTAATGTGGCTGTGAATGTAGGCAAAGTATAATGCCAATATTGCGTCTTTAGAGAGGCATGTTCTTGATTTGATTATCTAATAGCGAAGGCACACTTTTGCTTAATGAAGGTAATGTGTCGAGAAACTATTTTGACGCCCAAAAATAATACACAGTCGGAGAGGGGAATGTAATGAATATCTAGAGTTAGCTCAGGCAAGCTTTGGCTACAACAGAAAATCGTGAATTGAGTTTCTGAAGGATTGATAATTAAATGATTGGACGAACACCATCCAAAAATATGGTCAAGCTCATTGTTAAATTTAAGGATTAAAGTTAAAGAACTGTCGCGCAACGAGATAGTAGTATCGTCTGCGTATAGTATACAATGTGCCGATTTAAGACACGATGGTAAATCATTAATATAAATAGAGAATAGTAAGGGACCTAGTATGGGGGGGGAGCCCTGTGGTACACCTTGGTTAATAACATTAGTTTCAGAATAAGCCCGTAAAAGAAACTGTTTCTTCTCTCTCATGTAGGTAACATTTTGGGAGTCTTTGTACTGGACCGGTAATTGCAAGGCTTCTAGCTTAGTAAAAAAGTACGTTATAACTAATTGTATCAAACGCTTCACTGAAGTCTAAGAATACCGAACCAACGAAGTTGCCCGTATGAATCGAGTGACGAATGTAGTCGGTTAGGGATATTAAAGCTAATTTAGTCGAACTGCTAGCGCGACAACCAAACTGAGAAGATTGAAACAAATTAACTTTTTAAGTAATTATTTAGGCGCTTACAAAACAACTTTTCAACAACTTTACTAATCGACGATAGAATAGAAATAGGACGACAGTTAAAAACCTCCGTTTTATGACCGTTATTATGTGCAGTGGGAAAAAGCCAAGTGGGAAAAATACCCTATTTTAAAACATTATTAATTGTAATACAAAGTGGATCAGAAATAAGGGGTGCAACAAGTTTTAGATGAAATAGAGAAATATTATCTAAGCCAGGGCTAGTATTCTTTAGAGGTAATACCATGCAACATACCTCATCTGCAGTTACGGGAATGATTGCAGCGATAAATGGGGTCAGTAGTAGTCATATGGTGACGGCGTATATGTTATAGAAGTAGTCACTGAAACTATTTGCTATGCTAGAAGAATCAGTATCAGTTTTATTGTTGTAGTTTATTTTATCAGCATTATTACCGGACTTAGGTAAGTTCATGATCTTATTAAGAAGTTGCCATTGTATTTATATTGTTATTAAAATATTAATCAAAATTAAGAAGCAGGCATGCTATTGTTGAAAATGATACGAAATATAGAAGTTCTGGACATTAATGTTCCTGTATGTGCTCCTATGGCCTACGGTAGGCCGTGAACACAAAAAGAGGCTAAAATGTAGCTTTTAGGCAATATCTGATAAACAATAAAGAAAATTTATTTGGGCGATTCAACTAAGTCTTATTCAACTCGCCACACGTTACAAATGCACCTGTGCCCGTTATGGTCGAAATGTTAGCCACTGTGCTTGGAACAGTTTGAGCAATAGTAGCACATGGAAAGCATCATATGCTATCTTGAATTTGAAACAGAGTACTGTGTGCCGTAGAATTTACGGTGCGCGTGCACATAACTTATGACATCGGCTTTGAGTATTTCAACAGCGTGTCTTTCAAATGCAAAGCATCTTTTTCCGGACTTTCTAACAAATTTTTATAGCTTAATTTCGCTGCTGTTAGGGAAAATACCCGCGGCTTCAATGACTCAAGAGGAGGCCAGACTTTTGACGTAGTTTTCCACCTGCTCGAGCAATATCCTCGTGTAGGCTGTGTTTTGTATTCACGTGAGCAGTCGGTGTGGCTACGGTGGCGTAAATGGCTTGCATGTTAGAAATATCTCTAGCCCACATATTTTTTGTACGTATTTTCACCATTTCCCGTCCTTACAGGTCTGCTAGTTTCATGCGCTCAGCGGCATCTGTCTGTCTTCCAGCTCGGCCTCATCGGCAGTGTCTTCCTTTGGGCAGGAATCCTGGGAGCCGTCTTCGCTCCCAACATGGCCTGGATGACCGTGACGCTAGGCGCAATACATGGCGAGTTACGCTTTGTCAACATGCACCGACAGCTACGTAGTGTCAGTTGTCTATGAATCTCAACACAACTTAGGGAGTGTATTTGGGTTTAGCGCTACGCTGTTGGTACTCGAGTTTCGCGACAACGTCGCATTGTATACGTGAAATTCCAAGACAAGCTTAGCATCCTCTTACTGCATTCTCCGGTTTGTTCGCAAATATAAACAGCTTTCATGTGTGATCGTGGTAGCTCGTCATCAGAAGGAACACCGAAGAAAACAGCGCAGATCTCACGCACGATTTGGAACTTATGTGAAGCGAAGCTTCCATAAAGCGGTTTTCAATGTTACAGAACTGTTAATATTCTTCGGCACGTTTTGCAGAATTGGCATTACCTACATGCCCATAAGCAGGATGCCGCACTCGTAGCAGTAGCCCAGCGTAGCTATGGGGTTGCGCTGTTGAAGTCGAGGTCGGGAGTTCCATTCGGGCTGCGGCGACCGCATTTCTATGAGGGTGAAGTATATATACACACACACACAAAAGAATAGTCTCGTGTTGTTAGACTAAGGGACACGTTAGGGAACGACAGGTGGTCAAAATTATAAATGCGGAGTCACTCGACTACAGCGCGTCTCATAATCGGATCGTGGCTTTGGCGCGAAAAATCGGAGCAGTTAAATGAGCAGAATGCTGAAAATTCCATTACGGGTTCTACGCGACCACGTACTGTACATTTGAGTGGTGCAGTCCGTAGGATTAGGCATGTTTACTGCTGCATTACTTATAAGAGCGGTCCACCTTACTCGGCAAGAAGCCAACCGTTGATTAGAACCAAATCACCAAAAAGAAGCTTCAGAAAGCTACGATATAACAAAGCAGTTATGCGCTTGAAGGTGCGTATTTCGGTAGTGAGGATATTTACGTACCCTTTGCTTTTTTCCTGCGTAATTTATTAGACAAGATAGCCGGTATTCCGCACATCTGCGGAGACAGTGCAACGGGAGCTACATGTAAGCCATTTCGTTATAATGCGTGACGTTCTATATGTGAGCTTTTCAGCATGACAGAAGCAGCAGCTACTATAGCCAAACTTCGAGTGTGCTTACTGGAAACTTTCGCTTTAAAAGGCGCACAATTTTCGCCATCCGTCTTCACGAACAATACGTAAACAAGCACAGTGTGCCACTGTGACCAGAAGAAGGCGCAAGTTCGCTTGTCTTCTGAGTACTGCCACATGACAATACTGGAAAATGGGCCATTTTCGCTTTACTCGCTTTGAAAATCCGCTGGCTGTTGCTGGAGAAGGAGTGGCTGCGTCGGATGGACAAGTGTAGATATAGCGGGGGTATTCATTCTGCTTCCGGTCGAAGCAGGCAGTTACGCTAGTTAACATTTCTTGTTATGCAACGCAGATTGCAATTTAAAACCTGGGTACAAAATATTTATCAAACACAGCAATGGCGCCCTCAAAATATTTTTCACAACTTGTATACAAAAAAGATACAATCTACTAATACTTGGAAAGGACGACATGTGGGTGTGAGCGACAAAGAAACTTTTATAACGTGGCGTACCAAAACAGGTGTAGAACCATGTATGACAATAAATTAGCTGGGATTATAAGAAAACAATATTTCATGTTTGTTTTTGATTTTTTTTGCCGGCTGACGTGAGCATCAGATGACTTTTTGCGAATTGTGCTCGAACTGCGTTTAAATATTTAGTACTTACAACGAAAATAGCGATAGCACAACGGGTCATAAAGCCGCAAATACAAGAACGTTATTTTTTTTCTAAGGTGTTCCAGTTGGTGCAACCATATGCAATACCATGTGCGATATGAATGTACTAGAGTTCACGGGGGGCTTGCCTGGGTGAATATGTCACCTTATTCTTGCTTTACGAGTACATGGTATGGCATGGTGGACAAAGATAGTGAGGGAGAGAACACGTTTACAAAAAGGCTAAGAAGTCGGTCTGAGCTACAGCTTTCTCTGGCTTGCTACTCTATACTAAAGATGGAAATCATATGCGAAGATCAAAAAAAGGAAGGGCGTAAGTACAACGCTAACTCTCTAAACACGTCTGTATGTTTATGTGACTAGTAAACAAGCTAGAGCTGTCCTTATAATCACGACCATGCGAGGCCGAGCAGCCGAAGCAATTTCATCAAATAGACGAGTACACGCAAAGACCAGCTTTCGTGCACCTTGTGCGTACGTGGCACAAACGCAAAAGATTTGCGCAAGTGCTTCTGGCAGCTGAAAGTGCTGACAGTTTGGACCACTGTGAGTGAAACCTGTGTGACCTGTGAGTAGCGCGTGGTCAACGCCGACACCAAGTCGAATCATTTTCGCCGTATGTGTTTGATTACTTTTCGGGTGCTGAGCCATTCGAAGCTTCATTGCTTCCGCACCCCGCTTTGCGTTGTCAGAACCGGGTACGAAATCTTTGCTTCACTGTGTCACGTGAACATCTGTGTTATACACAGGGCTCAACTACCAGGCACCACAGGTGTCTACGAAAATGGAGCGCAGGGCGGACAAAGTAATGGGTAAACAATATTTATGCGTATTCCGAGCCTCCTTGAAGAACAAAACTACGTAGGGAAATTTCAGGCCACCTTGGTTAGGCCGACAATTTTTTAAGATTCCGATCAGCTATGATACGTGTAGTATGTACTCGTAAGAACTGAATCCGTAAACAACGGACCGACTCCAGTAGTGCACGCTCGAGCCTTGGATCTGATACAGTAATGCGTGTGTTCTCCCAAATGAAGGAATTCTGGCGTGAAGTGTCTCAGACAAGTGCTAAGGCGGAAGTTGACGGCAGTCATAAACCCCGGTCTTCCTATATCGCAAGGCCAGCGTGCAATATCTATGGCAGTGGCTCTGGTTGTCGCAGTAATAAGAATTAGCAGACATGTGGTAGCTATTAGCAGGCATACATCAAAAATTGCATCAGCACCGAGGAAAGCCCTAAAGGCCCACAGGAATTTCCTAATTCAACCTTAACTTCAATGCTTGAGTATTCACAACGACCACTGAAGTCTGCAGCCATTACCATGAAACCTTTAATAGAGTACTATCTTCGACTCTTTATGTCCCCTCTTGCTTCTTTCATTGACTTTATCCTTCCGCCACATATCTTTCCTGAACCATTGCTAGACTTTAAAAAAGGCCGCTTAGTTTATTTGCCGCGACGTCCTCCGGCGTATACCAATACTCGATGCAGATTTTGTTAATAAACCTGGTAATTGATTACGAAAGCTTAGCAATCGGCACTCGCCCTTGTGTTCTTCCCTCGTCCGTGTGTTTCTCGAGCTGTTTCACCATGAAATTATTGTACCACCTAACTCGCGCCCAGAATGGGGTTATAATCCACGCTCTTTAGCTGTCACAGGTGTAACACAAAGTGTATATAAGTGCAAAAGAAGTTTCGCATCAACTTACTCTTATCTGGCTATGGCACTCGGAAATAAAATTACTCGCAGGCTTCTCATTTACGAGCAACCTCGTAACAACTAACGATGTCAGTGCACATGTGCGGACATGACATCTATACACTGAAGGTGACTTTAACCACCTACGCTCTTAAATGCTACTCGTACTGTGCGAACCTCGATTTCGAGAGCGCTTCGTAGTGCAAACATTTACGTCCATCAAATTGAATAACCGGTAAAGTGCTGGAAGACATAAAAAAATTACTGCAGAATTTAACACTGTGCGCAGCATCCTTGATGTGATTGTGGCCAGTGTAAGTGACTGGCGCTCATACGGTCGATGGGTTTCCGTGCCTCAAAGCTACATGTGTACTACAATGCCTGCAACTGCCATAAGCTACAAAAATGGACCTCCTCAACACCTTTATGGGCTCTAGTCCCATCTTAAGCAGCAGGCGGGACTGCTCACGAATATTCCCGTCATCACGCATCTCCTCTTACGGTACAGAACTTGTTATCCTTCAACAAAAGAACAAAGTATATCAACAGCATGCGGTAGAGATGCGGCGAGCCAGCAGGTCGTTCCTTCTGGCTGCGAGCAGCGCTAGAAATTCACACGTTCGTTTGCGAGCTATGTATCTTTCATTGAAAATTTCAAGGCAAATTCCTAAATACTGGCGTTTACTCCATACGCAGTCAGAACGCGCTTGCTTAGGTAAGCACTCTGCAGTGAGCACTTCACGGGTCTGACGGGGCGACACTGCAAGAACAATAATGCTCGAAGCGAAGCTACAGCGCAGGGCAAAGTATTACAGCTGATGCTCTTGCACTTGCCAGCGAGACGGAAAAGAGTGCGAGTGCGCTTACACTACGTTCTCTTTTTTTTCACCGCAGGTGCAGGCGTGGGATTCGTCTGCGTGACTCTGGTCATAGTAGTCATGATGTACTTCGACAAATACCGCGGTGTAGCCAGTGGCCTCAAGTTCGCCGGATACACTCTCGCTTCGCTGCTGTTCCCCACAATACTCACATCGCTGAAGGATGCCTACGGGTTCAGAGGATCTATGCTCGTGTACGCTGCGATCACAATGAACGTGACAGCTCTGACGCTGCTCTTGAAAGAGCCTCCGTGGCAAATGAATGCTCGGGACCATAAGACCGAAACATCTAAGGAAGAAAGCGGGAGCATTTCCTCGATTACCGATGTCCCTCTGGATAGCGCGGCTTCGAATCCTTTGGCGTTTCGAGAAGGCGCTGGAAGCAATGGTGCTGGATTTGCAGAATCTATAAACACAGTGAGCTCTCTCACACCAAATGGCGTTGGTGCGGTAGACTCTATTCACAACCGGGTAGCGAATTCAGAAGTACCAGGGATGCTTGCGTGCAACAGTAGCAATGAGCACCCCCCAGAGAATTCAAATAGCATAAACCTGTTTAAAACCTGGATTCACAGTATTACGTTTCTGAGAAAGCAAGAAAGCACCAACCAGATGGCTGGCGTGGAAAATGGACGCAATGGAAAGCGAACAGCAACGATTGTGAGTGAAGGTAATACATCAAATGAAGCAAAGCAGTGTATTTCGCAGAAGTCTCAGCGCTCCTGTTTCTCATTTGGAGAAGTCGGCAACCTGTTATCTAAGCCTAGGTTTTACGCTTGCGTGTTGGCGGTCGTGGCGATGGACTACACGATGGCCGTCTTTCCAGCGACCATAGTGGACTACGCGCTTGACAAAGGATCATCCCGGAGACACGCTGACCTTTCTGTGACCTACTGCTCACCAGCCGAGCTGTTTGGTCGTATTGTGCTTCCGCTAATCGGTGACTGCAGGTTCGTGAGCAGGACAACATTGGTATCGGCGAGCTTCTTCCTGCTCGCCGCGACTATGCTGGCCCTACCAGCGACTACTTCCTTCCTGGCTTATATTCTCGTGTGCGCGTGCGCGACAATGTTCACGGCTTGCTTGCTCGCCATGAAGCCCGTGGTGATTGCCGACTACTTCGGCATCGAAAGCATCGCAATCAGCTGGGGTTTCGCTGGAGTGACGCTGCTGCCCCTGCTCCTGTGCAGTCCGCATATTATCGGTGAGTTTCCCGTGTTCCACTTGTTTAATTTGCCGTCTAGCTGAAGAAGTAGCACAGAACGAACTATAATTATGCATTGGGTGCACGTTAACGAACCCCAGGTGGTCATAAATAATCGGAAGTCCCCCACTACGGCGTGCCTCATAACCAGATCGTGGTTTCGGCGCGTAAAACCCCAGAATTGAAATATTTTTAAGAAACTATACTGTCGATTGATGCTGTGAGCGGGATACATAAATGAACCAACTTTATCTTCTAAAGTGTCCGACTCGTGGGAGCGTGACGAATGCTGATAGTAAAACAAGGTCGCCAATGAAATACACTAGGAACCTAATAAGTAATGATGGGCTAGTTGGTGAGCCATAATATCGATCGAACAGTGCACTTGAAATAGATACGTTCACGCACACACACGAAAGGACATGTGAAACGCGTGCATATTGAAACATGAAAACTAGTAGTGGCCGTTTGCAGGTGTGCGTGAACATGTCTATTTGAAGTGCGCGGCTTCATTAACACCTTGACGGACCAATATTTCCACATTTTTTATTATGTCTCATCTCTCGCTCTCCTGCTTGTCTGTTTCTCTATTGATACGATGGGCTCCTACGGCTGATTTGGAAAATCGTTCGAAAAACACTGATTGAATAAATGGATGAGCATGCACATCAACAAGAAAAAGGAGACAGAATTTTTGCACGCTGAAATCTTTATTAGCGCCAGCTTCAAATTGACATTTCGGACAAATGCCTTCAGAAGTTTCTAGCATGCTCTAGAAGTACAACACCTTCCGTGCACATTAGGAAAAATGTCTTATTTTTTGCTTTAGCACGAGCAATAAGTGGTTAATTTCTTGTCTTTTCATTGAAAGCTTCATTTGCTTTGTGTATCACTGCGTATTGTGTTGTTTTTAGAGAAAATGTATGTGCCAGTGACTGGTGGATTCCACACAAACCCCGCTAACAACTGCTCTTTTACACCTCGCGTGAGGTAGCACAACTTCTTATCTTCGGTCATGTTCGAGTCGGCTCTACGAAAGAGGCGGGCCATGTCCTCGGCGAACATGTGACCGACTCATTAGGTTGTTGCACCCATAGCTCCATCATCTGCTGGGCGCGGTCGCTTCGGTCGGCACTTGCAAAAGTATCCGTGATCTTTTGCCGAAAATCATTCCATGTCGTCAGGCTAAAGTCATGGTTCTCGTACCGAGTACGGCCACTGTCGTCAAGGGCAAACTAGACGTGGGAAAGCTTTTGCTGCTCAGTTCACTAGTTAATCTGTGCGACGCGTTCATACTTGTCAAGCCAGTCTTCAATGTCTTCGAAGACTGCACCGCGATAGCGATGGGGAACCAGTGGATGCAGAACGGTTACCTGTTGTGGACAGGGAAACCGGCTGCTTTGGGGTGCTTGCGGTGAGCTGGTTTCGGCCATTGCGAGATGTGTGCAGCTGCCGGAGAGAGGTGGTTGAAGAGGGGAAAACTCCGGGGCAAGGCCTAGCAGTCGGCGACTAAAGCGATGCACGGGTTTCGTAACTGGTGTCAACGCCTCCGGGCTAGATGAACGACTCCCAGAAGGACTCCGGAGCATCAGGCGAACTCAGTACCCAGCACCTCCACCAGCGTCGCGGTACAAGGCGGAAAGAAGACAGGGAGACGTTAAAGAACAACAGGACAACCTGTTCAACAACAAACGGAACCGAGGCACGTCTTCTTTGTCTTCACCCAATCTCAGTCACCCACTAGACGGAGTCCATTATTGCCCCCATCGTCGTTGTCTTCTAAGTAGAATACATGCGTCAACATCACCTCCTACCCCTCCCTTATAATGCTCCGCGAGCAAATGAAGGACTATTCAATTCAAGTTAGAGGTTAGTGATGAAAAATTTGTTGCAAAGAATAAGGTAACAGTTATGTGCATTTGAGTGGAAGGAGGAACGTATTGTGGCCCCAAGAGCCTACGTTTAAGACAGAATTGGTCTGTTGAGCTTAAGTAAGAAGTGGGCCCTGAGTTGAGAGAAACAAATAAACGTACTAAATGGCTTTACATTCAGCAATAATAAATGATGCTCGACAGATAGATCATCCTTCGCGAAGGATCAAATGAGTCAGTCGTACGGCGACCCGTGGCTTTGTAAGCCAGGAAAGCTGGCGCGAACAAAATACGTGGGGTGACGCCATATTGAATTTGCACCTTCTCCCCGTGGTTTCTGACAGCGTCAGCACGACGCCAAAGCAATAGGCTTTCAGTAGAGGATTCTTACACTTGGCGCACGTGCAGCTCCTGCGAACTTAATTATGTGGCCTGGTATCACGTGCGAACCAGCTCCACAGAAGATCAGTCCGAACGCGTGAATATATCACGAAATTCGTTGCAACACACCGTCGTCGTTAGTCCATTCACCAGTGCCGCATTGTGGACGCAAAATTCAAAAGCAGTTTTTAAAATTTTATAAATTCAAATGCAAACATGTAAGCTTCAAACAGTCCTACGGCATTCTCAACTCATTAGCGATTGTGCTCGCTCTCCTATTCAAGAACGAAAAGGAAAGAGTGGTGTGAGGGAGAGGGTACATGTTTGCGCAGAATGACGATAGGGTCTGAGCTTGAATGTGATGAGAAACAAAGGGAGCAAAAATATGTATGAAAAGGAGGCCAAAAAGTCAAGAAAAAAGAAATAAAATGTCGGAACTGAAATCGTAGTCGTTGGCACACTGACGGAGGCTTATGGCACACAGTCTCTTTCTCAAGAAGATCGATTAATGGTCTTCTGACGCGATTTGCCTGACGTTGAATGCTCGCGTAAGCGTCATATATATTTATATCTCTCGCACAGAGGACTGCGTAAGTTTTCAGAAAACTTGCCATTATGTCGCAGTTTACTTAGGTATAGCAACGTCATACACCCATACCGAAATATTGAGGATCCTGCAGGTTTCTCTCACGAAAATAGGTTCATCAAATAATATACGGCACGAAGGGCAACAGAATGCACCGATTATTGTGCTTCAGTGACACTCACTGGCCGGAATATACGTTTACTGCTTAGAAATCATCTCATTTAGTTTAGTTCCCGTTCAGACATTATTTCGATAAACGCCTACGAAGAGAGGCAAAAGGCGAATATTTGTTTCCCGACTGGGTCTCGCGCCACATTTTGGACCGTTAGAGCGAAGAGAAGGCAAAACAAAACAATACGCGTTGTAGAGAATAAATGATGTACATCGTCATCTTCAACAAAATAAATAAACGAGCACTCAAAAATATTCTTTAAGTCCCCCTTACGGACTGGTTCGAGCCCGATTGTCCGGATTGCAGAGATCGTTTTGCCCTTTAGAACACATGCTCTGGTGGTATTCCTCGTCGTGGGACCACGATCATCTCTCTACGGAAGAAGAGTGGAAAGAGGCGCTCAAGAGCTCCGACCTCGCCGCTCGGCTACGGGCCATCCAGAGGGCCCGCGGCGCGGCGGTCAGGCACGGCCGGCCCGTCCCAACGGGGGATCGGCCCGAAGTGGCTCCTCCCCCTTAAGGAGGTTTCGGAGTCGCTTCTAAGGCCCTGAATGAAGTTCATTGCCTGCCTGCCTGCTCCGTTATATAAAATTAAACGCAATATGGTGTTAGTCGTACGGCAATGTATGTCAAGCAACGTATGGCGCTTTTATATACAAGCTTAGAATTAGGAAACTAACGAATACTCACGAATTTAACCACACGCATTCACACTAGATTTTACGCACTCGTGTATACAATAAAACAATGCATTGTACTATATGTTCTAGGTACATGAAAACCGATGATACTTTAACCTTTGGCCAGTCTCTTGTTAAATTACAATATGTTAGTAGTTTCTTCTGCGTATACAGTGATTTCAGCTTCTTTATAAACTCAATACATCAATTTGGTTATTTCTGGACTGCACTACAAAGTTTATGGCATATATTTGCTCGACAAATGCTACAACAAGTACATTACGAAAAATATTTGTGTTCAGGACAGATCAACGAAGGGTTAGAAATCTTGTTTTATTTCTCGAATCAGTGGGTATGTGTAGTAGTCGAAAAACGGCATACCTTTATGCATACGAAAAAGCCGCACGTGCTTTCTGGTTGTGTGATTTATTAGGCCTGACTCGGCCATTTCGCAAGGAAAACAGCTGGTGTACATCCGTTTAGAAAGTTTCGAAGCACATCCGTTCTGCTACAGCTACGCCGGCCCAGAAGGCAATACCAAAGTTGGAAGGGTTATCTACATACACAAGCTGGGTGAGGTACGCCTGGTTGCCCGTCTGTTGAAGAATGTCTCGAACGATAGCAATAAAATTAAGTACCGCACAAATTGAAAATGCAAACTAAAATTTGCTGACACATTGAGATCGATGATCACCGGTAGTACATAGAATTGGTAATATCAATGAAAGATTAATCGATTAAATGCATCCCGCAAAACGATTAAACTTCATCGATGTCCGCCTTTCGTTTAATCGACTTCATCGATTAAACCTTCTCGATTATTTATTATCGATAGTTTGACAGGAGTGGCGTGAAAATTTTGAAATCGTAATGGCATGGCGGCACAGAAGCAGTGACTGTTCGACTGTGGTAGAGCAACTGCCGACTGCTTTTCAGAGCGCCGAGTGATGCCGAGCTGAGCGCTTCCTCTTTCCTCCTCCACCGCACACGGCACCACGCCACGCGAAGCTTCAAATGCCCTCGCAATTCAACGCATACCATAGTTGATGGTCGTGTCACTGCCAGTTCACTAATTGACGTGACACAGCATGCGCGCTGGTTTGGAACATGTACTTGGCATAGCGATCTAGTTCATGTCGATTCCAGCAAATCTACAGCGTCCGAGCGTCTATATATTCTCGCATGGCGGTCGTGTGGCCATACATAGAAGGTGTGAGTTTCATCCAAACAACCCAGACAATTGACATTCCTTCGCTCTGTAGAAAAAAGCTTGGGGTTTAAAATTACAAAATTATAATTTTCTTTACCCCTGTACATATTGCAATTTTTTGCACACTTAAGCTGGACTTCACATTCACTTTTGCAATTTTTCTTATTTCTTCTTTAACTGCACTGTACAAGGATTCACTAGTGTCATGTATGTTTTTAATTCTGCACTATCATTTTATAATAGATATTGTTTACCTTTTGAAAAGCCACTAAAGCCAACTATACTTGACCTTTAACAAGTTAAAGATTACCCATAGTGAAACGTTTATACACATATGTTTAACTTGGTTGCACGTCTCAAACGTTGAAATATGGTCCTACAAAAAGAAATAATTGCGTTTCAACTGTTTATCAGGTGCCCGCAAAAATTTCGGTTGATCGATTAATCAATAAAAAACTCTGCATCGAAATAGATTAATCGATGAAAGGCTAAAATAAATAATCATCCCTAGCCGCTCAGGTAAAGAAAAGCAACTTCAAAAGAGCTTCTCATTTTATTTTTTGTCTCTGTAGGTTACTTTCGGGACACAGGAGGAAGCTAC
The DNA here is from genome assembly GCF_050947875.1 of Dermacentor variabilis. Classification (NCBI taxonomy): domain Eukaryota; kingdom Metazoa; phylum Arthropoda; class Arachnida; order Ixodida; family Ixodidae; genus Dermacentor; species Dermacentor variabilis. Next base: position 131,899,296 of record NC_134570.1, on the reverse strand, counting down.
GATGGACTTTACCAGCTGCAAGCTGGAATCCACTGCTTCGTCGGCGGCCTGTTCGGACTTCTCGCTGTCTTAGACAGAAGAAGGCAGAAAGAGTGGACGAGGAACGTGATAAATTAGGCTGTTCGCTTTAATCTGCTTTGATGTAGCTCACGATTTTACCTTACTGTTTATGCCTTGCATTATGAGAAGACGCTAAACTCTAACGGTTTTTGTTATTCTTGTAATGTTTCGCAAACACCGGAGGCTTCCATAAAAGCGGTTGCTGTAAAACGGTAACCGTGAAAACGGTACCATTTTTCCGGAAAAGTGCCAACGCATCATATATTCTATATACTTAACAGGGGAATATCCAGATGGGTGTGTCGGCTTGTTCTCTGGCGCACTCCTCCCTCTGACTCTATTTACTCCCATTCAATGACCGCAAAATATAACTGCCATTTAGGTGGCCGCTTTTTCGGTAAACAACGATAGCACTTTAATGGCAACTTTAACCTTGGGTACTAGGCTCGAACACACACAAGACACAAGGAAGTAGACGGGACAGAGCACCTTTGTCCCGTCTCCTTCCTTCTGTTTTGTGTGTGTTCGCGCCTAGTACCCAAGATGAATTGTGACCAACTCGCCCAACAAGACGTACTTTAAGGAAACCTTGAAAGTGCGTGATACACTTTGTGAACCTTGTAACTAGCGTTGTAGATCTGAAGATGTGAACATGATCGGTGAACATGTTAGCCAAAGAATAATCCACTGTGGTTTTTCAGTTTTTGACACTTGATTGTTAAATATAGTGTAAGAAACAGTGAAAACCCGCCTGATCTTTGCTTCGCAATATTGTAAGCAGCTAAGCGGCCAACCAAACGGCATTGGGGCAATTAGTGATCGCAAGAACAATCTCAGTAACAATGCTATCGCCAATTTTGAGTCAAATAAATTAAAACATGTGTCTGCGGTCTGAAAAGGACCAACAGAGTATTTCATTTTTGCACTTCCAGTCTACACACGACGGTTTCGTGCAAATGCGTCTGCTGCGCTCGGCCTGAGAGATCACGCCGGAGAGTGCAGCGCAGTGTAGATATCGCGGCCGCGATAGTGTGCCGCTATGAGGCCACTGGCCACTACCAAATGCATGCTCTGATTTGTCTCAGCTGCAGGGTCGCGGTGACGCGAGGCAGCTCGAGCGCCCATCTGCGTCGAGAGAGCGACGCGCGCACTTGAACCTGAAGCAGCGTCGTAAAGAAACAAGCGAAAATTTCTAAATTATGGGCGGGAACTGGCCCCTCTGTCATCCGCGATGTGTAGCTTCCAACGCGCTACAGGAAACGGAAGGAGATAAAAGCCGTGCATCGATGACATAACAACATCTGACAACACTTTTACTTGAATGATTTGATTTTTTTTGGAGCTTCGTAAGGCGACGTACGTCCTTAGGCCATTGTAGTCAGGCCATTGTACGAACAATTAGAAATGAAGTTGCTTGCACGTGGCTGTGGCCACTCACGTAGGAATAAAAGTGGCCACCCTGCTCATTGATGTCGTAGTCGTAGGGTCTCTCTAATTTCGACTAGCTTTCAACACTCAACTAGCCTCGAACCACGCGAAACCTAAGGTCAGGCCACACGCACGCATCATTTGCTCACTCCTGGTCGCTCCTGGCAGATTTGACCGCGAATTGAGCTGTTGACAGCGCTTCAAGATCTCCAAGTTGGAAGTGACTACTATCCTTCGGTCAACCTGGTTGATGACAAAGCCGATTCGCACCACGTCGCATGGCCTGGCTGCAGCATATGGACGCCAGCGCGCGCTCGAGCTCTTTCGTGCATAAAGCAAGTGCTGCTCATACGCACTACAGTTGCGTGTAGCTGGGCTCGGGTACGTGCCCTGGATACCGCGGTCTGCGCTGGGTGTCTCGACGAGTTCGCTGATTGACCGCACTGCGGCCTTCTGAGGGCAACCGCGTTTGTCACGTTGTAGGCGCAAAATATCCTAAATAGTGGCGCCTAGAGAGAGAGAGAGAGAGAGAGAGAAGCTGCAACTGCCAAACTTCTACGAATTCCGGGCGGGCCTTCTGGTTCGGGGCTACCTTTGGCTTTACCGAAAATCTGATGGCCCGGTAGGCTAGCTAGTTCTGGTAGTCAGCATCCCGGTTGAGCAGTGTGCCCTCTCACTGCGCTATGTTTCCGTTAGTGTCTACGTGGACAAACAAAACCGAATTTGAACTGTGCGCTACAGTGTCGTTAAGTAGGCAGAGCGTTACGACCACAGCCCACTCCGCCGTAGCCTTCGTAGTTGAAGGCATAGAAGAAAGAGCGGGAGCATTGCGAAGGAGATCATCGGCAATGTTTGATTGCCAAGAACTCCTCTTCTTCTGAACGCATTGAAGTACATGTTGCGCCTATCATCATCATCATTAGCCTGGTTACACCCACTGCAGAGCAAAGGCCTCTCCCATACTTCTCCAACAACCCCGGTCATGTACTAATTCTAGACATGCCATGCCTGCAAACTTCTTAATCTCATCCGCCCACCTAACTTTCTGCCGCCCCCTGCTACGCTTCCCTTACCTTGGAATCCAGTCCGTAACCCTTAATGACCATCGGTTATCTTCCCTCCTCATTACATGTCCTGCCCATGCCCATTTCTTTTTCTTGATTTCAACTAAGATGTCATTAACTCGCGTTTGTTCCCTCACCCAATCTGCTCTTTTCTTATCCCTTAATGTTACACCTATCATTCATCTTTCCATAGCTCGTTGCGTCGTCCTCAATTTGAGTACAACCCTTTTCGTAAGCCTCCAGGTTTCTGCCCCGTAGGTGAGTACTGGTAAGACACAGCGATTATATAATTTTCTCTTGAGGGATAATGGCAACCTGCTGTTCATGATCTGAGAATGCCTGCCAAACGCACCCCAGCCCATTCTTATTCTTCTGATTATTTCCGTCTCATGATCCGGATCCGCCGTCACTACCTGCCCTAAGTAGATGTATTCCCTTACGACTTCCAGTGCCTCGCTGCCTATTGTAAATTGCTGTTCTCTCCCGAGACTGTTAAGCATTACTTTAGTTTTCTGCAGATTAATTTTTAGACCCACTCTTCTGCTTTGCCTCTCCAGGTCAGTGAGCATGCATTGCAATTGGTCCCCTGAGTTACTAAGCAAGGCAATATCATCAGCGAATCGCAAGTTACTAAGGTATTCTCCATTAACTTTTATCCCCACTTCTTCCAAATCCAGGTCTCTGAATACCTCCTGTAAACACGCTGTGAATAGCATTGGAGATATCGTATCTCCCTGCCTGACGCCTTTCTTTATTGGGATTTTGTTGCTCGCTTTATGGAGGACTACGGTGGCTGTGGAGCCGCTATAGATATCTTTCAGTATTTTTGCATACGGCTCGTCTACACCCTGATTCCGTAATGCCTCTATGACTGCTGAGGTTTCGACAGAATCAAACGCTTTCTCGTAATCAATGAAAGCTATATATAAGGGTTGGTTATATTCCGCAAATTTCTCTATCACCTGATTGATAGTGTGAATATGATCTATTGTTGAGTAGCCTTTACGGAATCCTGCCTGGTCCTTTGCTTGACAGAAGTCTAAGGTGTTCCTGATTCTATTTGCGGTTACCTTAGTAAATAATTTGTAGGCAACGGACAGTAAGCTGATCGGTCTATAATTTTTCAAGTCTTTGGCGTCCCCTTTCCAATGGATTAGGATTATGTTGGCGTTCTTCCAAGATTCCGGTACGCTCGAGGTCATGAGGCATTGCGTATACAGGGTGGCCAGTTTCTCTAGAACAATCTGTCCACCATCCTTCAACAAATCTGTTGTTACCCGATCCTCCCCAGCTGCCTTCCCCCATTGCATATCTCCCAAGGCTTTCTTTACTTCTTCCGGCGTTACCTTTGGGTTTTCGAATTCCTCTGGACTAATTTATCTTCCATTATCGTCGAGGGTGCCACTGGTACTGTATAAATCTCTATAGAAATCCTCAGCCACTTGAACTCTCTCATCCATATTAGTAATGATATTGCCGGCTTTGTCTCTTAACGCATACATATGATTCTTGCCAATTCCTAGTTTCTTCTTCACTGTTTTTAGGCTTCCTCCGTTCCTGAGAGCATGTTCAATTCCATCCATATTATACTTCCTTATGTCAGCTGTCTTACGCTTGTTGATTAACAATCTATTTTAACTGTAAATCCATTTTTTTATTCAATACGAAGTGGTTTCGGGGCCGTTTAACGATTACGAGAAGCCCAACGAGGGCACAAATTTGAACGAGCCCATCCGCGACTGCTGGGGTCTGTATGCGCGTGTGCGCTTATTTGTGACTCCTCCACTTCAGACTGACTCCCAATGTCGGAACCGACGTGGCGCGAGCTGCACCGTCATTTACCGAGGGCAGGGCGAGAGTCTGTTCTTTCCCATTCCGTGGCGAGACTGTTGTTTGGAAGCTAAGGCATGCGCGCCCCTGGCAGACCACCTTCAGCACACGCTTTGAGCGTTCCTTGATGCTCTTCGTCGAGCACATTGTCCATTTGCGCGCTCCTTACACAGCGATTAAATAAACGTTGAGTTATTATCGCGGTAGCGATTATTTTGACACTCAAGGCGAATTACCACCGTCGTCATAGGCGTCGACATGATGTCCAGTATGCTGTCCGAATGCGATAACATAGCCGCCCCGCTCCGTACGCTCTTATGTTTCTGCCCTGGGATTCGCCTGACGGGAGGCCATTGCTGTGGTGTGTCGACCATGGAGGCAGTATTCATTCCCGCATGGTGCCTGTTTCTGGCAAACGACGACTACGTGCACGGCTCGGGTTTCCTCGCGGCTGCACGGCGTCCACGATGGAAGCAGCCACCGTCTCACGGACTGCTATTCAGCCCCTCCCCGTGCCGGCAGCAATGCTCCCCCCCCTCCCCGCGTCCGGCCGCGCCCGCACCACGGACGACTCCCACTGTGTTTGGGACGGTTTCCAAAGGAGGACTGTGTTTTGACCCCATGCCTTGCAGTTCGTTCCCTTTGGACTTTGCAGGGTCATAAAACTGCCCCGGCGCACCATTATCACCGACCGCCAGATCGGCTTGACGCCGCAGTGCGGTTCCAGGAAGCGCCGGCCACCAAGAGCGGCGTTAGGACCACGGAGGCTGCCCAGACTCTCTCTCTCTCGACCTTGTTTCGTCCTTAGGGACTGTGTGGGGAATCTGGGGGCTGAGGGGTGTTATTTAAGCAGCTTGAAGCTGCTCTGTGGCTCTTTCCTGATAATATGCAAACTTTGTATAAAGAATTCTTCACCGAGAAAGCTCTCCTCGTCTCTGACTCTGTGTCAAGTGGGGTCCGGACCTCCTGCCTGCTACGCATACCTCGGCACACGCAACAAGTGGATGGCGAGCGGTGGCATCGAGCCTGAAGTATGACAGACGACAGCACACCGTGATCACATTGACGGACAGCTTAGGGCTGGTGAGTGTGGGCTTTGCTCTTTTGAGTGACCAGGCTGACTTGATAGAGGTGTAATCCTAGTCGTAGGAGGGACCTGCCGCAGAAACGTGTGTTTGGTACTTCTGGGTAGAGGTCAAGGCATTGTCACACCAGTGTTCCGCGATGGATCTGAAACGGTTGCTTAAAACTCAGCTCATATCTTTTTGTGAGGAGCTAGGCGTTGAAATTCAGCTTTAAATGAAGAAAGCAAGCGTCATTGAAGCGACTGAGAGCACGGACCTTGCGAAAGAGGAAATCGTAGAAATGTGGAACGAGATATTATGCCACAAGGCGGACGAGCAGAAGCTAACAGAGCTTCACAGAGAGAAAATTGGACTTGAAGTCGAGGTGAGAAAGACAAGTGGTGTTTCTAGGACCAGAGAGACCAGGTAGACATGACCTTTATGATCTATCTAAACGTATGCAACCCTTCAAGGTTGGGCTTAAAGGTAGGGTGTTTGCCTTGGAGCAGTTTTACTCAAAGGTGCCGGAAGCAAGGAAACTTTGGAACCAAGACAGGGATCGTGTCGAGTCAGTGCAGTCAGCCGCTGTGTGCCTCCTGCAGAGAAAATAACAGTGTGCCTACTGGAGAGGATATAAAGAGGAGGCACACCCCACAGCCAATAGGCAAGACACAGTAGACTCGTACAGTTGCTTAGTGAACGCAATGTGTGTGCGTGTCTGTGTGTGTATGTGTTTGTGCGTTGCTGTGTTTAACTGGGCTGCACCAGCCGGCCTAAGTCTCTACCCTACTGACATGGTCTACCGTACATTTTCCGGCGGAACTGGATGCCCGTTTCCTCTTCGAAGGACGGGAAAGTCCCAAGCCTAGCGCACGCAACCACGGATGGCGATGTAATTCCCTCGACATCCTATGATTGCTCCGGACAAGAGGGGCAACGGTTCACGCCTGTTTACAGAAAAATAGAACAGCTCCAAAACATTGCCTCTCGTTTCCCGCGTTCTCGTTTATGTCAATGTCCTGAAGCAGCGGCAGCTTTAATTTGGCTCGCGATTGGTTTTGCACTCATTCCTTCGTTTCCGAGCGTGCGAGCGCTATGACGGGCCCTTAATGGCAGATTGCTGAGATGTAACGTGTTTGTACACTTTCTTGTTGCCTTCATCCTTTTTCTCGTACTTTCCGTTTAGCACACGTGTCGGTAGACTGTTTCTATTGTAACGCGATATCTACGTCACGTTGCGATGCGTGCCATCCAATGATAATTTCTGGCCCTTCTGTACCGTGAGACTTACAGAAGGGCCAGAAATTATCACAACACAACATTGAAACCAACATTGAAGGTCACAAAATTGGAAGACCGCCCGCATTTGCTGCGAGCGCACGTGGTGTAATCCTTTTATCGGCTCTACTCCAGCTTGTCTCGCTGACCATGCCTGTACATGCCGCACACTTGTATTTTTCCATCTGTGCAGCGCTCGCCCTCTTTTATGTTTCGCTTCCCAGGCTCTGCTTGTGCTCTTGTACATTTTTGCACTGTGCGTAACGTTCCAGAGAAGTACACGTAGACAGACTATTGCCTGCTACAAAATGTCTATAATATAGAAGTACAGAGCCCACCTGAACCAGGATGCGTTCCTTTTCAGTGATACTAGCCAATCACTTCAACTGGATTTGAGATTTAACTAAGAAGATCGTGTTTGTTATATTGTGACAAATATCATTTGAGTGGTTGTAACTTGATTCTCTAAGACTGATTTGTGGCAGAACCGCGAAAATGCAACTATGCAAGTTACCAAATTGAATCAAGTTTGCCGAGATGGGAGGACAAGTTAAATTGTTGATGCTTTTTTGAAAGAAATTTCGATTGTCACTACGAAATAATTTGCCGCAGAGGCGTCTGCACTCCTTTTCCGTGTACGTGTAAACAAATAAAATTCCTGCGGGTTGACCCAGTGCCGTGTGTTCGGACCTTCATGGCCTCTCCGCGGAAGCAAGTTGTCTCTTTGGCGTCCGGTTCACGGACACAGTACCCCCAGATTGACCCATCCGGTAGAAATCGGTAGTTGTCGCCTGAAAACATGGTTTGTACCCACGACGGGGATCAGCCACGCAGGTTTAATTTAAAAAAACGCAAAAATAACAAAAGCGGTCAAGGCAAACATTCAAAACGAAGCATCAGGTAACAACATGATAACATAGTTTCTAGTTCATTACGAAAGGAACAGAGGTTAGTACTGGATAAACCAGATGCATGAAAGAAAATATTAAGCTGGGGAACTCTACGGCGGAAGCTTGAGAACATTACCTCGCGTTGTGAAAAAAAAATACATTTGATGTTGTTTCACCGAAATATTATATGTCAAAATTTGTCTGCGGAATGTAGTGATGATTTATTCCAATTCATATATAAGAGGCGCTTAAATCTAGCTGCTGTTAGAACAGAGAAATCTTGAAGAACATTTAAGACCAGACCCTTTAGTGACGACGGTGCGAGCGAGTCAGATGATTCATCTAAAAAGATTCAGCTATGTCCGGCGAACGAGTCAAAGCGGACTTCAGAAAAATAGTCAGGGGCAAGAGTAGAAAATATACTCATCAGGTGTGACCGATTGTTTGAATTTAACTGCGTACAGATTGAAAGTGCATCTGTAGCAATTATTGCTTTAGATGTACGTGGACCCAATTTTCTGATGGCCAGCAGAATTGCTAGAAATTCAACAAGAAATGTTGGGGTATAATCAGCGAGACCGAGAGCAAAAGACCAGTTAAGCTGATTTAAAAAGATCCCGAGTTCGGCCTTCACTAAATTTTGCGTTGCGTTGCGTCTGTAGAAATAACCAAGTCAGGCGAACTAAGATTGTCTTGAAGAATACCTTAAGTACAGACACTGGAGGAAGTTTTACGTGTTATCGAAAAATATAATCAAAAATCAGTTTCTCCTTCAAGGAATTTGTTTTTCGATAAATCAGGCACTGTTGACGAACTTGAAGTTTTGATAACAGCGCCCGAAGAAAAAAAATTATTCATGGACTATTACGATACTCCCTAATGCAAAGTTTTAGCGCAGCTGTTCGGGTTTTCATTTCCCGTTATATTGGTTGGCGGGGACAATGTTGCAAACGGAGTGGTTTGCTGTGCGACTGCCTTGCTAATCGGCAGATTGCGAGAGGCAGCGCGTGGGTGACCCGTGAGCGCGATTCACAGAGGCCGCCACAGACAGGCTTCGCTCATGCAGCGCTTTGTTTCAGTATGTGGTATCGGTGACGTCATCCGTGAACAGACGACGCGCTCTACTCCAGCGCCATCACGTAGCCATCGCGGCCGCACAGCCCATATTGCGTGACACTACGTTTTTCTTCTCCCACTTTCACCATTTCTTCCTCCTCCGCTTTCCGCCTCATGGTTCCACTACATCCTCCTCCTCCGCTTTGCTCCTCACACTGTCTTCGCTATTGGCGTCTTTCATCTTTCGCTGCGCTCAATTGCTCTGTTACGAGGACGCCTAGGGACGACGCCAACGCTCGCCGCAGAGACGGGTTTTTAAGAGGTACACTCTAAAAAAATTTGTGGCTGTCGATAACGCGCCAATATGTTCTGAAAGCGAAATCTAGAGAATTGATGAAAACTGATTGCAAGCGGGAGAGGGATACATTGAAAAGCTTTAGGAAAAGCAGGAAAGTGAGTTGCATCAATCTCGACTCATGCAGAATAATTCTAGCCTCCAGATAAAGCACATTCGTAGCAACAAATTTTGGCAGCCCATGACAAGGACGCAGCGTTTGCCTTTCCAGTTGTCTTAAAGATCTCAGCTTGTATGTTGGACATCCTGAGAAAAAATATAGCCACAATTGAGAATGGGACAGACGTAAAGATTATAAATCATAAGTAGCGTACTCCTATGCATACCTGTGTTTTTATTGTTGAACAGGCAGAATAATCCCATTGCACGCATACCTCTTCTTGCATTTGCTTCAATTTGATTCTGCCAGTTTAGCTTAAAATAGACTCGAACAGCAGAGTTTTCTAATCTAGAACTTAAAATGATATGTTCCGCACTGTCTATGATTCTGCAGTACCTAAAGTTACAAATGTGTGTTCACAGGTTCCTCGGGTGTGAGTTGTTAAACTGAGGCAGAGCCTAAGTTCAGTACAGACGACGCCATTAAAAAAAATAATACCCGATTGAAAAGTATGTGAACGAGAGTCTACGAGAATTGTTGTACGCTATTATTGCTCCATAGACTACGATTTCCCGCCGATTGGACGTTTCCTGGTAGTACACGTGTGTATGAGATAGCGTTCTTGCCAATGAACGAGATTCGCATACATCATGAACGAGTTTGTACGAGCTGAGTGCATACACGATGAAGGACCTTGTACGACCTGCAAGAGAATGAAGCCTAAAAATATTGGCACTTCCTTTGCATATTTACTATAATAATTTAAATAGAATTCTTATAAGTGGCACTGCATGCATGATCATTTGTGCTGACCTTACTGCAGTACTGTCTTGCTGTAATGGTTTGTTCATAATTCAACTGTAAAGAGTAATTTTGAGATGCAATATTAGATGAAGTAATGCCTTGTATTTGTAAAAAAAAAGTATACAGGTTCTTTCACATAGCCATTCAAGTTTTCATTAATAGCGATGTCCTCTGAATTTAATCAATAGCATGCCATTCATCTCACAAGTGTTGTTTATTGGACCTTCCAATGGTACTTTGATACACCAAGTTTGCTGACAGATGACCATTGGAATGTGTTCCTTGAGTGAGAGCTTGCAGGGTGCCTGAAAAAGTAAAGCCAACCATTTATTTTCATTTATGCAACAAGATAGCGCAAAGTCAAAAGCAGTTTTGCTTAAATTCAAACAGGTAAGAGTGCTCCAGCGTCCAGAACATATAGGATACTCAACAAAGTTTAGTAAAAAGAAGTGTTTTTTTTTTGCAATGCTTATGACTTCTAAAGGAACATGCATTACTGTGGTAGAATAATCTGTCACATTAGCAGGCCACTAGAACAAGTTATCACAGTAAAAAAAGAAAGAAAGACTGTTTGATCAACAATAATTACTGGTATTGAAGCAACAGAAGTAACAAGCGTAAAATGTAATTTTAGAAAGCATCATAAACATGTCCAGCAAACTAAATAGCTTTGAAACTACCCCGTAAGAACGTAAGAACCCTGGTGGCGTACTGGCTTTGACATTGCACAGCTAGACCAAATGGCGCCGGATAAAATCCCGGTCACAATGCTCGCATTTCGATGCAAAATGCAAAAACATAAGGTGCATTGGGCGCACAATAAAGAACCTACTAGAGTGTTCAAAATTAATCCGGAGTCCCCAACTAATGCGTGCCTCAGAATCATATTGTGGTTTTGGCACAAATAACTCCCGAATTTAATTTACTTAGGGCAAATAGTATATGCATAAGGACAAGTGCATATACAGAATCATCTGACACCAGGTACCAGTTAACAAAATTTCATACTTTCTAAAGTAAGGAATCGTAAGACGATTTGAGTAAATATCTATTTATGCGAAAATTATTGCCATTAGTTTTATATGGCCCATTCTGCCTTACTTTCTTCTTAACTAAATTGTGCAGTGCAGGTGCTTACTACACCTAAAAGATTTGGCACCATTCCTAAAGGTGCATGGTATTGCTTCAACCAACAGCACAAGTTTGCTTTATGAATGAATGAATGTTTATTTCATCTTGAGTACAATTTCAAGAAAGGTGCAAGGGCAAAAAGCGCACGGTGCCTGCAGGGGCCTCTGTACCTGCAATATACGCTTTCATTATGCATTATTTAGGGGTAGTTCATTGGCAGTGAGCGGACACACATAACGTTACATATTTTAACACATTGTAGACGAGTTTACAGAAACTTAGAACAGAATTGACAAAATTATTGCGTTACAGTTGGTTTACTAATATAGACGTTGAAATAATAAAATGTTCCCCTTAACCCCTTTTCCCCCTTCCTCTGCCGGTCCAGAAGCAGTAAAGTACACGTTATACATGTAAATTACCATAGTACACTAAAGTGCAGCATATAACCGTGAACATGTATGTATCCACGTAAAACAGAAAAAAAAAGGAAAAAAAGCGGGTTATAATATATTTATGTTGCAACAATCACTCTATCAAACACTGTGTTAGTAACAATTCCTTCACATGGTTTTTGAAGGGGATTCTAGTCATACTGAAATCAATGTTAACTTCTAGCTCTTTAGGATTGTTAGTACTTGGTACCTGGTTGTTTGTTTACCATAATTGGTCCTTGTGTTTGGGATCCGTTTTCTTTTTACTCTCATGTCGTAAGGAACTTCCTTAATGTTCTCGTGTATATATATATATATATATATATATATATATATATATTGTCGTAGTTTAAGATCATAAACGTCGTTAGCTTTAAGCATTCGGTACTTAAAACATAATGGTAATGTGCTTAGTTCATAACATGGTCCCTGATAATTTTCATAAATGCGCAATATTTTCTTTTGTTGAATAATGAGCCTGTTGTAGTTAGTTTTTGTTGTGGTACCCCATACCAATATGCCGTACGATAATCTGGAGTGGAACAGTGAAGTATATAGGTTTTGTTTCAGCCAGATAGGCATGAAGTGTGCAATTTTATAGAAGCATCCAACAGACCGGGAGAGTTCGGTAGCTAAATTATTAATGTGTACATTCCATGAGAGGTTCTCTTGGAACCAAACACAAACAAAGTTTTGCTGCTTAACCCTGGTTATGTGTTGCCCTTCAAAAGTTAAAACTATTTCCATACTTAGTGGTTTGTTAAGTGCACGAAATATTATGTACTTTGTTTTCGCTGTGTTAAGCTGCAGCCTATCTTCCAGGAGCCGGGCCGCGAGGGACGCAAGGTAGATGTTGGCCCTTCTTCCTAAATCTGTTAGATCTGTGGACTTAAAGATGATGTTAGTATCATCGGCATACATAATAAGTTCAGGAGAGTTGGGTATAGTTACGATGTCATTAATGTACACGAGAAATAAAAACGGTCCTAATATTGACCCCTGTAGAGCTCCTTGTGTTAACTTTAGCTGTGGTGATTTGATGTCTTTTATATGCACGATTTGATAGCTGTCACTCAAGTAGCTTTTAAAGAGCTCTAGTACAACTCCCAGTACACCATATCTAGACAGTTTGTGCAGCAGGATATCGTTCTTTATTGAGTCAAATGCTTTCTTTAAGTCAAGAAATAAACCAGGAGTTAACTATTTACTGTCAATGTTTGTAAGTATGCTATCTTTAATACAGCACAACGCTTCTTCTGTTGATCTCTTCTTTTCAAATCCATATTGGCTACTAGACAAGATTTTGTGTTTATCAAAAAAAGAAATTAGTCCTTGGTTAATCACACTTTCAAAGATCTTCGACAAAATGAAGAGCACCGATATCGGTCGGTAATTTGATAAATTATTTCTATCGCCTCCTTTAAATATAGCTCTTACTCGTGCTATCTTAAGTTTATGTGGGAAAACACCGGTTGTTAGCATGAGAATAATAACGTGAGCAATTGTCCCCGAAACAAGGTGAGATATTTGTTTTAATTCCTTATAGCCAATTTCGTCAATTCCAGGGGCGACGTTACTTTTCAGCAGCCTTATGTACGCTTCCACTTCGGTAGGAGATGTTGGTTGCATGAATTTCGTTTGTTCTAACATGGGTATAGCTGTAATATTAGTCTCAAAATCAGTGGCATTAGGCTCTTCATAACATCCTGCATTTATGAAATGGACATTCATTGAGTTAGCCAGATGCTCACCACAAGTAGTTCTACCATTTGTAGTAATTTCTTTTATATCACCAAACGGTTTCTTTCTATTAGTTAATGCATTTACAATTTCCCACACCTTCTCAGGGTTGTCATAAATGTTCTACAATTTTGCTGTGTAATAATTATTTTCAGCTTTTCTTTAATCATTGTTCAGAGAATTTCGGAATTTTTTGTATCTACAAAACGCTTCAGGATCCCGGCAACTGAGGAATTCGTGGTGTAATTTTTCCTTATCCTTTATAGTTGATATAGACTTTTGTTTATCCAAGGCTTTCTGTATTTTTTATTTCTACGCACCACGATTTTCTTGAGTGGAAACGCTTTGTCAAAACAGCTATAGACCATGCGAAAAAACATATCATATGCAATGTAGACATCGCTCTGCTCTAATACAATGCTCCAGTCATGTCCTTGAACTAAGTTAACGAAAACCTCGCCTGAGCTATCATGTAAGTTTCGTAGAAAAGATACCTGCTCATCAGCCTTATTTTCATATCGAGTAGTTAGTAGAAATAGTGGCAGGTGGTCGCTAATATCGGAAAAAACACCCGGTTTTATATTATCTGTGCTCAGGTTTGTTATGCAGACATCCAATAACGTAGCACTGTGCGTTGTGATTCTAGTGGGTATATCATATAATTTCGACAGGCGTACCTTGACAGCAGGGTCGTAAATTCTCTAGAGTACGGGTCTGAGGATTTCAGGTCAATATTTATGTCGCCCATAATGACAAATTTGCCCCTATTAAAGCATTGTGACATAACAGCGTCTCAAAGAAATGAAGAAAATTTTATTTTTTTGCTAAGGGTGGCCTATAGACAACTATTGTTAGTATATTGCCAACGCGTAATGCTAAATATTCCACATCGTCATTCATGACGGATAGGTGAGGCAGCTTCTCACATGTAAGTCTGTCCTTAAAATATATGGCAAGGCCCCCTCCCTTCCTTACGCAACGGCACAAATGCTCAGAATGGTACCCAGGTAGACACGGTACTTCATTTCCGTGAATCCAAGTTTCTGAGAACATTATCACATCAAATGATACGGTACAGGAGCCTAGAAAGTAGGTAATGTCATCAACTTTGTTGCTGATGCTTCTGCTATTGATATGCAGAAAGCAAAAATTATTTTTGGAGAGAGAGAATTGAGAATCGAAAGCATCAATGGTGTAATGATTTATCTCATCTTCTAGCGCGGCCATGACAAAATGAGGGCCAAAAATGTGCAGAAGACGCTACGCTCGAAAGTAGGCCACTATGAATGCGCAGCCGTATCAGCACATATCTTACTCAGATCTGTTTGTGTGGCGACACGGATTACAGACGAGCCTTCATCTTTTCTTGCCCACCCGCCGTGGTTGCTCAGTGGCTATGGTGTTGGGCTGCTGAGCACGAGGTCGCGGGATCGAATCCCGGCCACGGCGGACGCATTTCGATGGGGGCGAAATGCGAAAACACCCGTGTGCTTAGATTTAGGTGCACGTTAAAGAACCCCAGGTGGTCAAAATTTCCGGAGTCCTCCACTACGGCGTGCCTCATAATCAGAAAGTGGTTTTGGCACGTAAAACCCCAAATATTATTATTATCTTTTCTTGCCAAAACCTTCTTGCCGTTCGTCAAGACAAATTTCCAGTTTGCAGCTTTCTTTTTTGGATTGCGACTGAAAGCAGCGCCTTATTGGCTTGCATGAGATTCTCGTTTACGTAAACGAGCGTCTTCGCCTTACTTCTAAGCACTGAACTGTCTATCCTTTGTTTTCTGCATTTAGACAAGAACGCGCTGTGTTTGCTCCGTCGCATAAAACTAGCAATAATGCTGTGTACGCCCTGCTGTGAGCCACGTACCCTGTGACACGTGTCAAGATCAGCCTCTTCGACAATCTCACCGACGAATTACCAAATTTTTTATTGTGTTCACCGGAACATCTCCCGCCAGTGCTCCTTTTATTTCTACATTATTGAGGCGCTGGTATTGCTCCAATTCTTCACGCTTCTGAAAGAGCCTTTCGTTTCCCGCTTTCAGTGCGCTATTCTGGTTTACAATGTCATGCATTTACTTCCTGAGCTGTTTTATGTCATCTGCTATGCCCTTTACGTCATTGCAAACGTCCGTAAAGGAGGATACGCTATCCTTCAATTCCCCCATATTTGATCCGTAGTCTCGTTTGAAAATGTCAAATGCTCTCACTAATTCCTGGAGGTCTTTATATCCAGTGCGTCTTTTTCAATATCGCCACCGGCGTCTTTTGCAACTCTCTTTGCCATTACAAACACATTTACAAACACTTTGCGCTAGGTTCGGCAGCAGTGCGCAGAAAACAAATAACACCAAAAGATTTTTCTGAAACAAATGTCTCACCTGTAGGCAAAGCAAATCCCTTAACGTGTGCATCTTTCGAAGCACCGCTGCCGAACTGAGCGATAGACACGCTGTTGCAGCTATATATCGCTGACGGTTCCCTGGTGGCCTTCCTGGCTGTCGTCTCTGCTCAGATCCGTCGAGCAGGTCCGCCAGGCGCGCGGGCTGGTATCGCGACGATTTCCCGGCGATGGTCACGAGAAGCCTCCCTTCTGCTGTGCAATGCCACGGAGCCACACCTGTTTGTTTTGCGATGGCTCTAAGGCAAAACAAAATCCCTTAACGTGTGCGTCTTTCCAAGCACCGCTGCCGAACTCTGCACGATTGTTATCCTATGCAAACGATTTTCACACTTCTTGACCTCACGGACTCCTGGGCAGGATCACTAGTGCACTTGACCTTTTTTCATCTGTTGTTGTCCACATGTTGTTGTACATGACCGGGGTAGTTGGAGAAGTATGGAAGAGGCCTTTGCCCTGCAGTGGGCGTAACCAGGCTGATGATGATGGCGATGATGATAATGTCCACCAATTGATGCTGGTGAAGACATTAACCTGAGTTAGCAATTGTTAATGCACCCTGTTTCATAATGATGAATTTAGGGTCACTGACCCAAGTCAAGCCAACAGAGCTTCTGTTCTGGCAGGTTAAGTTTGTGGCCTTTCCTTAGAAAGAGCTTACTGTTGGCACGTTACATGGTGCAGGTCACTCTTGTCAGGGTTGGGTGAATTGCCGCAGTGTTGATTCCTTTGTGCAGAATGGCAGTTGCAGGATTAGTGGGCTTGTAGGAAGACAACCTCAAGATAACTTTCTGGTTTCAATGGGCTCTTTTAGATTTAATACATCAAGTTTTCTTGAGACTGTCTGCACAGGTGGTTCTTTAGTGTCACCGTGAAGTTGACATTTAGCTGTATGTCCTAGAAGACACAAAGAATGATCTGCTATAGTGCACTCCTTGCAAAGAACGCTCGAGTTTTCAAACCCTTGAATTTCTGTCAGTACTGAGCTCTTGCTGGCAGTAATTTCTTCCCAGCTTGCCGAATTATCTTGAGGCAGCACGCTTACACTATATATACCTTCAACTGACCTTTTGAATTAACATTCTGTGCTTTGCAAATCTGTTTGAAGCAAAGGCGGCACTTATAGATTTCTATTCTGGATGCGAGTGAGACGAACCAGTAAGTCTCGGTTACAATCTTCTCTCAAAATGTTCGACAAAGGTTCTCAAAGGGTTCGATGAAAATTCGTTTACTTGCGTAACATGATATGTGAAGTTACGGTCACTGACCAAGTAAGTGATTATCATCACGTTAGAGACGAGACGAATTTCCATTAAACATTTACCTCCAACACACCAAAACACAATATCCAACCAAGATCAGAATAGCCACCTGTGAGTGCCACCTTTTCTTCAACCACACTTGCCAAGCCAGGAGTCTTATTATCCTGAAAATTCTCCATTTGAAGACCCCAGTAGCGTCAGCTTGGTGCCTTAAAATAATTCAACAAGCTGAAACGAAATTACTGATAGCACAGGTATGCCAATAGGTAATAAAGGGCATCAAAGCTGGCCCCGTCTTTGCAATGTGCCAACTAAAGGGTCATTGTCACGCCTCTCGGGATGCACAACTTCATGGCAACTTGATGCCGATGCTAAGGAAGCACTAGTGCAGACAGTTGCAAGAATAAAAAAAAAACTTTATGCCCTCAGACAAATGCACCCACTCAAAGCACAGAGGTTATGTTTAACGCGTCTTCCTACAACTACATTGAACCTAAACCCGCTGTTTTGGGCAAGGGAACAAACATTAACACTAGTGGTTTCGGAGAGCAGCCTATAGGCTGCTCCCCGAAAGAGTACCAGGAAATGTAATAATGGATATGTGCACCATTCACAACAAGACGCCTTGTATCTATGAGAATGCCACAGCCAATTACATAATTAAAATGGACCATTTTACCATGCATGCAAAGTACAGCATGGCTTTCAGGGTACCACAAACTACTGAAATTCACTACAGCCAAGTTCAGCAGTCAACACCATAGTCAAGCCTCTAGAAGTTGTGCACATTAGCAAGTTGACAGAATAATGAGGAGGAGAGGGTGAGGGAAATGGTGCCACTATAGTATAGTTCAAGCTCTATCTCACATCATGTGCAGAAGGGCAAATAATATCCAGCTTTCGGTTGTACTCTCACCTGCGACCACTGCACCAGGTTGACTGACATGCGTAACAAGCAGTTTGTGATAGCTCGTTATTACAACCTGCAACTGATGTGACATCAGAGATCAGCTTCAAGCTTGACGCTAAGCTGTACAAGGGACACATTATGGACTGGCTACATTAACATTTAAAGCAAAATTGTTGAAAAGTTTTTGCCAAACCTGCCAGCCTGTGCACTTTATATTTTGCAAAAACCCTACACAGAAATTATGTGCTGGAAAGACAGCACACCACTTTCTTAAAGCTTTCTCGCAGTACCCAGATTTTTCTATGCAGACGTTATTAACCATTATTTACCATGAAACGTTGCACACCAGCAGTATACTTGGAAAGCACAAACTGACAACATGTTTTAAGATCAGCGAGTTTTTCTCGGTGCTTTTGTTGCTTTCAATTTAGCCTGCTTCTTGAACGTATCTTAATAAACTTACCTAAAGCAAGTATCGCGCTTGTACTTTCGTTACGGATTTTTAATTGCTAATAATTAAGAAAGCAGTATAAGTGCCATGCCAATGAATTTTGTTACGTGAATTTTCGCATTCTTGTGCCACCCCATCTCTCAACAGCTTTAAAACAACTTCACCGATAGCACTTTTTTCTCATTACTTAATGGAACATTAATAAAATTGCAGAATGAGCAAAAATTTGTAAATTGCACGAGATATTCAAGAAAGTTGGCAGGTACCAAATACACGAAAAGAAACTAGAACAAATAAGTGGCCGTGGCCGTATTGCACGAACTTTGTCAAAGCAAGCAGATGAGATGCGTTGTGCTGTTCAGGCTGCCTTAGTGCCGCAGACTCCTATGCGGTACAGAGATGCCTCCGTCTCCGGAAATTGTCACATCCCTAAACGATAAGACATCTTCAACTTCTTGTAATTACTGCTGAAATATCAAACTTGTGATTCAATGACATCGCATTAAATTGTGAGAAGATCTCTTACAGCGAGCTACATGAAGCTGCATCCGCTTTGACAAATATCGCATTCTTACATCACAGGTGGTTATCACAGGTGGTTATTCAAGGTGTAAAAAGCACGAAAGCACACATAACACTAAAAACAAGAAATACAGGTTGCCTTGGCGATAATCTATAATCAGGAAAATTTGGATAAAAGCTAAAATCTTCACACGAGTCAGAGCATTCGGGTGCCGTCGTGCGTTGACGTTAGCTGTGAACACAACACATCAACGTACTTATAGAAATGTCTATACAATTTCTTGATGAGAAATTAAATACAGAAGCAGTGACATTCCCTGCTTGAATTTTTATGCCTGTTCAGACCAAGCGATGCCCGGCTATAGCATACTTCATAACAAAAAGGAAATGAACAATAGATGAAGTTCTTAGTAACGTCAATACGTCTCAGGGTAATTTTCGTGAAACTTTTTGCTAAATGAAAACTACGATGCCGAACGAACATGAGGAAACCACTTTTATTGTTTTTGTAGCTGTACTAATCATCTTCTGTTCCGCATGACAAGGCACACTACATGAACCATAAGAATGCGCTAGGCGCCGGACTTACCTTTTGAGGCGAACGCTCCTTCGTGTCAGTTCACGCCGCAGCGACTGCACCAACGGCCCTTCCCCCGTAAACATTGTTGAAATGCGGTAAACCACAGCCCGCGATAGCGCAACAATCAACACATTCTTCCGTGCACTGTGACCCGATGCGGGAGCGGCGAGAGCACGAGAGGTTCTCATGAGCCAGGAACAAAGAAAGCGCGAATGGGCCGAACTACGATGATCAACAACGGCGCACCACAAGAAACATACAGCGAGCTAATAGCGTTGCACGGGCCCAAGTGCTTAGCGATCGTTAATGCACACAAAAAGAAGCACGTTTTCTCTAAGCACCTCATAAATATGATCAAACGATCAATATCACATCGGCCGCGCGGGCCGTCGTAACAACGTTTACAAATTCTTTTTCAGTACCCCAACTCCTCGCCTCGCCTATGTGCAGCGAGCGTCCCGCTGCCGTTCCCGCCACCACAGCGCATGCCATCGACCTCCGCGCTAAGCGTACGAGCGTCGTCTGCAAGAAAACAAAAGAACACTAAACAGCACACGGAAAGGACATAAAAAAAAACTAAAGTACCACAAGACACGCTAGTCCACACGAGATGTTCAAACGACTCTCGGTCTAGAACAAATAAAAAAAAAACTCAATCACCGAAAGTCTTATTTACTCTGGCAGTGCGTTGCCAGCATGCACTGGTACTTGCATTGATGGCAGTAGTGGTGTAGCGGGAAGTGGCACACAAGGGACGCGGGCGCACGGCAGAAGCAGCCACGTGCGTCAGAGTCCAAGGCTGTCGGAGTCGAAAGTCGTCCAAGTATAATCGGTACAGCTGAGTGGCGCACGTACTGGTTCCTTGGCTCGGGGTTCCGCCGTGGCGCCTCTTCCCAGCGTCGCTCCGGGCCTCCGGTGGCCCCCAGGGGACCTCCACTCTCCTCGCGGCGGCTCATGATCAGCACCAGGATCAGGAACGCCGACAGCAGCAAGTGCAGCAGAAATAGCCGAGCCCTACGCTCGGCGGATCTCTCCAGGGACAGCCAGGGTCATCTTGGTTCTGCTGATTTAAAATAAAATGCAGGTCGTGCGATGTTGTCAGTAGTCGGGTATGTGTTTGATGGGACGCATGTAGACAGGAAATGAAAAATAACATAAAACCACCGTGTTGACGGGACGACGTGCGTGCGTCATAGTTTGGTCCGCAAACCAGTTGAATCAATATGCAGGTGTCCCAGTTAACTTGGACCAAGGTTTTTAAAAAACTTAAGAGCTTTAGAGGAATCGTACCGACTGCATAGCAGCGACAGTCGTATGTACTTACAGCCAGTATCCTGTCATCACGAAGTATTGATTAGTTAATTGCTTTTAATTACTGAACTTTTAAATTATTCCTTGATTCGCAAACATATCCTAAATACAATATTGTGGGGCAGCTTAGATACCCTCCGAATAACCTCAAGTGGTCCTGGTTGTTTTTTCCCAGAAAAACAAAAGCCCGCGAAATACGAAATAGATGCGCACTCGCACGCCGCTACTCAAGCGCCTACAAACAACCATTGAAAGATGTACGGCTGCATTCTCTTATCGCCGCATTGTACAAGGCTCCGCTACGCTTATTAATGCGTCAGCGGCGTGTTCTCTTGATGCCACGACCATCACATAGCATGAAGCCCTGTATCGCGCTGCCGCCGCTAGCAAAGCCGTGTATCCGTGGCTACTCGCTTGGGAGCACTTGAGTAGCGGCGCGCGAACGCGTATCTATTTCGTACTTTGGATGTTCCGCGCGCTTTTGTTTTTTGTCGGAAAAACCAATGAGGCAAAGCTGAGCACAAAACAAATGCTTCATTCGGAGGTTATTTGAGGCGCCCTACAGCTTTGTAATTGATATGTTTGCGATTGAAGCAATAATTAAAAAGTTAACCAATTAAAAGTAATTATTAAGTAAAACTTCGTGATCAAAAAAACATTAGCCGTAAGCACATACGACTACAGCTACTATGCAGTCGGTACGATTTCTCTAGAGGCATTGGGTATGTTTTAAATCTTGGTCCAAGTTAACTGTGACACCCTGTATAAGAACAAGAATTCCATGATTTTCCACTATTTTGACGGGCAAGGCCAGGCACCCAGCATTCATGTCAATGTCAAGGGTCTTGGTCGAGCTTTTCCGTGTTCATATTATTTTATTTATTTTCCTTTTCTTCTTGCCCACCTTCTTCTAGGGCATTTCTTGTCCGTCGCCCCATTCACTGCAGAGTAGCATGTAGGCGAAAATACGCTGGCTAAACACTCTGCATTTTCAATAAAGAGCGTTCTCTCTCTCTCCTAGATCCGGTAGGTTTCAAACTTCGACATCAGACTTTGTAGAAGTAACCATGACGGAATTATCCGACGCCATCTTCAATGCACAACCATCCGTTCCTGGACCATACCGTATGACAACTGGTATGACTAAGCTGTTCTTTAACTCGGTGCCTAATCAGCTTTTGAATGTAGGTAACTTTTCGCAACAATATGCCTCGATTAAGAACTCTTGCAAAGTTGCAATAATTGTGCTTTTGCTTAAAAATCTAAACATCGGATATGACATCGACAACATACGGCCATGTGCCCTTGCATCGAATCTAGTCAACATAAAGGAAATGTAATCTGTGTCGGGGGCTCAATGAATCTACTTATTTTCGGGGTATTCTGTGCTCGAGGCCAATCGGAATTAGGCCTCAATGCTGGACATGGTCAGGTAACGCTGATTTAGAAAGCCGCATTCGACTCGAGGAATATCACGAGATCTACCAGCATTCTGTCAGGAGTGAGCGAAGAGCGACAAAACACTGCGGTGGAGCGGCAGCTGCCAACACCATCGAGTGGCCGACAAGGAAGACCATGTTGGCGGGCGCTGGCACGAGCGGCCGGACGAGAGAGAAGTAGGAACAACCAGTCACTGGTGGGCACGAAACCACGGGTACGAGGAAGGAGCAGAGAGAGAAAGAGACAGACTGGAACGCTCGGCGAAGAGATCGCTTGGGGATGGGGGTTCAAAGATCGCTAGTGTCGACGTCAGGGCCGTCGGGGTCCAGAGCTGAACCCGAGAGCCTCAACAGAACCTGGACGAGCCCGGTGGTCTCTGGAGAGACCCGCCACGCGTAAGGCTAGCCTATTTCTGCTGCACCTGCTGCTGTCGACTTTCCTGCTCCTGGTGCTGATGCTGAGCCGCCGCGAGGAGAGCGGAGGTCACCTGGGGGTGACCAGAGGCTCGGAGCGAAACCCAGAGCCAAGGAACCAGTACATACGCCGCTCAGCTGTATCAATCGTACTTGGACGACTTTCGTCTCCGATAGCCTTGGACTCTAACTCCCGGGGCTGGCGCTGCCGCCCGCCCTCGTCCCTCGTGTGTCACTGCCCGCCACACCACTACCACCGTCCAATGCATGCTGACAACGCACTGCCAGAGTAAATAAAACTTTCGGTGGTTGAGTTTTTCTTTATTTGTTCTAGAACGAGAGTCGTTTGAGCTTCTCGCACGGACTAGTGTGGCTCCTGCTTCTTTCTTTATGTACTTTCCGTGTGCTCTTTAGTGTTCTCTTGTTTTCTTTCTTTCAATGAAAATGAAGGTTGATTTTTTGGAAAGAATGGCTTAGTCTTTACTGAACTGAGGCCTGCCTCAGTTTAACAACTCACATCCGAGGAACCTGTCGTCACACATTGGTAACTTTAGATACTGCCAAAACATAGACAATGCCCAACCTGTAATTTTAATTTCTAGATTAGAAAACTCTACCTCTAGACACTATATAGTGGCCTGGATACAAGAGAATTTTTTCTGGTAGACAATTCTTTTGTTTGAAGGACGGGGTGACATCGGGTACATATACACGGACGAAGGGGACACCACAGGGACCACTTATTTCTCGGCTTTTGTTTAATATTTTGTTATGTCTGAACTCATCGGGATATGCAACTCTATCTCTACGCTGATGACACGGCATTTTTCTACTGATCACAGTATATCAGCAAGGCAGACCAAATTTTACAATCTTACTTGTCTAAACTCGAGTCCTGGCTGATTGGACTGCGTTTTTCTCTTAAGAAGAAGCTTTAGCTTGGAGGATCTTATTTAAGTGCATAGGAAAGAAGAAATCGTTTTTATGGGCAACGAAAGCACCAAATTTTATGAGGCTTTGTTGCAATTAAAAGAAGCGTTGAAGTCTAGTGACTGTCACAACCGAAAGTTTGATTTAGGTCGTCAATTCTTTCATAAAAATTTTTAAAACTCCAAATTTTGACAGAACGCTACAATCAACCTTACAACTCTGTAACTCAGCAATGAAAATAGAAATAATCGTTTTGTTCATTTCGTCTAATAGTGCATTTAAAGCGGACATAAGTTTTATATAAACATGGCTCTCAAATAG
Organism: Dermacentor variabilis; assembly: GCF_050947875.1. Taxonomy (NCBI): domain Eukaryota; kingdom Metazoa; phylum Arthropoda; class Arachnida; order Ixodida; family Ixodidae; genus Dermacentor; species Dermacentor variabilis. The sequence continues at coordinate 131,875,519 of NC_134570.1, read as the reverse complement.
CTCACCTATGTGTGAGTGTAAATTCTGCAAAACACTTGTAAACAATGTAACGAATTCAGGTAAAATAGTAATTAATTTCTCAGATTTCTCCCCTTTGGACGCTATAACTGATGCAGTTTACAGAACTGTGATATATGTTCTTGGTGAAGAGCTACAAATTTGTAAACTTTTTTTTCTTCGGGCGCTGTTATCAAAACTTCAAGTTAGTCTACAGTGCCTGATTTATCCAAAAACAAATTCGTTTAAGCAGAAACTGATTTTTGATTATATTTTTGGATAAGACGCAAAACTTCCTTCAGTGCCTGTACTTAAGGTATTCTTCAACATCATCTTAGTTCGTCTGACTTGGTCATTTCTACAGATGCAACGCAAAATTTAGTGAAGGCCGAACTCGGGATCTTTTTAAATCAGCTTAATTGGTCTTTTGCTCTACGTCTCGCTGATTATACTCCAATATTTCTTGTTGAATTTCCAGCAGTTCTTCTAGCCATCAGAACATTCGGTCCACAGAAATCTAAAGTAATAATTGCTACAGATGCACTTTAGATCTGTACGTATTTAATTTCAAATAATCGGTCGCATCTGATCAGTATATTTGCGACTTTTGCCCCTGACTATATTTCTGAACTCCGCTTTGCCTGGGTCGCCGGACATAGTTGAATCTTTTTAAATGAATTATGTGACTCGCTTGCACCGTCGTCACTGAAGGGTGCGGTCTCAAATGTTCTTCAAGGTTGCTCTATTACAACAGGAGCTAGATTTAAACGCCTCATATCTGAATTGGAATGAATCATCACTACGTTCCGCAGACGACTTTGAACATCTTAAATTTCGAATAAACAAGAGGAAATGTTTTTCACAACGAGAGGTAATTTTATGAAGCTTCCGGCGTAGAGTTCCTTACCTAAATTTTTACTTTCATGGATCTGGTTTATCCCTTGCTAACCTCTGCTCTTTTGAACCAGAAACTAGTGACCGTTTCTTTCTTTCTTGCCGCCGCTTCAGCTCCCTCCGCAGAAGGTGCCTCCTCATATTTCCGACTGGTAATCTGGGTTTAGCACTTAGAACACCCAACATTTTCTCCTTTGATGCCTGTCATTTAGGCACAAGCCATGGGTAGATGATTACTGCTCGGCGCATGTTCACTGAAGCGTCCGGGAGGTTACGCTGTAAATGTACCGAGCAAAGGACACTTTATTACCCGCCATGGTTGCTCAGTGGCTATGGTGTATGGCTGCTAAGTACGATGTCGCGGAATCGTATCCAAGCCAGGGCGGCCGCATTTAAATGGAGGTGCAATGCGAAAAGCACCCGTGTACTTTGATTTAGGTGCATTTTACAGAACCCCATTTAGTTCAGATTATTCTGAAGTCCCCCGCTACGGCGTGCCTCACAAGCAGATCGTGGGTAAGGTAAGTAAACACCTATGATTTTCATTTTACCACCTCTGTTTATGAAAATTTCGGTTATCATTTAGTTGCCTGATGCTTCGTTTTGAATGTGTGCCTTGACCACTTTTGTTATTTTTTTGTGCGTACTTTCCAATTAATCCAGTGTGGCCAATCCCCCTCATGGGCACAAACCATGTTTTCAGGCAACAACTATCAGTTTCCACCGGATGGGTCAGTCTGGGGGTACTGTGTCCGTACCCCCAGACTGACAAATTGCCTACGTCCAGATAACATGAAGCTGCAAAGACCTGGCACTAACTCAACCCTCAGGCACCGCTAGCCACGAGAGGGTGCAACGCCCATAGATGTGCTCGTGTCCGTGTTGTCGTATGCACCAAACACGTGCTGATGCAGACGCCCCTGCGGGAAATTATTTCGCAGTGTCAATCGAAATTTCTTTAAGAAAAACGTCAAGAATTTGACTTTCCCTCGCCTCTCGGCAAGCTTGATTCATATCATTGCTTTGCATAGTTGCCCATACTAAGCATTTTCGCGCTTCTCCCATAAATCAGTCTTAAAGAATGTCATCATCATCATCATCATCATCATCATCAACCTGGTTACGTCCCCTGCAGGGCAAAGGCCTCTCCAATATTTCTCCAACAACCCAGGTCATGTACTAATTGTGGCCATGTCGTCCCTGCAAACTTTTTAATCTCATCCGCCCACCTAACTTTCTGCCGCCCTCTGCTACGCTTCCCTTCCCTTGGAATCCAGTCCGTAACCCTTAATGACCATCGGTTATCTTCGATCCTCATTACATGTCCTGCCCATGCCCATTTCTTTTTCTTGATTTCAACTAAGATGTCATTAACTCGCGTTTGTTCCCTCACCCAATCCGCTCTTTTCTTATCCCTTAACGTTACACCTACCATTCTGCTTTCCATAGCTCGCCGCGTCGTCCTCAATTCAAGATGAACATTTTTCGTAAGCCTCCAGGTTTCTGCCCCGTAGGTGAGTACTGGTAAGAAACAGCTATGATACACTTTTCTCTTGAGGGATAATGGCAACCTGCTGTTCCTGATCTGAGAATGCCTGCCAAACGCACCCCAGCCCATTCTTATTCTTCTGGTTATTTCAGTCTCATGATCCGGATTCGCCGTCGCTACCTTGCCCTAAGTAGATGTATTCCCTTACCACTTCCAGTTCCTCGCTACCTATTGTAAATTGCTCTTCTCTTCAGAGACTGTTAAAAATTTCTTTAGTTTTCTGCAGATTAATTTTTAGACCCACTCTTCTGCTTTACCTCTCCAGGTCAGTGAGCGTGCATTGCAATTGGTCCCCTGAGTTACTAAGCAAGGCCGAGCCATAGCATCGTATTTTTTTCTACCTCTTCAAACGTGTCAAATTCTCGAGGTCAGTTAAATAACATTTGTCACCATATGACAAACACGGTCTTCTTAGCTGATTCTCGAATCCACTTGACGCGATTGTCTATTATCACTGAACAGGAACGCGTCCTGGTTCGGGTGCGCGCTGGACTTGTATATTGTAGACATAGCAGGAAATAGCCAGCCTACGTGTACTTCTCTACAACGATACACGCAGTGCAGAATTGTAGAAGAGCACTAGCAGGGCATGGGAAGCGAAGCATAAAAGAGGGCGAGAGCTGCACAGATGGAAAAGGACAGAAGTGTGCCGCATGTACAGGCATGGCCAGCGAGGCGAGCTTGGGTAGAGTCGATAACAAGATTACAGAAGGCGCCCTCGCAGCAAATGCGGGCGGTCTTTCAATGTTTTGGCCTGTAAGTGTCACATTACAGAAGGGCCAGACATTATCATTGCATGGCACGCATCGCAACGTGACGCACATATCGTGTCACAATAGAAACCGTCTACCGACACGTGAGCTAAACGGAAAGTACGAGAAAAAGAATGACGGCAACAAGAAAGTATACAAACGCCCTACAGCTGGGCGCTCTGCCATTAACGGCCCGTCATAGCGCTCGCTCGCCCGGTAACGAAGGAATGAGTGCAATGCCAGTCACGAGCCAAATAAAGCTGCCGCTGCTTCAGGGCATTGACATGAACGAGAACACGGGGAAGGAGAGGGAATGTTTGGCAGCTGTTCTATTTTTATGAAAGCAGTCGTAAACCGCCGCTACACCTGTCCAGAGCAATCATAGGATACGGAGTGAATCACATCGGCATCCGCGGTTGCGTGCGCTAGGCTCGGGCCTTTCTCGTTCTTCGAAGCAGAAACCGGCATCCAGTTCCGCCGAGAAACGTACAGTAGACCATGTCAGTAGAGTAGAGACTTATGCCGGCTGGTGCGGCATAGTTAAGAACAGAAAAAGGAGCAACGCACACACGCACACATTGCATTCGCTAAGCAACCGTACGAGTTTACAGTGTCTTGCCTTGAGTGTTATGCATCTCTAAAAGGAAACCAAAGGCAAGAAGGGGGTGGTGAATCGTGATGAATAAGATACTTTTTTTTTTGTGCTGAAGCAGTGAAGATGTCCTGTTGCGCATGTCTCCCTTTTTTGTGCATTTGGTAGACACCATCACCTGCCACAATAAAGGGCGAAATTGCTATATAGCGAATCCTGCAATGAATTGGTGTGCTCGCTCACATGGTACCTTACAGAACGACTCTGGTCCACGTGACAATAGGTGACCCTCTGCTATGGCAGTCGACACACTTTATGGCCTGTTGTTTCTCGTATGTATCCGTTACTTCTTTTTTTCTCGATTAACCTTTCTCTAAAAGTTCAGCATCTTGTTAAGAGCACTGAAGAGAAGCACGACTTCTGCCTTAGAATGTTTCCAATATGAGAATCACTGTGTACGCACGGAATCATTCCAACGCTCCTATTATCAAATCGCTAGGATCCTTCTGCTTTTATTTCCTTTCGGCACCTTGGCTTCGTACAACATTCACCTGCACCGCACTCTAGAACGCGTCTTGGACAGCCGCCGCACCTTAGCCAAGTTCCATTGCTTCCAATCTGTGTTCAACCCTGCTCACACGTGATGCGTTCAGCGCTGCAATTAGGCGTGATTTCGCTATGCCCCTATTTGCTATTGTTGACTGTACCGAATCGAACGAGAGCAACCCTTTCCGTGAGCGCAGTGCGTAGGCACAACAAGCATGCGTGCTGCCCACTATCAACTCTTGGTCTAAGAGCCTAAGGCCAAATGTTTTACGCCTGTCTCATTGTTCGCGACGCCTCCACCGCCACTGTGGGGCTCCTAATCAAGCCAGCGTCGCGAGGTTACCGGTACCGGTCAGAGTACCGGGTTCCTGCTACCCAGTTACCTTGCGTGCTGCATCGCGCCATGTCACGCCGGCGTGCGTGGTTAGACCACCGCTTCAGGGGTTCATTGTCAAAGATAAACCTTGCTATCTCTGTCAATGCTTTGCCTTTCGGGCGAAGCTAGCACACATTTCGTAAAGTCCCAATGATGCTGAGCATTTTCATGCGAGATGAAACAACGACAACAGGCCTAAGGATTTGAAATCGTCAAGTCTTGTTGGTATTGCAAGATTATGTTTCGAAAACCGCGGCTCTCAACCCCAGTATGTTGTTAAATCACTTTCAGTCCATCTGGTTAGACATAGTAGGCAGTGTGGCTGCCGGACTGAATTTGACACGTTTGAAGAGGTAGAAAAAAATACGATGGCCAATTGTACCGAGCAATAGTTAAAAGCCACAAACCACAATATATAAAGAGAAATGTTGGTGTGACATCACTTTAGTCAAATGACAAGCGCATGCCTGTCTGCAAACAACCAATGACCAAGGAGATAAAAAAAATTTAGACCTTCTTGCCCATGACCAAGCGCATTTCTCGCGCACGTGCACTATGCTTTGACAGCCTCCTGAGTGTTTTTTATGGCTCTCACGAAACGTTCCGGCGTACTTGAATGTTCGTCCATAGGAAAAATAAATCAGTTGTCAGTCAGCACAACGCATCCTTTTCCTATGTGCCCCAACTTTGTGTCCGTGACTCAGTTCCTGCTGAATATGAATAATCAAAGGGGTGATATTTTCACATCATGAACAGAGCGCTCAATTTATGTATTCCGTATTAAATATTTTCTCATTTCCTTTACATTAGGAAGAAGCCCTGGTGACCCCAAGATTCGTGTGAGGTCAAGATTTACAGGGAGCTTTTTTTTCCTGTTTCATACCGACTTGTTGGTACAGCTAGAATGTTTTCATCATTTTTGGTCCTTCTACATTGAGTAGCCAAGAAATGCGGCAAAGGTGTCTCTCATTGAACACAATCTTTTGTACTTGTAGGCAAAGCCGCTCACAAAGCCCTAGAACTCATTCATTTTTTTCATAGAAAATGCAGCTCTTGTGAGCAGAAATAGCCTGAACAAGGCAGATGTACAGAGCAAAATATAGACATGCGTGATTATTAGTGGTGGGCTCAGGCTGGAAGCCCGCATTTTACAAGGCGACGAAGCAGCTCCACCCCGATACATGCCTTGTTTGACCAGACAAATCCGTTTGTGGAAACTTTTGATCTAGTCCAAGATTTACATCCGCTGTTAGGCCACTCTTGATATGCAATAAGACAGTCAACTAGCAACCCGTGCGCTTATGGCAAGTTCATGAATGCGTGTTCAATGAATTTGAACGTATTATGTACCCTACAAATATCACAATAGACATTTACTTGAATGTAATATATATTTGCCTTCCAATTGCCATGTTTCTGACCACCATGCTATAATCAAAATGCATGGCTCCTCGGCTTTAATTATTGTTGCGTGCACACAATTTGAAGGTCATGCAGCTCTGCTACGTTATGTTTAAACTGTCGCGACTGCTAGTTTACCAGTCTGGTCTGTGCAGGTGCATTATAGTTTGTTCAGCATGCAGCCTGATTCAAAAGAAAAGTTAAGCTTTTTTGCCCAGAAGCTCATAAAATATGCTGCTGCTTCACGACTGAAAACATTATACATAGATACTGACTGCAATGGGGTGTGCTTTGTAAGGAAGAGTCACGTGGCACTGATGTGTAATTTAAATGCAATTTCACTTGACCTCGGCATGGAAGACACGATGGAAGGTCAAATGTGAGGCGGACATAACCTAGAAAAAAAAACAGGCAACTGAAGATCATGGAGGATAACGTATTTCGTCTACAGAGGCTGCTTTTGACTATGATATTCAGGACACGTACGTATTATTGCCTCCAATTTTTTCATGCTTAATTAATTCCTTGTGGTGAGCACAATTTAAAGTCTTTGGTTGAACGATATTCGACTTAATAGGGTAGCGATGATCAAGTACCGAGTTCTTGCTTCTGTGCACAGCCTCACACAAGTTAATTCCATATTACTCAAGTCTCTAGTGTTTTGTTGTCGTTTGTAATAAATAATGTTCTTACGCTTCTGGAAACTTCCAGGCGGGCTTTCCCGTAATGCATATGTGCCATGAAATGGCGGCTAGATGTACTACACATCGTATAACATTAGTATTGCGGCGAAACGCGCTGAAATGCACAAGGGTATGATGAGTAAGCAAGTTTCAAAGTTGATATTATGGTGCGCTTGCGGCCGCTTTATAGGCAAATCTTGATTGTTAGTAAGTTTTGATTTCAATAGTGTGTCATCCAAGGGCCTTTTCTAAGTTTTAGTTCGAAACCACTTTTTTTCAGTTCAGTATTTGTTTTAGGCCATGCAGAATACAACTCGCCCACTATTATACAGCACAGCGTTACATTTAGGTGATCCACTTTTGGAAGTTTCACGAATGTAGTCATGAGCAAAAGGGATACCAGGGTTGAAAGTGGGGTGCAAACATTTGATCAAATTATTTACCACGTTTGTGTGATTCGCTGGAATTTCACAAATTATTTCAGTTTTCAGTCCGTGGCAAAATACCACTGATCGGCCTTGTTTCGATTGAGCACCACGGTTTACACTGCGGCATCGTCCCGTGATGTTACTGTTGCAACGAGCACACGGGACCCTGGAGTTAGCGTTGGCCCAGCGCTCTGAAGCCTGACTGGAGCGGAGAGGCGCGCAGGGAGAGAGAGACAAGGCGACGTAACGAAAAAGTACCATTTTCGCCCGCAAAGAGAAGCATTGATTGCGATAGAAAATTATTTGACAGCTATACGAACCAAGGTTAATAGTTTTATTAGCTGCATAAGCTGCTGTAAACGCTCGCTTACTGACTAAATTACCAAGCCCGATGTCACGCGTGCACAGGCACATATGAACACATCTCACTCGATGACCGCGGACACTCAGTGTCAGAACTCTGGCGCGACGAAGAGCGGCAGCAACGCCGAGTGAATTCCCCGTCGTGCAGCCTCTCGTTTAAACGCGAAATAGGCGAGGACGAACAGCGCACAAAACGCCATGAGCTATCTCGAGACCGCTAGCCTTTGAATCCATCGCAGGGTCCGTCTAAAATTAGAAGCGCGTGGCCGCGCTCAGCAGCCGCAGCGGGAATAAAAGGGGACATGCGCGCTAACCTGACCCCCTATCCCAACCGTCCTTGCGCGCGTGAGAAGGCATCGCGCACCCCTGCCTTCCTCTCTTGCGAACGCGAGAAGACATTACGGCATCATGCCACCATCTTGGGCTCACCCTCGCAAGCGATCACTCACACATTGAGCGTACGGAGCGTGGCGGCGATGTTATCGTATTTGGACTGCATACGGGACATCCGGGACTGCATACGGTACTGCATAACATCGGTGGAAATTCGCCTTGAGTGTAAATATAATCGCTACCGTGATAATATCTAAACTTTTCCTTAATCACTCTGTTAGGAGCGCAGATGGACAATCTGCTCGACGAAGAGCATCAAGGAACGCTCAAAGCGTGGGCTGAAGGTGGTCTGCCAAGGGCGCCTGTCATAGCTTCCCAAGAACAATCTCACGCCGGAGTGGGAAGCAACAGACTCTCGCTTTGCTTAAGAGGAAGCTTTAGCTCGAGTGGTCCTATCTAAATACATGTAAAAGCAGAATTCGTTTTTCTCGGCAACCACTGCACCAAATTTGACGAGGTTTGTTGCATTTAAAAGACACACTTAAAATCTAGTGACTGTTGGTTTCGAATTTTTGAGTTAGATTGTCAATTTTTTATTAAAAATTTGCAAAAATCGAAAATTTTCAAAAAACGAAACTATCAAGTTTACAACTCTGTAACTTAACCACTAAAAGTGATAATACAATTCTGTGAATTGCATCTAATAGTACATCTAAAGCGGACAAAATTGGTATGTTACACATGAATATAAAAAAATTTAATCATAGGGAAATACAACTTTTGCAAAACCGTTGTAACCAACGTAACAAATTCACGTAAGATGTAAAATGACATATTGAATTTGTCCGCTTTGAATTATCTAATGAATGTCGTTTACAGAACCGCGATATCAGTTCTTGATGCAAAGCTATGAATTTGTAAACTTCGTGATTATATTTTTTTCTAACGGTCAAATATTTGAAAATCGTTTTAAGAAAATTCAAGCCCTAAATCGAAATTCCGCTTCCAACAGTCACTAGAATTTAACTTTCTCTTTCAAATGCGACAAATTTCATCAAAATCGGTCCAGGGGTTATCTCATAAAAACGTTTTTGCGTTTTACATGTATTTGAATAGGCCGCGTCGGAGTTGGGCCCGAGCTAAAGCTTCCTCTTAAGGCCGGCCCTCTGTACATGTCGGTAAAGCTCACCCCGCGCTGGTTGCGACATTGCGAGCCAGTCTGAAGGGGAGGAGTCACAAACGCGCAGACATGCGCATACAGACCAAGCAGTCGCGGGTGTACTCGTTCAAACCTGTGCCCTAGTTGGGCTTCTGCGCTTTTTGAATGGGCTCCTGTACCACTTTTTATTGAAGCAAAATAAAGGGATTTTAAGTTAAAATAGGTTATTTCAGAAATACGTGACCGGAAGAAATACTCCAATGCGTTCAGCAGAAGGGGAGTTATTGGCAATCAAAGATTGCCTATTATCTCCTTCGCTATGCTCCCGCTCCTTCTTCAATGTCTTGCACTACGAGGGCTACGGTGGAGTGGTATGGGCTCATAACGCTCCGACTACTTAATGTCACTGTGGTGCACAGTTGAAATTCGATTTTGTTTGTTCACGTAGACACTAACGGAAACATGGCGCAATGGGAGGCCACACTGCTCAAATTTGTTGCTGACTGCGAGAACCGGCTAGCGGACAGGGCCATCATATTTTCGGGAAAGCCAACGGTAGCCCCGAACCAGAGGGCCCGCCCGGAGTTCTTAAAACTTTGGCCAATATAGTTTATGGAAGTCCTCCGTCTGCTGCTGCTGCTGCTGCTGCTAAACGAGCTGCCAGAGCAGAGGCCCAGCGCCGTCGCCGTCAGAATCCAGAGGTGCGTGCCGCCGAAGCAGAAGCTTACCTAGTGGAGTCTTTGTTTAAGGAATACGTGTGAAAAATAAAAAAAAAATTCTGTGATAGCGCATACATGTGTTGCTCGATTTCTTTGCCTCAATCTATCGAAAAGGTGAAACGGCTTATTTGCTGCGCTCAAATTTCGCATTAGGAAGTAACGTAATCGTCGGTAATTTTTTCTTCCTCTCTCTCTCTAGGCGCCAATATTTAAGCTTTTTTGCACCTACAAAGTGCCAAACGCGGTTGTCCTCAGCTCGCTGAGGACAACCGCAGTCCTCAGCTAACTGGCAGTGCCCTCAGTGAGCGGACTCGTCGAGACACCCAGCGCAGACCGCGGTATCCACGCCACGTAGCAGACCCCAGCTACACGTAACTGTAGTGCGTGTGAGCAGCGCTTGCTTTATGCACGAAAGAGCTTGAGCACGCGCTCGCGCACATATGCTGCAGCCAGGTCGTGCCACGTGGTGGGGACCGCCTTTGTCCTGCACCAGCTTCACGAACGGATACTAGCGGCATTCAACTTGGAGATTTTGAAGCGCTGTCAAAAGCTCAATTCGAGGAAAATCTGCCAGGACATCTGGCCAGGAGCGGCCAGGAGTGAGCGAACGCTATGTGCGTGTGGCCTGACCTTAAGTTTTGTGCGGTTCGAGGCTATATAGTTGAGTGCTGAAAGCTAGTCAAAATTAGAGACCCGAGGGCTACGACCCCAATAAGCAGGGTGGCCACCTTAATTCCTACAACGGCGGCCGCGGCGAAGAGCAAGCAGACGATAGTCGGCTTCTTGCGGAAGTGCGTAATCCTTGAAAGAATAAAATTCTGGTATTTTACGTGCAAAAAGAACCACAACTTGATTAAGAAAGACTCCGGATTAACTTAGACCACCAGGTGATCATTAACGTGCCCACAATGCACGGGGAGCGGGTGTTTATATCCAGCCTTGGATTCTTCATAAGGGTTGCACTCATGGGGAAAATGCTTTTTGTCAGGAAGTGAACCTCAAGATTTTATTTTATTTCTTACAGCTGGTGCGTATAGGAAAAATACTTTTCAGTCAGTGCATGCTTGTCGCCCTTTTTTTTTTCTTTCAGCAAGCCGCAACTTCTGTCAAAGGTGCTTGATGGCCTCGCAGGCACAAGCTATCTATTGCATTCTCGCGAGGCTATATTTCGAGAATTGAGATGGGGATGACCGCATCGCAGCACGATCTTTGGGGGTAAGGCAAAGGGGGGTATTTTGCATGTTATACCTTCTACCGTCTACTTCCTCAAGAACGACTTGGAGATGTAAACCAAGATGCCCTTAGTTCCAGTATTAAACTCCGAAAATGATATCGATAAACATCCTACGAGAAGTATTACGATACTCCTGTTAAGTCCTGTAAAAATGCTCCGAAGTGCGTAAAATATAAGAGCCCCTTTCCTGGCTCGACAAATAAACACTCAAAGAAATATCTAAAAGCGCCTCAACTTCAACACAAATGCTCGGAATGGAAGCAATAAAACTCTTATTCAGCCCCGCAGAGACTCCCGGCGCGTGGTATAGTAAAGAGACGCTGAAACTCATTTCTAATTGATCGTACAATGGCCTGACTATGAAAGCACGTGCGTCCGCCTTAAGAATTTCCGAAATAAAAATTAAATTCTTTCTAATAAAAGTGTTGTCAGAGGTTATTATGTCATCAATGCGCTGCTTTCATCTCCTTCTGGTCTCCAGTAGCGCGTTGGAAGCTGCACATCGCGGATGACAGAGGGGCCAAGTCCCCGAGCATAATTTTGAAATTTTCGCTTGCTTATTTGTTCATGACGCTACTTCAGGTTCAGGTGTGCGCGTAGCTCTCTCGACGCAGATGGGCGCTCAAGCTGCCTCACGTTACCGCAACCCTGCAGCTGAGACAAATCAGAGCATACATTTGGTCGTGGCCAGAGGCCTCATAGCGGCACACAATCGCGGCCGCGATATCTACACTCGCAGCACTCTCCGGCGCGATCTCTCAGGCCGAGCGCAGCAGACGCAGTTACACGGAAATGTCGTGTGAAGACTGGAGCGCAATGAAATGCTCTTTTGGTCCTTTTCAGACCGCAGATACATCTTTTAATTTCTTTGACTCAGAATTGGTGATAGTGTTGTTACTGAGAGTGTTCCTGTGATCAGTAAATGCGCCACTGCAGTTTGGTTGGCCGCTTAGCGGCTGACAATACTGCGAAGAAGATCAGGAGGTTTTTCACTGTTTTTGACACTAGACTTTACAATCTAGTGTAAAAAAATTGTCAAAAATCCACAGCGGAATTTTATTTGGCTAACATGTTCACAAGAGCCTCGTTACAGATCGGCAACGCTGAGTTACAAGGCTCACAAAGTGCATCAAGCACTTTTAAAGTTGCCTAAAAGTACGTCTTGTTGGGCGAGTTGGTCACAATTCATCTTGGGTACTAGGCGCGAACACACACAAAACAGAAGGAAGGAGACGGGAAAGAGGCGCTCTGTTCCGTCTACTTCCTTGTGTCTTGTGTGTGTTCGAGCCTAGTACCAAGGTTAAAGTTGCCATTAAAGTGCTATTGTTCTTTACCGAAAAAGCGGCCACCTAAATGGGACATATATTTTACGGTCATTGAATGGGAGTAAATATAGTCAAAGGGAGGACTATATTTGAGGACTATATTGGACTATAGAGCGACGACTAAACGCCTATCTGGGTGTTTTCCTGTTAATTCTGTAGAATATATGTTGCCTTGGTGCTTTTCCGGATGAATGTTACCGCTTTTACAGTTACCGTATTACAGCAACCGTTTCTGCGCAAGCCTCCGGTGTTTTCGTAAGGATACAACGATCACGAAAACCGCTACAGTTTAACGTCTTCTCATAATGCAAGGCATAAACAGTGTAAGGTAGAAACATGAGCTTGAAAAAAGCAGATTAAAGCGAGCAGCCTAATTTATCAGGTTCCTCGTCTACTCGTTCTGCCTTCTTCTGTCTAAGACAGCGAGAAGTCCGAACAGGCCGCCGACAAAGCAGTGGATTCCAGCTTGAAGCTGGTAAAGTCCATCGTAGCTTCCTCCTCTGTCTCGAAAGTAACCTATAGAGACAAAAAATAAGATGAGAAGTATTTCTGAAGTTGCTTTTCTTTAACTGTGCTACTAGGGATGGTCAATGAATTTTTGTATTCGATTAACGATTAATCATTCATCATTTTAACCTTTCATCAACTAATCGCTTTCGATGCAGGGTTTTTCATCGATTAATTGATTAATCAAATTTTTTGCGGGCACGTTTTAAACAGTTGAAAAACAATTGTCTACTTTTGTACGACTCTGTTTCAATATTTGAGACGTGTAACCAAATTAAACACATGTGTATAAACGTTTCACAAAAGGTATTGTTTAACTTGTTAAAGAATAAGTATAGTTGGCACTAGTGACTTTTCAAAAGGTAAAGAATATTTCTTATAACATGACAGTGCTGAATTAAATGACACACATGACACTGGTGAATCCCTGTGCAGTGCAGCGAAACAAGAAATAAGAAACATGGCAAAAGTAAATGTGAAGCCCAGCTGAAATGTGCAAGAAATTGCAATATGTACACGGGAAATGAAAATTACAGGTTTATGATTTTAACCCACATGCTGTTTTCGGGAGAGGGAACGAATATCAGTTGTCTGGGTTGTTTGGATAAAGCTGTCACAGTCTATGTATGGCCAAAGGACCGCCATGCGAGAATATATATATGCTCGGACGCTGTAGATTTGCTGGAATTGACATGGAGCTCCATCGCTATGCCAAGTACATGTTCCAAACCAGCGCGCATGCTGTGTCACGTCAATTAGTGAAGTGGCAGTGACACGACCATCAACTATGGTATGCGTTGAATTGCGAGGGCATTTGAAGCCTCCGGCTTCGCATGGCGTGGTGCCGTGTGCGGTGGAGGAGGAGAGAGGAAGCGCTCAGCTCGGCATCACTCGGCGCTCTGAAAAGCAGTCGGCAGTTGCTCTACCACAGTCGAACAGTCACTGCTCGTGCGCTGCCATGCCAGTACGATTTCATAACGTTCGCGCCGCTCCTGTCAAACTATCGATAATAAATAATCGAACAGGTCTAATCAACTAAGTCTATTAAACGAAAGGTGGACATCGATGAAGTTTAATCGTTTTGCGGGATACATTTAATCACTTAATCATTCATTGATATTACCAGTCATATGTGCTACCGGTGATCTTCGATCCCAACTTGACAGCAAGGTTTAGTACGCATTTCCAATTTGTACGGCACTTAATTTTATTGTTATCATTCGAGACATTTTTGAACAGACTGGCAACCAGCTTGTGTATATAGAGACAGGGCCCATTTCTTACTTAAGCTGAACACATCAATTCTGTCTCCAACGTAGCCTCTTGGGGCCCCACTACGTTCCTCCTTCCACTCAAATGCACATGACCGTTACCTTATTCTTTGCAACAAATTTTTCATCACTAACCTCTAACTTCTTATCCCGTCCTGCGTAACCACTTCTGCTATCTTTTTATGCATCTTATGTATTGATTGAGTAATACTGGATTTGCTCGCGGAGCTTTATAAATTTGAGTGGGGGGGGAGTTGTTGATATTGCCACAGGTATAAAACTATTTACACGGCGTATTTCCAAGGTGTATAAAACAGCAGCCGAGAATCTCGAGAGGCTGTTGCCATTTCATCGTCTTCGCCGTCGACGACCTTGTTCTCTTTTCCCACCGTAACACGACCCCCGGTAGAAAAAGCACCGTCCCGGTGTTTCAGACGGGGCCGTCGGTAAGGGCACAGTACGGCTTAAGCCGAGAGATGTGTACGACGCCAGGTGATGTGGAACCGGGTGGCATGATGGATGTCTCGGGGACTATCTCGTAAGTGACATTGGTGACTTGACGTAAAACACGGTAAGGGCCATTGTAGCACGGAAGGAGTTTCTCGGAGAGCCCCACACGGCGGCAAGTGGACAAAAGTAGCACGAGAGAGCATGGTGAAAAATATGTGTCACGATGGCGACGACTTTAAGCGCGCCGTTGAGAATCCTGCGATGCCAAGAGACAAGTACGGGCAAGCTGACGCGCATGGTCAGCGTGGGCGATGTCGTCGCGGGTATGCTGGTGGTAAGGTGAGAAAAGGCGGTGGCCTGAGAGGATCCCCATGAAAACGAGGCGGCACTTTTCTTCAGGAGATCTGTGAGAGGGTGTGCGATGGTGGCAAAATTGTTAACAAAACGGCGGAAGTAAGAGCAAAGGCCCACGAAACTCAGGACATTTGCGGACCGTAGAACAAGGAACTCTTTCACGGCACGAATTTTTTCTGAGTCTGGTCAGATGCCAGTCGCATTGATATGTCCAAGAACAGTAATCTCACGATGGCCGAAGTTACATTTCTTGGAGTTGAGCTGTAGACCGGCCTTGCGAAAGACGGCAAGTACAGCTGAAAGGCGCTCAATGTGTGTGCTGAATGAGGGCGAGAATGCAATAACATCACCTAGGTAGCAGAGGCAAGTCGACCACTTGAATCCTTGGAGTACTGAGCCCTTCATACGCTCAAAGGTAGCCGGAGCGTTTCATAGACCAAAAGGCGTAATTTGATTTGGTAAAGACCATCAGGCGTTATAGGGGCGGCCTTTTCACGATCTAGATCATCGACAGCAATTTGCCAGTATCCGTACCTTAGGTCGATGGGCGAAAAATACTGTGCCCCGTATAGGCAATCGAGGGCGTCATCGATACGACGTATTGGGTAGATGCCTTTCTTCGTGATGCGGTTGAGGTGGCGGTAATCAACTCAGAATCTCCATGAGTCGCCCTTCTTTTTGGCCAGCACGACAGGGGATGCCCAGGCACTTGACGATGGCTCAATGATGTCTTTCGCTAGCATCTTGTCTACTTCCGTTTTGATGACGTGACGCTCCGAAGCTGAAACTCGGTAGGGTCTCTGCTGGATGGGTGGATTATCGCCTGTATGTGTACGATGTTTGACAAGTCACGTCTGGCCTAAGGGTCGGTTTTTCAGGTCGAATATATTCTTGTAAGACAGCAATACTGCACAGCTGTTCAGTCTCCACAGGAGTGAGATTCGGGGCGATCATTTTCCTAATGTCGTTGTCAGTACATTTGGCAGACAGTAAAGGCTCACAGGAAGCTTCGACGGTACAAGTCTCAATGCAACTAACTTCTAAAGCAGTGATTGTAGCCAGGGTGATATCTTTAGGCAGTATTTGCATAGCGAGCCCGAAATTCACCACAGGGAGGTACCTGCGATTGTCTTTGATCCTCAGTATTGTATGCGGAACAGTAACGCTGTGGGTGAGAACGATGGCAGTTATGGGAGCGGAGACGTAATCACCATCGGGAAGTGGCGTAGAAGGCGACATTTCGATGTATGTCAAGACTGTGGTGGAAGGTGAACAAAATCATTCGGTCCTAGGCGAATTTCCTGTGGTGTTGGAGGAACGTCCAGTAGAGGCAGGTCAAGACGCACAGTACTTGAGGAACAATCGATGAGCGCTGAATGGGCGGAGAGGATGTCTAGGCCTAGGATGATGTCATGGGGGCATTGGTCAAGCACGATGAAAAGGACGAAAGTATGGCGGCCGGAAATGCTCACACGTGCAGTACGCATTCCGACCACGGTCACCGTGCTCACGTCGGCGATTCGTACGAACCGAGTAACGGCCGGCGTAACAACTTTCTTTAAATGGCGGCGTAGGCGGCTGGTCATAATCGATATGTGTACTCCGATATCTATGAGGGCTGTAAAGGGTGTGCCATCAACTTGGACGTCAAGAAGGTTACGTCTTGTAAACAGTGTCAAAGGAGGGTTTTGCGGCGAATCCGACATTGCAGCACCACCTCGAGGTGCCGCATTGCCTAGTTTTCCTGCTGGCACGGTCTTGGGTAGGTCGGCGACGGTGAGCGGTGAAGCTGGGGTGCGCGTGGCTGGCGACGTTGAAGCGACGGCGACGAGCATAGCGGCGAGTCGAGGTAGTGGCGTTGGAAGCGTCGTAGAAGCGACGCGGTAAGGAGCTTTGGGGCGAACTTGAATTCCGGAAAGTGTTTTGAGGGGGAGACGGCCAACGGCTCAGGCAGTGATGGGAAACATGACCCATCACAGCGCCGTGGGGAGCGCAAGCACGATTTCCGCAGCTCCATTAATACCTAGCAGTGGGACAACGTTTTAAATTCAAGCAATAGTGAAAGTGCATATTCCGCTTTCATCATTACATTTTAAAAAATATACCATGAAAATTTTCCACTAAAAAAGTTAGAAAAAGCTTCGAAAGCTCGTAAACCTTGGGTTACTTATGAATTATTAAACATGATTAAGCATAATAATGCGCTGTATGCCCATTTTGTTAAACATAAACATCCAGCCAGTTTGGAAGAATATAGGTCTTACCGAAATAAACTTACAAGTAAACTGAGAACAGCTAAAAACTTATATCTACAGAACTTATTTTCAAAACCGGCGCCTACGCGATCCGATGTGACATGGAGAAATTTAATCTTTTTGCTAGGCCCTGGTAAACCTCACATTTTACCCGATAACTTTATACATCAAGGGAAACAGCTATCTGGCGCAGCACTAGCAGATGCGTTTAACGATTTCTTTATCCAGCAAGTTAACCCCTGCAGTGATTTACAGTGTAGTCATTATGATTCCCTGCCCATTAAAAACATGAGTGCAAAATCATTTTTCTTCCCTCCTACGAATTGTGCTGAGGTTTTTTCTTTTATAAGCTCTGTTAAAAATAGTAAATCGCAGGACACAGATGGTATTCAAATTGGACCTATAAAGCATGTCCTTGACATCATTTGTCCTGTTCTTACTCACATTTACAACTTGATTCTATCGTCTGGCCAATTTCCGAAAGACATGCAAATTGCTCGAGTGCAACCTGTGTTTAAAAAAGGCGACAAAAATTTGCTAGGCAATTATCGTCCAATTTCGATCCTACCAGTATTCTCGAAAGGCATTGAAAAAATTATTCACGCTAAAATATCATCATATCTTGACAAAAATAATTTCTTAGGCAATTTCCAACATGGCTTTAGGAAGCGTCGCTTCACCGAAACCGCTCTTTTAATTCATAAAGAAATCATTCTACAAGCGTTCAACAATAAAATATTACTTATGGGAATATATATAGATTTTTCCAAAGCATTCGATCTTGTAAATCATAAAATCTTACTTTCTAAGCTGCTAGCTTATGGTATCCGTGGTATCGCTTTGGAGCTCTTTGAATCTTATTTATCGCATCGAGTACAATATGTAGAGTTGGAAAGGGAAAAGTCCAGTCTTCAGGCTGTAAGAGCTGGAGTGCCTCAGGGAAGCATCCTTGGACCACTCCTGTTCATAATGTTTGTAAACGATATGCTACAAAGTTCAAAACGGGCAAAATTTATTTCTTATGCTGATGATACAGCAATGTTTATCACTGCTACGTCAGAAACTGAACTACAGCTTCAGGGGACGACAGCGTTAAGACAATTTAAATATTGGGCCGATGGAAACTGTTTGCGAATAAATGCCAGCAAGACAAAAGTTGTTGTCTATATGCAAAGAGGCAAAAAGTTGCGAAGCACAATAAACATGAAAATAGGTACGGATCAATTGGAAATTGTTAACAAGGACTCTGTCTTAGGCGTAACATTCGCTAAAGACTTAAGTTGGAATGATCACGTGGAAAATGTAAGTAAAAAGCTATCTTCTGTTGTAGGCATAATAGGTCGATTGAAATCCTTTCTTCCCGTTAAAATTAAAATTTTACTTTATAATACTTTAGTATTGTCAGTTATGCAATATTATAACCTCGTTTGGGGCACTACTAGCAAGGTAAACCTTACGAAATTGCATTTGCTCCAGAAAAGAGCTGTGCGATACATTGCCAATGTCCCTCGTTTATTTTCTACGGCAAATATGTTCTCAAAGTTTGAAATCTTGCCTGTATTCTCTTTATACAATTATCGTTTAATATTAATCTACAGGTCATACTTGAAGTCTAATAACTCTATTGTGTTTACCATGGCTGATTTAAAAGCTAACCGTAGCACCCGTGATACTAGGCATAAAGAGAAATGGCACGTACGCACACCTCGGACCAATTACGATAAACAATCACTAACACTTACTGTACCCATTCTACTTAATCAACTCGCACAAGAAGACTTTGATCCTTTATGCAACTCCAATAAAGAAATAAGACTATTTTGTCAGTTATGCCAAATAGACTAGAATGTCAGATTTTATTCACACATTACAGTCATGAGTGCATGTTAGCACACCTGTTCACATGTGTATATAGGTCTGTGTGCATTGCTTGTGCATATAGTATGTATCTGAACGTGTGTATATATGCATAAATGCGAAATTGTATGTGTATATGAGTATGTATGTATTTTGTGTAACTTCATACTAGGTTTTTTTCTTTTGTTAAAAGTGCATTTGTTTCCAATATTACTTTGTTGCAAGTGTTGCATCTTTTGTGATGTTTCTTCAGTGCTCTGCTGTCAAACGTATAAGGGGGCGGGACCCTCGTCAAGCTGTACCCCAGCTTTTAGTCCTGTCTCCTCTTTTTCAATGTGAAAAGAAATAAAAACATCATTCATTCATTCATTATGCCGCAACAGAAACAGATCGGCCTGTCGTCAGGTATAGGCCAGTCCGAGGGATTTCTCGTAGTGTAGGGATAACGGACAATGTGAGGTGGACTACGATAGACCGAGCCACAGGAGCAGGGCGGGTGTCAGGGCGACTCAAGGAGCAGGCGCTGGGAAGACCCATATTGGCAATTTCCTGGCGAACCATGGAGTCAGTCAGCGATATCGTCTCAGCAGTGTTGTTCCAAGACGTCTGTTTAGGAGAGGCAAGAAACGCTGCTTCGAGTTCGCAGCGTACTATTCGCGTCAAGTTTTCGCTTGGTGGTGGCGAGCTAGATTGGTCGGTGGGGTCGGTCCAGGAAGAGGTAACTGCAGTATTTGGAAGCCGTCTAAAATAATTGTATATACGGCGACTATTCGCCTGCTCGAAACGGCGGAGTTCCTTCATGATGGCGTCGACTGTCGATAAGTTTCTGAGGACCAGAAGGTTGAATGCGCCGTCGGCAATGCCTTTGATAATGTGTCCTACCTTCTCCGCCTCAGGCATGGACGCGTCGATCTTATGACAGAGGGCTAGGACGTCCTGAATGTAGGAGACATACGACTCGGTAGCAGTTTGGCTACGCGTGGCGAGTTGTTGCTTGGCAGCTAGTTGTCGACCGGTCGGATTACCAAAAACGTCGGACAGCTTCTCTTTGAACAAGTCGCAGCTGGTTAGCTCTTCCTCGTGTGTGTAAAACAACGTTCGCGGTGTTCCGTCGAGGTAGAACACGACACTGGCCAACATTATGGTCGGATCCCACCTGCTCACCTTGCTGACGCGCTCATACATCTTCAACCATTCTTCTACGTCAACACCACCGAGGCCGATGAACTTACCGGGGTCTTGCGGCTGACGTAGAGCAACGTGCTGGGTATGTGCAGTTCGCACTGCTGCTGCAGATGCGGTGCCTTCCACTGGAGGCATGGTTGCAGGCTGGGTGAGACGTCCGCTGCGGAGCTCCGTGGCGAAGACGCGTACCCGGCACCTCCACCAAAATGTCACAGGTACAAAACTGTTTACACGGCGTATTTACGAGGTGTATAGAACAGCAGCCGAGAATCTCGAGAGGCTGTTGCAACTTATTCGTCTTCGCCGTCGACGACATCGTTCTATTTTTCCACCGTAACAATATGCACATACATTTTACATTTTCTCTCAAAACAACTCAATACACAGTGATACATAGAGAAGACGAGGCTTTCAATGAAAAGATGAGAAATGAAACACTTATTGCTCGTGGTAAAGCTAAAAAATAAAACATTTTTCCTAATGTGCACGGAAGCTATTATTCTTCTAGAGTGTGCTTGAAACTTTAGAAGGCATTTGTCCGAAATGTTAATTTGAAGCTAGCGCTGCAAAATATTTCAGAGTGCAAGAACGCTGTCCCATTGTTCTTAATTTGCATGCTCATTAATTTATTCAGTGAGTGTTTTTCGAACGATTATCCAAAATCATTCGCAGTAGCCAGTCGTATAAATAAAGAAACAGACAGGCTGGAGAGCGAGAGATGAAACACAAAAACAAATGTGCAAATATTGGACGGTCATGGCGTTAATGAAGTCGTGCATTTCAAAAAGACACGTTCACGCACGCCTGTGAAAGGACATACATAGGGGCTGAACTGCCACTACTGCTTTTTCACGTCTCAATATGGACGCGTTTCACATGTCTTTTTTCGTGTGTGCGGGAACGTATCTATTTCAAGTGCACTGTTCGATCGATATTATGGCTCACCAACTAGCCCATCATTATTTATTAAGTTCCTAGAGTATTTCGTTGGCGACCTTGTTTTACTATCAGCATTCATCACGGTCCCATGAGTCGGACACATTAGAAGATAAATTTGGTTCATTTATATATCCTGCTCACAACATCAACCAAGAGTATAGTTCGTTAAAGTTATTTAAATTTTGTTGTTTTACGTGCGAGAACCACGATATGGTTATGAGGCAAGCCGCAGTTGGGGACTTCGGAATAATTTTGACCGCCTGCAGTTCGTTAACGTGCACCCAATGCATGATTATAGTTCATTCTGCGCTACTTCTTCAGCAAGGCGGCAAACTTAAAAAGTGGAACACGGGAAA
Organism: Dermacentor variabilis; assembly: GCF_050947875.1. Taxonomy (NCBI): domain Eukaryota; kingdom Metazoa; phylum Arthropoda; class Arachnida; order Ixodida; family Ixodidae; genus Dermacentor; species Dermacentor variabilis. The sequence goes on along the minus strand of NC_134570.1, from coordinate 131,853,994 downwards.
CTCACCGATAATATACGGACTGCACAGGAGCAGAGGCAACATCATCACTCCAGCGAAACCCCAGCTGGTGGCGACGCTCTCGATGCCGAAGTAATCGGCAACCACCACGGGCTTCAGGGCGAGCAAGCAAGCCGTGAACATTGTCGCGCACGCGCACACGAGAATATAAGCCAGAAACGAAGGAGTCGCGGGTGGAGACAGCATAGCAGCGGCGAGCAGGAAGAAGCTCGCTGATACCAATGTTGTCCTGCTCACGAACCTGCAGTCACCGATTAGCGGAAGCACAATACGACCAAACAGCTCGGCTGGTGAGCAGTAGGTCACCGAAATGTTAGCGTGGCTCCGGGACGACCCGTTGTCAAGCGCGTAGTCTACTATGGTCGCTGGAAAGACGGCCATCGTGTAGTCCATCACCACGACTGCCAACACGCAAGCGTAAAACCTAGGCTTAGATAACTGGTTGCCGACTTCTCCAAATAAGAAACAAGCGCGCTCAGACTTCTGCGAAGTGCACTGGTTTGTTATATTTGATGCTTTATTTTAACTCACAATCGTTGCTATTCGCTTTCCATTGCTTCCATTCTCCACGCCAGCCGTCTGGTTGGTGCTTTCTTGCTTTCTCAGAAACTTAAAACTTTGAAGCCAGGTTTTAAAAAGGTTTACGTTATTTGAATTCTCTGGTGGTGGCTCATTGCTACTGTTGCACGCATGCATCACTGGTACTTCTGAATTAGCTACCCGGTTGTGAATAGAGTCTACCGCACCAACACCATTTTGTGCGAGAGAGCTTACTGTGTTTATAGATTCTGCAAATCCAGCACCATTGCTTCCAGCGCCTTCTCGAAATGCCGAAGGATTCGAAGCCGCGCTATCCAGAGGGGCCGCAGCAATCGAGGAAATGCTCCCGCTTTCTTCCTTAGATGTTTCGGTCTTACGGTTCCGAGCATTTATTTCCCACGGAGGCTCTTTCAAGAGCAGCGTCAGAGCTGTCACGTTCATGGCGATCGCAGCGTACACGTGCATAGATCCTCTGAACCCGTAGGCATCCTTCAGCGATGTGAGTATTGTGGGAAACAACAGCGAAGCCAGAGTGTACCCGGTGAACTTCAGGCCACTGGCTACACCGCGATATTTGTCGAAGTGCATCATGACTACTATGGTGAGAGTCACGCAGACTATTCCGACGCCTGCACCTGCGGTGAACAAAAAAGAACGCAGTGTAAGTGCATTTGTTCATATGTTCACTTTTCTGTCTCCCTGGCAAGTGCAATAGTACCAGCTGTAATATTTTCTCCTGCGCTGTAGCTTCGCTTTGAGCATGAGTGTTCTTGCAGTATCGCCCCCTCAGACCCGTGAAGTGAGCGCTTACGTAAGCAAGCGCGTTTTGAGATTGTATGAAGAAAATGCGAGTATTGAAGAATTTGCCTTGAAATTTTCAATGAGAGATACACAGCTCGCCAATGAACGTGTGAATTTCTAGCGCTGCTCGCTGCCAGAAGCAACGACCCGTCTGCTCGCCGTAGCTATACTTCATGCTGTTGATATACTTTCTTCTTTTGTTGAAGGATAACAAGTTCTGTGCCGTAAGGGAAGATGCGTGATGGCAGGAATGTTCTTGAGCGGTCGCGCGTGCTGCTTAACATGGGACTAGAGCCCGTAATGGTATTCAGGAGGTCAATTTTGTACTTTTATGGCAGTAAATTTGATGTGAATTGTTAAGGACAAGTACAGAAAAACACTCTTTAAATCCACCTCAAACACTACCCCCACCTACTCTGCCGACCATGCCACCCCGAACAGCACAACTGCGACAGTCACCTCAAGAGCACTCGGAGCACAGACAGCGATATGTGAAACAAGCCACTGCACAAGTGCAACAGTCACCTCAAGAACAATGGGAACACAGACAGCGGAATGCGAAACGAGCCACAAGACACACACTACTCCAAAGACGACATAAACCACACTGCAAACAGTCACAACTGTAACAGACAACAGAATATCCACTTTCGAAGTATTCACACCGACGCCCACACGCCGGCCTGAACACGCACAAAGTCAAACAGAAACCAAGCTCGGATTAAGCCAGGCATGCGGTAATAAACCTGCCTAACAGAAACACAACCCACGCAAATATACCCTCAAAAAGACAAATAAATGACAGCCATCGCAAATCAATAACTCTTCTCTGCCACGAAACATCAAATTCCTACAGGCTAGAAAACTTACCAAAAAATATGCGAGCTACATCTCCCATCAGAAAACCTACACAATCTGCACACAGAAAAATATAATCCCCAAAGGTCTAATACTGAAGGCTGTACCAACTCTAGGAACACTCCCACAACACCATTGTGCAAACTGGCCAACAACATTGCACAATGCCTCTCTTTCACTTTTGAATATCCTCAAGGAACACTGCGAAGAACAAATCGATAGTTTTAGCCACAGACTTCTGAACACAGCTCTGACACTGGATGAGAAGAAAAATTTAGAGTATTACGACGAAAAACAGTCTAGAAAATTGGTTCAAAAACAAAGGAAATAAGCAAACTTTAATAAAAAAACAACCTTCCAGTCAAACAGCCACCTCACGCCAACAAGAGGGACCTCGAGTCTTCAAACACCAGACGTGACGGAAACTTCCACAAAATTAAGTCTGTCCAATGTGGAGACATTTCAAAAACATTAAGTAAAAAGAAATAGCCGTGCTCAGCAAGGGCATAAAGTTTTGTCCCACGAACAGAATAAGTCAATTCGAGCTTCACAAGGGCCTCCCAGAATTTTCCCAACGAATGCGTATCAGACATTTTTTCGCAGACAACACATGAGACGCCGGGACGACACCACTTAGAGCCCGATCCACTTGGACTCCTGAACCAGAACAAGCCACAGAACTTGACATGTACTTTAAAACTGTCACTAAAGAAATTATACGCGAATCCAAGACATCTAAGCGACCTAGAAACCTAACTGCGTCAGAGAGTCGTATCATTTCAAATCTAAGTTGCCAGAATGACATCGTTATTAAGGAAGCAGATAAGGGTAGAAGTATACTTACTCGGCCAGTAGAAAAATGCAAGCACGAGGCTTACAGACAACTAAACAACCCAGCTAGAAGCTAGAACCCAGAACCGTAATCTAGAAAGCGATCCGACATTATCCTACACAGTGACAATTACCAACAGGCTCAAAACAATTTTGGCTGACGAACTGATAACACCGTTAGAATACAAATTTCTGAAACCAAGCAACAAAGCTGCCGGGTGCTTCTACCTCCTTCCAAAAATTCATAAAATTCCATCCACTGAACTATACACCGGTATTATCCTAGGTCGCCCGATAGTATCAAACAACAACACCCCGACAGTGAGCATCTCCACATTCCTTAACCACTTCCATGGGGACTTGCCAAAAGCACTTCCGTCATTTGCACAAGATACGCGCCATCTGCTGAGAATTATGGAGGACATTAATACTAAAGGCACACTACCCCACAACATAGTTCTCGCAGCGCTAGACGTCACGGCCCTGTACACCAGCATTCCAATCCCCGATGGTTTATCTTCGATAAAACAAACGCTGTCTCAACACAACGGCCAACATTATAATGAAGTCTACTTGTCTCTCCTTCAATTAGTTCGAACACATAAGCACTTCGAAATTGAGGGTAGTTACTACCTACAGATATGCGGTACAAGCATGGGTACGCCTTTCGCAACAACCTATGCGAACATATTTAAGGGGATTCTAGAAGTAGATTTCCTATCGCGCTGCAATGACAAGCCCCACACATACCTACGATACATAGACGACATATTTTAATACGGGGACACGGTCAAGAAAGTCTAGATAAATATGTAGTATTTCTAAACTACTTTCATCCAATAATAAAATTCACATCAGAATGTTCAACTGAGCGCATAAAGCTTCTGGACACCACAAAATACATTGACAATGGGGCGCTAAAGACAACGCTGTATAGGAAACCTTTCGACAAACCACAGTACCTACATGTAGTCAAGCGTTCGACGAAAGTTCGTATGGTCAGGTAACATGACGATGAAGAAATTGCGGTCACTGACCAAGTCAAGGTGAAAATAATACAGATGTTATCTGCGTTATTTTCACCTTGACTTGGCCGGCACGCTGGCTGACATGCAGCTGATTCCCCTGTTATTCACGCAGGTTCTCGCAAGTTTTGGAATCACCTTCTGGCTAGGTGCGCTTGTCGGCAGCACAGAATTTCGTCATGGCCAAAACCGAACTTCAGCGGTACCTTCATCTTCGGCGGGTATCACATCCCATGACTTGTTAAGCCACATCGACAATTCAAGGCCCATTATCTTCAGTGCAGCGCTCGGCGCGTGGTGGAATTCGAGCGATTTCCCTCGACCAATCGCCGCTGGAAATCGACGCCCACGTGACCAGAGTGGACACTATATAGATGAGCGACGCTTCTGCCTCGTGGGATTTGGAGCCGGCACGCTGGCTGACATGCAGCTGATTCCCCTGTTATTCACGCAGGTTGGTTTGCATTACCCTATTCGTGTAAAACGACTATTGTGTGCGTTGCCGGCTCCTCCCACTTTGGTATTTGCTGATGCTTGTTGTCGTAAACGAGCGCGTGCGCCTCGAAGTAGGTCTTTTCTATTTTTGAACAGATTTTTGTACGTGTTCCTGCTTTTGTTGCTTTCCGGCGATATCGAACTTAATCCGGGTCCTGTCGAAATGGAAATATTGCAAAGCCTGCAAAAAGGGCAGACTGCAATCTTGAATAAGCTAGATACTATTGAATCCAGGATCGCCGTACATGAAGGAATGATAGCGGACATAAAAGACAGCCTTGAAGCAACTAAGGAACAAGTTCAGGACCTTGGTAGAGCAGTTTCAGAACATAAGGATGAACTTGAGACTCTTCAGAAAGTATTCAGGGATTTGCAGGTTAAGAATATCGACCTAGAGAGCAGAGGTCGGAGACAAAACCTTTTGTTTTACGGAGTGGATGACAACAGGGCGGAAACGTGGGACCAATCAGAGGAGTTGATTAAAAACATTGTTGGCGATAAGCTGGGAATTGAAGTTACATCACTACAAAGAGCACATCGGATTGGTGTATACCGAGAACAAAAAAAGAGGCCGATTATTGCAAACCTCTCTTCGTATAAAGAAAAACAAGAAATTTTGTCCAATGCAAGAAAATTTAAGGGGTCAGAGATCAGAGTTGATCAGGATTATGCGCCGGCTACTCGGGAAGTACGGAAGCGATTATGGGAATACGGTAAGGCGCACAAAAGCGAGAAAACAAAAGTTAAACTGAATTTTGATAGGCTTACTCTTGGTGAAAAAACTTACGTATGGGATGACGAAAAGAAGGTAGTTGCCCCACTAAAAAGAAAGAAATGATGCTTGCCTGAAAAAAAAAATAACACGGCACAACCTGGTCGCCGTTTTAATAAACTGTAGAAGTGTAATGAATAAGGCGGAAGAATTGGCAGGACTAATTGAGACGGTGAGAGCTGACTTAGTTATTGGCACGGAATCATGGCTGAACCGTGATATCGGCGATAGCGAAGTCTTTCCCAGCGAATTTGTCGCGTATCGTAGAGATAGGTCGAGCCATGGGGGCGGTGTATTTTTACTTGTGCGAAGTTCCCTGAAATCTGCCGCCTTAGACATCCCGTGTGATGTCGAATCTGTTTGGTGCACAGTAACCCTAGATGATAATTCTTCGTTTGCCGTAGGTGCATTTTACTGACCACCGAACTCTGATTACAATACACTTCAATCGCTGAATGAAATTATCTCGGAAGTTTCAAGCAGACCATTCATTCTTGCTGGTGATTTTAACCTCCCAGACTTAGAATGGCGTGATGGAATATGTGTAAGCAGTACTGGGTGCCGTGTAAACATAGAAATGAAAAATATTATTGACAATTTTGGTCTTATTCGATTTGTTACTTGCCCAACTCGAAATAGTAACGTTCTAGACCTCGTGTTCTCGAATAACCCCAGTTTGGTGAATAATGTCAGTGTTATTCCAGGTATCAGTGACCACATGGCCGTTGTTGCAGACATTAAAAAAGAGAGCAGAAGAACCTTAAGTTGTGCAACTAGAAATGTTTTTCTATTCAGCAAGGGTGACTACTCAAGCATAGCTCAAAAACTAGAAGATTATGCGCCCGTGTTTGAGTGCCTTGCTGAAACCGATGGTGTAAACGATTTATGGCTTAAGTTTAGGGATAAGGTGTTAGCCCTTGTGGATAAGCATATACCTGCGATGCAAGCAGGCAAGATTAATAAATGCAAGAAGCCATGGATGACGTCAGGTATTTTGAGAGAAATCAGGAGAAGGCGACGAGTTTTCCGTAAATTAAAGAAAACTGGAAGCAGTGAGCACGCGAAAGAATTGCAAGCATTAACGGAGCAATATAAAGCAAGTGTCGAAAAAGGAAAAGTGAGATATTTTGAAGGGCTCAATAATAAAATGAAAACTAATCCCAAGTCGTTCTGGCATTATATCAAGGAGTGCGGATCTGATAATGTTGGAGTCAGCGAACTGAATTTTAATGATACGGTTATAGTCGATGAGGAAGCTAAAGCCACATGTTTAAATACGTATTTCCAATCCGTGTTTTTGCCTAAGCATGACGCTCCTTCCCAACGGCACCCAAGCACGTTTCCACTGATGCCGCCGGTGGAACTGAGTGTTCGTGGTATCCGTTCTCTTCTTGAAAGCCAAGACTAATCCAAAGCAGTTGGTCCTGATGGTATCTCTCCTCGTGTACTGAAGCGATGTGCTGCGCCCATTTCGCTGTACCTTTACATAATTTACACTAAGTCCCTTTCAACAGGCACTTTACCCGATGATTGGAAAATTTCCCATGTTGTTCCGGTTCATAAGGGTGGCTCAAAAAAGGGTGTAACAAATTACCGGCCCATTTCATTAACATCGATATCATGTAAACTCTTTGAACATATCCTATTTAAGCACATATTGACCCATCTTACAGATAATAATGTTCTGATAAATGAGCAGCACGGTTTTCGCAAAGGATTTTCTTGTACCACGCAACATACAGAGTTCTTTCATGAGTTGGCTTCCAACGTTGACGAGGGTGGGCAAACAGATTGTGTCTTTTTAGATTTTCGAAAGGCCTTCGACACCGTGTCGCACTCCCTTCTCCTCGTCAAACTGCAGATTCTAAATTTTGACCAGAATGTACTAACTTGGATAACCAATTACTTGTTCGACAGGCGTCAATGCGTGCTTTTAAATGGGAGGTGTTCATCCTATGTTGGTGTAACGTCAGGCGTGCCACAAGGCTCCGTCCTTGGACCGCTCTTATTCCTCATTTTTGTTAATGATATTTCTGCGGGTATTTCATCGCGCATGCGTTTATTTGCTGACGATTGTGTTTTATATCGGCAGATTAGGGACGCAAGTGACGGCGTTTCTTTGCAGGACGATTTGGATCGTACTACAAGGTGGTGCCAGAAGTGGCAAATGTCGTTGAACCCGAAAAAGTGTGTGCACATGCGTGTTTCCAAAAAAAGAGAAACCAATTGAGACATCTTACAGCCTGAATATGTATGTCATTGCTACTGAACCGACATGCAAATATCTTGGTGTTGTTTTATCGCAATATTGATTATGTTGTTGGTAAAGCAGCAAGGGCTCTTAACTTTATCCAACGGAACCTAAGATGGGCACCCCAGAATTTAAAGAACACAGCCTACCTCACCTGTATTAGGCCAATTTTAGAGTACGCATGCCCTGTATGGGACCCGATGCAGGCCAGGTCTATAGATAAACTTGAAAAAAAATTCAGAATAGAGCTGCGCGGTTTGTTTTAGGGCGGTACAAGCGGACAGATAGCTGTACCGCTATGAAAACGGAATTGGGTTGGGAATCGCTTTCTTTACGCAGAAAAAAACTGCGGTTGAAGTTTTTCTTTCGTATTTTTCATGGTAACACTGGAATTGCTTATAATAACTACTTGTATCAACCCAATTACATATCCAGTAGAAATGATCACCGACACAAAGTGAAAGAGTACCGTGCAAGAACAACTATGTATTACAATTCCTTCTTTGTGATGACCATCAGAGATTGGAACCGGCTGCAAGAGACGCAAGTGTGCTGTATAGATGAAGAAGTGTTCTATTTAAGTCTGTAACCCCCCCTGCTGTAACGCCTTACTGGCAAAGCGGGGTACTCACTGAATAAATAAAGAATGAACAGTACCTAGAATATACGAGCCACCATTCCAAAAATGCAAACAAGGCATCTTTAAAGGCCAAGCCACACGACTGCGTCGCATTTGCGTTGAAAACCAAGACTACATCTATATACTCGATCACCTTAAGGAAACCCTATCAGACAGGAACCACCCAAACAGTGACCTTCAAAAAGCCCACACCGCTGCAACCAAATTTGATCGAGCCGAGGTACTCAAGCCCCGTCCGAGGTTCACAAGAACAACAACGCCTCTTCTTACTACTAAATTCTCAAACTCACTCCCAAAAGTGAACAACATCCTCAGTAAATACTACCCAATTCTCACCAGCAACCAGAAACTTAAGATTTTTCCCGACCCGCCCAGAGTAGTCTACAGACGCAACACTAATTTTAAAGATATTCTTGTGCACGCCAAACTAATGACAAAGATGAAGTTGGGAACCGGTCCCTGTGGCCGCCCCAGGTGGTCTACATGCGAACTTATTCAATCTACTGCTATAGTAAGAAGTGCAGCCTCGAATTACTCACACAAGGTAACTTCGGTTTTCACCTGCACATCAAGCAACGCAATCTACTGTCTAGAATGTGCCTTTTGTTGCAAACATCACATAGGTGAGACTGGACAACAAATTCATACACGATTCAACGGTCACCGCGCAGATACAAAACATAATTTATCTAAAGCAGTAGCCAGCCACTTTAATGAACATGATCATATATTCGACAAAGCAAGACTCTACATACTACAAAGAAATTTCCGTTCACCTCGTGAAAGGAAATATACAGGATAATACCTCTTACACAAGTTTAATTGCCTACACCCGACGGGAATTAATTTGGCACGTGGCAACTTAGAATCTGTAAAAGCTGTAGCTTAAATCTGAAATTCTCATGAGATCAACCAAGGCACAAAACACATTATGGCATCAGCTGACGTTAATTTCCTTAACCTCACTTATTTCTCCATTTGGAAAATTTTTTCCTGCCTACTACTCAATTGAATATACCCTTTCATGTTTCTTTATGTTTATATAAACTGGTACGACCCCCTTTGCCCAAGTACGCTTGTCCCCGCCGCCTTCTGTGCACGTCTCCCTCCTATTTGTTTTCCCGATTTCGGTTCCCCCTTCCACATTTTTAATTCAAATACACTAAAGGCCCGGGCAGGCATTACATGGGGGGGGGGCAACAGTAAGTACAAAGCAACGCAGCACTACGATATGTACAGAAGTCGTTGACCATCAACGGCATGTTGAAAATTAAAGGAACTTAAAATATAGGCACATAGCAACAATCATCAACAAACATTCAATTGTTACAGAGAGTAGCGTTATATATACACACATGTATAAAATGTCCATGGTTGCTCAGTGGTTATGGTGTTGGGTTGCTGAGCACGAGGTGGCGGGATCGAATCCCGGCCAGGACGGCCGCATGGAGGCGAAATGCGAAAACACCCGTGTACTTAGATTTAGGTGTACGTTAAAGAACCCCAGGTGTTCGAAATTTCCGGAGTCCTTCAATACAGCGTGCCTCAAAATCATAAAGTGGTTTTGGCACGTAAAACCCAATAATTTAATTTTAATTGATTATAAAATGGGGAGAGGGGAAGGACGAAGGTTACATCTCAAGGTGACGTTCCAGGCTGGTTACAAACGCTTCGTAATCAATGACAGATGCAGTGGTACCAGGAAGCAGATTCCATTGAGGGATGGCTAGGACGAGAGGCGAATGAAAGAAGAGATTAGTGCTAGCAAAGATGGGTTCGAGTTGGAGTTGGTGGTCAATGCGTGGAAATATGCGATGCGCTGGCGTGAGATGGGACATAGCAAAGGAAGAGTGGCTGTGATATAAATTGTGGAAAAAGGACAGAATGGAAAGCGTTCTACGTCTTTCAAGAAGAGGTAACTTGAGAGCTTTCGTTTCTTCAGTCACACTTGCCGCACTGGAGTAGTTCTTAGATATGAATCGAGCGGCTTTATTTTGGAGAGACTCCAAGTTTGTTATTAAGTATGTTTGGTACGGGTTCCAAATAAAGGAGGCGTAATGCAACTGCGAGCGCACCAATGTGGTGTATGCTAAACTCGTAGTGTCTGCATTAGCTAAACGCAGATTGCGTCTGAGAAATCCGAGTGTTTTAGAAGCCTTGGTAATAACCGTATCTATGTGAATGTTCCATGAAAGGCCGGATGCTAAATGGATACCTAAATATTTTACGACAGGTACCGATTCTACTGTTATGCTGTTTAGAGTGTAATGGCAGGGTTCGGGGTCAGATTTTGTGGTGAATGTCCCGACTTTTGTTTTAGGGGTATTAATTTCCATTTGCCATTGCATGCATTTGTATTATTTGTATTGTTTTTGTATTATAGATTTTTTGAAACCATCAACAACACATTCCAATGTCCCAGACATCAGTATACCTCTTTCGGCGCCTCAGCCACACAAGGTATGGCCATTTCTGTGTGCCGCCGTAACAACACCTACGTTGAGCTACTGGGGCTAACGTCCCTTGAAATACCATGCCGCAGTCTTCCAGCTACACAATGCAATGCACCCCTAGATTCCTTGTCGCCATGTTAACTTCTTCAAGATTATTCGACGCATTGCTGCTACGCTGCTAAAGTCACTCATCCAACTTATGTCTTTTTGGGTCTTTTTTGTTACTCGCGCACTGACCGCCAAACCGGCTCCTCCAAAGCCAAAAACATGCCGTCAACAACACCCCTAAATTCTCCCTAACCTCTCGCATCCCCAATACCCTCCCATGCCCCTCTTTTTTTTTCTTGTGCTTTCATTTTTCTCTCTTGGTGTCCCCCCCTTTTTTCTTTCCCTTTCTTTCTTTTCTTTTCTCCTCGCCTTCCCACTATCCCCTTCTTGTCCCTTCGTCTTGGGAACCACGCTCACAGACATCAGGCAACAGCGCTCATTCTACTTGAAGTCTCTCCCTTTACAACCAGCTGCCACCGACAACAACCTAACGTTATGTAACTGCACTAACCATTTAAAGCTAACAAGCCAAGGATGATCAGGTCGCCTTTAACGAAGATAGGTCCTCCTATCGAAACGTTCACCAGCCTTTATGAGGCACCTTATCTCTGTTTCGAACACTTATAGTACGCATGTAGCTCTGAGGCACGGAAACTCATCGACCGTATGAGCGCCAGTCACTTACACTGGCCACAATCACATCAAGGATTCAGCGCACAGTGTTGAATTCTGCAGTCATTTTTTCATTTTGTTCAGCATTTGACTGTTTGTTCAGTTTCATCTACGTAAATGCTTGCACCATGCTGCGCTCTCGAAGTCAAGCTTCGCAGAGTACGAGGAGCATTTCAGAGCGTAGGTGGTTAAAGTCACTTTCAGTGTAGACACGTCATGTCCGCACGTGTGCATTGACATCGCTAGTTGTTACGGCGTCGCTCGTAAATGAGAAGCTTACGAGTAACTTTATTTACGAGTGCCACAGCCAGACAAGATAAAATTCACGCGAAACATCTTTTGCACCTACTACACTTTATGTTATACCGGTGGCAGATAAAGAGCACGCGTTATAACCCCATTCTGGGCGCGAGTTAGGTGCTACGATAGTTTCATGGTGAAACAGTTTGATAAACAGACGGACGAGAGAATACAAGGACGAGTGCTGGTTGCTAAATTTTCGTAATCAATTACCAGGTTGATTAACAAAATCTGCATCGAGTATTGGTATAGGCGGGAGGAGGTCGCAGCAAATAAAAGAAGTGGCCTTCTCTAAAGTCTATTAATGGTTCAGGAAAGATAAGTGGCGCAAGGTTAACGTCAATGAAAGAAGCAAGTGGAGGCGTAAAGAGTCCAACATAGTACTATGTTAAAGTTTAATAAGAGGTTTCGTGTTAATCGCTGCAAACTTCAGTGGTCGCTGTGAATACTCAAGCAGTGAAGTTATGTTTGAATTGAAGTGAACTAGCATAGCTGACGCAGCATTCTTCGCTATCCTGTTACGGGTTTTCACGGTAGCGCCTGTGAAAAGAGCCTTGGTCTGACCCAAAAGCAGCACTGCAGTTGTGACATACGTTGTGGTCGAGGCCTTTAGAATAATTTTAAAAATGAATCAAGCCTTCACCTTAGAGGAGCGCCAGGGTTTCAGGGGGCGGGGGTGAGAGAATTCAGGGGACGTGAATTACCCGAGGTGAAACGCACCGAGTGGCAACACACAATGCGTATATTTATTTCAGGCACACAAAATGCGCAAATGGCGCACTTCAATATTGTGGCGCCTGCGTAACTAGGCTCTATGGTATCACAGCCGTTAAGACACTCTGGATGGCGCGAGCAAACACTAGTTATGGAAAACACTCTAGAAACACCTAGATTAAATAGAAAAATTTATGAGAAATGCCACTCTATGAAGGTGGATGACCAGCCAAGCTGTTTAGCACACGACACATAGGTGACACAGAATTTTGAACAATGGTACGAACACATTTATCGTCTTTGTCGGTGGCCATCGTGACGATAGGTACGCACGCATACGCTCGTATCACCTCTGTTATTATTATATGAATTCCGTCATATTCGCGGATACTCCGGGCTCCCGAGGAGCAACGCGCTTACGAAGAGTGAAGGCAGGAACAGAGACGAGAATGCAATCGTAGCCGGCGTGCACCAAACACCACAGATGAAGACCGCGCAAATGAATATGGTGCGACAACGCTCCTCGTAGGCGCATTGCTCCTCGGGAGTCCGGTCTATACGCGGCCTCCCCATTACAATGACAGAAGTGAAATTCAAGATGGAGAATGGCAACTTGTCTTTCTGGTTTTCAAGCGAAGCTTGTATTGGCTCACAAATTTTGGTGACGATGTAGTCACGCGAAAACCCAGTTCCTCCCAGAGCAGAGCAGGTACGGGAAAAGGCGGTTTGATGAGTTGGCAGTCATTAGCAAGGTTTCCAGCTGCATAGGCACGCGCTCACCCAACGCGCGAAATTAATCAGAGCCGTTTCGCTTCCGCCAGTGAAAAAAGGGCAGAAAAGGCTCTCGCGCGCGCTGCGCCGGCCACGCGCTGTGTGTTGCCGTGAGGAACTGGCAGCCATCGACAAGCGGCGGTGAGAACTCGCCCGTGAAAGGGCTCGCTGGCGGCGCGCCAATCTAGCGATTAAAGACCCCCGAGTCCAGGCAATCCGACAGCAACGAGAAGGTCCCGACCTGAGGGAGCGGGAGGCCGAAGCAATCCGGCGCAGTTATCTGTGGGTTACTTAACCGTGACGAAGGTCAGGTGCACGCAGGACACGCTTCGCTTACCCCCATTTTCCGGTATGGGAAGGGTTGGTCATTTTCTTATATACATTCGCGTGGATGACGGGACCACCGCCCCGAGGAGCCGTAGGAAAGTAGACGGGCGTCACGTTTCAACGGCACCACCACCACGAGAGCGCGAACGGAAGGAAACTGGATACGCAAGCGCTTGGAACGTTCACAAAGAGATCGCGGTCCGAACGTAGACATGGCCGATGCGGGCCGGCCTTTTGGGCTAAGAAGAGATCAACGGAGCCATGTGGGTGTCTGGTTGCGACCAGCGATGCAGGGTCTGTGGGCACATCAAGGAGACACTGCCCCAAGTTCCCTGCCTGTCGAAGAGTGCCATGCATACCGCTCGCCACAAGATCGGGGCTCGGCTGCGCACCGCGTGCCGGAATCGCATCACCATCGCATACGAGAACGGGAACGTCGCCAACACCACGCTGCGCCCAGACCTCGTCGTAGCCTGCGGTGAGAAGGCGGTCGTGGTTGACGTTTGGTGCCTATTTGAAAACCGGCCAGACGGGTTCTCCGAAGCCCACGACGCCAAGATATTGAAGTACGAGCCTGTACGGCGCCATCATCGTTGATGGCGTGGGCTCATGGGACCCGAAAATTGACGCAATCATTTCGCGAATTTTGCTCTCAGCTCTTCAAAAAGCTATTCCTGAGCGAAGTTATCTCCGCGTTCCGTGAGATACACAACCAGCACGTGGCATATCATTAGCCCTATGGACACCATACCTTGAGCTATGAGCTTGCACAATATGTCTCCCACAAGCAAGAGAAAGCTTGAGGCAGCACGGAACAACTGCCTTCGGATATTTCTTGGTCTTCCGAAGGGGTCGTCCCGCTCAGGAACTGTAGGAAAAGCTGGATGCCTGCCTCTTGAAGCGCTATCTTCTCAGGAGGCACTTCGAATTCACCACCGACAGTCATTCATACGAAGACCAACTTTTAAAAGGATATTTCTAGAACGCCGTGCTGCATCTAGCTTTGGACAGGCCGTCGTAAGCATATCTATTTCGATTCCTGCTCAGGTATCACAAATTGTGCCACGAAACCTTCCACCATAGGCACTATCCCCACTGGAAATCGTGCCTTATATCCCTGGAATCAGTGCGAACAAGAAAATGCCTCAAGCAGCCACTTATCAGATAGCTTTGGAATATATGCACAAAGAATACGCAGCCGCAACGCACATTTTAACAGATGGCTCTACAACTCCACATCGCTCATCGTGCGGGCTTCTTGTTCCCTTTAGAGGGCAACGATTCTCGTTTCGTCTTGAGCGAGCTACATCATATACTTCAGCAGAGCTATACGGCATTAATGAGGCCCTTGTATATGTACTTCGACGGCAGCCGCCAAAGACATGGGTGATTTTCATGGATTCGAAAGCAGCCCTACAAAGCATGTGGAACAGACACAAGCGTTGTAATAATCAACCTGCAGCATTTGACATTGCTTATTTTCACCACAAGGCTTAGATTGCTGGACATTGCATCAAGTTGCAGTGGATACCTGACCATGCTGGTATTTCGGGAAATGAAAAGCGGATGAAGCTTCCAGAAATGGACTCCAATACCGCAATTTCAAAAGAACATTTTTTACAAAAGCCGACGCTTCAAACATGGCAAAAAACATGCCTATTAAGGAAAAGACCGCATCTGGAATTTGCCGCTTAACCAAGATAACTTCCTGCGTTACATTGACCCAGAAATGAGACCGAAAATTCCACGACCACTTCCTCTACAATTAGAGACATTCAACCATCGTCTTCGACTGAACGTGGCATACATGAACACTTAGCTGTAACGCATAGGGCTTAGCACTAAAACCTACTGTGATAACTGTGGCAACTTAGAGACAATGGAGCATGTATTACAAAATGCCGCGCGTATCACGACGAGAGACAATCTTTTGAGCAACAAATGGACATGATTTGCCACGATCCATTAACATTACCCAGCATCTTAGGTCCAATGCCCGGTCCTTCATTACATCGGCGGGTTTTGGATTTATTGCTCAAATACCTGCCAGAAATTGGTCTAATAAGAAAGCTTTAAAGATTGAACATATTATACAGTAAAGCCTAAATTTACCCGCCATGTCACCTGTATATATTAGTGTCAGGTCCACTTGCGGATTTCATATTTATTTTTATTTTATTTTTCTTCCACTCTCCTCTGCAATCTTTTAAACCCATTCCCCATCTCTATACAGAGTAGCATGCCAGCGGTTGTATACGCACCGGCAAAATTCTGTTTTTCTAATAAAGAGTCTCTCTCTCTCTCTCTCACACCCACACTATGAGCTGACACTTGTGTCATTTTATGTTTGCTTTTACGCTTCATTTGTGTGTGTCTTCTTACCCTTAGAATTCTTTTTAAACATTCGATTCAAAACCTATTTTCTTACCCTTGTGTCAGGGACCTCTTTGGGTCCGAGGTGTGACAAGGCTAGTTAAAGCGCGCGCTACAAATCCCGGAGCCCACTACCCAGAGTCCACCGGGGTATGTGTCATTCCGCTTGGACCCTTTCCGCACATCACCAGGATCGGCCCACATTTCTGTGGACGCAGAGAATAAATACACGGAACCCTAGACCTAAACAGCTTCGCTGTAAAATAAACGGCAAAGTACTCACTGGAAAACACTCTCCGCAACACAACATCCGGTTACGCGGCGCGAATCTATGGTAAAACCGCTCATGTCGGGTCCTATAGTTAAACAAGAGCTGAAATTTAAGCTAGTTGGTTGGATAAGGGTTGCTGTTTATCCCCGTCGTTGCCAGTAGCGCCGTTGTCGTTGCTCTCCCCATTGTGCTCTACTTGGCGCCTAATACACCACTCTGAGTTCTACCTATCGCCTAGCTCTCTGTTGTCATTGTTGAGCTTGTGCTACAACAATATAAGTAAAGTCTAGCTAACCTCATGCCGCCGTGGGGACAGATGCCACTCACAGCTTCACTTGGCGGCGGCGTCTGCCCTCGTTGCCTGGCCACGGAATCCTCGCTGCAGTACCGGAGTGGGGTGTCTCCTGCGAACACGTCCACAGGTTATTCCTGAGGATAACAAGTTGCACGATGTCCAAGAACAGAGCCGTATAACGATCGTGACGACGCCCAAGCTGAAACAGGCTGGTCTCTACACGGCACACGGTCACTTGATGCTTATCACTGCTATCGTCGTAGTTGAGCGCATGCAATGGACGCTTCGCGTGAGAGCTCGCGACTCACATGCGCAGTCCTGTTGTCCGGTGAAGCCATTCGCGCGGCCACGGTCACAGGCGTGCCGATCTCTGTGGCATACAGCGTGCGAGCATGCGTAACCATAGATTTCGTAGGCTCGCGTATAAACCACTGAGACTCCATAAGTTCCACAGCCTCATCTTAACTATGTGCACATTTTCTCATTCCGCCTCTATCGCAACGAAGGCTCCGCTGCTTTAGCAACTGCGGCGAGCATTATCAGTGGTGTGAGGCTTGCTAAAAAATTAACTGAGTTTGATGGTGCGATTTCAGTTCCGTTCACGCTACAGAGTGTCGACAACCTTGCACGTGCCCAGTAATGGCGTGTCATTGCACGTTGCCTTTCGGTACATAGTTATGATCAGCCAGGGGCCGTATTCTGTAGCAGTTCGTTTTGGAACCGGTTCCTTTTGGCTGTTGCCATTGGTCGGCGCTTCGTTTTCGTCATCCCTGGTGGGCGGGACGACAAATTTTGATGACGTCACACAGGTTGCCAATCATCTGGAAAGGAACCGGTTCCGTGCTACGAGAGGAACCGCGGAGAAGTGGTTCGCTCGAGGGTCGCGCGCGGTGGCGCGCATGATGTCGAGGGTTGCTAGGGCAACCGTGGCTGCCGGCTAGTCTCGCGCCAGCTGACGAGCCGGCACCTAGACGAGACGAGACAGAGACGGCAATGGCGGCTCCTTTGGTTGTGCTAGGTTGTGCTGCTGGCGAACGCCGAAAGACAACGACGCGACGAGAGGCAACGACGCGACGCGTTCGGCATGGCCGAAGAAGAGTTTCGAAGGCATTTTAGGCTCTCCAAAGACATAGTGCGACGTCTTTGCGATGAGCAGGAAGAACATCTCGAACCTCAAAGATTTCGTGGTGTCGACACTACGATGAAAGTGCTGTGCGCGCTACGTTTTTTTGCCACCGGGAGCTTTCAACAGTGCGTCGGGAATGAAGAAGCGATTGCACTGTCGCAGCCTTCGGTCAACCGGGTCATTACAGCCGTCGCCAAGGCCATTACGGTTGTGGGCAAAAAAAAAGGATGGGTTAGATTGCCATCCACGGCGCAACAGAAAGCCGCCGTCAGCTGTGCTGGCCCAACACACACGACGCCTTTGCTAGGTAGGGGTGCTCCTCGACAAATGAAACGAGTATTTCGCGCTGCCTCGCTGAAACATGAGGACCCAGCCGCCTGTCCTTGTGCGACGACATCGTTTCGGTTTCGGTGCGCGAACAAGTCCAAAACATAAACAAAGCGAGGCAAGTTGTTTGCATAACGTATGGCACACCACCTAGCGACTAAATAATATAACAACACAAATAAAATTACAACTCCCAGTATCCGTCTGCGCCGCAAGCTCACATTTAGTACTGAAAATATATTTGCAAGTGTTCTATACAAACCAATGTTTTTTTATCAAACCAGCAACATCCTTCAATTGCTATACCGTCCCCCCAAGTACAAACAAAAATGATGACGTGATCTTCCGGCAGACCGCCGCTCGTTGATTGGTTCCCCTCACGCCGCCCCGTTCCACTCTTTCTCCGGGTGACGTAATCCTGACGCAACAGCCAAAAGGAACCGGTTCCAAAACGAACCGCTACAGAATACGGCCCCAGGTCTATGCCTTCTGGCTCCATTGGTTTATGACAGCGTGACAGCTGAAACACTGAGAAAACCGCAAGGCGACCGCCCACTTCCTATTCAAACTTCAATGCCAAACTCGTGCAATATACATATATCTCGAGCGTGCAGGAAGGACCGGTAGGAAAAAAGATAAGCACGTCAGCGCGTTTTTAATTACTCATGTTCTTTAGAATGCAAGGGAATCGAAGGCTTCGCGATGCATGCGTCTTACTGTTTACCCATCGTAAGTGCTAAAAATCTTCCCGCTACGTCAGCCCCCTGTGACTATGCGATATGGTGGTGCTGGCAAACATGGGGACACATCCACAATCACTACAGTGCTCCGACAAGTTATATATGTCAGGCAGACTGGTCGCTGCATTAGTGTGCCTATACAGATGGACTACAATTCCATGGAAGGCAAAGCAAGCTCGCACTTGTCACACTACTGTCGTGATAGTGGATGTGTCCCCATGTATGCCAACCCCGCCACTAGTCGTAGGGGGCAGCTGACACAACGGGAAATTGTTGAAGCAGCTCGGATGCGCAAACTGTGGGAAGCTTGCGCCGCCCAGCCTTCGATTTGCTTGCGTTCTAGAAACCTTGAGTACTCCAAAGGCGTTGATTTGCTTATCTTTTTCATAGCGGTCCTTCCTGCGCCCGCTCTGAGATGTATGTTCCCTGCATGGGTCTGGGTCTGGCATTAAAGTTTCATCTGGAAGTCTGCGCTCGTCCTGTGGTTTTCTTTTCTCCACGTTTCGTCGGTCGCGCTGCCGTATACCAACGTGTCGTTATGTCTGACTTCTTCGTTTATTTCCTGCCACACCGGTATATGGAAACAGTACAATGCGCAGGCTATATGGGCACGCACTTGCGCCACGCACTTGGGCCACTTGCTCCCAGAAGAAGACGGAGACGGGCTGGCTCACGAGCGCGCGCCATGGTCTTTGGTCGGTGCTGCGCTGCCTCTTCGACGACTCGTACTTTAAGGGCCTCTTTTAGAAGCAGTCTATTAATTAAACGGGACAATATTATATATATATATACAGATATATAAAATATATACCCCCCCCCCCTCCCCGGCACCCACCCAAAGTGCGAGCTGTATACCCTTGCGTGCACTATCGTCTCCTGCCCATGGCCCATTTTTGGACTTGTACGACCGTGTTCGGAGCCGCGGCGAGGGCCAACGATAAACAGAGCGATCACTTTTTTTTCTGCAGGCAGGCTATTTCTTGCCTGTTTCAATTCCTAATCTTGATCGCGTTTTCCTCCAGGGTCGCCAGAGAGCCTCCGCAAGTTGACAGTCGTAGCGCTCAATGGTGATCCTGATATGACTGCTGCCAATGTTCGTTTGTAACGAGCCTCTGAAAAGCGCGAGACAAAGTATTATGTTATGTAATTAGGCGTGACGTGTTCAGTTTTCTGTCAAGTTGCTGGCGTATAGTCAGTCAATAGGCGTTTGAGCCAATGCGGATATCTTTTTAAGTAGGATCACCGATCTTTCGAAGGGAAGTGCGCCTAGGTTGGGGAGGGGGGAGGAGGGCTGCTGCTCCTGATTTATTGGCATCCGCCTTGAAACGAGGGGGGGGGGGGTAACAAATAGTCACCTAGCCTGCTTCATTTATTCAGGTACATCGCAGTAGTTTGTTATTCTAGTATATTGCTATACATCTCCGCAATATTTTTTTTTCTTTTTCTTCAAAGCCACTCTACCTACCCTGTGTCGCCACCTATGCCTGTAACGGATCAGGTCGTATCAATTTTTTCGGGTCGTTTTTCTAACAATACTCCAAAGTCGGTTGCTCATCTCGACTGCTGATCGGTGGATGCTTCCGTCCAATTTAATCCACGCGCTTCTAGAGCGTGTGCGTTACCTCCGGGTCTCACTGGGATAATCCCTCCGCATTCTACTGGGGTGTGCTTAATGGTCTCAGGATTTTTGCTGCCGCATGCACATGCCTCACAGGCTACGGCGGCTTAGCGTCTATGCTGTCGAGCTGCTAACTACGAGGTCGTGGGATCAAATCCCTGACGCGGCGGCCGCATTTAGATGTGAGTGAAATGCAAAAACGACCGTGGCCCGTGCATTGGGGCACGTTAAACATTCCCTCATGCTAAAAAGTAATCCGGACTCTGCCACTGCGGCGTCCGTCATAATCAAATAGTGCTTTTGGCACGTAAACCTCCAATATTCACTTCAATTTATCCACAAGCCTCCGGTACTTGCTTCGGTATATTTCTGTCCACAGGCAACCAGCTCGAGCCTCAGATAGCAAGGTACTGTCCACCGTGTTATCGCACAGATTTTCCCTTGTAATTTCTTTCTTCGCATTCTTAATTGTAAACCTCCATGGTCGTTTTAGGGTTCGTTCTTTACCTGGAATTCGTTTTCCCTGTTTCTCTCTGTTGCAAAAGTCTTCTTTTTTTTTTTTGAGGCTCCCCTGAAGGTTGCTAACGGAAACGCGGGAACGGACCCTAGGCCTAGGTAGCGTGTACAAGTGCGCGTGAATAGTGCTTGCAGCTACTTGGGCTATTCGTGCTAGGCGATCGTGCTGGTAGCCTTATGCAGATGTTATGAGCGGAAAAATCGTCATTTGTCTTATTTCCCGGGATGAAGCTTAAAGCTACATGTTTGAAGCAGAGCTTAGGTGGCTGCACTTTTCGGCGAGCCACTAGTGTTGGACTTCTCGGGATTACACTGGCCACAGGTTATAATGGCTTCGCAATGTTGATAACTTTGCGACGTCATCAACACAGAGGATCCATGCGCCTCAATTCGTCGCCGGCATACGCTGAGGTAAGCGGCCAACGCCCTGGCTACTATTACATTCAGTGCTGGTTACGAGTAGGATATTATACCAACTTCCTCTAATGTTGCCATCCGTCAGCCAGTACGAGCGCCTAAAAGCAACACACAGGAAAGGCCTTCGACTATGTCTAGGAGTTCCTCAGCCAAGTTCAAACAAAATGTTGTTGGAAGCCGAGTCATGCCCACATTAAGGCGCCTAAAGCTCTTTTTATTCAGTTGCTACGAGTAGATGAGTCTCCACCCGGCGAAACCCTTCTCGAAAGTCTATGCGCCAGGACACAATCATACTTTTATGCAGCGCTGAAAACGCTTTGAGCCTTAGGATTGCTTTGCTCGACACAGAGGCAAAATTTAGAGCAGCCCTGGACATTTGAAACCATTACATACAGCTTAAGCGTACTGATACTGCATTAGAAGAACACTGTTTCACCTGCAAAAGCAAAGTTCCTCGTCTTGGAGCACTTGACCATCAATTCCCAGAATCATCGCTTTGCGTACACAGATGGCTTCGTCAAAGCGGACGCAGACCACTGCGCAGCTACGTTTGGTATAGCCTCTTTTAAAATCACATGGCCTAGCCGGCTGGACCCTGTGCTCTCGTAAAGAGTTGTCTAGGGGGGTGTAATAGCTGCTGCCTTACGAAAGCTTTCTTCCATAAGATGTCGTACTCCTCATGGATTCGACGGCGGCGTTGCAACAACCCAGTCGCTGTTTACCGTTAAGCTAGCTCCTGCCAAAATCACTGTCATTCGTGAAAGACCTGAATAAAAAATGAATGCAGACTCAGATTGACATAGCTGAAAATGACGAAGCTGACAGTCTTGCGTAGGTAGCCATTTCATATTCTCTAACATCAATGTACCATGAAGCAATCAAATCACGAAATACGACATCCGTGTTCACTTTGTATATCTCTGGATTCCGTCACATTCGCCCTGCGCAACCAGGCGGTTACGTCAAGAGGAAGGCTCGCTACTGCATCGAAAACAGACAGGTTCTGCATGTATCCCTGCACGGCTATTCAAGACGGGACGTACCGATTTTCCCCTGTGTACTTCGGGCAATGAAGCAAGAGACATCGAATACTTTCTGCGGTCGTGCCCGAGCTACTACAGTGAAAGGGACGCGCTACTTCGAAATTTACAAAATAAAGGTCTCCCACATATGTGTCTACAACACCTTGTCTTTCCGGAAGGATGTGCTAGAGCCCGCAAGAAAGCTTCACGCCTTATTCTCACGTTTCTAAGAGACATCGAAGTTTTCCACATAGGAAGAGTACCCCTGTGACAAATGAAAGGGACGCTTAGGCGGAGCAATCCCCGGCCTAGATAACAAGGTTAAACCCACCTGCAGCTAGAACAGACCGCCACTACCACCACCACTAACGAACACTAATGAGTGCTGTTGCAAAGCGTACATCCTACTCTTCAGTACAGCGGACCCACCGCTGTAGTTTTGGGGGCTATGGCATTGCGCTGTAGAACTCGAGGTCGTTGTGCACGCATTTCGATGAGGGCAAAATGCAAAAACTCTTGTGTAGTTGAACTGAAGTACATGTTAAAGAATGCACGGTACTAAAGAATATTCGGGAGTCTCCCACTACGGCGTGCTTCATGCATTGATTGTGGTTCCGGCAACTAAAACTCAAGAATTTTATGGCGTACATTATATTACTAATCAAGCAACAAATCATTGGTTGACATTTCGGTGAGCTCTTTTGAGACACAAGAAACAAACAAGGTTTATGCGATAATATATAAGGATATCTCCGGTAAGTGCGCACGCCAAGTGCTTCTGAAATGTCTTAAATAGTCTGTGCCACGTTGCACTCAGCCAATCCTCAAAACGTTATCGTTACCTTCAGTGTGCGAGGATAACTCACATGTCCAAGCTTCGTTGCCTATAGCATGGTCATGCTTTGGGCAAAGGCATACTGCTTCCGTTGAGGATCTGTCAACACACACTTTACTGAAAAATATTGTCACGTTCCAGTGACAGTGAAGAAAGGCGCAGTGCGAAACCTGAGTTAGAAATTCAACCATGACGATGCACATATAAGAGATACAAGACGGGACACTCCCATAGAGCCGAGCGGCCGAATTGATGCAGCGCGTGAAGCTACTGTAGTGAATAATTGGACCTCACTCAAGGTTTCTGCTTTGGGCGCGCACAGTTTGAACGCCAGCTAGTACATGTTACACTGACTGTCTTGATGGGCGGTACATTTGTTTCTGCGCCTACTGCTCATCGCGTGCAGTCTTGGCGTGGTATTGTCTTTATTTAGTGCAATAAGTGCGTGCGATTGCGAGCGATGTTTACAAGCCTCCATTAAAGCTGTCCCTGTGCAACCGGCAATATCATAAAACAGACTCAAGACGCCTTGTGAAATGAGGAAATGTTTATTTTCCTCTATAAAAATTCTAGTTCCTGGCTTTTGACGCGTTCTTTTATTGTTGTGGCACCGAGTAAGCAGCAGCAGTCCGCGTCCGATGCTTCTCCGATCGGCATCAGCTGAAAAAAGTAAGTTACACGGTGGTCTCATTTTGTTATTAAAACCTTATGGGAAAGGAGCGCTTAAGTTTCGAGCTAACACAAAGCACCTTCTTTGCGAATTTCGCGCGAATTTGTTAGTCACACAAACAGAATAAAATGGCCAGCGGCGGTATACGGTGAAGGAGATGCAATACCCGTGAAACAGTTTGGAGGTTTGGAGGCCATCGTTAATCCTGTTTGGTTAATTGCAACAATTAGAAAAGCCGTAAAATAGCCCTCTAATGCAATTATTTCTTGTGAAAACTTCGAGCATGAACGACGGCGACGTTGAATTCAGGCTGGCTCGATCAAGCTATTTCTACAGTTTCTCCGACAAAACATGCGTGTGCATTTGAATTTATTGAAAGCGAAAATGGGAATGCTTTCAAATACAAAAATATGTACGTGTTTTTAGTACAAGAGTATACGCAACCGCATTTTTTCGGGGCAGCTAAGTGTAATATTAGTACCAGCCGGCGTATAAAGCCCCACTCGGTTTCCAGAGATGCATTGTGCCTGATTTGCAAAGGGGGAAAGTTTTCATTATTCCGGGGGGGGGGGGAGGAGGAGGGGGACTGAGGCCGGGGCGTTCCAAACCCCTTCTCTCTCTCTCTCCGCATATATATATATATATATATATATATATATATATATATATATATATATATATATATATATATATATATCGAACCTCTAATAACAGTTGTACTTGAATAAATTTTGTTAATTTGAATAATTGTCCCTTGAACTTACGGCCTTATATGAGTATCTACAAGACCTCACAGTAGGAGACAGTTCAATTTCACAACCTGAGACTTCTCGCGCCACCAATAATCTGGCGTTTCTTGGTGGTGTATTCTTCCTTCGTGTAATTCTCTTATACTTCATTATAACTAATACTGCTTCGCCTTTCCGTCGAAACTGTAGCCTTTCTTTTTCTTTCTTTTTTTTTTACTGGAAGTCTTACTAAGTGCTACTGCGCATGACTGCTATTGATTCTGATTTCGAGTGAATCCGGCGAGGCCTCGTTTCGGTTACTGAGCGAATCATTATATAGATATGACCTCTACATGTAATTGACGATGTTTCAATCTCTTATAAATGTTGTACATTATTAGAAGAGTTCTTTTTTGTGTGAGTCATTCCCAATGCTTACTGGAAGGAGATTCAATACTGAGACACATATCATTCATGTGCATTTCACCCACCTTTGATAAAAGATTCTGTCGAAGGGTCACCGAAGTGTTCAGGTTTTTTTCAGGATCACAAAAGCACGGAAGAGAATTTGAAGCGAGCTAAACATACAGCATATATTCATTGTCTAGGTATAGGATAGAAATAATTGTTAGTTGGCTACCTCATTCTCTTTAAAACATATAATAAGCTTTGTACTCTCTATGTATTCAGATATATTGCGTCTGTGCATGGTATTCACAAAGCGCATATCAAATTCTGGCAGTTTTCCGGCGGATTACTTTCAAGTTCTAATTAAGGTCGATTCAATGCAGCCGCATAGGTGCGCTTTTGGGGCGCTTTTGTCAATTTGAGACGCGTGGAATTAGATGCGCACTCTGTTTACAAACTAATTAATTGTGGCGCGCTGGACATCTTCTTTGTGCTCGATGGTACACTTGTATCCTTGGGACCTGCGACCTTTGATAGTGTTTTCTTTGGTACAGCACGAAACAACTGATAGGCGTGAAACATCACCCGCAAAAAATACGTGGTCCCCTTCTGTATTTGAAATGGCTTGCTGTTCTTCCCGACCATGTTCTGCTGCAATATGCCTTTCTTAAAAGTTTCGTCACAAGAAATTCCAGTCTGACGTAGCACAGCGGCTACATTTCTTGCGTTCCAAGAGCGCTGTTTCGGTATCAGCTGAACTGGTACACTGTAAACGAAAATAAACCCACCTGGGAGTTTTTAAGAGGTGATGTGCCCTAAAACCTCCCCTCCTCAAATATTTACTCCGATGTACGGGAGCAAAACAGCGCCATTCCCTCGTTTCACTCCGCTGGCTAGCTGCGGGAATATTAAGGCGACATGACGCGATTTTACTCCGCTTAAAAATCTTGTTCTCCCGTGAAACTCCGACAGGGAGTTTTAAAAATACCCCTCCGCCGATACAGGTTGGTCACGTGGCGCTTCCCATGAGGCTGTGCGCCTCGCCAGCGACCGGGCGCGTTCGGCGCAGTGGGCAGTGCTCATGGCTGACGGTTTGTTTACGTGTGTGAAGTGTCGTTCCGTGACAGCGTTTCGTCAATTTGTTTCCCGTATTTCCTTCCGGAAAGTGTTATAGGCATGCCTGAAGCTGAATGTATCTCAGCTTCAAGTACATTAGCTGTGATCACTTTGCTGACAACGATGATTGCAAGAGCCACGTTTTCAAGTGCGGAAAAAGGCTTAGGTATACCTCGAAGCTGCTCACTGGCTCGTGATGTCGGCTCACGTTCTGGCTGTGTTTTCGTGCTGCGTCACCCTGTCTTGTGTTCTTCAGTACGTGAAATGCGACTTCTATGTCCTTTTGATTACATACTGACAACGTCCAGTGTAGTGTTTGAAAGGACCGCGTAGCAATGGCAACAGCAGCCACTGTTCGAGCGACGACACCCGTGCTAGTCGCGCATGAATGGCGTAACCCAAGTTCGTTGCGGTGCTGTGTTGCCAGTGAGAAAGACCAGAGTGCAAGCAACTGTTCTTTTGTATCTGTGAACGGATATCTTCGCCCGAAGAAAAACGGTAGGACATAAGTATGCGTACTGAAAATAAAGGTTCTTATTGAGCGATGTGAATCGAATTGTTCTCGCGCATATAGGTTTTGGTCACGTCGATGCTTCCGATATTGCATTAACATTACGCTCTATCCGAGACACTGGCTTAGACGCATGCCTGCTGGCTCCGAGTTTGGGGATTCACTCGACAGATAAGCGATGTAGCTCCTTTTCGCAATCGAGACAGATTGCTTGGACGCAGAGAAAGTAGTGCGGTGTATAAAATGTATGACTGCGCATTTTTCGGTGTTACGTCGGCTGCTGCGGGTCATGCTCACACGTAATAATATCTTCCTACGCTACCACTATATCGCAAAAATAAAATTTTGCTATGCAGCACATGCACTTACATTTTTCTTGCTTACTGTATAACTAACGCACTACTTTTTGGCCGCGAACGCCGGCAGTGTGCGAAGTCGCTTCAGCACTCACAGAATGGCATGATAATTTTGAAAAATTACGCCATTAACTTTTTTTCTCTCACTATTTTGAATTAACAGTTTTGTGTTGATTAAGGTATTCTGTTAATTTCAGAGAGGCAGATCTCGTATGAACGAGCATGTGAGTCGTAATTCTGAAAACAGCACAGCTGCTCCCTAGGCGGTTTCGAGGCACACAGTATCGTGGCTATATATATATACTGGCACCGTTGCTTCTTGAGTATCGCGTGTACGTTTGATGTCTTTCAAATTTCTGCATTGGGCGTTTCTGGCATGTTTATGTATGTCATGATATATGTGCTTTCATTGATTTGTTTCGTCGAATTTGACGCGGTCTCGTGTGCATAATCCGAAATTTGACCAGCAGCCTCTGCATGTAAACATGTGCGCGCAAACTCACGCGATGCCTCTTTTTATACTCCCGTTGCACCTCGAAAAAACTCCGTCAATTGCAAAGCAAAAAATAAAGAAAAGACAGAAAAAAAGCTCCCATAATTCCACGCAATAATTCCGCTCGTACGGAGTAAAAATTCTACTCCGATCATACGGAGCATAATAAACTCCGAACCGCGGGGTCGCTAGAGGACAAGCAGTATACTCCCACCTCGGAGTGATTTCCGTTTACAGTGTACCTTCAATTAAGGGCTAGAAGGTCTAAACATCTTTTTTTTTAGTCTTCTTGGTCATGGGTTCTTTGCAGACAGGTATGCCCTTGTTATTTGACGAAAGTGATGTCACACCGACATTAATCTTTGCATTTTGCGGTTTTGTGGCCTTTAATTATTGCTCGGCGGAATTGGTCGTCGTACTTCTTTCTACTACTTCCCACGTCTCAAATTCAGGCCGGCAGCCACACTGCCAACAGTGCATAACCAGATAGACTGAAAGCGATTTGACAACGTACTGCGGCTAAGAGCGGCACATTTGGAAACATAGTCTTCCAACACGAACACGATTTGGTTATTTCAAATCCTTAGGCCTATTGTCGTTGTTTCATCTCGCATGGAAATGCTTAGCATCACTAGGACGTTACGAAGTGTATGCGAGCTTCGCCCGAAGGGCAAAGCATTGGCAGAGACAACAAGGTTCAGCTTTGACCATGAACACCTCAGGCAGCGGCGTAACATCGCATGCGGGCGTGACATGACACGATGCAGCACGCAAGGTAACTGGGTAGCAGGAACCCGGTACCCTTACAGGTACAGGTAACCCCGCGATGCTGGCTTGATTAGGAGCCCCACAGTGGCGGTGGAGGCGTCGCGAACAATGAGACAGGCGGAAAACTACCGGAATTAGGCTCCTAGACCTAGAGTTGATAGGGGGCTGCACGCATGCTTGTTGGGCCTACGCACTGCGCTGAGAGAAAGGGTTGCTCTCAATCGATTCGGTATAGTTAACACTCGCCAATAGCGGCATAGCAAAATCACGCCTAAGCGCAGCGCTGAACGCATCACGTGCGCGCAGGGTTGAATATTGCTACGGAACAGCCGCCACAGTGTGGCTGCACTGAGGAGAAGGAAGACGACGTGGCCACCGCTTGATATAGCGTCGCCATCATTGCCACCGCTTGTCTACGTGTAAATATATTGTAGACTCGTACGTCAGCTACACGTAACATTAATTTGGTGGAGGTGGACGTTCCCCGTACCCGTCATGGAGCTTCGCAGCGGTCGCAACGGCGACAGTGCAACTTCGGTTCCTGCTGGCGGCACTTCCTCTACGCAACCGTCTCCGCCTGCAGCCCCGACCTACGTCGCCATTTCCCCACCTCGGTATCCTGGTGTTTTCAACGGAGTCGGCAGTCCTGATGTTGACGACTGGCTCCGCTTATACGAACGTGTCAGCACCAGTCACAGGTGGGATTCGACTATTATGCTCGCGAACGTTGTTTTCTACCTCGACGGAGCTCCACTTGCATAGTTACAGACTCACGAAGAGGAGATCTCGAGCTGGGATCTCTTCAAAGAGAAGCTCCGCGACCTTTTTGGCAATCCCTTCGGTCGTCAGGTCAATGCCAAGAAAGCCCTCGCCACACGTGTACAGACGTCGACCGAGTCCTACGTGTGCTACATTCTCGACGTCTTGGCCCTTTGTGCCAAGGCTGACCCGACCATGTCTGAGGACGATAAGGTAAATCACGTCCTCAAAGGGATTGCTGACGACGCCTTCAATTTACTGGTGTTTACCAACGTCTCCAGCATCGATACGATCCTCAAGGAGTGCCGCCGTCTTGAGCATGCTAAAAGCCGCCGGTTATCCCAGCACATCACGCGCCTTCCCAACACAGCTGCTACGTCATCCTGTGACGACCTCTTCCACCAGCCGTCGCGATGTGACAACTTGACCCGCATTATTCGTCGTGAGGTCGAAGCGGCACAACCGGCGGCCCCTTCATTTCCGTCACCTGATCTTTCTCCGGTGACCATCTCCTTGATCCAGGCCATCGTCTGTCAAGAGTTATCCAACGTCGGCCTGCACTCCATTCGTTCCGCATGCTCGGAACCTCTCTCTCCACGCACGGCCCCACGGCGCCCTTCTTACTCTTATGGACAGCGCAACCCCTCCGAATGGCGAACCGTGGACGACAAGCCGATCTGTTTTAACTGCCGACGCATTGGACATGTCGCTCGCCACTGCCGCAGCCGCTGGACTTCCCCCACACGCTATTCTCCTAATTACCACCCTCGCCCCTCTAGTGCGTCCTTTTCCTTCGCCCCTTCTATGCCCACCCCATCATCTGACCCTGCGACGCCTTTGACACGACCCCGCTACTCCCGCTCGCCTTCTCCCTCCCGTCGTCAATCTCGCTCGCCCCCGTCTCGCCGTGCTCCTTCTCCGACCTACTCGCCGCACCCCCGACCGGAAAACTAGACAGCGCAGCTTCTGGAGGTGAAGCTGCAAAGACGACATTGGCTCAAAATCCTCGCTTCACCTTACCGACGAACAAGAATCTTTTGGACGTTCTCGTCGACAATGTTCCTGTGTGCGCGTTGATTGACACCGGGGCGCATGTGTCCATTATGAGTGCTGCTCTTCGCCGTCGGCTCAAGAAAGTTCTGACGCCTGCCCCGAACCGATTTGCACAAGTTGCCGACGGAGGGACTGTCGCTATTGTTGGCATGTGCTCTGCCCGACTCACCATTGCTGAGAGACACACCGTCGTTCTCTTCACCGTCATCGAGCATTGCCCTCACGAACTCATTCTCGGTCTGGATTTTCTTGCCCATCATTCTGCCCTCATTGACTGTTCGGCCGGCTCACTTCGCCTTGACTTGCCTCTTCTTGCCGACCCTGTGGACCCGCCTCCCAGCCATCTGAGCTGCATCGATTTTATTCGCCTACCACCTCACTCTATGACACACGTAGACTTGTTGTCCTCACCAGCTGTACCTGACGGCACTTACGTGGCCGCACCAATTCCGGCCGTTATGCTTACACATGGTGTTATCGTGCCGCACACTGTGCTGAAAATTACTGGTAACCGCACCTGCCTTCCTCTCGTCAATTTCGCGCTAACCGCGCAAGTTCTGCCTCAGGGGATCTCCTTGGCTATAATTCGCGCTTTGCAGGATGATGAGGTCGAGCCATTCACAGTGGAAGATCGTTACAGCTCAGCCCATACCGTGACGTCATCGCACAGTACTGACGTCGACATGAAGAAGATGGTCTCCTCTGACCTTACACCTGCTCAAGCTGCAGCCCTTTGCCGCGTTCTTGAAGGCTATCGCGACATTTTTGACTTTGACAATCGACCCTTAGGTCAAACGTCCGTCATGACCCATCGCATAAGCACTGGCGATGCGAACCCTATTCACCGACGTCCATATTGTGTTTCTGCGTCCGAACGAGCTGTGATCCAACAGGAAGTCAAAAAGATGCTTGCAAAGGACATTATCTAGCCTTCCTGTAGTCCCTGGGCTTCTCCCGTCGTAGTTGTCAAAAAGAAGGATGGAACGTTGCGTTTCTGTGTAGATTATCGCCACCTGAACAAACTCACAAAAAAGGACGTGTACCCTTTGCCACGTATTGATGACGCTCTAGACTGCTTGTACGGTGCCACCTATTTTTCTACTATCGACTTACGGTCCGGCTACCGGCAGATAT
The DNA here is from genome assembly GCF_050947875.1 of Dermacentor variabilis. Lineage (NCBI taxonomy): Eukaryota > Metazoa > Arthropoda > Arachnida > Ixodida > Ixodidae > Dermacentor > Dermacentor variabilis. Next base: position 131,822,942 of record NC_134570.1, on the reverse strand, counting down.
CCGTCAACGACATGGACCGAGAGCAGACTGCATTTATTACCCCTGACGGCCTTTATCAGTTCAAGGTGATGCCTTTCGGTCTCTGTAACGCGCCCGCCACCTTCGAACGAATGATGGACTCTTTGCTTCAGGGGTTCAAGTGGTCCACCTGTTTGTGCTATCTGGACGACGTCATCGTTTACTCACCCACATTTTACACGCATCTAGACCGCCTTTCAGCGATTCTTGACGTGTTCCGCCGCGCCGGTCTCCAGTTGAACTCGTCAAAATGTCACTTCGCTCGCCGCCAAATCACCGTCCTTGGACACCTCGTGGACGCCAGAGGCGTGCGACTTGACCCGGACAAGATTCGCGCCGTTACGAACTTTCCTGTTCCGAAGTCTACCAAGGACGTTCGTAGTTTCGTAGGGCTGTGCTCATATTTCCGACGCTTTGTGAAGGATTTTGCGACCATCGCCCGTCCCCTTACCGACCTCTTGAAGAAAGGCGCCCTATTTTCTTGGGGACCTGACCATGCCGCATCTTTTTCGCAGCTCACTACTCTCCTTACCACGCCTCCAATTCTGGCCCATTTTGACCCGTCTGCTTCAACGGAAGTTCGAACTGATGCCAGTGGTCACGGCATAGGAGCAGTATTAGCACAACACCAGCGTGGACATGATCGCGTTATAGCCTATGCCAGCCGACTTCTATCATCCGCCGAGCGCAATTATTCAATCACAGAGCGCGAGTGCCTCGCTCTTGTGTGGGCTGTTGCCAAGTTTCGCCCATACTTGTACGGACGCCCCTTCTGTGTCATCACTGATCACCACGCGCTCTGCTGGCTATCCTCGCTCAAGGACCCCACGGGACGACTCGCTCGCTGGGCGTTACGCCTGCAAGAATATACCTTCTCCGTGGTATACAAGACGGGACGCTTGCACCAGGATGCCGATTGTTTGTCCCGCTACCCCGTCGACGACCCGGCTGATGCAGACACCATCACTTGCGTTTTCTCTGTGTCCAAGTTGCTCGAAATCGGCAATGAGCAACGCCGCGATCCTTCCTTACGAGCCCTCATCGACCATCTGGAGTCAACGCCTGGCGACGCCTCTCTCCGGATGTTTCTCCTTAAGGAAGGGACACTATACCGCCGCAATCTCGATCCACACGGCCGTGACCTTCTGCTCGCAATTCCATCCCACTTGCGGTCGACTGTCCTCCAACAACTTCACGACGCTCCCGTGGCTGGACACTTGTGCGTCTCGCGCACATACGACCGTGTACGCCGTCGCTTCTTTTGGCCGGGTCTCGCTCGCTCCGTGCGGCGCTACGTTGCCGCTTGTGAGCCCTGTCAGCGCCGGAAGAAGCCTTCCACACCTCCAGCTGGATGTCTTCAGCCGATCGATATCCCACCGGAACCCTTCTTGCGTGTTGGTCTAGACCTTCTTGGACCGTTCCCTCTCTCGGGCTCCGGAAATAAATGGGTCGCCGTCGCTACTGATTATGCTACGCGGTACGCAATCACCAGAGCCCTCCCGACAAGTTGTGCTACTGACGTTGCTGACTTTCTGCTCTATGACATCATTTTAGTGCACGGTGTCCCGCGCCAATTACTCACTGACCGTGGCCGCAGCTTTCTGTCGGCAGTCGTCGAGGACATCCTCCGCTCCTGCTCGACTAAGCACAAGTTCAGCACGTCCTACCACCCACAGACCAACGGCCTCACGGAGCGCCTCAACCGGACCATCACCGACGTGCTATCCAAGTACATCGCGACCGACCACCACGACTGGGATCGTCACTTACCATATGTGACGTTCGCGTATAATTCATCGCGTCACGACACCGCCGGCTATTCACCATTCTATCTCCTATATGGCCGAGAACCCGCGTTGCCCTTGGACACATTGTTGCCCTCGGCCACACGTTCAACCACTGAATACGCCCGCGACGCGATCGCACACGCCGACCACGCGCGCCAGCTCGCCCGCACCCGTCTCGAGGCCTCGCAGGAGCATCAGAGACGCCTCTATGATTGCCACCATCGCGACGTACAATTTACTCCGGGTTAGCTGGTGCTTCTCTGGTCCCCCATTCGACGTGTGGGCCTTTCCGAAAAGCTGCTGTCCCGCTACACTGGCCCATACCGTGTGGTGCGACAAGTGACCGATGTCACGTATGAAGTCATCCCCGCCAGCCTCTCAGCGTCATCGTCGGCTGCAAGTGACATCGTTCACGTGGCGAGACTAAAGCCATATCACACACCTTTCGCCGCGGATGTGTAGATTAAGCACCGGGACGGCGCTTCTACTGCCGGGGGTGATGCTACAGAACAGCCGCCACAGTGTGGCTGCACTGAGGAGAAGGAAGACGACGTGGCCACCGCTTGATATAGCGCCGCCATCATTGCCACCGCTTGTCTACGTGTAAATATATTGTAGACTCGTACGTCAGCTACACGTAACAATATAATTTGGCAGCAGCAGAGCTTGGATAAGGTCGGCGGCTGTCTAAAACACAAGGTAGAGCGTGGTGGAGGTGACAGTTGCACGAACCCAAGGCGCCGAAAGGGAATAGAAGCAGAAGGGTCCTGGCGATATTGACAACAGAAGCGTTGCACTAATTCTGTGCGTACACAGTGATTCACATATTCGAAAGCTTCTAAGGCAGAAGTCGTGCTTCTCTTCAGCGCTCTTAATAAGATGCTGAATCTTTATAGAAAGGTTAATCACGAAAAGAGAGTAACCGATACGTACGAAAAACAACATGCCATAAAGTATGTCGACTGCCATAGCAGAGGGTCACCTCTGTGAGTGAGAGAGCACACCAATTCACTGAAGGATTCGCTAAGCAGTAATTTCGCCCTGCATTGTGGCAAGTGACACACACACACACACTCTCTCTCTCTCTCTCTCTCTCACACACACACACACACACACACACGCAAACACACACACAGAGAGAGAGAGAGAGAGAGAGAAAGAAAAAACTTCACTGCTTCTGCACAAAGAAGAGATATTCTATACATCACGACTCCCAACCTCTTCTTGCCTTTGTTTTTCTTTGACGGATGCATAATGTTCAACGCAAGACACAGTAAACTTGTACGGTTGCTTAGTGAACGCAATGTGTGTGGTGTGTGTGTGCGCGCGTTGCTCTTTTCTGTGTGCTTAACTATGCTGCACCAGCCCGCCTAAGTCTCTACCCTACTGACATGGTCTACTGCACATTTCCCGGAGGAACTGGATGCCGGTTTCCGCTTCGAAGAGCGAGAAGGCCCGAGCCTAGCGCACGCAACCGCGAATGCCGATGTGATTCACTCCGTATCCTATGATTGCTCCGGACAGGTGTGGCGGCGGTTAACGACTGCTTACAGGAAAATAGAACAGCTGCCAAACATTGCCTCTCGTTTCCCGTGTTCTCGTTCATTTCAATGCCCTGAAGCAGCGCCAGCTTTAATTTGGCTCGTGACTGGCATTGCACTCACCACTTCGTTTCCGGGCGAGCGAGCGCTATGACGGGCCGTTAATGGCAGAGCGCCGAGCTGTAGCGCGTTTGTATACTTTTTGTTGCCTTCATTCTTTTTCTCGTGCCTACCGTTTAGCTCACGTGTCGGTAGACGGTTTCTATTGTAACGCGATATCTGCGTCACGTTGCGATGCGTGCCATCCAATGATAATTTCTGGCCCTTCTGTAAAGGGACACTTGTAGGTCACAACATTGAAAGACCGCCCGCATTTGCTGCGAGGGCGCCTTCTGTAATCTTGTTATCGACTCTACCCAAGCTCGCCTCGCTGGCCATGCCTGTACATGCCGCACACTTATGTCTTTTTCCATCTGTGCAGCGCTCGCCCTCTTTTATGCTTCGCTTCTCAGGCTCTGCTTGTGCTCTTGTACTATTTTTCACTGCGCTCATCGTTGCAAAGAAGCACACGTAGACAGGTTATTGCCTGCTATAAAACGTATAAATATAGAAATTTTGTCCGCCTTCAATGCACTATTAAACGAAACAGAACGGTTATTTCTCTTTTCATTGCTGAGTTGCAAAGTTGTATACTTGATAATACTGTTCTGTGAAAATATGAAATTTTCAAGAATGTTTATTAAGGCATCGACGACCTTAATCAAAATTTCGCTTGTGGAAGCCACTAGACTTCAACGTTTTCTTAAGTGCAACAAAAACTCATCAAATTTGGTGCTGTGGTTGCCGCGAAAAACGACTTCTCCTTTCCCATGCATTTAGATAGAAGCCCCCGAGCTAAAGCTTCCTCTTAAGGGAAAAAGACAGTCCGCTCAGTCAGGACTCGAGTTCAGAAAAGTATGATTGTAAATTTGGTATGACGTACTGATATACCGTGATGAGTAGAAAAATTCAGTGTCATCCGCATAGATATAGAGTTGCACATCCCGATAAACTGAGAGAGAAGATAACACAAGCGGAGAAAGAAGTGATGCCTGTGCTGCGCCTTTCGTCTATGTAAATGTACCCGATGTCACCCCGTCCTTGGAACAAAAGAATTGTTTACCAGAAAAAAAAACTTTTGTACCCAGGCCGCTATATATTCACGAGCAGCAAAGTTTTCTAGTATAGAAATTAAAATTACACCTTGGGAACTGTCTATGTTTGTGCAATATCTAAAATTACCAATGCTGACAGATCTCATGGTAGTCCTCGAGTCGAATGCGGCTTTCTAACTACCCTTACCAATCTCCAAGGTACAATAAAGGAGCGGAGGAATTCTATACTGGCATGTAAAGTGCCCAGTGGACTCAGAATTACTCTATTCGAAACAATAATGAACAGTATACAGAAACTCCTCCCATAACTAGAGATGAGGCCAGAAGGGCCTTGCAAGGCAGGGAACCAAGAAAAGCGGCAGGAGAGGATGGAATAACAGTCGATTTAATCAAAGATGGTGGAGACATAATGCTAGGAAAATTCGCGGCTCTCTATACGAAGTGTCTATCGACTGCAAGGGTCCCAGAAATCTGGAAGAATGCAAACATTGTACTAATGCACAAAAAGGGAGACGTTAATCAACTGAGAAATTATAGGCCCATTAGCTTGCTCGCAGTATTATATAAAATATTTACCAAAATAATCGCCAATAGAATATGGGCAACACTGGACCTTAGTCAACAAAGTGAACAGGCTGGCTTCAGGAAGGGATACTCTACAATGGATCACATCCATGTCATTAATGAGGCTATCGAGAAATCCGCAGAATACAATAAGCTTCTCTCTATGGCTTTCATCGATTACGAAAAAGCATTTGATTCAGTAGAGATACCAGCAGTCATAGAGGCATTGCGTAATGAAGGAGTACAGACCACTCACGTAAATTCCCTGGAAGATATCTACAGAGATTCCACAGCCACCTTAATTCTACACAAGGAAAGTAGGAAGATACCTATAAAGAAAGGAGTCCGACAAGGAGACACAATCCCTCCAATGCTATTCACTGCGTGCTTGGAAGAAGTATTCAAGCTAATGAACTGGAAAGGTTTAGGAGTAAGGATTGACGCCGAATACCTCAGCAAGCGTCGGTTTGCCGGTGCCGATTCAGCAACATGGCGGACGAGTTAACACAAATGATTGTGGACCTTAACAGGGAGATTCTAAGAGTGCGGTGGAAGATTAATATGCAGAAGACAAAGATAATGATGAATAACCGGGCAAGTGAGCACGAGTTCAAGATCGCAAGTCAGCCTCTAGAGTCTGTGATGGAATACGTTTAGCTAGCTCAACTAATCACAGGGAACCCTGACCATGAGAAGGAAATTCACAGAAGAATAAACATGGGTTGGATCGCATACGGCAGACATCGTGAACTGCTGACTGGAACCTTACCGTTTTCATTTAAAAGGAAACTTTACAATCAGTGCACCTTACTGGTGCTGACAGATGGCGCAGAGACTTGGAGACTGACAAAGAAGCTTGAGAACAAGTTAAGGATCGCGCAAAGAGCGATGGAACGAAGAATGGTAGGCATTACTTTAAGAGACGGAAAGAGAGCGGTTTGGATCAGAGACCAAACGGGTATGGAGGATAGTCTAATAGACATTAAGAGAAAGAAATGGCACTGGGCAGGTCATGAAATGCGGAAATGAGATAACGGTTGGACTAGTAGGGTGACAGAATGGGTACCAAGAGAAGGGAAACGCAGTAGAGGACGGCGGAAGACTAGGTGGTGCGACGAAATTAGGAAATTTGTGGGTGCTAGTTGGAATCAGTTGGCGCAGGAAAGGGGTAATTATAGATCGCAGGGAGAGGCCTTCATCCTGCAGTGGACATAAGATAGGATGATGCTGATGATGATGATAACCACATTGAGCATTGGGGCCTAAATCATATCGGCCGCGAGCACAGAATACCCCAAAAATAAGTAGATTCATTTAGCCCGACAGAGATTACATTTCCTATTATGTTGTTGTATTATGTAGTATTATGTTGATTTGATTCGATGTAAGAGCATTTGACCGTATGTTGTTCAAGACATATCCGAGATTTAGATTTTTAAGTAAAAACACAATTTTTGCAATTTTCCAAGAGTTAACAATCGCGAAATGTTGTAGTGAAAAGTTAAATACATTCAAAAGCTGATTAGGCAAAGAGTTAAACAATACTTCAATCATAGCATTTTTGATACGGTCTGATCCAGGAGGAGATTGTTGTGTAATTGAGATGGCATCGAATAATTCCGTCATGGTTGCTTCTACAAACTCTGATGTCGAACTTTCAAACCTCCCAGATTTGGGAGAGAGATAATGCTCTTTATTGAAAAAGCAGAGTGCTTAGCCAGCGTATTTTCGTCTACATGCTACTCTGCAGCGAATGAATGCTGCGAACGAGAAGAAAGGCCCTAGAAGAAGGTGGCCGTAAGAACAAGGAAAATAAAATAAAATGCAGGTTATGCGATGTTGTCAGTAGTGGAACAAGTGCCTGATGCGACGCATGTAGACAGTAAATGAAAAATAAAATAAGATCACAGTCTTGACGAAACGACGTGCGTGAGTCATAGTTTAGTCCGCAAGCCCACTGACTCAATGTATGAGAACAAAGAATCTATAGATTTCCGCTAATTTGATGGGCAAGGCCAGGGACCCAGCATTCGTGTCAATGTCAAAGGGCCTTGGTCGAGCTTTTTCTGGTTCATCCTATATTGATGCCGCTCGTGTCTGTCAGCTGGGCGCTCGAGCGGGTCGAGGGCACTGCGAAGAAAAGCGTACTGACAACGCTTTCGCGATATCATCTAGTGAATGCACCGCTTCTTTAGTGGATACAAGAAATGCCGAAATGACGATCGTCACGTTAAGAGTACGTGCCCACGCAGTTCACGTGCTTTTCGTAAGTGCTGATTTGTTTTCCTCGCGCTAGTACACCAAGACATCCAGATCACAGCCCTACTAAACTGCACCCTCTGGAGGGATCACTCTCACTCGCTCCTGGTTCTATACTTCTCAGTCAATGCAGGTCTTCTGGTTTCGTGTGCTCAGCGGTACCTGTCCATCTTCCAGCTGGGCCTGATTGGCAGCGTCTTCCTGTGGGCTGGAATCATGGGAGCCGTCTTCGCTCCCAACATGGCCTGGATGACCCTGACGCTAGGCGCAATCCATGGCAAGTTAAGCCGTGTCAACATACGCGAAGAGCTACACCCGCAGACTTTCAACTTAATGTAAACGCATCAAAAAGATAGTTTGTGTTCAGAGTTATTCTGTTCGTTCTTAGGTTTCGCACCAACGTCACATTTATTGTTTACATCGCTAAATGGCACTTGCCATAAGTGTAGTACTTGCTCGGTCCGTTCGCCAGAGTGTCGATTCAAAATTTTTCGAGTCTGGCTCGTGTTCGAGTTGGGGTTCACACTTTTTGGTTCGTTTCAGGACGAGCTGCGGAGCAAAAATATTAAACGGGCGCGGAGCGTCCTGAACCGGTTCATTCGTGTACAAACTGGTTCGAAAAAGAAAAAAAAAACTCGGTGTCCTTCCACTCAGTGAACAACGATGACCAGCGAAGGTGTGTATGTGGCCCCTTTAATGACAAACTGCACCTCCACCGCGGGTCGGCCCGGTATTGCACAATATTGGGGATCGGCCCACGTATCGGGAGTGCTTATGCCTACTTCACCTCCGCCGTGCATCGGCCAGCTGTGGAAGACGATGACGACGCTGGAGCCAATCCTGACGATGATAGTTTTGTGGCTACACATGAACACGATCATGGGGAAAGTAGTTTCGCTGTAAAAATAATATTTGCGTGCCAACGGTTCAAAAACGCACGATACTTTTAAAGAAACGTAGTCTTCTTGGCTACTATGTGTAAGGCCGTTTTCTTTTGCAGAGGCTTTAATTTGAAAAAGTTGTCACAAAAATGTCGCGCGATACGCAATTGTATCTCGCGGAGAACATTTCACAGCGAAGATGTTTACTGACGGGCCTGTATGAAAGAGTCGTATGCGTGGTCTCGTAGGGAGGGTATCTGGGCTAGCTAACGTTCGTGAAGTGAACGAAAAATATAACGAACGATAGTACGGCGCAGAAGAAAAAAAAAGGACACGCTATTTCACCACGCCCCGCACCTGCGCACTAAAGGAGTGCACCCGCGCTGGCCGCCATTGTTGCCAGCTGCGTCTGCTGTCGTCTGCCCTCAATACAACGGCGCTGTAGTTGTGGCAGGAAACACAGAGATGTGCGCCGCGGGAGCCGCCGCGGTGTGTAAGAACCCGATTGTGCATTGCAGAGGTAGGCCATTCCAACAGTTTCAACTCCAACAAAAATGGCGAAAGTGGGAAGACCACGCAATGTGCGCACGGCCGAAGAACAAGCCGAGTACGAGGAGAGGCGTCGACAACAGAGACGCGACTACGATCAAAGACAACGTACTCGTGCGAAAGCGGAGAATACGCCAGTGTCTTGCATCCGAAGAATTTCAGCTGGAGCAGATGCGAGAGTCTAATCGTCGGCGTCGAGCGCAAGCTACCGCTGAAGATCGCGCACTGGAGGCCGCTCGTAAGCGTCAAGCTAGGTCGTTAGAGTCTGCGTCCAAGTGGCAGAAGCGCGAGTTGCCACCTCCGTCGAGTTTCACTGCGACGAATTCCGAATTCAAGATAATGTTTCTGGACGCGGAGTTCGGCCGTAGTGCTCGGTCTGCGATCGGCAGCTTCGCTGGCTAATCCACCACCGTATGAATGGTTCGGCCTAAAATTTTCGCAGTCAGACAGCTCTGTGACGCCCTGTGCGCCTGCGCAGTTGTTTATCGCGATTTCCGTTTCGCAAATTTCTTCATTCATTAGACCCTAGAAGCTGCCCACGCTCGTTGTCCATACGGTGCAACATAAATTTACAATCTAATGTTCCCTGCCCATATATCACGTGTCCATTTAACTTTGCTAAGGCACCTAGTTTTCGGAGGACATCTAATTCCATAGTAAAACGGGCTGCTGGGCTATTTCTTAGTTAGCTAAAGACGGAACCCAAAGACAAGACGAGACGACTGAGGTGACTGGACTCGATTCACAACTATAGGTGCATTCCGCGCAAGTTGCGCACCTGCGATGGTGTGTAGGAGCGTGCGTTGTGCGGAGGAGATATTTTAAGCGAAATGTGAAGTCGTAAATGTTACCCACCAAAGCGTTGATGCGCATGATATAAAAGGCAGATGCGATACAGAGAAACAGAGAAACATATATATATACATATATACAGAGAAACATACATATATATATATATATATATATATATATATATATATATATATATATATATATATATATATATATATATATATATATGGGGTTTTACCTGCCAAAATCACGATCTGGTTATGAAGGAGGCCGTAGTGGGGCACCCCGGAAATTCGGACTTCCTAGGGTGCTTTAACGTGAACCTAAACCTAAGTACACAGGTGTTCACGCATTTCGACCCCATCGAAATGCGGCCGCCGTGGCCGCAATTCGATCCCGCAGCTAGTGCTTAGCAAAGCAACGTATATTGAAAAAAAAATTGGTAAACGGCAGTAAACAATTTTACATTTTCTCCGGAGGTAGTTTACTTGTTCGGGAAAGGTTAAGCTTGATTGAAAAATTACGCCGATGATTTTGTTTTCGCTGGCATTTGGGGGTCCAAAGGTTCAAAGTATCGGTGCATTGGGTTGCAAATTCCGCTGGGAGTGTCGGCATGACACAAGAAAAGAGGCACATTGCGCAACTGTCACCAGATGGAGGAGCAAGTTCGCGTGTCTTGCAACCATCGTAACAGTGGCGCATGCGAAAGTTCTCGGCAAAGTTGGCATTTTTCACCTTCACTAGCCCTGTAATTTTGCTGTGTATGGTTGCAGTGCCCATATCAGCTTGTCTGGCAGAGATCGCAGTGCCGATGATCAGGTGCGAAGATAACGGCGGTATTTATTTCAGTTTCCGCACGAATCAGACACATATCAATTCCACGTCTTTCATATGTAGGTTCGAATTCACCGCCTCTATAATGAACTTGAACACCAGCAGTGCGAGCCCAGCCACAAGATGCTATTAGTAACCCGCTCACATAAGGACGCAAGCAACTACTTTCTGTAGAGAAGGATGAGGCTTGGGTGTAAGCGACAAAGAAACATTTACACTTAGACATACAGACTTACTTGCAGAATGATGCGTGGTCTACATTAAGCTCGTGCGATCCTAGAAAAACCCAACCGCAGTACTTATTGCAGAGGCTTCGGTAGATAGTTTATGAAGCAATATGTTTTTACTTGTTTCTAATTTATAGATAAATTAAGTATGCGTGGTCACTGGAACAATAAAGTAGTAGAATGAAAAAAAATCAAAAGAAATCATTTTCTTACAAATTGCATTTCTTGTCGCAGTTGCATGCAAATGTTTTCTCTTTTGTTATTTTAGGCAAAACAGCTTTCAAAGAGAAAAATGATGGGGCGTACTTCTTTATCATTACCATCATTCCTCATCTCGTCGAGTGAAATTGTAGCAAACAACTACGATCAACCTCAGTGCTGAAATGGACAACACCAATTGTGCTATGCAACGGTGTCGAGTATATTCGGAGTGGCCAGGGTTACGACATTTCGGATCATTGTTGACGTCAACTTAAAAATTGGAGGACGCTTAAGCTTCGCCTTCAAGAGTGGAACGCGATAGCGTTCCCGTCGACCCGCCAAGGGGTATTGGGCTACGGCGCAGCGACTACGCGCCCCGCATCGGACGCGGTGAGCGTCGAGCAACGCAGCGTTCGGCGCGACAACGAAATGTGCGCCTCAGCAAGCGACGCACGCCTGAGCCTTAGAAACAGCTCGTTTCTAAGGTAACACCGCGTTCACTAGAGGCGCTTTTGTACCGCTTTGAAGCATAGAACTCGTGGCTCAGTGGTAACGTCTCCGTCTCACACTCCGGAGACCCTGGTTCGATTCCCACCCAGCCCATCTTGGAAGTTGCTTTTTATTTATGAAGTGCCTGCCGGGATTTATCGCTCACGGCCAACGCCGCGGACGCCGACGCCGACACCGACGCCGACGCCGACGACACCGGCTTTTCTGCGACACGAGCTCCTTAACGCTATCGCGTTAATAGGCAATGTACTGCTTTAGGCGTTCAGGCTATTGTACTTGAGAGTGGCTTTATTTTCCGAGGGGGAACTCTGGAATATCATTTTCATTGCAGTCCCCCTTTACCGGCGAAGTGAGCAGCCAGCGAGCAATGCCTGTCCAAATCATAATCAGTCACGCTAATTCAAGGAATAATAGCCAAAATTAAGTTCCGATGAAGTGTTCTCGAGTCGCGAAGTCCACCATCGAGGACACGAACCTTTACTCAGTTGTAGAGGAGACACATTTGCGCTATCAGGGATAAGGAAGAACTGTTTACGTTGCCTCAGTTTCTTGAAGAACAAATTGCAACGTCTTTAGTTTACCTGTGACCCGGGCGAAGAATCTATTGGGGATACTCAGATGCTCACGTCATTGTTTCCCGTAAAATGTGTTCACGGCCCAAGCCACCATTGTGCAATGGCGTCCGACCGCTCACTTACTCCTGATTGGGTCCAAACTCAGGGAGGTCGTAGTCCAGACTGGTAAACAGCCGTGGACGAACGTTCAAGGCGCTTGGAGTTGGAGTTTGCTTTTAAAAGAAATTTAACAAATGTCCACACCAGTGGGCGCCGAATCTTAGGAGGTTAGGGGAAGAATATTAAAAGAAATACGATTTAACAAGCTCATTGCCTGCTGAGGCGGAGCATCAGGTTAACGCTGGCAAAATGTCGTCGAAACGCATTATCTCGCCAAAATCTCGTCGTCAGCCAGCGAAGCTGTCGCTCGCAGACCGAGCAACTATGGCCGAGCTCCGCGTCCAGAAAATTCCTGGACTGACGCCCATGGCAGCATATTTATTTATTTAGTTAATTATAGTGCAAACCATGCCGACTATAGCTGGAGTAGGGGAATATAGAAAAATATGTGAATGCTTGTCTCGCCAGCATAATAAAAGGTTGTCTTAATGTCCCAAGAGAAGGAGCCATATCGTGAGGAGTCGTTAAAGCCGAGTGTAATGTGTGGAACAGGAAACTGGAGATACACGGTGATAATTGCACTACAAAGTATGAAGAATGGAAAGAATGAGAAGGAAGCGTTATCTTTCATGAAAGTTATAAGGACAAACAAAATGAAAGAAACGTCTGCAACGAATTCTAAGAACGGAAATAACGGCAACATACCCGGGAATTGGGGAATTTCATTTAGTTTCCTTTGATACCACCTGGAGGTTTGGTATTCTCCGCGACCTAGCAGAACTTGGTATCCGCGGTAGGGTGCTGAACTACCTGAGAGAGAGAGAGAGAGAGAGAGAGAAACTTTATTTTGGTTCCTTCAAGGATTTAGCGTCTCGAGGTCTCGGTCGTCTTGGGCGCCGGCGACTTGGAGCCTCTTCCAGCAAGGGTGGGCCCCTATTCCAGGGCTCCACTGAGCCTAGCTACCTGACTAGCGTGCTGCACTAAGGCCCTTTGGGCCGTGAGCTCGCAGCTGGTAAGCCGACTCTCCCATTGCTCCGCACTCGGGTTATTGTGTTGGTGGAATGATTTATTGTGTTTACATTCCCATGTGACATGGTATAGTGTGGGTGTGGCCCCGCACCATGGGCAGGTGTCTCTGTATTGTGTTGGGTACATTTTGTTCAGGATGTATAAATTTGGGAAGGAGTTTGTCTGCAATCTGCGCCAACTCGTTGCTTCCTCCTGCGTTAGAGCTTTGTGGGGTGGGGGATATTTCGCTCTCGTCCCTCTGTATAAGTTTAAGATTTCTGTGTATCCTCCCTCACAAGCGTGTGGGTGATACTCCGGGGCGCGCGACTGCTCTGCTCGGCACGTGGTCTCTCGAGCTAGGCTGTCTGCCCTTTCGTTACCCTGTATGCCTGCGTGGGCCGGAATCCAAATTAACTTGTGCGTAACGTTCCTCTCGGCGAAGTTGGCTCCGCCAAGAATTCTGAGGGCGGCTTTGCTAATCCTGCCCCTCGTGTAATTTCGGCACGCTTCCTTTGAGTCTGTTAAGATGTTTAGAGGCCTGCCTGTCCTATATCCTTCTACTGCCGCCAGCGCCACGGCAATTTCTTCGGCCTCCGCTGTGTCGGCTGCCTTTACCGTCGCACATGTGATCAGATTCCCGTCACCGTCCACCACCACCGCCGTGGCCGTGCGCTTCCCTTCTCGCGGGTACGTGGCAGCATCCGTGTACACCGTGTTCTCTAGTAGCGCGAGTGTCTTTTCCACGTATTCGGCTCGCGCCTGCCTTCTGCCCTCGTGGAGGTTGGGGTCCATGTTCTTAGGTACTGGCCTAACGCTTATTGTTTTTCTTAAGCAGTCGGGCACGTCTGCGTATCTATCTACGTGTCCACTCGTGTCCCGTCCCAGCCTAGTCAGGAGCGCTCTCCCTGCAGGGGTGCTTTTGAGTCTGGCTTTTTGCGTTTCAAGCAGGGCTTCCGCCAGTTCGCTGAAAGTGTTGCTGATGCCCAGTTGGAGCAGTTTTTCGTTTGAAGTGTTTTTTGGCAGATGGAGAGCCGTCTTGTATGCTTTCCTGATTATCGTGTCCGCCTGTTCCCTCTCTCCTTTGGTCATCGCGTGGTACGGTAGCGAGTAGATGACTCGGCTGACGACCAGGCTGCCGACGAGTTTGAGTGTGTCTTCCTCTTTCATGCCGTATCTTTTTTGGGAGACCCTGTTGATCATCCGGCCCACCTGCTCCGTCACTTTGCTCAGCAGGCTGATGGTGTGGCTGCATTTTCTGCTGCCCTGTAGCCACATGCCCAGGATTTTGATCATATTCTTTTCCGGGATGTTTTGACCATCAAGCGTTACTTCCAGCGTTGCTTGGGTGGGGTGTCTACCTACTCTCAGTAATTCGGATTTTTCTGTGGAGCATACCAGTCCCCTCTCTCTGGTGTACTTTTCGACACAGCGCGCAGCCTCTTGTAGCTTCTCTTGTTTTTCTCCCAGTGAACCTTGCGTGACCCAAACCGTGACGTCGTCCGCGTACATCGCGTGTTGGATGCCATGAATCTCGCCGAGTCGTTTTGCCAGGCCGATCATCGCCACATTAAATAGCACGGGCGATATCACGGAGCCTTGGGGTGTGCCTCTACATGGTGTGGAGAAGGTGTCGCTTCTCAACTCCCCCAGCCCTACCGTTGCCGTTCTGTCGGTTAGGAAGTCCTTGACGTAGTCGTGTACTTTCCTTCCGCAGTTGGTGTTGTTGAGGCCCTCCATTATGGCCGCGTGGCTGACGTTGTCGAAGGCGCCTTTGATGTCGAGCGCCATCACAACGTTTTCACCCGCCTTGGGCATTGTGTCGAGTACCTCCTCTTTGAGTTGCAGGAGGACGTCCTGCGTCGATAGGTTGGCCCTGAAGCCATACATGCTGTCAGGGTACCACCTCCCGTTCTCCAGGTGCTGCTGGATCCTTTTGGTGACTATTCTCTCATACAGTTTTCCCAAGCACGACGTAAGCGAGATCGGCCTGAGATTCTCGATCTGTAGTTTCTTGCCCGGCTTGGGTATCATGACCACGATGGCGTGTTTCCATTCCGCCGGTACCTTCCCCTCTTGCCAGAGCGTGTTGAGGTACGACGTCAGCTTATCGACTGCCTCGTCGCTTAGGTTTCTTATGAGCGAGTTTCGAATCTTGTCCGCTCCCGCCGCTGTATTCTTGGTGGCCGCTCTCACGGCCTCGGTGACCTCCTCTCTCGTGATGGGTCGGTCCATTTTCGGGTTTTCCTCACCGAGATAATCTCCTTTGTAACCTTCGATTTGGTCTTTCCCGTAGCATTTTTCTCGGACTTCTTTCAGGAGCTGCTCTTCGGAACCTTCGTACTGGTGGACCAGTCTTTGGATCGATTTGCCGCTTTCGGACTTGTTCTTGCTAGGGTCCATTAGGGCCTTGAGGATGCGCCACGTTTTGGCCGTACTTAGGGTCCCGTTCAGCGAGTTGCTAAACTGTTGCCACCCCTGTCTGGCCAGCTGCGTCGCGTACTCCTCCGTCTGCCTAGTGATGTCCGCTATCTTCTTCTTTAGCTTCTTATTTAGCTTTTGTCTTTTCCATCTCTTGGTAAGCCCGCGTCTAGCCTCCCAGAGCCTGAGGAGCCGCTTGTCTACCTCCGGTGTTTGTTCGGTTCTATGCACTTCTTGCGTGTACATTTTTTGAATTTGCTTGAGTTGCTGACTCCACTCTTCAACCGAGGTAATGTTACCCTTTAGCTGTCGACAGTGTGCTCTAAAGGCGTCCCAATCCGTCAGCCGTGCCGTACCAATTTTCCTCTTGACATTGTCTGCCACCGTGCTGACTCTTATTATGTGGTGGTCGCTGCCAAGGTTCTCGAAAGATTTCCGGTCTAACCGTTCATTTCATGTACGCCTGGGTGCAGTCCTTTCGAAGAAGTTAGTCCAATAGAATAGAATACTGCAGGGTTGTATTTTAAGTACGACACTTTTCATAGTAAGAATGAACTCCATAGCAAAAATCATAACAGTTGCTGTCCTCTTCTCACTCAAAATAGGCATACAGGTTGACCCCACCCTGCATCTAAATGAAACCATTCTTCCAGTAAAGAATGAATAATATTTTTAGGTATAACTTTTGACGAAAAGCTCACATTCTTAGCACGGATAAGCACTCTCAAAAAAGCTTCCCAGTCACTGGATATACTCAAAGTACTGCCACGTAAACACTGAGGCTCTGATAAAACGTGCCTTCTACGCATTTATCGCTCTTTGGTAATGTCCTCCTTGGATTATCGCTGTATAGTGTATGGTTCCGCAAGACCGTCATACTTAAAGAAATTAGACCCAGTACATAACTTAGGCCTGCGCATTTCATGCGGTGCAAACCGAACCTCTCCTATAGCCAGCCTCTATGTAGAAACAAACGAACCCACACTAAAAAGTAGAAGAGCTGCTCTAAGCTGTGCACATATTCTTAAGGTACAATCTCTACCAAAGGACATTTGCTACCCAGTTGTAACAAAATGTCCTTCGAGAATAATGCTCAATAACAAACCAGGAACTACTATACCGCTGCGCCTGCGATTTGAAGAGATGTGTCGGAACCTTGGCATAGTGGACACATTACCTGGCATTGCCCATAAACATGATCGACTACTCCCGTGGTTCATCTTTACCACAGCTTGCGATCTCACTTTAAAACTGTTCCGCAAGCCACAAACTCCACTAAAACACATTATTGAGGAATTTCTTGCACTAGAAGAAAAATACAGCAGTTTCTTGGACTTTTATACTGATTCGAAAACGACAGGCCCTGTTGGAAGTGCAGTTTGTCCAAGGGAACTGGGAAGAAACAGTAAGACTTCCGCAGTCTACATCAGTCTTAACTGCTGAATGTTACGCCATTTCTATGGCCATAGAGTAAAGGAGAATCTCGCAAATAGTGTTATATACACAGACCCCCTAAGTGCACTCACAGCTCTTCACGCCAAACATGCAGTCACACCACTATTGGGAGACATTACACACAATTTATTAAAAGCCACCGCACGAGGACAGAGCGTTTAATTATGCTGGGTCCTGAGCCACGTCGGAATTAGTGGAAATGAGACACCAGATGTATGTGCACCTCAAGCCCGGCACAAACGAATCACGAAAATAAAGATACCTCCTAACGACTCCATGAGTTATTGTTTCAATGCAGGTTGAGAAGGAAGTAGAGTAAAGAAAGGGAGAAGGCATGTATGTTAATCAGGAGAGCGTCTTGTTGGCTAAAAATTGCTGAGTTCTTACTTCTGGAATGATAGCGGTTACATCAAACAATTCAGAAGGTGCTGCTTCTACTGGAAAATTTCAAAGGGCTACGCTGCGAGGTGCGCCACAGATGCCCTGTTCTTCTCTAATTATTCTTGATATGCCACTGAAATATAATCAAAGACAACCTGAAAATCCGAAAGACGCACAGCTTTTGGGAAATCTTACAGAACCCAGCAAAAGTTCTAGCACATCTGTTTTTGTCGAGCAATGGGAATAGGAATTTTAATTGCCTGTAATAATAATACACAGCTTAAAACTTTCCCTTCATATGATTTTGCAGAGTATGTAAGCTTCAACCCTATTTCTTCCACATTGAACGCCAGCGTAACGTCTCGTGTTCCCAAGACGCCTAAACACAAGAGTAAAAAGCTTGTATGCGCCGTAATTAACTGACACGAATGAAACTTTGCGCGCACATCTGACGTAACGTGCGCCATTTATAAAAATCAGAAGTCGTTGCCAAGCTCCGCTGACCAAGGACAATGGGGATGCCTACTACGCGCGTCGCATTACGCATGAAAAATAGGAAAAAAGCAGTATTCACTGATTATCTACAGAGATCCTTAATAACCCAGCGAATGCTTGGTTGTTGCTGCGGGGAAGCAATTTCCTTTGCTGTGCTTGTGTCATCGCTTTCGAACATGCCGCTATCGATTCAGAGAGTAATATACTTTGAAGGTAACTTAAGCAATATTTAAGGTATCTGTCAACAATTACTCATTTGAACAAATTACTCGCTCTCCCGTAATTGAGAGTAGATGTAAGCATGAAATAGCTACTGACAAAACAGATCGGTTGGAGATGATACTAGCCACAATATTAAGATAGGTGGAGTGCATGTTGGCAATGGCACACCCCTCACCACACCGCACCACACCAAACCACACCAAATCACACCACACCATATTGCGCACTGGTCCATATGGCGTCTTTTACTGCCTGTGGTTACGCGGTCTTCAGCCACTTTTTTTTCTTTGTCGCGTCGAGGCGGTCGGCTCCGAATGTGCGGCATTACGTAGGTAGCCGCGGTCTCTGGCAGTGTTATCACGTTCATGAACGGCCGCATTATCCTGGCGTTGTCCGCACAGTCGAGTACTCTTCTGCTCTGGCGTGTACGTCGCTAAGTGATCGGCTTCGAGAAAACACTTCCTACATCTGCTTTCATTGCGGTGCGTTGCTCAGCTTAACCATTTGTGGCGGCGACCTCATTGAAATGAAAAACTGTGCAGAAGCGTATGCGGCCACGACGCGACGCAGGCCTGAATGCTTACTAAGCCGGAATGAACCTTCTTTGAACTGAACCTCATTGCAAGTCTCGTCTCGGCCGAAAAAAGAAAACATCCGTAGCACGCCGGACGCTGCCGGATTGATCACGTAGCGTGGCGCTATTTCGACGTGGTCGCAAAACCCGCGCCGCGGAACTCACGGACCGCTGGCGTAGAAAAAATTTCAGGCAACCTTGTCTCAGCGCCAAAAGATGACAATAACGTATGTGGTGCCTGTATCTGCCTTTTGAGCGGCGCTCTTATAGAGGACAAATTATGCTTCAGCGTACTCGAAGTTAGAACATCAGTGAAATTGTGAACAGACATTACGAAAAAATCGGAAGCAATATTTTTTATGTGATTTGTTTGAGCAGTAACTAGCGTAGGTAATGCGGTCCTGTAGTAAGGGTTCGGGGCTAGAGAGCCGAATCTTCTTAAGTTTTGACTGGTTGTCCGGATGATCTCGTTTTGTTCTCGCAATTTTCTCGGGTGTTGTAGTTTTGTTCCCGCTCCGTTCTCGTTTTGAATGCTCGGACAACGGCTCGGGATTCGGGCTCAAGGTCTTTTGAAGGTCGCCGACAGCGGGAGCTAAAAGCTATTGATGCTTAAAACTGTTATATCGTAAATCGGACACTGCGCTTGACGCAGGCGAGGCAGACACAAGCTGACAATCTGGAAGAATGGGCGCTTATTTGCAGTGCGCGTCGAAATATAAAGACAGGTTAAGGAGGGGAAGGGAAACAAAGTAGGAAAACATAAGACAGGCAACCAGATTGGCACATGTAGCTGTCGACTTCATCTGAGAAATGATAAGAACACTGCAGTTATAACATTTCTCCATCAATAATACTGAAGACGTTGCGCACGTCTGCGCTCTCGTTTTGAGCGTCGGATTTCCATGGCCACTGTAGGTTCACCGTTTCTCTCTTGTGCGTCCAGGGGTTGGGGTGTTGACTGACGCTGTGTTGGTGACGTTTCACGAGTTTCGGCTTTTGCCTTTGGCCCTGCTCCGGGAGTTTCTTGCGGAGTTCTCGAGATGGACGAGCTTTCACTCTCCCTGTGGCCTTGGGTAGCCGTTGGTTCTTTTTTTGTGTGCACTTTATCAACGTGTCGCCGAACGAGGCCCTCAGTTGTTTCCACTGTCCCCATCCTAACTCCGTCTGCTGATGCTGTGGTGGTGACGTTTCACGAGTTTCGGCTTTTGCCTTTGGCCCTGCTCCGGGAGTTCCTTGCGGAGTTCTCGAGATGGACGAGCTTTCACTCTCCCTGTGGCCTTGGGTAGCCGTTGGTTCTTTTTTTGTGTGAACTTGATCAACGTGTCGCTGAACGAGGCCCTCAGTTGTTTCCACTGTCCCCATCCTAACTCCGTCTGCTGACTTTACCGTGCCCGTCTTCCACTTATCAGCCTTACCAAAGTTACGGACGTAAACATTTGTGTCTGGTGCAAAGGTCCAGTCATCCGATGTTCCCGACCTTCCTGCAACCAAAGGAGGAAACATATGCCGAGGCGAGACCGGATTGGGTAGCCCAGAAGTTCCGAAGGAGATTTACCCGAGGCTAGGGGTGTTCTCCGGTAGTTGAAAAGTAGTCTGCAATGCAATCTTCTAATCTGCCCCGGTTCATCTTATTCAGCCCATCTTTAACAGTTCGGACAGCTCTCTCTGCTGGGCCATTTGACTGTCGATGAAACGCAGCCATGCGCAGGTGGGTTATGTTATTGTTGTTTGCAAAACCAGTAATTTCTTGGCTAGTGAACTGCGTCCCATTAACTGAAACAATGGTGCAAGGAATGCCGAACCTGCTAAAGAAGCTGCGCAAGCAAGTAGTAGTCAAAGAAGTGGCCGCCTGTTTTATTGGTACGGCCTCAATCCATTTGCTGTGAGCATCTACGAGAACAAGGATCATGTTTCCTTTGATTGGCCCCGCGAAATCTAGGTGCACTCTCTACCAGTTTTCCTGGCAGGTCGGCCAGTTAACTAGCGGAGCAGATACCGGCATTGGTCGATTTTGGATGCAGCTTGTGCACCCCTCTGACAGTTGTTCTATGCCATGGTCCATTCCTGGCCACCACAAAACTGACCGAGCGATTGATTTCATCACCGATGATCCTTGATGTGTCTCGTGCAACATTATATGTTGCGCATTAAGTGGAATGAAAACTCTACGGCCCCAATACAGCAAACGGTGGGCCAATGACAGTTCCAGTCTGCGATCGTAAAAGGGGGGTAAGCTTCGTTCTAAAGCTTTAGCGTTCGGAGGCCACTCGTCTCTTCTGTACTGCACAACCTTTGAAATTACCGCGTCGTCTATCTGCCGTCAGCGCCTGCAGTTCTTCTAGTGAGACCACCCCCTCCTGGGCACATTCAAGTGCCAGAACGTAGTCAGGTGGCTGCCCTTCCATGGTTGGCTCCGAAGTTTCTTGTGGCAACCTACCAAGCGCGTCTGAGTTCAGGAGCTGCTTGCCTGGCGAATACTGTAACTTGTAGCGAAATCCTCACAAATACAGCGCTCAGCGCTGTATGCGAGCAGCAGTCAGAGGCGGAGTGGGCCGATCCGGTCTTAGCAGGCCCAGGAGCGGCTGGTGATCTGTAACCACGATGAATTCTCGGCCTAGAAGGTAATCACGAAACTTCAGTACTCCAAATACGAGGGCCAATGCTTCAAGTTGCGAATAATTTTTTTCAGCTTTCAACAATGTCGTTGAACGAAATCCGATCGGCTTGTTGACGTTCCCTTTGGTGTGAAAAAGCGCTGCGCCGATTCATTTTTGGGATGGGTCGCACTCTAGTTTCAGCGGTTCTAAAGGGTCAAAATGAACCAACACTCCTGCTTGCTGCAAACACCGTTTTGCTTTATCGACCGCGCTTTGTTGCTCTTCTTCCCAGAGCCAATGTCTGTTCTTTTCCAGCAGCCGGTACATTGGAGCGAGAAGAGACGATATGCTCGACAAAAATTTTCAGTAGAAAGTGATCATGCCAAGAAAAGAACGAAGCTCAGCTACATTTTTCGGGCCAGGGGCTTCTGTGATAGTTTCGACATTCTTTTCTATTGGGTGCAACCCTTGCTGATCGATTCAATGGCCGAGATATGTAACAGACACTTGCCGAAATTTGCATATGTCGAGGCACAGTTTAACACCACGCTCGCGGAAACTCTGCAGAACGGCTTTTAGCACGTCGTCACTTCCTGTGAGACGAGGAAAGGTGAAACATGGTAAGTGCTAACTACAGGCTGAAAGTATTACGAATCCCTCTAATTCGACCGGTTTACCTGCGACTGAACGAAATTAGGCTTGAATTTTGTAAGCGTAACACCATATTACGATTACGTAAATATTTTTCCGCGTTCATCTGTTGACTGGTGACTGAGTGTCCAATAGTGTCCTCTCTGACCTTGATGCCTCAATTAACTTGGGTAAGGAATGGCTCATGAACACGAACGCTAACGAAAGTAAACTTATGCGCGTGTCCTGGTTTACTTGAATTTTATTCTTCATTCATACAATGGACCGCAGTTCCATTAAGGCTTTATTGCGGGGGCGAAATCGCGAAAATACACATAAACATTGTTGCGGTGCACCACATCTCCAGGTAGTCAATTCCAAGCGACAATAGTTTTTGAAAAAAAAAGAATATTTAACAAGTAGAGTCCTGATAAGGTACGGCCTAACTTTAGGTGGAGGGTCTATACGCGAGGAACAGTAACGCGGAGCCTTCAGGCAGTCTGATGAGCAGTTCGCGTATGATTATGGAAGATTGAATAAAAGAGATTATGGCGAAACATGCTTCGTCGTTCACACAAAGGGATGCAACTAGTAGTAGTAGTGAAAACTTTATTGAAAATGTCCGGCGATTTGGGCGGGGTGGGGCCATGAGCACCCCAGCCTAGGTGACGGCCTCGAGTACTTGGACTCGGGCGGCTTCCTCGGCGTGCCGGACGGCCCACAGTTGATCGGCGAGGTCGTGGCTGAGCAGGGCCGCCTCCAACGCGCCCCTCGGTGCGAGACTGCCATTTCTATCCCGTTCGTCGGGAACTCCTGCTGCTGGCTACCGGCGCATGCCCACAGCATATGCTGCAGCGTCGCTCTGGCTCCGCACGCTTTACAGTCGTCGGACGGATAAATGTCGGGGTAGCAGAGGTGAAGGATCGCCGGGTTAGGATATGTGTGTGTCTGCAATTGCCTCCAGGCAACCGCCTGTTTCTTGTTTAGTTTGGCGTGCGGTGGTGGGTATTTACATCTGCTCAATCTGTAGTGTTGCGTGATGTCTCTGAAAGTGGTCATGCGATCCCCCCACGTCCACTCCCGCATCGCTCTCGCGGTGGGCGAGACGTCGGGATTGCCGGCGGGCGCCGCGGCTCGGCATGTAAGTCCTCGAGCCGTGGCGTGTGCCGTCTCGTTTCCTGGGAGCGGAGGGTCCGTGTGGGCGGGGGTCCATACGAGGAAACTGTCGTTTTTGCGGCAAATATTGCCCTGTTGAATTTGGAGAATGCGGGCCGCTTCCCGGGAGATCCGGCCGCTAGCGTAGTTGCGTATCGCTGCCTGCGAGTCGCTTATTATCACCTCGGCATCCGTGGTGGCCACCGCGAGGGCTATCGCTGCTTCCTCGGCCGCCTCCGTCTCTTCCGTGCGTATCGTCGCGCTCGCGACGCAAGTTCCGCTGTGGTCCGTGATTGCGACCGCGAAACCACGTTGCCGCTCGTAACGGGCCGCATCTACGTAGACAGTTTCTTTGTTGCTGCCGTATTTCTTTTGTAAATCTCGCGCGCGCCTGTTGCGCCGGCCAGCGTGATGCGTCGGGTGCATGTTCTTGGGCAACGGCGAAACGGCGATGCGCTCGCGAATCGGTGTGGGTATCGCAAACTTTTCGCCCTGCTGTGTGTAGTAGCTGATGCCCAGCGTCTCGAGGATGTGTCGTCCGGTTCTGCTTTTTGACAAACGCTCGTACTGCGCGACGTTGTGCGCTTCTATTATCTCGTCTAGGGTATTGTGTAAACCCAGTTAGAGAAATTTATCCGTACTGGTATTAATCGGCAATTCTATGGCACGTTTGTACGCCTTGCGGATGAGGCGGTCTAGTTTAGCTCGTTTGGCCACCTGCCACTTGAGGTAGGAGGCGACGTACTTTATGTGACTGATTACGAACGCCTGTACCAGGCAGATCGTATTGCTTTCATTCATGCCACTATGTCTGTTCGTGATACGCATCAGTAACCGGATCGTTTCATTGACCGCACGCTCTAGTCTGCGTACGGTTTCGCCGTTGTGGCCGTTGGCCGACAGGTGCAAGCCCAGTACCCTAATTTTGTGAACATGCGGGATGATGGTGCCGTCAGATGTGACTACCCTAATTTCTCTGTCGGCGTGCTCGGCTGCGGAATCGGAGTTCTTGGGTTTCCGGCCTCTGCGCGTGGATCTGCAAAGCAGGAGCTCCGATTTGGCCGCGGAGCATTCGAGGCCCGTGTCACGCAGATACTCCTGCACCGCGTCGACAGCCGCCTGTAAGGTTTGCTCTACGTGGCCGTCATTTCCCTCAGCAACCCAGAGCGTAATGTCATCGGCGTACAAGCTGTGGTGGAGGCCTTCAATCTCTGCCAGTTTCTGGGGTAATCCGAGAAGCACGATGTTAAAGAGCATGGGCGAGATGACAGAGCCCTGCGGTGTGCCTGTGCAACCTATGTCTATGTCTTGCGATTCCAGTCCGCCGATCACTATGCGGGCATGGCGACCCGCAAGGAAGTCCCGTACGTAGTCGTACGTTCTCTCGCCCAGTCCCAATGCTCGTATGCTTTCAAGTATCGCGGCGTGTTTTACGTTGTCGAACGCCTTTTTGAGGTCAAGACCGAGTATTGCTTTTGTGGATCGTGTGGGATTGTCTACGATGTGGTGTTTGAGTTGAATCATGACGTCCTGCGTAGAAAGGCCACGACGGAACCCCAGCATCGTGTGCGGCAGCATGTCTCGGTCCTCGAGGTAGTTGGTAAGGCGAGTGAGAACCGCGTGTTCCATGACCTTGCCGACGCAAGACGTCAGGGATATTGGTCGAAGATTGTCGATTTGTACCCGTTTGCCCGGTTTGGGGATCATAATTATGCGCGCCGTTTTCCACGAGCTCGGTATCGTGCCGGCATTCCAGCACACGTTAATGTAATCCGTCAGCCGTTCTATCGACTCGTCGTCCAAGTTGCGGAGCGTTTTATTGGTTACGCCGTCCGGGCCCGACGCCGATTTTCTGTTGAGCTTGTACAGTACCGCCCTCACCTCTGCTACGCTAAAGTCTTCATCTAGCTGCACGTTGCTCTTCCCCGCGTACGCCGGATGCGCGACGGGGCTAGTTGCCTTGACGTAACGGGTTCGCACGGCTTCTAGAAAGTCCGCGGACGTGCCTTCGTAGTCGTCTACTAGCTTGTTAATCTTATGCGCGTGCGCTGATTTGGTCTCCTCAGGATCCAAGAGATGCCGGAGGAGGTGCCATGTCTTGGCCATTCCTAGGTGATTCTCCATACCGTTGCACGTCTCCTCCCATTGCGTTTTGCATACCTGCAATGCGTGGACTTCTATGTCTCTGTTTAGCCGTGCTATGCGTCTGCGTAGCGTTCGATTGTGTCGTTGACGCTTCCACCTGTCCTGTAAGCTGCGCTTGGCTTCCCACATGTGTAGGAGTTTACTATCTATCACCTCTAGGTGTTGTTTGGATCCCACCGATGGCATCGGTTGTTGGGAACTCGGCGCTGACGCCCGTGGTTGTACCTGGGTCGCAAGCCCCAAGGGTAGCGTTGGCCTGGCGGCCTGGGGTACAACTGGAAGCATCCGAAGGTCCCGGCAAAGCATGAGTCGACTGGTAACAACAAAACAACTTGTTTATTTTAACATCGCAAAGAGTTGGCGGTCAGGTTGACCGAAGTAGAGAGAAGGGAGAGCACTTTACTCAACAGAAGAAATCGGAGCCCTCCCTTTGGCGTCCGGGGGCAGCTGTTTTTATACTCTCGCAGTTGAGGGCAAGAAGGAACCCCTCAATAGACGAGCACGTGAATGTACAATGGGCTAATGGTGACGCACACTGTCGTAGCGCTGCCGGTCGGGCACAATGACTGGAATGAGAGGGTGATCCCTGCTGTCGCACCGCCTGGTTCGGGCACAATGACTGGAATGAGAGGGTGATCCCTGCTTTCGCATCGCCCGGTTTGGGCACAATGGCACATACACTCACACACGCACATGAAGACACGTGGCATCGGAACATGCCTGGAAACGCCTGGAAACACCTGGCGGGGAGCGTTGCGGCGACGACGAACGGGCCAAAATGTCTGCCGCCCCGCCGCAGTCGCGCCGGCAAAACCGCGTGTCGCAGGCGAAACGCAACAGACCGCCCCGCCGGGGGAAGGAGATCCCGATGGACAGCGGACTGCATCCGCTGTCCGGAGGGATGTCGCTCGATGATGCTCATAACCGAAGTCGGGCGTCCCTCGACGTTCCTTGAGCGCAGCGCACAGAGAAGGCCTTGTTCTCTCGTTCAGGTTCGCACGGGACACTGCAAAGTGACTTCGGGAGAGTTCACATTTTTGTTCTCGTTCCCGGCAAGCGTTAGAACTACGCTGAAACTCAACCGCTCAGTCAGCAAGCACGGCACAACCCTCACTAAGCCCTGCCAGGCTCTTTCCCCTTTTTATACCACTGCCTAGTTCCTTACAGTAGTCTAGCATCACTCAGAACGCGTCCACAAATTGGAAAATTGCACTAGAAAGCATATCATCACTTTGAAACACTAAACAAAAGCAATATGTTAAAAAAAAATCCTGCCTCAGGAAGAAAAACACCAGTAACCAACAATTTTGAGGCTGATTCCTACGTTAGGGGCTTCGACTTAAGCCATCGGCGTTACCGTTGAGACTCCCCTTTTTGTAACGCACCTCAAAGGAATATTGTTGTAAAGCGAGGCTCCAGCGCAGGAGGCGGCCATTTTTGGGAGAGATGGTCTGCAGCCATTGGAGAGGGCAGTGATCCGTCTCAATGATAAACCTCGAGCCGGCTAGATAGCATGACAATTTCTGAACGGCCCACACGAGACACGCACACTCTTTCTCGGTGGCGCTATACGCCTGCTCACGACTGGTCAGCTTACGACTAGCATACAGGACGGGGTGTTCTACTTCTCCATTTTCCCGTTGGCACAGTACAACGCCCATGCCTCGCTCACTAGCATCGCACTGAACAACGAACCCTTTTGTATAGTCTGGCGATCGTAGCACAGGCTGGTTTGTTAGGGCACTCTTTAGGGCGCTAAAAGCTCTTTCCTTTGTCTCGTCCCAGACGACTGTTTGAGGCTCTGTCTTTCTTAGAGCATCCGTCAGGGGAGCCGCGATATCAGAGTACCTAGGGATGTACCTCTGATAGTAGCCGGCGACACCCAAGAACGACCGAATATCGGTCTTGGTGCGCGGTTGCGGAAAGTCTCGCACAGCGGCCACTTTTATTTCAGAGGGGCGGCGACGACCCTGACCAATCACGTGACCGAGGTAGACAACCTCGGCCTGTGCTAACTGGCACTTAGGAGCCTTGACTGTCAAGCCCGCTTCGCGCAGGCGGGTTAGCACTGCCCGCAAGTGTGCCATATGCTCAGACCAGGATGCGGAGAATATCGCTACGTCGTCTAGATACGGTAAAGCGAATTCTTGCTGTCCCCGCAACACTTTATCCATGAGGCTTGAAAAACAGTATGGCGCGTTCTTCAAACCAAAACTCAACACTTTAGGACGGAATGTTCCCATTGGTGAAATGAACGCCGCATACCTACTAGCCTCTTCTGTAAGTGGAACCTGCCAATAACCCCTGACAAGATCTAGGGTGGAAATAAACTGAGCGCTACTAACTTTCTCAAGGCGCTCCTCGATGTTAGGGATCGGATAAATTTGATCCTTAGTGATGGAATTAAGCCTGCGGTAGTCGACGCAAGGACGAGGTTCCTTGCCCGGTACCTCAACTAAAATCAAAGGGGAGGTATAATCACTCTCACCTGCCTCAATAACACCGAGCTGTAGCATTTTCTTTACCTCAGCCTCCATAATATCGCTCTGGCGGGGTGACACCCGATACGCCTTGGATCGTACTGGCTCTGGGGAGGTAAGTTCTATATCATGAGTAAGTACAGAAGTCCTACCAGGCCTCTCAGAGAACAGACC
This sequence comes from Dermacentor variabilis, assembly GCF_050947875.1. Classification (NCBI taxonomy): domain Eukaryota; kingdom Metazoa; phylum Arthropoda; class Arachnida; order Ixodida; family Ixodidae; genus Dermacentor; species Dermacentor variabilis. Next base: position 131,795,217 of record NC_134570.1, on the reverse strand, counting down.
TTGAAACTCTTGTAATAGCTGGTGTAGTTCGGTTTTCTGCTCGGGCGACAGCGGTGCTTTACTGATAAGGTCACTAATGACTTGACCGGTGTCTTCCCTGTTCGTCACTGAGCCTAGTCCCGGAAGCTCGACCGGAAGCTCTTCAGGAACGTTTACCATCATGCACACCACTGCTTCCCTTTGTCTATAAGGTTTGAGCAGATTACAGTGGTAAACTTGCTGTGCTTTCCGCTTTCCTGGCAGACTTACCACGTAGTTAACGTCCGACAGTTTCTGAACAATTCGTGCTGGGCCCTCCCACTGCACATCTAGTTTGTTGTTTAGCGATGTGCGCAATATCATGACCTCATCGCCCACCTCAAAACGACGGGCCCTGGCGGTCCGATCATAATAAACCTTGGCCCTCTGCTGGGCCTTTGTCATTGCTTCACCTGACAACTCCTGTGCCCTTCTTAAGCGTTCGAGGAGCTTAAGCACGTACTCCACCACGACTGGGTCGTCGCCCCTGCCTTCCCATGATTCTCGAAGCATGCGAAGCGGAGACCGAAGCGAGCGACCGTACACCAGTTCAGCTGGCGAAAACCCCGTAGCCGCATGCGGCGCGGTTCTTAACGCAAACATCACCCCAGGCAGACACAGCTCCCAGTCAGTTTGATGTTCAAAACACAAGGCTCTCAACACGCGCTTCATGACGGAGTGGAGCTTCTCAACGGAATTCGACTGTGGGTGGTACACGGAGCTGTGTAACAGCTTTACCCCACACCTTTCGAGAAAAGTTGTCGTCAAAGCGCTAGTAAACACTGTGCCCTGATCTGATTGGATTTCCGCAGGGAAACCAACTCGCGCAAATATGGACAGTAGTGCATTAACTATCTCAACTGAGCTGAGTTCTTTAAGCGGCACTGCTTCAGGGAACTTTGTCGCTGGGCAGATCACAGTCAAAATGTGTCTGTACCCCGTGGCTGTTACCGGCAGAGGTCCCACTGTATCAATAACGAGCCGTCTAAAAGGCTCCGTTATGATAGGTACCAATTTCAACGGCGCCCTTGATTTGTCCCCTGGTTTGCCCACCCGCTGACAGGTGTCACATGACCTCACGAAGTGGTCTGCGTCCCGAAAACACCCTGGCCAATAGTACTCTTGCAAGAGACGGTCCTTAGTTTTCTTAACTCCTAGGTGTCCGGACCACGAACCCCCATGTGACAAGCGCAACAGATCCTGACGATAGCATTGAGGCACGATCAGCTGATCGAACTCCACTCCTCGGCGGTCTAGATACTTCCGGTACAGGACTCCACCTCTTTCCACAAAACGCGCATTTTTCCTGGCGATACCTTCCTTGACATTGCAGCGTACGTTTTCCAGGCTGCCATCCTTTTTTTGCTCGGCTATCAAAGCCGACCGGCTGACTTTTAGCAACCTATCAAGTCCGTCTGACGTAGGCGCGATGAGCAAATCAGTAGATAGCTCTTCTAACTTTCCCGCATCGGGATTTTCCTCTCCAGTATCTGGTGCCTTTAACGTTACAGACTCAATTTTATTCAGTTCTGGCGTGCTCTGAATATCGGCTTGCTGCGCCTCTGACCCTTTTTCGTTGTTTGATAACATCGGCCCCGCAACTACCGCCTTTGCAGCGAGCTCCCGAACCTTCGATCTGGTTAAGGCCTGAACACTAGCTTCACCAAACAAAAGCCCCTTCTCGCGCAGGAGGTGATCGGACCTGTTTGAAAATAGGTACGGGTACTGGGGTGGCAGCATAGATGACACTGCCGCCTCCGTCTCAAGCGCTCCGAAAGGTCCTTCAATAAGCACTTTTGCTACCGGCAGACACACGCTATGAGCTTCCACGGCTTGCTTGATCCACGCGCACTCGCCCGTGAACATATGGGGTTCTACGTAAGACGGGTGAACTACATCCATCGTAGCTGCGGAATCGCGAAGCACTCGGCACTCTTTCCCGTTCACGAGGAGGTCTCGCATGTAAGGCTCGAGAAGCTTCATGTTCTCGTCAGTGCTGCCTATTGAAAAAAACACAACTTTTGGTGTTGTTTCCGGACACTGCGCCGAAAAGTGACCCGGCTTCTGGCACGTATAACAAACGCGCGCTTGCCTCATCTCGAACCGCTTTCTGCGTTCGGCTTCGGCTGCCGCCGTCTCCTTAGGTTCGGTCGCACTGCTTCCACTCGCATCCGCACTACGCGTGTTCCCCTTTGCTCTCATGGGTGTGAACTTCGGCCTCTCAAACTTCGAGCCAAATTCACCCTTTTGACCGTCCTTAGCTCCGCGAGCCCGACGCGTCACAAACTCCTCGGCTAGCTCAGCGGCTTTAGCCACCGTACAAACGTCTGGCCTATCCAAGACCCAGTATCGCACGTTCTCCGGTAACCGACTATAAAACTGTTCTAGCCCGAAGCACTGCAGAACTTTATCGTGGTCACCAAACGCTTTCTCTTCTTTGAGCCACTCCTGCATGTTCGACATAAGCCTATACGCAAACTCTGTATATGACTCACTTTTGCCTTTCTCATTTTCCCGAAACTTCCGACGGAACGCCTCCGCAGACAGCCGGTACTTTTTTAGCAGACTCGATTTTACTTTGTCGAAATCCTCTGCCTCCTCTCTATCCAAGCGAGCGACTACGTCGGCCGCCTCGCCGGGTAACAAAGTGAGCAAGCGCTGTGGCCACGTTTCCCGAGAGAACCCCTGCTTCTCGCACGTTCGCTCAAAGTTAACCAGGAACAAACCAATGTCCTCTCCAAGCTTAAACGGCCGCATCAGGTCAGTCATTTTGAACAATACGCGTTCTCCTGCACCGTGTGCCTGACTTCCATTACGAGCGCGTTCCATCTCTACCTCAAGACGCTTCATTTCCAAAGCGTGTTGACGGTCACGCTCTTGTTGCTCTCGCTCTTTCTGTTCTTTACGTTCCCGCTCTTCTTTTTCTTTCTGCTCTTTAAGTTCGCGCTCCTGTCTTTTTGCAGTCTCCCTCTCTTCAATGGTCTCAAGGCATTCCGACAGCTCGTCATCCTCAGCCTCTAACTCAAGAATAGCCTTTAGCAGTTCTGGTTTTCTGAGTTTGTCCGAGACATCCAGACCCAACTCTCTTGCAAGCTCCAACAATTTCGGTTTGCGCAACGACTTCAAATCCATGGCTGCTCTGAATGCTGCTTTCTCTACTGCTTACTATTGTCTTGCCGCAAACTAACCCGGCAGCAACGACAATCACAATTACCAGCTCTGTTTCTGACACTAACAAAAGCCTGGCAAAGCTCAGAAGAAGAAAGTCCCGCACTCACCAAACCTCGCAGCCAAGAGTCCAGCGCAGTCGTTCCGCTGCAGGCAACCAGTCATCACACAGGGCTCGTTGCACTGCTCCCGGATCGTTGTTGAGCTGCTCAGCATACAGTCAACTGCATCTCTTCGCTGCTGGCCTCCGTTGTCGCGATCTCACCGCTGGCAGACAGTTATTTGAAGTCGGAGGCGATCTCACCGCTGCCAACCAGATGTTTGGATCCCACCGATGGCATCGGTTGTTGGGAACTCGGCGCTGACGCCCGTGGTTGTACCTGGGTCGCAAGCCCCAAGGGTAGCGTTGGCCTGGCGGCCTGGGGTACAACTGGAAGCATCCGAAGGTCCCGGCAAAGCATGAGTCGACTGGTAACAACAAAACAACTTGTTTATTTTAACATCGCAAAGAGTTGGCGGTCAGGTTGACCGAAGTAGAGAGACGGGAGAGCACTTTACTCAACAGAAGAAATCGGAGCCCTCCCTTTGGCGTCCGGGGGCAGCTGTTTTTATACTCTCGCAGTTGAGGGCAAGAAGGAACCCCTCAATAGACGAGCACGTGAATGTACAATGGGCTAATGGTGACGCACACTGTCGTAGCGCTGCCGGTCGGGCACAATGACTGGAATGAGAGGGTGATCCCTGCTGTCGCACCGCCTGGTTCGGGCACAATGACTGGAATGAGAGGGTGATCCCTGCTTTCGCATCGCCCGGTTTGGGCACAATGGCACATACACTCACACACGCACATGAAGACACGTGGCATCGGAACATGCCTGGAAACGCCTGGAAACACCTGGCGGGGAGCGTTGCGGCGACGACGAACGGGCCAAAATGTCTGCCGCCCCGCCGCAGTCGCGCCGGCAAAACCGCGTGTCGCAGGCGAAACGCAACAGTGTGCTTCCTGCGGTACCTCCCGCGTTGCCGCTTCGACGTCCCTCCTGAGCGTCGCGGTCCAGCTCTCGACGTCGTCGATAGCATCGCTGCCGCGATTATGCTCCTTCCGGGCTTTGCGAAACGCGTCCCATTCTACCAGCCGATAGTGGTTGCCCTTGGTGCCGTCCCGATGACCGTGGTGATGGTAGTGCGGTCCCACATCGACCTGGATCTCGATCACCGAATGATCGCTACCCAAGTCCTCCTGGGTGTTATGCCACCGCGCCCCAGCGACGTTCTTCGTAAACGTAAGGTCGGGCGAAGTGTCCGCACATACGCTGTTGCCCATGCGTGTGGGCGCGGAAGGGTCCGTAACGAGCTCCAGCCCCTCATTCTGCGCGTCTTCCCACAGGCGCTTACCCTTCAGCGTTTCGTGCTTGTACCCCCACGCCGCGTGAGGCGCGTTGAAATCACCCGCGATGATTAAGGGCCTGTAGCCGGCTGCCTCGCTCGCCTTTCGCAGTAACGTGCTAAAGCGGTGTTTGCCTTTAGGTCTACTGTACACGTTCAATACAAACAGACCGCGCCCTTTCGTCGGAATAAGCTCAATCAGTACGTGCGGTATTCTAACGTTCTTGAGTTCGCGTTGCGCCACGGTGAGGTTGCGTCTCACTAGCGTTGCAGCGGCCGGCGGTGCTCCCGCGGTCACGGCCTCATCGATCGCTTTGTAACCGGCCAGCTTGACCGAGTCGTTGGTTTCTTGTAATAGTATTACGTCAGGCCGTTCCCGGTTGCGTAGGAATTGTTGAAGATGCCCCCGTTTCCTCCTGTACCCCCTGCAGTTCCACTGCCAGATTGTGAACGTGTTCTGTGTGTTACGCTGTCGTGGGCGTTGTGTTTGTGTGGTGTGTTGAGCCATGGTGACTGTCCGCATTATTATTTGCCGTCCGGCTGATCCTGCACCTCTTCGTCTGGTATCGGCCTAAGGTGCGGTTTCCCAGTCGTCCGTACCGGGCGACCCGCTGCGCCCGGGAGCCGCATTTCAATATTGTCTATGCGCGATTGGAGCGTCGCGACCATTTGAGTGAGTTGTGCTATTGCACTGCTCAGCTGTTCGGTTTGCGCGGTTTGCTGAGCTATTGCGCGGTTCAGTTGCGTTGTTTGATGCGCTTGTTGCGTCATCATCGCGTCTACCTTGTCTTCGAGTCTGTCGACTCGCTCGCGGAGTTCCTGCTCGCGCGTTTGCAATTTGGTCTTGGTCTGTTGCGGGTCTAGCGCCTTGCGTTTAGTGGGAGCGGGTTGTGCGTCCTGCGCCTCCATGACTTCCTCCGCGCTCTCGACCGTTCGAGCAGCCGCGTCTGCGGCGACTGGTTTGGTCAGAAGAGGAGGAGAAGGGGTTGATGGGGCCCCTTTTAACGTGGTAATTTCATTCTTTAGCCTAGCATTTTCCTGCTGTAGTGTTTTGATGACGGATTCTAACTGATCCAGTCGCTTCTGTAACAGGCTTTCTGTGTCGTAGTTGCTACTCTGAGCGCTACTGCTGCTTCTAGCTGCTCCGGGGTTTCTATTAATGGCAGTCTCGGTTCGCGATAGTGGCGCACGAGGTGCGCCTCCGGAGGCGACCGCCGCCCAGCTCACCTGTGGGGGGTTGGATCCTCGTCCATCTTCCGCTGCAACTGCATGGCTGGCACGGGCCGTCGACCTACTGCGAGGCCTCACCGAGCGCGGGCGGGAGCCGGTGCAAGAGCGGGCTCGAGAACGAGTGCGGGAGCGAGTGCGGCTACGTGCACGGCTCTCCCTCGAGGTCGAGCGGCTGTCGGCGCTAGCTCGTCTCTGTGTGGGGCGTTGTCGGTAGCTCTCCTCTCTGCAGTCGTAGGTGCTGCTGCTGCCGTAAGCGGCCTCAGCCTCCTCGCGCATTCTGCGTTCCCATTGTCGTCGCTTGACTAGGTACGGCGTCTTGTACTTGGCTTTGCACTTGCGGTCCCCGGTAAGGTGACCCTTCCCACACAGTTGGCACACCGGCTCGCACCGATGGTCGTCGGGTGGGTTGCTGCATCCGCACCCGCGGCACTTTTTGTCGTTCGGGTTGGGGCACACGTCGGTCCTGTGTCCCAGACGACCACACTCGTAGCACATGTCGATTTGCTTCTTGTAGAGAGAGCACCTCATCAACATCCCGCCGTAGTTCACGTAACAGGGCACGTAGTAGCCGTCAAAGAGGATGACCACGTTGTTCGTGTTCCCAATGCGCTTGGCATGCAGGACGTTCGGATTTCGCTGGTTCACGAGACTTCTCACGACGTCCGCCGGCTTTTCGTCTAGCGATATGCCCCTGATAATACCTTTGGATGTGTTCTCCGGAGCCGCTCTGTAGGCGCTTGCTTCGAACTCGCGGTCGCCAATGCGCAGCTTGCAAATGCTGCCGTATTGTCTAGCGCGATCTTCTGACGGAGTGCTCACCACTATCACGTTTTGACGCTCGTTGAGACAAACGCTGTCCTCGTCAGCTGCCTTGCGTCCCACGCCTGCTGCGTTGCGTATGCAGCAATGGACGCGGTCCTTCTGGTATTTCGACACGTTGATGCCGTCCCGGGGCCGCACGATGATCTTGTAGTCGTCCGTGGGTAGGTTGGGCATTCGGCTCGCCATGCTGATCTTCCGCACGTAGTGCGTCGCTTCCTTTATAGACGCCGCCTTCTTGGAAGACGCTGTCGCGGCTTGCTGGTTCATCGCAGGGTCGTCGTCTCCCGCCGTCTTCTTGGTGTTACGCTTGATCTCGCACCATCCCTGCTGTTTTCCGAGCTCCGTCGGCGATATTTCCTCCCCTTCGACTTGCACGACTTCCATCTCGGAAGCCGGCGCAGCGGATCGGGGCTCCGCTAACGCTTAGGCCTACCGTGCCTTGTCTACCAGCCTGGCTATCGTGCCGACGTGGCGACGCGGAAAATCTTCGAAAAGTGGCCGGAAAACGGGCTCACCTGCCGCAATCTGTTATCGAGAGAGTCCGTAGAACTTTCCAAAGCAGCTGGGAATACCGTGAACAGGATAGCTGTAGATAATTCGCCGAAAACCATAGAAAATTTGCGGAGCCGGTGCGACGCGCGTCCGCACTCCGTGGCCCCCTAGCGGTCCTCTCGGATGCAACTAAGCTTTTTTTTTTCATTACCGCTACACTTAGAAAGCGATCGTATCTCCCTAGGTCAAACCATTCCGCGACGGATTAGATTTTTTAAGGTGAAAGCCTTTCAAGGCTCATGGTGAAGTTTGTGTCAGCAGACCTGACCGCCGGAGTGTCCCGAAACGACATCACGCCCTATGAAGACAGATTAAAGAGAGGTTAATAAGAAAAATGATTGATAGTGACAGTTAGTGAATGACAACCTTATAATAGATTGCTAGGTTAATATTTACTAGTAATGACTATTAATGACTACTAATGACTTGTAATCACTTCTAATGACTCCGAAGTGACCAATATGTCTAACGGCGGCTTGTAATGATCCCAACTGATTAGAAATAATTAGAAATGTCTAGTAATAAATAGTAATGACTAACATGACTACTAATGATTACGAGATGACAAATATGTCTAACGACGACTTGAAATGACCACAGTTGGTTATAAATGACTAAAAATGCTTACTACTGAGCAGTAATGACTAATACTGACTGAAATAACTCGTAATGACTAGCAATGACTATGAAATGACCAATCTGCTACCGACAACTTGTAATTACTACAATTGATTAGAAATGACTAAAAATGCTTAGTAGCGACCAGTAATGACTAATAAGGACTGAAATGACTTGTAATGACTACTGATGACTATGATATGACCAACCTGTCTATCGGCTACTTGTAATGACCACGATTACAAATTACTAAAAGTGCTTAGTAGTGAGCAGTAATGGCTAAAAGGAAGAAGAGAAAGAGAAGAGGCAGAGAGAAAGAGGCGAATGATAAGACAAAGAAGAATAGGCTTTCGCCGTTCACCTCTTAAGAGAGATCTTAAGAGACCCTGTAATTTTTTTCTAATGCATCAATATGCACACTACATGACGTTTTCCACACAGCACAATCATACTCCAAAATGTTTAAAACGTATTTTTTATGCGCCGCTTCTTTTAGGTCAATGCTTACGTATTTTAATCTTCGTTGCAGGAAGCCAGGGACACGCCCTGCACTTCTATGGTATGAACATGCTCTGACCAAGAGCCATCCTCTGACAGCATAACACGTAAATATTCTGATCGGCAGCTATTTGCGTTTGCTTGCCAGCGTTGTCACGTACCACACTAAAGCGAAGAAGTTGATGGCGCAGTAAACAATTGTGTTTAGAGTGCTGCGCATCGTCAAGGCATCACCAGTGCTGATGCTGTGGCCCTACCCGCTTACCAGAACGTGAACTACCTGGAAAGCCTGGAAACCAAGAAAAGTAAACCATTGTGGGTAGTTTGCGCACTCTGTGTCGTCTAGCCCTTCTAGCGGTTCTCTCTGCGCTATACCACCCGAATATAACTTTGTGTCGACAGTATGTGAACCTGAATTTTACGCAGAGCTTGAACTGTGGGTAAAATGAAGCATAGTAATACATAAATATGTGTTCTTCCGAATGAAGTGCTTTTGATGTAAAGTGCCTTAGGCGAGTGTTACGGCTGAATTTGATGGAAGTCGTAACGCATTATCACAATACCAGCGCGCCCTGTCGAGGCCCATATCCCTGGAAATCGCAGCGAAACAAAATTAGATCTGTGGAAGCTATTAGCAGGTATATATAAAAACTGTATCAGCTGCAAGTGAACCCATAAAGTCCCGTAAGGATTTCCAAACTCAACCTTTTGTTGCCATGCACTCTAAAAACATGGGAGGGAGTGTCTGCTTGCCCCATAATTCACTCCCTATTCGAGAGCCGATCAACCCCCTTTGAGAGAGAGTAGAATAACTATTAGTTATATCAGAAGTCCTGTTACTCCACCAAAGGGAGGGCTGATACTCTCCCCAAGAGGGTGAAGTAGTGAAGTAGGTTTTATTTCCAGGTTAAACTGGAGGGTTTTCTGGCAAAAAGCTGCATTAGCAGCTCCCCCAGACCGTACTCCCCCAGACCGAGTGCTTCTTGTCCTCCAGAGTACTTCTACTCCTCCAAACCGAGTCTTTCTACTCCCTCAGAGTGCTTGCACTCCTAACCGGGAGAATGTAATCCTTACTAACAGAGTGCTAGTACTCTTGCACTCTTCCCAATAGTGCGAAAGCGCTCACGATGTGGAACCATGGTTGCATTAGAAGGAATTCGCAATACATTTGAGGAATATTTCATTCCTACATAAGTAGCTCTTGTAGTTATGCTTGGTAAACGGGATGTAGCAATTTGTAGTCGCAGAGTGACTCAAATTAAGCATTTTTTCCTCTTAGAAGGTCAAAATCTTTATTAATCAGTCACAAGCCAAACTGAATAAGTTGAGAAACATGCTGACACACATAAAATCATACTACAATGATGCCCGTGAATTTTACAACACATCTTGTAATAAAACGATAAGCATATTCTCTAAAGTTTTATCAGTATTACAGTTTAGAAATATCCGATATATTCAATTGGCTCCATTTTTTGAATAATGAAGTATACAATGAAAGTTAAACATAGAACAAACGTGCGCAAGCTCACAAAGTATTGATACTAAGTATGTAAGTAAGTAAGTAAGCATGGGGCTGGTAACGTAGATAAATTGTGCAGGAAACTTTCTGTGCCATATATTAGAGAGCAGCTCATTTGATAACGTCCTATACAACGTATGGATGTTCCTGACTGAGAGTACAGTGCAGTTGGAAATGTGCCGTATATTCATATGTGAGGCCGCAGGTCTAAGTAAGTAAGTATGGGGCTGGTAACGTAGATAAATTGTGCAGGAAACTTTCTGTGCCATATATTAGAGAGCAGCTCATTTGATAACGTCCTATACAACGTATGGATGTTCCTGACTGAGAGTACAGTGCAGTTGGAAATGTGTCGTATATTCTTATGTGAGGCCGCAGGTCTACCTTTGGTTATAAATATTTCAAATAAAGTTATTCAAGTAAGAGTTGCACCCCAATATTCCTTAGCGTGTCTTGTCGCGGTTCTACAGCAATATCCCGCCCAGTCTCAAAGCGGTACAGAGGCATATCATGTTTCTAATTCGGTTGGCACACTCACGAAAGTAGTTTCCTGGTGCTGTTGGGATTCATCCATTACACTTTCTAACAAATAAATAAAATTAAATTTATGATATTATCTAGTGTGTAGCAAATGAGAATAAAATTGCATGTAGCATTGACATTAAAATCTCGCGCACCAGATTTCTTCTCATATATGGTAGCTTTCCATTTTACATTACGGTATGAACGCTATATTTCTGAGGGGCCGCTTGCATAATTACATGATCAATCATTCTGACTAGTTGAAAATAGAATCTAACTAACATATGGCATGGCTTTAGATGTGAACCAAAAATCAATGTGATGAATATGACGCTTCAAAGATGATATAGGCATATCTATAGGCAGTGGAGTGCACGAAAAAGACAAAGAAGCAAATCATGAATTGTGAAAGGCACCATCCGATTCCAACAACTTTAGGGCTCTTCCAGTACACACGCTTACCGTTTTGCGAGGCCTCAGCCCCAGCCATATTTCAGAGGGACGTGGACAACCCCTTCAAGGGCATGAGACACGTGGTGATGTTCTTGGATGACATGCTACTTACTGGCAGCGATGACAGGAACCACCTGCAAAACCTGCACAACGTCCTGGTACGGCTGTAGGACGCCGGCCTTAAGCTCAAGCTGGTAAAGTGCATTTTACTGGCCCCCAGTTTTGAGTACTTGGGACATGCTGTTTCCCAGGCTAGCCTAGTCCACGATACCCGCAAAGTTGATGCTGTGCTCAAGGCGACTAAGCCCCAGAACAAGAAGGAGCTTCAGAGGTACCTCGGCCTCATCAAGTTCTACAGGAGTTTTCTGCCGAACTTGTCGGAGCATCTACAGCCGCTCCATCTTCTGCTTCGAGATGGTCAGCAATGGGTCTGGAAGAAGGAACAGGACCGGGCCTTCCAGTGCAGCAAGGAGCTAATCACCAAAGCTCCAGTGCTGGTACATTTCGATCCTGCTAAGCCTGTCGTCCTGACCGTAGATGCGTCACCGTATGGCGTGAGAGCAGTCCTGGCGCACTGGGAGAAGGATGGCCAGGAGCGCTCTGGGTCGTTTGCTTCTCATCGACTTCATGCTGCAGAGAAACGTTACAGCCTGCTGGACAAGGAAGGTTTGGCCCTAATATGCGGTGTCGAACGCTTCCACCAGTACCTGTGGGGTCGAAAGTTCGAGGCAGTCACGGACCACAAGCCGCTGTCGGGGCTGCTGGGGAATGACAAGGCACTTCCTGTACAGGCATCACGTCGAGTGGTAGGCTGGGCCTTGAGGCTGGCAGCTTACCAGCTGGTTTACAGTCCGGGAAAGGACCTGGGACCTGCTGATGCCGTGATCCGCCTGCCCCTGCCAGAGGTGCCTGATGCTGTTCCGGAACCTGCTGAAGTGTTCATGCTGGAGCACGCGTACCCTGAGGTGCTCTCCAGATCTACGGTATCTCAAGCGACTAGCTGGGATCCAGTCGTGTCTCAGGTGGTCAAGGCGGTGCCCCGTGGTAAAAAATTGCTTCAGCATGCCTATAGCTGCAAGGCCGCTGAGTTCAGCTTGCAGCAGGGCTGCCTACTGGGGGGTCCAGGGTGGTGATCCAACAAAGTCCCCGGTCCAGGGTCCTGCAGTTGCTACACACGGGTCATCCTGGCGTGTAAAACCTCAAGATGGTGGCCTCTGGTCCCATGTTTTGTGACCTGGCCTGGCCTGGACCAGGACATGGCTCACATGGTGCAGAGCTGCCAAATCGGCCAGGAGCATCAGCGGGCCTCACGTCATGTGGGAATAGCGCCCTGGCCGTTACCACGGAGACCCTGGTATGATGTGGATCTTGGGGGACCCTTCAAGGGCCATTACTTCCTGGTGGTGGTGGACGCCTTTCCGAAGAGCGTGGAGGTTCTACCTGTCACCACTCCACCAGCAGGGCGACCATTCCCGCGCAACGACAGGTCTTCGCCACCCAGGGGTTGCTGGACGTCATCGTGTGCGACAATGGTTCTGCTTTCGCCAGCACAGAGTGCCTTTCCTGGCTGAAGAAAGAATGGATTCCGCCGGCTGATGGTTCCGCCGAACCACCCTGCTTCAAATAGTGAAGCCATGCGGTTGCTGCAAACCATCAAGGACAAGCTCAAGAAGAGCCAGACTGGGGATTTCCGGACGCAGATTTCCCGGATACTTTTTCAGCACCGGACCACGCCCCACGATGTCGCTGGCCGTGCCCCCTGTGAGCTCCTGCTGGGTCGGATGGTCAAGACACCCTTGGACCTCTTGCATCCGGACCTCCGATCCACAGTTCTCCTGAAGCAGCTGAAGCAGAAGCTGGCTGCTGACCAAGGGTCCCGTCCGGGACCTTTGCAGGAGTCGGGAGCTCCAGTTTTCGCCAGGAACTTCCATCCTGGCCCACCCTGGTCCGCCGGACAGGTGGTGTCTCCTGCCAGCACCTCATCGCTGCTCGTCCGCATGCCAGACGGGGCCACGTGGCACACACGCCAACCACGTTAGGCCTCGCCTTGGGAAATGGCCAGCACCCTCGACTGCCACTTCCGAGTTCCAGCCCACAGGAGCACTATCGCAACACCAGTCACCACTTCGGAGGCGGCAAGCGTTGCCAGTGGTGCGGCGCCCGTTGGGCCAGTGTCGAGCCCGTCACCAGTCACAAGGCCGACCACTGCAGACCCTCCGGATAGAACGAGGCTGTCTCAGGCAGCACCCTTGCCGCACCCTTCCCATCAACACCGGTGCACAGGCGGAATACTCGACGGCGGAGGCCAGCGCACCGTTACTCGCCTGGGTAGCAGGCACTGTCGACCCGGCTAGGACGGAGGCAGAGCCTCGTACTTAGAACTTAGAAGTTTTTTTTCTTGGCGACAAACAAACTGGGGGTAAGGGGTTGTAGCAAGCATGTGACGCCCCCTCGGGCATCACCTTCGTTGGCCGCCAGGCTCGGTAGGCAACATCGGTCACCTCATCGCAATAAACACCGACGAACACTGCTGCTTGGCGGTCAGTCATCGTTCATCACCACCAGGCTGCGGAACCTCTGTCTAACGGAGGGTGCCTCGAGCCCTCCCTTGTTCACGAAACCGGGCGGATCGTGACAATCCGACTCATCCCGAACAATGCCATACATCAAATATGACGGAAACACCTGGTTTCCACACATTCCCCCATTCCCGGGCATGAGTTCCTGCACTTTAAGGACACAATTATACGGACGACTGCATGTTTTCTACATAACTTGGCCCGAGCCGACGCGACGGTGCGCCAAGTACATAGAGGTGGCCACAACACAGGCTTCCCAACTAGACAATGCGAGACGTTGGCAGAATACCTTTTACTCGCACTCAATACTAATGCATAAGTGCAATGCCTGTTTTAAGGCGAGAACTGGCATGTTGTGCGATGGCCTTCAAGAAACGCGGCGTCTATTCGAGTTTAAAAAAAAGTCACCTTCTTCGAGCGAGCGGTGGGTGGAAAGGGGAACGAGCGGCGTGCGCAGGCAGAAACAAAAGCCAGGTGTTGCGTCGCTGACGTCCCGCAGAGGTAGTGGCGGTTATGGCGACAATTGCCTAAAAAACGAGTGAGACGGCGATGGAGTTCGCACGCCCGGGGCCTAGCGGATTGCGCGGTAGGACTCGTTAGTACGCAATGGCCGAGGATGCTCGCCAAGCGAGAAACGAGGTGCGACGTGAGAAACGGCAGGAGCAAGGCGTTCGACCGCGAATGCTGCTTTCCCCTGTTAAGAGGATGTAACGTAATGGGGTTCGGTTTGTGTTACACATTTGTAACACTTAGTGACGACAAGCATGCTGCGCCTTTCGGTGCTCATACATCTGACCATGCGCATACGAGCATTAGGTGCTCGTATTTGTCGTTGTGGAGGTCGACCTAAAGCGCCACATGTTTGCTACACACTGCGGCTCCTTATGTCATGCAAGAAATCTGACACCTCCGCTCGTATAATTTTATGCATTTCCAAGCGTGCAGCAAGCTTTCGCATTCAGGTGTTACAGAAGCGTAACACGCCGCCGAATTTTCAGTCCTCCACAAGGTAGAATATGCGAGTTACAAGCTCATGGTTTTTGAGCTCCTCAGCCTTAACTTTTGGGCTTTCTGCTGGTGCAAGGAATATACAGATGTGCTATCACTCCTGGCAATCAGTTGTCGCGTTTTAGAGAAGCGTGAGTACCGAAAGAAGGTATATGTTGTTGGCGAGGCCATAAAATGCGTCACATTCTTAGCCTCGTTAGATTCAGTCAACGCGAAACTAACTGCGTCACAACGCCCGAGCTGCTTTTCGCTAACGGCGTCTCAACGACCGGTGCAGACTACGTGCCACAAAGGTACCCCAAAAAGTAACGAAATCGGTTACTATAATGTTTGGGGTCAAAGAAAGCGCCACGAACCTGTCCCAGAAAGATACAGTACACGCCAAACCAACTGCGCCTAAACGGCGAAGCTGCTTACGCTAACTGCGTCAAACGCTCGATGCCGCGCCGTAAGCCTAAAGTGCTTGAAATACAGCGCAGACTGTCAAAGAAAATTTCTCACTTTGCCGTAGTCCAATAGCGCAATGGTGCCGCGTCGAAGTACAGAAGGAATGGAAGAATACGCCAAAAACCCAAGAAACGAGAGCTACACAAAATTAAATCCGCCTGCATTCTACCCTGTGAAAGTGGACGTACAGCGACGCTAGTACGGGCGTTTGACAAGCACCACCATCCCAACTGAAGTCAGATGACGTTACACAAGCGCTACCACCACAAGCGACGTACGTCAGGCGCGCGTGTGTAGTCACAGGAGTACTTCTCCGCTAGACACCGAATACTGGTCCGCAAAGGAGCAGCCGAACAGTCACGTCGGGCGACCCGATGGAACTTTGAAAAACCGTCCCGAGACAGCCAAAGCTAAAAAACAGATTAAAACAAAAGTTCTTCGGTACAGGGCATCTGGAGGAGAAATAGGCGAAAGAAGAAAACACCGCATCCCGGCCGGTTTTCGGATGACCGCTGGTCTGAGAACGCCAATTGGAGGAGAGACGCATTTAACTTCGGTTCGGGCGGGCGCAGGAAGGAAGACGGCCCGCTGCCTTGCGCAAGGCCAGGCGCCGTCATCGCCAACTCAGCCGGTCGCTGCCGCCGCCGCCACCACCATAATTAGGAGGAACTAAACCGGTAGGTACACCGGAGCCACAACGCCAAACTGAACTGATCAACTGACATCACCGCGTCGCGTCGAATGATGGACGTGTAACCTGCGAGCCCTCTGCCAAAATGTCATTGTTTCTTCATTCTGCATGTCCTGATATATCACAAGAGATGTTATATTTTTCTGCGAACTGCTCGTTTTTTTTTCTCCACACTTCTTTCCTGTACCTTGATTATTGATTTCCATTGTAAGTGTTGATTGTGTATTTGCATATGGCGTCTCGTGTCCATTCTCTTCGCTTAGCACATCTGCAGACGTGCCACTAAAGTTCCTCACAGCGAGGAACGGTGCGGAAGTGCAAGATACATCCTCATTCTTCCATAGGCGGTCCTCCAAGCGCAAGTGCCTTATTGAACTTAATAATCTTTAAAAGTAAATTGCGTCATAAAAGTTGGGCAGCATGCTATACTCCTGTAACACGTGAAGGCGAAAGCCTGCTGTACACGTGGTAATGCATTAAGTTATACGATCGGAGAGGTCAACCTTCTTGCAAGACATAACGAGCCGCTGTGTAAAGTAAACGTATGGCGCTGTAGGTAGACTTCCTCAGTGAAACATGTGAGCACCTAATGCGCTATCTATCAAAAAGTTCTTTCTTTCTTTCTATCTATCTTGCTCTCTTTCTATTTCCTTTCTTTCTTTCTTCATTTCTTTCTTTCTTTCTTTAGTCTTCCTTTCTTTCGTTCTGTCTCTGTTCTTTCGTTCTTCTATCTTTCTTTCATTCCTTCTTTCGCGTATTCTTTGTTTCCTTCGTTCTTTCTTTCATTTTGTCATTTATATTCACCCATTGCGTATTTGCTTGCTTACGCGATTATGACCCATTCCTGCTCATCATATTTTCTGCATCACTTATTATTTGCATCGCTGGACTAGACGCCATTCTTTTCGGTTGTGAGCAATTGCAAAGAGACACTTATGGATTTCGCCTTAGAAGGCTATATACGACTTACACACAAGCTGTAGACATGATAGCCTCGCACGAGAGAGAACATACGAGAGAACGAGAGAACACGAGAGAACATAAACGTCTCCAGCTGCCGTTTGAGGACTGTCTGAGTGGCCGCGGGCGTTAGGTGGCGCTGCCGTAAGCACAGCATAGATCATCTTGTAGGCCCTTCGTGTAGCGCAAGTGCGTTATTAAGGTGAATGAATTTCTCAAAGTGAAGCGCTTAAAAAAATCGTAAACTACGACTTATGCACAACCTGCACCCATGATAGCATCAGATTGTAATTCGAATGCACGAGAAAACAGAATTCGCTTATGCGGAAACTCGAACACAAATCCTTCCAGCAGCCGTTTCTTTTTGGGCCCTCCGCCTGGGGCAAGTGCATTACTGAACTAATTGAATTTCTTAAAGTAATATGTGTTACAAAAATTCATAATGTACGACTTACGCCCAACCTTGACATGATAGCAGAAGACTGTAATTCGAAGGTACGAAAAAACAATTCTCCGATCCGGAAACTCAAACACACACACATTTTCTAGCTGCCGTGTTTTTGGACAGCAGGCCACGAAAAATCCCGACTAACTAGAGGATAACAACCACACTGTAGAAAAAAAAAAGGAGACGAATGGGTCATCGAACAGACGAACGCTCAGATTCGCATCCGGCCTCGTGGCGTGTCTGGCGCATGCAACAGGGGCGTCTGGCATGTCATCGGCTGGTTGCTAGTTAATGCAAGAAAAATAAGTCACAAAGTATAAGCTTATTTATGCGCAAACTTTTTAGTTTTAGTGGGTAAGTGTAAAAAAAAGTCCCCGACGATTACGATACTCATTAATGCGAAATTTGAACGCAGCTCTATATGTGTTTTAATTTCGCGTGACAATATTTTGCGTCATTACTATATAGATACACGGTTTTTATTATAATGAGAACGACGCTGTGGGTAGCACAGCTGCCGCGGACAATCTGTCTCGTGGGGCACGTTGCAAGCGCAGTGAAGTGTGGCGTCACCGCCTCGCTAATCGGGAAAGGTAGCATGTGGGTGCTGCGCGGGTTCGATTCGCAGCAGCCGCCGTGCAGCTCATAGTTTCCATAAAGACGACGCGCGCTATTCAGACGCCATATCGCAGCCATCGTCGCCGCAGAGTCTGTCGTGCCCGGCACTACGCTTTTCTTCGCGTGCTTATGTTCCAGCAACGCCGAGAGCTATGGTGCCTAGATGCGCTCGGGAACACCACGCGCGCTCGTCGAGGTAAGACGTGCCTAATCGCTTCTCCACGGCACGTACTTCGGCTCGAAGCGCCGCCCCCAGCCCCCGAGGCACCGCGAGCGGCACGGCTGGCCTCGAGACCCCGGCGGCTCCGGCTCCCCAGCTCCGTGCGTTTTCATCGGATGTTAAGCATCACCTGAGTGAGTACTACGGTTATCTGCACCACACTCTAACCAACGAGGCCACATCGCTGATCACTGCGTTCGAAATAGCTAAGTCAAACGACACCACGGCTCGGTAGGCCCGGCCAGTCGGTGCACAGCATGGACACAGACGAGCCTGCGGGCATCACCGAAGAATCCGGAACTGCATTCACGCTGGTCACTTCGATCAGACGCACGCAAGAAACACAGAACGTTGTCCTCCGTCTCGGAAACCGCGTCTGCATTCCACCTCACAAACGATATAGTCACGGCCGCCGCACTGACTGCATCAGAAAGCAAGAACCTCGACGTGCACATCAAGCGCACCCAGAACTTCATAATCGCTTCCACGAAGCGAGAATCAACGCTGCAGAAAATTCTCGCTTTGTACACAGTCGTTCACAACGGCACCGAACACCAAGCCACAGCTTACAAAGCCAGCGAGCCAGGGAACTATAAATCCCGGACGACAAAATTAGTGCATACATCACCGTCAGGGACGCCGAACTTCTCAGAATACGGCGCCTCGGCAAGAGTGAATGCGTCCTGATCACAGTAAGAGGCTCAAAGCTCCCGCGCGTCGCACTAGTGGGACGGGTAGTCACATCGGTGGCTCCCTACAGGCCCAACGCGGTACTGTGCGCATTATGCCACACCATAGGACACGGAACGGACGCCTGCCCCGCAGCACAAGACTACATTGCATACGAAGGATGCGGCACCCAATTCATCCCGGGAACTGACACTTAATAGACACCCCACGACTGCGACATGAAATGCTTAATTTGTAAGGCACCCACTCGAAGTGGGTGCTTTCGTCGCCTCCTGGTAGCTACGTGCTGCAGGCAGCAAGTCAGCACCCATCGCCTCGTGGTCTCCTCGTGGTCTCCTCGTGGTCGCCTCGTGGTCGCCAGGTGGTGATCGCGGCATGGCACAACACCATGCAAGAAGGAACATCCAAAGACAGAATGAGGACCGCCCGACCGACCAACCGCCCAGGCCACAACCCACGCAGGTAAGTCAGTCGACCACTCCGACACCGCACGAGAGCCATATTCCCAGCTACATTACTGATATCTTGTGCAGACTCGACAATGTAGAGAAATGGGAACGCGACCGTGAACACGCACATGAACTCATCACAAACCAACTAACAGTGAGCATAGAACTGACCTCAAGCTCTGAGCAACCATATGCCGAACTAACCTCACTAATGAATATGCTAGTAGAGAGCACTTGTACTCTCAGACGTACGGTAGAAAGCATGCAGCAATCTATATATGCAATCGAAACACAACAACGACATTTTCGCAAGTGAACAGTCAGTACACCAACCAAGGGCCCCTGCAAGAAGGCCACACCCGACAACAACAGTGAATCCACACACGAATACGGCCAGCCCTAAAACAGAGACGCCCCCAACACATTCAATTCAACCTAAAGCCACGTGACACCTCCAATAACAATCTGGCAATGGAACTGTAGAGGCATTCGTCGCAAAAAGAACAACTTCGCTCAATTCATTCTCACAGCACCACACAAACCAGATGTTATCACCTTGCAGGAAACAGTAGGCCCAATCACCTTTCCAGGATACACCGCCTACTCGAGCCCAAGCATTAAACAAAAACCAAGAAAACACTCTCTCGGCAAGGAAACAACACCGTCGACTCACACGCCCACTATGACAACCACACTTACAGCGAATAAGCACACTACGACCCAAATTTCCACAGACTCCATCAACACGGCCCCAAAGAAACTGTACACACGCGCAGCTGCTTCTACGGAACGCGCAACCTAGACGTAATAAACACCTATCGCTCCCTAAAAGCACTGAGGTATGGTACACAATGGCGCAAACACCTCAACAATTACAGCAAACGTGATACCATCTGGTTGGGAGACTTCAATAGCCAACACATACAATGGGGCTACACCTTTACCAACCCAATGGAAAACAGCTCCTATTTTTCTCCGAAGAATTCCATTTCAGCCTAGCTAATGACATCATCTAACAAATGCGCACGGGAAACTCGGTAGAACGCGACACCAACCCATATCTCAGCTGGAAATGAATAACACATGAACCGAAATGGGAAGACAAACAGGAAACACCCGGTAGTGACCACTGCATCATCACTACAAGCATCACAATACCAAAAAAGAAACGCAAACGCACAATCAACAAAGGATGCCCAATTCGCCCTGCTGCACTGACGGACTGGACAAAATTCCGAGCTACTCTTGAAAACCTTACATCATCCAGGTGGGATGAGTGGACGCAGAATGTAACTTTAACCTACACTAAACATACCGCCACCACATAACGGACAGAAGAGCTCCCCGAAGTAGATGGTCATCTTCTGACCATCTGGGACAAACGAAACAAATTAGTGAAAGAGTGGAAAAGAAACAAACACAACAAGCAACTACACAAACACATACAGGAGCTCACAGAAGAAGCTGAAACATATACCGATAGCCTCGCCGCCTCCAATTGGATACACACATGCGTACAGGTAGGGGAATCACTACACACCAAAAATCCCTGAACACTTTTTCCCGGGCTTCTGGGGCAACCCCCGCGAAAAAACCATCTTGCCAAAATTCAACTCACTCACAATATAACGGATGAACAGCGGGCCAAACAGTTTGCTGACGTACTTTTTTCCGACGGCCAGCTCACAGCCAAAAACACCACACTTACAAACCCAACAAAAAAGCCTACCACACGAAGCAGATGCGCCGTTCACAACGCAAGAGCTTCTCACAGCAATTAACAACACCAAACGCAACACAACCCCAGGAACAGACGGCATCACTAACAAGATGCTCGCCAATCTACGGCGAAAAAACAGAAAACTTCTCGAATACATAAACACAGTTTGGGAAACAGGCGAGATTCCACCAAGGTGGAAACACGCCTCTGCTATACCAATCCCTAAACCTAGCAAATCACCCAACAACCCAAAACATTTCCGACCTATATCACTGACCTCACGCGCAGGCACAGCCATGGAAAAAAATGATTGTATCACGTCTTCAGTGGCTCCAGGAACGAGACCAAACATCAGACCCGATAGTCATAGGACTCCGGCCTCATATGAATACACAAAACGCTATGTATATGATATACCAAGATGTATATGCCACAGAAAGTACCAGCCAAATCAGAGCATTTGTGGGACTGGATGTCAAGGGCGCCTTCGACAATGTCACCCACACTGCTGTACAAGAAGGCCTCCGAAGACATAAACCAGGCCCACGCATGACAATATATACACAACTTTCTTCACGATAGCACAGTCAGCGTCAAGGTAAATAGAGAGGAATATCAGAAGCGTTATCCCACGCGGGTAGTACCTCAGGGATCGATCTTATCCCCGATTCTCTTCTCCATGCCCTTGGACAGTGTCAGCGCGCAGCTGGAAAACGTACCTGACCTAAGATACAGCATCTATGCAGACGACATTACACTATGGGCACATTCAGGGTCTCCCGGTGACATGGAAAGCACACAACAACAAGCGATCAACGTCATGCACTCCCATCTCAAAGAAATTGGTATTTTCATCTCACCGGAAAAAATCAGAATATATCATAATTACGAACCAAAGAGGTCACTCAGCAAACCGCTACCACAACCTCATCCAACTCCGAAATGAAAATGAACCAACTCCAAGACGGAAAACACTTCGCATTCTCGGATTCCACATCCAAGATGATGGAAAGGCCGACGCTTGCACACAAAAAAACTACGCAGAAACTTTACCAATTTAAACGACTGCTATAAAGCATCACACTGAGAAAGAAAGGATTTCGCGAGCACCATCTATGCAGAATCGTCACAGCACTTGCAGTACCCACTATTCTATACCAGCTGCCATACCTCCACCTCACAAAAACGCAGCGCACGAAACTGGATAACCTGTATAGGCAACTCGCCAAAATCACTTTAGGTCTTCCAAGAAACGCGCCAAATCACACAGTAAGCCAAACCGACATATTTCCAAATCTTAGCAGACTATTGGACGTCAACACAGAATCAGAAATAAATAGATTGAAACGATCACTCCATGGTCAAGGGCTGCTTAAAGATCTTGGACATTCTCGAGACGACATGCCTCAAGTAACGCTGCATCTCCACCGTGGCAAGCGCTTAACATCATTCACACGCTGCCAATCACGCGAAACATGGACCCGCAAACAGACCAAGGACGAAGATAAGCACGCGCAAAACGCACCCAACATAACCTCCCAGACACAACTGTGTACTCCACAGACGCATCCCCGGGTACGGACCCCGCAACACACCGCATGGCGACATACAACGCCGTGACCAGTGCGTATACCCAAGACCTGTACACAGGCCTCCCTAGGCAAGTAACAGCTGAAATAGTGGCAAAAACTGGAGCAGTCACTGCACCAGAGCACACGCATGCCAGCATCCTCATTTGCACAGACTGCCAAGCAGCATGCCGAGCTTGCCTCACGGGAAACCTTCCCAACCCCATCCGCGACACCCTGCATGGATATACGACGAATATTCCGGCACACCAGGTCATTATTCAATGGGTACCTAGC
Organism: Dermacentor variabilis; assembly: GCF_050947875.1. Lineage (NCBI taxonomy): Eukaryota > Metazoa > Arthropoda > Arachnida > Ixodida > Ixodidae > Dermacentor > Dermacentor variabilis. The sequence goes on along the minus strand of NC_134570.1, from coordinate 131,772,733 downwards.
CACTGTAACATAGAGGTAAACGAAAAGGCCCAAGCTCTATCCCGCGCCAATATTCCTGCACCTCCTCTTCAGTGAACAGACATACTCAGTTCTACAGAGTTAAAGCAAATAGCGTCATATATGCGACACCTAAAATTACAGGCATGGCATGAACAAGAAACTACTCTCCCAGCTCCACCACACTTCTCAACACGCGAGGTCGCTGCCACTTGGCGCCAAGCCCAAACACACTGCGTACCCACAAAAAGCATTCTACACTACATAGCTGGAAATGGCGGCTCCCCAAAGTGCACACAGTGTGGAGGATACCCCAATACACCCCATACACTCTGCGAATGCCCGGGAAGTCAACATGCACTTCAATCTATACTTAGGACGCTACCAAAAAGACCACACACATTAGAGGAGTGGCTGGCTGACCCAACATCACGTAATGTGGCCTTGGGCTTGGAGTACCACCACAAGAAGCGGACCCAGCCCAATCAAGAGTCCACGCCACCAACGTCGCACCTTCGCCCCCGTTTCTGGTACCGTCTCACCACCACCCTAACGCCCAGTAGCCCCGAACAGGGGGCCGGAATGAAAAAAAAATGTTTATCTCTCTCTCTCTCTCTCTCTCTCTCTCTCTAGATGCGCTCGCTCATCTCCGCTCCAACGAAAGCGACCCTTCGTCGCAGGGAAATCGTGCCCCCAGTGTCAGCGGCGACACCACCTAAGGGAGCGTCACATCGAGCCTTGCTCGTAGCCGCTCGCCATCTCCCCTTGCAGGAGCAGTGATCCCCGACACACACACTCGTACCGTTGACTGACCTCGCAAGCTGACGCCACGGACGACCACAGCCCTCACCACCTCACTCCACCCTGGCCCCATCTCGGAACTGCAGCCGAGATCGCCCGCGCGGCTGAAGAGTCCCTGGCCGCCGGCAACTCAGAGCATGCGCAGACCGCCTCCCTTCCCCTCCTCCTCCATTCCCGCCTCATGCTGCCCATGTACCCTCCTCCTCTCCTTTCCTTCTCACGCGTACTTCCTTCAGCTGGCACTGCGTTCCGCGTTCGCTCGGTTACGAGGTATAATGCCGCCGACGCTTAGAGCCGGACGGGGTACTTAAATGCCAACTGCTGCCAAATATCACTTGGGCTAAATTGACTAGAAAAGCCCAGCGTATACACACACAGTAATCTCTGCAAACCCGCAGGGTTGATAATTGCCTAATTTTGTTATTAGCAGCTAAAAAATAGTCCATATGCAGGCCACATGTGCACCTGACGGCAAAGCGGTGGCGATGGGGATATGGCGAATGTTGAAGAACCGTACGTAACATTTAAAGCGAAGCTTTCTTTGCCTCTTCCTTCGACTTTCCACTGCTGGTGCTGCTGCTGCTGTAACGCCGCCACGTCACGACGTAGTTGAGATGGACGCCACTAACGGAAGCCGCGTCGGGACGTAATCGGAGACATGGCCACGTCACAAAAGCTTAAAAGGCATGCGCTGTCGGTCTTTTGTTTTATTACATTGTTCATGAGCGATGATTCTCAAAATACCGAGGAATAACTTCGTAAAGAATCTAAGACAATGTATGCGCCACGTGGAGAGCCTGCGCGGTTGTGGTTCAAGATGACTATTGCAACGCCCGCGACGTCGACACCGGATTTTCTGCTACACGGGGCCCTTAACGCTATCGCGTTGGTATACGGCAGGAGTGTAGCAAAAAGGAAAGGCGACCAGAGAAGCTTTTGTCAAGATTTACGCCGCGTCGCATCTGCACAACGCCCTCTGGACGCCGTAACTTGGCGAGACCCCTCACAAATGCACTGCAGGAGCTGCCGCGCTTATTTCCGTGCTCACCTGAAACAGCTACGACAGCTGGGGAGGATGTTACCGAGATAATAGAGGGAGAGAGAAAGGAGGCAGTTTTGTGAGCCCCAACGCAGAATTGCGCCGAAGCGTGGACTTAGTGCCGACGAGACGAAGGGTCACATAAATCGTCGAGCAGAGCAGGCAAGGTAACATTTCACATCCCGTCACGACTGTCGTATGCCGTCAATATATCACCACCAAATAACGTCTATGAACGCAAACCGCAGACAAAGCTTCGCTTACATCAATTCCCACAGTGCGTGGGATCTACATACATATTTGGTCTCTCAATTGCGCCATGCTGCACCTAGGCAGGCAGGCGCATTGCTCGCTCATCATTTTCGAGTTGACGGGCATCTGTCATCGACGTGCGTTGTCCATGTTGCGCCCGTGATTTGAGCTGTTGCAAGAATGCCGATGAGTTTCATGACCATCGGGTGCTCGAATACGCACTCGAGCACGACCAATGGCTGTGAAATACACAACCCTGAGTAGAGAAAGGCCGCACACATCTTTGCTGCCCCAACTTTCAGAGCGGAAGCATGCACCGCGGCACAGCAGGCAAGTGTGACGCGGAGAGGCCAACACGCACAAATCATGTGAACTGCAGTTGAAGAAGCTGCACAAGCTGCATTTCAACAGCGCAGTCACTTACCCATCAAAATTTGCTTAGCAAGCGCTTTCTCGGGATGACTTTTACTACTATGTGCCGCAATGTCGCACGAAAACAAAAGGTCACGTTCAAATGCAACTTATATTCAAGCGGGATATTGTCGAGCGATCATTTCCGGTATTGCATCATTTTTAAGATATTTTGTGCGTCTCTGCATCGGACGCGTCAAAGTAGTCGAACGAAATCCTTTCTGACACAGTGCCAGAAACGGGCAGGAACCGCATGCTGCATTTGTCGCGAAGGAGAACACGACGCGGCGGCCATGGTTAGATGCGGTGGTAAGCCACGCATCAATGCAATGCCGCTAGAGCGAAATGGGCGAAGCGTTATCAGGAGGGTTGCAATGTGGGCTTGTTGGTAATGCATCTTCAAGGGGAGTACGGTAGCGCGATTAAAAGACGGGACAAAAGAAGACATATAGGGACACACTAGCGCGGTGTGTGTCCCTATGTGTCTTCTTTTGTCCCGTCCTTTAATAGCGCTACCGTACTCCCCTTGAAAATGCGTTATCATGACCGCAGACCGGCCTGTCTGGCCGTGAGTTTACGCACATTTAGCGCCGAGCCTCTCCTGCCCGGCCGTCCCAAGGCTCAGCTACTTATCATCCTTTACTACTGATGGCGGTTCTCTAATCGCTTGACAAGTCTGGAGCTTCGAGCGTACCGGGCAGCAGCCAGTGAATTCGGATACGTCATGCCGGAGACGCAAAGGTCGTTAAAATTTTTGCCCTTCGCTTTAAACGTGACCCGCCGCAGCGCGGCGATCGGGTGTTGCCGCCGCGCTAGCGGACAAGTGCGCGGCGAGCGATCGCTTCTTTGTCGAAGGCGCAAACGCAACCCGCTCGCTTCCTTGAAGCCGAACAGCCTGCTGCTGATGAGCCAGGCTAGTGCGCGATGCACCCTGTTCCAGCTGCTCTGGCATGCTATAAGACATGTTCTATTCCCGCGAGGGGGGAGTGGGGGGGTCATTCAAGACTTTTCGAATCTAAGCACACCCCCTCACTCTGGACATCGCTATCGTGAAAAAAAGGGGGTGCTTAGAATCGAGTAAATACGGTATATACTTACATTATTATTATTTATTATTATTATTATTATTATTATTATTATTATTATTATTATTATTATTATTATTATTATTATTATTATTATTATTATCATTATTGTATTTACATTATTTTACCGGTGCGGACATATGGGGCAGAGATTTGGAGACAGACAAAGCAACTTGAGAACAAATTGAGGACTGCGCAAAGAGCGATGGAACGAAGAATGCTAGGCATAAGCGTAAGAGACAGAGGGAGAGTGGTTCAGATCAGAGAGCAAACGGGTATAGACGATATTCTATAGACACTAAGAGGAAAAAATGGCGCTGGGCAGGTCATGTAATGCGCAAATTAGATGACCGTTGGACCATTGGGGTGACAGAATGGGCACCAAGAGAAGGGGAAACCCGCCGTGGTTGCTCAGTGGCTATGGTGTTGGGCTGCTGAGCACGAGGTCGCGGGATCGAATCAAGGCTACGGCGGTCGCATTTCGATGGAGACGAAATGCGAAAACACCTGTGTACTTAGATTTAGGTGCACGTTAACGAACCCCAGGTGGTCGAAATTTCCGGAGTCCTCCACTACGGCGTGCCTCATAATCAGAAAGTGCTTTTGGCACGTAAAACCCCATAATTTAGAGAAGGGAAGGGCAGTAGAGGACGGCAGAAAACTAGGTGGTGCGACGAAATCAGGAAATTTGCGGGTGCTAGGTGGAATCGGCTGGCGCCGGACAGGGGTAGTTGGAGATCGCGGGGAGACGCCTTCGTCCTGCAGTGGACATAAAATAGGATGATGATGGTGATATGTAATGCGATGTTCTATAGAAAATGAAGCAACGACGTTTTTCTTGTCAAAAGTGCGAAATTTGTTTTTGTCGCCGGCCATTAGGACTGCATTTTTAAACGCCCTGCAATCTTATTCGATGTGTGTTTCAATGAATTGTTCCCTGCCGCCGAAAGGCGGGAGTCTTTCGTTGCGAGAGCAAAGTTATAGACAGCTAAACAAAGAGAGTAGTTTTATCGGCCGTGTACACATGCAAACGTTCGCTTACTAACTAAATTAACAAGCGTGGCGTCAGCGCGCACAAGCAAACATGAACACACCCCACTCCACGGGCGCGGACGTCGTCAAAACGCTGGCGTAAGGAAGCGCGGCAGCAGCCGCGAGCGAATGGACCTTTGCGCTGTCTTTTACTTCAAAGCAAACTGAGTGGCGAGAACGCAGCACTCACAACGGTATGAGTCGTCGGCGCACCTAGATTACGCCGCGTATCAGCAAGCGAAGTGACCGTCGTACTGACTATGGGTTCAACGCAAACTTAGCGGCGAGAGCGCAGCCAGCGCAAAGGTACCAGCCTTCGAAGCGCTTAGACTCTGCGCTCAACGCAGATCGCTTTCAAGATATGGCACGCGTGGCTGCGGCTCAGCCACATCGATACCCTCTCCACATGAGCGTGCTCCTTGCCTCCTGGCATCCAATTACAAACGAAAAACCTCTCAATGTAGGTGATATTATTCATTATGAAAGTAAGAAAAAGTTACCTCCTATAAAGTAGGAGAGCGGTTGATCGAGCTGCTCAGGCAACGCTGTGGGTCACTGCCCGATGCTCGCGTCGACGGTTACGCTAATTTGATGTCCGGAGCTCGGAATAGAAACATATTGGAATAGTCTTACGTTGTAGGGTCCCTGGTCGCTTCGTCGAACAGCAAGCCAATCGGCCCGCGCAGCTGCACGAAGGCAGCTAAAGTAAAAAAAAAGAATATTTAGTGGGCCTAACTCATTACTTTTGGCAGAACATGTTGAACAACCATGGAACAAACCTCGCAAACACCGTGCTACCAGAAATCAGACAAATGTTGACAAACGCGAACAGTACGAGCGCGCCTTACTGCAGACTTCAAGAGCTGCGGTGTACTGCAATTGACAAAAGCAGGAATGCAACCTCTTATAGCAGGCGTTGAAAAATAGGTATTTATCGTGAATGAAGCAGCAAAAAGGGTTGTCCTTTTGTTCCTTTGTCAGGCGTAGATAACACTGCTAAAGAATTTTTTTTGAATGAATTCCAACTGTGTTTAGTGTTATTAAAAATTTGGTAGCATGTTACACTCCTGTAACACGTGAAAGCGAAAGCCTGCTGCACACGTAATGCATTAAATTATAGGATCGGAGGTGTCAGACTTCTTGCAAGACATAACGATCCACAGAGTGAAGTAAACATATGGCGGTGTAGGTCGAGCTCATGAACGACACATGCGAGCACCTAATGCACTACCTCAAGGTTCTTTCATTCTTTCTTTCGTTCTCTCTTTCTTGCGGTGTTTCTATGTTCTTTCGCTCCTTCCTTTGATTTTTCTTTCCTTCGTTCTTGTTATCGTTTTTTTTTTCATTCATATTCAGGTATCGCATCTTTGCTTGCTTACGCGGGTATGAGCAATTCCCGATGATGATAGCTTTAGTCTCAGTGAACTAGACGTCGCTGTTTTTCTATATGAGCCATTGCAACGAGCCACTTTAGGTTTTCGCCTAAAAAATTATGTTTCTTTCTCGAGGTTTGGTCCCACTCCACATAGTCACGCTTCAATCGCTGTTCCCATAAACGCCCTTCGACCACTTTTCGCTCGAAGCTTCGCCACCAATTTACATCCACCTTGGAAGTAACGTGCCAAGCCTAGCGGCTGACAGCGGAGGGACATGGAGTGTCACCACTTGTGCAGCAAGTTGCGTAGCTGCCGCAGGTCGCCGCACCAAGAAAAGAACACTGTTGTCATAGTGGTCGGTTCTCCTGCACATCTTGCTCCGTGGTCATAAGTATTTCACGCAGTAAAATATTTTCTACTCTTGTGGCTGCGCAAAACAGTGTATTGAAATGCCGCAGCTGTGCCTATTTAGGTCAGTAGTGCTTCCTTCCTTTGATGTTTTCATTTTGCGTCATCAAAAGATACGGCTAGAGCAACAACCACCTGCATCGAACACCTGTGCCATATAAAACACCGCAAAGACCTCACCACACACCGCACATGCAAAGACCTCAGCGGGAAAAAATAAGGACAAGCAACGAGCGCGACTAGAAGCCGCTTTCTTGTGCCATATAGAAGCAAGGGCGTCATGAAAGCGGGCAGTGCGGTGGCTGCGCATGCTTTAACCACCTCAACCAGTATTCACAAATACTTCTTAGGTTAGAATTGTTTGTAAGAGAAAATTTCAGCCACTCCTGATGCTAGACGTACCATATAGACTCGTATAAGGGCCACGCCTTTCCTTCAAAATGTTGACCAGGTGCAGCCTTGCACGGCACCAAACATTTTGGTGAAAAATGGTGCCGGCGACCTGTGCACCACCCAGATCTTGTGCATGCTATCACCTAGCCATCTAGTGGTGTCACATGAAACTACGCTGCGTGCGAGAATTCGAAGACGCGCGCGCGCGGCATTGGAGCACCGATCGCGATTTATTAAATTATTTATTTCGCTGCCTTCAATTCCCGAAGGCGTTAGAGAAACGAGAGAAGGAAGAAAACTAGATGTTATGATTTTCAGTGGTTAGTACGTATAGTAATAAGCTTCGACAGCGGATTTAAATATAGAAGCACTTGGAATTGTGACGACGGAGATGGGCAGGAGGTTCAATTCCTTCGATGTCGTATATTGAAGTAATAGTGATGCTTCTCCATTGGAAATAGCTTCCCCAATCTTTGGGCTACCAAGTTGGGTGTGCGGCCCCTGCATGAGTCTATATGGTATTACCAGTATAGGCTGCTGGCGAACGGCAAAGAGCAGTTACGAATGAACACCTTTGTGAATTCGGCCGCTGTTCTGATATTGCAGCTGCCTTGCGCCAACCCTGCTGAGCGTATTTCTATATTAATTATACTTAAATCTAGCATATGGATGTGGTTTAAAAAAACACAACAAAATCATAGACAAAACAATCAAATAAGTGGTAATAACGATGACTATTTATTGAGTACTAACGGAAATATCTTGAATAAATAATAGCAGAAGTAGCAATGTGTCCGATCATGGGAACTGTACAATGCAGGCTTATAATCTGAGCTACTTGGCTTAAACATTTCTGGAGTTCAGCCAACGAATTAAATAGCACAGAAACAAAGGACATGGCGCGCTGTAGCGATGTGCCGGAGCCTTCTATTTTGTGCTGCCCAATCCGTCTGCTCAAATGAGGTATGGCGTATCAACGTCATGCACTTCGGATATAAGGTGTCGTCAATCGACCTATGAAGCACAACCACCTTTGGTAGAAGGGGCAAGGTCTTTGGGGCTGTGACTACCTAAACTAACACTAGTGCCGACGCGGCCAGCTTCTCTATAAAGTGGACCATGGGCCGGCGGACAGTCATGCTTGCACTGTACCTATAGCCAATAGCCAGAAAATATTTGCAGCCAAACTGGTCAAGAAGAGCTTGACACTTGTGAGCGGTGGCAGCAAAATTCAGCTGACATGCAATCCCAAGTCATTTCCACACCAATATGAACGCGTGGCTCGCTGAAATTGTCACCGTTTCGTACCTCTGGAAAAATATTGACACGTGTACTTATATTTAACAGGCGACCACGTTTCGCCGCCTAACAAATGTTATCGCACAGCGCGGGACGCGTCTGCATGTATCCGAAGTTTCTGGAAAGTTATCGATGCTTCTATCCGCTGTGTTGTCGCCGAACCTTGTGTTATCTGATTTCATCGCGTGACTCGAATGTTGTAGAACTTTGTGGAAGGCATGCGGGTCTGAACGATTAGTCTGGAACATTCGATGACTGCTGTATAAAAGCCGACGCACTTGACCCGCTGATCAGATTTCCGACGATCGCCGACCGTGTTCGCCGCTATCGTTGTGCTATAAGTGTAGCCTGTTTTTGTGGGCACAGGTTCGCCCAATAAAAGCTAGTTTTGTATTCCACCGTATTCTTGCTTTCTTCACCGTCACTACCCCGTGACATCTGGTGGAGGTGCTTTTCGTTCATGTACCGGACGCCCCCGACAAGCCGTGATCCAAGCCCGGAGCACAAAGAGAACACCAACGTAGTCCCGGAGCATCGAGCAAGCCGCCGTCTTCAACAGCTGCCCCCGGAGCACGGACTTCTACCTGAGAAGACCAAGAAGATTGTGGACAAGGCAACCCCAATGGCAGCCCCAGCGTCCCCCATCGTGCTGCAGCAGCCCAGGGAACCTCCGACGTTCCGCGGATCAACATTCGAGGACCCGGAAACCTGGCTCGAAACGTATGAGAGGGTCGCTAAGTTTAACAGTTGGGACAGCGACGACAAGCTGCGGCAGGTCTATTTCGCATTGGAAGACGCCGCCAGGACGTGGTTCGAGAATCGGGAAGCCACCTTAACGACGTGGGACCTTTTCCGAAGCGGCTTCTTGCACACGTTTACAAGCGTCGTGCGAAAAGAGCGAGCCCAAGCTCTACTAGAAACCAGAGTGCAGCTGCCAAACGAGACGGTCGCAATCTTCACGGAGGAGATGGCCCGTCTTTTCCGGCACGCCGACCCGGAAATGACGGAGGAGAAAAAAGTTCGCTTCCTGATGCGCGGCGTCAAGCAAGACCTTTTCGCCGGACTTATTCGTAACTCACCGAAGACTGTGGCTGAGTTTTCTGCAGAGGCATCGACTATCGAGAAAACTCTGGAGATGCGCACCCGGCAATATAACCGCCAGGGGCACACGCCGCAGTATGCCATCCAAGGACTAGGTTCGGACGACCTTCAAGAGACCATCAGGGCCATTGTGCGCGAAGAACTGCGCAAGGTCCAGCCTTCGTCGAAGCCTCAAGTAGCTTCGATCGCTGACATCGTGAAAGATGAGGTTCAGCGATCGCTTGGGGTTCCTGAGGTGCAACCTCAATTACTGCAGCCCCAGCCAGAAGCGATGACCTACGCCGCCGTCGCACGCCGTCAAGGTCCCCCTCCGCGACCACGCCAGGGCCCTGCAACGACGCAATTCCGTCGTCCGCCGCCGCCGCCGCCAGCACGCCCACCCGTCGCCCAGCGCACCTACGCGAGGAAGACGGACATTTGGCGAGCCCCCGACCACCGTCCGCTCTGCTATCACTGCGGAGAAGCCGGCCATGTGTATCACCGATGCCCATACCGGGAGATGGGACTGCGAGGTTTCGCCGTCAATGCTCCGCGCCCGCAACGAGGTGAACGCCCTTGCGATATCGCCGACTACCTCGCCGCTACTCAGTGGAGCTCTCGACGACCGTCGCGTTCGCCATCACCAGGCCGCTACCTGTCGCCGCAGCGCCGACCATACACTGGCACAGCCCGGGGCCGGTCAGCGAGCCCGTATCCGGAAAACTAAAAGCAGCAACCGATGGAGGTGCGGTTGCTGTTCGTCGAACTGACGAAGATCCTCCGCCGCCGACGAAGACGACGAAGAAACCATCTCGACGACCTAATGATGACACGCCGCCGTCCCGACGAAGTCAGGAAGCCAAGACTACACCGACGAAAGACGACTTTACGACGCGACGTTCCAGCTTCAGTTCAACACGACGCAGCCGTGATCCGACGCCGAGACCTAACTGTAACGCAAGACAAAGAACCACCGACCTCGACGTGCTTCTCGACGGCCACGCAGTCACCGCCTTAGTAGACAGGAGCCGATTACTCCGTCATGAGTGGATCCATCGCCGCCCAGTTGAGGAAAGTTAAGACTGCATGGGAAGGCCCTCAAATACGCACCGCTGGAGGACACCTGATTACGCCGACTGGGATCTGCACGGCAAGAATTACCGTTCATGACCGGACTTACCCTGCCACCTTCGTTGTCCTCCAACAGTGTTCACGAGACGTCATTCTTGGCATGGACTTCCTGAATCAACATGACGCAGTCATCGACCTGAAGTCGAAGTCGATAACGCTGTCACAAGATCAAGCGATACCGCCGGAGAGCTGTCGTAGTCACCACGCCTTGAGTGTGCTCGAAGATCAAGTGAGCATCCCGCCGCGCGCCAGCATTATTATTTCCGTCGGCACTGAAACACCCGCTGACATAGAAGGCGTCATCGAGGGCGACCAACATCTACTGCTCGACCGTGAAATTTGCGTCGCAAGAGGGATCGCTCGACTCCACGGAGGGCAGGTGGAAGTTATGCTCACCAACTTCAGCCAAGAGTTCAAGCACATCAACAAGGGCACGACAATCGCATACATCGAGGAAATTGTGGAAACCAGCAATGCCTTTGTCCTCTCGGATTCAGCCGCAACTACCCCGATAAGCATTGTCCCCGAACCAGACTTCGACGTGAATTCAAGTCTTCCTATGAGTAAGCAGCAATAGATCAGAAGTCTTCTCCGACGATACAAAGACTGCTTTTCGACGTCATCGAGGATTCGACAAACACCAGTTGCAAAGCATCGCATAATAACCGAAGAGAGCGCTCGACCACTCCGCCAGAGCCCTTACCGAGTTTCGACGCGAGAACGTGAAGCTATTAGGCAACAAGTCGACGAAATGCTGCGCGACGACATCATCCAGCCGTCGAAAAGCCCGTGGGCCTCTCCTGTAGTCCTGGTAAAGAAAAAGGACTGAACCCTACGCTTCTGCGTCGACTATCGTCGACTGAACAAGATCACGAAGAAGGATGTGTACCCCCTTCCACGGATAGACGACGCA